>NC_133761.1:65745010-66955010 GCF_036562045.2 Rhinolophus sinicus
TTTTCTAAATGTTCTCCCAGTACCTTAAAAGTGGTGCCTCAACAATTCAGCAAATACTCACTGAACACAGACTTTGAGTCAGACACTGTTTTAGGCTCTCAGAAAACAAAACTAACCCTTCCCCCCTCCCCCAAAGGCAGATGACAGTGACACAGAGACTGCTTCTTTGTCATCTTCCTTAGACACGAGTATTTACACCAAAAGCAGTATATCCCTCTCCCTTTATTGTTCACACCAGATTTTGAATCTGAAGTAAAAGTCCACAGAGCTTCAGAACCAGATAAGCACCTGGTACCAGCTGAGAACTGACAGGGCATCTGCTTGTGTCTCCCTCCATCACCTCAGGACTCTCCCTGCCTCTCCCCTGTCTGTGCCCTTGGGCCCCAAGCCCCACTCACAGAGCTGAGCCAGGGGCCCTCTTCATACTCAGTGCTATACCCTGGGACAGGGCAACCTCTGTCCCAGCCCTCACGACACTCCAGTCACTGATTTGAAGTTGACACTCCCTCTCCCAGAATGTCACCTTCTTAACTGCTTTTCATCTGTCTGACACGTAACTGGCACTCAGAAACATTCACTGAATGAATGAAAGCGGGCTGAATATTTCCTATAGTGTTTATGCTCTCCCTCCCAGTATCAGTCATCTTTCGATGTTTGTTAAAAATCGATATAATCTCACAACAACTCTGGTCAAGCCTAGAATTTGGGATTTTCTAAAAGGGTGGCTTTCTAAAACTGCTGTGAAATATTTCAATGCTATTAGAAAATGATTATTATTTTAAAGGCAGCACAGCAAAATGGTTAAGAGTTCTGGCTCTAGAATCAGCAAAAAAATAGGTTCAAATCCCTTCCCACTTCTTACAGCCAAGTGATTAAATT
Source organism: Rhinolophus sinicus (assembly GCF_036562045.2). Classification (NCBI taxonomy): domain Eukaryota; kingdom Metazoa; phylum Chordata; class Mammalia; order Chiroptera; family Rhinolophidae; genus Rhinolophus; species Rhinolophus sinicus. The sequence goes on from NC_133761.1 coordinate 65,745,890, forward strand.
ATTTAATGTTTCTGAGCTTCATGGCCTCGTCTTTACGAAAGGGTAACAGGCCCTGCTTTCTATGATTGAAGTGAAGATAAATAGGATATGGAGGCTCTTGCCTCGTTTACTGATATTGTAAATACTAAATAAATAGTTTTTATTACTATTTCTGTAAAACATCCAACTAGAAGCATAATCAGAGAAAATAATCAACAAATAAGACTATAACAATGTTGTTACAGCTCAATTCATTAACTTATAATCAAAGAAATGCCTTAATGAAATTCAAATACTCTAAATATACTTACACCCTTATTAAAGCTATTAATCACAAATTGCAAACGGAGCATCAATATAGATGGGGGGAAATGATAAAACCTAACTCAAAATTGGCAGAGGTCCATTTGACCCTTAGCTCAGAGATCTTTCCACTGTAGTAAATTGCATCTTCTTACTTAATTCGAGTTTACAAGGCTTTCTTTAAAATTAAAAATGCCCCGTTGAGGGCTGGCTATCAAGTGTTCACATCTCACTGTGAATTACATTAAGTGACGCCACCTACTTAAAGAACAGGTATGGTGCGAAGAGGGCTGGTTTTCAAACGGGGGAGCGGGCCTGTGTGACACTTCCTGTCAGACTCTGCCTGCAGTCACGGGGCTGATGATGGTGGCAGTTGCAGGGTGAGGGCAGAGGGGCTTGGGACATATCAAAGGGGAACGCAATCCCCCTCTCATGGGCTGTACCAGGTGCTCTCCAAGGAAACTTCCATTTGTTACTCCACCGTTCTCTTCTGCAGTGCGTCCCAGCACCCCCATGACACTAACCTCCTATAAACCTCGGTATAAACTTTCCATCAAGATTACTCTGTTATCCTAGTGCACGTGGACGAATAGGGAGTCCAACAGAGTTCTTTGTAATGAACATAAAGCTACAGCAAAACATGGTAACCACATTTTTCCCGCAGCCTTTTTCCACGATGGCCACTGTAACGTCTCCTAAACCACATCACTGCGTGTATGACTTACCAAAGTTCTACTTTCTATATGTTAGGGTTTCGCCAGGTTTGGGTACGGGAGGCTGGGTGTAAATGGGTTTGAGGCAGCTCCAGTATGTGTATGTAGCAGCTGTCCCAGTAAATCCTGTGGGTACTAAGGGGAAGAGCTTGAGCGAAGGGTTTCCCTACGCAGCCCCTCCAAGGCCCCTGCCACGGTCACACCGCACACACTCAAGACCACTTCCACAACAAGCGGCGCTCTGTGAAATAATGTGCTCATTGTTCACTGGCTCAATGGCCAGGCTCTACGCTAGGTCCGATTGCTTTTATTCATTCTGCAAATACGTACTACACACGTCAGCTACTGTGCCGAGCTTTCCCTTAAGGATACAAACTAATAAGCCGTGGCCCGGTTCTTAGAAGCGCTTACTTCAAGTGGGGCAATGAGACAGACAGACATATCCATATGGCCACACACTACCATGTTTGACACACCTGTAAGAACACAGTAAGTGCTAAACACAGGCAGACTCTGCATAAATAGTATCCCAAAGGAGAGAGCTATCAAGTGCAAAAGTGAGCTGAGAAATCTCTTTTTTGTGCAGGGCATGAGGGATACTGACTAACTTAGGATTCTTCGGCATAACGTTCTGATCTAAGGAAAGAGTTAAGAGGCAGTTAAACTGTTAACATAAGCTAGAGATCAGAGAGATGGATAGTCTTTCTGGACCATGTTGAACGGGCTGATAAAAGTAGAAAGCCTGTAGCAAAGAGGGATTTGTTCCTAAGAGAAATTATTGTCGCTAAAGAAAAAGGAATAAAGAAAACAAGATTTGCTAAAGGTGTGCGACAACTACTAATAAATAACTAGAGCTTTCAGATCAAAGATTCACTAAACATGGAGATATAAATCCTACAAAAGAGGAGTGGTGAGGGACGGTGATCTCCTAAGCCGGAGAAAAGAACCTCAAGGAAAAGAGCTCAGTCATTATTTTATGTGGAGTTATACTCGATTCACTAACTGAAGGAAGATACTGCACCCTGTTTAAAAACAAATACCCGTACCTCATACAGTTTATACTCTAATTTCCTCATGATGATAAAGCAGCCTGTACTGAGCTTATGCAAAATTACAACACAAGGAAAGGCAACTGAGCAGTGGATTTTTTAAAAAATAGATTAAATGTGCCTTTCAAAAGGCAATAGATTAAAATACAGACTCTGGAGCCAGACCACTTTGGGTGAGTTCCTTCCTTCTCTGTGCTTGAGTTTCTTCACGTGCAAAATGAAGATAAACATCTCCTATCTGTTAAAGAACCGTGTGGATGTGCTCCAGCTGCAGCGACTTCCTGGGCGAAGAAGCTATGACACAGCACAGAACAGGAAGCAGCCCGAGCCACTGCCTGGGACAAAAACCCTAAGAGTAGGCATCTCCACTCTCCTGCTGAGGAAAAGTCACTTCTCATTTCTCTGAAGTCCCGAGTCTCTGGGGAAAGGAGGGGCGGTATGAGAACAGGAAGTCCTGTTATCAGAGCTGAGGCGAGGCCATCACTGCTGGCTGTACTTCCCTGACTGCTGGGAAGCAAGACAGACAGCAAAGAGAAGAGCGACAACAGCCATTAGCTTGGAAATCTGCCAGGAAGAGCATTAGGAGCTCAATGTTGGCATTTCACTCTGGAACGTTTGGAAGAGAAGTGACATCGTCCACGAAACGATGCCCAGCCAGCATGTGGGACATCACCAGGACAAATTCTACCGACCTACTGGGGACACGAGGGGAACTACCAACACGCGTCGACTATTTTTCAATGTGTGGGGGGTCCTATATGAAACTATTTCCCATGTTGTAAAATGCGTTGTTTGCAAAAACAAACAAACAAACGAAAGCAATGTAATGCCTTTGAAATGAGTCCAAACAGCAATAGATCAGACGCAGGCGGTCACCTTGCCAGAGCTAGCTACATCCTTCTATTTCAACAACGAATGTCATTTCGAATCACTAACTAAAACTCAATCATCATTTGTCTCTGAAGGTGTCTATGACTTCCATTATCCAGGATAAATGAAAAAACGTCAACATGAGAAACACATATTAAAACGTGAACATGAGAAACACGCCAAGACCTTCATGCGATATTCCCAATCTTAGGATAAAGCAAGTTTACCCTGAGCATCCCATTTTCTACTGGGCCAGAGTCACCAAAAATTAAACCAAAATTCTGAGAAAGGCAAAGAGTTCTTTAGTTGATTTCCCAACATCTATTCGTTGCCCGTTGTTTAGTAAATCAACTGTGACCATCTTGCCACTCACCCCTCTACCTCGACCCCACCAATGATTGTTTTAGGAATGACCAGGCCCAGCCCAACTTGGGCCCCTGGGAGCCAATGTGCTGGGGACACTGGGAAAGAAACGTGCTGGTTCTAAAGGCAGCGCCATGAAAAGCCAGTGTCTGTCACCCCCGCGGTCACCAATAAACCAGAGGGCAGATTTCCAACTTCCCTGACAGCCGTCCCATAACCACAGGGCTCTAAGCCCTCCAACAGCATGTCGCCGCGGTTAGCAGAACCCGGAAGCAGAAAGAACCCGGGTCTTTGATGACCTACTTCTAGACTTCCTCTTCTATGAAGCAGCAAGTTTCCTTATTATTTCAACTAATTTTGTATCTGCACCCTAAAGCATCCTAATTTGCATTTTGTTTTTCAGGTCTACTACTACATAAGAACATCACCCATTTTCCTTTAAATGTTAGCAAAAAAAAAAAAAAATGTATCCCACTTTAAACAAACTGCTGCATATATCAGGCTCTCATTAATACAAACAGGTTTTATTGACAGTTAAACAGGAATGTTGTAATAAATTTCTTTAATAATATCTGGACATTTCTCCCTTTAATAATTATCAACAAAGTAGAAAATTAATAAAAACACTGAGAAACATCAAACTCTCAATTTGATATAAAATTTTAGTTATATAGCTTTTTCTTCTTAGAGCACAAAATAATATAACTCGTTACATTCTAAAATATTAGTCATTTCATTCTGTTTAAGTCAGAATGTGCAATCAAAACAAGAAAAGTTGTTCATGCTTTTTTATGTGGCTGAGTTTAGCTTTTAAAAAACCTTCAGCATTTGCTGCCAATCAGCCATATTAGGGGAACACGTGGGCAGCATAATTCCCTGCAACCTTTCCAGGGGCTGAAAGTATTTCTTTTGACCATTTATTGTATTTCCCACTTCACCACGCTGGATAAACTGTTAAAAGACAAATGAAGGTGTTTCTAAGGAGTAGTGATTTAAACAATAGCAGAAGGGCAAGAAGGTAATAAAAGAAGGCCAGGAGTAGGAAAAACAAACTGGAATAACTAGTTCCTAAAAAAATGGCAAAGGGAGGACAGAGTAAAACACTCCAAAGGAAAGTCTTTCTGGAAAGGTCACCAGCTCCGACACAGGCACGCATTGATGGATCCTTTTGTCAAGGTCACTTCGACATGTACTGAAGTTACAGAGGCTGTGCCGGGTCCTCTGCTCTGCTCCCCAGCACGGCTCCCAGGGTCCCCGGCCCCACGTGACCCCTGCCCCGACAGAGGCTCTGCCCCAGTCTATCACTCCGGGGCCTCCATGTCATCTGACTCCGACGGCCACAAGTGTGACTTCCTGGGGGTCACTACACATATCACCAGCAAGACCGTGAGGTCCCCCCGACTCCAAGCTGGGACGTATGCTAGAAGCCAGGGTCTCTGCATACACTGCCACCCCACTCACCTCTGGAAAGAGGTTTCTGAGTCCGAGTGAGGAGCCCAGAGGAGAAAAGCAAGGCAACATGTGCCACCCAACTGGCCGCCTCAGAGAGCTGGCCGAGTGGCCTCAGCCTCACCCCTTCCTGAGCTGTCGCCTCCCCTCCTCTCTCCAGTGCCAAAGAGTACCTGATTTTTGTTGTCATTGCTGTTGGGGACCACTGCCTTTGACGTTGGCCCCAGAGCTTCAGAAGGTCAGGGTGTGTGGCTCCAGTTAGACTTTTGCTCATTTTTCACTGTCATGGTTTCAGCAGTAGAAACATTTTTGTTTGGGCTAATTGCTTTTGTATCAGAAAGCTGTTTTATAAAGTAGCAAAGTCACCCCTGGGTGCAAAGTTGCAAACATTGTTTCCAAGAAAACAGTTTTGTTACAATTTATTTTTTCTTGTTTTTATTAATGTAACCATTCTTGCCACCTAGAAGAAAACATCCCAAGTAAGGATCTTAAAAATAAAGCCTTGACTCACCTTGCTATAATGTAACGCAAGGTCCAGACACAGTGGCTACAGAACTGAAAGGAAACTGCCTGGGAATGCTGACGCCGTGGATGACTGAATACCAGCAATCCTTAAAAATGCACTGTTTTCCCCACTAATAATCACTTGTGCTTGCTCCCCTTATAGTCTGTTTCTAATTGATAAACAGAAAATGATGAAAAAATAGATCTGTGTAGTTATGAATTTCAGGTGTATGTCTGGGAGCCAACAGAAATTAATATGTACAACCAAAGCAAAACAGTCTGATTAAAAATAATTATAATCTCTTTCTTTGGGAATCATTAGTGGGTGACCCAGAGGAGATGAACTATAATTTACTTCAGTTAAGAAGGTTAAAAACTGGAGCAAACTTTTCAGCCAAAGCAGTTTATTCTCCAACATTTGAACTCATTTAAATCAATTAATTTCACTCTCTGCTGTGCAGGTACAATGTATTAAAGTCACTTCCAAAGATAATAGAAAAGATTGAATATTTTAAAACTTTATTTTTTTTTTAATTAAATTTATTGGGGTGACAATTGTTAGTAAAATTACATAGATTTCAGGTGTACAATTCTGTATTACATCATCTATAAATCCCATTGTGTGTTCATCACCCAGAGTCAGTTCTCCTTCCATCACCATATATTTGATCCCCCTTACCTTCATCTCCCACCCCCCACCCCCCTTATCCTCTGGTAACCACTAAACTATTGTCTGTGTCTACGAGTTTCTGAAAAACTTTATTTTAGAAAAAAGATATAGGATCACTCTGTGATATGTTTTAAATAATAAGAAGATTTTGCTCTGAGGGGAAAAAAATAAAATTATAGAAATGTTGTGTTTTCCCAAGGAATGTAGCCTGTTTTACAAACACATCAGGTGAGCATTACTTCATACACCTTAACTCATGTTATGGTAGGTATTTTGAAGATTGATTTATATCATAAATACACTATAGAGTAGATTTAAATTGGAGCTGAAAAACATGTATGGATTTGAGTCTTCAAAGAGAACTTGGTCGGGTCTGAAAAGTATGTAAATGGACAAAGTTTAGTACTCATGGGACATAAAAGATAACCTTTTGAATCGGAAAGAGCTCCCTGCAACCTGTGACCACTCCGTGCCCTTGCCCAGGACACACCTGAGCAACGCTGCTGTTCAAAAGTCCAGAAGCGCAGACCACAGGGCTGCAGAGCCAGGAGTGTGCGACTTCCTCCCTAAAATTAGCCATGCCCATTCACCGCAGCTGGGTGGGGCCCCTCTATTTTAAGGTGTGCGGCTCCAAATTGCTTAAGAGGTATAATTGCTGGCCAGTTTCTAGAGCTAAAAGTGTCAGCATTCTACCAAGCCTTTCAAATGGACTAGTGTCCACCGATTTCCACGCTTACTCAGCATGCTATCTGGGATCTAAGTACACAGCCAGTAAAATCAACCCTGGAGATACAGCCATGACAACATATCACACAGGACGCACTGACAAGGAAAGATGAAGAAAAGATATTCTTTTCTACCACCTCTACACACACACACACACACACACAGACAAAAGTGGAAAAACTGACAAAAATCACGGTATCAAAATGTCCTCATCTTTTGAGGAAGTTACACAGAACTGACAGCTGAAACCCTTCCAAGTAATGTCACACTGTTGTTTACCTTCCTCTGAAAGAGTTATATTCTACTGGAGTAAATCCAACAGAAGAGGCTATTCCGTAAACATCAGAAGGGAATTGGGTGGTTCCCATTGCAGCAGCAGAATTTTCACTGGTGTTTCAAAAAGGAGCTAAATTTTCGAAGACGGATGAAAGAAAATGAAAAGGCAATGCTCGTCCACCAAAACTTGATCAATGAATGGTAAAGTTGAGTTATAAATTACATGTGTAATATACACCTGAAATTTAAGCTGCACAGGTAACACTCATGATTTCTACAAGCTCATGCCAAAGACCTAGCGTCTCTTTTATTACCAGCAGTTTGAGACACTAGATGCAGAATATACATTTAGAATTATCCCCAAACTATCACGTTCCAGGAGTCTGCAACACAAACACTTGTTCTGACAGATTCAATCATTATAAGAATGAAAACACACATACCTTCATTTTCCGAAGCATGACATTTCACTTTCAATACCAAATCAAAGGTTCTTTCTGGATTTTCCCTAAACGAGAAAGAACTGTGTCACATTTATTTCCTATGACAAACAGATAAGCAGCTCTATAAAGTCGATACCTTCTTTACTCTAAAAACTAATCTTGTTCTTGCCTCAACATAAGCCGTGTAACTACATGAGCAGGAGAAGCAGAAATAGCGAACTTTTCCCCAGTTCAGCAACTTGAGAGCTGAGGCTTAGGAGTTCTGAGACTAGGGGCCAAGCATCTAACCCCTGAGCCTGTTTTTTTGTTTTGTTTTGTTCTGTTTTTTTACCTACGAAGTGCTTTGCTCACGTCAGAATAATTGTGAGGATTACAAATGAAACAACACCTGTGAAAGTAACTCACACGGTATTAAGTGCTGTTTAAAGGCAAAGCGTTGCCTTTATCTTATTGAATCAAAATTGGGAGGCCAGGAAGCTGCTCAGCATCCCTTCCTTTCCCTGCCTACAGGCTTTCTTGGATGTAAGTGTGAGTGGGGGCTACCTGGTTCCACCTGCCACGTTCCAGACCACAGGCAAACACTTACGCTACGTGCTCCTTAAATGTGACGCTTGCAAATACTTTCCTTGAGATGTAATCACTCTGCTGAAGCATGTTTCAAGTAGCAAACTACACATAGACTCCAAGGCCAACACAGCAAGTCTTGCTTTATGTCAGTTATTTGGGGGAAATTAGACTTCTGCCTCAGTGTTACATTTCCCCACTAGGAACAGTAAGGTTGCTTTGCTTCATTCAGAAATTATGTGCCTCTTTACTAACTTTTTATACAGTCAACCTATTCATTGGTTTAATTAAAAAAAAAAAAAAAAAAAAAAGATTAAAATCTATCGAGACGCTTTTTTTTCCCCATCTCTTTCTGCCAGAAGATAAAAGATTCAAGTCTGATACCACAAAGTCCACGTGACCAAAGTGTTAATATATTTGGTTTTTCCTCGTAAGGAGCCCTGCGTGTGTCTGTGCACTGGCTGTTTCTAACCCACGCTTCCTCCAAGACCCTACTGCCAGTTTGGGCTCCTAAATACTCTTTTTTTTATTTTATTACTAGAACCTGGAGACACAGGAAGTGTCAAGTCCTATAAATTCATTTGCAAATATGCATTTCCCCAGCCCGCCCCTTATTACCTTGTTTCAATGGGAATGATCAGGACTCAGGTGACCTCCTCCCTCGTAACCCAACTGAGGTCAAGCAGCGCTTTTTAAACACTTACCCCGCCCACCCCACCCCCACCCCCACGTCAACCGCTGCAGAAAATCCCTCTAAATACAGAGTTTTCCTCTTTTCCTATCGTGCCTTAGCGTCAGTATTGCTCCCGTTACACTGAGATTCGAAACGCCTTTCCCACGAACACAAATACAGACGCTGCGCGTGCTTTTCAAACGGGGGGCGGGGCGGGGCGGCGGGGAGGGCGCGGGAGGGGCGCGAAGGCGAAATTCTCCGCCAAGTGAGTTTCAGCCGAAAGACCCAGCACTGGGAACAAAGATGCCCGCACCGCTTCCAACGGCTTCTGACGTCATGGGCGTCCTGGCGAAAAAATGTCCGAGGCCGTGCCCTTCGGCGCGCGGCGGGCGGGCGAGTATCTGAGGGGATGCGGGGCCGCCGCCCGCCCGCCCGCACGCGGCGCCGCACGGACGCTCCGCGGGGCGCGTCTCCCGTCCCGGCAGCAACACGCGGGGCAGCCGCGCGCCCACTCGGGGGACCCGCCGCAGCGCGCACGGTCGGGGACGCGCGGGAGCAGCGCCCCGCGACATGGCGCCGCGCCACCTGGAGCCGCGATGGCGCTCCGGCCGCCGCGGGAGGACGGCCCAGGTCGGGGCCGCTTCACCTCCGGCGCCGCCGCCCTCACGCTGCGCAGGGGCCGCGCGGCCCGGACGCGACCGGCAGGCTTTGCGGCCTACGCGCCCCCCGCGCCCGCGCCGAGCCGACGCCGCGCGGACGCCGCCCGCACTCACCGGGTCCTGCGGTCCATGGTGACATGGCGCGCCGGCTCCTGGCTGCTCAGCGCGGCCGCCCCATGGCCGGCGCCCGCCCCCCCGCGGGCTCTGTGACAGCAGCAGCCCGGCGCCCCCGCCCCCGCGTCCGCCGCCCGCCGAGCGCGCCCGGCCTCTCAGTTCCTGCGCCGCCACCGGCCGCCCGCAGTCGCGCCGCCAACCAGGAAGTGGGCGGGAGGGGGCAGGGGCGCCGGCCGCCTCACCTGGCCGGGCCCCAGGGGACGCGCGGCTGCGGCCGAGCCCGGGCGCCAGGTGCCCCGCGGCCTCAGCCCCTGAGCGGCCGCCGCCCTGGGGCGTCCCGTGCGGGCGCCCGGGCTCCACGCGCCCCGGCTCTGACGAAGCACCGCGACTGGCGGCATTCTCCACCCAGAACTGCACCCCCGACGCCTAGGTAGTGTTCGCCGTCCCCAATTCGGCGTTCGGGGCCGGTTCACGAAATGCCGCCAGCTCGCAGCTCCGGCGGGCGCCTGGCCCCCGCCCCCGCCAGCTGTGGCCTGGGGGCTGCCCGCTCCTGATGCGCGACTGTTCACGCAGGTGCACCTGCTCGAGAGGCCTGTCAGGCGGCCAGAAGGCAGGACTGCACCTGCCCGCGCACGTGTGGGACAGACCTTCCTACGCAGGCAGCACAAGCAGGCGCTGAGTTTGGGGCGCAATCCAAGTGGCAGATCACATGCAAGGGCCTCCTGGGGAGCTTAGGGCACTGAAGCAACAGGGCCAGGGGGCTGCTAGAAACACCCAAAAGGTAGGGCACTGAGGCACCCGTTGAGCAGGCTAGGGACATTCTCAGGACTTGTCATAACTCCATGCAACAAACACTGATCAGCATTTTACAGATGAAGACCCGGGCCGAGCTAGCCCACGTGGGTGATGGCAAAGCTGGGTAACAGAGCAGGTCCACCTGAGGCTGGTGATTGATCTCTGCCTGACCGCTGCCTCTCCCCCCTCTTCTGCCTCATCTCTAGGATCCACTGAGAAGACATGGAGAGAAAGTCTCATGATGGACCTTCCAAGGATTGTCCAGGGCTGTGCAGACATCTGGAGAAAGGCGTCTCCCACCAAGGGTTACAGCCCTTGACACAGGGCCACAGTGGTTTTTTTCATCCAAACAGGTCGCTTCAGCCTTGATTCGTTGGAAAGGTAAGAGGATGAGAGGAAACCATATGTGGTATGAATAGAGTGTGAGTCAGGACACATCAAAGTCAAAGGAGGAGACTTAGGAATTAAATAAAGAATTTAGAGTCAAGAGCCTAAAATTAAACTCAGTTATACCAGTCTTATGCCTTCTTGCCAAGGAGGGTGTTACTTGGTCAACACAACAAGCTATAGTGCATAGCACAGACCTAAGGGTCAAAATGAGGACAGGACATAATGGGAAAACAACAACAACAAAATACATTTTAGCATAATATGTTGTCATAGCTTGACTTGAAGTGAGACACTCAGTTTCTCGGTTCCTACATTTGTAAAATGGGAATTACTGTCTATCACATGAACAATGTGGTGTTCAAGTTTAAAAGTGCTACAAATTCATGTTACCTTTTGAGAAATTCTGTGGATTTCAGTTTCACAATTAGGCAAACCTATACCACATACATTTTTTTCCCCCAAATAAAACTTTTCTACCTAAGATGTTACCATACTACAAAGCTTTGAAAAAACCACTTCTGCTCCAAGTGTTACTAAGTTTCTCTAACTTCTCCTTTCATTATAATTAATTTTTCTCCAAAGAAAGGAACCCTACTGGGATGCTGACATCAGGAGTTTTTAATTTGTGGTGAGGAAACATTAATACATGGTTTTCCCCCTCCATTTGGTGGGATGTAAGTGACAGTCATAGCTCTGCATAATATAAAACTGTTATTTTTTTCAATTTACTGTAAATATATGAAGGGACAATGCTCTGCATGCACACACCAAGCTAATGTATTAAACCAGTTTTTAAGGTGACCATAGTCAAGAGATTCATTTATTCTGATCTTACTGAGGTAAAGGGCGAGAAACACATGTGGACACAATTTGCATGATTTGTTCAAAATTACTGAGAAAAGAGAATTTTGTGTACTCTTATCTTGGTGATATGTTTATTTAAACCAGTGGTATAATTTTTACTTCTGACGTGACTGAGAAGTCTACAAAGGGCAAACCTTCAAATTGGTATAAGATCTTCCTAAGATCGTATTTGCAATAATATTTCCTACTTGACAACTGGTAATGACGATTTTCAGGACCGCTATAGTCAAAGAACATGGTCTATATTGTTGTCAAAGTCTATAAACTATAAATCTTTTAGAACATTTTGAGCTTCTTTTCAAGACAGGTTTGCATGTGTTTGTAAAGATTATGTATTCTGCAGCTCATGGGTAAAGTGTTCTAAAAGTCTGTCCTGGATCAAGTGTTACTCTTGTGTTGGCGACATCTTTCTATTACTCACTTTGCATCTGCTTGACACGATTCAATTAGTGGGAGAGATGAGTTAAAATCTCCTACTCCAATGGTGCATTATTCACTTATTTATAATTCTGTCAATTCTTGTTTTGTATAGTCTGGGGCTGTGTTATAATGTGCAAACCAGTTTATAATTGTTCTGTCTGCCTGGTAAATTTGTCCTTATGTTGTGATTTTAACTCTAGTAATGCTTTTGCCATGGCATCTAAACAGCTCTCTTCTGATTGGTATTTGCCTAGTATTCACATATCTCTTTTTGTCCTATTACATTAAAACTTTCTGAGTCATTATGTTCCAGAATTATCTTACAAACGTTAAGTTTGACTCTTAAACTAGTCTAACAATCACTGAATCAAGCATTTAGACCACTGCATGTATGAGAATTGCTGATATATTTGAATTTATTTCTGCTATCTAATACTGTGCTTCCGATTGTTTTCTCCTGGTCTGTGGGGTTTTTTCTTTCATCAGTGCCTTCTTTAGGATTCATTGATTTTTATTTTTTTATTTTTTTGTGCTTCCACTTCTCCCCCTTTGTAGTTCAGAATGATGTACTCTGTTCCTATTCATTTGGTGGTTATCCTAGAAATTTGAACAGGCAAATTTAAACCTATTAAATCCAGAGTTTAGCAATACATCAACCTTCTCCCAAATACAGGGCCCTTAAAACACGCTTCAAAACTACAATACATTATTAATGTTGTTTTATACAGTCAGTGTTTTGTTTAGATTTAATCAGGAGTTTGCCACTGATTTTGCTCTTTTTTATTTTCATCGTAGGTCTCCCACCTATGATCGCTCTCCTTTTCCCTAAAATGAATGCCAATCATATTCTGTCACTTTTTGAGTGGGAACGTATATATTTTACTCTTTTTTTGAAAAATATTTTCGCTGATAAAGAATTCTAAGTTGACAATGATTTCCTTCTATATACTTTCAATATCATTACATTGTCTTCTAGCTTGCCTAGTTACAATTTGAATTTTGAAAGTACTCTTGAAATGTAATCTGTCTTTTCTCTCTGTTGGCATTAAGATTTTTTATTTGTCTTTAGTTTTCTATGGTATCTAGATGAAGATTTTCTTTTTTAAATTCATCCTTCTTGGTACTTTGGTTTTCTTGACTCTAACTGGTGGCTTTTATCAGTTTTAGGAAATTCTGAACTCCATTCTTTCTCCTCTTTCTTTCTGGGACTCTGATTAGACACATATGAGGTGTGATAACAAAATACAGTAGATGTTAAAAAAATTTTTACAGTAAAGACACATTGCTGTTAATCCCCTTCAAAATACTCCTCCTTGCTTCGAACACACTTATCCCATTGTTCTTGCCACTTTCTGAAGCAGTTCTGGAAGTCCTCTTTCATGAGTGTCTTTAGTTGTGCTGTCGTGGCTGCCTCGATGTCCTGAATCTGTTCAAAACTTTTACCTTTCATGGTCATTTTGACTTTGGGGAAGAGCCACAAGTCTCACAGTGCCACATCCAGTGAATAAGGTGTAGGAGGACACACTGTAATGTTTTTATTTGACAAAAATTGCCGTACCAAAAGCAAGGTGTGACATGGAGCCTTTCTGTTTGATCAAAAAATGTGGTGAATGCTGCTGTCAAGTGCCATGCAACAGAAAGGCAAGGATCCCCAGTAAGGGAAGTGGCACATCAAACCTTAGTAACAGTGTGTGACAAGTTTCATCTTGTTCGGTGCAGTCAGTCGGGTGTGAGCTATGGTTGAGAGAAGGTGTGTTTAAAGTGTGCCGTAAATCATCCTCCATCATGACAACGCTCAGTGTCACACTTCGCTTCTAGTATACGGCAATTTCAAATATGAAAGAGGACTTCCAAACTGCTTCAGAAAGTGGCAAGAACGATGGGATAAGTGTGTTCGAAGCGAGGGATTATTTTGAGGTGGATTAATGGCAATGTGTCTTTTACTGTAATACATTTTTATTTTTATTTAAACATTCACCGTATTTTGTGATAACACGTCACATTCTCGTTCTACCATGTGTATCTCTTAACATTTCTTTCATAGTTTCTTTTCCTTCATACAGTGTCCTTCATACAATGTATCTGCGTGGAAATATGTCTCATACAGAAATGAAGACTTACTGATACACAGGACAGCTGTTCCTACCCAAACAACTCCTGATACTTTGGCATGTAGAAAGAGAAACAATACATATTGTGGACTCTAGAACGACGTTTTTTAAATAATACCATTAAAAATGCCTCAAGTGGGGCTGGCCTGGTGGCTCAGGCAGTTAGAGCTCCATGCTCCTAACTCTGAAGGCTGCCGGTTCGATTCCCACATGGGCCAGTGGGCTCTCAACCACAAGGTTGCCAGTTCAATTCCTCGAATCCCATAAGGGATGGTGGGCTGCGCCCCCTGCAACTAAGATTGAACAGGGCACCTTGAGCTGAGCTGTCTCCCAGATAGCTCAGTTGGTTGGAGCACAGGCTCTCAACCACAAGGTTGCCAGTTCAATTCCTCGAGTCCCGCAAGGGATGGTGGGCAGCGCCCCTTGCAACTAAGATAGAACACAGCACCTTGAGCTGAGCTGCCACTGAGCTCCCAGATGGCTCAGTTGGTTGGAGCACATCCTCTCAACCACAAGGTTGCCGGTTCGACTCCCACAAGGGATGGTGGGCTGCGCCCCCTGCAACTAGCAACAGCAACTGGACCTGGAGCTGAGCTGCGCCCTCCACAACTAAGACTGAAAGGACAACAACTTGAAGCTGAACGGCACCCTCCACAACTAAGATTGAAAGGACAACAACTTGACTTGGATAAAAGTTCTGGAAGCACACACTGTTCCCCAATAAAGTCCTGTACCCCTTCCCCAATAATTAATAAATAAATGAATAAATAAATAAATAAAAAATGCCTCAAGTTCAGTATAACCTAATTAGACTCGTGGGCTGTGAGCTTCACAAATTTATATGAAGATTTTGAGTTCCAAACAGTTAACTTAGAAATGAGTTTTTAGATGCAACCCTCTCATGTAGTCAGGCTTTCCAAGTCAGGCATTCCCCAGAATCTCAACTGTGCATTGCCTCCTATTACTATCCTTAGGTGAAATGTATTAATAGCTTCACCACCTTCCTTTATTATGGAAGAAAAATTTTCTATATAAAGTAGTTAACAAGGCAAAGTTCTTGAAGTCCTTAGTCCTGAAAATATTTTAGCACGACCTGCCTTTTACTATCAACTGAGATAGTGTTGTTTAGAACATTCTCCTAATGTATCATTATTCTTATATTTAGTAGCGATATCATGAATTTGAATCTAAAGGTAAAATCTCCTTCAAAATGACATATGAAATACTCTTAAAATAGAGAAAAGGTAGAGAAGACTTGGGAACTGCCCAAGTCTTGGGAATGTACGATTCCCCAAGTTGCTTTCACCCCTCACAGCCTATAAAGTTCGCGTTCTACATTAGTGTGAAAGCCAATTCCAAGGAAAAAACTGTCTTCCGGTTTGGAGACAAAAGGGCTGAGATCATTCTTAACATCTTCATTACCTAATCTGAATATATCCAAATATTTAGAAAATTCAAATAGGAGATATTTGTTTCTTTTGCTGCTAAACTTTTAATGAAAAAGATAGTAAAATTCTTGAAGACAATAGAGCAAAGATACCCTGTTTTCTTCCTTTTCAAAAGATGATTTGCCCAAAATTTAAAAATCCAATACTCTTACCTCTGAGCAGTGTCTCCTATTTCACCTTTATCTTTGTTCCCCAATCTGCCAGACATTGGAAAACTTCTAACAGTCCTTGGAGTTAAGAAAAAAGATTTGAAGCAGAGTATCACCAACAGACTATAATCAGAGAAGTCAAATTTTCTTCCCAGGCTCTGAGGAGCCCCAGTTGGGCTACAAGGAACAGGGCATTGTTTGTGTTACCCTGTGGCACCGGCTGGGAAGGAATCTCCTAACCCCACCCACCAGATGCTCCACGTAAATAAAGCGTCTTCATTGTATGGCAGCTCCACTCACACCCATTCAGTACACTCAGGAGAATGAATCCTCATATCCAATAGGCAATGACATTAGAATTGACTGGAAGGAAACATAAGAGCATCTAATGTGACATTAGTGGTCCAACTACATCAGTAACCCCTCTAAGCAACCCTAATCCTGATATAAATAAATTATCGAAACGAATTCCTGTGTGCCAAGTTCTAGTTTCCTAAAATACAAGAACATGACAAAACATTACATGTACTTGTATCTGATCAACTCTAGGGAGATAAAGAAAAATGCAGCTGCATGCCAGCAAGTCAAACTCCATCAAATACTAGGTCAGATAAAATTCCACAGCAGAAGGCCCTTGGAATGATACACAGAGATCCAAAGTGTTTGGCCACTCCCCCCATCCCTTACTATTGCAGATAAGGAGGAGATAAAAATAATAAGTAAGGACTGAGAGTTCTCCTGGACTTCCAAGCCATGCACTTCATGTGATCTCTGCCGTTGTTTCTGGGGTCACAGACCCAAGAAATCGGCAAGTCTGGTGAGACAACCTCTGTCATCATCTCTGGGGAGGAAGGAGCAGAATGGCAGCCCCTTGAGAGTGATCCAGGTCTTAGTTTGGCTGGAAATTGCTTTGTTTGTGAAAAGGACTCAGCCTCACCTGCCATCTTCATTCTCTGTGCACAGTTCCACTGGTTTCCTCCTGGCCTTGTGAGGCTGCTAGTCCGAATAGCTGAACTTGGCTGGGGTGGGAAAAAGGCCTTTGGACCCATGACTCGGCCTGACAGTCAGCTCGTGACTGAATGGAACCCCTGCCTCAGTGTGGACTGACTGCCCTTTGTGCCTCCTACACAGCCACTTCCTGGGCCTGCCCTGCCCTCCCCTCTGGGTCAGATTGTGCATCAGGGACATAGGCCCTAGTGTGTGCACTGTGCATCCTCATTACACTCTGTTCTCCCTGTCAGTGCTCAAGAGAACAACCCAATAGGGGCTACTAGTTCCTGTTCTCTGGTGACATACGTAAGGCCATTGATCACCGTACCACCTGTTTATTTCCTTCTGTGATTTTTAGCACAAACATGTTGTACTTCCTCTTCAGATGAGCAGGTATGAATGAATTCTTAAGTAATGTGTGCATGAATCATAAGGAGAGGCCCACTATTAGGAGGAATGTTTCCAATCAACTGGCCTACTATTGAGTTAGAAACAGCTCACTCCAGCAAACCAGCTGCCAGGACGACTTCCAGTCTTAACATTGAGTCACTGTATCATTTCATTCACAGAGACTTCACGCACATACCAGAAAGACAAGCCTTACCACATTGCCGTGTATCCTTTTGATAGTTGTGATTTTGCCAAGTGCTTTCTGATCCCTTTTATTAGCTAGGTCTCCATAGTCCTGTGAGGCATCGATTCGTAGGTAAAACGTACTGTGTGGAGAAGCAGGAAGCTAACTCTCCAGGGACATTTTATTCCAAGAATGCCTGTGTGGAGGAATGCGGTTTCTCCTGCTTGCCAGAGGCACCAGGAAATAGAAGACAGCCTGCAAAATACTATCGAGACGTTTTTAAAAGCCATTTTCTTCATAGCACATATGTATCTTCTCTCTCTCTCACTCACTCACCCAGCAAATGTGAGCAATACTCAAGTGGGTCTCTTTCAATTCAAAATTATTTATCATACGGCATCTCCCTCACTGATGTGTTTAAGTATCCAAATCAGGGTAGTATTAAATATTTTTGTAGTCATGACTTTCTTTAAAAGTCCTTTGTACAAATTGTACCATAAACAGACCCATTTATATGACAACAAAAAAAGACTTACATAAAACTGAAAGACTTGTTATTACTCCCTCACTTTACAGATACTGAAAGGCAAAAGTTGAAAGAAACTTTCTGAATGTAATTAATCCATAGACATACTGCATCTTTAAGTCTTGGTCTAGAAACTGGATTTCCTGGTTCTCAAAGATGAAAAAGAAAAACCGAAGTATAATTCTCCATGAACATTCATAAAAATTGAAAATAGACCTTGTATTATGTTTGTCATTTCACATTCATTTATTATATATTTATGGTATGAGTCTCCATTTAATATATAATTTTTAACCCATTGCATTAAAATTACATATTGGGAAAAATTATGTGGTAGGAAATTTTTTTTAGGCAAGGTAGGCACATAGAGGGGAGAAGAGGCCAGTCCATGTAAGCTGTCTCCACAGTCAGGCTCATATTAGAAGAAATGGGTGCTAGAAACAGCTGCCCAGGTAGATTTGAATAGGCAGTTATTCAATGCGCTCAGGCACTTGAGCCCTGAACTGGGGTTCAGACCTTGTTTTGCATGTCCGTTGTGCTTTCTGCTTCTCTGACCTGCTTTCTCCAGTCCCCAGCTATGCTGTCTTCTGCTGTGCAGTTGCTATTGTCCGGCCTCAATCTTGCCCTCTTCCTTTGAGTGAACAAAGCCTCCAGAGATGCTGTCCCCTTGCTATAAGCTATCTTGCCCCTTTTTTTGCATGTCCTCACCTCTCCCTGAGGGCTCTTTATGTCTTGACTCCCAAACTGCCTTAGTTGGGGTACCTGCTACCTGCTCTCTAACTGGTCATAGAGGTCAGTGCCCCTCTGGTGAAGTCAGCTCTTTGTCTACATGAATATCGTTTCTATCACTAGAGACCACATCGTTTCTGCCCTCATGGAGTATAGTCTACTAGTCTAGTTGATAGAGACCAACTATACATATAAATAATATGTGTAAGTAGCACGCATGTGTTTCTATATATGATTTCTGATAGTAATGAGTGCTAAGAAGAAAACAGAATGATGAACTAGAGTGATGGGTAGAGGGGAGCGACGATAGACGAGGCAGGCCTCTCTAAGGTAGAGACATTTGAACGGCAAGTGCAATGATGAGAAGAGTGCAGCAGTGTGAATGAAGACCTAGGGGAAGAGGATTCCTGGCCTGCAAACAGGTGGGGTACAGTCTACGAGGCCGGAACAAGCTTGGCCCATTTAAGGAAAGCCAGGCTGGTGGGTCAGAGAGGGAGGAGAGAGTCAGAGATATAGGCAAGGTCCAGATCGAGACGGGGTTTCGCATACATGGCGGACACTATGCATTTTGTTCTACTTGCTGTGGGGCGCTGCTACACAGACATAAGCATAGGAGCAAAGTAGGGGGTTAAGGAAGGCCCTTCATGTCACTGCTGCTATAATCCGGGAGACATGATAATGCTCTGGGTTCCAGCTGCACTGGAAATGATGTCATATTTCATATACATGTACTATTAGCATTTTGGCCATTTGGTGTGGGAACAGAGGGAAGGACACATATGAGGGTATGGAGTGAGGAAGGAACCAAAAGTTCAGCTTTAGACATGAAAGGGGGAGTTGGGGTGCCCATTAGACAGCCAAGTGATGATGTGGCTCAAGGGGACCAGTGGCGTCACCGCCACCCTCTGAAGCTTAGTGACTACCGTCATGATATGCAGGCAGACAATTAAAGTGTGGGGGCTGTGCCTTCAGCCCCTCTATAAACAGATGGCTGGCTTACCGGGAGCCCAGCAATGGTTAAACTTTTCAGACTCAGGTTACCAGTTTCATTGTCTTCTCTGGGTTTCTTTAATGATTCATTGGTCTAGAAGACCCCATGCAAAAGTGGAAAATAGCATCTGGTGATTTTGGTAGTATGTCCCAGAAAGTCTAAAACACACAGCAAGAAAAGCATCCATTCAGCCAAGAGAAGAAGAGAGCTGCATCCTTGCACTCGCCTGGAAGGTGTTCATCAAGATGAAATCTGGCCTCCTTACGTTCTGGGACCTTGATTCGGGGGCCCTACAGGAGGAGCCTGGCAGCTTAGCGAGGCCAGGACAGGATCTGTAGACCCAGTGGAGTGACTGGAAGGAACCCCCATCGATCCTGGCATCACACCTGGAGTCTTGCAAACATGGCAGAAGTCCCCGCGCCACAGTGGGTGCCCCTGGTTCCGGTCCGCTCCTCCTGCAAGGAGCCCAGAGTAGGTCACGCTGTCTCTGTTGACTCACTCTGCCCTAGGCTGTCCCGTCAGACTCTTGCATGTGCTAATTAATGTGTTAGGACTGAAGCTTCCTGGGCTGACCTTCTCCATTTAGTTTGTTTGGCAAGCGTAGAACCAAGTTTCAGTGGTCAGTGTATAAACACAGTATTAAATGCTACCATATATTAATGCAGAGATGAGGCTCAATGTCATCCACAAAAGAGGGCAACCTCACTGTAGCTCTGTGAAAGAATTCAAAGCCCAAAAATAAAATAATGATGCACTGCCCAAAAGTCTCTAATGACAACTTTCACTACTCCCATACATCGCCACGTCCCATGATGCTCCAGTGCCCCCCAGAAGCCCCTGTCAACAAAGGCTGCCACAATTCAGTTGTACCCCCCAAACTGAGTCACTCTGGTATCTAGATGCACACAAACCTGGCCCTGGTAGCCCCCAGTCACTGGTCTCCCTAATTTCCCAGAACCGCCCGAATGCATCAGTCAGAAAGTTTGAGAAGAAAGACCACGACAGAGAAAGATGGGATTTTCATGAGACCAGGAGTGGCGGTTTGCATGTGCGTGGTCACGCCTTCCGGTGACAGCTGTCAGGCACTTGGTGAGGTTCTGACTTTGAGATACATGTAGGGAAACCCACAGAACCCCTCCCATAATGCAAGCATGTTACTCAATGATTTAGAGACTTGAATCTTTTTTCTCGTTTCTTTCTTCTTCTCTTTTCATAAAGTAATATAGTAAAGGTCAGTCTCAACTGTGCCCCAGTCTAATTTTCAGCAATGCTCAAAAAAATGTCAACTGTGTATGGTTATTTGGTCGTCTTGGGTATAGTTGCTTATGACTGAATAGAGAAAGAAAAAGAAGGAGAAAAGAACAATGCCAAGAGTGTTACTACATATTCTGCATATTTTTTGTTTCATTCTCATAATCACAGAGTGAGGCAAGTTCTTCTCCCTTGCTTACAAGTTGGCCTCAGAAAGATAACTTCTCCAAAGTTATGCAAATGGGCCTCAAGCCCAGATCTTTTTGGACCCTAAGCCACCAAAGCACAGGATTTCACTAGTTAGACTAAATAAGCAAAAGTGAAGAAATGAGTTCTGTACACTCCTAATACCTACCCAGCACTCCAAATGCCCAGCCATGTTTCAGACAGAGCGGCACCTCGGCCACCCTCCGCGAGCTCCCTTAACCAAAGTGGCTTCAGCACACCTGTTACAGGCACAGCACGTGCAGATGCAGATTAATTCCCCAACAGTAGTGCCACCTGGCACTGTCCTGACAACGTTTCTCCTCCAGTAGTAGGAGACCCGCACTTACAGCCTGGAGATGCCGGGGCCTCTAACCCAGGATGTGAGAGGCTGCAGCAGCCTCTTCTTCCAGCTTGAATGCCTGTGTTCCTGCTTAGCCAGCCCACCTGGAAGACCCTTCACGCCCTCCTACTCGTCCTGTGAGGCCCAGCGCGAGTCGTCCTCCTCCACAAAAGCTCCTTCCACTGGGTTTGGTCCAGTGTCACTCCTTCGTGTTTCCATGGCGATTTTAGCTGACTCCTGACTGCTCTCAGCTATTTTTATGTATAATAATTGAAGCACTTCCAACTGTAAATACCTTCAGGGCAGGAACTAGATACCTGCTTTTCCTATGTGAGTGTCCCTTCTGTAATACCCCACACAATTCAGGGGCCACTTGGTATTCAGTAAGTGTTTATTAATCACTTAATACAATGATGGGACCACCACCAGGTAAAGAAACAACAAATGATAAAGTGTCTGCTATTGTCATTCTAGAAGCCTTCAGTCTGTGGATTTTACTATTTTCAGAAAAGGTTTATGTGAGACTTTAGTGTTTCCATAAGATCCTGATAGAAAAAACATCTTTGGCTCAATATATAAAATTATGCTTGAAAGCATGTAAAAGCTAAAAGAGGAAATGAAATATATAGCTGACATTAATACTAACTGAAGAATTTTCTGTGAAAATGTTTAAAGGGCTGGGAGTATGAGTGCTTAATAAATGACTCTATTACTCGGATAATTTGAGGTGGGGGAGGGGAGGAGAGGTGAGGAACAGCCTCAGCAAATAACAGATTTCCCCCAAAGGCATCAGGTTAACTAGCATTGTCTGAAAGAAGGCTCTGTGGCTCCCAGCCGCTCCTGCCTCTCCTCTCCCCAAACCTGCTAACTACCTCACTCATTCGTCTCTTCAGCCGGTACTTTTCTGTGCAACTTTTCCTCGTTTCCAGACATTCAAAGACTGTAGTGACTGAACTGCACAGGCTCAGTATTTGGGGAGCAGTTACATTCAGTTTGGAGCGACGTTTTCTGCCTTTGCGGGAGGCCCTGAATGAGCCATACAGCTGTCACACGGCTGGTCCTGGTGTTGCTGTCCCCAGTCGCACCTGCGGTGTTCCGCCTGATGAGTGATTTGGCAACAGATGTGGCCGGTGTGGAAGTGGGCGTGAGTGAAGTGGTAGGGGTCCCCTGCGGTGCCCTCTGGCTGACTGGCTCCTCTGGGGGGGGGGCCTGGTGGGATTCCGTCTCCTGTCACATGGTCTTCTGAGCCTGTGGCCCCTTCTCCCTCCTGGTTTCTCGGGACACTCGTGAGTTTCTGGGTAGAGTAGCTGAACTCGGAGGGTTCAGACTTCAGTGAGCTGACTCATTCCTCCCCTGAACTTGAACCAACAGCAGTTTGGGCCTTGATATAGATGGTGCTTTGCTCTTTGCCCCCCCCCCCACACACACACACACACTCACACACAGCCTGCCTTTGTCTTGCTAACTAGCGTCTCCAGCCTTTCACTGTGGGGTCTCCCCTTCCTTTTGCAGTTACAGAGCCTGTACTCCCTCCGGCACAACAGGAGGTGCAGTCAGCCTCACCTCTCCCCAGGCACTTCCACTGGCAGGCCCATCAATTCACACGTTGCCAGCACACCTGTCACCTGCAGTGCTTGCTCTCCCTTCAATACCCTCGCCCGTTGGGCAGCTTCTGTGTGACTAGTCCATGGAGTTTAATGTTCACACATTGGCAGGTTGAATACAATCTCTTATTCCATCACCAGGCCAGGTAAGCATGCGCAAACAACATATCCGTGGCCTGCTGTATTGCCGGCAGTGCTTCTTTTAAAAAACCACCCCTAAAAAAGCAACATCTTTGTCAGTACCTGGGCTCACAACTTCCAGAGTGAAAAGTACCAATTTGAAGGCCAACTTCTTTGTCTCCTAAATGATTTGTTTGTTGTTAGAGTTCAACAATTACCAAATATTTTTGTGGAAATTATTTACAAGTTAATACTTTTTTAAAAACCAGCTATGATATTGTACAGCCTAGAAAGAGAATATAAAATCGTTCTAAGGCACATGCTAATTTTGGAAATTGATTTAAATAACCTGTGAGTCCATAAAAATTTTACCATTGATCTCATTTAAATGGCCTTGAACCTGGTCTTTCCATGGTCCTGTGCTATATCTCATATGTCCAGCAAGCCTTTGCCTAAAGACAAGTTCACAGATATATGTATTTGCTTCGTTATCATCATATCAAAAATCTCAGGCAACACGACATAATTTATGTGGATCATTGTGGATTCCGCCTCCTCGCCGAGCCGCTAAGGAGGTGGTGAACATAGAAATAGGTGGAAAGGCTTCCTCCTTAGAACATGACACATCCTCAAGAATGGGGACTTCTCTGAGTCCTGCGTCCATCAGTGTAACACTCTGCAAAGTAATAAGTATTCAGTCAGTTCCCGCACACTGGGAGCATGTCCATTTAATTTCGTTTCTATGTATGAGGATGTGAAAGAAGATTCATTAAAAGATACTAAATTCACATACTGACAGCTTGGATCCTTCAATCCTGGGGACAAGCACCAGAGGCACCAAAAGCCGCAGGAAGCCAAAGTCCTCCCCTCCCCACCCAGCTCCGCCCAAGGTGTGAAAGCTCCTCCGAGTTTCAACATGATGCCTCCTTTTGGAAGTTCAGGTGTAGTGACAGCGTCCTCATCACTGAAATGGCAGAACCGCAGGGGATCCCCTGGTCAGGGCAGCAGGGAGTAAGTAGGTGGTAAGGAGACAGACACGGAGAAGACCAGTCACCTCTGCTGAGAAAGCTGGAGGAAACAGTGCAAGGAGGGAGTCAGGGGACGAAACACCCTGAGTTCACTCTCCTCCCTACCTTAGATCTCCTGGTATGGCCTTCCACGGTTTGAATCCAAGAAAAAGCCGGGTGACACAAAAGGTGAGTCGATGTAGCCTGCCCAGGTCAGTCTCCCAGGGCACACAGCAGAGTGGAAAAGGGAGAAGCGACCTTGAAACCAGAGGGTAACCAGTCGGGGCTCATGCTGCCTGCGCCACTCAGCCAATAGACAGACACAGGCGCTGGGCCACAGAATAGGCGTGTATTGTCAGAGCCCCGGTGGCTGAGAAGGCGGGTTAACACCTCCAAAAGCTGCCTTCACATGCTCAGACCGGCGGGGGGTATTTCAGGGAACAGCTGACGTTCCTCCAGGGGCTACGTGAGGGTGGAGGGGGAGGGGTCTGCATGGAGAATTCCCTCTGGCCACATAGTTCTCCACTGGCGTCAGCAACCCAGGAACAATGACGGGAGTCGCCTGGAAAGAATGCTAGACCTAGAGGCTGTGATCAATAAGCCTAAGGGTATTAGAAGTCTCTGGGTCACGTTCTAAAGCAGGGAACTGGGGGGTGGGGGGGTGGGGGGGGTGAATGATCTATCCTTAAGCTATAGGTCAAGGAAAGGTGAGGTTAGGACGTTGCAAGGCCTCTATTACGCCCCACCCCCCCAGGCCCTGCTTCAAGCTGAGGGAGCAGAGGACATTCAGCCATTGTCCATTTTGTGTTTGTGAAGAGATTAAACCATTCTTAGTCTTTAGAAGTAGACAAGCCATAAATCCTACAGCCATGATACTGCATGTTGATTTATCTTAAAATGGTCCTAGAACCCCACTGGGAAGGTGAGATGGGGGAGCTGTGCCGGGACAGATGAGGGCGGAGTGCAAGGGTCCTCACCTACGAGCAGGAAGTGCATGGGTAAGGCCCTCCCAGGTGGGGGTCACTGAGCTGGAAGTTTATTAGGGAATGTCCTAGGAGGGAGGGCCACGGAGGAGGATTGGGCAGCAGCTGGGCTGTCCGGAGTCGGAGTCGCAGAGAAGGCCTCAGCCACCCTTCCTCAAGCTCTGAAGCTGTTGGCCCCACGTCGGGGCCACTTACTCTGTGTCTGTCACTCACTGGCTGTGGCCCCTGCAGGAGGCTGTGGCCTTGGCATTTCTCCTCAGTGGACGCAATTCCGGAAGAGAGCTGACGGCTGAGGGCGGCCTGCGCCCCAGCCGCACGCCTAGGAGCCAGGGGCTAAGTCCTCATTCACAGCACCCACAGGAGGAATAGCAAGGAGGAAAAACCCAGACGTTTCCGACAAGCCTAATTTGTAGAACTAGGTAAATACACAAGATGAAACAGCTGAAAACAAAAAAACAACAGCAAAAAAAGGTGCTTAAGGGGATGGAAAGAGGAAGTGGGGAGGAATGGGGCAGGTACTGCTGTTTTTCATTATGAGGCTAGAAGTACTGTGGGACTGAAATTAAAAGCTTCTAAGGTCAGCTTTGGGTGGAGGGGTGTAGCTAAGTAGCCATTAAGATGTATATCACTCTCTCAGGAGCTCGGTCCTTAATCCTATTAGGACAGAGGTCACAATGCAGAAAGGTGCAGCGGTGGAGTTTGGGAAGGGGGAAGTGAGTAATCTAAAGCGTCCTGCATAATGTGGGAGGCGAAGGGGAGGAGGCTGCCTGAACATCTTTGCAGAGGAGAGGCGTTTCTAGAAAGTGACTCTCCTTCTCCTGAAGGGTTAGGACGCTCCACTCTGTCAACTAACACCTGCCTTGAGGCAGATTTCCCTTCGTGGGGGCCCTCAGCCATACTCACCAGGGGAGCCCCGAATAGCACGGGGTGTGCTCTTCTCCATGCTGGCCTCCTGATGAGAACCGAGGGCCACAGGTCCCCCTGGGTTGGCCTGTGGAAGTTATTCTGAAACTGAACGCCCAGGACAAAAGAGGCTGGATCAATCCGGATAAGAAACTCTGATAATTACTGTAAGGTTAGGAGTCCTCAAACAGTAGGTGGGGTTTTTACACCGAATGTAAAAGCAAGGAACATTCTGGCAGAGGTCACATGGACCTAAGACTCTTAAGTTAGGAACTGAGAGCATCCTCAAGGGGACTCTAAATTGGTCAACTTCTTTGGCGTTTGAACAGGGGAAGTAATGTTTGAACATTTGGTCCCTTGAACATGGGAAGAAATGGTATGCAAGGAATAGGTTTAAATTGTTTCCCTCCACACTTGTACACCGTTATTTTCCCTAACGTTACAGAGCAGAAAGGGTTCGCCCACCCGGCACCTGCAGAGCCGGACACTAAACACTGAGAGTTGCAGTGGGGACTTATTGGCTATTTTATTATGAGTGGCGCTGTCAGGAGAACGGGAAGCCAGTGCTCAAAGCCTGAACTCCTCCATGGCGTGCGGGTTACAGATGCTATGGGGCAAAACCACAAAACACCGTGGGTTGGGTGTTCAGGGTCATGCTGGGAGCTGGCTGGTCGGAGGTGAGGTGAGGGAAATGAATCACTTCTGCAGGTCTTGAGGACAGTTCTGAGGTGTGTTCCGAGTCCCTCTGTCCAGTCCCATGGGAAAGTAGCCAGGGGGGTCGTTCCAGCCCAGGGCTCAGGAGCTGAAACATAACTTAGGTCAAGGTGGTATCTTTATCCTGCCAGAGGTCCAGACCTGTGACCAGTAGTCAGGTGTAGCCACTGTCTTCTGCCGCCTCTGGTTGCTGATTATCAGGGTAAAGGCTAGGTGACTGAGGGAGATATATACCATGTTTCCCCGAAAATAAGACCGGTCGTATGTTAATTTTTGCTCCAAAAAACATGTTAGGGCTTATGTTCAGGGATGTCATCCTGAAAAATCATGCTAGAACTTATTTTAGGTTAGGTCTTATTTTCGGGGAAACATTGTGTGTGGAAGGAGGGAGGGAGGGAGGGAGGGCGGGAGGGAGGAGGAGGTGGATTTCTAGAGCTAGGATTTAAAGGTAAATGCTATCAAAGTCATAAGGACCCTCAGTTTCACTGATCTTCAGTCAAGTTTGACACGTCCATTTTTTTGTGAGGAGGCTTTTTGTAGGTTGCCTAGCCCTCTTGTGGCAGCTCTACCATCACTGCAGAGTCCGTTGGGACACTCAAGGACACTTTGCAGCCTACCCACCTCCGCAAGGCCTCCCAGAAACCTGCGTCTCCCAGGTTTAGATAATTCTCCTGCCTGCTTCATTCTGGTGTTACAATGGGCAGGGGACTGGAAGAGCCATTCTGTTGACTGTGGCTCTGGGCCTCTGGGCCTCTCTTCCCTATCCACCGTAGGTCCTTGCTCCCAAACATATTTGGAGATATTCTCCCCAGGGGACTCTCTACATTGATCTCTAACTTGAGTATAGTTGGGGTCTCATCAGGAAGCAGATGGCCCTCCCAAATGTTGATCAAGTTTAGGAGGGTTTATTTACAAAGGCGGCACTAGGGAGCTGCAGGATAGTGCAGGAACTGGGGTAAGAGCACAGAACTATCCACCTCTAGGGCCAAACGACTGAAGGCCAGGGTCATCAAAACCCAGGAGAGAAAGAGTGAAGAGAGCAATGACCTTCAGAAGAAGGATGCAGGCAACTCAAGTCGGCTTCGCAGGGGACGAGTCAGGGTTATCAGTACCCAAGCCATTCTCCAGTCTCCTGCAGGAGTCCCGTTGACCAGACCGTATGGGACCCGAGGGCGGAGGTGCTTGTCCCCTTACTCCTTGAAGCTCCAGGAGCAGAGAGCAGGGTGAGGAGTGGTGTGAAGGCACAGGGGGAAGGCATAACCACCAAAGCTGTAAGTACGGAACTTCAATTGTGATTGCCACACGTCTTCAGAGTTTTTCTCACTGAGGTGTGTGTAACCGTACGTGAACACTTTCCAAAGGGTGTGCAAGCAGGGTGGTTGTAAGGGAATCCATTTCCAGAGTCGGTTCCCACTGAAGTCGTGAAAGGGAAGGGAAGTTTAATCTAGTTATGACCCCCCAAAAAAGTTGCTTTGATACCAGTAGGAAGTGGGTTGTGCGCGGATGTCATCCTCCCAGCTGCTGCTGTTGAGCCGCAGCCAGCAGCCCGGCTCCTCGGGGCTCTGCTGGGGCTTAGGGATCACAGCTCGGGAGGAAGCACCTGGCCAGGGGACATTTAGACTAACTACTGAGACTAGTCAAGGGTTTCAGCTTAGGCAGGAGACTCTCCACTAACCTGAAACCTCTCGGAAGACCCCTGGGGCGCCAGCTCCTGTCTGGGCGAGGGGACTCCTCGCAGACAGTGATGAGAAACCAGGAAGAGGCCCCATGAAAGAGAGCAGCCCGCCCCCTAACACCCGGTCTTTGTTCCCTAGCAACACGCCCTGGCAACAGGGGACTTTTACTTTTGCTCGGACAGCTGGAAATCAGCTCCAGGTTGGTCACTGTCTCTCCCAAGTGCCTCCTCCTCTGAGAAGCTTAAATCTGGACTTTATTCCTCTCGTCTCCCCTTGCCAGGAACAACAGTGTGACTAATCTGTCATTTATTTGGGGTGTGTTATTTCTTTATTTGGCTTAAGAGATACTATCCTGTATGCTACTGGCTGGTGACATTATTATAATTCCCACGGTGAACCTGTGCTAAAGTGCTGGCAAAGACAAAATCAGCTTCTGAGGGTAACTTTTGCTGCCTCCCACAAAACATGGCCAAAATGAGAGAGTAAGAATTGTGGTTCATAGCGAGGCTCCTGGGCCAGGAGATACCTAAATTTAAATGAGAACTAAGGCACAGAGCTATGGACATTTGATACAGCAAGTCATCGTTAGATAAGGCAGCTTAGGTCGCTGCCCACTAGCTCAGGGAGGTGATTACGCTGTGATGATAATATGAAAACATGCAGACGCATTTCTAGGTATTCATCAGTTACATAGTAATAACAGTTGTCCTTACCGGATGTTTTCCGTGTGCCAGGCCTTGTTCCAAGTGCCTACTTGTGTTCATTTGTTACCACGTACATCACCCCTGTACTGCACATGATGGAACCTACAGGAAGAAGGTTACCCCAGTCAGCTGGGCAGCACTCAGTGGCGTTGGGATCAGACTGAGACTCTTTGGCTCCAAAGTCTCGTGTTGACTCTAGTGCCGCGCGTACCTCGTTTCATCTCCATGGCAGCCCTCTCAGTGAGGCACTCTGCTTAGTCACACTTTCTAGACCAGAGATCTGAAATTTAGAAAGGTGAAGTGATTGTGTCAAGGTCGTACATCAAGTGAAAGGTCAGGGTGCAAATCCTGGACTCAGAGAAAAGTTCTTTGAACAACAAAGCCCATACTCTCAACTCTTGCGATGTGGCACCTGGTCTGGCACATGGACCTACGCTAATTCCAGGTGGTGATGGAGGGAGTTACAGATACACTGACAGGGCCAGTTTTCACTGCCCTGGGTGTCGGACAAGGGGTACACAGCCTGTGTGTGTCATCATCATGGGCTCTGAGCGAAGCTCGGGCAGGTAGCGTCTGTCATTAGACTGAGAAGCTAGATGGTGGATTTTCATTGATCATCTTTACCTTTCATGTTCTTTGGACCCAATTCTCCAATCTGTAAAATTGTTGAATCTTGATTCTACTTTCTGTCTTATTAAGTTATCCCTTCCAGGCTCTGATCTTCTGAAGCTTTGATTCATCAGAATTTTCATTTTCATTCAAAAACTAAAAAAAAAAAAAAATTGAAAATGCTCCTGAAGATTTTATTTTCATCGAAATTTCTACAAAAGCATTGTCAGTCACACCAAATTAATATGGAAGAAGCACTCTTTTTAGAATTTCTCTCTTTCCGCTTTTTTTTTCTGCCTCTCTCTACGTGGACTGCTTTTCCTTCCCATCCCCTCTCTTCACTGTGCCATATTTCCCCTCGGCATACCACTGTCCCCGGAAGCCGCAGCCAGCCAGGGTGAGTCTGCCAACTGTATTTCTGCCCTTACTTCTGACTAATAACATTTCCCTAAGGGGGTAACTCCCTCTTTTATTTGGTCTGGTTTATTGATCTTAAAGATGGCCACTGTTGTGCTATCCTAAATATCTCAGTTACTGATGTGCATAAGAACAGCGTTTTTCCTCATAGATTTAGCTTCATCAGGTGAGTCGTGTGAAGCTTGCTGCGCTGCCTCTGGGGTCTAATATTCTCTCCTTAGTTTGCCTTAGAGGAGAACAGCCATTGTGTGTGATGAGTGGGATCAGAACAAAGCTCCATTCACTTATCAGCCAGAGTCCTTATATTTTTTTCCACATCAAAATGTGCACAAAATTGAATTAAATTCATTTCAATTAAATCCCTTACCCAATGATACTTGAATCGTTGCTTCGTGTTCTACGCCTCTTACTTAAAAAAAAAAAAAAAATCACAGTCAAAGGACTTAAGTTTGAGTAAGAAACAAAAGCAG
Organism: Rhinolophus sinicus; assembly: GCF_036562045.2. Taxonomy (NCBI): domain Eukaryota; kingdom Metazoa; phylum Chordata; class Mammalia; order Chiroptera; family Rhinolophidae; genus Rhinolophus; species Rhinolophus sinicus. The sequence continues at coordinate 65,776,237 of NC_133761.1, forward strand.
TATGCAAAAAAAAAAAAAATTGCATAATTCATACTAAATTTGAGTCTTTGAAATATTTTTTCTCTCTCTCCTCAAGGTAAAGTATATGATGCATGAAATTCTTCCTTTTCTCTCTGCCAGCCCTCTGATAAGAAGGTGCTGTCAGCTTCCTGATAGGCAAAAGGACCAAAAGAGGCATCAGAGAACTTTGATGCTCTGTTTTGTGGGGTTTTTTGCCAATTTCTCAATTAGCCGGACAGCGTGTTTTCAGATTCCGCTACAGTTCATCGAAACTTCTGTGTACCAGCCACATTTTATTCCTTAGGCCCCACAAAAGCCACATTAGGGCCCTCCACCAGGCGGTGTGGGTCTGTACTGCACCATTCTTTCTTAACACTTTAATGCATTGTTTTGTTTAATGCCTACTTCCCTCTATCAGCTATCAGCTTCATGAGGGGAGTTTGTTTGTACAGTGTTCATTTTCGTAACCACCATGCCTAAACCAGGGCTTAGCACAACAGTACACACACTGTAAATACAGTTTGAATAAGTGAGTTAAGAAAATGAAATAAAAGAGAACCTTAGGCTCAGAGATAAAAGTTGTCCAAAACCAGACAGTTAAATGGCCGAGCTGTGACTAGAACTGGGGGCTTTAACTCCAGGAGGAGTTCCTGCTCTTATTTCCCCTTATAGTCACCACTTGCTTTTCAGAGGTCAATTGAGAGGATACAAGAATACACAGAGGCAAAAAAAAAAAAAAAAAAGAAAAAATCCCTACATTGAAAAAATGTAAAATGGGTTTTTTATTCTGTCTGATTGCCCAAACTCCCTGTCACAAGCAAATCATTTCTAGACTTTTAATGAGCAACTACTAATTTTTGTAGGAGAAAGACCCTGGGACTGGCACAGTCTATTTAATTTAGAAGAAGCTGGGATTATTCAGGTTCCTTACTGTACACACTGCAAGGGCATAAGTCAGCAAAATGCCCAAAGTATTTCTCTTATTATAGCATTTGCCTCTCTTTTCCACTCTGTGGGGTCTTAATTACAGGAGGGAATTAATTAGGCTCACTTGTTATAGCAGTTGTACACTTGGAAATAGAAATGTTTAAACTGTAAGCATCAGTAGATTCTAAGTTTACTGTGTTTCTCATTTTTAAAGCGTGTCACAGAAATACATTTATAATATTCTTTCTTCAAAAGAAAAATCTTCATAGTGAGAAAAAAAGTTTCAATAGTGTAGATAAAGTCTGATACTGTTTTATAGCATAGATTCTGTCAAAGTTGTGTGGGAATAAACATTATTACAACTTTCCTGCAACTATGAGTCAGAAGAAACACCCAGAGTAAAACACTGTAGAAGAGTTTGGGGGCGGGGGGAGTCCTGCTACTTTGTTCTGAGTTGAGATCCTGAAGTATTCTCATTCACTGGAATAACTGCCAAATACAGGGTCATTTTCCAAGAAATTTATGTTTCTTGGACTTTCTGCCCCAGCTTGTGTGTTGATTTCACAGCGCTCTGTTCCAAATCTCAGTTCCACCTCGTTGCCGGCTCTATCCTGCAGTGACTACAAGGAATGGTGAGGCGGGGTCCTGAGGGGGTGGAGAGGTGACATCCATCTTACTTTGCAAAGCCCGGTGTTGGCCCGCATTTTCCAGGTAGTAGTCATCGAGACGTCCTGATTGACTGCAGGTCCTCCCTGCCTCCGATTTTTTTTCCCTGAGCGAGAAGACAGGCTGTTTTTGCAATAACGTCTCTCTCTTCTGCCTGCAGCGGTGGCTCCCTTCCACGCTCTAAATCACCGTCTTCATGGGGTTTAAGGAAACCTCCTTCCAAGCTCTTCATACTCAGTGGCATATTGTAAATCACATATTTTGCCCCAGGCATAATTTTGAAGGTCTTTGGCTATTTTTTTTTAAAGCAGCAGGTCTGTGGTAAAAAGCTTGGCCAAATTTTCTACACTGTTTGCCAGATTTTGGATTTTTAACGGTAGAATTTCCATTCATCTCGGTTGTAGTTTCATGGATGTGCTGCGTCGTGTTCACTAAATAACCATTTCACTTCATTAATTATGATCCTGTCTCCGGGATGCTTCTTCGGGATTTCTAATGGCCTCCCATGAGCTCCTAAGCACGGTCAGACTTTTTATGGTCTTTAAAGCGGAGCACGTGAAATGCAATGCTACTGCTGGCCAGCTCAGCTCCCACTCCTGCAAAGTATCTTCACTCCTTTCAGGGCCCCTGTGGTCCTCGGCAGAGCAGGCTACTCCTCCTCTCAGGCCTTTTCTCACGTTTTCTACAGCTTTGCCCACATGCCCTCTGTCTCCTCCAGGCCAGTCAAGTACCACAACTGGGGCCCATACTCTCTTCCAACTCCCACTTTCTTCTCATCCTACCCTTCCTTCTACCAACCACTGAAGTTTGGGCCACTGATTGTGTATTGGCCACAGACAGAGCTCCTCTGTCACTACTGCTGTGACTTTGTCCACAGCATTGTGCATGTGTCACCGTCACTCAGCATCTTCACCTGTGAAATGAGAACAATGATAAATCGCTACAAGGATTATATGTAAAACAAGCAAAATGCTTAGCTTCTATTAAACACAAGATATGTTAGTCCCATTCTTTCCACCCCACAATTTAATTTTTTAATGTGGCTAAGCCGTGATATTTCAGTGAAATCCCCTGAAGGAGGAGCATTGTATCCATTTCTTTCACAGCCTCCAAGAAGCCTGCTCTATATAGAGGCATATAGGACCTAGGGAAACAACTATCTACTGCACTGTAAATAAATCTCCTTCCTAAAACAGATGAACGAATTCTGCTGAAAGCCTGTGGACACTGGGCTGTGAGCTCTTATCGGGTCCCTAATGTTGGTGTTAATCCTCGTGTGAGAAGAAGGTGGCTCAGTTAAGACTCTGCGGCCATCCTCTGCCAGCAGCCAGCCGATGGCTCTGGGCACTGCCTCTGTGCATCAGCTTCCTCTTCTCAGAAAGGAGGAGGAAGATGGTGAGCAGCACCTATGTTATAGGGATGCTGTATTACCTGAGTATATACACACACACAGTACATAAATGCCATAGAAGTGTTTGCTATTATCATTCTCCCGCTGTGGTTGTGGTGGTGGCGGTGATTATTATTAGAGCAGGATAAAAAGAGGCAGCTGTTACTATCAAGACAGGCAATGTAGCAGAGCAGAAAGTGGACAGAGTTTAGATTGAGACAGACCTGCATTCTGGAAGCCTCTACTTACAGGGTAAGGTCTCCCAGTCTGTTTTTTACTACGTAAAATGACGCTAATCTTCATACTCTTTTATAAAGGTTACATTAAATAGAATACGAATTGTAAAGCACTTAACACAGTGAGGAGTACAAACAAGGTCCTCAAAAATGGAGCTGATATTATTACTATTATTGTGGTAGTTCACTTAATCTGTCATAAAATGGACCATATGTCATTTACCACCAAGAAAGAAAGAAATACTGCCAATCACAGAATGATGTGCCATCAAGATAAGATATATTCAGTTTTCAGAAACAGACGTGAAAAAAATTTTCTTAAAATAGATGAAAAAGGCTAAGTGAGGGATCGCAACCTAGCTCCTCTCCCATGGAGGCCCCTGGGGTGGGAGGTGGAGAGTGTGGAGAAGCGTGTAAGGGAAGCCCCGTGTCGTGGCAGGGCCTTCAAGCCCTGAATTCTGAGATCTGCAGCCTGGCAGTGAAAGCACATTATTTGAGTCCACAGGAGCACTGCCGAAGCCACTGGGAACTCATGGCTTTGCATAGCTTCTTCTTTCTTCCCCAAATAGCTCTCCATAAGTTTCAACAAAATGCAACTAAACGGAGCTGTCTGGGAAGTAGTTTTATTATTGCCTCTTCTTGGGCCTCTCCCCTTTAACTTCAAATCTGGCCTAAACACACATTGCACAGAAGTTTTCTTGGCCTTCAAGGATTTTTCTTTTTAACTACAGCTGCATAAGGTTTTCATCCCACTTCCTTGAAGTGACCATGAGAAAAGTGTCTCCTTTGTCTTTTTCTGGTTCTAGGACCCAAGAGAATAAATCATGTTTCTGGGACATTGCCAGATGTGCGATAGGTCTGCAAGGAAAACAATAAGCGATCTTTTCTGTTTGGAAAGACTAAATTCAGAGACTCCTGCCCTGACAGGCTACACATAAAACCAGTCCTTTCTCCTCTCGCAGCCCCTCTTCTGATTAGCTTTCCTTTGAAGGTTGACTGAGATGAGTCAGGGTGTCTTTTCTAATGCAAGTCCAGTGGATGTGGGGGTGTTTCAATTTACACACAGAGCTAAAAACTTTGCGAGTTCGGATTCTAAATCATCACTATCACTGAGTTTAGCCACTGGCCTCGTCAGACACATATTTCTCTCTGTCGTAAGGGATTTGGGGCCAGCTTGGAATTTCAGAGTCTTCGGACACAACTGTTTCCTTTTCATTCCTACACATTCTTCACCCAACATTAATCTAAATAGCTTTGTAAAAATTGTATCTTGTTTTATCGCACGCAATGGTCATCCCTGTGCCTCCTCCCCAACAGACGGCACGCATCTTCCTGCCGCTATGGAGAGGACGGCCGCCCAGCAGAGAGCAAGGAAGGGGTCTCGGGCAGGAGCAGGGCTGGTGGGAGGAGAAGCACTCCCCTCCACTCGCACTTGCACATTGGCCCCAGCTAAGGGGACATGGCTGGTGTACAAGGCCAAGTACTGAAGAGATGCCCCATCACACAGCAGACACATCGTGCCATTTTCAAATAGGTGAGAAAGACCCTGTGTCACCCCAAAAGAATGGTTTCTCCCCTTCAGTAACCTAGAGGGTAATTTTCTAAATGTAATGATGCTATCACCTGAAACTGAAATATGGAAAGTTTCTCAACAAAGCTAATTTGACCAAAACCAATTAAGGTGGAATACAGTCAACTGCCCGAAACAGCCCTACAAAAGGTGTCACCTGCCTCGTTCTCGTTTGTACGCTCCTGAGAGCAGGGACACTCGGACTAGTATTGGAATTTCGTGCTGTTTCAGAATGATGCCTGGAAACTTGTGTGTGTTCTCAGCAATGTTTGTTCCGTTGAGTAGAGTTCATGATCATGCTCCCAGCCATTGCTACAAACACACATAGTACAGAAGCATATATATTTTTACTTATAGAGAAGTAGAGCAAGTTTGCTGTCAATCAAAGAAAAATTGCAGATGAGCAAATAAGAAAAGTTCAGCCAATGTCCCGCCTCCCAAAGGCAGCCACTCTTAGCATGTCAGCAAATACATGCTTTTAGAGCATAGTTGGAATTCAGTGCCCAGAATTCCAGACTCACTGGCACTGTGCACAAGCCATCCCATAATACTCAGTCATTCCACCAGGAATAGGATGGACTCACATTGTAGAACTGTAACTAGTGAAGGCAAACTCCTTTTCTAAGTTAGTCATGAAAAGTGTCACGGGTGGGTTCCCCAAGAAGAAGCTGACCCTGAGATTAAGTCAGGTGACAAAAGTTTGATTGGGGTGGACCAGCTAAGAAAGGAAAACAGAGAAAGTGATTGGGCAGGGGCTTGTCGGACTGGGCAAGATCTCTGCCCGCCCGGTGGGGCTCCAGGGTGTGGAGTGCCCATCCAGAAAGTCCCTTGTCGGGTGGAAATGGCTTCCACCTCGACTTGGCACCTCGCTCAGCCAGTGGCTGCCGGCCTCCCCAAGAGCAGCATGACCTTGGGCGCACAGCCCAGGGGGATCCATGTGAAGCTAACAGCTGGAAGCTGACAGCTGTTCACACTGCCTCTAGCTGACCGGACACCCTCCTTGGAAATGGATCTGGGTGGTGACTCCTCTTGTCACAAAGATATCCTCTTAACGTTTTCTTTCTAAAGGAAAATGCTTTGTTTTGAGTTCTTTGATCCATGATGAATATATTTGTGAGTGTGGTGTGAGTTAGGCCCCTACACTGCTCCATTATTCACTGAATAGCCCATCACTTTCCAATAGTCTTCACCTGACCATTTAATGTGACATGCGAGGTGTTCCTGGATAACAGTTTTTGAATATTGGAAGAATATTTCCTCCCTTGGTTGCTCATGTAAGGACCGTAGACACGATATACTTTTAAGATTAACCTGCATTGTTGACATTTCCCCTTACTTCCTTAAGTCAAACCCATCACAGAACAATAAATGAAGCCCTGATTTGTAGTCGTGTCTAGTTGCTGCGGCGTGAGTACTCCCAGCAGGGCTGACTCGGTCTGCCTGTGTGGTGCCACTCGGTGCAGCGTTGGGAGGAGATAAGTGTTATCCCGCTGTTCTGTAGTATGTCCTCCATAGAGACAAAATAGATATAAATAACCTCAGAACATAGATAACTGTAGTGTGTGCAGTAAGAACCTAGTAAATTATAGGAAAAGAATTAGTAAGTGTTGAACTTTGGGCATTTATTACTTTTGTTTGTAATATAATTTATTTAATTGTAAGTTTATATAATTTAATTTTTAATAATGTCTGTGTCTAAAAACCAGTTGACAACATTTTTGAAGATTTGACAGTAGGCTCATGAGCTGGCATATAAGCCAGCACTCATGCCTGACTGCAAACCAGAAGTCTCCCTTTTAGGTACATACCCCAGAGAAACTTGAGGACATATGCACAAGGACACTCATGGCAGTGCTGTTTATAGCGGGGGAAACGACATGACGTAGCTGTCCATAGTAGACACATTGGTAAATAAATGGGGGTTCATTCATATAATGTGATATTAAGTTGTGGATAAAAATAAAATGAATCAGAGTCTCATGTATCAACACAGATCAGCCCCCACCGAAAGCTGCAAATACATCCATGCCGTTTGAATCTGTGTCAAGATTTAAAACATACAAACACATGTTAAGTCTAGTGTATAAAAATATGCATATATGATTAAAGTGTCATATGAAAGTGAAACACACAAAAGGGTCAGGATGGTAGTGACCTCTGGGGGCAGGGTGGGGGCTGGAGGATGAGGGGTCGGAGGGGACTTTGACTGTATCTGTAACATCTTTTCTTTAAAAAGATGATAATCCGAGCAGTAATCATGACAGAGACAATCCAATATTGCATGCCCCTGATAGAACACTGTAAAACATTGCTGTGATACCTGTGAAATATTCTTGCTAACAAAGAGAATTTGTATCTGCTTAAACTTCTAGATCCAATTCCCAATTTATGGAAAATGAGAGAAATTAAAATGTTAAGTGTAGCCACTTGGATGCAGTCAGCACAGTTTGGAGGGTGGGTTTCTTCAACAAGTGAATTGCAAAGAGGAATATAGAGAGGGATGAGGGCTCTCAGATTAAAAGAGTTAATGTGCAAACATTGACTATGCATTGCAATGTGTAGACATTACTTTCATCCTGATTCAAACAAATAAACTGTTAAAATTATTTTAAAACCATGAAAATTTGAATACTGAATGGATATTCAAGAATCTTAAGATTCCTCCAGAATCTTAAGGAATTACTATTATTTAAGTGAGAGTGATATCATGGACATACTTAAATCTTTACCTTTTCGATACTGATGCTAATCAACGTATGGATGAAGTGAAATGATGGCTAGGAATTACGTCTCAATCACCTGAGGAGCTGGGTGAAGTGGGTAAAGGTAGAGACGAAAGCGCCTTGTTTCTTTTATGTGTTTGAAACTTTATATAAATGAGTTTGTTTAGAGGAGGAGGAGAAGGAGGAAAAAAATGGAAGCAAACAAGAAAAACTTTACTGGGTGGTTTAACAATTATTATGTCTAACTGGGCCTATCACTTTATTTGCTGTGTATTTTGGTCAGTTTAATATGCGGCATAAATTTTTAAAAGATTTAAGTTTGTATAAACACCTCCATAGGCCTGCAAACATAAAATATACTCTGACTGTATTTTAAATAGCATGACCCAGCTTCAGTGCAAGGGAAGAGATAAGTTATCAGCAGTGCGACTGGGGCTTCTCACAGCCTGCTGCTCATACTTGCCAGACACTTTGATTTACCCTCCTACCGGATTCCCGGCCCTCCGCAGATAGCGGACCACCTCTGTCTATGCCATGAGCCGGAAATTAACCCTTCATGTCTACTGAAACAACACAATTTCCTCAGTTCGACGGCGGCACACTGAGCAGCTGGACTGTCCCTTCCAGCAAAATTTCCTTTCCAGTTGTTGACACTCTGTGCCCGGGTGAATGTTAAAGTTGCAGGATGAGTTCTTCAAGTCATTGCTCGAGTCCAGCGTACATTGTTCTTGTGTCTGAGCACAGGGCATGTTCATGTTCTTTTGTGTTTCCGGTGTTAGCAGGCCATTTAAGTGTTGCCCAAGTTTCAGACTTTTGAGAGTAATTGAAACATTCCCCGTGCAAACTGTGTGTCCTCCCCAACGTACACACACTCACACGTGCACACACTCTCGTGCACACACTCTCATGCACACACTCATGCACACACACACACACACCCATATTCATTAGTACATGTTAAAGACTATCAAATTATAAAATGTTCATACTCTTATTGTATCCTATAGAAAAACCCTATGAAGTACACAAAGATATATTATATAGAATTGCAGTTATTTGTAATAGTGAAAGTGGGGGGGGGAGTACAGGGCCATCGGTAAAGAATTGAGTAAACAAATTAGGTACATCCACAAAATGGGAAAAAATATAGAAACATGCCTAGCAAAGCACTTTTAATTTTCTTTTTCTTTTTTCGTTTCCTTTCCGTTGTTTCTTTTTTCTCCCTTTATCAGTCCCTCCCTTTTCTGGAGTGAAAGTTGCCCTGAGCCAACTTCACTCTTCTGATGTCCTTTGAGTGATACTTTTAGTTATGCAGATGTAAGACAGGAAGGCCTCTGTGCCTTAGGGAAGTATAACAGCATCTTTTGTTTGATTAGCAAGGCTGCCCCTCCCCTGAGTAGATAAAAATAAACCTATTTGCATTAAGCACCTCCAAGTAGGAATGCCCTGCACCCCAACTTCTGCTCTCTGAGATTGAAAGTCTGCAAGAGCTGTGGAAAACATGGATGGCTTCCTCCCAAGGGCCAGTGGCAGAGCATGGTGATAAAGCGCGTGAAATGAAAGTTACTCCAAGGGAACAAAGAAAGAGCTTAGATAAACCAGTTCCAAACAGAGTTCAAAGCTCAAGGAGACCAAAGGGCTAGAATTTTCAAGGTGTAATTCTAGGAAGGAGATAGATGTGCAGAAAAAAGGCTCCAAAGTTCTGCAGAGGGAGCTGCTAGGTCTGTGGTGGAGTACTGACCTGCACGCACGTGGGAGGAAACAACATGAAGCCTGAGAAAGGACCACCAGAAAGGAACAGGTGGGATATTCCCTGGAGAGCTACAGGGCGGGGAACATTTCATATGCCGATCAATCAGAGTAGAAAGACCCCAGAATCAATCGGGTATATTAAGTCAAGTCATCACAAGGCTGGTGTGCACCCGCTCTAGCAAAGCTTAGAAAGAGGACCCGTAGTCAGTTAATCCCAAGGAACTTAGCATTCTAGAACAATATTTAAGAAAATGCAGCAAAATACAACATCGACTACATAAAATTCACAATGTTTGGCATCCAAAAATTGCGTACATGTTAAGAAGCAGGAAAATGTAATCCCTAACCAGGAGAAGAAGCTCTCAATAGAAACAGACCCCAAATGACAGAGGAGATAGAATCATCAGAAAAGTTGTTTTTAGACAGCACCTATAAATAGATTCCATATGTGCAAGAGGGTAGAGAAAAGCATCATCTGAAGGAGAAGGAAATTTGAAGATTAAAAAGGATGATACTTGAAATTCTAGAGATTAAAAATATCTGAAATGAAAACTATGCTAAATTGGATTAACAGCAGATTAGAGATAGCGTAAGGAAAGATTACCGAACTTGAAAACATAGCAATGGAAACATCCAAATGAAACACAAAAATATAAAAGACAAAAGAAAATGAGTGGAGTAGTAATGATATGTGTCATATGAAACAGTCTAACATACCTGGAATTGAAATCTCAGAAAGAGGGGCAAGGAGAGCGGGGGGGGGGGGGGGGAATGTGAAAAAACAATGGCAGAAATTTCCCCAAATTTGATGAAAAATACATATCTACAAATCCAGAAAATTCAGTGAACTCAAATGGGGGGAGGGGAAAGAAAAAAAAAAAAAACAAAGCATGAAGAAAATCACACCAAGAACATCATAATTAAATTGCTGAAAGCCGGTGGTGATAAAGAAAATCCTAACAGTAGCCAGAGGGAAAAAAGTCACAGTACATAGACTGAAGATAGAATGAGCAAACTACAGGGAGATACCACTACACACCCATTAGAATAGCAAAAACGTCAAAACTGTAAAAAAAAAAAAAAAATTGTTTCCAATAATTGTTGCTAGTGGTTTTGGTACTGGATTCTGATACTTCTCTTTGTATATTGTGAATAAAACAAATAGGCAAATATGTGATATTCTAATTATATCATCATGATGACCTTGAAACCTGAGGATTTTATCATGGCAATGCATATATAAACACATGTAAAATACAAGAGCTACAGATACAAGAAAACCCTGACTTTGAATTTATAATATAAATATGAACTTATGATATAATGATGTATTTTATCTGAAAAAAACGTTCCCTACTCTGTTCACTGAAAAGCCCTAGAAGTAATGACCCCCTCAGTAGAACCCACCAGAAGGAGCCATGGCTAATTTCAAGTCTGGGGTAGAAAACGTGCCGATGAATGTGGCACAGCTTGTCATAACCAGACAGCAAAGAAATCGTCAGAGACTACGAGGGTCATGTCACAGGACTGGGACCATTTAGGATGATGGTTTTGTAGAGCAGCAGTAAGAATAACAGCTGCAGTGTCTTCAAACATAGCCAACCTGAGTAAACCCACGTGTTTGTAGTGAAACTAAACAAACGAAAAACCAAAAACCTAATTCATCACTGTTGGATGATGCCAAGGAACAAATTCATTATTTTGAAAACTGGGAAGTAAAAGGATAGAATCAAACATTTATCCTGCTTTCTCTATATGAACTGGGTAACACTGGGTTAGTAAAATGATAGTTAAGTAGGATTTTCTATTTAGAGAAACCCTCTAGCAAGTAAAGGAAGGATGCTACAATTGGAATGTCACTATTTTGCAACTTCTAATGCATTAATGGTGCTAGATATCAAGCATTAACAACTAACATCACGAAAAAAGAGACAATAGAACATGTGCCTCCCTAATAGAGCTTAACAGTTACAATGAGGTGTCTTGGCAAGAAAAAAAAATCTAATCTAAATCTGATCAAGTCTCTAAATCCAATTTCCAATTTCCCAGAAGTAAAAACAACCCAGTTTCTTTAGTAAAACAATTTCAAATAGAAAAAAATATATTGAGGAAGAACCGATAGATGAAAAGCCTTAAGAGAAAAGCAGGCCATTTAAGCGACAATTAGAAATTCTAACAGTAGCTGTATTTGCTGATATTAAGAAAATATCCCTTTTCTTGTAGCTGTGCTAATAGTATTGTGGTTATATTTGAAAGAGATCATGAGTACTGAAATATTTATGGTTTTTGTCATTTGTTACAAAATGTGATCAGAGAAGGAGGTATGCAGTTGATTTAACAATAGTTGTCATAGTCACGTGAGTGTTAAAACTGGGTGACAGGTACATGGGGACTCATTACACTTTTTCTGTATTCTTTTGTATTTGTTTCATATATTCTGCAATTAAGATTTTAAGGTAATAAAAAGGATAAAAGTAGAAATCTAAGGAGAGAAAAGTTAATGCAAGACGATAGCAATCCTAAAAGAAGCTCAGCCAGAGCTCAAGTCCTTCACAAATAAAAATTGGTTCAACTCCACAGTTCACACATTCATTACGGACCATTTTGGGAAGACAAATTTCAAATAGTTTATCTGCACAAATGTTTATTCATAGCTAATCATTACTATTACGTGAGACAAACCTTGGCTTTATGTGTCCCTTATTTTGACTAATTAATATATGTTATTCTTTTTTGCTGCTCTTGTCCACATAAAGTCAGACTCAGAAAAATCTGGCTTTTCTGTTAGAGCACTTGCCAGTCCTGCGTAGCATAAGCAGAAATGCTGCTGCTGGGTTTCTTTTATAAAAAGAGAATACAGGCGTGTTGATTTTGTGTTCTTTCTGAACAGCATGCTCTTAGCAGTTCCGTCTCACCGGAAATGGAGAACCCCACCATGGCGGGGCAGGGCGGGTGGGACTCTATTATTCTACCTAAAAAGAATTTTTGCAATATACGTTTAGTGCTTGAGATGAAAAAAAATAAATGAACTGTTTCTTTGTACGCTTCCAGTCTAGTTAAACACTTGACTTGTAATATGCTCCCATTTCCACAAAAATACCTGTTTTTTGAGGGGAAGTGGAGAATGACAAAGGACAAGGAAGAAAGTGTGTGTGTGGGGGGGACAGACAAAAAAAAAACGAATAATAATACAGATAGGAAGGGAGCGTAGGAGTATTTTTCTCAAGAAATTTGCATTGTGCCAAAAGTAGGTACATTTTTGTAATTATTAAGTTCTTCTTTAACTAAAACTTTCTTTGTAGCTTCTTTCATTTCAAAAGCAATATGTGAAACAATACATTAACATATACTGAAGACACTGACTCCTTCCCAGCCCCCGTCCTGAGATGACCAATGTCATCATCAGTCTGTCATGTGACCATCCTCACCTCTCCCCTTATGTGTAAAACCACTGAAAGAGTATTTGGAGGTTGTTTGTTTGTTTGCTGTCCCAAACATTAGATGACATTGTAAATATTATGCTGGAACTTGCCTTACTCAACAATACATCATGGACATCTCAAGTCAATAGACAGAAATCTAAATCCTTCCTTTAAACAGTCACATGATATTCCCTAATAAAAATGTACTACATGTAACTGCTATCCTGTTGATAGGCAATGAGATTATATCCATTTTTGGCCACACAATCAGCGCTACAATAAAGATTTGTTTAACGTGGCCTTAAAAAATGACGTTTATATTTGTACAGAAAAGCTGTTCAAAAGTAGAGTTGATAGGTCAAAGAGAGTATTTTAATGTATAAGACATTGCCAGGTTTCTTTTCAGAATGTTTGCAATGTATAATTCCACTAACAATATATTACAGCGTCCATTTTCCCACTTAAGTCTTACCAACAATGAATGTCATGACCCTTTTTAACTTTTGCCATCTAATAAGAAAGATTCTAAATTATCAGAAGAACTGTTCCTTAGTGTTTTCCCTGCACTGAATTCAGTCTATATGTTTAGGTCTCTGGCATCTACAGCTGATTTGCTCCATGAGGTCAACGAAGAGACTGAACTTCAGCGGCGGTGTCCTCTGCCCTACTCTGTGCTCGTAGATTGCTTACAGGAGACTGTACCACTGGAATTGGACTACCAGGGAAAAAGCACCATACACAGATTAATACCACCACGGTTGTCTATGAAAGGTACTTGGTATTCACTGGAAACAAAATGATAGAAACAGAAAATCTCAGGGGTTGAAGGGGCTATCCAATGTTTAAATCTTATCTATAAAATCTCTGCCAATTTATTATTCCACCTCTGCTTAAGTTCCTCTGGTGATGGGCAACTTACAGAAGCAGGCAGCCTATTCCATAATAAGAAAGCTAACTTTCATTGAACGTTTATTCTGTCCCAGAAACAATTAAAAGTGCCCGGCAGGAAGCATCTCATTTAATCCTTACAAAATCTCTATGGATGAGGCGTTACTGTTATACCTATTTCACAGAATAAACCAAGGCACAGATCACACAGCCCACAAATGATTGTAGTTGATCTGAACAGGAAGCTATACTCAACCCCTGCACCCTACTGCCTCCCAGAGGTGGGTTTGTAGACTGTGAATGCCAGCCGTGTTTCTGTACCCAGACTTCAACGTTTCCTCCTGCAGACTCCTTTCACTACTCCTCCTTCTCCTCTTATTTCCACGAATTCTCCTAAAATTTTTTACATATAAAAATACTACAAATATTTGAAAGTAGCTATGAGGTTCTCTACTAGTCTTTAGTTCTAGAAACCGGAGTGTGTTTAATGAAAGTCTAAGAAAGATCAGAGAACTTTTTATCACGGAACTCACACAATGGCAAGAGTGAGAAAAATGGTCATGTCCATCTCTCTTATTACAGACCCCCAAGTCAAGCCAAATGAGAGTCTTTATAGGAAATGGAGCTAGAAATTTCCAGAGGAGGGACCATGCCCACCATTAAAACACAAAACATGAATGGGAAAGATTGACATAACCATCAGTGAAATGCGTGCTCCTAGAAAGACTCCCACAGAATACCTCACATACCTAAGGATTACGTCTTTTAGGAGTAGAATGACCATGACAGTTTATTAATAATGTTCCGATTATAGGAATCCAGATAATGGAGGTACAACAGTAAGATTAGCATTCATTACAACCACCACAAATGTCCACACTTACCACAAGAGAGTGGATTCAGTGGAAATTTAAATAGAAAACAAATTGGGTGATACATGGCAGTAAAATATGCCCATGATGAATAGCTGGTGTGTCAGCAAAGGCTGAGCCAAGATACACTAATGTGAGGTCTTGCTCTCCTGAACCATGTTCCTTTTACTGATAAAACACTGCGATTTAGGTTGTGTCTTCCATGTCTCCTATCAGAGGATTGTCGTTTCTTTGTCTCTATCCTTTGCACATTCAGGAAGAATAAAATGACTTATTCTCTTGAAATCCAGGCCATATTAACATGGAGCCCTGTTATTTTCCTAAATTATTTGCACTCGTGTGAGGTCAAGAGCTCTGTTCCTGACAACACCCCACATTTTCTCTCTGCTCATTTCTCAGTGCTTGCTTTATCACTTTAACCTCGGGATATGCCAACCCATGTATTGTCTTGCATTGAAATAATTCAGAACCCAACATTAAACACTCCACCAAACAGTAAAAATGAAAACTAATGAAGAAGTTGCTTCATTCACTAGGTGATTATGGGTTTTGTTTGTTTATTCTATCTCATATTTGCAAATTGTAAGTGATTTTCTATAACATTTATGTGAAATTTATTTTTACCTTTCTTTCAAAGTGTTGTGAACTGTTAACATAATTGTTAAATCTGATTCCACCATCTCACATTGTTCCCTTTTGTGTGGTGAGAAGACTCAGATCCACCTTTAGAAAATTTCAAGTAAACAATACAGTATTATTAACTGTAGTCACCGTGCTGTACATTAGATCCCCAGAACGTAGGCATCTTATAACTTGAAGTTTGTACCCTTTGGCCAGTATCCCTCCATTTTCCCCCTCCCCAGCCCCTGGCAACTACCCTTCTACTCTCTGGTTCTATGAGTTCAACTTTTTTAGATTCCGCATATAAGCGAGATTATACAATATTTGTCTTTCTCTGACTTATTTAACTTAGCATAATGTCCTCCAGATCCATCAATGTTGTCATAAATGGCAGAATTTCTTTCTTTTTATGGCTGAATAATATTCCAGTGTGTGTGTGTGTGTGTGTGTGTGTGTGTGTGTGTGTGTGTGTCACATTTTCTTTATCCATTCATCCATTGGCAGACACTTCAGTTGTTTTCACATCTTGGCTCTTGTGAACAACGAATATGGGGGTGCAGCTATCTCTTCGAGATAGTGATTTCATTTCCTTTGCATACATACCCTAAAATGGGATTGCTGGGTCATGTGGTAGTTCCATGTTTAATTCCTTGAGGAAGCTCCATACTGTTTTCCATAATGGCTTCACCAATTTACAGTCCCACCAGCAGTACACAAGGGTTCCCTTTTCTCCACACCCTCCCCAATACTTATCTTCTTTTTGTGATAAGCAATCCTAATAGGTGTGAGGTGATATCTCATTGTGGTTTTGATTTGCATTTCCCTAACGATTAACGATGTTGAGCCCCTTTACATATGCCTGTTGGCCATTTTTATGTCTTCTTTGGCAAAATATCTATTCAGATTCATTTCTTAGATTATTTGGGTTTTTGCTATTGAGTTATATGAGTTCCTTATATAGTTTGGATATTTAACTCTTTATCTGATATATGCTTTGCAGGTCTTTTCTCCCGTTCCATAGGTTGCCTTTTCATTTTGTTGATTATCTTCTTTGCTATACAGAAGGTTTTCGCCTTGATGTATGTTTTAAATTGAAAAATGTGTTTAATTCTGCACATATCTGGCAGTTGTTGTCATTTACTAGTAAAAATTAGTAATCATTGAACCAAGCCAAACCTCATGCCACAAAGGACTGATGGTGAACTTGGCAGCTGAACTAAGCAGCCGACGGCTGCTGTGCAGGAGGGTTTCCTGTCTGATATTAACCCCGCTGACATTCACGGGCCTGGCGCTGTGCTGGATGTGCTGTGCCCAGTCTGTCATTTAGCGGTGGCAGTAGTTCAGCTCTGAGACATTACGTTCTACAGAGGAGGAAACCGAGGCTCAGAGAACAGGAATCTCCGTGGCATAGAGGGGAGGGCCATAGGCCAAGATTCAACTCCAGGCCTTCAAAAGCAGTGCTCTTTCCACATAGCCCGCGACCACCAAGGGTTCATTCATTCACTGACTTCGGGGGCAGACACTGCTCTTCACAGCAGAAATAAAATGTCAGGAGAGTCTGTATGTCCCTCCTGCCATGGAGCTTAAACTGGCGGGTGAATGACCTGACCGCGTTCCAGACGTCCTGTTATTTAAAAACCACAGTATGGACAGAGCACTGTTCCTGTGCGTGCTCAGTCACGATGCTTTGATTCTTCTGTTAATACAGGTCCCTGGATGTGGCGAAAACTGGTCTAGCTCACGACAATGCTATCTGAAGTGTGCCATCAGGAAGTATCATCGCAGAGAGCGACTGGTGTTGATGACGTCCTTCCAGAACTATACAAACGTGACAATGCGCACGGCAATCTGACAGTTTAACTGCTCGTAGACGGTTCACATGGCACAGGATTTAAAGATGCATCAACTTTACACCTGAGGAAAGCCTAAGGGGGCGGCGTGTGCTGTGTTGCTCACTGAGGCGTATCAGTGGTGCCCACCTCTGGGAAGATATTAACATGCATCATACTCAGTAGACGAGTCAGACACGTCAATGTCATGGCTACTTGACCTGAAACTCAGTGTGCCTTTCATTCCAGTCATGGAACAGTGGACATGCTTTTCTCCCTCAGGCGGCAGCAAGAGTGCAGAGAACAACGCTCTGACTTGTGTGTTGTATTTATGGTCTTAACCGAGGTCTCTTTACAACTGTGTTGTTATGTGGCAAATACACCAGCGCAGTGACATCCCTCTCATTTTAAAAGCACGATACGAACCCATCTGTTGTAACAAAGTAAAAGTGGGATTCCGTTCTTGCTCTTTTCTAGTAATGTTCTTCCTGGGAATTACACTGTTCGTATTGAATACACATAAGAGTAGTTTTCATTTCAAATACTTGCATAACAAAAGGACAAGAAGTAATTAGTCTGGAGACTTTATGTGGCAGTGACCGTGTGCGTGTAGTTTGTAATTGGAATGATTGTTCAGGGTTAACGAGGCTACACGTCACTGTCAACATAAACTGAATTCATTTGAAATGCAGCCCATACACTGCACTTACCATTAATTCAATGACTGTTGGCGGGGGAACTTACTAAACAGGTTGCCAAGTAAAATCACAGTTCCCTTGTTACCTTAACCTAGCATGTCTCAGAACAATAGCCTAAGAACAACCAATGTGTTGCTAAAACCCAATACTGACTCTTAATCATAAAACATTAGGGGAAAATGCATTTGTATCATTTCTTTACTAGGTAACGCAGATGTGGGGTTTTCCTGCCTTTATTCATTATTCATTTCAACAAGCATTTCTTTTTTAGCATTGTGTACTATGCTGCCAGAGATACAAAGATAATTAAGAGTCTTTACCCTTAAAGACCTCACAATCTGCCAGTAAGAGCCCTCATAAACATAAAACTAAGAAAGTGCAAATGCAGAGACATGCTGGGATACTGTGGGGGCGCTGAGGCGGTGGCTGGGGAACAATGAGCAAAGCGAGCAGTCAGGGAAAGCTTAGAGGAGGGGACAGATGGGCTGAGGCTTTGAGGGGGGAAACGTCACCGCTCGGCGATGAGGAACACTTTGGCCAGAATAGGTGACATCACGAAGTCTAACCGGAAGACCAGCCGTGAGAGGGAGTACGTGGGCATTATGTATTTACTTATCATTACCGTGTCAGTGAACCCTTCGTTCTGCTTGTAGTCCTGGGGACAGAACGATGACCAACTGAACGAGAACAATGACAGACGCCAAGGAGGGCTGGTCTGAGACCTAGATGAGTGACACTGGTCAGACGTGGCGATGAGAAGTTGTGGAGTCAAGGATCTAAGAGCTCGGAATTAGCTGTGCCTTGAAAAGAGAAAGAAAACAGGGAAGTGAGGTTCAAAGGGAGTGATGACTAAGTCCATTGTGGACGTGGTGGCTTGCGGGTACCGTTAAGCGCGGCTGTCCAGCAGGCGGATGGACACAGGCGTGTGGCTCTCACGAGCGCTGACCCTGGTGCTGAGATCTGGGAGTCATTAGCATGGAGGTGACAGATTAAAACCATAAGCGTAGGTAAAAGCACCTGTGGAGTATTGCACAGTGAGCGGGCCACGGAGGGCCGAAGAAGGGGAGACGCACGGGTCTTAGGAAGGTACAGGACGAGCGCACTGGACTTAGCCAGCAGGTCGCTTGCGCTTTACGTTGGCAGTGGGGGCAGAAGCCAGACTACTGTCCACTGATGCAGGAGAGGGTGGAAGAAAGCATGAAACGGCTCGGTGCCTTTACGTCATGTAGCTCATCTGCAGCTCGTCCAAGAGAACAAGAACGAACTGGAAAGCTAGGGCCAGACGCAGGAGTGCTCTGGGCGCGGGGCACTCACTGGTAGCCACCGGAAATTCGGTTCGCGCGTTGAAATGTTGTAATTCCCGACAGAATGTTCCAAGGCCAGCTCTGGGAAACAAAGTGTGCTATTGGATATCCGATGAAATGAAACAAAGATTCCCTACAGGCCACCTTAGGGGCATGTAACATTTGCTCTCAGTCATAAGAATTGATAGTGAAAATGCACTCTACATGGAGAATGACATGTCATCACACACCATTCAGCTGTGTGACAAACATCAAATATATAAATCAGTGTCCAAACAGAACTGTGCGCAACAGGCAGGGTATGCACGAGAGACGTGGGTAGACCTTTGACTCCCGCTCTCATTTTCCCACTAACAGTGCAATATGTTCATAATTCATTCAAAGGTAACACTTATTAGAGGCAGCATTGCCAGGCTTAGATAATTTGATAATGTATGCCTCTGTCCTGTTTGTCAGTAAAATGGCCCAACTGTATTTAATAAATACAGTTCAATAACATTTCAGTTAGTATCTTTATCACCTAGCTTTTTAAGTATTTATTTGCAACAATATATAGTAAATATTTTCAAATTGGCATTATATACAGAATGTAAATTTTAAGATTTCATATGAAATGTAGTTAACGTGTATCTGAGAACAAAGAATCACTGACTCATTTATCGATTAAAAAATTCATTATTTATTACTAAGTGTCGCAGTTCTGTAAATGAAAGTACAAGGTGGGCAGCAGAGATACAAAGATGAAATGACATGTTTCCTACTGGCTTGTGATCTAGTGGGAAAACAATGCGAAAAAATTTACAACATACAAATAGCTAAAATGGAGCAAATCATTGTGGGAGATTAAAGGAAGGACATCTAGAAGGAAACCAGAGGGACAAAGAAAATGTTTTAAGTGGTAAACAGTTCAATTGTAAATACTAAAACGAGTTTCTTTTGCCTTTGCAAGTCACTTGTTAACCGTGGCCCAGCGTCAACACAGGCCATTGTGAGCCATGGGTCTGCACACAGGCAGTTAGCACACAGGGACGGGCCCTGCCGGGCTCAAGAACCAGGGTGAGGAGAGGACACGGGGCAGAAGGCTGTTAGGACTGGAGGGGAGCAAAACAGGGTTTCTTCTTGTCACAGAGCTTCGTAACGTGACTCTTCTGAGCTGGACAAGGCTGTGAAAGGACGGAGCCTAGGAGCTGCTTGCAGCCATCTCTCACCACCGAGAAAGAGCCTGCCTGGAAAGGAGTCCGCACTGGAGAGAGACAGCGGAAAAGTGGGGAGAGCTCTGGTCCTGTCCGTGAGGCCCCAGTCAACCAAGCTTCGTGGTTATATGTGCAAATTCCTTTTATTGTAACCAGATTAAGCTGTGTCTTGTGAGCTAGAAAGGCCTAACATGACAACTTAAAAATTAATATCAATGAAACTTAGGGGAATGCATCTCTCCAATCTCCTCCCCTCCTCTCCCCAGAGTAACAAACATACTCGTTATCAACATAAACATCTCAAATGATGAGAAGGATCACAAAACACCCCCCCCATCGTGTAACAGGACACAGCACAGAGACGTGGCACAAAACAACTCTTTCTAGAGCTCGTCTACAGGTGAACGTGCTATAAATAAAAGTGCGGACTTAACCATTCTCAGGTGGAACTTTGTGCCCCCCTTTCTTACTTTTGTCTACTCAGAGTGCAGAGAATCAGAAGAAATGAACACATACACGCTAGACAGAATAAGGTAAAGGTCAAACCGTGAGGAGGCTTATAAAATGAGACAGTAAATCAGAGTCACATGATGTGAACTGATACCTAAAGTATAAAGATAAATGGAATTGAAGGGGCAGGTAATTCAATCAATGTCTAAATACTCTAATCAAATAGTTGGAACTTTTTAATACTAACATACTTGATCAACTCTTACTTTACATCTTTCCGGCTGTGATTATATTTTGAAGATAGGTATCTATAAGAATGCCCACCCAGGTAACATGTGAACAGTAAAACACAGCCCAAATGCCCAGAGGCCGTAACTAAACCGGATGATTTTTAAAGCTGGGAATGGAGGAAACAGGGAAAGGCTCTGGTTAATTCAGTCATCTGCCTTACCAAGGGATCTGAAACCTATTTTTACATCTTTCTTTTAAAATTACAATTTTAAATTTTGAAATAATTATAGATTCACGAGAAGTTTCAAAGATGGTCCAAAGATGTTCCTTCACCCAGTTTCCCCAATGGCTACAACTTACATACTTACAGCACAATATCAGAACCAGGAATTCAACTTTGGAAAAAGGTATGTAAGTTCCGTACCTGATCACACATATAAACTTGTTATCACGACCAGAACACAGAACTGTTACCACAAATGTCTCCCTTGCTCAAACCCTCTACATTCCCACCCATCCTCTCATCCACCAAAACAAGTTCCACGTAAAAATGTCCTAGGTGACTTTTTCTGTATAAACCCGGCCTAGTCTATTTCATTTTTGTACAATGCTGTCCCCACCCTTTGAATTAATGTGGTGATCTATTAATAGGTCCTCGTGCTCAATTTTAAAAACAACTGCAATCAATCTGAACTTCCAGACAAGATTTTTGTTTGGCAACATATGTATACATGCATGCACACACACACACACACACACACACACACACACACACCTGATTTATGGTGAATTCCCTTTTCTAATCGCAGGAGCTTGTTTTGGTGATCTCAAGTTTGGCCCCACCTTTCCGTGGCTTTCCCTAGGGTCCCTCCTTAGACTTCCAGGTTCTAAACTCTTCTCAGACCAGAGTCTCTGGATCCTGATAACTTATTCCAACACAAAGGAAATAGATTTGCAAAACAGGCTTCACTAGGAGATTATTAACGGACCAATAGGATTGTTCCAGTCGGTACCTACTAAGAAACTCCCAATGTGATTACAGGATTGCATGGTAAATGCAGATGCCCAAAAAGGGGTGGTGATGGTCTCTGGTGGCTTTGTCATCCTTCTGCACAGCTCAAGAATCTACTCTCGCCCTCAGTTTTTCACAACGGAACCCTCACAAAACGGCTCCTCTCCAACCCTCCTTTTCAGAAAACCCAGGCTGAGAATGGGGGGGTCTCGGGGGTGGGGGCGAAAAAAGTGATAATTTAATTCTAACACCTAGAATTACCTCCTGGGCTTGTGCTAATTTCCTCAAATTCAATTTGTGGGGGTATCTGGGTAACTTTCATCTTTCAGACGGAAAGCACCTCTGACTCAGTGCTTGATTCCACTTTGGGTCCTCACTTCAGGCGGGGCCACAGGCCCGGCTCCCACGTGCTTCCTCGTACCTGTCACCTGCGGGCGCTCAGCCCCTCCCGGACGGGCCGAGCGGACCACGAACAGCCCTCGGCTTTGCTGAGCCCTCCGTGGCCTCTTGACGCGTGTGCCGGTTATGCTGAGCCATCTCAAGTCTCGTTTGACGCGAGAGAAAAAGTGTCCACGCTCCGTCTCAGAAGAGAAACGCACTACTGAGCGTTCAGGCCCGGAGGTCGCCAACGCGCGTCCTCCCTCGTCCCCGCGGAGCGTCGGCGCTTCCTCGGCGGCCTAACGAGTCCACCCTGCTTCGCGGCCCGCGGGCTGGCGGTTGGGCCGCCTCGGTCCGCGCGCCCTTCCCCGCCCGGCCCCGCCCTGCGGCCCGCGGCGGCCATGGCGGCCATGCGGGTCCCCGCGCTGGCGGGCGCCGCGCTCGGGAGGCAGCTTCCCGCCGCCCCGCCGCCAAGGCCTGTCTGGGTTGGACCAGGGTTCCGACAGCCCGTCAGCGTCACCCTCTGCTCCGCTTCTGAAGGGGACCGCGGCGGCTCCGGGCCCAGCGTGCGGGACAGGCCGGAGGGAGCGGCGAGGCGTCCGGCACGCGAAGAGTTAACGCCCACGGACCGACGGATCGCGGACCTGCACGCGGCCGCCTGTGCGGTGAGGCCCCGCCCCGCCCCAGCGCCCCGGGCCTGTGCGCCTGCGCGGTGAGGCCCCTCCGCCCCGCCCCGCCCTGGAGGCCCAAGGGTCCGTGCGCCTGCGCGGTAGGAACCCTTCTGCCCGACCCGCTGGGCTCCAGGGTCAGTGCGCCTGCGCGTCCCCGGCAGCTGGCGAGGTACCGGGGCGGTGCTGTCAGGCTTCTGGCTTCTGATGGCGCGTACACTGCCCGCTCCGACCACTTCGTTTGAAAACTGGCCAGTTTCTCATTCCGGGCTAAGAGTTAACGTCTGTCTGTCCTGAGTATGAGCGGGACTCGTTTCTGAGCTAAACTCCAGTCGCAGTGTGGGACCCATCGTGTGTGTGTGTGTGTGTGTGTGTGTGTGTGTGTCTGTCTGTGTGTGTGTGTGTGTTGGTGTTAGGTGTTTAGGAGTTGATTGAGGAGGTAGAGGAGTTGAAAAGTTACAGGGAAAGTTGTTGTTTATCTGCGTTATCGGTTAAACACATTGCCATCTAATGATTCTACTAATGAAAAAGTAAAACGTAAATTTATTTTAATTTTTGCTACCAAAAGCTTAATTTTCCTTTCGTCCTTCCCCTCCACTTCAACGGAGCATAATGACAACGGAAACTGTAGGCAGGCGTTGACATTCTGCCTGAACAAAGTTGAGCTGTGTTTTCTTCTGTTTTGGGGGAGTTGACAGTTGCCTGTTGGCACCAATATCAAAACCTACCATCGCCCTCACACTTTCTGCCAGCTCAGACGACAGGGCTTTAAAGGTAGCATGGCTATATTTTTATTATCTCGAGAGACCAAGTGAGTTTTATAACAAGATACAAAAACGATATGAATGAAGGCTACCCATTTAATACATCGTGTGTGACCAGTCGGTATAGGAATAGTGTTATCTGCTGTGGATTGAGCCAAAAAACTGGAGGAAGACCTTGGAAGTTGACTTTTTTTTTCCAAGTGTTAAAACTTCTGCATAAAGATTCATCCAGAAATGACTGGCAGCTTCTGATTGTTCTTGTTTATACTGTTTTTAAAATAACGTGTGATTTGTTCCCATACTTCACAGTATAAATATGGTAAATATAAACCAAAAATTTCATTCTTTTTAGAGCACACACCAGTGGCATATAAAGACAGGTTCGATCAGCCTTGGGAAGGAAAGAAGCTTTTTCTCACTCAGGACATCGTCACTGTGTCATCAGTGTCATTGTCACAGGGTGACTCTCCAGGAGACCAGCTTGTTGTTTCCTCTTTCAACAAATCAGAACGCCCTCATGGTGCTTCTCCGTCCACATCCACAGGTCAGGCGAACGGGCTCCGCCCTTCCTCCCTGTGCCATATGCATCTCCAGTCAAACTGTCAACACTCTTGTGGCAGCTTCATTATCACCGTTACCTGAGGCTCGTCTCCTGGACAAATTAAGTTTGTATGGGCAGCCAACAAGCCCAACGTCTCTCAGTCCGCAAGGAGAGCAGAAGAGCGGGCGCAGGAGCAATCTTAGGCTTCCAGGTGGCCAGATAATAGCTCTCAGAAGACTCAGAAGCTATGAAAAGTGAAAAGAAAGCTGCTAACGGGGTTCCCTGTGTGTGTGTGTGTGTGTGTGTGTATGTTTTCCTAGTCTTCATACATGGGCTTTGTAAATAAAGACATGAGGTCTTGACAGTCACTCATTCCAAAATAGTGTTTCTACCCAGTTTCATGTAATCTGCTTCTGTCGTTCTTGAGGGTTTGGGAGGCCCTTGAACTGGCCTTGGGACTCGCTCGCCGGCTTTCTGCTGCCCTGGTCTGGCTTTGCTGGAATGCCTTCGAGTAAACCTAGACCTGAACTCCACTTGTCCTTTTGCGCCACCCTTGATTCATGAAGCATGGTTGGGTAAAACCTCAACCGGAATAAAATATTCGACCATGAAGGAAGACCCTCTGAAGAAGTACTTTGCGGCACATCCAAAAATAGATGTTAGAAGACATCCAAGTTTCATGTGTGTCTGAATGAAAAGGTTCCACACGCAAGTGATGGGGTTGCTGCATGGTGAAAGGAGTCTATAAAAGACGCGGGACAAAGTTCCTCTAACTTCACCCACATGGCCGAAACCCAAAGAGCTCACATTATTTCTTTGCCTTCCCACAACACGCTTGGGATAGTTTAAAACCACGTTTGAATGGAGGTGGAGTGTGCTTCCTAGACATCTGAGTGCTGTAGTCATGAAAGCAGTGTGTCAATATGTTAAAACAATGCTGTTTCTTTTTTTGCTTAAAAACAGAACTAACAACAGTCCAAAAAAAGAACGAAAGAAAATAGTGTAGAATGTTCAGTATAGTCACACATCATGAAAGTAAAGAAAAGTGTTCAATAATAGAGAGGGTAATACTTTTCTACGACAACTGTTGGTTTCTATTAGCACCTTCTCTGTAAGTTTAAATCATTATCCACATATTTTAAGCACTGAAATTGCAAGTGCACCTTCTGAGTGAAAGTTCATTTTCAGCCTCTTAAGCTCTTAAAATCACCAAAATCACCTGTTATTAACCGTGTTACCTGGAAACTGAATGAAACATACCTGAGTGACGGCTGCATAGTTGTTGGGCATAGAGGAGTTCTTGTGTTTCCATCAACTTCTCATTTTTCTCAAACTGTATATTTTCTCCTCCTGTCACATGAAGTTGGATTGCATATAACATTGGAATGCAATTAAAGCAAGGGCCACCAGAATTGCCGGGAAGCAGTGTCATGTTGTTTCATGCAAAGTCTGCAGGGCTCTGTGAGTAGAGCTTGTGGTGAGCGGACAGGATGAATACCGAAGCCAATGAATTGTTTTATCCCCCTGTGTGTCAGGCCGGCCAGCTGAGCTATGTGGATCCAGCCACCGGCTACATGGTGCTCACGCAGGTCGCCCACTTGCAGAGAGGGAAGTGCTGTGGCTCTGCCTGCAGACACGTGAGTAGCAAATTCTCGCATTAGAGCGGTAGTTTGCGGTGCTTCTGTGACTTCATAAATACCTATTATTTGAAAAACAAGTCAAATAAAACAGCTAAATAGACCTGGAGTGCACTTTTCACAAGCCACTCTAGCCAAGGGCAGTGAAGTCCTTAGGACCAACTCAGGGCTTTTAAAGTTAATGGAACTTGCTAGCATTTCACTGTGACCATCAGTTCCTTGAAATGCTGTGATTTGAAATCCATGGGAGTTCTTTATTACAAGGAAACTTTTCATGAGGTTTTAAATCAGTTGTGTTCACTAGGCAAGGACAAAGAGGTCAGGAAAAGGAGCTAGAATATTGCAAACTAGATCCCAGGAAGCATTTTTTCTTCATTATTAGCTGAATCAGTTGAAACTTGCCCAGCATTGAGAGGTGGGTGGCTTTCCTTTAAATGACAATGATCATCTTTCTTTGTTCTTTTTTCCCTCCCTCCTTCTCCCCTCCCCTCCCTCCCTCCCTCCTTCCCTTCCTTCCTTCCTTCCCCCTTCCTTCCTCCCTTCCTTCCTTCCTCCCTTCCTCCCTTCCTTCCTTCCCCCTTCCTTCCTTCCTTCTCTTCCTCCTCCTCCTCCTCCTCCTCCCTCTCTCTTTCTCGTTCTCTGCTGTACATTTCCTAAAATGGATATTTCAGTGACTATATGTGTCTCTACATTCACTGGTTCAGATGAGCTAACTCCTTCCGTTTTGAGCAGAAAATGGAATGTGTTCTACAGAACAACTAAGCATCCTAGTCAGGTCAGTTGTTATGGAGTTAAGATTATAAACAGATACCAACAACCTCTGTCTACAAACTCCTTTGAGTGTGTGTTTTGGGGCAAGAAGGTATTACTTCCTTTAACTGACCCACTTTATAATTAGGGTGTAGCACTCAATGCATGTATTAAATGTAGTCAGCATTGAAAAACTGAGCCTTCGCTTTTTTGTATGTTCCTACCTGTGCCATTAGCTGTTTCTAATGAAATGCACGAGAGCTTTGCATACATTGGGGAAGTGAGGACTTTCTAAGAATGACTCTTTGACAGTAAAATTCTTAAAGCTGGAAAGATGCATTTAGGAAGTGATTCTTGGAACTTAATTAGGATTATTTACCAAAGGTTGCCATTATTCTCCTCTTAGCCTGCAGGACCTGGCAGATCAAATGATCTTTGTAACATGATTAGCAGTCTCTTTTTTCCATCATGAGAAGTGGTGTACTTTTCCGAAATGATTGTTAAGTAATTCTGTAATAATTTGTTTTATTTCTTCTGCAGTGTCCATATGGTCAAGTCAATGTTAAAGATCCATCTAAAAAGAAGCAGTTCAATTCCTATTTTTATGTTTGACAACAATTTCATCTCTGTTCTCCATCTAATTGAACCTTACTTAAAAAACAAACAAACACCCTAATTCAGGGTTTGCTCTCTGGGCTGTTGGTGTCTGAGCACTAAACTTGACTTTAAGTACATATATTAAAAGAACATCAATAAAGTGAAAAAAGCTAGCAAATGTTTGTGTTTTTCTAAGGTGGTGCACTGATAGTTATTTTCCTCTTTTTTCTTTCTTTTTGTCTTTTTTGCTTCATTATCAGACACATATGTTGAAGAAAGAAAATAATGACTGTTCCATTAAATAAATAGTAGTGACCGGGTGACATTAGTAGCTGTTGATTTTCTCGTAGCCTCAGTACTCCTACTGTTTTCTCCTCGGTGTTAGCGACCCAACTGAAGTTGCTGGCAGATAGAAGAGTTTGAAGACGTTCTTCCTTTTATTTATATCTTGAGCTACAAGGAGGTTGATAGAACGCTATCTGGTGCAGCATCTGAGGGTCCAGGAAGTAGCACTCTGTGTCAAGAGCCACTCTCACCTTCCATCTGTTCTCTCAATGAAAACTTTAAATCATTCTGACTGGGGGTCAGGCCGTGTAAGACGTCTTAATTAAACCATTCTTCCCACCCCCACACACATTTCACTCCTCTGTTTGTTACGCCATTTCCTGGGTGGACCTCTCTTAGAACAGTTTGTTAGCTTTACACCCACAGCGTTCGTTCTCTGCTATGAAAGCCCTGGGCATCAGTGCCCGCCCTGGGCATCAGTGTCCGACCTGGGCTAGGAGCCCACAGAGATTTTCTCTGCTCCCTCTGGGAACAGTAGCCCCCAGGAAGCCTTTTCTTGCCCTTGGAAACTGTTCCGTACAACGAGGCTGCTGCCCACTTGGAAGCCTGGCTATATGCAGAGTGGACTCTCAGCCTGTTCTCCTGCCTGAACCTGAAAGATTCTTGAACATCCCAGGGTTCTGCTTTGGTCTCTGCTTGTGGCCCCAGGAAATGTTTTAAAGCAATAGAAAGGCTCTGGTGCCTTCTCCCACATTCAATTCAAAACAAAAGCCATTCTAAACTAAAATAAGTGGAAAGAAGCCCAGTGAGGTTCTAATAGTCCCATGGATGGTGACTTCTATTGTTCATTTTAGGTCAAGTATTACATAGTATTATGTTGTTTCCCCAAGTTGGCGGTGCTCTAACTGTGGTGCCCTACGCAGCACTGTCCCTGGATCCTGGGAGGTGTGGATAGCTCCTAGGATGTAAAAGAACATTCTCTGTGGCCAGGTGATTCCCTCTCCGGAAATTGTGTTGAGGAGAACGAGAAGGGTCAGCATTGTGATGGAGGAGGCAGTTGGTCTTTCTCAAAAGGCTTAGAAACTCCTGGGAGCCAATGTCCTTTCCATTCCTAGGTCAAGGAGCTACCTGCTAGCTCCATGTGACGATGACCAAGGCCATTTTCTGGATGGGGGCTGGATGGGGCTTCCTTCAGCAGTCCCAAGAGGGAGAAGAGAAAGAAGTGGAGTCTAAAAGGGCCATCTGTCCAGAGAAACGAGAGAAAGGAAAGGGCATTCCTTTTGAAAATGAATGTTAGGCACTGTTTGGAGAAAGCCCCTTGGCTATGGAAATGACTTATGGGATGCCCACCTCCCGGAGTGCTCTTCTCTCCTGTGACCATCCTGCAGTGGGGAACTGTCCCAAGAAGCAAGAACCCGGAAGTCCACTGCGGAGGACCTTATGTGGGACTTGGGACTCCTCCTGGCCACAACAGCAAAGGAAGAGTCACAAGTGGGGTGGGGTGGGATGGGGCAGCTCTCCCTCTTTTCTCCATCTGGAGCTGGGAGCCAAGGTCTGAAGTTCTCTGTGGTTCTGTGGAGATGCTTGTGAACCACACACACACACACACACACACACACACACACACACACGTCAAGGGTGGCGGCATGGGTGGTGCTCCCACATTAAACACGACATGGCCACATAAATGGGCCTCACCGCAAGAGCTTCGAGCTACATTGTGTTCCCACATTGTAAAGTACAATTCGGGTTTCTTACTGGCTGTGTGTATCCAAACACACACATGGGTGCAGAGAAGTCGAGACTTCCCAGTCTAAATCTACTCTGGTGCTTCTCCACTTTCAAGGTTTCTGGGTACTCCTGACGCAAGGGGCCATAAATCAAGGGACATTGATTCTACAATGTTTCTAACACAGAAAGACCCAAAGGAAGCAGCAGAATCTTGTGAGGTTTACTGGGGTGGAGGGTAGGAATAGATTCCAGCCACAGTGGCTCTTTCCTTCCTGTGGATTACGTGCACATTCCCTCTCTCCAGAAGCCACACTGGCCCCATCTGTTTTGCAGAGCAAGAAAGGGAAGGGTTCCCCCCACCCCCATGAAACTTTGGGCTCCAAAATGGTTTTGTTTGGAACCCAAGGGTCCCCCAGAAGGGGAGATGCCCCTCCGCCCGGCTTGGGTCTTTGTTCCTCCACAGGGCCCCTTATCCTAAGGCACTGGCATGCGTGGTTCCACTGCCAGGCACCAGGAGGAGGCTAGTGCAGGGGCTCACTGCCAGGCGAGCAGCAGTCCTGCCTTCCTAGGAGCACTTAGAGCCACACGGTCACTGGTGGCTCAGAAGCAACCACACACACACTCCATGCCAACACCTGCCATGCGGCAATCTTCACATTTGATCAAAGCCTTGGTGTGTGAACTGGTCATCTGCCCACCATGGTGGAGGATTTAAGACTCAGTGCAGTTTTTCACTTCCAGGCAGCAATTAAACAGTACTTCTGTCCAAACTATCCCTTCCCCTCAGGAAAAAAAAGAAAGGCATATTGAAGTGTGTGGGGGTGGGGAGGTGGGGAAGGTGTCAGCACCTTCTTGCGTGCCTCTGTGGAGACCTTGATTTCTAGAAAAGGCTGTGGAAGAACCCGCGACAGCTCTCTTTGCCCAGGGATTGCGTGGTTCCTGGGACGCCCAGGCCCTCTGGATATCCTGCTCTGTGCGGGAGCGCCCGGCGCTGGGCGGAACTCGTCCCCACTAAGGGTTTTATGGTTGGGCTCAAGACACAGAACCTCCAGACTCGCGGCCCCCCTTCCTGAGACTCTGGGTGTAAAAGAGCAAAAACTGGGAACCATGACTCTAGGGGATTGGGAGATTCCTGACGACCGCATCTTGTCACCCAAAATTTGTATTCTAAAGTGTGAGGGGTGTGTGGTTCAGTGCGCGCGCCTCTGTGCGCGCGCGCCTGTGTGTCTGTAGAAGGCATGTTTTTACCACAGACCTAAAACGGTTCGTCACCCAAAGAGGATAAAATCCGCTGCTTTGGACAGGGGTGCGTGAGAGCACCTAAGCGTTTTCGGGTGGGTGTTGCCGTCCATCCATCCATCCAATGGCCTCGCCAGCGAACACAGAAGCTGAACCGGGAAGGCTTGTCTCCTCCCTGGCTGCGAAAACGGACGGAGATGGGGGGCTTCTCGGGGAGAGAAAAAAACTAAGGAAGCTGGGATGGGAAGGGAAAGGCGGGATGAGGGGAATTTAGAAGGCGAACTAGTGGACTAGGTAGCTGATGGGACTGGCTGGTGAGGCCAAGTGTGCGGGTGGAGAGAGGGGCTCTGTCCCGGGTGCTCCGAGCCTCATTCGGGATTTGGGATGGGGAAAGTCGGAGGGCTTGGATTAGGGGCTCTTGCGGGACCCGTTGCCATCCCTAAACTGTGTGGCGGCGGAGTGGGCAAGCTCGGGGAATAGGGGGATCCACCCCTGCCCAGCCGCACGTGCCCCGCATCGCACACTGTTTTCTCAGGCGGCTCCCAGGCGCGCGGGCGCCCCAGCCCACAGCGCCCTGGGCGCACGCACCGCCGAGGAGCCACCGGGGGAACACCGAAGAGGGGCGGGTACGGAGAGTGGCACTGTCATCGAGACCTGCACCCCGCAGCGGCCAATCTCGCAGCTCACATCCCCTGCCCCTGCGGTGATTCCCCGCCACGCCCATCTCTGGCTGCAAGGGGCGCACCCGGTGGGGGAGTCGGTCAATCATTGCCCAGAGGCCGGGCTTCCCGGTTCTCCGTCTGCTTCCCCGCGGCCTGATTGCTCCCGGGGCTGCTGGCCCTCAGGGACCTGAGACCAGGTAACAGGGCCCTCACCTGTCCCGGGTCTGGGAGTCTGTCCTCGTCCCCGAAAGGCTCGTCTCCCAGGGCTGCAGTCGGTTCTCCCCTGGAAGGTTAATCGCCATCCCTGCCTCCTTGCCGGGCCGGGCGGGAGAGAGACCTCCCGTAGGCGCTCTGACCCGCCGACAACGCCCCCCTGGAACGCCAGGCGCACCCCAAAGTGCCAGGTTCCCGCGCCCCGCCCCGGAGTGCCGAGAGTCAGGAAGGACCGGGAGGGGCGGGCGGATGTGCGGTGAGCAATCCAGGGCTTGGCCCAGCTCCCCGCACGAGCTACCGCCCCTCGCCGTCTATGCAGGCTCCCGCTGGCGACCGCATCTTCTGGGTGGGAGGGAGCACCGGAAGGCCACGGCCGGATGGGGACCGGAGCCCAGGGCGCACTGCGAGACTCCAGCCTCCCGCGGCGCCCAAGCCTCAAAATGCTGCGGCTTTATGAGGTTCAGTAACCGTGAGGCCTCCATTAACACCTCCCCGGATTATTGAGAGGCTGCGAGGGCGGGACGGAACGCGTCTCCCGGCACCGGCCGGGGGATACTCTCTGCGCCCCCCTCCTCCTGCTCCTCCCGCGCTGGAAGCATATACAGAAAATAAAAGACAGGTGGAGGGATCTGCGGGTCAGAGGTGAGGGATGAGAGAGAGAGAGAGAGAGAGAGAGAGAGAGAGAGAGAGAGAGAGAGAGAGAGTTCCCATCCAAAGATTTATTTATTTGGATTAACAGAGGACGCTCGGCGAGGCCTGAGGACCGGCCCGCACCTCCCGCTGCCACCTCGCGGGACACCAGAGTCTTAGGGGGACGTCTGGACCTCAAGGTAAGGCCCGATGGACTCTGCCTGGCCCGAGCAGGTTTCTGTCGTGGGCGCGCGCTGACCCGGGTGGGGGGCAGGGCGGACCCACTGCACGCACGGCGGCTGGCACCTGAGGTCATAGCGGGGGAGCGGTTCCGACAACCCTCGGGTGGGAGGAGGCGCGCGGGGTCCCCGCCGCCACGCCCGCTGACGCGCAGCTCTTGTCTGCAGGACAGCCACCATCGCGGCGTGAGCCGCACCTTGGGCTCCGAGGATGCTGACCGGTACCACTCTAGAGGCAGGTGAGTTAAGTGCCCGGGGCCTTGTCGTTTTAGCTGTCCTTTTCCTTGGGCCAGTGTGCATATCATGTGTGTGAGTGTGTGTGCACACGCGTGTGCGCGCCGTCACTGGGAGGAAGGAGGAAGAGGGGTATGTATTTGTCTTAGAAACGACCCTGCGCTGCATAGGCTCTAAAATAGACAGTGTCAGTCAGAGTCTCCAGACAGGCTTCCTGAAAGCCGTGTGTCCCTGCTTCAGCCTTTCTCCTGAGGGTCTGCCTTATCACTGGATGGAGGTGGGGGCGGAGGTCGCGGTGCCCCTGAGCCGCGAGTAGTCGGTGGCGCGGAGGGCTGCGCTGGGACCCTCGGTGGGGCTGCCGGGCATCTCCTGCTGGGAAGGGGTAAGAGACAGTGCAGACCGCGTTCTCACCCGGGCAGGGCTTCGCTACAAAGCGGCTTCATCCACGTTGCTTTTGTTCACTCCGCCGTTTCAGCGGACGCGGTGCGGGACAGGTCGGTTATGCCTGGGGCGGCGCTGCAGATGTCAGGTAAAGGGCCTGCAGATTGCAGAAGCGCGCTGTCCTGGACTCGGCGGCCGCCCCCTTTTGGAGAAGAACCGGGTCTGTGGAAGACAGGGGTGTGAAGGGAGCAGGCGGCCGGCGGAGGCTTTGCGGGCGCGGAGAGGGTGCGTGGTCAGGCGCACACGCAGCGCGGCCCGGGTACCCTCCGCTCATCCCAGCCTCCGGCCCACTCCCCTTGGATTCCGAGGCCTCCCTAGAGGGACTGAATCAGGCGCGCCCGTGAGGCAGCGCCAGTCTTAACCTGCCACCCTCGCTGGTGGGGAAGTTTGGCACATTGAGATCCCTCTGTCCACCTACTGGAAAAAAGCCCGGCGCCTCCTGGCCATTGGATCCCCGCTCGCGCAGCATAGCCGGGCGCCCAGGGCTGGGTGGCGCCGCACTCGGTGAGCGGTTCCCACCCACGCGAAGGCACTGACTCCCGAGCCCTCGGGTTCTCACGACAGTGCCCAAAGCCGAATGCTGCGTGAGCAGCCGCACTTTCGAGACCAAGGGGGCTCCTTAACCAGCTCACTGGGCTCAGAAGGAAAGGTGACCTCTGCCCTTTGAAGGGCAAACCCGGGGGCACAGGATCTTGGCCTCCAAAATCCAGGTCTAAAGAGACCTCGAGCCGCTTACGATCTTCGGAGACGCAGATCTGCTGGGTTATTTTCCTCTCTGGACCCCAGCGCCTCTGCTGCCCCTGGGGAAAGCCATGCATCCTCTCGCCTTTCCCTCCGGGGAATTGGGTACCGCCCTCGCCCTGGTGGAGAATCCAGCACCTTGAACCCTCAGTCCGCTCCTGTGCCCCGCCAGAGTCCAGCCGATGGGGGACTGGTGGGCAGAAAGAGGAGAGGATGGCGTGTGCCCAGCTGTGCGGGAGGGAATCTCTGGGCGGGTTCGGCCCCGTTGCTCCGAACGGAGCCCCGAGTTCAGAAAGGCGACTCCAGACGGTGTTCCGGGCTTCGGGCAGGGCGGATGGCTTTTATGGCACCAGCCGACCGTTCTGCGGGTCGCCGGGCCCGGCCCCTCCACGTGAGAGGTGCAAGAAGGCAGAGCCACAAAGCGCTCTCCTTAAAGTGTTTACTGTCCTTTGAGAGTGAGGGGGAGCGAGGAGGGGCCTTTAGGTAAATTTCCAGAGCTCCGAGACGCCCCAGGTCACGCACCCGATTCTCCTAGCATCCTCTTCCACCCCACTCTTCCTCTTTGAGGCACTGCAGGAGGAAGCTGGGTTGCAATTTCCGCAGACCGAACAAGGACCTCCCAAACTCGGGCAGCCCCCCTTCCCCACCCCTCGCGTTCGGCAAACTTCCTGCGTCGTCTGAGGAGGCGTCCTGCAGTTCGCTTCTTTATGGGAGTGGCCAGTCCCACCGGGTGCGGGAACTTATAACCCGACGTTTATAGGAAAAAGGAGGCAACCCAGAAGGCGCCCTGCCCTCCTGGTGTCTGATGCTAGTTAACACATATGCGTGGAACAGAGGGCCGAATGAATGAATGAATGAATGAATGCATGAATGGAGGGCTGACAGGACTTCTGTCCTTGGCTGCCCTGGAGACTTTTCACAAAGTTCTGACTTTTTCCTGGAGTTGTTGGTTAAACTTTCACTTCATGGAATCTCCAAAGTTTCATCTCTTGCAAGCAAAGAATGGGTTCTTCGCTGTTTTCGCCGAGAAGGACCAGAATTCCAGCAACAGCCAAAGTGAATTCCAACCCCTATTTGGAAGGCGAGGGGCAAGAGTTTTGCTCAGAGACTAGAGAAAGCGGGTTCCTGGATTGAGGTCCCATCTTTTTCCTCGGAGCCTCCTTGGGTGGACGGATGCTCGTCTCTGAGACTCCTGCTTTCTCCTCCTGCTCGGGGATCTGTGTCCATTTAGCTGCTGATTTGTGGGAGGCGACCTGCTCTGGTGACAGGACCTGCCGTCTCAGGAAGGCGGCTGTCCCAGCCCCTCCTTGGAGCCCTTCGTTGTGCACGTGGGTTTGCCAAGCTCATTGATTTCCATACAAAGGGGCTGATTACATTTACTTACAGTAAACAGCCTTCCAGTTGTCTGGTAGGGCTTCCAAAGTGTGTGTGTGGGGGGCAGTCTCCAGCTTAGTCCACTTGATCGGCTTCATTTCTGTGTGAAATTGTGTTTTACGAGCTGCATTCTGGTACCCGGAGGACTGCAATAGCGCCCCGTCTGCAAATAACATCATTTTTGACCCTGAGAAAAGAGCAAGGGGAAGCATGGAGTCTTGGGTTTCATGCAAGAGGTGACTTCAGCAGCTTCAGAAAACGATGCTTTAGGACAGGAAGTCAGGCTGCTGCACGGCAGTCTTTCCCTCCCTCCCTCCATTCTTACCTGCTTGCCTGCCTTCCTCCTCCTCGCTCCTGTCCTGCCTTTCTTCTGCACCCCATTCTCATTCTTTCTTGTCTCTTCCCTCTTCCTTCCTTCTTTCCTCCTTCCGTCCCTTCCTCCGCTCCCTCTCCCTTCTGTCTAGATTTGAGTGCAGTTCCTTGTAGGTTTCGGAAGAGGGAAGCGAGTCTGCCACCAGGGGACTCCCTGAGGTACCAGGACGTGTCAGGACTTGACCCCGCTGTTCCCTGGAAAGTCGTGGGGAGCGGTGGACAGGCAGGCAAGAGGGAGGAAAGGGGCACCGAGCAGCCTGGGCTTCCTCCGGTCGGGTTAAAGCTGGGTTGGTTCCTGCCACTCCTGCTTCAGGCCCCGGGGGGACTTCTAGTGGTTTGAATGAATCAACAATCTCAGAGTATTGTGGACACTTTTTTATAGGGCCGAGGAGAGGCTGCCGCTAACGGGAACAGAGGGACACAGAACAGTCTGGCCTCCTGTGGGGTACAGGTCTGCTGTTCTGCATGTCAGCTCTCACCTTCCCCTTCTCCACAGCGAGGAGCCCCTTTCACGTCCTCCTAAATGTCCCATTTTTCAAGTCCCCTGTCCTGCCAGGGCAGTGGGAACAGAACGCAGTAAGGCATGGACCGAGCTCACGCAGTCCCCGAGTCGCTGCCCACATTGACAAGTTCTAAAGGGGACACTAGACTCACCAGCACGTTCCCTTCAGACCTGAACTTGGTAAGAGAATGCAGCACCCCAAGGCCACGTTCAGTTGCAGACTCACGCCTGCAAGTAGGCCACGCCCCTGTTCTCTACACTCATCTTTCAAAGAAAATCATTTTGCTGAATGTAAACTCCAGAAACATAGGCTCTCCTAGCCCCTTCTCACTTTGGGGGACTCGTTGGCCCCTGGCAAGGCCCGCACCCCTCCGGGGAGGTGAGGCGACCTGCTTTTAAAACATGAGCTGAGGAAGAGGGGTGGAGGAGGGAAGGCTTGTCTCTCCAATATTTAGTTATTTGGGGTCCCGGTAAGCTGGGGACCAGAAAGTCCACACAAGAGAAACCCAAAATTTGAAGCTGGCTGTTCTGTTTGCCTTGAGCCAGGTCTGGTCCTGAACTTGGACCAAATAGGCCGGTTGGCTGCCTCCTGCACCAGGGCGGGGGGGGGGGGACAATAAGGGCTCCTTTAAAACGGGATTGCTGGGAACTCTTGGAAGGGTGTGTGTGTGTGTGTGTGTGTGTGTGTGTGTGTGTACGCGCGCACGCGCGCGCTGTGGGGGGGAGTAAATGCCCCCACCCACTACCTCCCCCAGCTCCCCCCCTTTGTAATGTTTGTCCCCGCTTGCCCATCACCAGGGGGTTGAGAGGAGTATGACAGGTCTTTGTTGTCTGAATAAAAATCGGTGGCAGCTCCTGGGAGAGAACTCCTCCTACTAAATTATCAAAAATGGGCTGGCTTTAGTCTCTTAACAAATTGGACGCAGCTCCGGCAGGAGCAGTCCCCAACCCAACCTACAGGCGCTGGGAACTTGCAAGCAGCCAGGGACCGCCGAAAATAGCACTTCTTTTCCTTCCTTTGTGTTCAAAACTATTTTCTTTCCGCACAGATTTTGTCCCCCCCTCGCCCCACCTCCCGCTGCAGTTGTTTCTCATTAGTAACTCGATCTCTCGGAGCCGTAAGATTCGTCTTCTTCGTCTCCCTTCCGCTCCGCCCGTGTTTGTTTGTTTTCTGCACGTCTCTTTCAGGGAGCCGCTGGGGCGGTTTAGCCCCCTTCTTTTTCTCCTTCTTTCCCAAGCGGACCACCTTCCACCCTGTCTGCCTCTTTCTTCTTCCCTGTCTTCCTCTTGCCCTGTGTCCCCGAGCGTCTCCGCGCTCCTGCACCGCGCAGCCTTTGCGGTCCCTTCTGCTCCTTCCCTCGGATGAGCTGAGAGCCCAGGGCGCGTGTATATGGAAATAGTGGGGTGCCGAGCAGAAGACGACGCGTGTCCTTTCCGCCCCCCAGCCATGCTCTTCCACGGGATCTCGGGAGGCCACATCCAAGGCATTATGGAGGAGATGGAGCGCAGATCCAAGACCGAGGCCCGCCTAGCCAAAGGCGCCCAGCTCAACGGCCGCGACGCGGTAAGGAGGGCCCCAGGCGGGGCTGGCGCCCTGCGCGCTCTGGAAGCCGAGTCCCGGTTCCCGGCGGCCCACGGAGGATGGCGGGTCGTGGGGACGTCCGCTCCAGACTGGCGGGTGGGTTTTCTCCGGTCACCTTATCTGTGGGGCTCAGAACCGGGCACCTCTCTGCCTTGAAATGTCTCCACTACTGAGACCCCGCGCTCTCCACCCTCTGCCGCAGCTGTTCCCCGGAGAGATGAGCGAGCCGGGAGCGAGAGGATGGGGACGTCCTCTTCTGCAGACCTCAGACTCGGTTTCGGGTTCCCTGGGCTCCCGGGAGCCTCCCCGGCGAGTATCGCGGCCCGAAGCGCGAGCTGGGCGCGGGCGGTGGGCGGACTGCTTGGTGTCCGGGCCAGGCGGGAGCCCTGTGGCTCTGGTCTCGGGTCTGACGACGGGACCTTTGGAGTGGACTGGAAATGTCTGAGCCACCTCCACTTTTCCGGACGCTCGGAGTTCGGCACCCCCAAACCCAGCGATTTCCCGGGTCTCTGGCAGCCGGGCTCGGCCCGTCTAGCGAGTCAGGACTGCGCTCCGCGCCCGGGCAGGACGCTTGTCATGTGCAGGGAAATCTAATAAAAAGCCGGAGGAGCGGGGTCCTTGGCCGGAGCGCGAGAAAGTGCTAACCCTTAAACGATGTAATCCACTACCACCGTCACTACTATTCATAATAACAAGAGGCATGTCTGCTTCATAAAAACTCAATTAATAATCTACGAGCTCCCCACTTACGAGCAGGAGGGGAAAAAAACTACAAAAGCCTCCGGAAATGATTTCAGCCCGACCGAGCTGTGGGGACCCTTAGGCACCCCACCGGGAGCTGTAGCTCAGCCTAACCCGGGGAATGCTCTGGGCCCGCCTGCCGTGCTCTGGGTCCACCAAGAAGTCGAGTTCGTGGGCGTTTCTACGTTTAAAACACGAATTCAGCGCACGTCCCTGGTCTGATCTGAGTCGAGGGCGATACTGTCCCTTTCCAGGCCCGCCAAAGTTTCGTCCAACCCATTTCTGCTGGTTTGGAGGGAAATAAAAGTCCAGCGGTTAGCTCCCCCCCCCCCCCGTTTTGTAGTCATCCTGTTTAAAAACAAAAAGCAGCACCCCGAATTTTGCGAAGGGGCTGGCTGGGCTTGTCCAGGTGAGATTTCCCGTTCCTGGACGCCTGGGTGGGGACGCAGGAGGGAAGCTGAATTTGGGCACCAAACAAATTTTCAGGACAAAGATCTCCAAGGTATGTGGAAGCCAGGGAAAGAGGCACTGTCCAAAGAGGACGGGACAACGGGCCCTTCCTGGGAACAGGCACTAAACACCCTGGCTAGGAGGAGAACCAGTATCCTTGAAAATTGGCGAAAGCAAGACCTGACAAATATATCCCGCTCAAAACAATGGAGCCCGACCTCTGAGCACAGGCATAAAAATCTAGCCATTTCTCTCAATGTCAAGGCTGTTCACAGGAATTTAGAGAAACAGAGTTGTTATCGTGTTTGTTTAAAAACAACCGTGCTCGCCCAAACTTCCTTTCCATTCCCCAATAACAATTTCCCTTGTTTGATGTTGTATGCCTTGAAAGCCACACTTTTTAGCTTGTGATTTTTCGAGTTTGGAAACATGCGCCAAACTATCGTCCCTGCGCTCCCAGCCCTTTAAAAAAGAGGTTCGAGGTGGCCGGCCTGTCCTTGTCCTTAGGGGACCCGTCCCGGGAGGACGGACCGTGGGCTGAGGCGGACGGCGTAGAAAGGGAGTGAGCGCAAAGGGAACTTTGCAAAAGCTTCCCGGTGTTGACCTTGGCACGCTGGCCCCTGACCCCGGCGGTGCTCCGCGAGCGCCCCCGGCTCGGCTGCCCCGGGACCCCGCGTCCTGCGGCCCCGCGTCCTCCTCAGCGTGCGGTGTGCTTGCCTTCCTTGCAGGGCATGCCTCCGCTGAGCCCGGAGAAGCCCGCCCTGTGCGCCGGCTGCGGGGGCAAGATCTCCGACAGGTACTACCTGCTGGCCGTGGACAAACAGTGGCACCTGAGATGCCTGAAGTGCTGTGAATGTAAGCTGGCCCTCGAGTCCGAGCTCACCTGCTTCGCCAAGGACGGCAGCATTTACTGCAAGGAGGACTACTACAGGTATCCCCGCCCCTGTCCCTGGCGCCCCGCTACACCTGGCAGGGCCATCTGCCCGAGCCTCGCTCGGCCTCGGCTTTTGCCCCTTCGGGGAGCAGTCATCAGCCCCCAGACCAGGGAAGGCCACTGCACACGCCTTCAAGCTGCTGCCCCCCAGACGGCCGGTGAGGCTGGGTGGGGCGACCCCAGGGTCCGGAGCGTTTTCGGTGAAGAGCGCGCGCTCGCGGCCCCTCGCAACTCTCGGAGGGAACCGGGGGAATCGTGGAAGACTGAACGAGTGTGTTCCGGTCCTCCGAGACGACAGCGGATTTTTTTCCGTTTACTACGAACTGGCAAGGTCCGCGCCTTGGTAGTGAACTGGTGGCCCGGGTAGTAGCCGCTGGGTGTTAGGTTTTCGCGAGGGGTGGCGGGAGACCATGGAAATGACCATGGAAAGAAAGGATGGCCGTTGCCGAAAGCCAAGCCATTCAGCTCCGAGCCCCCTTTGCCGCTGCTGAGAACCGGCCTGCCAGACTCCACAGCGGCCGGCGGGCGCG
The DNA here is from genome assembly GCF_036562045.2 of Rhinolophus sinicus. NCBI lineage: Eukaryota > Metazoa > Chordata > Mammalia > Chiroptera > Rhinolophidae > Rhinolophus > Rhinolophus sinicus. The sequence continues at coordinate 65,816,256 of NC_133761.1, forward strand.
TTTATTGACTTCCCAGTGGTGCTGTGCAGGTGACCTAGCTCTGCGCGCAGCGAGCGAGCAAGGCGGCTAGAAAAGAATACGCTTTCCCCTGCAAAACTGTCGTTGTCCGGGGCTGTGTCTGCCTGCATGCTTTACGCACACTCACACACCCATAAATAACACCACCCTTCCTTCACAGGATGTTTGCAATCGATGAAATGTTTTCACTTGCATCGCAGTTCAGTATTCTTTCCGCAGCCTTGGGAGTTAGCCAGTGCAGGGTTTTTGTATTTGTTGTTGTGGCTTTTAATTTCCATTTTACAGAGAGGGACACTGAGGATTAGTCACTCAGTTCTTCCGATTTTAATGTGAGGGTTCTTTGTCCCGTTGCCTAGAACAGGTCAACGAACAAGTGAAATGAATGCCCAAGTCGGCCCTGTGCTCTCCCCACCCCAGGTGTAGCGGGAGGGAGATGGCCCTGCCTGGCCTCAACCAGCGCCTGACTCCACTGTTTCCTTCCAGAAGGTTCTCTGTGCAGAGATGTGCCCGCTGCCACCTTGGCATCTCCGCCTCCGAGATGGTCATGCGCGCCCGAGACTCTGTCTACCATCTGAGCTGTTTCACCTGCTCCACCTGCAACAAGACCCTGACCACGGGCGACCATTTTGGCATGAAGGACAGCCTGGTGTACTGTCGCGCCCACTTCGAGACCCTCTTGCAAGGGGAGTACCCACCGCAGCTGAGCTACACTGAGCTGGCGGCCAAGAGCGGAGGCTTGGCCCTGCCTTACTTCAATGGCACGGGCACCGTGCAGAAGGGGCGGCCCCGGAAACGGAAGAGCCCAGCGCTGGGAGTGGACCTCGTCAGTTACAACTCAGGTGGGTGCCGACCACCACCCGCTTCGGCCCCGGACTCTGCTACCTTGAGACGATTCCACTGAGCTCCTTCCGGCCCAAGATGGGCTTCCAAGAGGGTGCTTTGCTTAGTAGGCCCATCCTGCCACTGCTAGTCCCTTTCACGCAGAAGGGAGGGAAAGATGGAGGAGGAGAGGAGGGGGAGAGGGGGAGGGGGCGAGAAGCGGGGGTGGGGGGCGAGAGAGGGAGGGGGAGAGAGAGAGAGAGAGAGAGAGAGAGAGACCTTTATTTAGGTTGTGGCGAGAAACACATTCATTACCATAGGCCTGTGATGACTTCCCCACCCGGCAGAGCCAAGTCCGCGGTGCCCCTTAGTTAACGAGCCCATTAGTTTCTGGCTCCCAGTTGGAGCAAAACAGCCCCAGGGCAATTCCTGTGTGGAAGCCACATTATAGATCCTGGAGAAGGTTTTTCTACTGAAAAAAAGAAAAAAAAAAGAAATCTTCAGAGCCCAAGCCCAGTCTGTCTAGAGGGGCACAGGTTGTGGCTAATCAGGAACACAGTTGGCAAGTGTTGAAAAACCAAACCCCTGATCTTGGTGACAGGCAGCTGGCGGGGTGGCCATCAGTGTGCGCAGCTGAGCTGGCCCGCGCCTTCCCGGGGTCAGGGCACTGGGCTTGCCAGCTCCTTTCCCGGGTGGTGAACCAGCAGGCACCCAGCCGGCGGAAGACAGAGCGCCTCCAGGTCAGGCGCCCTGAGGAGCTTCCTGGTGTCTCGGGCCGCCTTTCGGTCCTTCACCTAAACACAATGCAGAGACCAGGCCACAGAGCACACTCTTTCTCGCTTTGGGCACATACCTATTGTGGTCAGTCTCTCTCACCCACCCATTTCCTGTTTTCGGTAGCCTGCCCGCACCCTCCACCCTCCAGGTGGGGACGGTGAGGACCACAATTCTGAGCAGGAAGGATGCTCTTCTTGTGAGCCCCAGCCCTGGGAAAAGCGGTTCCTGAAGCCCCAGGCCAACGTTGAGGGGCCTAAGGACTGGCTTTGCTGCTCTGACGTCCCTGGCCCTGGCGGGGACCTTCAGTGGCCAGCAGAAGAGTCAGACTAGGGAAGTCCAGTCTGTTGGAGGGGACCTTGGGGAGCTCCTGGTGGCAATCCCACTCCCTTACCATGAGCACCCGGTATCAGCCCAAGTGTGGACAACGCAGAGCATGGATCTTGTTAATTCTCCAGTCCCCACGTGCATGGTAGGGCTCCTGAGCTTTGCTGGTTCTCAATACTGCCCCGCCAGATAAGTAATTTGCCCAAGGGAATCACATTGCCTGTGGGAACTAGGAGTCCTGCTCTGAGCCCAGTGTTTTCAGGGGAGGCCCCGCTGGGTCAGCCCTCCAGCTCTCTGCTCGGCTCCCTCCTGGGGATATCGGCTGAGGTCACTGATGGGGACGAATCTGTTTCGGGTAAGAGCCGTGCTCTGCATCCCAAGGAGAGTGCAGAGCGGGGAGCCCAGTGCGGCTCCACTTGTCCCTAGGGGTTCACGCCAGGGTCACTAGACGAAGGCAAAAGGGCTGGTCGACTCACCGCGGCCCCCACCTGGATGGGTTTGTGTCTGGGCGGCGGGTGCATCCCCAGGTTTTTCTAACCCTTGGCTTAGGGTCGCGGCCTCGCGCTGGCCCTGCCAGCGCTCAGGCCAGAGCTCTGGTTCGGGCCACTTTGCGCGGCGTGGTTACTGGGTCTCCTTTGATGCCTGGTTCCCGGAGGCAGGACAGACAGGGCAGTAATTGTTCTTTATTAATAGAAGATGAGATCCGAGTCTGGAGCCACTCACTAAGGCTCTAGTGCCCTAATGAGAGAGAGGGAGAGAGAGAGAGAGAGAGAGAGAGAGAGAGAGAGAGAGAGAGAGAGAGAGAGAGAGATCACTAGTAAGTCCCTGGGAAAAGAGGGAACCCCTGAGATCCTGGGAAGGTCCGAAAGTGTGGAGGACATTTTCAGCCGAGAGGTGACAAGCCTGGTTTCCCTTGTTTATTTAATCAAATCAGCTAAATTGGATTCCCCTTTGGATCTTACATTAGAAAGACCTAGAAGCTTTGAGGACAGTAGAATTCTGTTTCTCCTACTGCCCCAGGAGAACTAGTGAGTACAAATTTATTTCTTAAAAGGAATGAAACTTTCCCTCTATGTAGGTCTTTAGTTTGCAAATTAGAGTTGCTGTGAGGTTACAGAGAAAGTTGAGGCTGGAGGATGCAAGAGGTGCTGAGAGCCCTCCCCCAAGGAGTTTGTGCATCATTTCACCAGATGCCTCTTAATTAACACCCACCCCATCCTTTCTGGACTTTCCCCAGATTCACCAGTAAATACTATATAATTCTTTAAATTCAGGTGAACGTAATCTGGAGAAATAGCATTAAAGATGCCTGACCGGAAACCAACCCACCATTTAAAAAAGTGTTTATGAATCTAATGCCAGCTTGTTACAAAACCAGCAACACAAACACTTCAGTGAATTAAAAACGTTAAAAAAAACAACAACACAAAATAAAATGGACTCACAGTTTTAGCTCAGTTATTTATTTTTTAAAAACTTTCTTTGGACCTTATATTGCCATCTATCTCTGCCTCAGTGTAAACTAGTTTCAGAAAGAGTAATGTTGATACTAAACAAATATAATTTATACATTGATATAATTTCAAAGACATGTACACAAAATATGTTTATGATTCGAAGACTTCCAGAGAAGATGTGAAGCTTGGCAAAAATCATTTAGAGCTTGCCATAAGGCACATGACTTTGAGTGAAAATATTCTGAATTTAGTTATTCCTTTGTGCAGTATCAGGGAGATATTTTAGGAGACATGGCAAGTTGATTGGGAATACTGGATTGAAATAAAACCTTCCAGGGGTGAGAAGAAGACTTAGTTTAGGACAGGCAGCTCTTGTTTGTTTGGGCAATTTAGCATTAATCGAGAGACAAAATTTTTGCATCTTCTCAAAATCTGCCTTAGGTTGGTTCTTGGCTTCCAAACTTCGGAAGCTCCTGGTAGCTGTTAAATTAGCCTGGCACTGACCCCTAGTGGTCTCCCAGGGATCAGTTAGTCTCAGAGGGTTACACACCTTCAGAACAGAAAGTCACTTTATGTATAGGTGACCATTTCATAAATGACTGGAAAATAACATTTAGATCTTCTCATTAACTTTATAATGCCAGATGTGTACTTATAGGTGTATGTTTAAGGCAGTCTTAAGAGTTATCATTTCAGCTCATAAATCAGGGTGAATAAACCCCTATAGCTTTAGAAGTACACCCAGGGGAAACACAATCACTTGTAAGTTTACATAATGCAATTGTAGTTACACATAAGTAATTTAGAATAATGCACTGAGTTTCTCTGTAGAAGAAATAGATTGCTCTATTAAGTTGAATAATGTGACAGGAAAATCATATATAGTCATATCTGTTCAATAAAGAGCTAACAATTTCCTTACACACCAAATTGTGTTCTATGTGAGAACAGGTCCCATCGCTGTGTTTCATGCACTAAAATTCTCTGCTGAGTTTTGAATCAGCAGCCATGAACATAGAATACATTTTCAGAGAAATGATTTTATCAAAACCTTTCCGTAGTTATTTTTTTTTTTTTTTTTTTTTTTTTAATGGAGGTTTAAAGTGTGACATATTTTTTTTTTTTTTTTTTTTAAAGATTTTATTGGGGAAGGGGAACAGGACTTTATTGGGGAACAATGGTCAAATTGTTGTCCTTTCAATCTTAGTTGTGGAGGGTTTTGTTCAGCTTCAAGTTGTTGTTCTTTCAGTCTTAGTTGTGGAGGGCGCAGCTCAGCTCCAGGTCCAGTTGCCGTTGCTAGTTGCAGGGGGCACAGCCCACCATCCCGAACCGGCAACCTTGTGGTTGAGACTCCAACCAACTGAGCCATCCGGGAGCTCAGCGGCAGCTCAGCTCAAGGTGCCGTGTTCAATTTTAGTTGCAGCTGCCCACCATCCCTTGCGGGACTCGAGGAATTGAACTGGCAACCTTGTGGTTGAGAGCCCATGCTCCAACCAACAACTGAGCCATCCGGGAGGCAGCTCAGCTCAAGGTGCCGTGTTCAATCTTAGTTGCAGGGGGCAGAGCCCACCATCCCTTGCGGGACCCGAGGAATTGAACTGGCAACCTTGTGGTTGAGAGCCCACTGGCCCATGTGGGAATCGAACCGGCAGCCTTCGGAGTTAGGAGCACGGAGCTCTAACCGCCTGAGCCACCGGGCCGGCCCCTCCGTAGTTATTTTTCACAAACTTCATTTTAAAGGCTAATGAGTATGTAGTTCTGTTAGAAATCATACTTATTTCTTAAGAAATATTGTTTCAGGGAGGGAGGATGGCTAAACACCAAGTTAAGTCTTCTATCCCAAGTGCAATAATATTCCATTTAATGTGCTGTTCAGGAAAAGTTACGTATTACATATGCTAGGAATGAAATCTTATGTGATGAAGCCTGCAGTGGCTAGGTGTGCCTCGCTGACCGTTTTGTTGTGGGTACATTTATAATCTGACTGTGAAATATAGCTCAGTTTACTGGAGATAAGTATAGTTTTATAGTAGGTGGTAAGATGCGATTTCATCTATCTGAGGATAGGAATGTACAATTCTGTATGACATTTGAACTTGACGTATCCCCACTGGGCTGGAATAGGATCAAATGTAAAGTATATTCTCTCTCGTATCTCTGGGCATATGTTACCCTGGCTGGGTAACATAACATTTGGGTGTATGTGTCGAACTGAAAGTCCATGTCAAGTTGATTTGATTTTGCACTAAGAGTCACTCACGATTTTATCAATGACCAAAGATGCAAAACCTTGATTGAGTGCCCATGGGGCTCCCGGCCCCATGCTTGACCTGGGAGACTCGCAGGTGAATAGATTGTCCTCTTTCCCTCAGTGAATGGACCTGCTCTGTTGTCTTATGTGCCCCCCACCTCTGTATCTTAATGGAATTATGAACAAAGGAGACCATCAGTTCTCCTTGTTACATGAGGGAGAATTTGTGGTAAAATGGATTTTGTGATGTGGCTGACCTCTTGATTAATGATTATAAAGCTACTGAGTTTCTGTATATATGCTGATTTACTGAAAATATTTTTTAAAAAAGGTGTTCTAACCAGAGCATAGCAGGCAAATAATATTTTACCAAGCAGAATGGAAGAGCTAATATTAAGAGATACCTCACTTTCCTTTCTTCAGGAGTCAGGTTTCTTCCCTCTCCCCCGGACCTCCCCACCCCCACTGATGTTAAATATTATGTTAAAATGCACCCGAATGTGGAATGACCAGATCTGAATATACATCAGATAAATACTGATCTAAGATTTACAGAAAAAAAAATTGCCATGCCCTTTAAGTTGCGAAGTTGACCGAATCAGTAAATATTTAGCCAAATGTTTTCATTCCGTAATCATATTTACTATGCAGAGCCAGTATGAAAATGACCTTTTAAATGCACAGCTTTACATCCTGGGGATAATGACCTTCAAGCTGGTTTCAAAGGCTGGGCTGTGTTGCTCTCAGTGCTGAGGAGGGCTTTGCAAGGGGAGAGAAGATGACACCTCCTTATAGCAGGCCAGCCAGGGGCACAGTTCAAACCCCAACCACACACCTCCCAGCAAAAAGGGCCAGGATCTGAGTCTAGAAATAAGCGTCCTCAGTGTCTCTGAACTGTGAGCTGTGGGGAGCACTTCAGGCATGAACCGCGTGAAGGGAGTCAGAGCTCGTTACGGTCCAGAAATACTTATTAAAATCACTCCAAGGAAAACTCTTCTCTTCCTGGTATAGCCCTATAGAATTAGCCCAGTTATAGCTAAAGCCCTCAAAAAGAATATTCGTATGATTACAGAAGAATCTACAGATTTTTATTGGGGAACTTTTTCCCCTTCCCCAGCCACTTTCTAACATTTTTCCTGATCAAGAAGGCTTGAGGAATGTCAGAAAAGGCTACGAACTGGAACTGACATGGTTTCTTCTATACTTGGTGGGCTCTCAGAAACCCTCAGATTTGAGAGAACTGAAATAATTTGCTTGCATATCCCTCATGACAGAAAGCAGTGCTTTTGGACAGTATGTCTGATTTCACAAATACACACACAACGTGGAGTCTCTAAAACCTGCCTACCTGTGCAGGGGTGGTATGCTGGTGTACATAAATTACATCTGAAAAGGAGTATTTCCTTTCACCTGTGGAGATTTCTCTCACTCCCACACTTACTGGCTTATTCATCTCAGGTTTGTCTAGCAACCATTAGCATCTAATATTTTTCTCTGACGTACGCTTTGGTTGTGTCCCCCTCAACAGGTTACTTGGGCAATTGAGCTCTGTCTCTTGTCTGGATACCTCTCCTAACTGCGTTGACAGCCTTTTCCCCATAGCATCACCCTACAGCCTGCCATCATTTCAGCCAACGCGAGAGTTCCCACTGAGCCCTTGTTTGTTCACTGTTATCGCCACAGGTTGCAATGAGAACGAGTCGGACCACCTGGACCGGGACCAGCAGCCTTACCCGCCCTCCCAGAAGACCAAGCGAATGCGCACCTCCTTCAAGCACCACCAGCTGCGGACCATGAAATCCTACTTTGCCATCAACCACAACCCGGACGCCAAGGATCTCAAGCAGCTTGCTCAGAAAACAGGCCTGACCAAAAGAGTTTTGCAGGTAAGAAGGCTCCGGCATCGGCTGTGCGCACATCTCCCTTCCCAGTAAAAACAGTTCTCTTCCCTGTTTAGAGCGATACAGGTATTTCCTCTACTGCTTATCATTAGTTTACCTGAGCTATCCTGCTAGAGGGTGTACGGAGGTTTTGCAGGGGCTTCCAGGAGGGTGTCCCAAGAGAGACCCAGGTCTTTAAAGATGCAGCCACGTTCCCCCCACGGATGGAGAGAGGGGTCCATCAAAGCCAGCACAGTTTCCCTCACTGCTCTGCAAAGGCCAGTGATGTCATTTGCACAAGCTGTGGCTTTAATGATTTCTGTCATGGTAGACATAGACTCATGGGGGAACTTCCAGGGCTGTGTTATCAGCAAACTCTTGGCAGCTTCACTCACATGTTATGACCTTGCAAATTCAGGTCAACCCCGATTTTTTAACAACTCCAGAAAAGCCACAAGTCTGAGTAGTGTCTCAGCAACCAATTGGAGCAGATATAGTTCCCCATGCTAAGGAACCATATTTAAAAACTAAATACTTGGAGTTAGATCTGCTGTCCAGTTGTTTTCCTAAGCTCGGCATGGTAAGAACATAGAACTAATGGAATTGTGGCGCATTGCTGTGGGTCACCTGTGACCCGCTTCCATGTCTCCGTGACAAATAGCGGGCATTTTAAATTCTGCCAACCAATTTTGGGTTGCTTGGCATCTGGTGACCCTGGAGGTCTAATGCCAAATAGACCTGCTGTGTGTCAGACTCAAGAATAGCCTGAATTCTGTTTTCAATGATGTTCATTTCATATGAGTGAGGCCCACTCTGAGACGCTTTCAATGACCCTACCCTCTCCCCATTCTCAAAGGAGTAGGGTGGATGGGTCAGGGTGAACTTTACGCCCTCTGTCTCTGTGCCTTCGTTTTCATGGTATCTCCACTTACCCGTCAGTTGTCCCAAGTGGCACTTGTTAATGCTGGGGGGAGGGGAATATGTGCAGTTGAGACAATATCTATATTGACTATATTGACTGACTCTGTTCTTAAAAAAAAAAAAAAAGCCAAAAAAAAAAAAAGCAAGCCCTTCTCTCCCAAGAAAAAGAAACAATTATATTTAAAAAGAGAAACACATATTCAACACAAGGAAAAAGAAAAAAAAAAAAAAAAAAAGAGGAAAGAAAGAGGAAAAAAAAAAAAAGGACTCTAAAAATAAACATCGGTAAAGAAATCCATTGGGATTGGTTTGCAGGTTTGGTTCCAAAACGCCCGAGCCAAATTCAGAAGGAACCTTTTGCGGCAGGAGAATGGGGGTGTTGATAAAGCTGATGGCCCGTCGCTTCCGGCCCCGCCCTCAGCAGACAGCGGAGCTCTCAGCCCACCCGGCACAGCGACCACTTTAACAGAGCTGCCCAATCCCTCTATCACTGTAGTGACCTCCATCACCTCTAACACGGACAGCCACGAATCTGGGAGCCCCTCACAAACTACCTTAACGAACCTTTTCTAACATTGGTTGTTTTTTTATTTTTTAATTCTTTCTCTTCTTTTTATTCTTATTCTAATTATTATTATTTTATTATTTACAAGACTTTTCCCCCCCCTCCTCACCCACAAGATATTTGGGAAATAAAAACAACAGCTTGGTGTGTAGCATCTGCAGCCACTGGCAAATGAGTTTACAGTATTGTCTCCTTTACAAAGTGTTTTTCCTTTTCTTTCTTTTTTTTTTTTTTTTGTCTACAAAGTGTATTTGGATTTAAAAAAAAATTAATTAGCTCTTTCAGTCGGTAAGGGGAGTTTTTGAATCATTCTAAGTGCCTCTTAAAATTGTATGTTACTTATTTCCAGAATCTCACTCAAAGGAAAAAAAAAATTGGCATTTTTGATGGGTAAATAATCATATTCCTAGTTAAATGATTATGGTAATAAAGTATCAGATAATTAAACCATTATTTTTTAAATATTGCAATTGTATGGGTACTTACGAAATTCTGAAAACTTCACATTTTTTAATTTTAAAACTGAAAAACTGTTTTGATTACTCCTTTCTCTTACAAATGAGGGATATGATTAAATAAAAGCACTAACTGTAGCAACTCAAAATATGAAAGATTAATTAGGTAGGAAATCTATTCTAGGAATGTGATTTTTCCTTCTCTTAGGGACGTACATCCCAACAAAATTTTTGTTAGTTATTTGCTTGTCAACATTTCAAAAATACTTGAACTCCCTGTGTATCCTTGAAATTCCAAATAGAATTTGAAATTCTATACTTTGAACCATCTAAAGCTAAAAATGATAGTTGTAAAACCATTCTTTCTAAATTAGTTTTTTCCCCCAGGGAAAATGGAAATAAGTAAAATATAATTTTTTAAGAAGTCAAAAAAAAATCAGTATAATTTAATTAAAAGCTCTATTAATTGGCTTAGCTGTACCATGATATTGTATCTGGCATTCTATATGAATAATGTTAAAAAAACAACAACTTAGTAGTCTCATACCAACAATGAGAATTCTTTGGTTTTGTTTTGCTTTTATTTTACTTTGGCACAGGTTGATATATTTGTCAGAAAAAACTTTTCTGACACCAGAGATTTGAAGTTATTAGTCTTTTATTGTAGATAAACTCAGAAGCCTTGTGGATGCTGATCTGAATCTATTTCCTAGTTTACAGTAGCATTTTATTTTCTTTTAATTTAAGCTAAAATCTTAATTGGTCTGGGCAGTGGTGAATGTTCATCTATATGCTTCTGTTGTAGTTTAAATACCAATTAGATTGTGGATTTCCTAAAAAAAAATAAAATAAAATAAAAAAAGAAGTCAAGATATATGTCTTGCTTTAGTGGATTGTTAAGAATAATTTTGCACATATTCCCCACTTTTTGGACCCCTTAAATTTCCTCTGGAGGTCGAAGTGGCTATTTAATAGATTTTAAAGGTGTCCTTCTGGCTGTAGAAATGTGTGGTCACATATGACACTTCACTGCCCACGTTAAAGTGCATTATTGTAACTTTTGCTCAGGGTCTTTAGAAAACTAGCACAGAAAGTAGCTTATTTTTTAAAAACAAAGATGATGGAAGATAAGTTAACACTGTAACAGAAGAAAGGTGTGATTGCCATTATATATTTAGCAAGTGTGGTTATCATCTTATATGGAGCTTAAATCTTGACTTTTCATATTTCTATTACATTTTGGGCATTTACCACTAACCAGACCAAACAACCTTGGTAAGGCTGAGATCTTATTAATACACTTTTACAGGTAAAATATTGATACTTATAAATTTTGTTCTTTGACAGAACAATATATGGTACTATAGGTCTACTTTATTAAGTAGACTAATTATAACTCAGTTCTCCTATGTGCCTTATGATAGAACTTGGAAGTAAGTTTGTGAAAAATCAGGATATATGTGTTGTTTGTTAAATTAACTGTTTGAAGCCCTTTTGACACCTCACTAGTTTTGTACTGTTTTACCTCTTATTTCTGAAACTCTTTTTATGGTGTATCCTGTTAGAGGGGACAAACATGTCATAGAAAGCAGTTGTGCACCCTTTCAAATATAGTTGATAAATCCAATAATCTTATATATTGAGCTTCGTGTTTATAGTACAGTAAGTGGTCTAGCAAAATTGTCCATGTTTCTTTGTTTATTGATAAATGCATTGTATAGAAACTATTTCCCCTAAATATTTATGGACCAAACAATTGTGATATATCCTATTAAATTTGTGTGAATAAACCATTTTGAATCTAAGGAGTTTTATTTCCCATCAGTTTTGTTTAAGGTTTAACTGGACTAGTGCGTTTCCAATATCTATATGTAAAATCTATTAAAATAGTAATACAACAAGATTTTAACTATTCAAACATACCAATAGTTTTGAGATTTCCAAACTTCTGATTCATTTTAAATGTACACACCAGTGCACATGCAATGTAATTCAACTTAGAATTGCCTTTGAATATATTTTCTTATAATAAAAGTAATGCCCCAGTGATTTGACTCAGCCCAATTTTTAGAATTAAAAAAAAAAAAAGATAACTAGCAGATAAAGTAATTGCATGAAAAGAAATCTTAAATATGCTTAAGATTTAGGTCTATTAAGCACCAATGGATATTTGTAAATCTAAATAGAAATTGCAGACCCCTAAAAGCCAAGTTGCTCTGTAGTTAATAAATTGTCACTATGATTTTTTTCAGGGAGAACAAATCTTGGGGCATTACAGCCAAACATCCCGACGTTTGAAAATTCCCTAAAGTATTAAAAGAAGGGGAAAAGTTTGATCGGAAATCCACTGCAGTGAAGACAAAGACAATATTAGGTTATGATAATCATACATTTTAAAATCTATTGAGCCAAAAAAAAAAAAAAAAAAAGCAAGCGAGAGAGAGAGACTTAAATGTCATTTACTGGATGTTAACAAAAATTCTGTTCTTTATGGGTATCTAACACAAATGGGGACATAAAGTGATGTGGTTTAAAACAAAATTAGATAAACCATGTATAAACCAGAGCAACCTGGCAGTAATACGCCCACCCCATATCTGAAGCAAATTATTATTGAAATAAAAAAATTCCACACATTTGTCAAGCACAGTAGTTAGAAAGCCCAAAACCTTCATTTCACCTGCTTGCTAATGTGTATTAGTCCTATCTGTTAACGGCATTTTCCAATTGTAAATTCAGAGAAAATGATCACTCACTTAAGAGTATAGGGATCAAACCCCAGTAATTTTAGTATTATTGTTTATTCCTTCCTTTTTAAACAGAAATCTCTGCATGCACTTTTACATCTGTCACCTCTAGTGTACATCTCTGTATGATGACTTCTCTTTGCTGTTTCTTGTATGATAAATAGCTTTCATTAATAAACATTTTATTTGATGCGAACATAGTTAACTTTATGTTAAACACACACTGTTGAAATTAATTTTGAACACTGTCTTAAGAGGCAGCATCATACCTTTCCGACTTGTTATACTTAGGAGAAAAGTCAAACAATATCTTGAGGTTAAATTCTGGTAGTCTAGGATACAAATACTTGGTTTTTAACTTTTCATGACTTCTTATTGTGTCAATTGACATGTGTATTAAAAAAAACAAAGACAAAAAAAAAAAAAAAACACAAAGAAAACCCAAATTACAACAAAACTAAACCTCAGTATAAACTATCATGTAAAATTTCAGCAACTTTTTTAGATTATTAGGGTAAAATTTATAGATCCTCTGTCAGTTTACATGTTTGCTATGCAATGAGCAAATTTATTGAAATATACAAGTATATTCTGAACTATGAGAAGCTCCAGTCTTGGCATAGTTCTAGTGACATATGATATTAAAAACAAAGCAGCAAGTGGAAAGAAAAATGTATGTAGGAATGAGGTTTTTTAATTGTTGCAGGGAATATTTGAAGAAAGAATTTTTTAATGGTTCCTATTTAGCTGTATATCCAAAGCATATGTTAAGCAAATTAACATATAACTTTCCAGAAAATTTTTCATTATGATGAAATTTTTATTATATACAAATAAACCCTATGTAAATGATGTAACTTTTATGAATGACAGACATTAAATATTTCACTTACATGTATTCTCAGAATTTTGAATGTTTTCTTAAATGCTTTCACTTCCTGAATACTAAAAAATGAGAAAAACAGTTAAAAAGAGAGAGCAACTCACTAATGAAAAAAAGCAATGCACCATGACAAGGAGACTGTTTTGAGTGATCGTGAAACATGTTGGTTGTGTCAGTAAATTGAATGTTTATGCCTCAGTGAAACCACATCCATTCGATAGCAACTTAAGTAGCTTTTCCAATGCATTTCCAGCCACTTGATTCCAATCCCTTATCCTCCAGCTTTGCCTCCTTTCCCACGCTGTTACCTGTGACAGTTTTGTTTAGAAATATTTTGGAACCTGGCCTGGTTTGGCAGACCCGTAAATATTTGTCTGGTATGTGACATGCGCGAAGAGACCAAAGAGGGAATGAACATAACTGAAATTAGACATTGAAAAAAAAATGCTATGAATTTGAAAGAGGCACATTTTTAAAAAGCAAAAGGAGCGCTCGTTATGTGAGTGGAAGAGAAAAGACGATGTGATGCAGGGTTGGAAGGTGTCAGGCTCCCCCATGATGCACTCTTATCCGGCAGGGAAGAGAAAGGTGTGGACGTCTTAGTAGGAAGCAGGGCACTAAATTTTCATAGCTTCTACGTCCTGGATGCCCGGGTTAGTCTAACTCCTGGCCAATTGATCTTGGGCAAAAAAAACTTGACTTCGATTTAGTATCTGTGAGCTTTGGTTGTGTAGCCACCTTAATGCTGACTGACAGAGTGGGTAGGCTTTTTCATACCTCAAATAAGGATCAAACCCCCTAATACAGTACCCACAGTAAACACTTTGGAGACCTCGGTGATTTTTTCATCACCTAAAAAAAAGATAGCTTTATTTAACAAAACCCCGGGAGAATCCACTGTACATCCTTTTACAATAACCTTTCTTGGGAGTCAAAGCGTTTTATTAAGCCACGTATAAGTATGCTTTCATTCTGTTACAGTGTGCTTGCAAGAGGTATCATGGTGGAAAGCATTAGAATTGGGACATGCTGGAATGGAAATTTGCAGTCATAGCGTTCTAGGCTCTGAAGGAGAATACCAGGGATAACACTGTTAGAAAAGATGAATATAAACACCGAATTGTGTATGGAGTGTTGCTGTTTAATTTTCAACTATGTTATAAACAAAGCTAGCTTTACTTGCAGAGAGTTTGTGGACTTGAGGTGATTCAACACTTTTACGTTTCATGGTCTCTAGATATCAGGGTTAAATATAAATAAGGACATTGGGACTTAGTCCACATTGAAGAAATGGCTGTGCATTTTCTTCGAAACCATACTTACAGATAAACCCTGAGTTGGCCTTTGGATCTCTTTTGTGTTTTCAGTAATCGGGAACTGACTCTGAATATTCAATAAGTAAAAGCCCTCCGGTGTAAAGTCACAGTCCTTTGCTTTACAGCCAATGTCAAAAATAGGAAGTTATTTTCTTGATGGTGTACAATTGATTTTGGAACATTTTTTATCATACCTGCTCTGCCCTTATAACATTGTTTTTCAGAATAATATTGCCATTGACCTTATTTTCAAAATATATTATAATTCTAAGTTAATATGTTATCTTGAATGCCCTCTGGGGAGATTTCCATTTCATTTTACCTGTTTCCATCGCAAAAAAAAAAAAAAAAAAAAAAAAAAGTTCAGAACTGCATGGTACTCAAGGAAAGTCTGATTATGATCTAAGTAGCAATATAATCACAACTACATTTCTTTTAACCTGTGTTAAAAATAGATACTTTTATCTAACATCACTCTCTACTTTGAACATTTCTTTGTGAATATTAATGTAGTAAGCCTTCCCTTATGCATCACACCGATACCTTTTTCTGGCCTTGGATTATTATTTTTGGCTTCTTTGCACTATGCTTATCTTGTGTTGAAATAACAAAAAGTGGGAAGGAGTAAAAGTCCAGGTATTAGCCATATGTAGAAAATTCCAGGTGTGCATTTCTGTGTATTTTTCCCTCACATATTAGGATTGTCAGGGATGATTTCTTTTCCTTTGGAACTTCCTGTTTACGTCTTGCATGATCTCATAAATTAATCTGAAGAGTCACTGGGTACCTTTTATGGTTATTTGAAAATAAAATTTGCTACAGATGAGATGTTCCAGTCTCCATTGCCTCATATTATGTATGAATATCTTAATTATTTTTCTGTACTTTCCCACTGAACCAGAAAATATTAACCTCAAGGGATATTTAAATTGTTATTTATGACAAATGCACAAAGATGAAGAAATTCAAAGGTGAGGTTGCTTTTACTTAATCACTCTCATTCTGCTTTTTTTCGTCTTCCGAAGCTGCACAAATCATGAAGGGCTCGCTGCTTTCACTTTGACATTCAAGCATTTTGACAGCTTGCATCACTTAAAGTTATGTTTATTATTCAGTAAACTTGAATTCTATAGAATAAATGCCCTTTATGAAATGTGATTTTTTGAAAAGCACAAAGGTATTTCACCATTTCAAGCAGCCTAAGCTGTTTGACTTCCACAAACAGAGAGGTTTTTCAGAAGAGACATATAGTGGAAACTTACATTAAATATAATATTGGGAGCATGTTACTGAATTGACGTAGATATTCTATGGGAATTTTAAAGAGCTATGAAAACCTCCAAATGGTATGATGTAAATAATTAAACGGCGGTATTTTTCTGTGATAAAATTTGAGACAGCTTGTTTTATAAGTACAATTACATAGTTGCTTTATTATTTCAGTGCAAATCTGAGGTCTCCTGGCTATTTTAATGACGAAGGAGATCTTTATATTTCCAAGGGTTCAGTACAGTTCTTTATTCAGTTTCTTTCTGAAGCATCATGAGCCAGCGTGTGGAGGCTCATCTCTTTTAAACCAATTTTTAACTAAAAGGAAAACAAAAAGGCAAAATAAAAGCATTCCCTTCAGTTGGAGAGATTGTAATAGGCCTGCTTTTTGTTAGCCTAACATGAAGCTACGTTCCCGGAACCTTCTCAGGCGTCTTTCTAGGTTTGTGTAGGTTACGGTTTTCATGGGGCTTTCCTCCTAACTTTGCATGTTCCTGGAATCATGCTGCTGTTTTGAACTTTTCATAGACAATGTTTGACTAATGCTGCTTACATTTCAGCACAAACCACCACCACCACAACAAAAAGGGCCAATTTTGTTGAAATGGATGGTTTCCTCATGTGCCTTCTGTTACAGGAGGCACGTTGGGGGTGGGGGGAAGGTTCTTTTACAGTGTAAAGAGGACATTTCGGTTTCAGTTGAGCATTATGATTAGAAGGTGGCTGAGCCTGCATGAGCTCAGGGGCGCACATGAGGTATGAACGTATCCACCCACGAGTGTGTAACCTCAGCGTGCAAAGTGAATGCAGGCTATGGAGCAGACAGCTGGTTCTGGGGCTCCTGAGAGGAACCTTTCTTTCATCACTGTCAAACTTCAGGAGCCTGGAGACCTAACTACCATGTTTCCCCGAAAATAAGACCTAGCCGGACAATCAGCTCTAATGCGTCTTTGGGAGCAAAAGGCGCATTAGAGCTGATTGTCCGGCTAGGTCTTATTTTCGGGAAACACGGTATTATGTGTTGGATTGTATAGCTTTGGGTATCAGCTCTGCTTTTTCCATTTTTCTAGAGTGCCTTTCATTGGAACGTATCTCCAACAAAAATAATCACCAGGGGCTTTGCTTTGGTTTTGACTCCAATGTGGACAAACTTACGGACACATTCTGTGTTCTGGAAAGAGCCTTACTGGATTGTCTGGTTCAAAGGGTTCAAGCCCCCACCCCCCACCCCCCGCACCTTTATTTTTTGCAAGGGAAACAGAAAGCTCCCAGACAGATGTGTATTGTTTCTAGTTCAGAAACCACTGTGGACTCTCCTCAGAAAAATGTGGATAACGAGAGTTTCAGTTTAGTCTCTGCAGATTTTCTTTTTAAACCACTGCTGAAAGAATGTCATTGCACTAATACGGCCATGCTAAATGCCCCTGACTCATTGCTGCTGTCTTGTGTTAGTGCAACTTCCATTCCACTTAGAAAGATGACAATTACAAAACACCGATGGTGACTGCTTCATGGAGTTGTTTACAAACGCTCACAGCTGCTCTTTTGCTCGTCGGCCACTCACGCCATCCCTCCAGAGTCCCCTTTCATCTCAGTGCCATTCCCATCACACGGTCCACACCACTGCCCTTCAAGTGAGCAGTGACCTTGTCATTCCCCAGATCGGGGCATTGGCTTTTCTGCCAGATCTGCTGCCCCTTCTTGCTCACTTCTCTTTGAAACGACTTCTTGGTGGGCACTTGCCACGCTCTGCACAGCTGTGGCCTCCCTCTCCAGCTTCTCTGGGAATGGGCATTCTTTCTTCAAGGCACAGCTTCTGAGTGATGGCTCCAGATGTATTTTTGGGGGTATTTCCACCTGACTGTTCCATTAGGTGAAGTGCAGCATCAGAGAGATTGAACTCAGTTTTTTTCTTCCAGCAAGCTTTACTTCTGGACTTTTTCATTTCTGCTAATGATATTGCTTCTCCCAGTCACTAAGATGGGGAGTCATCAATTTCCCCACTGCCTTCTCCTTAAAATAAAGTGTTGTGCATCACTGTCACCAAACCCTGTTGATTCTTTCTGTATCCCACGTCTTTGATCAACTCTCTTGGTTCCCTGCTTTTGGGCCATGATTGCTACCGCTAGAACTAGAGGTAGGTTTTTGGAACGTGTGGGAAGATATTCTCCGTAGGTAGGCATAAGAGTTGTTTCAGAGTTTGTTTTGCTTTCCCCATCCTTGTGTCCTCATCCCCTGTAAGAGGAGAGCCCAGGGTCAGAAATCTCAAAACTATTATATTTAATCATATGAAATACCATTCTTACCCATGTAGAATCATGATCTAGAAGACGGTGAGCATTGTCTATGGGGCTGAAATACAGCCTCGTTGTCATGTATTTGGAGATGGAGGGAGCTTTCTCAGTACATGTATAATTGGAATAGAATAGACAGATGAGCCGCGCGCCCCACAAGCCGGTCGTAATTTGAAAATACCAGTAAGTCGAAAATGCATCTAATATTACACTGTACAGTATCAGTCGTTAACCTGGTGATCGTGTGGCTGCCTGGCAGCTGCCAGGAAAAGATCAAAATTCAAAATGCAGCGTAAGGTTTCTATTGAATGCGTATTGCTTTCTCACCGCCATAAAGTTGAAAAACCGTAAGTCGGGAACCGTTTGTGCTTTTGGTTAATTTTACTTCCAGTTTTTAAATATTAATTTCATAATAAAACACTTGGGATACACAACAGAAGGAAATAAAAGCGCCGCTTGACTTGTGAAGGTAAAATCTTCTCTTTCCAAGACAGTTTTGGTTTTCAGGGGGACACCCCCCACCCCGGCTGTGCCCCAGGTCCTTAGGAAGAGTTTAGTGCAGGAATCTGACAAGTAGGGGAACAGGCGGCCTCCAACTACCTGTGACAGGTTTGGGAAGAAGGGGAACAGTCCTGGGCTTGGGACTCCCAGACCTGACTTCCTTCCTATATGCCACCACGGTAATCTTCGTAAACGCGAGCTTTCAGCAACGTCTCTTCTTCAGGAGTGTTAAGGAGTCCCATTGTAGAGATGATTAAACATAAACTCCTCAGACAGTCAAGGTTCTTCACAATGTGATTTGTTCTTACTTTTCCAGTTTGTGTTTCACTCCTTCCCAGAACGAACCCTTCACTGTCTGTCACACAGGTTGTATTCTCACTGCCATGCTGTTTTGCACACAGTGCCATCTCTAATTATAAAAAAGTTGTAGTACTTCTTATCTGCCTAAATCTTATCAATTCTTTTTTCTTCACTACCCATTGCATATATAAAACTGATAAAGAAAGATTTTCAGGAGAAATAAAATCATCTACAATCCCCAAACCATCGTATGGGATCTATACGCATTTTTCCCAAGTTCTTTTCCAGTCCTGCTATTCTTGTTTACAAAATTACAATAATTTTGTTAAAGCTCATAGTGTGGTACCGGGAAATAATAAGCACTCAATGAATGGTAATTGATGTAAATATCTAAACTACCATGGCTTTGAATTATTCTAATTGTTTCTCCATGAAAATGGTCTTAATAGATATGTTCCTTTCCAACCCCTTTGTAACTTTCCCCCTATGTCCCAAACATTTGACATGAGTAATATTAGGCCTTATTATATACACATCCCAGCCAGTTATTTCCTATATCGCCCTCAAATCTTATACCTTTTTTGAGAAAAGGGGTGGAGTCTTACCCTTTCCTTGTCTTTCTAAAGGTGCTAGGAAAATAGCAATTGTTCTGGAAGCATTTTAAAAAATTGGCCTGTGAAGCAGTAACTCTCATAGAATAGTCGATAGGGTAGATGGAAGAAGATGTTTGGCCCTGAACTGGAGGGGAAAGAGAAGCTTTCTGTACAAGAACATTACACTGCTGGCACTTAGAATTGTTCATAATGTAAGTCAGGGAAAGGTTAGAGACGTGGGTCCAGCGGCACTCGGTTGTCTTTCTTTCCTTCTTTGAGACCAGAAAGGACTTCTTGGAGGTAACCTCTCCAGAATGGAGCCCACAGCATGCACCCCTCATAATCGCACATTTCCGATGTGGAGAGCAGCCGGGGGCAAGTCCTGCTACCTTGATGTCCTCACCCTAAATCTTTTGGTTGTGTCACCTTCGTGGTTCTCCCCATTTTGTTAAGGGCCCACCCATACCAGTCTTCGGTTTTGGAGACATAGTTGAAAGGAATGAAAAATCTCAAAGGAACCTGAGTCACTTGCCAGTGATGGTGGCACCATCACGGCGACCGAATCCTAATGGCTTCCACGCATGACGCAGGCACTTAGCAGTTGCCCGGCTCGCTTGTCTGTCCTTCAGTTCTCAGCCTTGGTTGGAGTGACATTGCGTCCTGCCCTGCCCTGACTTTCTTGTATATTCATGAGGCAGACTGCACATTTAAATACGCAGAAATAGTTCTCTGGTGCCAAATGAGTGTGAAGCTCCACTTACCTCCTCCTGCTGACATCCCAGTGTGTCTGGCTCCACAGCATGACCTCCTCAGTATATAAAGACAGAGCAGAAATAAATTTTACGTGCTGATCAAAATTTGGCATCACAGCTCTGCTGCTCTTGCAGGCTGTACCACCGTGGTGGAGAATGGCTGTGCTAGAGAAGGTGGCACGCTGCTGTCGCCCCCAGAGGCCACAGCGCTGGTGTTTAGAGAGCCTATTATTTTCCAAGCACCGTTGTTGATTTTGGTATTCTTCACAGGAGAAAACAGGTTTTGATTCCCTCCACCAAATCTATGCTCAGAGTCCTTAGTAAGCATGAACTTCTGGAGATGAATGGTGACCAGTAATTGGCCATCTTTACATTAATAAAATAAATATGACCTTTAGCTAAATACACATAGGTGTTCCAAGCAGCGAGAATTAATGACCGTTGAATGAACACAGAAGTAAGGCTCTGAAGCGTTTCTTTTTTTGAGATAGGTGAACTTTTCAAGGACGATCAATCTGCAGATGAGAACGTTTTAGATCAGATGCGCTCTGATTCGTCTTTTAAATAACAACAGCTTGCTTGCTGAACTTTCCCACAGAACTGAGTCTAGAAAACATAAGAACCAGGGTGTTCTCATGGAGGAGCAAAGGCAGGTGGAGCTGTGCATCCGCGATGGTGTCCCCACACCTTTCAGACACAGCCCACCCCCCTCCACCTTGCCGTGGAGTCTGGGGGCTCCTAGGCACTGAGTTTGGGAACCACAATCTTGGATCTTGTCCTGAGATCCTGTTCGAGATTTTGATAAATGTGTAGAGCGGAACAAAAGTGATGGTCTCGTGACAGTCAACCAGGGGGGAGACATGTAAGCATGACAACACGGAGGGGTGACCTTGAGTAAGGCACTGTTACAGTGTCGGTCTGTTCCATTATTGGTGAAAAGGGAGGTGGCCTTAAATCATTGTTTCTAGAACTTACCTGATCCTTAGGTTCAGCTGGAGGGCTTGCTACAAAGGACCAAGGACCTTTCGTCATGGACCAAATGTGTCCATGGACATTTTAGACAGGACCATGTCCCACAGGGCTACTTTCATGCAGTTGCCTAATGAATTTTCAGATGATTCGTGGCCTGTTGAGTTCTCCATTCCTCCCCCTTATTTTCAGAAAAGCTTTTCCAGGGTCCTATCCCTCTTTGCCTCCTGCTCAGAGTGAACGTACATATCACCTAGGTGAGGTGGATGGGGCTTGGTGTTGACCCCCCGCTAGAATGCAGGTAGCCCCAGAAGGGACACAGTGGCTTTTATGGATGCCACAGGCACCCCTCGGGCCCTTTCATTGCCAATCAGGTCACCAGTAATGAGATCCTGGCAGCTTTCCCTGGGGTGGGCCCTGATGTTCAAGTCAAGCTCACTGAAGTTTGGGCTCATCAGATGGAACATGAAGAGGGGAGGTGACAGCCAAAATCCTGAGCAAACGCTGGAATAGTGAGATGGGGGCTGCCTTCAAGCGAGCTTAGAAGAACTAGTGTAAGGTGACCGTGACACATAATCGCATGTAAAATGGTCTGGCTATGGTCATTTTCATACATGAATTTTCAAGGAACTAACTTTAAAATATTTATGGAATAGAATTCTTTCATCCCTATCATTCATTCATTTACTCATCTATACACTTCTGCTAATACTGTACGTTCTTTGTCTTTTCACCACATCTGAGTGACAAAAATGCAGCCCCAGATGGGCTTAACTGTGCCTTTTTGCCATGACTGCAATGACACAGCTGAGCTCTGCTGGACAAATTTGCACAATCGCTTAGACTGATATTGTGACAAATTCCCAATATTTCCTGGCAATCCAAGTATTTCTCGGATGAAATTAATCTGTCACCTTCTGCAATGACTCTTCTGAGCTGCTCCATTCTTATCAGATCTCTAACAGCATTCTCCTCCACGACACCACCCAACTGCATGTCCCACTCTTTATAAACAGACGAACTGGCTTCTTTCCCAGGAAATAGAATCCATTGCATGGGAATTAACTATATCAACGCCTATTAAAACGTACCAACCTAGCTACGGCAAGGTTCCACCTCTCTTTCCTGTCACAATAAAGGGGGTTTACGTCTCCCATATAAAATCCTTCCATCTGTGGAGCCATAGTCTCTAGTGTTTTTAGAAGCTTTACACAGCAATCATTCACCTCTCTTGTTTGTTAACTGATCATTTGTTTGTTGGTTTGTTTGTTTAATTTTAGGGAATGGCACCGTCTTTCACCTGTAATGCAAACATGAAAGCCTGGAGATATTAGTTTTCTTTACCTGTAATATCCGATCCATCATCACATTCTGTCAAATATTTTTGAAACCCACCTCCCCCCTCTGCCACCCATGTGGTCTATGCTTACACCTTTCCTTTTTTGGACGACAGCAACAGCTTTGAAACGGTCCTACCACGGCCACTCCTGCCCCCTTCAATTCATTTTTCCATACTGGGTGACCTGTTCCAAACATAATTCTAATCATCTCACCACCCCAGCCCCACCCTAGACCTTCTGCTTTAAACCTTTTTAAAATGGCTTCCTACTGTTTTAGAGAAAAGAGACCCCGTTTTTCACTTGAGATGGGAGAGCACCTCGTACTGTGCTCCCACGCACCTCCTGCTCGCCAGTCACCCTGGCCTCTTAGCACAGGCCTTCGCACATGCTGTTCCAGAGCTGGGAGTGTTTCAGTCTCTGTGCTCTGCCCCTCACAGACTTGTCCTTCATCTCCAGCTTAAGCGACGCTTTCTCAGAAGCACGCCTGAGACAAGATCAGCTCTCTACCCCAAACCTTCAGAGCATCACGCGCCTTTCTTTCACACAACTTATGACAGCTGCCATTTTGTATTTAGGGGGGAGGTTGCTTACTTACTTAACTAACGTCTGTCTGCCTCACGAACCTCCAAACTTACGGGGGCAGAGGCGTTTCTGCTCCTGCACTGTATCCTGAATGTAATGCCAGGCAGGCAGTAGGCACTCTGTAAATATTTATTGAATGACTGTGGATTGAATAAATAATAGTGTGTTCGGGCATTGTGTTAGATGCTATAGGGCACAGGTTTGTAAACTTTAGCGTCAGAATAAGCTGCAGGCTTGTGGAAGCAGGGGCCACCAGACCTCAGCTCCAGAATTTCTCATTCGGGAGGTCCTTGGGGGTCACGTGGGAATTTACAATTCTAACAAGTTCCAAGGTAATGTGATGTGGAGGGTGCAGGGACCACAATTTGAGGACCATTGCTTTAGGGAACTGAATACACGATTGTGACATGGTCACTATCATCAAGAATTTACAATTTCACTCAGGTGCAAATAGCAGATAAGAAAACTTGAGTTAAAAAAATTACAGTATTTAAAAATCATGCAAGCCAAAACAGAAAAGATATGCCACGATCTTTTCTAATATTGTAGTAATTGATTGCTATGGCAGTTTTATGGCTCATAATTGCTATTGGTGTTTATGAAAAAAAAAAAAAAAAGATCATTTCAGACTAAAATGATTATAGCAGTAGTTCATAGGACTTAAAGTAAGCCTAAAATAAAATTTAAGAAGGATGGAGGGATAGAATTTTCAGGGTGGGATAGGATGAAAACATTTACAAAAGAGGGACAGCAAGAGCAACAGTCCAAAGGACAGAAAGCAAACTATTGACTGGAGACAGAGAATATGATGATTTAGCTGGAGCCCAGGAATCATACAAAGGAAGAATGTGACACCGGGCAGGAAGTGGACAGAAGACAGGAAAACTCTGAGCAGTGAGGGCAGCAGGGAGGGCTAGTCACATTTCTTTTGTGGGGAGCCACATTCTATCAATATTGATTTTGGGTTCCCCATTCACTCACTGCCTGCTGTGTTTACGGGGGAACAGAGGTCTTGGGAAAAGCCAGTGCCCCGTCTGAATGTAGCACTTATTCCAAATTAACATGTGCTCCGTCGATGCCACTCCAAGCTCTAGTGTGATGTCAGTGGAGCCCAAATAGTCAGAACAAGATTTCTATGACACTTAGTTTTGGGGTGATGAAAGCAGGTGCAGGTACAAGATACCAGGGCCCATTAAGATTCTACTTTTTCATTACAGGTGCTGAAAATATCACTATTGTCTGAATTGGTTCTACAGCCATCCTAGCGAGCTGTTTTCAGAGACAAATTTCTAAATACTCAGGGCTGCTATAGAACGTGAACTGCCCAGGACATCAGGACTTAAGTCATAAGATGCTGTGGTTTGAAAGTGACCAACTCACTCGTACTCACACGAGGTGGCAGAGTATGGAACCTGACACAGACCAGTGGTCATCAATATGTTTTAGCCACCAGAAAACACATAGAAACACAGCCATTGGACTTACATGCAAAGGAAGATCTTAGTTTCAGGATATATAGCTTTATAAGCATGATGTTTCTCAGTGTGATGAAGTATCATAAAATTTTGGATCACTTCCTTTGTATAATGAACCCTCAAAAGACACATAATTGAATTAAATCTAAGTCTAGTGTTCTTTTTGTGGGATTAATCATTTTAGTCATATTTTATTCCACACGTTTGCACAGGTTGCAAAGTAAACATTTTGCTATGAAATTTGTCAAATGTTTTTACATTTATTTCAGTAAGTGAGGTAGGAAAAAAAAATTTTTTTTACCCTGAAAGACCTAAATATTCCATTGTCCATTCACAAGTGTGAAAGCAATATTTGAGGAAAAATTCTGCCCTCCCACACGTCAGGATAACAGTTTGTCTCACGTGTGAATTCCATCTGGTGACAGACACTTGTGTCCCAATTTACAAAGCAGTGGGTGTGCAGTTAAAGGCCATCCTTCTCACCAGTGCCCAGCCCTAATCTTTTCTCCCTTAAGTCCGACTAGAGTCCCAAGACTAGTTCCCTTTTCTTCCCCAGCAACAGAAAGTAGTGTTGTGGGATGTTTCTCTTCTCCGGGTCAGGCTAGTTTTCCAGTTGTTTCTTTTAGAAATTCACTGGGATTGAAAATACCAATACTGTTTTCATACATAGAAATGCCACCAAGAGGCTTCATTTAGTTCAAATTGCACACGAAGCTTCTGACATCCTACAGCACAACCGTCTGCGACACCTTATTTGTCACTTCACTCTATCGTGTCCTGTATTAGTTTTACTGCCGTGCTCTGTATAAATCTTTTCTCCTGTCTGAGATCACAAGCTTCTTGCACCCAGGGACAGTGTCACCTGTTTCTTTTGTGCTCTTTGGGGCCTGTACTTGTGTCTGAGCACAGCACATGCTGGTAGATGGGTTCACGGAGTAAGAAAGGTATTGGTAAATTTTGGACCATTTATATGTCAATGAGGAATCAGATCGTGAGTAGAACCTTAAAACTCAATTACTACCATGTGTCCCCGAAAACAAGACCTAGCTGGACAATCAGCTCTAATGCGTCTTTTGGAGCAAAAATTAAGATAAGACCTGGTCTTATTTTAATACAAGACCTGGTCTTATATAATATAATATAAGACTGGGTATAATATAATATAATATAATATAATATAATATAATATAATATAATATAATACCGGATCTAATATAGTATAATATGATATAATATGATATAATATAATATAATATAATATAATATAATACCAGGTCTAATATAGTATAGTATAGTATAGTATAGTATAGTATAGTATAATATAGTATAATATAATATAATATAGTATAATATAATATAATATAATATAATATTGGGTCTTATATTAATTTTTGCTCCAAAAGACGCATTGGAACTGATTGTCTAGCTAGATCTTATTTTCAGGGAAACAGGGTAGGTAGTGTTTTTAGTTTGTTTTTGTGAATGAGACATTGTGACAGATTTGAGCATAGAAGAGACCCCTAACAAGCATATGCGGAAGGAAAGGCATAACCATATACCAACCAAAGATAGTGTGTGAGAAGAAACAAAAGGATAGCCCAGGAATTGGACCCCACGTGCGCCATGACTCATGAAGAAAAACGGAAGTTGGCTGAATCTGTGCTAGGCCTGACGCAAGACAATTCAATGGGACCATGTCCATGGTCCATGAATATTTCTGTCCTCCCCAAATCATTTTTGGTGAAGCCCTAACCCCTGACCCCTGTGTGGCAATCTTTGGAGACGGGTCTCTAAGACAGTAGTAAGGTTAAATAAGTTCATAAGGGTGGGGCCCTAATACAGTAGGATTGGTGTTCTTATACGAAGAGGCATCAGAGCGTTTTCTCTCTCTCTCTCTCTCTCTCTCTCTCTCTCTCTTCCCACATGCACATACTAAGTAAAAGTCATGTGAGGACACAGCAAGAAGGCGGCCATCTGCAGAAAGAGCTCCCTCACCCAAAATCTAATCATCTAGAACCTTGACCATGGGCCAGAACTGAGAAAATGAATTGTGTTGTTTAAGCTGCCCAGTTCATGGTATTTGTTGTGGCAGCTGAGCAGAGACATACCCACCACATGGGACCTCCACTAGCTTTCCTCTCATTCCTTCTGATCTCCATCTGTCAGCAGTCCCACCCATTGGAAGGTGAGCTGGCGAGGGTGACTTTTCACTATTCCTGCTTAGAAGGCAACAATGGGGCACTGCTTTAAACATGGATGCACTGCAAGCAAGGGTAGTTAGTGGCCTGGCAGGTGCCAATTTGATAATTCTTAATGCATTCAACAGACATGTTTTTGAGGACCTACCTTGGCAGGCTGGGTTCCAGGAGCTGGGGATGAAGCAGCAGGCAGGTAAAACCCCCACCTTCATGCAGCATGCCTTCTAATGTAGCGTGTTTTACCGTCCAAAAGAGCATAACACAAACTAAGGTCCATACAGTGTTGGGTGGTGACAGTACTACCGAGATACACATGGGAAAGAAGGGGTGTAGGAGAGTGCTGGAGGGTCCAGATTTCAAGTACAGAGAGTGCTGGGGGGTGGGGGGTGGGGGTGTTGTCGTGGGGGAAAGTCTTAGAGAGGGGCTAGGCAGGAACTAACTGGGGAAGGCCAGTCCTAGCCTGGGGTGGCCTGTGTGCTGGAGGAACAGACGAGAAGTGACTGCTGTGACAGCCCAGTGAGAAGTGAGGGGGGTGAAGCAGGCTGGGACACCAGAGGTAGCAAGAAGTACAGCCTACCCTTGAACAAGCCGGGCTTAGGAACCATGACTCCCCCCCAACCACCTTGTGGAAAATTTGCGTAGACCTTCTGCTCTGCAGTGGACCTTTCCTGTCCATAGGTTTTGTGTTTTGTATCCCTGGAGTCAGTTAAACACAGATGGAAAACAGTATTTTCCTTCCGTGGTTGGTTGAACCCGCGTATGCGAAGGGCCAACGGTATTTACTGAAAAAAAATCCACATGTAGGTGGATCCACGCTCTTCAAATTCGTGTGGTTTGAGGGTGCGCTGTGATCAGATCTGGTTATGCTTCGAAGGTGAGGTTAAAAGGTTTTGTCCGCAGATTGGATATGGGATGTGAAAGAAAGGAGTTAAGAATTATTCCAAAATTTTAATGTCAGCAGCTGAGGTGGGGAAGGTGCGGGTGGTTGTCAGTAGGACCCCGGAACTCGAATTTAGACGAGTTAAGTTTGCAATACCCGTTAAATATCGGACTAAGAGACATTATTCAGCTAAGATGGAATAAGTGACATTATGTGTGTTTGCTGCTGGGAAAGCTATTGCAGAGACCGAAAACTGACCGCAGTGTGAGAGGGGAGGGTTTGGAGGGAATGGTCTCACGGTGAGGGGTTTGGAAGCTGGTGCTCCATTTATTTCCAATAACAGGAAAAAGGCGAAGTTCATAGCCCGGTCGCAGGGGTGGGTGAATGGGGTGGTGGGGCCGCTGGAAATCCCAACTGATTCCTTCAGTTTTCTCAGTGGAAAAGGAAGTAAGGCGCTGGGCTGAGAGAGAATATAGGTAAGGAGGTGTTGGAGGTTTGATGAAAAGAAGATATGAAACAGTGGTCTAGGAAATGGACAGACTGCGGGCTAGGAAGTGATGGCAGAGTGGGAAGGGCCCCTTTAAGGCTACGGCTGTGAATTTAAACAGAGCCCAGCCTGTCTGCGGCCACAATCAGCTGAGCAGGTGCAGGCGTGGATTAGGCAGGGGCTGGAATTTCGCCAAGGAAGGAAGACAAAGTGAGAGAGAGGGTCCTGGGGAGGGAAGGGCCTAAGCAAGGGAGCAATTATCATGACGGGCTAGGAAAGCTGAGCTGTTACAGGACAAGAGTGGTGACGCGAGCGGGCTCAGGGGCTGTGAAAAGGTGGCAGGCTCAACAGATTGAGGTTCCCTGGACGGACAAGGGATTGCTAGTGTCATGGTACCCCAAGTAGGGAGCTGCTGTGAGAGGACGTGGAGGCCAGAGAGTGAGCTTCTTAAAATGGAGATTTGTCCTGGATTGTGTCCCAAATCCTCAAAATACAATTTACAGGAAGGCCTTTGGCTCACAGGTAAAATCCATTCATTAAAATGAGTCTTCAATCAAGTCTACAAGTGCCCCATGGCTGGGACGGCTATTTGTGACTATTTCCACAAACAGAGGGCAGGTGAATGAAAACGGTCGTGCATTCAGGGAAGTTATTAATAATAAAACCAGCTACCTGGAAGCAGCTTCAGCAGGTCCTAGCTTTCAGATGACTGTGTCCGCTCACTGAGTCTAAACGTCTTGGAGAAGAAAACGCTACTCCTGAGCTACATCAGTCGTTGGCTCTGCAACTCTTTATCAGGTGATAGTTTTTGTGAAGCACTTTGATTGGATTTAAAGCCTGTGTGCTTTTTATTACCCTTTAGGGGCGGGAGAGAAGACAGGTCAAAATCATCTGCTTAATAACCCTTTAATGCCGAGAGCCATTTCCAGTTGGAGTTTGCTCGTACGAGGCGTCCCCTGGCAGAAGGCTTTCACCTGGCAGAGAGGTAGAGGAAGACCTCTCGGGGCTGAAGACCCACGAGAAAATTCATTACAGTCCGCCGCTGTGGGAATGTCTCACTCCTCCCAGTTAAAACCAAATCACCTTCATGACCTTCATGTGCATTTGCAACAATAGCATCAAATCTTACTCCGGAAAATAGCGATTCCCCACGCCTAAGAAAAAAGGTAAGCTTCAGATTCCCAAAATGCCACTCTCACTATACTTAAAAAAAAAAATCCATGTGTGCTGAGGGTTAGACCTGTCCCTTTGTTGATTCTTTGGTCGGCTTGAATTGTCCCTGGAATTCTGTGATGGCTGCTGGGAGACACAGCCCTCCTTTCTGGTTTTGTGGGGTCTTGTCCCACAGTGAGCCGGCTGACTTAGGTACTCTGGGGGGAAGCTTGTTCTGGGGAGAAACTCCATTATTATACACCCTTATTAGGGTTTTTTAGCCTTGGGCTTTTTGGCAGATCAATGTGCTAAGTCATTAAAAAACATGGAAAGTCAGATAGAAGGTCTTTTCTTTTCCTTTTTTTAAAGGCTGGAAACAAGCACACCAGGCAGACTAACCAGAAATCAAAGTGGATGGAAAAAAACGGATTCTTGCTGTATCGTTGCCGCTGGGTTTGTTTGTTGCAGTCCGTTGGTTGTATGTTTCTGGTTTTGATTAAAGGTAAGTGTACTTTAAAAGGAAATGCTTTTTTCATAACGGGGTCTGAAAGCCCCAAATTCAAGAGAGAAGTGAGAACAAAGATCAATGATTTCAAATTTGCCTCATTTGCTGCAGCAGGAGACACCTGAACGTTTTCAAATATTCTAACTGCAAAGTGTGAGCAGGGGACAGTGCGGAAGGAGAAAGTGCTACTTCAAGGTGGCGTGCTTTCCTTGGAGGGAAAAAGGTGGGAAGGATGACACGTCTCGAGGAGGAAGGTAGGAAGGGCTAGCATAAACAGAGTGCGGAACTCACTCCAACGAGCATGAGGGGACAAGGAACCAAAGGAAATCAAGGCAGCTGAATCTGAGGCTCTAGAGACAGGAGATGGAACCACGTTGGGGACCAGCTTGTATCTCTCCCTCCCCTCTTCAGCCCCATGTTCTCATGTGGTCTTTTGCCTCTGCTTCTGGCTTCTCTCCCCGCTCCTCCCCTCTCCTCCTCTTCCCCATCCTTCTCCTCCTCTTCCTGCCTCTTCCCCTCTCTCTAGTTGGGGTTTTGCTGCTCTGCTGCTCACATGTGATCGGCATGGCTGCCCCACGGCTGCTGCGTGTGCACGTGCTGGGACCAGGGCCCAGCATGGCTGCCTGATTTACGTCTCTCACAATTCTAAACTCTCAGAGAGCCTTCTGCTAGGTGGCATTGTGGTCAGGCCACGCCAGCACGTCAGGGTCATATGGTGCCAACCACAAGGCCAGTCTGTAGGCGGGTGGGCAATGGGAATTCTCTGAGAAGGCTGTGGCCTGGGGCAACATCCCAGCAGTGACCAACATAGACTTTACATCACGAGGTTGATTTAAAAGGGACCTAGGCAGGTGGCTAGTTTGTGTAGTGGCTCAGTTTTTGCACAGCTGTGTTCCTGTTGATAGGTCGAGCAGTCTCTCCTGAGACGAGGGATTTGGGGAATATCGTCTATCAGAGTTAATTGCTGGTTCAGCCTGGTTCTCCTTGCCAACACATCACTGCTGGGCCCTGTTCAAAAGCCTTTTGGGTGACATGGTGCAAATGCATAGAGATCCCCTGCCTCTGGACCCCTCTCTCTCCTTAGTGCTGAATGGGAATCATGGATGGCACTGAGGTGGAGTTCGTTTTTCTTTTATCTCTGAGCACATGACACGCCAATTTAGTAAATGTGTATCTGAACACATTGGTTTCATTGCATTTTTAAACAGAGGAAATTGCAGCACAAACGATTTTCAGTAAACTTGACCACGTTTAGTAATATATTTAGTAATTATGTAACATATTTAATCACACATTTCTGTGCCAGAAGCATGGTAAACAAAAAGGGGATTTGCATTTTTAGGGAAGATTGCTGAATTTCATAAGTAACCTGGGAACTCTTTGCTGAGCGGGTGGCTGTGTGTTTCTGCGTCTATTTAGACTAATCTAGTAACACATGTGTGAACCCATGGAGTCTGTTGTGAGTCAAATATTGCTCTCTGGGGGCTGCAGCACTTCACATATCCTCCTTTTTGAGAATAAAATGGGGGAGGGGAGTGTCTCTCTTTTCTTAATAGAATATATGTTTTTATTTAGGAGATTTTGGAAATAAGATTTAGGGCTTTTCTTTCTTTCCTCCAAGTTTTACATATCTTTTGGCTCCTAGATTTATTTATCTTGCTCAGAAGCTTTTAAAACCCAAATGGTCCATGTTTTGAGAAACCATCCTCAACCAAGGAGTAAACTGTGAAATTCCCTGTAATTCTTTGATTTAAAACACTTGGAAGGCTTTTAGCTTGTATTTGGTGGTGTTCATATGACTATTTAAAAAACAGAATGCCAGACTTCATGTTCCTTTAAACGACTTTTAAAAACATATTTTGTGGTGAGTTATCAGAAGCGTCTCAGTGAGGACCAGCCTGGAAGGATAAAGGACAACCCTTCTTTTATTAACCAAGTTTGACCGTGTTTCCCCGAAAATAAGACCTAGCTGGACAATCAGCTCTAATGCGTCTTTTGGAGCAAAAATTAATATGAGACCCGGTCTTATTTTACTATAAGACCCAGTCAATATAATATAATATATAATATAATATAATATAATATAATATAATATAATATAATATAATATAATATAATATAGTATAATATAAGGTATAATATAATATGTAATATAATATAATAATATAATACCAAGTCTTATATTAACACGTTGCGTACGGATCACGAGAATCTTCACGAGGGATTTAAACCCCGCCGTACGCAACGCGTTAATTTTGACTCCAAAAGACATGTCAGAGTTGATTGTCTGGCCAGGTCTTATTTTCGGGGAAACACGGTATGAACTGTGTAGATTAGTGCACCAAGAGGACTACTGTTATCATCTTTCCTACTACTGGCCTGTTAGCACCAGTGGGTCGTATTTATATGGGAAAGTGAGTAAATATGAAAGTGGATTTGAGATACTGTCAGAGTCTAAGGTGGCATGAAGATTTCCATCCGCGCTCTGTTAACACTTGATGTACGGGCCTCAGCTAAGACACCTAATTCTGTTCCGAGATTCTCCTTGGGCTATATATGAGAAAGAGAAGGGCATCGAATGGCATCTTTTCAGGGCTGGGTCATTCATTCTCCTTTCTCATGGTTGGTGTTAAAGACGCACTGTGAGGGTAGAAATATCAAAGAGGCAGGTAGGCTGGCCAGCCAGACAGGTTTTCACTGGGCAGAGGTCTTTTGATGGGACTTTCTTATCCTGGGACCTTTCTCCTGGTTTGAAAACAACACATCTTGAGTTTTTGCCATGACTTCAGACTTCAGCAGGCTCTTCACGTTGGGCTCATGTTAACTATTAGCAACAATAACAACCAGCACCTGATGTTATTAAAAGCGACAATTCGTTAATTTCCAGACACTATGCTTTTCCAATATCCAGGGATTGTTTCTGCCATTTCGGGAGTCCACTTTCTGGAGTTAAGTTACTAGGAAGAACATATTCTTGAATGGAGTATTGCATGGTGATTGTGGAATCAGAGTAACAGGTGGGGTTGGTTTGAATGGTATTTCAATGATCTCCAGGTAAATCCTGGTGTGTTTTCTTTGTTCCTCACAGGGTGTATTTCTGTTGTGACTCATAGATGATTCTAGAGTCAGTGTCTCTTTTTCTCTTTTCTGATTAGAGTTGCATAAACACTGTCAAAATCTGGATGGAACCTCGTGTTTCCATGTACCCTACATTCCACGCAGATTGCAGCCCTTCTGTTATCAGCTTCTTCTAGGAAGCTGTCTTTTGCAGTCAGTCATGTTTTCCTAAAGCTAAGTGTCCAATAGATCAGTCAGCCTTGGAAGATCTAAATGCCATTCCACTTTTAGACCATATTTCACGAGGGCGTTCACAGATGGTTGATCTCATGGTAATAATTACCATCCTTTTGTTTTGTTTTGAGCCTATAACATACGATGAGGCTCATGTCATGCCTCAGTTTGCAGACTGTGTATTGTAACGCCCATTTTAGAGGTCAGGAAACGGAAGCTCCCACAAGTTAGATGATTTGCCTATGGGCGCATAGCTTGATTCTGACTGACGTGGGATTCAAACCCAGTTCTGTCTGGCTCAAAGCTTTGGACTCTTCCCACTTTTACTTTCAGGGGCAACTACTGTCTAAGTTTTGTAAGAACCCTACTTTGCCCTTAAATCTTGATTATAGTGGGAGTCTTGTATTTTGGAATAAAAATGTGTAATACCGAGTCACACATCAATATGGCATGAGTGTTACGTAGCTAACATTTATTTAGCCCTTAGTATGTGCTAGATGTCATTGGACGTGCTTGACGTGCATAATTTCACTGATTCCTAGGACCAATTCTGTGACGTTGGTAGTGCTATTATCAAGCATGTGTAGCTGAGGAGACTGAGTCACAGAAAGTTCAGGAACTCCTCCGAGTGACACAGCCACGACTTGAATCTATGCTGTCTGCCCAGGCCAGGATGCACTGCTTACCCGCTTTCCTGCCTCTTCGGTTGACAGACACTTTAGAACTCGAGGTCCAAAGATCATTTTGCCTGAATTGTTTTTACATAGAAGTTTCATTCAACAAAATCTGTGTCTACTCTGTGCCAGGCTTAGTGCCAGGATGCGATAATAAGTAAGTCCTTCCCTTTCAAAATTTTATTGACATGTAAGTGACATAACCGTAACACAAAGTGATAAGTAAGGGAATATATGGAGCCATGAGAATACAGATGAGGAGGAAATGAATTCTGCCTGAGGGAGGGGGATAGAGGGCACACCACGCAGGAAATGAGAAGTGATGAGTAAGGCGAGTCCTAAAGTGGAAGTAGGGTTCAGGCAGGGGAGAGGGGACAGGAAAGACACATATCGGATTAGTCAGTGGCAGGAGGGCTGGAGGCGAGAGAACACAGGGCTTGTTACAGAAGACTGAACCGAGGAAAGCTGCTTGAGTATCCGGGAGAGGGAGCTGGTGAATGACTGGAAAAGAAGACTAGACAGTCAGACGGGAGCCAGGTGTCCGAAGAACCTTTTGTGCATGGTGTTTGGATGCTGTAGGCAACAGAGAGCCATGGAGGCTCTTAGGATCATAGTGACAAGATTAGGACAATGGTTGTTCAGGTGGAGGAAGGAAGCCATTCTTGCAGAGGGCTCTCCCGGTTCCTGACGAGTCTGCAGTCATTTCCTCACCCAGCAGTTCCCCAGCGTCCATGATAACCATCAGCGTTCCTTGCAGGTTTGAGCAGCAGGGCCAGCCAGCGTGATGGGTTTGAAATCCCCGCAGTCACACTGCGCCTCATGTGACAAAGGGCTGTGCTATTGGCCTCATGCATTGCTACTCCTGTCTTGAAGTTCTTAATAATTTTTGAGCAAGGGGTCTGCATTTTCATTTTGCTCTGTACGCCCCCAATGGTGTAGTTGGTCCTGCTGAGCAAGGAGTCACCATGCGGCTAGTGCCCGAAAAGCAGACTTGGAAAGTTTCAGACACTTTGGCCTCCCTGGCAGCCTCGGCAGCCCCAGAAGCACTCCCTGGGTTCCTTGGGGCTTGGCCACTGGCACACTGGGTACCATGTCTACTGAGGCCTCCACCTCCCACCACTCCTTCCAGTTCCTTCTCAGGTTAATTTAACAAGTATTTGTTGATATTTATTGTCTCAGTTCTTTGATGGCTATAATAAACATGAGAACATGAGAGACTAAAATCCCACTGAAAGGAATTTACTTATGCTTATGCGATAAAGTTAGAACTGTGTTTTTCAGCTGATGTTCCAAGGACTATTTGTGTCCCATAAGATGTTAGTAGGTGATGCACTAAAGACAAGTTATTACCAGTAAATAAGTTTGACAATCATGGGGCTAGTAGTTCTTCACTGTGCAACTTCATGAAAACTTCTGCATAATTATGTGCATTTTGAATCTATTCCTATGTCTTCAAAGAAGCATCTTAAAAAAAAGGATAATTTATTGCTCTGCTACTTTGTATCATTGATCTTGTTGCTTCTCAAATGATGAAATTAAAGTGGAAAGAATTTAATAGGTTAAGAATTTGCAAATCAATGCCCGTTCTGATGCCTTCACATTTCTGGTTTTCAAGTGAAGTAATGAGTGAATAAATCTGGGTAAATCTCTTTGGCTTGATTGTTAGGGCACAGAAGTGGATGTGGCATTACTATGTGAGCTTAAGAGAGAAAGACTATTTTTCAAACATCATGGTTCTCAGAAAATTCAAGAGGTTGACCAAGCCGCTCACATGGATTACATCTAAATTCATAGATAATTTAAATATCTCTAGGAAAACACATTTTTTGCTGTGATTATTTCCTTTTCAGATTTCTTTCTGTTACTTAAGTACCAGGCCTTGTCCCTTAAGTATCTGTCTTGATGTTTCATGGGCTCTGTGGCACATTAATGGGAACTAGCTTTTGAAAAAATGTCTTTATCTGAATAATAACATCAAGATTCTTATCCTGGACGTTACTTAAATGCCTGGGGACTTCTGGCTGGACCTGACCTCAGGAAGACTCTGGTTCAAGTTGTTATTTTGCAGTGAGCAAGCCACAGCCAGAGAGGAGAAGAACCTTCCCATGACCATCTGGGAAATTACAGTAAAGCTAAGATTGGATCCCAGAACAGTTCTTTTTTCCTCTAGTCCCGGGTGATGAGAAATATCAGCTATCTGTTAGGTAAATAGCAGACCTGTTAGTGTTAAAGAAACACCTTTTACCTCTCTCTGTACACGAGCGTTCTGTAGAACAGTTTGGGAAAGGATAATTTACAGACTCATGCAAGCCCTCATTCGTTTAAAATCCAAAACATGTGGAACGGGTAACACCTGATAGTCCATAAGCAAGCAGAGTCTGTGTGTTATGAGATGATCAAGGAACACATCACCTGATATCTCGTGATTGGAAGGGCCCCGGTGCCAAGACGTGGACTGTTGAGACCTCAGTGACAGGCAGGGGAAGAAGAGAAAGACGGACAACCAGGGGCGGTGAGGCCAAGAGAAATGATCAGGTGAGATGCTTGGTGCAGTCCTTTAGGAATTCGTCTAAGATGCCAGAGGAGTCTTGGTCCGAAATAGCATGTGTGCTCATCCTGGCTCAGTCTGGAGGGAGAGGCAGAAGCACAACTTTTTGGTAGAGTCGATACTTGAAGCCAAGACAGTGGCAACAACATGGTTTCTAATGTGACATTTTGGAACATGATCCAAGGCGATGCCTGGGGCTGGCCTCAGGACATCCCTGTCTCCTGTTACTTCGTTAGCTCACAGATCTGTCATTGGAAGAACCAGCTCAGCCCACCTTCTCCTGCTCTCTGTTCCTGGTCGCAAGGACTGACCTCAGTCTCTGCTGCTGGGTCTCAAACGTCCTGCTGATGTGCCGTGGCAGGTATGACAAGGAGATGAGCAAAAAGCGCGTGTGGTGCGGCCACCTTGACACTGTGAATTTCTTCTAAGTCAGGTCAGAAACACGGGAGTTCATTAAGTCGGCAACTGGCTCCGTATCTCTTACCGTGGAGGTGAGGTTTGGTCCCCATCTAGGCAGCGAGCCACTGACTTTAGATCAGGGATTCTTAATGGGAATCTGATTTAAGTTAATTAATTAAATTTACCTAAACTATTTTACACGTAAATTACAGTTGACCTCTGAACAATGTGGGGGTTAGGGGCACCGACTTCCTGCACAGTCAAAAATACATGACTACTTTCTGACTTCCTCAAAACTTAACTTGTCCCTCGGTATCCATGGGGCATTGGTTTCAGGATGCCCGCAGATACCAAAATCCATGGATGCTCATGTCCCGTATATAAAAAGGCGCAGATCCATGTGTACCGCCAGCCCTCCACAACGCAATTGCCAACCATAGATTGAAAACAGTACAGTATTTATTGAAAAATCATCCACGTATAAGTGGACCTGCGCAGTCCAAACGGTGTTGTTTAAGTATAGACTGTGATTTAACTTCTCCATTTTGGGAGGAATTACACACCATGGAATAAGGTTTTGTCCAGTGCAATTAAGCTTTGGGAGACCGGAGACTATGGTAATATCTAGATATTTTTTCACACCCACCCAGGAACAGATTTTTGTCCCCTTGGGATGTTATTTTTTGGTTGGGAACACAGACTAAGAGTATTTCAGGCTTTGACACATAACATCTGACTTAGGAAGAAATCAGGTTGTGGAGTAATTTGAGGGATTGATTTTGGTATGTGAGTTTGCCATGGAGCAGCCCGAGTGGCTGCCACTTTGTATGAATGGATCTGGTTTTTCATTCATTCGATCAGTCAATCCACGCCTGTCTTCCATGAGCACCTACCACGTGCTGCTCTGTGTCAGCGGTAGGGACCCAAAGACGAATCAGGTAATGCAGCCTTCCGGGGAAGACGCACAGGCAAGCCAGAGCCAAGAACAAGGTTATGGGAGTGCTGCAGTGACCACCCAAAAAGCAGATGGGGTGAACAGAGTTGTTAAGGAGGCTTCCGGGAGATGGCGGCACCACGAACACCATCAGAAGAACCCCAGGGACTAGTGACCCTGAACTGACTGGCCCAGTTCTACCTCACGTGGCCCCATCCCTGAGGTTGGAAGGGGAGAGTTGGGTTTTGGGGGCAGAAAGAACGAGCATGTTCCTGCTAACATATTTGACTCTTAGCTGTTCATCTTTCCGGTGGTCCAGGGTGTGGGCAGAGCTCCCCCCAACACTGTATTTCAAACGAATCATGTTTTCCCCTGTCAGCCTTCTTCACTGCCCAACTTTTGCATGATTAGTAGGGGACGTTTCTGATAAGAGAAACTTGAACCCAGAAAGAAAGGGATTTCTGACCGAGATCCATCTCTGCCGGGCAATGCCTAACGTCACACGGCCAACAATAGATAAACTGTCAAGGAAGACTTACTGGAGTTTATTTATAAATTATGTATCTGTTTGATGATTTCCTCAAATCATTCAACCTCCGTGGCGTGGCGTCAGGGTATTTAACCTGGAATCATAGTCATCTCTGTGTTTCCTTGAGGAAAAGTTGAGGCTTTGTTTCTTCTTTCATAAGGTGGTGAAGTCCTAGGGGTAAAGTTTCAGTGTTACAGGTGATAAGTTACGGCGAAAACATTATTTAAAATACGTTGTCTTACCGTAGTGCGCTGTACCTTTGCTTTATACAACATCGGTAAAGTTTCTTTTGTTGGCTAACAAATGAATGCCCTTACTAGCATTGAACTAAAAATGTATTATATTTATTTACTGCAGATTTAGGTAAAACGTTACTTACATAAACAAAATCATAAAAGATGCATGTTTGGAGCATCCCTCGACAGGTTTAAGGTAGGAGTAATGAAAGGTGGCTTATGAATTGTATGCCAACATACGCCAGCCAAAGTTCTCTGACGAATGGTTTTCTTAATTATGATAACTTGAAAGAGAAAAACTAGTGAAAACATCTACTCTCCCCTGGTTAAAAAAAAAAAATACCTTTTTTTCCCTCAGTAAAAGTAGAGACACTTTAGATTTTAGGACCCTCTTGGCTCCTAAAACCTAAGTGCTGCTTGAAAAATGGCCTTTTCAGCCACAGTTTCAATCCACAAGAGAGATGCCTAACAACTCTGCTTTAAATGGCAGCCTGCCATTTTGGAAAATTGCAGCTTTTGAAAAAAGAAAAAAAACCCAGCAAGCCATTTAATTCACCCCCTTTGGAACTAGACGTAAGTTAAGGAAAAAATAAGTAGGGTGAGCAAAAAAGATGCCTA
This sequence comes from Rhinolophus sinicus, assembly GCF_036562045.2. Lineage (NCBI taxonomy): Eukaryota > Metazoa > Chordata > Mammalia > Chiroptera > Rhinolophidae > Rhinolophus > Rhinolophus sinicus. Next base: position 65,855,195 of record NC_133761.1, read on the forward strand.
ATTCCTATTTTAAAACTCTTTCAACGTTTGGTACCAGTGGAGTCTATGCTTGTGGCATCCAGAGTAGCTGTTCAAATCGAGTGATTTTCAAGAACTCAGCTCTTGTGAAGGGAAGAAGTATGGATATGGTTATTCCTCTCAGACTCGGACACTCTGAGAGCCAGCAGACAGCTAAGGAATGGGCAGCCCCCAAATGGCATGACTTTTGCTCCATGCATATCTGGTCTCTGCATCGATACTCTGTTTATATATAATCTAGTCATCAAACATGGCTTCTAAAAGTGACAGCACACTGGGGACCTGCTCAATGCTCATAAAAGGAAAAGTAAGTTCATTGACGATTCCATCCCAGGTCTAAGTCTACTATTGCCAACGTCACATCATAAAATGTGTTCAGAGACCCTGGTCAACACGTGTTGACTCAGACCTGCCCTGTGTGAGGTCATGTGCCTAGGCACTGGTGACACAAGATAAACCAGACACTGTCTCTGTTTTTAAGACGTTGAAGTTGTTGCAATAAGCACACCAACAAATCTTGGCTTCCAGATTCCATTAGCTTCTTAAAGGAGTCAGGGCTTATTGTGAGAAGGCTGATTCCATGTCTGGAGCACGGGAAAGTACAAGGCAAGCCTGGAACATTCTGTGCTTTCACAAAGCGGGAACGTGCACAAAGAGTGATGGGCATACGTCGAAAGGACACAGGAACTGGCTTGAAGGGGACCCAATGAGCCAAACGTAGGACAGTCTGAGCATCCAAGTAAAGAAAAGAGAATGTAGTATAACCATGAATAAAAAAGGATTTGTGAGTGTGTAAGTATGTTTTGGAAAGAGAGGGGATGGGAGGTGCTCTTCAGTACTGAAGAATGCCAGCTGTACATGTAAAAGGAATCTTAGAATTAAAAAATCACTACAACCACATATATAATCACTTCAGGCAGGACGATGAATGGATATAAAACCCATCAGGCAAGCGTTTCTCGGGGAACAGGATAGTCACACGGTTGTAAGTTGTCCCCCACAGATTATGCATTAAATATGCACAGGAAAAGGATAACTTTACAATGGGTAAACCTGGCGGATATTGTGTTTGAGAAGAGATGAAACTTATGGTCACCCACAACAGGATGGTCCCACATTGTGGGTCTCCTGATGTGATGGAAAGCCCGTACCATTACCCACCCGTGTAGGACTCTTTCAAAGAATACTCACCCTGAGTGCACTCATGACGTCAGAATCGGGAAAATCCAGCTCAGGAAACATTTTACATCTGCTAACACAATCAGCTGGATCCTTCAACAATATTAATGTTATGAAACACAATAAAAGACAGGATGGTCCTCGGTTAAAGAAGGCTGAAAATACACACGGCACCCCAAAGTAGGCTGTACTCCTTGACTGGATTCTGGAGCCACCGTCCCCACCCCAACACGACGATGAAGAACATTTTGGGGACAACTGGAGAAATTTGACTATGGACTTATATTTGAAAATGTTTCTGTGTTACGTTACATTTATTTAGTGTGGTAATTACATGGTGGCTATGAAGGCTGACAATCTTGCTCTTAGGCACGTACTCAGGGATTTAGGGTGAATTATCATGTTTGCAACTTATTGTCAAATGGTTGAGAAAAAACTGAAATGTGTATACATATCCATGTATGTATGTATATACATACATACATACATACGTATATCCACACACGCATACGTGCACACGCGTGGCTGGAGGTGTAGCAAAAGCTCAACCACGGAGGCCTTGGAGCACATACTGTGTCTGGACAGTAGATGATGGGAGTGGCTGAAAATGCTAATATTTTGAGTATAGAAATGATCCGAGTTGCTGGTGGCTACTGGGGCAGATGCCAGTGTAGAGTGGGGGGAGGAGGTGATAAATGAGTGACACTCTGTGAAGGCAGAGTCCGGAAGACCCAGCAATGGAACTATCGTGAGGGGTGAGGAGTTGAGAGAGATTCCCAGGGGTGTGGCTTGGGTCACTGAGAGTAGAATTCAGTGAGGACAGGGCACAGGACGAAAAGGAGAATTCAAAATACTACTGTGTTAGCTCTTAGGCTCCAATGGATCAGCCAATAGATAGTTGGGTCCACAAGTCTTAAGTTTGGCCTGAAGACATGGGGAGTCCTGGGTCATCAAAATATGACTGCGTACAGTTGGAAGGGTAAGAGTGGCTAAGATGACTGAAGGAGGGCACACAGAGCTAGAGACAAATACAGAAAACCCAGCTTTAAAGAGTGGGTGAAGGAACAAGCGTCATCAGAGAAGACCCTGAAACATAGGAGAACCCAGTCCACAGTCCCTTCTACAAGTGAACGTCATTGGGAGTCTTGAATGGGTAGGATTGTTGCAGGGTCCAGAGAGTAGTCCCAAGTCTGACGGCGATCGGGGGCCTTGGACTGGGGCCAATCTTACAGCTCCGTGGCATGTCCACACTCAGACAGTTGATGTGTCACAGAAAACACTGGAATTAGTAAAGCTGGGATTGAGTCCCAATTTTCCCGTTTGTTGTGTGACCTTGGACATGTCACTTACCTTCTGAGCCTCCGTTTTTCATCCATTCCATAGGGATTGAGGTAAGACACAATGCCCGTCATTCCTATTCGTGGGGTGGCTGGCAGGCAGAGAACACGTTTGATAAACTGCAAAGTGCATTGGAATCGAAGGGCTCTCTCATCACCATTGGAGCTCGGAGTCTACACCTTGGCCTGTGTTCTCCGAGTGGAATGGAAATGGAGAGGGGCAAATGGGGGCCAGGGTGGGTGCGGAGATTTTTATAATTTTCAGTCTTTTCTTTAAGGGAGGGCATTTTTGAAGGATTGCAAAGCAGGCAGCTAGAGAAAACATGTTAGTTTATTTTTTTATTTGACTTGTAAACAATTAATCTGCTGTATTTGCAAACAGGCTCCCTCGCGAGTCAGGGTCTGTTGGTACAATGTAGGATGTGTGACAGTCGTGCATGCAGGCTGTGCTGCACTCAGGTCCCTCTGTCCTTTGTACTGTTGCTGAGCAGTCATCTCCCTGCATCATCCTCCCCCAGCTCCCCTCACACCTCTGTGTGTTTTGTTTTGGGTTTTACGGCCCACCAGCTGCTTTCTCTGGAGGATGATCTTTGGTTGGCTGGAACTGCTTTGTCCACTTGCTACAGAGTCTGAAGTGCCTGCAGTTGACACTCCCCGTTGGGGAGTTGACATTTCTGATCCCTAGGCCACAGCCCGTAGCCAAAGGCTGAAGGGTGCCCAGCCCCCTTACCTTGAGCGAGGATAAAGGCAATCCTGGCACATAGTCAGGGGCCGGGAAGGGTGGGACTTGGCCCCAAGTGACCCCTTCACTTCTTTCCCTTCGTTGCCCCCCCCCCCCACTGGTTTCCTCCTGGGAGCCATTTCCTAAGGGCCTCCTTGCATGTGCGTCCCCATCTCTGTGAAGGGGTCACTTCTGGAAGACCTGGCAGAGCAGCGACATGATTCGAGTAACCGAAGACATTTCTCTCCACGTGATCCCTTCCGATGCCAAACCATTGTGACCGTGAGGTGCAGCTTACACAGAGAGTTCTGCTTTTATCTTACGTAATTTTCACGTAAAAGTTATAATGGCGACCTAAAGAACTCTATGAATAAGTTGATGGACCTAGCCCAGAATCCCATAAGATTCTTCTCTTGGAAGTCTCTCTCACAATTTTGAAAGTCCTGATAATTCTGCGATGTTTTGATTGAAATCCGTGAGGCTCATTTGTGAGTGCATGCTACCTGTTGGGCACTGCTTTGCATACAGGGCTGGTCTTGTTATCTTCAACTTACAAATGAAGAAACTAAGGCTCTGGAGGTGAAATAACTTGTCCCAGATAAAACAGCAAGAAACATTTCAATTCCGCTTCGTCTGTGTTCATTAGTGCTTCAACAGGAAGGCGTTCCTTTGACGCGTTCTTGATGTAAAGTTACTCATAACCCCATGAAAACTTTGATACAATGTCAAGTATTGGGAGTTTGTCACGAGTACTCTCTTTTCTTAGCAGTGGTTTGAAAGAATGTTCTCTCCTAGTCATGAGAACCCTTCAGAAAGAACTGGACAATGTGTCTAAATGAAGAAACAATTCTTTGAAAAATGGTCATTTTGGTAGTTTAGGCCAGTTAAAAATATGACATCAGCTCCCTTTGGACATTTGACTGATGAGATGGTAGAAAACCATAAGTCAAGAAAGGCAGTCATTTGAGGAACGAGATTCTTTGCGTCTCCAGCTATCTGCCCAATGGATTAAACAGTGCTTTTCTTTTGAGGGTGTTTTCAGAATTGTTACACACACTGTTTTTGTAATTTCTAACCAGTTTTCGTATGATTCCTGGGCCCCAGGAAAAGCTATTGATAGAATTCAAGCAGGCAGAGAAAGGGCCATGGCACTTGCTTTGGGAGTTGTTTGAAAACTCTCAGGGGACATGTGGCCAGCTCTGCTTTTGTGTGATGACAGATGGGCCATATATTTCTCTCCAAAGTTAGCCATTTGCTGTAGATGCTAAGTGATAGCAATGAAAACTGCAGAAGTTTATCAAGAGGAATGGTGTGTAACCTTACAGAATCCACGGCAACTAAATAAAAACAGTGTTGCAGGAAACACTCCAAAAATATCTGTGTGCCCATGGAGGGTAAGAGGAAAGCAAAGCAAAGCAAATTCAGAGTCAGTCTGGCCCCAAAAGTCTGGCTTAGCCTCATGCCTGCGAGTTGAGTATATAAATGAAAGAGGCATGCTCTCCAATGGGCTGCGGGGAAAAGAATTAAGACCATCTGAGTTTCTGTGAGAGAAGAAATGGCCTTCCCAAACCCACTCATTTCTATGGGAAGTAGCTGCACGAATGTTTTACCATTCAATAAAAGTTCGCGAGCATGGGTTTGTGTCTGTTTTTAACATGCCGGAGGAATTCTGTACCTGAAATAGCTTTTGTGGATTGGTATCTGATACGTGCGCGTTTTAAATGGAAGCAGTCCTGACAGCAGGCAGCAGGGTGGGTGTTTGTGAGAACGGGGACACGACTGCGAGCCATTTAGAAAAACGATGTGTCCAGGCGAGCCAGAGAACAATAGGGTGGTGAGAAGGGGATGAAGGAACCTGTAGAAAAGAAACGGGACCAGGATGCTGACAAGGAAGGAGAAAGGTATTGGAGAGATGTGCTAAAAATATGTAATCATACTTGTGAAGAAAACCTCTGATTTCAAATCAGATCTTTTTCCCTGGAAATTCATTCTTATGCAGTCAGCAGACCTCTTTGTGTTTATGTGTTGTCCCTGTTTTCGACCCTTTGGTCCATTCTAAACCTTTTAGCCTTCCGCCCTCAAAAATTTACTTCAAATGCTTCAATTCAGGGAAAGCCATATCCAAATTCATGTGACAGGTTTGAAATCATGTTTATTTAAAGAGACACTCTATTTCATGAGACTTCTCTGGACACTGGGGGGAAAAAAAGCTGCAGTAGCTCTCCTCATTAAAATATCTCTTCCTGTGTGTGCTATGTCAAATGGCCACTGGGTTTTCCTCCACGGACTTTATAATCAAGCCCAGGACCCAGTTAGATGAAAAAAAAAAAAAAAAGAGAGGCTTTTTTTAGTCTTAACAAAGTCATATTCTTTCTTCCACCAATCCTTGCCCTCTGTAAAAAATAAAATAAAAATTTTAAACCTGTTTATAAAAAAATGTTTCCACCTATTAGACCATAATAAGGAACAGGAGTTTTATTTAGCATGGAGGCAGAATAAAGTCATATTTTCACTCTGTCCCGCACACATGCCTAAGGAACTCTAAGAGGCACAGACTTCTTTTTCTGATAATCATTTTTTTCCCTCAGATATTAAGTGTTTGCCAAACCCATACAATGCTCAATGCCTAGCACTGTTTCAGACGTTAGAAAATGTGCAATCAGTAGGGGACATAGTCTACCCTCAGTCTGCAGTATAATAGAGAGACGGACAAACTTGAGGGGCAGTACGGCTACGTTTTTCCATAAAATTCAGGGGTGCAAATTCAAGTACCTAGAGAGACCAGACAGATAATAAAAGGTGTGAATGTTAGGCTATATAAGGCATCTGGGATTGGTGGGACCTATGTGAAACTGAAGACATTGAAATGAAAACCAAACCAAACCAAACCAACAATCGAACAAAACCCCTAACACTGACCTGACCAAGAAGACGTCAGCTTTGGCAGATGTGGCCGGCAGCTGAAGCTTGACAGGTCTGGCACAGATAAAGGAATACTTATGTGATTCTAAGGAGACAGGAAAAAAAGGTATTAAAAATAGTGCTAGCAGCTTGGAGATTAACTAAGTGACCTTTCTCAGGGAAGGTTTTCTTGAAAGAAGGAAAAAAACAAACCATCAGCTGTGATCTAGAAGCAGGATGCATTTTACTGCGTTGAAGACCCCAAGACTGCAGGAGAGCCCTACAGGCTGAATGAGTCGTGCAAAATGGCATCTCCCTTCTGAATACCCCTCTCTACTGTCATGTTCTGTTAGTTGGTTCCAACAAGTTTGTTTTGAGTCTGGGAAAGCCAAAGAAGGGAGACAGGAAGAAGGGACCATGGGGCTGAGGCCAGAGGGAAGGGCCGTCCCATCCCTTTCTAGCCGTGCAGATAGAGCGTCCGGTTTTGGAGAAGAACAGCCTCATTTTTCAACTCTTGCCCACGGGGGGTACCCAGATCAGCTGTGCATCGCAGCAGAAGTAAGCTAGGAGCTGCATGCTTGTTCGTACGTCTCTGATGATGAATCACGTGTATTTAGTTCAGTGTCAGAGAAAAATTTCCTGAGAACCTTCTGTGAGCATTAGGATGTCATTTATTTCCAGGGGAAGAAGACTCCCGTATTTATCTCTCTGAAGGCATATTATTCTCCAGCACATTAATTGGCCACGTTAGACTGATATTTGAAAAATGATACCTTACCGAGGAACAATTCGGATTTTTCCGGTGCAATTATCTTTGGTGTACTTACGTTTCCAGTAACAGCTCTTCACCAAAAGCTCTTGAGTGGCTAGTTCCAAAGGACGTTTTTAAAACATGTTTTAAACAATAGCATTTTAAAGAAGAGGTAGACATGAGTCTCTTGAGGATTTAAACTTTTCTTCAAAAGAATTTTTGGTTTTGGCCATTGTCTGGATACCAGAGACCTGAAATAAATGAGCAAAGATGCAGAGGAAGTCGGAGATGGGGTCTGCCAGGCTAGAACCTCAGTGTCTGGGGGCGCCTGACATGATGCACATGGTCGGATTTTCCAACCAGCCTGGACTTTCTTCTGTCTTCATTAGTAACCCAGCTTCTGTCTGATGTTGTCTGGTGTTGGGGGAGCTTGCAGTCTTGTAATGAAACTCATCCCATTTTTCTTAACTTCTCAAGTTATTCATAAAGTCTTCTCTTAAAGTGAAAAAGTATCCCTTTCCGCTCCTTCCAGTTACTACGGAGCACACTAAATCCGTTTGGATCTTCTTGTAAACAGATTTCATGTATTTGAAGATAACTGTTGTTACCGCACTCTAAATAGAATCATTAAATCCTCTTTCCCTTTCTGTCTCATGTCTAGTTCCGTTATAATATTGCTAGTCTAGAAGAGGTGAGGATGTTTTCTGTGGTCAGATGGCTGTTTTTTCTAGACTCAGGGAGGAGCAAGCTGGTATGGACCTACATAGTACGTTTCAATGGAGCTCACTCTCCTGGATTAGGAGTTTGGAGAAGAAATAAAATTAGTAACAGATGTGATTCCTGGGCTTGTGAATTCTGCAATCTGAAGGAGCCTCACAATGCTGCTGAAGGCTGCTTCATGAGCGAGCACTGGAAAATGAGTGGCATGTAAGCTCGGATGGGGTTAATCTGAGAAGACTTCATGGAGGAGGCGAGAGATATGCAGGAGTTGGAACACCGTGAGATATATTGTTACAAAAAACTCTGGATCACAAATAACACGTCAAGAGTCACTCAAAGTAGTCGGCTTTCTTACCACTTGCTTAGGGCAGAGACTGATAAAAATCAAAGCTCATTCAGGCAAGGCTAAATGTATTTTACTATTTGATAGCTAAGTTTTGTGCGCCTCCAAGCTCTTGAGAATTTGTCAGGTGGCTCTACATGCAGTTGGTAGTCTTATTCTGGTTACACACCCACGTGGATTTTTATCTTAGAGTGAAATTAATTTCCTTCTTAGTATGCACTAATTTATGGAGAGACGTCAGCATAAATAGTTTAGATTATTTTAGATTAACTGTATTCTCAAAACAATTTCTTTATGATAAAATTAAAAACTTTTTTTACTCTTCCTAAATCATTAGTCTTTGTTGAGCGTTTTCTTCAACTTTCCATCACTGTCTCCCCTTTGGGCTGACACCAAGCATGGAAAATCTCACCTTAGCAGACAGGCATTTTTGGAAACCATACACAGTGGTAAGGGAGCTTAAATTTATATTGAACTTCAAATGCTTTCTACCACAAATGACCTAATATGGGGTACTGAGCAATCATTTTTTGGTATAATTGAGTTAGTTTGTTGGCCTGTTAGATTATTTATGAGCCACTTATAGATTTATTTAGGTATTTCAACATACTCTGACCTCCATCTCCCAGAATTGAATATGTACGACTTTTTTTTCCTTCCTTTTTGGGTACGTAAATGAGAGGATTTCATACCAGTAAAAAACATTTCCATGTTGCGAAACAATAAGGTGATTATGTATTATATGAGGTTATGGGGAATGCCAGGACATAACGAATGTGGAAATAAAACGGCCAAGATCTAAATATGCTCGTACATTGACATGATTAGAGACTGAATTAAAGAAAGGGGTAGGAGCCAAAGTGGAAGAGTAAGGCATTTGCTTCTTTTTTATTTTCTCATTTATGGCTTGAAGACATTTTCATGGTTTTAAGAAATGGACAAAACAGGGATTCGAGAAGCTGGAAATATGAAATCAAAAGTGACAAACTTACACTCAATGGAAGTACCAAGAATTAAACACTGAGACGATGGTCCTGAGTATTTATTTCTTCATTTATGTATTTGTATTTATTTATCCATCCCTTTAAGCCGTATCGGATAAAAGCTAATGTACTAGAGGAATTAAATCTTTCAGAATTGAAGGGGAGAAACAAGTGGCTAGAGGTAGAAAAAATTAAGAAGTAATAAAGGAAACTTGGTGAAAGTCTAGAAGACTTGTTATGAGCTTCAGGAGGCAGTGGGAAGTAATAATGTGGATTGCGGCTGCCTTTTTGTTGTAGGTGTCCTGGAATTCTTTGGGAAGGTGTAGACAGAGCAAGGTCACGGAAGTCATAAGTACTTGGAGTGAAACGGGAACAATGCTAGTGGGGCAATTGCCACTTATAACAGCTGGGAGGTGAGCCCTGAACCTGTCAGCAAGATTTCTGTTTGGGTTGAGTTGGATAAACAGCAGGGCAAGGAGATCAAACCTCACTTATTTTTACTCCGGGTCTTCATCGGCCCCCGGAGAAAGTGACAACCTCACTTACATTATTTTTTATTATGACTTTTTGGCCTTCATTCTGTTGAATGTATGCACTGCAAGTCTCACTATTGGGGATTTCAGGCCTCCTGTGGGATTAGCACCTTTTTATGCCTATCGTTTTCCCTGGGCTACCTACAGGGATCACAGCATCAATTATAATGCATTAATTTCAAAATTTTTGATCACATCACTTATGGGATTTCACATTCGTTTACAGTTCAGCTCTGGTTATTTTGGATGAGGGACTCATTTACTGTAGCTGTGAGGGGCTAATTCTCTCTACAGATTTCCTCTCCATACTCTGCCAAGGGAAGGCTCTCCTTGGAGAAACTTCAGAGTCAAGTAAAATCTAAAAAACAGTATAAACCTAACCCCCAAAGTGTCAAAATGGTAAGGCATATCCTGAACGACCTCTGAACAGTAGCAGAGTTATTTAAATCAAAGAGAGAGGGATCAGGTAACTGTCACACAACACAACAGTCACAGCAAGACGGGATTTAGGGAGAGACTTTTATCCCCCCACAGTTTAGTGCAGGAATTTACAATACTAATGTGCATTATGAATCATCAAGAAAGAAGGGATACTGCGGTCCCTGCCCCCAACTTATTTAAGATAATGGAAATGAAAATAGTTGTTGGCAGAACATCTAATGGAGCCAATCTTTAGCATAACATGCTTTGAGACATATTGCCCTATATTAACTGATTAAAGTTTTCCACCTCTAGAAAAGAGCATGGCTTTCAATATAAGAAAATTCAGAACAAACTTCCAGTTATAAAATAAATCAATTATGGGGATGTGACTGTAGTTAATAACACTGTATTTGAAAGTTGCTAAGAGAGCAGATCTTGAAAGTTCTCATCTCAATAAAAAGTGTATTTCTATGTGAGGTGATGGATGTGGAACTAGACTTACTGTGGTGATGACTTTGCGATATAAACATACATTGACTCATTATGTTGTATACTTGAAACTCTTATAATATGTCAGTCATACCTCAATAAAAGGAAGGAAGGAAGGAAGGAAGGGAGGGAGGGAGGGAGGGAGGGAGGAAGGAAGGAAGGAAGGAAGGAAGGAAGGAAGGAAGGAAGGAAACCCAGTGCAGGAACTTGGCCATCATACTCACACACAAGGTTTGCCAAGTCACTTTAGCTGACAATGGTTGGGTCTTCATTTTATCCCAAGGCCTGAGCTGGATTGAGGGCCCTTGAGGGGAGTCACGTGACTCTGGCCCTGGAGAGGCAGCTTATGTCCCATGCATGGTTCTCCTGAGTCTCTCAAACTTGGAGGCAACGTAATTTGCCAGATGACATTTCAACAAAAGCCAAATTTGCAAACACCCATTCACTGAAGAATCAATTCATCCAAGGACGAATTTTCTAAAGTTATTTAGACTTAATTCCTGCTTGGTTAACCCATTCCAGTGGAAATATTTAAATGTTAAACATTTAATGGGCTAACTGTTTGGGTCTATAGGACATAGAAGATTATCTGGTTTTCCAGGTGTTCAGACGTCTTTTGCTCTTATTGTTATTATAGCATTTTAAATTGTATTAGTAATTGTTGTTGCAGTGGTTTTCACTAATTTCTTTAGTTCCGCTATTAGAATTAGGATTAATCTTTTGGGCTGCTCTGATTGTTCCCCAACCTTAATTCAGAATCTGTTTTAGTCATGTTTTTATCATGCCAGCTAATCGAGTACAATCAAAGCACCCATACAAGAGTGGGGAACATGTTTATCTACAAGGAGGAGTATTTATATCAGTGATTCTGGGTCAAGCTTTTCAGAGTTTAATTACACCCAAGGGAAATCGTGGCACTCAGCAATATATCAAACGTTAGATGCCTCTGGAGTTCATCTCCATACAATAACCACATTATCTTTGCATTTTACAGCTTAATTCTTGCTTTTCAGAGTTCTTTATGTGCTGCATTCCTTGGTAGTAACAGAAAACACGAAAGGCTGCTGTAACTATAAGCCTAGTTCCTTATGGGTGTGGAGGACTGAAATTATGTGTGGGGAATAGTTCATGTGTGTTTTTTTTTAACTCAAAAGATGCTTGTATTTTTAACCTAGACTTCACTCGTGAAAAATAGGTTTGAACACACTGTCCACAGCCAAGTAAACATAAGTAATTAACTCTCTCTGCAAAAAACTCCAAATGTTCTCTACTGGGCAAGCAATAAACACTCATTACAGAAAAAAGAGAAGATACAGGTAAGCACAAAGGAAAAAAATCACTAGAGATAGCAACTGTTAACCTTCTGGTAACTGGTTAGACCTTTTTCTAATAATATGGTATAATATATAGTAATCACGTGTATCTTCACGTTCTCTTTACAATAATTCAAACTCTACAGACTGTTATTAACATGCTTTTTTATTTCACTCAGCAATACATTATGAATATCATTTCATATGGATCCACTGTTGTTCAGTCATTCTTTGTTGCTGCATAATATTCCACTGTTAGATTGACATGACATATATATTTACACTGCCTCTAGTTGTTTGATCTTATAAACAACCGTACGAGGGAGCGCCCGGTGGCTCAGGTGGTTAGAGCTCCATGCTCCTAACTCCGAAGGCTGCTGGTTTGATTCTCACATGGGCCAGTGGGCTCTCAACTACAAGGTTGCCAGTTCGATTCCTCAAGTCTCTCAATGGCAACTGGACCTGGAGCTGAGCTGCGCCCTCCACAACTAAGACTGAAAGGACAACTTGAAGCTGAACGGCACCCTCCACAACTAAGATTGAAAGGACAACAACTTGACTTGGAAAAAAGTCCTGGAAGGATACACTGTTCCCCCAATAAAGTCCTGTTCCCCTTCCCCAATACAATCTTTAAAAAAACAACAACAACAAAAAAAAACAAATAAACAACTGTATGAGAAACATTCCGGTATCTATGGCTTGTCCAGTTAACTTTTCGTGATAAATTACCAAAAGGAGAATTGTTAAAAGTTGGCAATTCAAAGGTTTTGAGTCCCCATAGAAAACTGGCTTCCACAGACAGTCCTCTTAGCTTTCTTGGGCATAAGGGATTCTAACTTCCCTATGCACTCACCGACTCTACTCTAGGCAGTGGTTTCACAACTTCTATGAAATTGTTACACCCCCACATGACTTATCGAAGTCCTTGCTAATGGAACCTTTTCTCTGGCAGGACCTGTGTGACTTAAAATGAACCCTTCTCCTACCACCCACTCTGGGCATTAGACTGCCATTCTCTCTGTAGATGAGTGATATGGATAAGTGGTATGGACTTCTGATTCAATCTCACAGTAATTGTCATAGGTCAGTGCTCTCTCTCTTGATCTAGTGGCAGAAGCCTACTCACCTTGTCTGAGTGCAGTAGCAGAAACACCTAACCAGTGGAGGTTTCGACCAGCTTGATCTTAGGCTCTCCTTAAGATGTGATGGTCCCCTGTGATGCAGAGTCTTTGATGCTCACTGTAAATGCATAGCATTTGTCAGCAAGCAGCCTTACCACCTATTATTTTCCTGTTCACGTATTTCCAGTGATCACTGTCATATTTGAGTTCTGATGTTTTTCTTCCATTCCTAGAAGAAGGGCCAATTCATGACCATCTAAACTCTAGTTATGAAAGGTCTATCCTCAAGATAGCTTTGTTAGAAATGCTTTTGGAAAACACAAACTTCATCTTCTTTATGGTGGGTCATAGCTTAGCACTGAAATAGGAAAATGTCAGGCAGAATAGGCTGCAGCTTCTTACTTCTAGAAGATGACTTCTTGCCTGTGGTATGATGTGCCCAGATGGCAGAACTCAGCACGCATACCAGAGCTTGCGGTGAGCTAGAGATGAATAAATATGAACGTAAGAGACCCTTTTGGGGTGGCACATGATTTTGGAATGCTCTGGAACAGAAAGTCTTCCTGGCCTTATTAGGAACCCAAATAAGAATGCTTAGCAAACTGAAGAACTTTGGAGTCTTAGAAAGCTTCCTACAGAGACCTCTATGCTAAAAGCAAGTGCTCATAGAAAAGTAAGTGAGACTACAAGTAGGTGTTCATAGCATCGAGGCTAAAACAGAAAAGAAATGCCTGGGCTGATCATTACAGCAGGCAGGTCGCCCCTAACAAAATCTTTGGAGCAGGTCGAGCCTAACAAAATCTTTGGAGCTGGTCAAAGAGGCTGACACAAGATGCCCGAAGCCCGCAGCAGTCAGAAAATAGGTACTGGGAGAATTCTCGGTGGAGAGTGGGAATAAACCAGATAACCTTTTTCCTTTTCTGCTGTTTGAAAGCTACTCTTGCCTATCTTAGTTATAAAGCCATTATTCTTAATGCTGTTTCTTGCATCCGTAATCATTCCTTGATATGAGCTCGGTACCACACTGCCATTGCCTAGTGAACAGACAGTGGGGTTTGTACACATTTTCACTGGGGAGTATATTAGCTTCCCAGGGCTGCCATAACAAATCCCCACCAACTACGTGGCTCATAGGAAAACAAATTTATTCTCCCACAGTTCTGGAGACCAGAAGTCCAAACTCAAGGTGTCAGCAGGTGTGTTCCTTCTGGGGATTCTGAGGGAGAAGCTGTTCCATGCCTCTCTCCTGGCTCCTGCTGGTGACGGGCTTACAGTGGTGTCACTCCAGTCACTGCTTCCATGATCACATGGCATTTCCCTGTGTGTCTGTCCAAATCCCCTCTCCTTATAAGAATAAGTCATTACCACGTGATTTCACTAATATGTGGGATATACAACTGAAAACAACAAAAGAACAAGACAAACAAATGAAGAAACAAAAACTCATAGACACAGACAATAGTTCAGTGGTTACCAGAGGGTAAGGGGGGTGGGGGGTGGGAGATGAGGGTAAAGGGGATCAAATATATGGTGATGGAAGGAGAACTGACTCCGGGTGGTGAACACACAATGGGATTTATAGATGATGTAATACAGAATTGTAAGCCTGAAATCTATGTGATTTTACTAACAGTTGTCACCCCAAACTTTAATTAAAAAACAACAACATGTCATTGGATTGGGGGACCACCCTAGTGCAGTATAACTTCATCTGATTACATCTTCAGAGACCCTTTTCAAATATGGTCACATTCACAGATTCCAGGTGGACAAGAATTTTTGGGGGACACTATCCTACCCAGTACAGGGAGCTACCCAGCTTCCCTTGGTTCCAGTTCCTTGTAATCGTCAGTTGGTTTCCTGGGTTGAGAATAAATTCAACCACTAGATGACTTTTCAGATGGAAAATGCCAAAACAGGCCAAGTAAGCAGAACCCCCAAACTCCCTATTATGTTGTACCTGGAAAAGGAGGTTCCTAGCTCCACTGAAGAATACTCAGAAACCTTTTATGGAACCTAGCTTTTGGGATGAGACCTTTGCAGCAACAGAAATTGAAAGGGGGCTAGAGAACACGCGGTGTGTGTTTGGAGAATATCTCACTTTCACAGATCTTGTCAGTGAAAGTATACACTTTTCAGTTTTGAACTACCTAATGATCTCCACACTAAAAATTTTATTGCCTGGCATCCAACTATTCGTGATAAGTGTTGCCAAAATATTACTGTACTATTTAACGATTCAATCGGCATATTTTGGCTACAAACGAATCACTGAGTGGCGTCCAATGACTGGTATTGGTATGGCTGTAACACAATAGCTGTCCAGAGACTACCAGTAAGGTAGGCCATACCTGCTCTCCTGGGAGGTTCATGAAATTGGCAGGCATTTGGTGGTACAGAATAGAGCCACCTTACCATAGGGTCGGCCTTTCAAAGGAGGAACGTGTGTTGCTTTAGGAGAAGAATGTTATACTTACCATCCCTGCAGATTGCTAAAAAGAGCTGGCAAACCACAACAGAAACAGAAAATTAGGTATTTTGGTTAATAACCCCCTGTCTGGTTCCCGGGGCTCTTCAGATTGGAGATGCAATCTTTCCTCTTGATTCAATCTTGGAAATCTGAGCTCCTGGCTGAGAAGTGGACTAAAAAATCAGATCACCTTTCTCTTAGAAGTTGTCAGTATTGTGGCGATTAGGTGTGTGATCTCCAGAATCTTAAATACCTCTGTGCAGACACCAGCCCATGAAATGATCTGACCAATGATTGTTCGGAACAAAGAGCACCAAAGCCTGACAATCTATGGAGGTTGAAACAACCACTCATTTTTGTGTCAAGTTGCCTCACACAAAAAAGTCATGTTGGAGTCTGAAAGCCCAGAGCCTCAGAATGGGACCTTACTTGAAGATAGGGTCCTTACAGAGGTGAGCAAGTTAAAATGAGATCGTTAGTGTGGACCCTTATCAAGTATGAGTGATGTCCTTATAACAAGGACATTTGGACACAGAGACAGATATGCATACAGAGAGAGTGCTGCGTGAAGATGAGGGCAGAGATCAGAGTGATGCTTCCACAGGCCAAGGAGTGCTCAAGGTTATCAGCCAACTACCAGAAACTAGGGGAGAGACATGACATAGATTCTTCTTTACAGCCTTCAGGAGGAACCAACCCTGCCAACGCCTTGATCTTGGATGTCTAGTCTCCAGAACTATGAGACAATGAGATTCTATTGTTTAAGCCCCTCAGTTTGTGGTACTTGGTTATCTAGCCCTAGCAAATGAATGCAACTGGAAATCTGATAAGTGATTGCAATACTTAAAATAGCAGAGAAATTCTGCTATCGATTGATCACGCACTGAGACATTAATGGTCAATCCTTCAGCTCAGGCTGAAGAAACTGAGATGCTATGCTTGGAACCACTTGTCCCTGCATAGCTTACTATTTACTGTTCCATTGTCTTCATTAGCATAAACTGACTATTTTAGAAAACACTGGCCCAAGAAAATGAAAGTTGGAAATGCTTTTATTGTTCATTCCAGGAAGTTCCCCAAAGGACAATCAATGCTTTAAAAAAAGCATCGACCAAGGACAGTTTATTACCTAAGACTCTTTGAACCTGTGTCTTCAAAACTCCTGTCTTACTAAACCACTCTAATCCTATCACCAATCCTAAAATAGTACATTGTGACTCTTATCCAATCTTAAACAAGCCCCCACCCATATTGAAAGACCTGTCTTAATCTAGATGCAAATTCTCAATAAAATCTGACCTTCACCCTCCGTCTTTGAGACCCTACCAAGGCCTGTGATGAGATGGCATTCTTCTGTACTAAGTTAGCAATAAACTCAGCTCTGTTATATCAGCAAGTTGTGTTGATGACGTTTGGGAGCCAACATCCCAAAGAATGAGGTAGGTTTTTAAGCATTAGAACAAGTCACAGTTGAGGAAGAGAAGGGATAGTTGAGGGAGAGTGACAAATGGTGAGTCTGAGTCACCCAGGAACCCTTGCCTAAAGAGAATAAAACCAAAGAAAACTAAGAGGTGGTTGTGGTTGGAGGGGAGGAGGTGATGACACATCCATCACATCAAAAATAAATATTCCCTTTTGATTGCAGTACTGATTACTTATTGCCTAAGTTTTGGCTGCTAGAACAAATTACTATAGGCTGGCTGGGCTTCAACAACTAATGTTTATTTCTCAATTCTGGAGCTCGATGTCTGGCACCAGGGTGGCAACACGGTTGGGTCTGGTGAGGACTCTTCCAGTTTGGAGACTCTTCCAGTTTGCTGACTTCTTGTATCCTCCTGTGGCAGAGAGAAGGCAGGCTAGCAACCTGGCTCCTTTCTGTGAGGGCACTAATCCCATTCACAAGAGCTCTACTCTCGTGACCTAATTATCTCCAAAGGCGCCCATCTCTAAATACCATCACCTTGGGGATGAGATTTCAATGTATACATTTTGGAGGGACCCAAACATTCAGTCTGTAACCCTCACGTTGCAATTAAAACATCCATGTCAGTGTCCTCTAGCCTTGCTACGCAAAGTCTAGTCCTGTGAAGGAATAGCACCAGTGTCATCTGAGAGCTTGGTAGAAATTCAGCAACTCAGGCCACATTCAAGAACCAGTCAATTAGACTGCATTTTAACAAGACGCCCAGGGCGACTTATATGCACATAAATGTTTGGGCAGTTCTGGAGTTTAGTGGATCTCCGACCGAGCTGAGCAACTGAATGTAGATAGATGCTCAGGCCCTGCGATGGTTTTGGAATTTCTGTGTGGAAAGTCCCAGGAAATGGGGACCAATTTAGGTCACCCTTGGAAAGTGAAGCAAGTAAATCAACACATTTTAGGTGGGATTTGTCATTGCTGAAAAGAGGGCAGCACAGTAGAGCAAAATCAGAGCATTCAGAGTGTAAATTCTGTTTTTTTCATTTATCATCTGGTCCCCACGAGCTAGTCCTTACTCAGAACTGAGTTTCAGTTTCATTTCAACACAAGAGAAGTAACAACATTTCCGTAAGGAAGGTCTCATAAGAGTTAAATGCAAATCTAGGTGAAAAGTGCTTTGCAAGCTATAAATTCTTATGCATATGTAAATCAGATAAATTGTTATTTGGCAAGTAATTTACCCTAGGGATGGTTTGCACTATGTTCATGATGAAGGTCTGTTTTTAAATTATCCATCTGTGATCTTAAGGTGAGAAAATTACAACATGACTTGTATTTTCCAGGTATTTTCTAAAAATCAGTTATTTGCTTCAGTACGTTTTCTTACAGGAATAAGACTTAATGGACTGAATTTCTTTCTTCCTTTCTTTCCCTTTCCTTCCTTCCTTCCTTCATGCCTTCCTTCGTTCATTTCTTCTTTCTTTCCTTCCTTCCGTGTTGCTTCCTGGAAGCCAGAGGCTTTTTTTCATGGATGCAGCAATTCTCAAATCCTCATTCCTTGTATTACCAGCTAAAAAAAGAGAGACCATTTCCTCTGGTAGATGGCTTAGGACACCGCGGGAGTAGAGAAGAAGAGAGGAAACATCTTTCTCAGAAATCCTAGCAGACTCATTCCTTGCCTTACCTCAAGCTCCTCAAGTTCCACTGGGTGAAATTCCGTCATGGGCCCACTCCAGAATCAGCTCTGTGGCCAGCGAGATGAAGTATTCTCTTATTGGAGGGAACCCATCAAACCCATTCCTAGAGCTTGGGGGAGAGTCAATTTCACACCAACTGAAGAGCATAGAATGGGGAGAGGGAGGAATCTCCAAAGAAAACTCATAGTGTCTGGACAGAAAGGCAGGAAAGGTGATCCCTATCTGATGGACACCAAAAAATGAATACCAGACCAAGATGGGTCCAACAACAGCCTGTGGGCCAAATGCCACCTGCCACCTGTTTAGTTCGGCCCTTGAGCTAAGCATGGTTTTTACATTTTTAAACGATCGAAAAAAAAAATCAAAATTTGTGACACATGAAAATTATATAAAATTCAAAACTGGTGTCCACAATAAAAACTATTTTTGGAACACAGTTACGCTCATTTGTTTATGTATTGTCTATAGCTGCTTGCATGCTACACTGAGAGTAGCTGCAGTCAGTACAGGTTGACCATAACCAACCTACGCTCTGGCTTTTTGGAGAAAAAGCTTGCCAGTTACAGCACTAAACCATCTAGGTTAACTTAAGAAAAAAAAAAAAAAAAAAGAGAAGAGGAAAAGAAAAAAAGTTGATGGCTAACATAACTGAAAATCGCAGGGATGGATATGTTTTTAAGCCTGGCTGGAACTAAGGGCCTCCAGTTTTGGCACCAAAAATTTTCTCTCTGTCTCTTTCTTTTTTTCACCCTCATTCTTCCCTTTTCTTCCTCTTTTGCAACCCCTCAGCTCCACTTTTTTCTGCGTGAACTTTGTTGTCAGGAATGCTCATCCCAAGTGGTAGCAGATACACCACTAGCAGCTCTCGACTTCCATTGTTGTTGCAGCTACTGAACCTAGGACAGGTATTTCCCAAGAGCGTTAGCAAAAGCCCAGAGGAAAGCCTGACAGCTCTGCCTTGGAATGATAGCTCATTGAGAGAAGAGTGGCTGGGCCTGGAGAAAGAGGGGTTCTTGTTAGTCAGCCTGGGTGATGCGTTTACCCTTGTACCTGGGGTCCTGAGACCACAGGACAGGTAGCCCCACTCATGACTAGTGGGACATTCCCCAAAGAAAAAGATGCCACAAGACACAAAGCATCCGACGTTTACTCAAAGCCCACTCTTTATATTTTTAAAAGCTTATTTTTGGTTTCGATAACTAGTAAATCACTGCATTTATTTCAATACACTTGTTTTTAAAAGTTTTTCTTTCAGTAGGTGTGTCTGGTGAAAATGTGTTGAGTGATGCCCCCTTCAAATTTTATGTAATTGTTTAGGGTCTATTCTGTGATAAGGAGTTGGCATCGTAACGTAGATTTCCCCCCCCCCTCAAAGTGGGTTCCAGGGAATCTAGGTCTGTTTATCCAGTCGAAGCATGAAACCGAAGGGAATGTTTTCAGAGCAAACAGCCTTTCAGAAAGAACAGTTGCTTGGGCAGGTTTTTGGAGCAATGGGATTTCGATGTGGTGGAAAACGCATGAGGCCCAAATACCTGATGCAACTTGTCAACACTTTCAATTCTACATCTGTTGTTGATCACACTGTGGGACTTGTTAATATGTTTATGATCATGTTGCCACAATGGAAAACACCAGTTAAATTGTCATGTCTAGTCAGGTAGGGCAGCAGGTCCTTCACGTGTATTTGATGACAAACAATTGTACTAAAACGTGGCTGGGTTATTTCACTAGCGTAACTCGCAGACCGCCTGTGTTTGGTTTTGTTATTCTTTGTGCCCCAGGCATAAGCAAGTAGAAAAATTCAGGATATTTAAGCCAAGAAAGTGGTATAATAATTAGCTCCCCCATTAACAAAAACGTCAGTTTTGTGTGAGGTGCTAGTTAGGTTTTCAGGGTTGTCATCTCTCATCTGGTTAACAGAAAAGCTGGCTCTTTGAAATGAATGTGCTAGAGTCCAGGGACTTGCTAAGCACCTCTAGTTTACAACTGAGAAATACTGGGGGCTTGTACTATCACAGTGCCATTAATGTTTCCTATCAACACTACAGCAAATGTTTTTAGACAACAAATTAAAATAGAATTTTTTTCCCTAATCTGTAAGATGGTCGCCTTCCCCCTTCCTCCCACCATTTCCCCTTTGAATGAGTTATGAATGAGATGTCAAGTTACCATCCAATAAGGCCTGTCGGGCTGGAACACACCGCACAGGAAACCTTGTAGGATGTCTCACTTAAAATATTTCATTCTTTACCCAAATAACGAAACAAGACCGATTTAAAGTAACCAAAGAAAACAGAATTTAGAGCTGCACAGCCAAGCGCCATGGGTAAAATTTCTGTGCTGGGCACCCATGGACTTGAGCGATTCCAGACATCTGAGGGACCGTGTCTGACCCCTCTTTGTACACCAAGTACCCAGCACACAACAAACATGACATAGGTAAGCATGTGAGACTGTCTCTCACCATCATTGACTTCCATCTTGTTGTCATGGTTACACACACAACTTCCTACTAAGCACCATGCTCCCTGAAAGCAGAATTTATCAGGAACCACAGCACAGTGCCTTCTGTGAAATATGTCTTTTGAAGTGAAAACAGGACATTTATTACATCTGAAATATTTATCTACAGGAAGTAGAAAATGTGTCTGGGTAGTGGTATTCTGATTGCTTCTCAATAATGGCTTATTTTCTCATGAGAACTTTTTTTTAAATTGTCTTCATTAATGATCTGAACAAGGTAGAGGGATTTAAGCAGATGGTACCCAGAGCTGGTCTTTAAGTCTCAAACATTTAAAATAAAATGAAGGGCAGGATAAAGTTGTAAAATAGGAAGGCATAGCATCCCAAGTTGAAATACTTGCTGGTGTTTTCAGCAGTTTTATTTGGAGGTGAGCTTTACCCTAATGTCTACTGGCTGAAAGAATGAGTGAGGAATACTCATAACTCTCTCAGAATTGTATCTAGTTAGAAAATGTTTATCCTGCTGAGACAAACACTAAGGGTGTATTTAGGAGCCTTGAGTAGGGGCAGAAAATCAGGAAAGGAGAGGCCCTGGGGAGAATGGAATGGACATCGATAAAAATAATCCAGATGGTGGATGGCATAGCCTAGCGAGGAAAAAATCAAAACCAAAACTAAAATTTCATAGAATTTTATGACAAAAGGTGACATCGGAGGCTCATGACCTTTTGGGTTATACAACAAAGAGATTTTAGTTTCTTGAATGTAAACTCAATGAGATTGGGGCAGAGCCCATTTTTGCTCACCATAGTACACCTATTACAATGGTGTACTTTTTCCTTGCTAGGCTGTGCCATCCACCTGGCACATGGTAGGTGCTTAATAAATACTTGGTGAATGAATAAATGATTATAGAGTCAGTAGCTCTAGTCTCCAACTCTGCTTAGCCTTGATCTTGGATTCCTAAAAATATGAAGACAGAGAAGTACCCAGAGTAACTAAGCATTGGGGGGAAGCTAGCTACTTATTTTTGTATTCCTGTCCTTTTCAGGGTTTGTCTCATGTGCAATCTTTTCCATCTTGTCAAACTTCTTACTCCTTTTCACGTAAAAAGTATCTGCAAATACTTGCAAAAATATGGCTACCTTCCTTTCAAGATCCATATAGACTTTTGGTAGTATGAACATACACTTTGAAGAATAATAATTATTTTTTTATTTTATAGATTTGTGTAACACCTTTCCACTAGAGAATATTGTTTTGGTTTGAGAATTTCCACATTTTCTATAAACAGAGAAAATTATTCTCCTTTGTGGCAAGGACTTGAAAAAAGAATAATTCCCAAACAGGTCTCATTAAGACAACAAACTCTGCTTCTGTCCCAAGAGCTTCTCCCTCTGAGCATCTTGCCACAAATCCCATCTGTTTTCAACTGTGGGTGTTACAGTTAAAACAACCTTCTATGTTAATCCATAGCGACAAGCTAATTTAGCAGACATGTTAAAACAATATGCTTTTCTAAAAGTTGGCTTGTCAGAGTTGATGGACTTTGACTAAGAAACATGGTAAAGGAAGATTTAGCCATTAAAACTAATGTTTACCTTTGTGATTAATATCTATAAGAGTAAAGAAAGGAGCCATCATAAACAGATGATTGAAAACGGGTAACATGCTCTTAAATGCTCATTTCACGTGAAATGGCCCAGCACTTAAATTTATCATCAGTGAAATAACAGGATTGGGCTCACTTGTGCTCCTGGTACTGTGCTGGGTTCAAAGAAAAATGTCTTGAACTCCCTCCTCTTTCTCTGACCTCTTCCCATAAAGCATAAGGGTGACTACACACCCAGAAAGTCTATGGCCATTTTTCAAGCCAACTAAGCATTTCATGTAAACAAACCTTGCAATTCTTTGCCCATCTTTGGGTAAAACCTTGCTGGAGTGTGTTATATGGGATCGTGTTGGAATATCATCATTACTGTCTGCCTTCAAAATTGTCTGAGTGAACGCTATAAATTTAAGACATGCAGGGAACAGGGACTCTCTGCAAAGCCAAGAGGAATATGACAAGTATAATAAGATTTATTATTTGAGTCGTTTCTAGTATCACAAAAGGATTCCAGGCAGAACGTTTGCTCATGTCATTTGAAAATGGAAGAAATAATGCCCACATTGCCTGTCCGGGTCGAAAACCATGATTAAGAGTTATAAGCATGATTAAAGTCTATGTGTCTGGCATTGTACAAATGTCAGGATGTTTTTGTAATAGCTGTAATTAAGTAAAACAAATCAAATAATGCTAAATGTTTTTAAAAGTCGTTTTAACTGGATTATTTTAACTCCTAGGTTCCAGAGCCAAAGTTTGGGTGTGTCCTGGGAATTTTGGAGTCTTGGGGTATTAGCCCGGACTGTATTTAGGTTGGGTAATTTTAGCTCCAAGTGTGAGAAATGCTCAACTCAGTCTGACTTAAATAGCAGGGTATTTATCAGTTCACAAAGCAATCAGTCCCGATGGCCGTTCCCTTCCTCTGCTTATTCTCAGCTCCTCAGACACGATTCCATGCAAAAGAGAGAAGGGGACAATCTCTTCCTGTGTCTCTATAGGAAGTGATGAAATCTTTCCTAGATGGCCCCTCGGACAAGAACGATGTCACACCCCCCAGTCAGTGCCCCTGAGAGTAGGGTTCCCGTGGCTGTTGTAGACAAACCAGGCTCTAACTCTGCATTTGGGATGGGGCCCCGTGAACAGAATGGGGAATCCTGCCAGAAAGAAAGGGGGTTGGTAGTGAACGCTGGGTGAAAAAACAGCAGAACCCATTGCACAAGAGTGTGGGTTCTTGGGCCCCTTTTCATTAAATTTCAATTTACTTATTTTCTCATTGCCTTAATTACCTCGTGTGTTTATTATTTCTCGGAGAGCGACTCTTTCTTGGACTTGAGATTCCTATTGCCAAGGCTCTGCTTGATATCACACGTTTGATTCCCCACTGCACACAGTGGATTCTGGATTCCTCGTATGGCATTCAGAACGCCGCACAACTTTATGTTCAGCCAAAAGAGTCATGGGCTCTTCTCTACATGATAAGCCCTTACTCTGGGGCTCTGCCTCTCTAGTGTCCACTCCTCAAAGTGCTTCCTCCATCTCCTAGAGAGCGAAGCTGGTTCATTTCCCCGGAAGCCTTCATTTGCAGCACTGATAAAGGATTGATCACATCTGCCTCCCATTACAACGATGTGTGGAAATGTTCTGTCATCTCCCACCACGATTCAATCTCCTAAAGACAGGAATTATGTTTTATTCATCTTAAAACTTCCGGGACCAGCAGACAGTCATTAGTCAGCAACGTGTTAAACGGAATGGAACCATTTATTTGTTCTCTCTGTTGTCCGGGGACTCTGTTATTATACATGGACCCTTCCATTAACTCCTTGTGTGAGTGTCCCCGGGGTGCCATAACAGATTGCCACACATGCGGTGGGTAGCTCACAACAACAGGCATGGGTTCCCTCCCAGCTCTGGTGCCTGACTCTAAAATCGAGGTATAGGCAGAGCTGCAGCCCCTGGGAGGTGCAGGGGGAGTTCGTTCCTTGCCTTTTCTGTTTTCTGGTGGCTGCCTGATGTTGCTTGGCTTGTGGCCACATCACTTCCGCCTCTGCCTGTCTTCACATCACGCCTCCTCTTTGATGCTGGTGTCAGCTCCCAGTGGTGTAAAAGTGCAGCACACACAGTTATGTCCAGTGCATAATACTCGATAATGACCATAGACGACCATGCTACTGGTTTATGTATTTC
Source organism: Rhinolophus sinicus (assembly GCF_036562045.2). Classification (NCBI taxonomy): domain Eukaryota; kingdom Metazoa; phylum Chordata; class Mammalia; order Chiroptera; family Rhinolophidae; genus Rhinolophus; species Rhinolophus sinicus. The sequence continues at coordinate 65,879,870 of NC_133761.1, forward strand.
CTGTTAGCATTATTTTAGAGCCTACGCTTCTTGCTTATATATAAAAAGATGTTTGCTGTGACACACTATGCCTGAGACACGGGCAGCAGCCTCACCATCTCGTGTGTACTGTATCCCTTGATCGAGCTTGATTTAGTCTTGCGTTTGTGCAGTCCTGGGCTGCATCAGACAGCCTGGGTGTGCAGTAGGCTGGAGCACCGAGGCTTGTGTACGTGCCTGATATTTGCACAAGGATGAAATCGCCTAATGACACAGTTCTCCAAAGTCTCCCTGTCTTTACGCGGGGCATGACCGCGTTGCTATTCTACAGGCAATTCCACTTCCTAGCACCCTCTCACCATCGCACATACCTCCCTTTCCACCCAACGCCATTGTTTATGTGGGTCGTTCCCTGTATGGACAACCCTGCCACCTACCTCACACCTGTTAGGAGCCTCTTATTTTCACCAACCTAAGGCTAGCCTCCCTTCCTCCAAGATTTTCCTTACTTTGTCCTTCTCGGCAACATGGTTGCAAGTTACCACATTATTAGCTCACATTCTGTTGTCGTTGCTATTGTCACTTCTGTCTGTTTTCTATCTCCTCTCCCCCACAACAGTCTCCGTGTCTATCATACTGCTTGACACTTAATGTTTGAAAATCTTTTTCTTGCTATATAAATGCCTGTGAAGTCCACCCAGAGTGAGGAGGTGAAAACAAAAGCAGGAAAAATCAGTCTCACCACCCTGAGATCAGCGGAGCAGCTGAAGAGTTTCCAGTTGTGAGAGTCCCACTCCCTGCAACCTGCCAACAGCAGGGACACCAGCAGGGACACTGAAAGCAGAGGGGAGTGGACAAGAGGGATAAAAAGCACTTCCCTATATAGTTTTAGGAAACATCAATTCCATTTTTTTATAACAGATTTTGGTGCTGGGTCAAGGCCACCTCTTTTAGGGTGGTATTCTACACTAGAACAATAAACTGCCATAGGTTTTTTGTTTTGTTTTGTTTTTTCCCCTTGGAGTAATGGTCATATCTGCAAAAAAAAAAAAAAAAAAAAAAGAATGCTCCGCCCGCACACGGCTTGTTTGGCAGAGGAGGTATGCTTATGCAAAGCAACGCCAGTGAACAGGGGAGAGCGCCCAGGGAGAGAGGGATCAAAACACGTTTGTTTCTCGAGCCAAGAGATGAAGGTGGAAGGTGGGTTGTGAAGTTGCAGTTCTCTAGCTCTGGGTACAGAAGAATCCTGTCTGGAGCTCATGCAAATGGTTCCTGAGCCTTGACCCAGACCTGCTCTGTGAGAATATGTGGGGAGGAGAGAGGGAAAGCAGGAATCTACAGTTTAAATTTTTAAGAAAAATCAGGAGGTTTTTTATCCAGCAGGTCTGAAGACCATGTTTTAAGAAATAACATGAATTTTGGAGACAAATAAACCCAGTTTAGTCACATTCTAGCAGCCTGGACTTTAATTACACTAAAGCCTCAGTTTTCTGTCAAAGGAATGTAATATCAACTCATCTCATGGGACTGGTAGGAAGTTTACAGCGATAGAACCAGTGTGGTGTCTGGCACAGGGTTCCTTTGGAAGTATTTACAGTTTTGGCATTTTAGAAAAGGTAATGAATGGATCTACCTAAAATAATCCTCCATTTGAAGTGACATGAGTTGGCGGAATCTCCCACAGACCTGCGTGTGCACTAAAAGGTCGAAACGTCTGTTTTTTATTTCTATATTTGTGGTGATGCAAAGAGCACCCTATGTTACAAAATTACCTGAGGAGACGATAATCTGCTTATTGTAAGCATCGCCGTCTACTGTTTTCTTCTTCTCACTTTTCATGGCAATAATAGAGCTGAGAATTAGTTTCAAGCTAGACAGTAACAATTTCTAGCATCATACTGGTTCAGGACTGTCGTTTCTTTAATAATATAGAATTAAGGTGATATCCTGGAAGAGCACAAATGTCTTCTAAGAAAGATAAATCCAAAAGTTAATAAAAAAATTGATCCCAAAGCACTCTTCTTCTTTAGAACCCATTAGGACCTCATTGTTACATGATTTTATGCAAACCATTAATGCTGTAAGACTGCCTCATTATGAGACACTCATATACAAAACCCAACTCTTGGAAAATCGGTAATTTTGAGAAAGGTTGAAATTCTTTAGAAATGTAAGACAAGTTTAACTTCAGATAGTTTTCCCTAGTACACTTAATATGACAATATTTCCCCAAATTCAATTTATAGCATATTTTCATGCACATTGCTTTTATAAACTATGGCATAGCTATATTTAATTTTTCAGCCTATACAGTCTCTTAAATAACAAAGTGGAATTTTACTCTCTGTCAGATATAGTAGTATTTTCTTTTATTTGATGTCTCTTGCTGTGGTCTTCAAGGTTCAAATATTTGCCTTATTTTTTAATTTTTTAATTCAGTCTTCAGCTTCGTCATTAGTCATCTCAGGCTCGGGGACCACAGTGTTTTCAACTCATCTTCACAGGAAGCAACTGAGTCCCGTAGGCCATTTTAATTACTTTCCCTGGTGCTTTCTATTTTGATTTTTAAAAATAAAGTGACCAAATGTGACACCTTCATTTTACTTTTTAAGGAATTTTGACAAAATCTCTACCTGACAGATTATTCCTTAAATATTAAAAAAATCCAACTAATTATTAGGTTGATGGAAAAATAATTGTGGTTCTTGAAATTATTTTTTAACCTGTTAACCCACAATTACTTTTGCACCAACCTAATACATTTATTTCACAAGTTAAAGTGTAAACAGCAAGAATGAATTAATGCCATTCAATCACATGTTTTCAGAACTTGCTTTCTTATAAGGATATTCAGACTGCAAAGCAAACTGAATTTGAATATAAATTCATAAACTCAGAATATTAGAGTTGAAAAAGAACTTATCAGTCATCTGAGCCCTATTTTTACAGGAAAAATAATTTTAAAATGCCAGCATATCATTTTTGCCGTTTATTTTCTCAGCCTCACTGTTTATGGATATCTTCGTCAGCCCAGCTATTAATAGTAAATCCCCATCAAGAGAGCTAAGACAGTTTTTGGCTATTTCCAAATTGTCACTTCCTTTGCATTGTTTCATATTATAAATCTTCAGAAATACATTTTCTCTGTTTAGTTTGATCTGATAGTTAGATATTCTGACAGCAGATGTCATTCACCTTCATCAGTATTTGCATATCTATTTAAATGAGTACAATATTATTTAAATAACAAATATCAAGATAGCTTAGAGATGACAAATGAAACATAATTTAAAATATCTTTAAAATAACCCTTTTTTGATAATAAAAGTGGTATTTGTTCATTTTGGAAAGTTAGCATAATGCATAATAGCAAAAAGAAAATAAATTTCTAAGAATAATTACACAATCTTGAAAAAAACAAAACCTTTAGTATATATATATGGAGAGAGAGATGGATATATAAAAATATATTTGTTCAATATTTTTGTGTGTTTATGCACACATTAAAATACTTTCAACTTTAAAAAGTTGATACATGTGTATCTTGAATTATTGACACTTCTTCTTTCAGTTACAATGGACCATAGTTTTAGATACTACCATCTAAATCTAAGTAATGGAGGTCAGACCTGAATTTTCCCTGTTATAGTAGGGAGTTAAATTCTTGACCACGGGCCAGATGTCCATTTTGTTATATAAATAATTACAAACATCATATTAAAACTAACCAGAAAAAATATATCCATACATTGGTTATCATAAAATTTTCTACTGCATCTTTATTTAATGTAAGGAGATGTTGTGGATTGATTTTGTTTAATAATACATTATCATCAATTAGTGGGTGAAGGTTTAATTTATGTACTTTTTTTTATAGCCACAAATGAGCAGCTAAATGAAAATGAACGTCTTCATTAAGCACGTAGCATTCAAGAAGAAATTTTTAGGTTTTAAAAAGATTTCATGAGAATTAAAGATTTAGGGTCATTTGTTGTTTTTCATAAAAATCCTTATGTAAGTTGATTTTACTCACTTATTTTTCCCATTGAAATGGTTTTCATTAAAAATAAAGTTTCCTGAAATATTCAAGATAGGCTTTTGCCCCACATTGCTTGGACAATCACATTGGTTTTCGTGCCAAGATATTAGAAAAGCTTTGGAAGTGAGAATTGCAGGCCGTTTCCTTGTTCCTCTACTTGATTCCTCACTTTCATCAACATTTTCTAGACACTTCCACCAGTTTATCTTTTACCTTCTTCTCAGCATGAGGAAATCATTTTCCTCTCGGATGGTTTCTTGATCAGTCTCCAACTTGCTTTTTCATCCTTTCTGCTATTTCCCCAGCTTTCTTCTACTTCTTGGCTGAAAAAATAATTTAGGAATAGGGTGGTTCTGGAGGCCTCTGAAGAGGCTTTTAGAATTTCATGGCAAGGTTAGACTGCTGTCATACCCACATCTGGCCACCTCGCCAACCCAATCTGGTCATTAAATACCCAGGAGTGGGTAACTCAGGACTAGTGATTGGTGAATAATGATACCCAACTTCAGAGGGTACTCAGTGTGGAGAGATGACAAGACCCTAGTGGCCATTTCTTTTTGCTCTGAGGTTTCTTTTCTTGAGAGGGAAAAGCAGCAACATTTTGGGAAAGAAATTGCAAACTATCTGTGAAAACAAAGTGCCTGTAAGACAAAATTTCCAGCGTAATATAGAGCGGTGCTGGGGACTCCGTGTGTGCTGTTCAGAACAGAGTCTATGTACAGACGTGGAAATGATGTTATAAATAAATTTAGGAAGTGAGGGATCTAGCAGACATCTGAGAAGAGTCTAATGTGCACATAAAAGGAATTTTGGGTCATATCTCTATAAACAGAACCCTATTGCACTGGTTATATAATTAATCATAATCTTAGGTTTAGAGGAGAATTGAAGGCCATTTAATGAGGAGAGCCAGTCCTGTGAGCAGTGAAGCAATTGTCCTAATTCATGTTTAGTAGAGACTTTTACATGGTAGCGTTGGCCTTAGAACCTGTGTCTCCTGTCTTTTAGTGTGTTGCTTTCCTCCACAGTAGTTTTATACATATAGGAAAGCACGTATTCCATATTGCTTTTCTTCAGTTTTTCCTTCTTGCACCTATCCAAATTCTCCAAAGGTTAATCTACTCCTGACTTGGCATTGTCCAAATTAATCTCTTCAGTTGTCTACGTAACATAGCCATTAAAAATGATGACTACCAAGTAAGACAGATTGGAGTTTAATTCCATCCGTGCCGCTTTTTAGTCAGGGGCCCTGAGGGAGTTAATTTTCATCTCCATACGTCGCTTTCCACATCTGGGAATGGTAGATAGTAAGAGCTACCTTATCTATCGGGTGGCCTCAGAGGTGTATGCATTCCGTGCTATAACCCTTACGACTCAATATTGTTGTTGTCTGTTGTTGCCACATTACAACACAAATGATTTCTTCAGTAGAAATTAAAAGCCAGAGAAATCATGAAAAGAAACAAGGTTTGATCAAGATCGAAAAATCTGCCGTGCAAACTTCAGTTACCAATGGAAATCTGCGGTGATGCCTTTGAGTGTGAAGGGGGCCACGGCTGAGGCAATTGGACCGAAAACCTCACGAAGACCCCTCAGGCCTCAATATACCCAAGGAGGCAAGCTCGGTCAGCCGCAGGTGCCCTGGACCCAGACTCCAGCAGCGAATCCTGGATCATGCGAGGTTTCTACAACGTGGCAATCCATGCACAGGATAGAGAATGTGATGGAGAGAAACCTCTGAGGTCCCTCCCCGGCAGCCCCTGAGCAAAGTGAGGTGGAAAACAAAACAGAGAGTCTGCGTGATAATCCTCAGCAACAAATGCTTCGTGAAAGGGCTATTTGCTTCCAATGTGGGAAGCTGTGCCAAAAATGCGCTGAAGGCAGGCAGGCTGAGCCAAGTTAGAACAGAGTACAACATTTGTCATACCTTTGTAATTCACACAGCGGCACAGTCAGCGCGACCACAGGCTGTCCAGATGGTGGCCATCTGACTCTTTATAGCTGTGCTCTGTGTTTTCTTTAAAGCCCCCTTTCCTCTCTGTGTTCCCAGACACTTGGCATTCCTCTTGAAGTGGAACCCAACCCGAATAAAGAAAAACGAGTCTTCCTCTCCATTTTCAGGACAATGTTCTTTAAAAGAAATCTTTTGAAACATACAAAGTCCTTGATTAAATTTACATGGCAGCGAGGAAGTTCAGCCAAGTGATGGATGGCCTTGGTCTCGAGCAGGATTATGGATCCGTCACTTACAGGTCCTATGAGCTCAGGCAAAAGATTTCATCTGTCCGTGCCTCAGTTTCTTCCACAGTAAAATTGAGATAATAACAATACCTATGTCATAGGATTAAATGAGATTCACATTTTTAAAGCATTAGCCCTTGTGCTTGGTGCCTAGGAAGCATTCAATAAATGTTAGTAGTTCGTGTGATGGTTATATTTTAAATTTTATTTCTGAGACTGTGACTTCCCATGAGTTCCATAGACAAAAGCTTCTAAGACAAAGAAGATAAAGGTAGAATAATTTTGTATCAATTTTTTGGTAACTCTACCATTTGCCAAGTATTGACGAAGCGGCAGCTCTACATGTGTGATCTAAGAAACACGTATGTGTGTACTTTGGCACTGGGACTGGGTGCTTGAGAATTCCTCTCTGTCACATGCGAGGTGAACACCCCCTCCTGTGTCACAAGCCAGTTTTCTCCATTACACTCAGATGAGCCTCGTCCATTCTCCATGAAGAGGAAAGTGTAAGAAAAACCTGGCTCGAAACTCTCCCTCTTGATTGGAAGGCTGAGGCAAAAGCAAAAAGTCGTGCTGACACTTAAGGCATCGGTCAGAATCCATTTATGCATCTTTTTATAGTTTTGAGTTTGTTTTCATTAAAAAAAAAACGATGCAAGTGAATCATAAAACTCAACTACCATTTCGAACGAACGTCCCCCTCACCCAAGAAAATGGATCTCACCCTGAATGTCATATGCCAAGGGGTTGTTTTAGAGAAAGTGAGAGAGGAAACAGGAGATGTTTTCTGTTGGTGGTGTTAAGTGTCAACACATTTCAGTGGGTAGCGTAAGGTCTGACAGCACAAAAGATGAGCTTAGCCAGTGACACGTGGGGCAAAACAACAGCTGGCATTGTTTTAGGGAGTGGAAAAATAATTAATGTAGAATAAAACGATGCTGAAAAACGTTTGCATTTGCCACAAAAAATATAATAATGCTCCTCCCAGAGTTTTAAATATATGGGCAAAGAGAATACTGAGGTGGTCCCAAAAGAAAGCAATCATCAGCAGGACTTGGGGCTCTATATGAGATTCCGACTCCCCACAGTACCCCTGAAGGTTGTGAGTCTAAAGAGAAGCCCAGCGTCTTCTAGTTTGGGGACCACTCCCCCAACTGTACCATGCTTTCTCCTTAATCGGTCTCATGTCTGTCTCTCAACTTCTTTGTGGGGTCTTAAACCACAGAGCCACCTGGGGGTCAAGATTTGTGCGTGTTGTCAGAGTGGAAGCTAGTAGAGGTTTCAGTGTGACACCAAGGTCATGCCCACTGTGGAATCCTTGTTCTTCTTCTCAGGGGGTGTGAAGTGACAGAAGTTCAGCAAGTGCATTCTGACTCTGTGTCAGACACGGTTCCGTGTACTTGTGATACGGAGTGAGTACAATAGGAACAGAGCTGATGTTTTAGTAGGGGGAGGCGGGGCAAATAAATAAGTACATAGAAGGCAAGGAAACGATGATATGGAAAACGTTAAGACATGGCGAGTGCAAGAACGTGTGTACACGCGCGTATGTGATACGGGTAAATAAGGTAGTTAGGGAATGCTTCCTTGAGCTTTTATTTGAGCAAAGATTTGAAGGAAGTGGGGGAGCTAGCAATACTGATATTTGGTGGATGGAAATTCTAGGCAGAGGGAACAGCAGGTGCAAAGGTCTAGAGATGAATGGGTTAGTTTCATGCAGCTGCTACAGCAAATTTCCTCTTGGCTGAAAATAACAGAAGTTTGTTCTCTCACCGTTTTGGAGGCCCGAGTCCAAATTTGGTTATCACTCTGCTGAAATCATGGTGCCTGCAGGGCCGTGCTCCCTGCACAGGGTCCAGGGGAGGCTGTTCCTGGCCCCCTCTGCTTCTGGTTGGTGGTTGCGGGCCTCCTCTGGCTTACGGCTGCATCGCACCACCCTTCAAGTCCAGTATCTTCAAATCCCTCTGTGCTCCATCTCCACATCATTGCCATCTCCTCGTTGTGTGCGTGTCTAATCTCCCTCTGCTTCCCTCTCTTAAGGATCCATGTAATTGCATTTAAGTTCCACCCAGAAAACCCGGGATCATATTTCCATCGTAATATCCTTAATCAGGTCTGTGCTGACTTGGCCACATACGACAACACCCACAGGTTCCAGGGTGTAGGACATGAGCATCTTTTGGGAGCCACTTTTCAACCTACCACTACATGGATGTGCCCAGTGTATTTCAGGGACATCACAAAGGTTAATACATATAGACAGAGAAGAATACGCAAGAAGGAAAGTATAAAGAGATGGAATCCAAGAGGCAATACCTCACACAAGGTCCTGGAGACTGTTGTAAGAACTTGGCCTTCTGTGTCGAGTGAGACAGAGAGACACAAGACGGTTTGTGCAAAGATGTGACATGTTATGACTTACGTTTTAACAGGATTATTTTGGCTGCTGGGTTGAGACTAGTTTGTAGTGGGCAGGGACAGAAGCAGGGTCAGTTAGAAAGTTTTGAAAATAATCCAGACGAGCGATGATGGTGGCTTGTGCCAGGGTGTTGAGAAGGGTGGCATCCTGAACATGTTTGGAAGGATCAGCGGATGGATCATATATGGGGTCTGAGTGAAAGAGAAGTCAAGGATGACCCCACGATTTTTGGCTGGAGAAACTGCAAGGATGGAATTGCTATTAACCGAGATGAGAAAGGCTGGTTTGGAGGAGACCAGGAGCAAGGTTTTGGACGTGTTAAATGTGAGAGGCCTATTATACTGTGAAGAGGAAATCTAAGGGAGAAATGTGGCTAAAGATATACATTTGGGGGTCATCAGCGTGTATATGGTGGTGAAAACTAGGAGACTGGTGCAATCCCCAAGCTTGGGAGTGTAGGTGGTGAAGAAATCTGATGCAAGGGCTGAGCCCTGGGGCATTCCGTGGTTGAAAGGTTGAGGGAAACTAGCCAGTGAGACTGAGAAGAAGCCACTGGTGTGGTAGCAAGAAAAGGGAGACTGGTGTCCAGGCAGACAAGTGAAGAGAAGGTTTCCAGAAGGAAGCGACAACTGTGCCAAGTGCATCTTGTAGGTGAAGTAAGATGAGACCCTGCATGGGATGACTGTGCAGGAGAATCGGGGGACATGACTGGAGAGATGGAAACCGACAGAACTTTTGAGAAGCACCTTAGGTTGTTTCCATATCTAGGCTATTTGGAGTAACACTAATGAAAATAGGAATGAGGATATCTCTTCAACATCCTAATTTCAATTCCTGTGAATATATATCCAGGAGTGGGATTGCTGGATCACATCGACATTCTATTTTTAATTTTTTAAAAGAAACTCCATATTGTTTTCTATAGTGGAAATTGGTGAATTACATTGGCCTATATTTGGATATTAAACCAACCTTGCTTCCCAGGGATAAATCACACTTGGTCATGATGTATTATCCATTTTATAAATTGTTGAATTACATTTATAAACTTCTCTTTAGACATTCTGCATCTGTATTCATGAGGGGTATTGGATATTTTCTCTTGTAATGTCTTAGTAGTACATAACCCAAAAATATAAATACAACCCACTTACGTTTTTTTTTCTGATAGCATTTTTAAAAATAGTGCTACCTATGAGTTATATACAACTTACATATATTTTTTATATATCTTGTCCACATTCCTTTATGGTATTAAGACATTTTTAAATGCTTGCCTCATAGTCCATGGAGTGGGTATATTATAATTGTACATTTTCCCTAATGTTGGCATTTCCCTTAATATATTGATATTATAAATATTATATGAAGAATGTCTGAGAGCACATCATTTCCCACATATGTAGAAGTATAGCACAAAATTTGTGAATTTTGTATAGTTTACCAAATACCCAAAACAAAGATGGTTACAATGGAATTGTGGACACAAATCACTAGATGTGCCTTTTTGAGTGCATTGGGGAACTATGGCAAATTTCCTTTTGTTATGTGTGGAAGAATTGCTGAAAAATCTTTTTATTCTCTAGCTACTTTAAAAACGAAACTGAAAATAAATTACTCCTCACTAAGGGGTTGGGTAAGGTGTTTTGATACTGTTACGGGTTTCCTCTTAAGGATGTTTTCTAAGGATGTCACAAATTTCTACGGCAGTTAAGGAAATATACCTTGCTTTTAGGTAAAACAAAATTCATGAGTTTTCTGGGAAAGTGAATGAAATAAGGAAGGTCACTAACTAAAATAATAGATTTTAAAGAAAAGGATATGTAATTTCGATCCCATTGTATCATTTTTCTTCTTCTCTGCTTTTACAAAACCCTCTTCAATAATGTTTTAAATGTCCCTATCTCCGCCATATTGTTGAAAATCAAGACAGTTTTTGAAAACTCACCACGTAAATGTTTGAAGTAACGTATGTTGTTATTGTAGTATTTAATATCATAATTGATTGAATATAACACTTATGGATGAGCAGTAAGCTCCTATTACAATCTTGAGAGATTTTTATAAATCTGGCACTACATGTATTTCCCTAATCAAAAAAATGTCACTTTGAAAGGCTGTTGTAATGATAATTTTGCCAAAATCATGTATCTCCTCACTGTGGAAAACTATTTTTCCAAAGGTTTAATGGCAGGCAATTGTGACAGCTACGAGAACACATCTCACTGACCTCCCACTACGGGGATGATAACTGACCAAGAGCCCCAGCTGCTGCCCTCTGGGATTCGCTGCCATGTTTGCGCTGCTTAGCAGATGACGGGATATGACAGGGATATGAAAGCTTGCCTTCCTGTAACAGATATGGGGTTCCTCCGATGGCCAGCTTTGGCTCAAGACTTCCGACTGTTCTTGCCAAACTTTCATCAGATTGCATGGCAACCTAGGATGCTTTCAGGCAGTCGACCCTTCCTCCTCTCTCCTCCTCCACTTCTGCACCTGGGATCAGGTTTCAGTCACTGTCTGTCAGCTCTTTTAGCTCCTCCCGCTCTCTCTCACGCAGGCATTTTTCTTTATAAAACTCTTGCCCTGTTAATCTCATCTTCCTATTGCTTCTCAGAAGATCCAGACTAGGACTTCAATATAGAAAAATCTGAATTAAAACCATAACCAAATATAATTTTTATTGTTTGCTAAAAAACTAAAATTCTAGCCGTAATGTTAAATCTAGGTGTGAACATATAGAGTGCATGATCCTAGGGCTTGTATTTGGTCTTAGTGTGACAGATAAATACATTCAATATTATCCACCAATTGTGGTCTTGTGGGTCCGATTGAAAGCATACACTGAATGTCAGGATCAGCAGAAGGAATTAAAATAAAATCTTTTTGAAGGGCCAAAAAATTAGCACAATCAATGAGTTTTTTAAGAGTCTGTTTTTCTCTCTCCTTAGATCAAAGAGTGTAGGGTGCAGATAGATGCGTTTAAATATTTTTCATAAAATAATCTTTGTTTTGTGATGCAATGCCAGTGAAACATAATGGGGATTGCATACAACAGGATATGGTGAATTATTTAGGAAATAATAGCAATTATCAAAAGGGGTGTGTTGCTTCTGACTGAGTGATGCCGTAAACTCAGTGAGCAGGACTGGTACCGTTTTTCTCTGATCCCGGTGATGGTTTGCCCTGAGCCACTTGTATCCTCCTTCCTGGTTCTCTTTATAACCATTCACAGTGATTGACAAGATGGCAGCAGGGTATGGCCATGGACCTTTTCTATTGACATCTCTGTCCTGCCTTGTGAGTGCTCACACTATGACTTCCTTGTCATTGATACTGTGCTCTAAGCAGCTAATTAAAAAGCTCACACGAAAGAACTATAACACAGAGACTGATCATGTTTGTCTGGAAAGTGGGGCGCTTTATGGACCTTCTCTCTCGTCTTTGGCAGGACAGATTTCTCCTGCCGACCCATCAGAATTTCCTGGCTTTGCCGCTGGGCTAGGCAAGACTTTCAGAGAGGTAGTCCATGCTGAGTATAAAATTAAACTAAATGTTTTTTAAAAGAACAAAGTGATTTTTGAGTATATAGATTATTCACATTTTTAGTTAGTTTCAAAGAAATTAATCTAACCATCGGGCTTTCACTGAAAGGTATAATACAATTTTAATTTGAATTTTAAGCCGTGTGTGGAAACACTCTTTAAAAGCAATATACGATTTTTACTTCAGAAACTCACTTTTCATTAATAATTTTATTCTAGAATGACAATTACTATTTCTATCATTAATTGATGGTAATGTTAATTAGCCATAAAGAAATGTCTGACCTTTTCCTTAATATGTGATAGAATAAAATGTAAAATGGGAGGTGCATTAGCCTAGAAGTGCCACAGAGATACAGAGATAGTTGTTTCTCATCTTTTGTACTCAAAATAAAGAAGAATGATTTACAATTCTAGGGACAATTCTGATAATAAAAGTCAATTAAGCATTAAAAGCTTATTTTGAGCACTCTGTTGGCGCTTCTCTCCATTTTCCAGTTATACCTGCCTTTTTTGGTGTCTTCTAATGGCCATGTATCTCCTTTCCTCTGGCCCCCAGCATTCAGAACTCACAGTGGCGTGGGAGGGGTCGCTGAAGCGTCAGGGTGGCTTGTGGGGAGCCCTGGTGCCCTCCTGCCTGCATTGCCAGGCGCTTAATTGGCTCAGCTAGAATAACTCAAGGCGAAGTCTTCCAGAGCCAAGACTCCAGTTGCATTAGCCTCAGTGACACTTTTTAATGTTGATGCTATCTTTCTCCCTGTTTTTCAAAAGTGCTCAGGGATTTGCAGGATGGTACATAGAACTCAATTCCAACTGTGTACATAAACTTATTTTAAAAAGACAATGTAAAACAGTTAAAAGCACTGCGCATTGCACTCTGTAATTTGTTTGCAAATTTATTTCTTCTTCTGAAATGTGCATATTGCCTTCCTGGAATAAATCATACTCGGTCGTGATCTATTTCTTAAATTGTTGAATTCGATTTGTAAAATTCTGTTTAGACATTTGCATCTGTGTTCCTGAGGGATATTAACGAGAGTTATTTTCTCATGGGTATATATATATATATATATGTATATGTACATAATTAAAGAAATTACATTCTTTTCTAGAACAGAGTATCTTTTGAGCATTTCAGGGTTCTTTATAACTTAAACTATTTGACTTATAATTAAGCAGGTATTCAAGGAAACACGAAAGACCTTTACCTTTGTCCCAAGAGGTACACTTGCTACCGTTCTAAACGAGCAATACCGGTTGTAGTCACCAACAAGTGTTTATCACTTTGCAGCGTCATATCATTTATTGCTGAATTGTTTATTGCCTGTGTCCCCAGTGTGCATGCTGGTTCCAAGACTGGGGCTTCATTTCTCTTTTTATTACTATATTATTTCTTGGGAGTCTGGAATGGTGCCTGGCACTTTTGTTGAATGAATGAATAAAAGAACAAATTTTAAAAGTGTCAGTTACCATATTTTGTCATGTAGACTGCTTACCCACGTGTTTAGCCCAAACTTTCAGGGAAAAAAATCTTTCATTTTAATTTTTTAATTCAAATATTTATTTACATTTAGGTACTTGCTTTTTGTATTACAGAGGAATTTTAGCATTTATTTTTTAACATATTACGGGACAAGAAATTTTACGTAACAAATAATTACAAAACACAAGAACAGATACAAGGTATGAGAAATTTTATGTACCAGTAACAAATTTACGATATTTACATGTCATAGAAGGCCAAGAAGTCTTCGTCATTGCAAGTTTGCCATTAGTTCAACAAAACTGATGGTCGTATTTCACGGTATTATTTTGCATTTGGATATCGTTATTGATTTCTAGAGTTACACTTTTAACTCATAAGCACAAGTAAAAGAATTAAAAACATTTATATAGACACTGAATTAGTACGACCCATGCATAATGCACACCCTTATTTTTCCCTCACAAATTTGGGCAAAAAAGTGCACATTATACATGGCAAAATATGGTATGTAATATCTTATTTTTCTCATCTTTGAAACAAGGAAAATAATATCTCCCTTATAAGATTGCTATGAAGATTAGGTGAGGAAGGACAGGTAAACTCTCAACCTAATTTTTAGAAAAATGTTGGTTCCTTTTTCTCTTCTGGAAACAGTGTTTCTTCAAGTAGGAGATATCAACCCGGTGGGGGACATTTTGGAAATCTGTTTGGGGAAATTTTTGTTACCATAGGGAGAAGCCATTGGCATTTGTTGGGCAGTCAGGAATGCTAGGTGTCCTGTAATGCATGGGAAAACTCCACTCAGTAAAAACTTGCCATGTATCGTATGACTTTTGATTGTTCCACTGGACATCCATGTAGGTAAAAAGACAAATTTCTAATATCCAAGCTAGAGTCTAATTCTATTTTACATGTAAAAACAAAGCATTTCTACTGAAACCAGTATGGTCAGGAATGCAATGACTACCAGGAAAGTCAAGGGACGATTGAATTTTTTTCAATAAAGATTTTCTTTTTTCTGAATTTTTTATTGGGGAATATTGGGGAACAGTGTGTTTTTCCAGGGCCCATCAGCTCCAAGTCATTGTCCTTCAATCTAGTTGTGGAGGGCGCAGCTCAGCTCCAAGTCCAGTTACCATTTTCAATCTTAGTTGCAGGGGGCGCAGCCCACCATCCCATGTGGGAATTGAACCGGCAACCTTGTTGTTGAGAGCTCATGCTCTAACCAACTGGGCCATCTGGCCGCTGTCAACAAAGATTTTCAGGAGAACTCAGTAATTGCTGTTGTGGAATTTTACTGGAAAGTGGTTAAAAAAATTCTAATCATATGGAAGGATAAAAAATGAAAATCTAAAATCTCCCTTCTCCTATATCTATCCTTAGCCTCACTCCTAAAAGTAACTCTTTTTGAACAACTTCTGCCTTTTGGAATTTCTGTGATTACCATTTAACATAAACTAAACTGAAATTTATACCAATATTTCTTGGTCCATCAACCTCAGACAATATTTATTACTGTATTTCACAAAGTGTTTTTTTCCTCTCCCTCTATTTTCTATTTTGGTAGACTTTATAATAGATATTCTGCATTGTGTGAATCTTCTGTGCTTTTTCCCCATAGGCTTATTCTTAAAATAAAAGCATTTGAAGTGCATTTATACTGTGACATAAATATTATACAGTGGAGAAGAAAATAACTGATGTGATAGACACATAAAAAACGGAATGCAATTTTATATTACCCGTCCTCTAATACTTAAGGCTATTCACCCAATCTCACAGTCCATTGGGATCCTTTATTTTTGTCAGCTTTTCTTGCTGCTCTTTTTCCTTGTACCTCAGTCTTCCTTTGTGGTGTTTCCTTTATGTGGAGTATCTGCTCACACACTTTTCTATCGATGCATGGAAGGTTGTTTTCTTTTAGTTTGTCTTGCATAGCCCCCAAATATCTTTATATCTTTCTCTCTTCTCTTACAATTGATAACTTCCAATACTTTCCTTTCAAAATGTAAGGAGGAAGTTGTTTCCTAGTGTTTGAGCACTCGTTGATTTTAGAGAGAAGTCTTATGTCCACTTCTTCATAAAATACCAGATTTCCCACTCCGGAAGCTTTCTTGATGCTTCTTTTTATTTTCAGAATTGAGACCATTTACAAGCACGGCCATTCTCTTGTTTAGAATGTACATGTATTTTTAACTGAGATAATTTTTTTGAGTCAAAAATGACCATGTTTATTATTTATTGCTTCCCTTCTATTGTCTCTGACTTTTGCTTCTGGAACTCTTGTTCCTACATATTTGAATTTTGGGAACATTCTCCTATATTTCTGAAATTTTCTTTGCTATTTTGTCTTTTGGACACATGTCTTAGTTGTTCTGTGTGCAGTTTTCTCATCTATAAAATGGGGATAGTAGCAGTATCTTTTATTTATTTATTTATTTTTTAAATTTATTGGGGTGACAATTGTTAGTAAAGTTACATAGATTTCAGGTGTACAATTCTGTAATACATCATCTATAAATCCCATTGTGTGTTCACCACCCAGAGTCAGTTCTCCTTCCATCACCATATATTTGACCCCCCTGATAGTAGCAGTATCTTAATACATCTGCAAAAGTCCATGATTACTCTCGTAACGTCTCTCTGTTGCTAATCTGAAAAGGACGCAAACATATTTTAAAAAATGATTAACTAAATAAATGTTATTAGAAATAATGGGAATACTATGTAATGACAAAAATACAACTTATGAAGAAAAACGAAAAGAACCCAAACATAGATGAGATATTCATTTATACTCTATGGAATGTCACACACATTTTTAATGGCCTTTATTCAAAACCTAGTGTTACCCTTTCTTCCCCACCCCTCACTCCCTCTTTTCCTTCTTCCCTTCATTTCTTGTTTCTTTCCTTCCAAGATGAAAGAATTGCTAGTTTTCATCAATATGAGCTGGTTTATCTTCATTTGGAAGAATGAAGAAAAACACCCTAACGTGGCCTTAAAATGACTCGAGACACAAAGGGAGTTGAATGGAATCCAAGGACATAATTCATCCATAAGTCTTGATAATTTGATGCTTTTGTGTGTATGATTTGTGGGCAAGTCGTGTTAATTATATATGATGTTCAGAAAAATACTTTGTGTTGAACAGTGTAAATGTCAGTCTCATTAGCCATCATCATCATCTGTCAGGAAGAAGATGCTTTCAATAAATGATAATCCCCCTTCCGAGTTCTGTGGATACGTACAAGTGTAAAAACAGTTTTTTTGGGTAATCCGATTTTCAGTGCCAGTAATTCTTCTTTCTCTCAAAATGTTTTCAAACCAACCTCTAAACTTGAAAATGAAAAAATTGGCCTGATTATAAACCACTAATTGGAACTAGTTCACACAGATTCATGGACAAAAGAGAGAGCAGACTCAGAGAAGGGCCACCCCTTTGGGTAATTAGATTCTAATAATGATAACAAGGTCGTTTGAAAGGTGAGGTTGGGGGAGGTACAATTCCTGACATAATATTTGTTATCTAAAATGTCCAATTGTATTGTGCCCAGTGCAAATGATTCCATCTTTACCCCAGGGCTCCCCACAATCCTTTATGGAGCTTTTGTATAAATTTACTTCTCTAATGGTTTTCCATGTTATGTTTTCTGATCTTCAGAATTTAAAAAATTAGATTTTTTTTAATATCTGGAAAAATATAATGGAATGATTAGTATTTTACTTCAAAATTTGTAACATTTTGAAATAATTATATATAATAAACTATTAAAATTTAGCAGCAGTTAAATTTTATATTGATGAATTTTCCATAATAAAAAATAACTGCTCTACTTATTAGATTATTATACAATAATGCCCAATTTATGTCCAAATAATACTTTGTGAGTTATTATTAGTGACTATGGGGTATTACATGGAGATTTGAAGCATAATGACTAATTTAAATGCATTCTTAAATTGAAAACTCAGAAATAATATTCTAGCTTAGTAAACAACAGACAGATGACATAAATTGTAATTTGAAACATATACGTTTACCAGGTCCACTGATACCCTAACAAGAGACTTTAAAAAAAATTGAGATGTTTACCAGCCAATACATTGGTTCAAGGAATGAAAAACTGCACTTTGTTCAGAAGCATGGGTTATTCCAGATGCCATTAGTCCAACTAAGGTTTTAATTAAGTTAATTCCATTTTTGTAAGTCAAAGCAGAATGACGTACATTTACCATATTAGAACAAGACACTTTACTGCGTTTGCCCCAAAGGTGTCATAATAAATACAAAAATCACTCATCTGTAGAGTTAATAAAACTAACCATGGAAATACAGGAGTCTATGATGTGACTAATGTGCCTTTATATTATATTTGGTGCCCTTGTGCAGTGCGAAACCTGAACAACCATGTCTGGCAGCATTACCCCAACCCCACTGAGAAAATCTGGCAGCACCGGAGTTTCTCCAGCATCACCACAGGTAAGCGAAATTCGACCTCGTTGTTGAGACTCTCTTCCCTGTGGCATGATTTTGTATAACTGTAAACGATGTAATTCTTTCTGGTATTATGCACTGGAAGCTGTGTCCATGCCGTAAGACTTTGGAAACACAAAATCCACAACCTGGCAAGTTTTACTTGAATCATTTTAGCTTGAAAGAGTTTGAAGTTTTTTGTCTGTTTCAAGGGAAATTCTTTCCTCTCTCTTTTTTCCCATTTGTGAACAAATTGGAGGTGGTTTGGAGTTGGGAAAATGTCTGCTCTTAGCTTGGGTGTGTCACAGAGATCAGCATTCAGACAGTGGCCCTTCTGCATGTGGCTGTTAGATGGACTCACTGGAAGCCAGGCATAAGCAGATGGAAGGATACTCAAGGGGTCCATCCTGGGTGACAGTCCTACTTCGGCAAAACCCAACTGATAGTGAAGGGAGAGCCGCCCAAGTCAGTTTTCAATCAGTGTAACAATTTGTCAATACGTTTGTTGATTACAATGTGTTGACTATATATTGCTCGAATGAGATGATATGTAAACTATATGTGTATATGTGTTAATCTGCATGCAAATGATATGCATACACTTTGACAAATAGGAAGCAGGAAGGTGTCATTTATAGCACACCGGGCTAGGAGAGGAGAGGTTAGGTACCAGACCAATGGTGCTTGTTCTCAGCAGCAGGTGAAAATCACCGGGAACCCACATTAAAGGTGGGGATTTGTAGGCCTCAGTGCAGAGATGTGGTCTCAGAGGGCCTGATGTTGTGCCCAGGAACCTGTATATTTTAAAAACAACAGAGGTGATGCTGGTATCCATCCCAGCTACTGGATTTTCCGTTTCCTTTCCCAGTCTGACTGTGCCAACTCTCTTTTGTTTTGTGTCACACAAGAGTCCTGCCTCTCACTGACATCACCAAATGTGCACATAGCATCATCAGGAGCATGATAAGAAATACGAATTCAAAAGATCCAGTTTTTCAGGAGGTTAGAATCTAGTAGGGACCTAAGCGATGCCCTGAAAACATAAAGCTGTGGGCGGAATATTCACACTACCTGTTCCGTTTCCGAGAAACTCGAGGTGCGTCTCCAGATCTTGGTGGTTTGCCTCTGCATTCAGTGTCCTTGGCAGGGCTTCCTGGCTGGAGATCAGAGAGGAAGGAGCAAATGAACTATCCTATGCGGCTTAAGGAATTCGAAAGCAGTGATTCTTTGTCTTACGGAAAAGGTGGGAAGAATTCCCACCTTGAGTTAATATGCACAGGGTGCGGTGTTTCAGGATTTGAGATTTCACCAAAGCTTCGCAGGTGCCCATCTCGTTACTGCTGTGGATCTACTGTCTACGTTTATTTAAAAATATAAAAGTGCTATTGTCTGAATTGATCTATAATTTATAAGGAGCATGATTGTAATGACAAACATGGCATTGTCATTCTGCATCCATTGCGTGGTAAAGGAGCTTGATGCTCACGATGTTTCCTTCCCTGGTTCCCCACAACTGATTTATCACTCGTCTGACCCACCTTCCATGCTCACTGTCACTGTCGTTCCTGGCTCTCCACACCCCACCCTCCAGAGGACGGTTAATCATGGAATATATTATTCAGTTTTTTCGTTTACGTGCTTCTGAGATGCCAGGCTCTATAATTAATCACCATCACAAATATTCTCATGGAAATGCTTTCTACAGCTACACTTTTACTGGGTCACTGAACTAGTAAAACAGCTTATTCTCAGCATCGTTGCAAACCACAGCCTGTGGCTCCCGGGTAGGTAGTCAAATGCATCATGTAAGCATAGATTTGCAAAGATATCTTCAGTCAGGTGACCACGTTAGAAATCTTTTTGTTTTTAATTAATGCATCTGCTAACAGGATCAAAAGTAACCAGTATTGTTTTCATGACTTTTACATATTTATAAAGTAGTTTTAAAGTAAAATTGGAGGAAAGATGGGACTCACCTGGTGCCCTTTTTCTCCACATAAAAGTTGTTAGCATACGTTACCTTGAAATAGAAATTTTCGTCTGCCTGGTATCTTTCACAGAGGTCAATAAACCAAGCAGATATTAGCCTGTTGAAAAGATTTTAAATGAGGTATCTTCTCCCCAAGTGCGTGTCTCTTGATCGGCAGGGCAGATAGATTTCTCATAAGGTATGGGTCACAACACAACCACATTTGCTTACACGTCATTTGGGGAGAGTTGGATCTAGGGTGCAACCCCAGAGAGGGCGACCCTCTCATCCTTGCCCCTGCCCGTCAGTTTCATGGCACTGACCGTAACCTGGGAAATAGTTTATTTTCTTCTGCTTCAGAGGAAAGCACTGTATGTATGATACTCAGGATCCAGCCCAGGTCCAAAAATGCCAGCGCTCAAGCAAGGATGTGGTCAGAAATCAGGATCAGAGTAAAGCAGTCAGACCAATGTCAGAAACAGGGGAGTCAGAGTTCCAGGAACTGATGTCAGAAACTGTGTTTGAGTGAGGTTTTCTCACCCGTCCGTTCACTCGCTCATCCACTCGTTTATCCATTGATTGAGTCGCTCATTCTTTCAGCAAACATCTGCGGGTCGCCTACTCTGTGCAAGGTGCTTCCTTTAACTGGACTTGACTTGAACTGAGCGGTGTGGAGGTGGGGGTGGAGGCAGACACCCAGTCACATACCTTTTCACTTGGTTAGAATTCTGATAGGAGTCCCAGATGGGACATGGTGCTGTATAAAGTGGGAACTTGGGGACTCAGGGAAGACTGTCTCTAAGAAGCTGAGACTGTGATGAGCTTAAAGGACAAGCAGGAATCATCAACACAGAAAAACGCACACAAGCAGGAAGGCTAGGCTAGGCTTCCAAGCTGGCGTCGGTACACATATTATGGGGGGCCAGACGGCTGGGGGTGGGGGCGGGCATGAATGCTAGGTCACAACAGTGCCATGTGGGGCTCCAAGGCTGGGAAACCAGACAGGCAAGGTTCAAATGCCAGGTTCACCTTTTATGAGCTATAATGTCTTGAACACATCAACTTCTCTGAGCCTCAGTTTCTTTATCATAAATAAGTAATACATAGTAAAATAAATAGTGGTTAATTATATCTACCTAGCAATAGCGTTGGGAGAACTAATTTTAAAATTTTGCTGTTATGAAGTTCATGACTTCATCCACATAACTAGCTACCAATAATTCAGACCTCTTTTGGGTTATGTTTGGGAGTTTATTATGGCGTATGCTGAAACGGTGATATTGATTTGCTATGTAATCAGGATTCCCATTAAAAATGTCTATGCATTCCATAGCATTTTAACAAAGAATGTGGTCTAGGTTTCATGTTCTGGAACATATGTACCTCCTGTGCTTTCTGAAATAATCAAATACGAAAACAACAATCATGTATCTCAGAAGAAATGAATTGACTTTGTCACTAGGGGGAGACCTAGCCAGGTTTTGCGACTTGCCCTGCCTTTCACAGAGGAGAGAATTGTTCTTTCCTTGATGTTCTCAGGAGATCAGGGAAATGATGTTGGAAAAGGCATTGAGAAAACTCGGCAGTCCCGACGGGAGGATTGGAGAGGTTTTCTGTTTTCTGTTCTTTTTAGTGTGTTCTACATGGTAGATAATAAACCTTAGGGGATACCGAGGCAGCCAAGGTGATTGACAGGTGGTTGGAACTGAGTCCCCTTGGCTGAGTTCCTGGTAGTGTTGTACAGGGATCTGGAAACATGACGAGGGACCAAACTTCTGAGGGGGTCAGTCAAAGGGGAGTGATTGTCCTCCCCTGGCAGCCACCTGAGAAGGTATGGACGTTTATTAAACACCACGTTTTGTCACTAGAATTTTCAGTGACCTTAGTCTGTGTGCGTGCGTGCATACTTGTTTCTGTTATATATTTTCTCTTAATTACGTTTCTCTCTGTAATCTTGAATCATGAGAAGTGTGTGTGTGTGTGGGGGGAGGAGGGGCATTCTCTGGCCTATTCTGGGGAAGGAAAAAGCCAAGCGATAGGAGAGGAAATGCCTCTCAGAGGTGATGTTTCATGAACTAATGACTTACCGGAGGAACTAACTCCTCGAAGGCTCTGCTGACACAGTGTTAGAATTACCCTCAGTTCTTCTTTGTCAAACAGACATTCAAGCTTAGAAATCGGTTAATGGCAAAGCGATTTCTCTTCTTAGTTCTTTTGAATCTAGCCGTGTATCTCTTTTACTTTATAGAGGACACAGAATAAAGCCGTAGACTTCCATTGAAGAAAATTAAGAATATAAACATGAAATGTGATTGGTCATGAAGCGGTTTTAAAAAATAATTTCAAGGAAACAGTGGATATTATGTGCTTCTAACTGTTTAGTTTATAAGTGTCAAATTCGAAACCACTTACTTAACCAAGTGCTATTTTATATTTAACAGCTTGGCTACTGCCTTGCTCAACATCTTAAATCCATGTGAATTCTGTTAGCGTGAAGTTCAGAAAATTCAAATTGTATCACGTATGGTTGAATTAGGTGCCTCTAGAAAACTCATGGAAATATTTTAAAAGACTACTTTTTCTGATTATAAAAATGAATGTATGGTAAAGGAATTTATATTTATCTATAATTTCTTTCCTAAGTGGTAACTACTGTTGACATGTTGGGTTATTCCCTTTTAGCTCTTACTCTGTGAATTTTTTTTTTTAAAAGCTGAGATCATGCTGTGAGTATGATTTTCTATTCATATTTCTTTTTCCCAGAGAACAACGCTTTGTTGTTGCCGTATCATTGCTTTCTATAAATGGAGCACATTTCAGATTCCCCTTTGCAGCACAGAGTCAGTATGTACTGTTTTTTAAACTATATATTTATTCAACCTTTTATCATTAAAAGTCTCTGTGAATATCATTTTAATGGTTGCAAGATATTTCATCACATGGCTGTATCACAATTTGTTCTACAAATTCCTTATTGTTAGATATTCAGTTTTCTCTGATAAATCATCCTGTAATTAATGTCTCTGTTCAGAAAATTTTGGTCCCCATTTCACTCTATTTGATAAATATCTTTTGCATTGAAACCAAAAGCTATCTTATTTTTATTTTTATTTTTTGAATGTCAGCATTTATTTTTTTATTTTTATTATTATTATTTTTAATTTATTATTATTTAATTTAATAATAATTTTATTATTTTTTTTTAATTTATTTTTTATTGTTAGTAAAATTACATAGATTTCAGGTGTACAATTCTGTAATACATCATCTATAAATCCCATTGTGTGTTCACCACCCA
The DNA here is from genome assembly GCF_036562045.2 of Rhinolophus sinicus. Taxonomy (NCBI): domain Eukaryota; kingdom Metazoa; phylum Chordata; class Mammalia; order Chiroptera; family Rhinolophidae; genus Rhinolophus; species Rhinolophus sinicus. Next base: position 65,903,323 of record NC_133761.1, read on the forward strand.
GAGTCAGTTCTCCTTCCATCACTATATATTTGATCCAAAAGCTATCTTTAACTATAATGAGATTAGTTTGTTGTATTTTTAAACAAGAACTATAAACCACTAAGAGTAGAACTACTAAAAGTGTAAGAATTACTGTGACATATGATAAGTCTTAGGATATTAAGGAAAAAAAAAAAGCCATCACCTCAGGAATTAAATATGAGTTTTAGACGTCTCCCACACCTCAGTAATTTTCCTTGCAATGTGGGTTAAGGTTTCCCAGAGTGTATAAAGAAATTATATATTTTTTTCCTTTATAAGTTTGAGGTTTTGTGTACGTCTTAGAAATGCCAAACTTTTATATCACTCAGGACTCTGAAAAAAATATTACATCCTATGAGGCTTTTCCTAACTGCCTACCTAACACAGGTAGTATTTCCTTCATTGGAATGATAAGGAAACTGAGGGTCAGAAAGAGTAGATAACTGGCCCAATGCCACACAGCAGGTAGACAGTTGAAACCTGGAGCCAGAATTCAGGCAAAACATCATCGGACCCCAAAGCCAATATTACTGTATTATCTTGTCCCATCTGGGCCTTTTCCACACCCGCTCCCTCTGCCCCCCTCCAGGGGTGGGAATATAACATTTTAAGATTGGAAGAGATTTTCCATGCAGGGTCTGAAAAGAATGCTCAGTAAGGAGGTAGAGATCTCTGCTGGGAGATACGTCATGCTCATCAGTCTGACCAACAGTTCCTTCTATGAGAGAAGTTCTCGGAATTATATTACCGTGAGGTACAGAACCTGTTATTGACTATTTTCACACACATTTATTTATGCATTCTCATTTTCAGTACCTATCGTAGACGTTCAACATGATTATGTGCAATTATTATTATGATTTGCCTTAAGAAGTCTGTGATTCCTAGCTGTATTTAATAACTAATACCCATCATGACAGTATTTATTATTCAGAACTGTATGGAGTTGCAGAACGATGACTTTCATAATTAAGAGTTTCTATGAAACTCTTTGGGAATGAATTTTCAGATTTAGGAAAAACAAAAGGCTGATTGATGGCGTAGTCCTGCTAAATGCCACGAAAACAAAACATACGCTCTCTGTCAATGCATCAAGATCCCTCGTTGTCCTAGAAGAATGCATAATTAGATGAGCAGATAATAGAGTGTTGACTAATTGTTTTTATTTGCGTCATTCCAGATGGATCATTAATCTCTACTGACCATAGGAATTATATCATTTGAGTTGAAATGTTGGTTCTGCAGGGTTCTACTTGGCACATCTCATTTGCATTCCTGTAACTTAACAGTTAACTATTGATCATGGGCGAGCGTGTCATAGCACTATATCGTCTCTTATTTTGAATACAATCATATTAATGAGGATTCGCTTCGTTAGGAAAAGGCAAAATATATTGCCGTTAGTCGTCACATGGCAGTTCTAAATGACTTTCCTTCGAAATGATTAGGATACAAGCTTTGGATTGACACATGTCAATTATCATGACAGACACCATATTATCATTCAAGTCAACAAACATTTATTGAACCTCTATTCAGTGCAAGGCACTGGACTAGACGTTGAGGGGGTTGTGGGGTAATGGAGTCCATGTCTTCAAGGAGATGGGAGAGACCTTAACCCCGGTGTTAGCTGTCACCTCATCTTTCTCTTCCTGCTCTCCTAAAATGTATCTGTCTTTGCCCTTCACCGCCTGACTACAGAGCCCAGCATCTTTCTGAATTCTTTACACAGAACCAACTTTGCGAAAAGCACTGTGAAAAATGTACACTCAGCTGGTACTTTCACCAGAAGGCAAGACAGAATAACAGTTAAGAGTGTGGTTTAAACCTGGCTTTGTAGCTTCCTAGCTGTGAGGTATTGGGCAAGTCATTTAACTGCTCTGTGCCTTTGCGTCCTTGTCTATAAAACAGGGATGATAATTTTGACATCGTAGGGCTGTGGTAAGTCTTAAATAAGTTCATGTGTGCAGCGTACACTCGGAGGGAAGCATTTCAGAGGCAAACAGTAGCTATTATTATTATAGGGGCAGCAGAGTTTTCATTACATACCACATAGGAAGGAAAAAAGTCCTCTTAGATTTCAGTGAGATGTTTCTGTGCTCTCCAGAAGTAACCTGTCTACCAGTGTTGGGTTTGGGATGGGGATGAGTCCCCATAGAAATTCAGTACATTGATAATCTTACCCAAATCTACCCATTTTCTGCCCTCAGGAAAAGAAATTCCACTGACTTTTTTGGAAAATTAGTAAAACAAAGAAAATAAAATGGAAACCCATAGGATATATTTAAAATGCATTAATCTGCTGAGCAATTCTAATTGCAATCACCGACTATTTCTACTGTGATTATTTTAGACACGGGCCTGTATTTAGTTCACAAAATTTTTGAGGAAGGGACAGATCATGTTTTTGTATTTTCCTCTGTTTTCTGACTACAAAATTGACAGTGACTCTTTATGACAGGCAGTGTTTGGCTATTACCCATATGGCAGCCTGGTCAGGACAAGTGGAGGTGGGGGATTGGATGGTAATTATACTAGAAAATTCTGGCATATTTTCTCTATAACAAGAAAGAGTAATCTCAGAGATATTACCAGAGCTGCTGAAATGGGTTCAGGATCTGATGAAAATTGTTTTCAGGTCTCACAATGTTTGATTGAACCTCAGAACCCCTTCTGGCCCAGGTTGTGTGTCCTGAATCCCCCAACCTGTTCAGCCCTGAACATCCAAAGGAATCTAAGTGTAGCCCAAAGAGAGATTCCTGCCTCTTTAGAGAGCTTAAAAAATAAGGTGCAGAATTTTAAAAAATAGTCAAGTGGGTTCTAGGTATAACGAGTGCTCACATGGTCCCTGCAAAACTTCGAGAAACCAAAGCGTCCTGAAAATATGCCTTTGGAAATCATGTCACCTCCCAATTCAGGCTCAAGTGAATGTCACCAAGCACATCGTGTCACCGTAAGACAAGTGTCTGCTCTCTGTACCGTATTCTTTCTGGTTGTAAGACATGATGACTGAAACTTTCAGGCATCTTTTCTAAGATAATGACCTAAGTGACTCAGGACTTCAAGGCAAGAGACAGACTCCCTCTTCTTTCTCAAATGTGTCAAACCCATCCAAACAGCAGTCCCTGCATTAGTTACAAAGGGAGTTAGGGGGCTCTTTGTATACTTGGGTGGGGCTGGGGTGAGGTTGGCCTTGGTTCTGCCTCTTCCAAAGAGGTGACAAGAATCAGAGCCATCGCAAAGCTTGGGTTTCCTTCCCACATTGAAGGAATCCCAAATGCAGGTACGCTGGTGGTTACCTATGGTTGGATTCAGTAGCTGAAGAACATCAACACTGTTCCATGAAAGAGGAAAGAAGGAAATCTAAGCCTGAGCAACTTGAACATAGGGACGGTGTCTGTGCAGTCTCAAGAGTTTAATAAAAGCTTAAATGGGATTTTGTGAATGCATTATTTGAGTCATTAGTATTAGCACATTCCTACATTTTTTAGACATAGGTCATATGCCACTAGTCCAACCATCCTTGTGGCTCAGTTTCATGTGACAGTTTCAAAGCTGCATGCTAGACCTGTTAGTACAGATGATAACGTTAAAATGTTTTTTTGAGCTGGAGGGGACTTATAATTTGATTCTAAACTCGAGCCTTGCTTGACTCATCGAGATACGATAAGCATCTCAAACTCAGTGAGAGATCTCAAAGGAGCTTGAAAATATAGGCAAAGAAAAGATCGAAGAGCCTCTAAGCCCTGAAAATGAGTCATGTTGGTGAAATGCTGCTTTAAATTTTGGGCAAAGGCTGTGTCTTCTCTTTCCTTTCTGATTCACTGACCATTTTAATGCTTCAGCCGAGAGCAGCCTCATCATACTGTTAACCACATTTCCAAACTCTTTACCTCCTGCTGTAACTTTCAGTCCACTCCGAAGCCCAGTAAGGCCGGGAGGTAGGGGGCAGTCTAATACACTAACTGTGGCGCGGAAGTAGATAGCAAAAGAAAGCTAAGCAAGAAAACACCCGTGACGCATTTCAGCTAAGTGAAGTGCACAAACACTTCCTCTGGAAAGATAAAAAATGTGTTCAGTGCTTCCACATATCAGTGGTGAAATCCATGAGACAGTCTCCAGTTCCAAATTCTGCTGCTGGGGGCATGGCTTTGCCCACAAGTAGTGTTCAAGCCAAACTGAACATTCTGTGGCCCTGGACGTGCCGAGTTGGGATTGCTATGTGGTGACATGGCAAGGCAACTGTGTCCCCACCGACCTCCTAACCCTCGAGGGCTCCCCCGAGATCGTCTAAAGCCCACCCCCACCATTGACCATCTCCCACTCACCTAGGGCTGGCTTTTCTTTTTCTTTTAGAAGTTAGAAAGTTTATTCAAGAAGAAAGGCTCTGGCAGAGAAGCTGGAAGCCTAGGGGTGGCTTTTCTACTCAAATTATGCTTTGGCCCATTTCTCCCATAGTCAAGAGTTTTTAATTTGTGTGGTTTGATGCCTTGCCGTTTGTCCAACAGAAGCCTATGGCGTTGGTATGTGGCTTGTGTTGCTGTGAATTGTGTCGTTTAGGTGATAAGCACCTGCGCCTTGTAAAGGTTACAGGCCAGGGATCCACAGCAGTTCAGTAACCAGCCCAGAATCGGAGAGGGGGTGATGGATGCAAAACGTGAGACAATCTTGGTTTCCTAGCTGTCGCCGGGAGCGTTTTCATTCTTGTGCCACATCAATTCGTTTTGGTTTTACGTGGCCACTGTCTGAGACACAGCCTCAATGTGTGTCATTTTATTGCTTAGTACCATAATTCTGTAAATCGTGAGAGGTGACTAGGGAGAATTTCTCAGTGCTCTCAGGATCTGGGACAGACGAGATTAAGTTTCTTAGAAGGGAGAAGGCAAGCCTCACCTCGGTGTCCTAAGAATGGCATAAATGCTGGGCAACTAGATGATCCTAACAAAAATGCAATCATAGACGAGACATCACAGAGCTTGACGTGAGAGGACCTGGGTTCCATTCCTGGCTCTGCCATTTTGCACAAGGCCACCACGGCAGTCGCCTGGCTAGACTACGTCAGATGCGATGACTTTGTAGACCCTAACAGTGATCCCCCCCCCCCCCCCCCATCAACGACTGTTAGTTTCTCATTGTGAATCAGAGTCCAGGGCTGGTGCTAAGGCACAGAGGACCAAATGTGATCTTGCTAACTGACCTTAGAAAAACCAGTGTCTCAGGCATCCTGCATGGTTTCAAATCAGGAGTAGGCGGGATTCCTTCAAACAATCTGACCTTTGTTTCTGGTCTTCAGGTTCCAAAAGACTGTGATCTTTGTGCTTCATTCTATCCTGTAAAATCCTAATGAAAACACCCCCACCTGTGTGGATTCCAAGCAGTGAAGCTTAATTAAGGGGAGAGTAAGAGCAAGTCTATCACTTACAGAATGACTAATTTTTCCAGTCATTAAAAATATACGCGATCTTATTTAAGCATCACAAAAATTGTTGGAGTTAAGAAATCACTGTGTCTATTGTGCTGATGCAGAAATTAACACACAGAGAGATACAACAACTTGATAATAGGAAAGGCAGAATTCAAACCATTTCTGTTTGATTTCCAAAAGCTCGTCTCTTTCCACTGTATTGCACTGTATCACACGATCCCACTGAAATGTGTAGCTTATTGGATCCTGCCAATGAAACCTACTGTGAGATATTTCATATTCTTCTGACTGAAGGCACCTAGATTGGATTTTAGAAGTCTGAAGGATACATTCATACGTATTGACTCAGGAAAATAGCAACGATCGTTCTTTTGGCTTTCAGTCAGAGTCTGTTTGGAAATGACTCATGAAGGCTAGGGAAAGTATTTTCATTTTGTGTAATGAAAAGAAAAAAAAGCTAAAATTTTATGGGTACAATTATTAAAGAAAAAAGCAAACAAACCTTAAAGAAGGTCCAAAATAGTATTTTGCACTCAATATTAGTATTTTATGTTGCAATCTCAAAATAGAACACACTAACAGGTTTTTATGGTAGTCTTTAAATATGTAAATATGTGGCATTAAAATTCTTCCCATTTTATGGTTGGGAAATATGAGAGAAAGGAAAGGACTTCGATGAGGTCACCAGGTCAGAAACCTAGGTTCCCATTAAACTGTGGTTTTAGCTCAGGGCAGACAGATTATTAAAAAATAATTATTTTTAAGCAAGAAGAGAATTGAGTGCATAGTACAGAAAGTTATAGTTAGTCTATATAATATAGAAGGTGGTTTTTGTTATATAAGCAGGCAGTCTTTGGTATGATCTCTTTTTCCTCTTTGCAAACTATCAGAAAGGAGCAAAAGTCAATGTAAGAAAATAAAGCAGCAAGTGCTAATTTCCTCTGGCCTTCTCTTGTTTCCCTTCTCTTCACTCATCAAATTCTCAGCTCCTTCTTTTTTCCTTGTCTTTCGTTTTCAAAGATAGAATGATATTAGAGATGGGAATGCAGTGGGATTATTTTTAGATGGTGGCTCTTTTGACTTTGTCTCTCCTTGGATATTCTGGGCCCATCATCATCGCTGGCTGGGACCTGGTGGAAGCTTCGGAGAGCTCTTTGTGGTCAATCGGTCACCCAGTTGGCCCGAGGATGTGACACACACAGCACCAAAGACCCCAGCAGCACTTTGCTCCCCACCAGTCACAGTGATCATCCTTCAAAATAGCTTTCGGTCTTCACCTCCGTTAGAACACACCTCTGCTTTTAGTTTCAAAAAGACACACTTCGCTTTTAATCCTTGGGGCCCATGGCAACTTTCGAACGAACTGACAGACTACATGAGAAACCATTCGAATGGCATGTGAAGAAATTAAGAGGAAACCAAGGAGAGCTGTAGATATTTAGAAGTCGTACCACCCTCCAATCATCCCTGTCAGCTTCTGAAACCTTCCACAACCTGCTCTTGGGACTCTGCCACATAGTGGATGGTCCCCAAATGAGTAGACAAAATGCTTCATACCTGACCTGCATTTGGGAGTTAGGTTTTGCTTCAGGCCCTGGGACAAAACTGTCTAGGACACATTGACATCATTTCTATGGATCACTTAGGTAGTCGCCGTTGGTGTGGCTCTGCTTCTGGGATCAACTGTTTTGGAACCTGAGTCCCTTTCTCCAACGCATGCCTCTAAACCTGAAAGCCCGCTGGGCCTCCTGACGAAGTTCCCTGATATCAAACACCCCCGTGGTTTCTGCCATTGGACCACCTGTTACCATGGCACCCATGTGTGGTGGGCAGAACAGTGGTCCCCAAAGATACCAAACCCTCAAACCTGTGACTATGCTGTTTCATGACAAAGGAGATTAATGTTACAGATGGAGTTAAGGTTGACAATCCCTTGACCTTCAAATAGGGAAATTATCCTGGGTTATCCAGACAAGCCCAGTGTAATTGCAAGAATCCTTAATTGTGGAAGAAGAAAGCAGAAATGTCATTGTCAGATTAATATCAGAGTGACAAAGACGTGACTGGCCACTGCTGGCTTTGAAGAGGGCGGAAGGAGGTTATGAGTTAAGGAATTCAGGCAGCCTCTAAAGGGTGGCAAAGGCCAGGAAACGGATTCTTTCCTAAAGACTCCAGGAGTAACACACATCAGGTTTCAGTTCAGTTAGACCCATTTCTGACTTTTGGCCTCTGGAAATGTAAGATAATACGTCTGTATTGTTTTAAGCCACCAAATTTGTGGTGACTTGTTATAGCAGCGCTGCAAAACTGATAGATCTTGTATGCCCTTCCCGTCTCTCCAGTTAGTTTACCCCCAGGGAACTGGTTATGTTGCTGAATCTTATTGATCTATTTTTTGTTACTGTTATTGAAATGATGTCTGTGAGTAAATCTGCGTCACAGAAGTTTTCTCTGTCCTTTTAAGATTGACCTTTTCATGCCCGTGCCACAACAGTTGATCCTCAGAAGTCCAGCAAATGGAGCCTAAGATTCAAGAACCCTAAGGGAATATAATCCTAAAGAAATACAATCAATAGAATTGGAATAACTCTGTGCGCTGACAGGTGGTTACCAGGCTTGTTGTGGTGGTCATTTCATAAGTTATATAAATATCGGGTCACTGTGATGTATACCTGACACTAATATAATATTATATGTCAACTTCTTGAATAAAACAATAAAGAGGTGTAGTCTGTGGATACACCCCTTGTCTAGGAACCTCATAGCAATCCACTCATAGGCGTGTCTCCTCAATAAGTATCTGTAAGTGGAAAAATAATGTATTGAACACGCATTGGCATGCCAGGCAATATTTACTTTAGAATATTACATGTATTTTCTGGTTCACTTCATCTCACCTAAGTCTTCGTGGTATAAGCCCATCCTCCCAGAGGTTTATGATCCTGAAGAAATTAATTACTAAATAAATTGAAGATGGAGTGAAGAATCAAATAAATCAACCATCCCATGTCTTTGCCCAAACGTCATTTCTTCGTGATGTATCCATCTTACTCCTTTCTCCAGCACAATTCAGCACTGTTTGGTTAAGAGACTGGTGAGGGATTCCAGATGATACTGGGACTGGGTGACACAGAGCCTACGTGTGTGTCACATGACAAAGGCTTGCAGGGGATGTGAGGATTCCGCTGTCAACCTAAAGTGCCTCATTGAAATGAGGAGCCTTCTAGCTCCCCCAACATCAGGGATTAATCACGAGAACCCCTCTTCTGGGCCCCAGAGGGAGTTGTGTTGTAAGAATGGGAACTGTGATTTCCTGGCTCAGGTCTGAGGTGTGTGAACCTTTCATTTATGGGGAGGAGAAAGTAGGCAGAGAAAATGTGCAGCGTAACTTCCCCTGGGACCTCGAGGCTGTAGTTCCCGACCAGTGTGCTGAGCTGGCGTCACGAAAGCCAGCCCACTGGTGGCTAGGAAAACTCGAATCTCTTTTGATACGTTCCAAGATGAAAATCCTATGTATATACCTTAAAGGAGCCCATAAAACAGTGTCCTTATTTTGGCCTTATAATTAAGTAATAATAGACGGGCTGCACTGTTTTACAAGGCAATATCCTAGTTCCTAAGTGGGTAAGAGACACAGACGCTTGCCAAAAATTGTAATTTATTCTGACAAGTACCCACTCCCCCTACTCCCACCCCATTCTTGATGAGAGAAGCAGGTCTAGGCATGCTCAGAAAGGGTTAAAATAAAGATACTTAAGCTCATGTGGGGTTAAAAAAAGCAAAAGGAGCAGCATGGGCTGTTGACTAGAGCAAAGTTAAGCTGGAGTTGCCAGGAAGGCAGGCGTGCGTTTTGATGATTTTGAAGAGGAATGCAAGCCTAGGAAATGAAGGTTTTCTGGCTGTTGTCTCTTCGTGTGTGTACGAGACCAAGCAGAAGTTGTGTGATCCAATCCTGGCAAACTGTGGGAGTCGTGGGAAGGTGCACCGTCTCACATACGGAAAAGTGAAATGTGTTTTCATTTTTCCCCCATAAAAATAATTTTTAAAGTACCGTTAGGTTTCCAGACAGTTTTAAGAGCTAAAAGGCTTGGGGGCGGGGGCGGGGAGAGTCAGGAATGGTAGTAACATTTAAATGTGCAAAAAATTACCTTAATTTGGGTGACTTTCAGCAGTGTTATGTTTGATATCAATTTCTCTTCAGATTCATGGTTGAATTCTTAAAATATTAGTATTCTGCAGAGTCTGGATACAACTAAATGATAAAAGTGGATGTTTGAAAAGCATTTGTTTCCAGAAAATAGAGTCCCAAAGGCCCCCATTTTAGTAAACTTGACTTTAGAAGACCTGCCCCAGGCAATTAAACTATGTGACTTAACAGAACCCAGGAGTGAGGCTGCCTTTTGCTGCACCATGAGAAAAAAGGCTTCCTGAAAAGCTCGCTTTCTCTTATTCTACTCTTGAAACTTATTCTTTGAATATTATTCTGCATTAGAGATATGTGACGTCAACTGATTCTCAAATTAGCTTAAATGCGCGTAAAAGATAATGAACTCACTGTTATTTACATCCTGGAAGGAGGGAAAAGGTCACACTAAAATGGAAGATGTAGTGATCAGCTGGATTCATTCGTTGGCCCTTCAGAAAAGATGTCCATTTCCCAACAGCCTTTTCACTGCCAAAAAACCCACAATCCTAAGTCATATACATTTTCCCCATTTCGGAAAAAAAAAAGTACATAATTGAAATGTTTCCAAAAGCAAAATATTTGATTGCACCTTTGAAAGTGGCTTTTGGAAAAGAGCATTGCTTCTAAGGAACCAATTATATGGAGAAACAATCTAAAAATGTCACCTTATTTATGGTCTTCCAAATACCTGAAATGTCCCGTTAGACTAAGGAAATGATGGACAGCTTATCAGATACCCAGACATCTCCCTAGAGTTCTTTATCAGTTACCTCCTGCGCATAACAAACACCCCCAAACATAGTCACTTAAAAGAGTAACCCTAGTTTCTCACAATGCTGTCGGTTGGCTGGTTTCACCTGGACTCATTCATTCTACTGCATCCATTTTCAGTTCTCAGCTGCCATACTTGGGCCTCTTTTCTGGAGTTGTCACTTGTCTTGGAAATCTCTAAGCCATGGCAGCCTACAGGCACATGCCAAGAGGCTCAAGGCGGAAACCGCACGGCCTTTTAAGATCTAGACTCTGGAAATTGGCAACATCCCTTCTGCCACATTCTATTGGTCATAGCAAGTCACAGATATAGCCCAGATTCAAGGGGGTGGAGAAAGAAACGCCACCCCTGGACAAGACAAAGTCACATGGCAAGGGGATGAGTATCCTGGGACAGGAGGAATTTGTGTTCACCGAGTCAGACTGCTATAACAAAACACCACAGACCGGGTGGCTTATAACCATTTCTCTGGAGGCTGAAAAGTCTAAGATCCCGGCGCTGGCAGATTTGGTGTCGGGTGAAGGCTCGCCTCCTAGATGCTGTTTTCCTGCTGTGTCCTCACATGGAGGCAGGGACAAGGGAACTTTCTCAGGCCTCTTTTCTTTTTTTTCTTTTTATAACATTTTTTTATTAGTTTCAGGTGCACAAAACAGTGTAATAGACATTTATCATTCATATTCTTCACACAGTGACAACCCCCCTCTCCCCTTCCACTATCCCTCAGACATCGCACACAGCCATGACATTTCCACTGTCTCTATTCTTACTGCTGTACTCTGCTTCTTGTATATATATGTAATTGTAGTTGACATTCATTATTATTCATCTGCAGCTTCAGGTGGACAGTGCAGTGATCAGGCATCTACATCACCCTGAGGTGGTCTCCTTAATGAGACAAGTGTCCATCGGATACCCTACAAAATCTTTACAACATTATTGATTACATTCCCCCAAATTGTCAGGCCTCTTTTCTAAGGGAACTAATCCCATTCATGAAGGCTCTGTCCTCGTCACCTAACTATCTGCATAGGGCCCACCTCCTAGCATCACATTGGGCATCCAATTTTCAACACGTGAATTTTGGGGGAGTCACAGACAGTAAGATTATAGCAACCATGTCCCACAGGTGATTCATCAGATTTGGCACTCAGGTCAGGCGTGATGAGTGGCCATCCTTTTTGACTCGACAGTGCTAATGGACTAGGGAACACCTTCACTGGGTTTTCCCACCAGTGCCCATTGATCTCATGGTTTTCTCGAAGACACAGTGGGGTGACGTGGAACTGCTTCCACACTAGCACTCGGATCTGGATCCCCTCTGTCCCATTTTCCTGTCATAGCACAATAAAAAATGGCTGCTGTGGTGCACAATGGAAGCTGCCCCCTGCAGGTGAGAGTGTGGAGTGGGGCGCAGAGCTGTGGTAAGTCCTGTTACCCGAGGGCTGTGGGGTCCTGCTGCTCAGCATGCTCCTACTTGTAGAAAACCTGGGTTGAGAAGCTCCGAATTCCTGGATATGGCTTGAGTCGCATCATTATCTCAAGAGCGATAAGATTCAGACCAATGCCCTCCCCTGCATCCTCACGGGTTATCAGAAGCATAAAATAACACGCGGGAGAATTTGGCTGGTGTTGCCTTTTACCTCCCAACGTCTGGAGCTGGGACCAGCACTGGTGGAATACCATGCCTTTTCTTCTCTAATGACCAAAACTATTTGTGGAAAGAAAATTGTCATCTCTCCATCTTACACCAAAATATTTACTGTTTTGTGGTTTGTTACCTCAAGGTCCATCTGCAAGATTGCGGGGGGCTGATAACAATAGATGGGTGTTCAACAATTATGGCCGTGACTCCCGTGTTGCCTGGTACACACCCAACCCCAGAAGGAAGAAAAGTACGTTGGAAAGAAAGAGCAGAGAGCTGAGCATTATGAAGACCTGTGGCCAGTGCAGTGGAGTCCCAGTAATAATTTCTGTGAACTAAATGGTTACGTGCCGTGGCAAATAAAGTCTCTTTTGCGTGTTATTTTACCCATAGGACTTCTTTTTTCGGTTCTTATTTTAATACATGTAAGAAGGTGGCCGGAAAAATATGTATGTTCATGTGTGAGTATGCCCTCCGAGAGAAGTTAAACTTAGCCTGAGAGGCAATTCCAGAACCTTCCCCATCATCCCAGGAATGCCATCCCCAGATGGCATTCCATGCTCTCACGTTCTTAGCACAACCTGGATTCTGCTGGCATTGACCTAGCTTGGAAACACAGTCCTTCACTAACACACATTAAAACAAAACAAAAATTACTCTTACTAATCATTTTTACAGTTTAGAGATCTCACTAAAGTTGTGAAGATCACATAAAAAAGAATGCAGGCTTTTCTTAGTCTGCTGTCTTCATGGTACTCTTTTCTTCTTTCTCATTTTCTTCCTGTTCAAAAACCAAAAACAAACAAAACTATTCTCCTTCTCTTCTGTGGATCAGCTCCCTGCACTTGGGAGACACCAGAGGTCTTAGAATCCCAAGTGATTTTATTAATCATTTTCCCAACAAATATTTCTCACTGAAATAATACCCATCTGAGCCAGTAAGCGAATAACACCATCTCCATACTTAAGCATAATTTTATCCCAAGTTTCCACCGTATGAGCTGATGTCTGTGTTCTAGTTTATTCATTGAGGTTTCTGATGGCCTTATATTAAAAGAAAATTATATTAAAAACATTAAAATTGGGAATTATGTCCTGTTACAATGTACTGTTATCATCCAACACGATGTGTGCGTGTGTTCAAACTCTGCCATTCTTGCACTGCTCCCCCAGCTAAACCTTCCTTCTCAGCCTCTGCACATGACCTGACTTCCGAAATCACAGATAAAACAGAGGTCAAGAGGCAGAAATTCCTAAACTTACTGCTCCTCCATCTAAAAACTTACTTATGTTGGTACTCAATCTTCTGTCCAGTCTCAGAGGAAGGGGTGTCCTTACTCCTGCCCCGCCTCTGTGGTTTGCTTCACCGTTTCCCCCTCCTGACGTTGTCAGCCTCTCTGTATCAGCTGTCCCTTTTTCCTACCACTGATGCTCAACCCCACTCTAACCTTAGTTTTCTCTTTCTCGGGCCAAACTTCCTAGATGTTGGTTCATGATCACTAATGACTGATTGCTGCTTTTGTGGCTGGCACCCCTTCTTCCCTCTTCTGATAATCAGTACCCGATTTTCCTCCCAAGAACCACTGCCTCCTGCCTCTTTGTGATTTAAGCCTTATCTCACCAATCCCTTGATGTCTGCAGGGAAATGCTGATGCAATCAGAGTTGGACATATGACCCAAGTCAGGCCCATTAGGACCAATTAGACTCCACATTGGGCATTTTCGTTGAGTTATTGAGAAAGTAGGTTTTCTCTTCCAAGGTTTTCGGAGCCTGGGAACACATTGGTGGAGCTACCAGAGGCTGTCTGCCAACACCAGGGGAGAGGCCCCCAGGAGAAGGGAGCAAGCACGGAAGATGAGTGGAGAAATAGAGCGAAATAGCATCCTGGTGACATCATCTGCGCTGCTCCGTCCAGCAGTGACTAAAGCCACAAAAACTCTTGGCTATTTGAGTTACATGAGCCGATAGATAGTGTTTTGCAGCAGTCATTTCAGTTGTATCATTTTGCCCGTTATTTTCAAGCCCAGAAAAGTCTTTCGTGAGGCCCCTTACTGTACGCAAGGTCTCACTTCCATCCATTCCTCAGTTCGCTGTGATTGGTCTTCTAGCCTCCGCACGCCACTCAAGGCCTGTCACTAGTCACCCCACCTTTTTGCCAGAAATTATGTCACTCGTCCTTTTCGGAGAATTTGAAAACATTGGCCAATCTCTCTCTCTTTTTTTGGAAACTGCCTTATCCCTTGAATTTCTTCATTTTGCTTTTTATTGGTTTTCCTCCTGCCTCTCTGTGTTTTCTTCTTCTTTCCTCAAATCTTAAATCTTATCACAATCAGAGTATCACCCTCTTCTTCCTCTCTAACTCGACATCCTTTTCCTGTGTGATCTCATGAACAGTCAACGTTTTAATTATCATTCATATTCTAGTAGTTTCCAAGTTTTTGTGATTCTTAGAAAAGGTAAACTTTGAGATCTACTGTGCTAATCTTGGTTCTCACAAATAAACAAACTGTGCTACAATTTAATTGGATAACTCAGAAATCACATTCTCTAACCAGAATCTCCTGTCTTTCTGGGTAGTTTTCTCGCTCATTCTGACTACAACTGATCTTGATCTCATGAGGCCTCTCCCTTTGCATTCTTTCTCTTCGTGGGCTGGCTCTTGATTTCATTTCCCTCTCTGCATTTACTATACAGCAGGCCGTTCTAAGTCCTTTGCTATATTAATGCACTTAACCCCTTCACCACAACTTAATGAGCTCATTTTTTTAAATTGCAGTATTTTGGGGTGACAACTGTTAGTAAAGTTACATAGGTTTCAGGTATACAATTTGGTGATACATCATCTATAAATCACACTGTGTGTTCACAACCCAGAGTCAGTTCTCCTTCCATCACCATATATTTGGATTCTTTAACCCTCATCTACCACCCTCCTCTCCCCTTACCCTCTGGGAACCACTAAACTATTGTCTGTGTCTATGAATTTTTGTTTGTTTGTTTGTCTTGTTCCTTTGTTGTTCTCAGTTTTCTATCCCACATATCAGTGAAATCATATGGTTCTCAACTTTTTCTGTAAGACTTATTTTCCTCACTTTTTTCCTGTTTCAGTTTAGAGTTCCTATTTCCCCTGTGGACATTCTTTGCTTCCATCTGGCAATCCCCCCAACCCAGGATCCTCCCTCCAGTGCTTTCACCCTGATCCGTGATCACAGAGGAGGGATTAGTACACTGTGAGTTCACGGTCACCTGCCCTAATGGGCCCTGAATGCCAGTTTCTGAGGTGGCATACGCCCTCTCATCTTCTAACGGGCTAGTTTAGACCACCCACCCCAACCCCTTGCTTCCTGTCAGTGGAAAACTTGGACCTCCATGTTTCTATAAAATGGAAGCGCTCAGAAAAAGTCCACCTAAACTGCTCGCCACCAAATCTACAAAAACCTCTGCATCAGCACTCATGCTTCTTTCATTTACTCACATATGTAACAAGTGTTTATACTCCGTACCAGGTGACCGGCTTCTGGTATACCGTCTCATGGAAGAGCTGGGTTCTACGCCTATGCCTAGTACACAATGTGAAAGCTAACCGAGAAGTCACCAGGCTCCCCTGGTGACACATCTAGTTAGTGGTGGATGCGCTAGCCAGACTCCGAGTCTGGTCTCCTAACTGGTGGGTGGCCCCGCTGCCCCTCAGTGCCCCAGAAGCCCTGGGCAAGGGATGAGGACACCTGGCAGGTGAGATTCTGCCCAGAGCCCAGCCTCAATGAGAGCAGCTGCATGCTTATCTGTTGTATATATTGGATTGTGTCATCAGATTTCCTTCAAAGAGAAATAATAAAATAAAAATGTTTCATCTTCTTAACAAAGTGCGAGAAACCACTATGCCCCATACCTCCTGGTCCCTTCATGGAAAGCCACATGCCGCCTATTTCTCCTGACCACAGAGCTGAAGGTTAGAGACAGATGTGTAGACTCTGGCGAATCCATTTGCTTTCTTCTCTGGATGCTGAGAACCACATGCCTGGTCACAGGAAACTTGCTGTGTCACTCTGGGAGCTTTGGACCAGATTCCAGCTCAGTAAGGGTCTGGTGGTGTATCGATCTGTATTCTGTCCTCTCTGGCCTTTACCCCTTCTGTTTTTTCCCCTATATTGGTCCAGATGTTTTAATTTTGCATATGTTTTCAATAAGTTGCTTCAGATCCTTTTTGGAGTTAGATTTGATGCAATCAGGGATGGTACGTGTGAAACGTTTTAAAAACTATAACAGTTAATGTACAAACAGAAGGAGATAAATACAAGACTTTCCGTCTTCTCAACAACTGCCTTACAGCCTTGCCATGTGTCTCAGATATGGTGAACTAAAGGTTTGGAGAATTAGACAGAATCCTGTAATTCTCCATCTGGACTTTTAGCAACACTCGAAGGCAGGACTTACATGAAGGAAGGGGTTCAAGAAAAATTGACGTTCCTCATTCTTTTAGGTGTTTAGGATGCTTGTTATTTTAAAAGCTTATTTACTACTCTCACATATAAAGAGCTTTATTTTGTGGATTCCCCTCCCCAAACTCCCAGCTTCATTTGATCTGCATTCAGTAAGTATTTTGGAGCAACCTGTACCTGTGTACAATTGACTACTTATAATTTTGAAAGGGCCATATACAGAATTATATGTTTACTTAAATCATACAGTCACACAGCTCCCTAAAAAAAAAGTATGTGATAATATTTTAGAAAATAACACACAGGCACACACAAATTTAAAGAGGCATTCAATCAACTATCAAATATTTATTTGTTATAATAGGGTATTCAGTAATTTTAAACTAGGGACTAATGTGTCATCTTTAATTCTCTCTGCTGTTTCTAATGGAGGATTGTCACCCAAAACTATATTCACGTGACTCAGTCTAGTTTCTTTTTTCTTTTTAAATAAGAGTCAGTTGCTTTGAATGGAAAACAAACAAAAACCCTCCACATGATAATTTTGCTAAAATGATGAAAATGATGGCTGATAGGGAGCCACGTTTATCAACCAACCAAAAATACACGAAATAGTCACATCCAATGCCAATGACAGATGCTTCTCATGTGAATGTCAAGTGTTTGTCTGCACAACAGGCACCGTTCTAGGCACTCAGGACCCAGTGATAATAAACCCAGGTAAGATCTCTGTGACCCTATAAGCTGGGCTAGGATTTTGCTCAACCCCAAATGCAGTCCTGTTTTCGAAGGATGCATCCCATTTGAAAACGCGTGCATATTTAAAGAATATATCCAGTCAGTATACCCGTGACAAGAAAATGCTGTTATTAAATATTAATAGTGTTATAGCATAACCCTTTCAATGACACGTGAGATACTTGAATGATATTCATCCTGAATAGTTCACTGCAGTGATCCACGTAGATCTTGAGAATTCCTTTGGTTATTTCTTTTTGTTTGCTCAAAGGCAGACTGGGTAGCTTATTGAAATCAATCTGTTTTAGAGAGTAAATAAATTTTTAAAGAGAAAACACAGAAGGCTGTCTTTTTTGTTTTGACTGAAGTTTCCTTTTTAAATGATTTATATGGATAAAGGAATATGCAGTCTTGTAAACTCTGGAGAGTTGAGGGATCAGGCAGGATATTAGTGCTATCACTATAAGCTAGCTGCAAAAAAAGGGAGGCATTGTGCCAAAAAATATTTTGGATGTCAGATGAGAGAGAGGGCATGTCCTTTAAATACAGGATAAAGAATGTAAGTATGAGTCAGCCACTTCTCTCTGAACCATAAGGTTTACTCCTTAGAAGTTTTGCTCCTCTACCTCATTTTTCTAATTTGACTTCATAGTCTATTCTCTTTCCAGTTTTTAGAACATATTCCCCAACAAAATAAATAATTAAACGGGAGAGTAATTGTCAAAAGGGAATGTTATTTTAATGCAACATTAACATTTTGGTAATTAACATGGAAGTTAATGCATTTAGCAGATATAACAAGATTAGACTTGTAAATTTTAATTAAATTAATGGTTCGCGATAGCTGTAGGAGCAGGCATTCTCTCTAGATTCTGAAAACATGTCTAATGTGATTATAAGCACTAACTGGAGGATACAAGGGTGGTACTGGCAATGGCTAGTCTTCATTTCTTAGAAAATCAGCTACTTGAAAGTCTTTTGAGATGAGGAAACTGGTAAGCAAATAGAAGTTTATGGAAGGGCTGAAACTAATATTTAAGGGACTGAATCAAAATGTACAAACTCTACTTGTAGGCTTCCCTGTCTCTAAGAAGCTACTTGAGATAATTCTAAGAAAAGCCATGAAGGTAGTTAACAATTTTAAACTAGGGACTAATGTGTCATCTTTAATTCTCTTTGCTGTTTCTAACGGAGGGTTGTCACCAAAACAATACTCACATGGCTCAGCCTAGTTTTTCTTTTTTTTTCTTTTTCTTTTTTTTTAAGACAAGAGTCAATTATTTTGAATGGCAAACAAACAAAAACCCTCCACATAACAATTTTTCTGAAATGATGAAAATGGTGGCTGACAGGTAGCCATGCTTAGCAACCAACCAAAAGTGTACGTAATATTCACATCCAGTGCCAATGATAGATGCTTCATATGTGGATGTCAAGAGTTTGTCTATTTATAAATGGAGGTCAAGATTCTTTTAATATTTTCCCAAGTGTCTTCATTTGCACTAAGGTCTAATTAAGGCTACTAATTCTAAACAATTCACTTAAGGTACTGTATAGCTTCAGTTTTAAGACATATCTTTTTTACTTACTAGAATCGAAGTTCCATTTGTTACTTAAATGAAAGAATGCATTTCAGTTTAAATTAGAATATTACAAAATTTAATATTTTATAGAAATTTAAATTAGAAAAAAATTGCAATTCATATCTACATTTAATGTTGATTATTATATATTTTATACCTTATAGTCTACATACAATCAATATTGCTGTTTAGTTTTGTTCCCCAAAGCTGTCTCAAAATCCATGGTGTCTTAGAGTGGGTGGTGGGGTGGAATGAAAACGTCGATAGTTAAATGTTTCCATTAAGTAGACATCCTGTTAAGAATAAACTAAGTCCTCCAAGTAATAAATTACGCCCGCTATCCAAGCAGCTCTGAGTGAAAAATTTTCGTGAATCTTCACCAAGAGTTCAAAATACAGAAGGCTCACTCGGGATAAGCTTTACATACCAGGGACTTTAGCTGCTGGCACTCCACCAAAGAAATCAGTCCCCATCAGAGCTCACTTGTCACTGTCACATTCCTCCGAGTGGAAGGCATTGCGGTGCTAAAATCGTTCTCATCCTGTACTCAGAGTAGTGGTGTGGTTGGTCTGTGTGGCAGAAATTACAGATGAAACAGAGACCATTTTGCCTTCTTTTCACACTCACTTCTTGGCCGGGATTCCAGCCTCGGGGTAGACAGGCTAATTTGCAGAGCTAGTGAAAGACGGTAGCCCTGAGGTTTATTGTAGATTATAAATCTGATGGAATGCTGAGGATTAAAACTCGCTTTGCAATTGGTTAGTGTAGGACTCTTTAAACTCCTTTTTAAAAAAACGACGAGAACTACAAGCAGGACCGAGTCTGTTGGCAAGTGACCATTCAGCTTCTCGCGTTTCAACCCATAAAACATTGATTATGTAATATTTTCGTTATGAATTTTAAGCCACTTTCAATAATAAGTCACCCTTAGGTCAGGTCTTTTCTGGTAATTAGTCACTAACTAGGTTAGGAATCCAAACCTCATAAAATATTGTTAAGATGATTTTATGTTTTTATAATTTAGAAAGGTCAACCAGTGAAGTTAGGTAGGTCTCTGTTTTTTTTTGTTGTTGTTGTTTGTTTGTGTGTGTTTTTTTTTTTTTTTTTTTTTTGTAATGGTGAATAAGAGTTTACATCTCAATATCACTTCTCATTTTACAAAACATAGACTCTTACTGTCACTAGGGGCAGAAAAATGCAATGACAAAGATTCACATATTTGAAAACCCAGTGAAGGTAAATAATACATTTACTGGTAAGCAGAATATTAAATCAAAACACAATCCATTGACCAAGTCCTTACAGACACAGTAATGTTTCCAGTCACCAGTATTTAGGTCTCTTGTAACGTTAAAAGAGTGACAGCAATATATTAGTCTGGCAAATAGTTTTACCCTAGAGTTGCCAGATTTAGTAAATAAAATATGGATGCCTAGTTAAATTTGAATATTAGGTAAACAAAGAACAATTTTTTTTAGTGTAAATATTGCATAAGACATACTTACACTAAAATATTATGTGCTGTTTTTCTGAAATTCAAATTTAACTGAGCATCCTGTATTTTTCTTGGCAACCTTACCTTCTTATCCAGATTTTGGCCTCTTCCCTCCCAACCTCCCAACATCTCCCACTTCCCCAAGGGTTGGAGTTCAGGTGGAGTGGCAGGTGTGTGAGGTGTCCTGTGTGTGGAATCTCAACATCGCTCTCCCCAAACCTGGCCACACCGCTGTTGACACTTTACTGGGTTTGTCCCCTGTTAGCATGGCTTTGAGGTCCTGTCTTCCCAGAGCTCCAGGAGGGAAGTAGGAATAAACCCCTCTGACACCCAGTTTCTGCATTTCAACCTCAGGGCAGAGGCAGTTCAGAGTCCCTGACCCCCAGGGGCGTTCCTCTCCAACCCATCCCTTCCTTTCTCCTTTATCTCCAGGTTCTGGCCCCTACTCTGAAGATCTCCATCATTTTTGTGGGTCAGTACATCCATCACCCCTCCTCACTCTCCTCACTCTGGGGCCTCATCAACTCGCTTTGAATTGGAAAACCTGGGTTTTTCATCTACTGTTTCTCACTGGACATCAAAGATCTAGTTTAGCATTTGAAAAGCGGAATATTGAGATTTGCTTGTTTTTTTGTTGTCCCTTTTAATCTACCTTGAGGCAAAGGTTGTCTGGTTGAAGGGCTGGGAAAGTCACAAAGGGCAAAGAAAAGAAAAGGTTTACTATTGTACTTTTTCACTGTGTTGTGTGGCCACTCTGAGAATGTCATTTTTGGGCAAACATGTTGCCCAAAACCAGTTCTGTAGTTTCAGATCGAACGCGTGGCCATATTTACAGGTTATTCAATGAACTGAATGGTCTTGTCATCCTTTCTAGTTCTCAGTTTTCTTCTTTATTTACAAAATAGAACATGTTGGGGGGAGAGTTTAATATTGTATACGGGGGCTATTATGTGTTAGGGAATGTGACATATTTAATATCATACACGGTTCCTAACCTACAAAGAATGAAATGCAGGACAAGACATGTATTTGAAACATAATGAGGGAATGTAGGGTCTCCAAGGCCCTTTCTTATTATAAAGTGAGTGATTCTGTGTGCTGATGTGATCACATTATGTTGGGAACAGACCGCAGAATTTCGGAGTTTCAAGGACTCAGATTGCTTATTTAGTCAAATCTCCTCCTTTCAAAACTGCACAGCTGTTATCCTCAATTAAGAAAGATGGTCAGGAAGTTTCAGAAATAGTTCCACTGTCCTTTACAAATGTGTAATTTTACACTTCACGTGCATCACACCATTCCACATTTATCTTGTCAGTGGAATTTGTTACCTTTTAGATGGGTAAGTCTAAGTCAAAGATATGCATTTATCTAAGGTTGAATTTATCTCTCCTGAGGTTACTCACACGCATATATATTTCCCTCTTAGCTCATAAAAATCTTGTATACCAATTTAAAACCCAAGACAGGAGCAGATGATTCTACAGTGAAAATGTGTATCAATCATTGGTAAAGATGGAAAAAAAACATGTATAATTTTATAAGTAATCAAAGAACTATGAATTAAGACAATAAGGTGATGCTTTTATTTGTTTTTTTCTTCCCACTGGCAAAGTTGAAAACAATTAGGCTACTCCACGTCGGTGGTAAATATTAAGGTGAATCAGAAAAGCAAACCTTGCTCTAAAAATTGGCATACTTCACTGGTGTTGACCTAATCCTGCTTCTCTTTTCCCCTCATCAATGACATCCACCCTCCTGCGTCATTTATCATCTTTACACCTATGTTTCAAAACTAACTACCACCTACATAATCAGACCTGTATAATCTACTGGCTACTTGATACCACTTGGGTGATTCACAGTTACCTCCATCGTCAGACCATTGTATATTCTACAATTTTCTTTTATATACCTTTTCTGCTGGGTGTTTTTTTCCATGATGGTGCGTTTATAGCATTTACAAAACTGTATCTCAATCTGTCCACTTTCTCTCTCCATTCCAATGCACGGTTACTGCCCTGGTCAGGCCATCATCATAGATAATAGGCTGGATTTTTGCAAACCCTTCCTTCCTGGTCTCCTTGTAGCCACTCTTGACCACTTTCAATCTATTTTTCCCTAATTAGCCAAAGTCATCTTTTAAAAATACGAAATTTAGGTCTTTCAAATATTAGCTTTATGACCTGAAGGATCCATGGAAAGAAGTTTGAATTTTATTCCAAATGAAAAAAAATATGTATAATTTTATAAGTAGTCCAAGAATTATGAATTAGGACAATAATAACTTGTGAGTCTCCTGCTTACAGTGGGTTCTCTTTGGCTTGTGATGGAGTTCAAAATAGGCACCTTGTCTGTTAAATCACTCCACCCCCCGCCAGCGCCTTGTCTTCTGATGGCTGTTTCTGCAGCCATGTTGGATTTCTCAGTCACGGTTCTGGAGACATACTACGTGCTCTCTCCTTGCAAGAGGGTCACACAGGTTTGAACCAGTGCTTATTTCAGGACTGTATGGTATACGAGAAGCAGCCTGACATGGGGGGTGAGAAAACAGGCTCACGAGGTGGGATCCTGGGACTTGAAGTCTGGCTCTGTTCTTTTGTTTGCATGATCTTAGAAAGTTCTTATTGTCCCTTCTGTGAAATGGGGACAATAAGAATACCTACCTCATGTAGTTATTGTTAGAGAGGGGGAAGTCACATTCAAAAGAATGAGAATTACAAAGCATCAGACTAGAGATGCTAAAAAGCCTCTATATTGAATAATGCCTTCAATATCTCAAAGGAAAATTATTTATAATCCATAGTCCTAAACCCAGAAATAAAATCAACTAACTATAAAGGCAAAATAAAAACATCTTTTCAGACATGCAAGGGTTTGGTAAATCACCTCCTATGTCACCTTTCTTAGGAAACCATTTGAGTATGTGCTACTCAAAATGAAGGGATTAAACAAAAAGGGGAGGAGGGTCGAAGAGACAGAGACTGTGAGAATTAGTGACTATAATAAAGGAAAGTAATGAAAGAAAGTCTGAAAACAGCTGTAGAGGAAGCTGAGACAGCAATTAATCTTGACTGGAGCAGACGGAGAACGGTGAGAGGTTCCTGAGAAAAAAACACAGAAGCCAGAGATTTGATCGTATTCCTAGATTTAAGGTGTTGGACGATCTTAAGAATGAAATAAATGCTGACAATACAAGAAGGAAACAAAAGCAATGAGACCCTCTAGGATAAGTGAAAAAGGTATCAAGTAGATGCTACACTAACTGGATTTGAAATCAACAAGACTTAGGATTAAACCATAAAGTTGTAGCATCGCTGATTTTTTTTAACTTCTGGAATTAGTTGCAAACAAACTGTATAAGATTTATTTATGGTCATAGAACCCAATGTCGGCATTAGCCTTGATACTCTAAAAGTTCAAGTTTAGATGACTGATGTTGGAAGGTAGAAGGTGGAGAGGAAAGCTTATGGGAAAGACGAAGCCACCAGCATCCTCATCTTACAACATGAGGAATGAAAAGAGAATGTCCCTGGTTGCTGGCCTTCATCAAGGGTGTTAGCTGCAAGCAATGGAAGGAAGATGACTTTGCAGAAAAGAGATCATTAAAATTGATTGGAAAGCTAATAAAAGAGTTTAGCTTCGGGAGAGCTAAAAAAACAACAACAATAAACAGTCTCAAGGCTGTTTCTGAGAGTAATATTCAAAAGCATATTGAGGAACAGTCTGATGATAAATGTCCTCGGTGCTGTCCACTGAACTGTGTCTGCTGCCCAGCCAGTCACAGTTCTGTGCCAGGAACTCGTTCATGCAATGCTGGGAATCCACTACCACGGCCATTGTCACAGCCCTCAGCACACTCACACCAATGGGGGCTCCAGAGGTGCCTGTTTCTTTTCCCTGCTGGGGAAGTGACCACAGCTTTGACCCTGGAGCTGCACCAGGGCAGTCGGAGGCCCTTCACCCCTCCCCTCTTCTTTGGAATGTGTGCTCCGCCCACCTTCCCTGCTCCCAGAAGCTGCCCCAAGGGTACAGCCCTGGGACAGCAATGTGTGTGAGACTGTCTGGACTGGGTACGTGACAGAGTCCAGGTCAGGCTTCCTGAGTATGTGACCGAACTCAGTTAAGATCTCTATGTTAACTTTTAATATTTGGAGTACCGAGATCTACTCATCTTGTGGACGCACAAGACAAGCCTAGTAGGTAAGTGCCTTTGCATATTAGCACTGCCACCTACCAATCCGGAGTAGCCTACCTTTTGCTGTGGTCTCTCCCTGCCCTCCACATATGGGGACCCATTTCAGATTCTACCTGGGAAGCTCCCCAAGAGCATGCAACCCAACATTTGCTCTCATTGTTCATGTGTAACTTAGACTTTGAATAGGTGCATCTAATTGGCAGAAACTAGGTCACATGATTTGGTCATAGATGCAAGGGAAATGGGACTTTGAGTTTGACTCTCATATTGGAGAGGAAGGAGTCCAACGTTTTTTGTTTTTTTCCCCCAAATATGATTTTCAAAATGCTGCTAAAGGTAATGGCAGATGTATACTACATCTATGGAACAGTACATAAAAGTATATTATTTAAAGTTACGAGACTAATTTAGAGAGTCTAAATTTATTGTAGGATCATTTATGCATCTTTTTCTTCCAGTCTGAATCCAGTTCACTAGAACATTCTGTTAGCTCTCCTTTCAAAATATATACAGAAAAGGACTCCTTCTTAATGCCTTCACTGCTCACATCTTCCTCCATCCATGGCAGTCCCTGCTCTAAATCACAAAAATAGCTTCCCAGCTGGCCCCCTTGCTTCATTCTTTGTCCCTTTACAGAATATTTGAACTCAGCAGCCAGAGATTTCCTTTCAAGATGTAAGAAAGATCCTGTTATGTCCATGCTTACAGCCCTGCAAAGACTTTGCAGATTGCTCAGAGTAGATGTCGAAGGCTTCCAAGAGCATGCCAGCCCTTTCTGATCTGCAGCTCTCTCCCACCCCACTGTGACCTCAACTGCCGCTACTCTTGCCCACACTGTCCTCACCACGGTGGTCGCTGGTACTTCATGAAGCTGGGGTGACCAGCTCCTTTGCACCTGATTTGGCCCTGAGCCCTCTTTTCCAGGAATCTGTATGGCCAACTCATACCTTACAGACCGCCCTGCCCTCAGAACTCCCAGCTCCACTCGCCCTTTCTGTTTTACCACTTCCCATGTTTTCTAGGGCTCTGATCACCTCTAACGTACTATTCTGTCATCAGAAAGACAGGAATTTTGTCTCCTTGATTAGCTGATCTATCCAGGCACCTAGCAGAGCTCCCTGGAATGGAAAAATAATATAAAATTAACTTCAATATTCCTTTGAGCAAAATACCTTGCTAAATTTACTTATTTTTATTATGACAACTTTAAGTAAAAAATGAATATACATGTGCTCACCTCTTAGCTGTGTCTAATCCAATTCTGGTTTGCCTGAGGTGTGTCACAAATACGGCTGTAGATGACTCATGAGATGAGGGATTTGTCTTTGAAATATTGACAGATGATTCTATAAATTCTTAATAATAAAGATAACAACACATGCTACCCTGAAGGGAATTTTATAAATTACAACTAGAGTAATGTTGGTGAATTTGCATAGGCCAAATAACCATTCAGAACTGCATTTATAAATATTTTTGTATTGTAAGATATACCAGTTAAATGCTAAAGACAGTTTTCTTTTTTTCTGACGACTCAAAAATATGCATAGGGTGTATAAAACAGGCACGTACGAGGTCTGACAATTAAGTTCACAAACTGTTGCAATGATGTTGCTAACCTTTTTTGATATCAGAGGGATTGTTCATTATGAATTTGTACCAACTGGACAAACAGTTAACCAAGTTTACTATTTGGAAGTGCTGAAAAGGCTGCATGAAAAAGTTAGACGACCTGAACTTTTTGCCAACAATTCATGGCTCTTGCATCACGACAATGCACCAGCTCCCACAGCACTGTCTGTGAAGGAGTTTTTAGCCAGTAAACAAATACCTGTATTGGAACACCCTCCCTACTCACCTGATCTGACCCCCCATGACTTCTTTCTTTACCTAAAGGTAAAGGATATATTGAAAGGAAGACATTTTGATAACATTCAGGACATCAAGGGTAATACGATGACAGCTCTGATGGCCATTCATGAAAAAGAGTTCCAAAATTGCTTTGAAGGGTGGACTAGGTGCTGGCATTGGTGCATAGCTTCCCAAAGGGACTACTTCAAAGGTGACCGTAGTGATATTCAGCAATGAGGTATGTAGCGCTTTTTCTAGGATGCGTTCCCGAACTTAATTGTCAGACCTATGTGGGACAGAAGGATGTAACAGTTATGTTATGAAGATTTACATACTCTTGTGTATAACTGAAACTCAACGTATGACTCCAGAAATCTAATTGTTGGGTGTCAATTCATCCTTTCAATACTAATAGCAGTTGATCTCAGTTGTTTCCATTGAAATTTGCAATCCTCTCACCAATCTGTCATGTAGAATGCCGTTTTGATAAGAAATGTATAATAATGCCATCCCCTCACCACCACAATGCTTCCAATTGCTCTCGAATGACATTTTAAAACATTTCTCTTACCTGGTTGTAACCTACCACTCAGTGGTAGAGTATCAGCTGACTGAATTGGGGAACCAAGACGCCACATCACTCCTCAGTCTGTCCCACTTGCCAGATTTGTGTGCTGTTTTACCACCTGACTTAGGGAGGAGACTATGACCGGTTGTCCTAGTTCGGATAATGCTGTCATGATGACGAGTGGCAGAGAGAGAGGTTTTGGAGAAAGAGGCCCCATTTAGTTAAAAAAGAAAGAGTAGAGTCTATTTTTAGTAAGAGCAAAACCAGTGTTAGCACCCTTAACCATTTTGACCAACTGTAATTCTCAAAAACAGTAAAAGGAAAAGCTTAACAAGTCAACCCTTTCGACTTGGTTTCCTCTTCTTCCTAATGAATGATTCAGAGACTTCTAGGCTTTAAGGCACCTGTCAGCTCTAAATTTACACGAACAGAGGAAGGAGTTACTATGTGTATTGGTCGTGTAGGCTCTCCAGTGAGTTCTTAGTAGAAAACTATTAACATGACATCCCTGGGAATTGCAATATCTGACTCAAGCTTTTACTAAACCCACATGAAGAACCAAAAATGTGGTGAGAGACAGGAGGAAGCGTTCATTCCCTTTTTGTGGACTCTTTAATGCTTAATAACATCTTAATGTGACTCTCGCCTTTTTAAGGGTTTGCTTCACTTCCTTTACGTTTTTGTCAATTACAAAGTGCACATGTCACGATTTTTATTATTGTTATTGAGATATAAGGACTCCACAGAGCTCTAAAAATGCTTTTCTTTCTAAGTGTCTCATTTGCATGGAGACCACCACCCAAACCCAGGGTTATAGGAACTAGCACATGAGCAGATATAAATTCAGACAAAGCTATGAAACTGAAAAGAGCTATCAGAGTTTACCATAAAATGTAACTAGATGTAGGTACAAGGCCAGCTAAGCTCAGATTTAATAACTCACCTTTACTGCAAATGGGGCATACCTCAAAAAACACTACACTTGTTAATTGAGTACAGAAAGTCACACGCCCCTGGATTTTCAAAGTGCCGTTTCACAGTGTTAAAACAAAATTCTATTCAGCACTCTTCTCAATGAAGACCGAACATTTTTATAGTCCATGGTCCATTTTGGTTCCTTTAAAAAGAGAACCGAACCTGTTTTATTTATTTTTTTTAAGCCTTCAATAACAGACTGAAAAATGCTTCACCGTATTATTGTAAGATTCCAGATACACTGCCATTAGAAGATGCTGTATGAGAGTGCCAGGCGGCCATAACTGAATGCCACTGGCTGGATGGAGGAAGCAACAGAAATTGATTTTCTCACAGTTCTGGAGTCTGGAACGAAGCTAGCAGGGTTGATGTCCTCCAAGGCCTGTCTCCTTGGCATGCAGACGGCCTCCTGCTTGCACTGTCCTCACATGGCCCTTTCTCTGTGGGTGCACCCCTGGTGTCTCTCTTTGAGGGTCCAAATTTCCTCTTATAAGGACACCAGTCAGGTTGGATTAGGCCCCACCCACACAGCCTTATTTTAACTTCATCACTCCTTTATAAAGGCCCTATCTCCAAACACAGTCACATTCTGAGATGCTGGAAGGTAGAGCTTCGACATATGAAAGGGGGTCGGGGGAGGGTCACGATTCATCCCGCAGCAGATGCCATGCCAGTATTTCAGAATTTAAGGAACAGCTTTGCAAATAGCCTTCTCTACGCCCACCTCCCCACAAAACACCTACCCATTCCCTATTTATGCCACTTTAGTAGAAAAGAGTACCAATTGACCTTAGGAACTTGTATAGATAAATGTGTATAAACATTTCCAATGGTTAGCAGTGAAGTCTTCCTATGTGAATGAACACCTTTAATTGATACCCAGATTTACAAAATAGATAATCCACCAGCATGTAGTTAGTGGGGGAAGAACCACTTTTCCACCCGATGGATGAAGAATTTCAGGAATGCTGACATAAATATTGGAGCTTTGGGACACACACAGGAGCTAAGGAGGCCAGTGATGACGACAGCTTATTATTGCATTCCCCACTCAGGCGTTGGTGAGCTCGGTTGGCGGGCCTCCATTTAACGTAGTGAGTCTTTTCAACGTGCCTTTTTAACAAAGAAAACTTAGGTAGAATGAGGTGCTGTCTGTCCTCGAAGCTAGATGAAGATGGTTATGGCCACTGATGGGAACTCTTTGGCATAAGGGACAATTTTCCAATGTCAGGTTCAATGATCAACTTGATTAATTATCATAAATTCTGCTTATTCCAGTTTTCTTAGAGTTATACTTACACATTTCTCCTCCCTTCCCTCTTCCTTTTCCTCTCCCTCTTCCTCTCGCCTTTCTTTCTTTTACCATTTTCTTGATAATTCAATAATTTCAAATCCAGTTACGGAATAGCGGAAGAAAACAGGAGAGCATGTTTTAAAAACTAAGTATTTTTTCCAGTGTTGATCTCTAAGTCCCAATCTGTCTCATTGAAAGAAATCACAATAAATGTGGGAATCAGAGAGAATGCTCAGCAAGGAACTTTGAAATATATGAGAGCTTGAATTGTTTCAGTGCCCCCTTGGCACTCATTGGCGGTGGCACCGTATTTCTGGCTATGGCATAAAATGTAAAATAATCATTTAATCACTTAAACATCTTCTGGTATTATTAAATTTTCATCACTTTACTTTGCTTTTTGGAGTCTCCCTCTTTAAAATACTAGCAGTATTATTCAGTTTTTAAAAAGAAAAAAATAATGAGTGAAACTTTCTCAAGAGTTTTTATCCAGTGGGATCAGATCGTTTCTGAACTTGAAATTCTCCTTCCGTGTTTCCCACACATCCAGCAGGATCTCCCTTAAAGGTGAAGTGACTAAGCTTCACCCCTGAAGGGTAAGGACAGGTGAGTGATGCTCAATCCGCCTTCCAGTTCCTTAGCCACGAATGTCATCTTGCTGCTTCGTCTAAAGCTATTGCTCTGACAGCTTCAGATTGTCTAGTGCATCGCCGAGGAAGTTTCCTTGAATTATTGATAAATCTGCATAATTTGGGGAAGTGGAAAGTGGTAATGTGGCAGAATTAATAGTTGTTCTAATCCTTTCTTCGGTGATACAGCATTTTACATGTGTTGCAGAGAAGGAAGCTCTTATAACAAAATAGTTCATTTTGTAAGAGGTATACTCGTATCATTCATCAGTGGTTGCTCCTCAGTACTTTATAGTGAATTTTCAGTGAGTGTTGGCTGAATACATAGATGGAGTTAGATGGAAAGAAAGCCAGTTCAGGTATAGTTAGGAAAATCCAGTTTGTCAAGAGCGCTAATTCTCAGTTCTGGTGCTGCAATCAGATACATCATGAACAGAGACTTCCAGACGTTCTAAGTCCATGGTACTCTTAGTGCAACAGTAATTTTTTTTTTTTTTTAACAGAGCCCCTTGTCAAAAAAACAAAAAACAAAAACCACCCAGCGGTTTAGTTCGCCAAGTAGTCAAATCTCAACCACTTAGTATTTATATCCTAACAACTTAGCCATTTGGAAAAAAAAAAAAGTATAATTTAAAAAAAGAAAACTATATTTTTATTTATTTCATTCTTACATAATCACCCTCATGCGCTAATAGGCTGTGTCTGTCTGTTGGGCACTGCAAGCTTCTCAAACCTCAGAGTCAGGATGGACACACCAGTTTTCTGTTCTCCATTGATTTTCTCATGGTACTGCTTTCTAATGTCCGTAACCTCCCCAAACTCAGCTTCCCAAAGATATGACGTCATCAAGGGGCTACCAGCCGATGTGATGCCCAAACGGTGAATGCCCTCGAGCTAGGAGGTAGTGCTGGCAGATGCTGAGTATCACTGTGATTCCTTCAAATACTCAAAAGATTCCCATGGGTCCATGGTGGGGCTCTCACACACAGTGTGAGCAGCCATGGTGACAATACCAAGGGTACCGATCATTTTCTTCAAAATACTCTACAGAAAAATATTAACACTTTTATACCAGTTACCACTCACTCATTGACTTGCTGCCACTTTGTTCTGTTGTTGGAGGGAAACAATGGATATAAGAACTGTCCATAACCAACATACGATTAATCTACACCCCCTGTACCTGAGGACAGCTGCTGATGTATCATTAGTACAGTTGCCAATTATGACTTAAGACAGGTTTTGATTACAGGCAAAATTTATTTCACTGTCTGGATATCATGTCTCTGCATGAAACCACTGAGTTGACATCTTTGTAATGCCAGGCTTATGAGCTCCTGCATCCTTCCATGTGGAAGGGGGGAAAACAGATGTAGCTGCGCTAGGTGGATCCTTTATAGCCTTCAGATCCTACTTTAAGCGTCACCTCCTCAGAGAAGCCTTCCTGGACTACTCTCTTGTTATTCCCTCTTAGAGCATCCTATCCCTAGTTCTCTTCAGACTGTCTGCTCATCCCCACAGAGTAGGCTTAATGTGTAACCCATTTACAAAAGCATATACACTTTGACGGAGGTGTCAAGGATCCAAACACATGCAGGAACCAAGGGAATGAAAGCCTCCTTATTCACTACAAGATTCAGATTGGAAAATAAGTGCAGTGACATGCAGTAACGCTTATTAAGCTTACCACTCCAAAACTAAAAATTCATAGTTAATCCATGGTGGTGATTGAGAACAAAGCTCTGTGCCACGGGAAATGAGAGTGTAGCAAGGACGAATGTGACTTCCACACTTTCCTGGAGCTGGACTACCAATTAGATAGTAAATCAAGGTCCCTGTCATTCACGTGCGCTGATAAGGTTAGCTGACGTGATCTTAGCTCATCTTCCTGCTTTGGGGCAGGTTGCATGGGAACCAGGCTGGACAGATGAGCTAAACTCCATGTTAAAATTTGATTGGAGAAAGAGATTTGATAGCCTGCCCTGCCAGGCTAGGAACGCTTTCTTAGAGTTAATTCTAGGCCACATGTTTTGTAAGTGTTTCATGTTTCATTTGAGGACACTTTACGACTATTTTTACCGGTCCATGAGCTGTGTCTCATCACAGGTGTGCAAATCTCTTCATATAACAGCTGGTTATCTCAATACATGCTAAGAAACAGATCAGGGGACTGTTTGGATTTTTGCATAGTTTATGTACACATGATTTTTAAATAATCGTGAAACAGGAAAATATCCACAATATCCACGAAAGGAATGAAAATATTAAATTCTGAAAATGACAAAAGTAAATGCCAGCCTTCTGGGCTTAAATCATCCACAGGAAAGACTCAGACAATGTGGTTTCTGACTGAATATAATCTCTCTGCATATTTAGGTTTCAAGACATAATAATCTCCTATAATACCACTATCTAGATATTAGTAATAAAGATTTGGTTATCTGCTAACTACAGAAATGTATGTTAGAAATGTTATACAGGAAATTAAAACTAATCATCACCATGATTAATTTTCATGTTTATTTATTTTTTCTAATCATTTCTAACTTAGACTGTGATCTTTCTCCCAAATCCTTATTGTAAAATTCTAAAATACACCGAACTACTCAGAGAGGGGTTACAGGATGCAGGCCTGATTAAATATTAATTTCGCTTAGTTTAGAACATGAAGAAGTAATATTTTTATCATTGACTTGTCTTTAGAAAAAGGTGATTATTTGTGTCTTTCAGTTTGAGTCAGGAAAGAACAAATAAAAAACAAGACAGAATTTTAAGTAGTTACATATTTTGGTTGCCCAAACTATACATATGTGTGTGTCTATTTATATACTTTAAAATAATATTTCAAAGTTATTTACACTTAGATAACTTTAAAAATAATTTATATTTTAAAAATAGCAAATATTTAATAATAATGGAAATTATATAAAATAATGATATACTTACATAAATAATGTAAGAGTTCTGCAAATTAAATAAACCTGCTAGTTACATAGTGTTAAGTCACAATGATGTGACACTGTTGTCCAATTAGGACAGTTCCAGTTTCCGTGGGTGACATTCTACTGTTTGTCTTCTCCCATTCCTTCACAGAATGGATTATCCCATAAGCCTACAGATAAATATTGACTTCCCTTCTCCAGGACTTGAATGGCTTATGAATTTAAAGGTTCCTGCCTGACTTTTAAGGGTGGTCACTTCATCGAGTTTTTAGGCACACCTCTGATTTTTGTCCCACAATTCTCAAGCTTTAGAAATGACACTGTTTTATTCCAGAAAGTGTGGCTGTAGATGCCCCGTGCACAACGTAATGCTACCTTTTGCACAGAAAAGCCTACATGACAGAGTGATTAAAGAAATACAGTGTCTCCATCATTTGAATTTTACCCAATGGTGAATTCAGTGGCAGAATTGTGGAGGACGCCCAGGCTGTCTGTGACTGACTAGGCTTCCTGTCATGGAGACAGAAGAGCCTGCCTTCAGTATTTCTTTGGGTGTGAGTGGCATGACTCCAAATCTGGTTTTACTCATCACATCCTGTATTTCCAAGTAGGTTGAACATTACCAGGGCAATTGAACTGCTGAAGAAATAATTACAGAGGCATCTTAATGTGCACTTCTGCCAGTGAGTAGAACAGCTGGGAGAGAAAAAAAGATTCTGAGAACTTGTATGTTTTAAACACTCAAAGCTTAAGCATGAGCAACGAGGGTTAGAAAGCTGAAAACAAAACTGAATGCAACTTTTCACCTCTCATGTTGCCTGTCAGAGGTGTACTTTGGGGTCTGCAGCTGAAGAGGAGACCCTCTTTTAACTATGCGGAAATACTGAAAGCAAACAAACTTAGGGTTTTCCATTTTCTTTCCTACTTAGGAAAGAGACACTTGCTTCGGTTGCTCACACCTGAGTGGAGCTCGTGCACCCCAAGAGTGAAGTGAGGAGCTCAGAAGAGGACTTGACACGTAAGGAGAGGTGGAGAGAGACAAAGTAGGAAGATCTCTAGGGGGTCATCCCATTTGGTTTTGTGAGATCACAGGATATTGGTAACAACGTCCCCTTTTCAGAGTAGGTGCATGCACACAGAATATTCCAGAGAAACCTGCACTTTTTAAAATTATCTTTGGAATTTGATTATTGTGTCATCACACTCTATTAGGGTAAATGACTGAGAGGTGAGCAGGAACCCACAGTGAAAATGCCACCATTGTTGAGGACAGTGTCTCCTGTGAAAAGGCCTCCCCATCTGGCTCCACATCAAGGATGGTGTGAACAAGCGTGCAAAGGGAAATAATTTCTGAGTATATTTCCTTCATTGCTTTGACTTACTGACCATCACATAATGGCCCTTGGGCTTTTATACTAAGAGACAAAAAGCATAAATTCAGTTGGATTCTGTTCACCGAAGGAAATCATGATATAAACCTAAACTGCTAATTGTACTCTTTCTTTCCTGTTGTGCAACTGGTATAAAATATCGCATTTCCCTACATATATATATATATATATATGATTAAAATGTTTCCCCAGTTTTATAAGTACTACAGAAATAGCCAGGGGACCAGCTACCATCAGGTTGCCACTATTTTTATCTGTGAACTGACTGTATTCTCAAAATGCCATAATTAGATAATTGGGACATAGCAGAGTTGTCTGTCTGTGATTTTGGATTCTAGGCATTTGGATGTAAGGATACAATTCAGGCTGATTTGACTGTTTTAATGAGAAGCTTACCTGCATGATGTCTTAACACAAGGAAAAAGTAGCTCTCTAATATTTTTCATGAGTGCTTTCAAAGCAAGAGAAAGATTTCTTTCCTGAAGCTGCACAGTGACCACAGCCAGGGCCAGACGAAAGCGATCTCCCTTGAGTCATGTGCAGTCTGCACTTTCACTTCCTCCGTTTGGCCCAGTTTAGTCCAGACATTTCAACAGCTTGACTAACCCTCATGGTCATTTAGCTGCCAAAGTCTGTGGCCGCCAATATCACTGGTAGCTTTGGAAGCACATGTGTTGCCAGCACTATGTTTGAGTCAGGAAGGCGAGACCTTGCCGGTCTAACCCTCAGTGGCTAGGATCTTTTTCAAAGGAGAATTATTTTTAATATTACTTCATCATCCTGCATCAGGAAAAAAGTTTTCTGGCAAGCTTCTCTCTTTCCAGAGAAATTGCATTGACACTGAACTTGGTATATAACATCTGGTCTGGGTTAGCCTGTGGATAAAAAACAGTATTGATAATCAGTACTACTTCTAATTTTTATTTTTAATTGGATGGAGCCAGCAAAGCTATATAAATAACAAAACACGATGAGTTGGTGTAAACCGATAGTTTTTTAGCGTAATAACCAAATACCATTTACAGCAAGGTTAATCTGAGAGTGAATGGTATGTATTGCATGGTAATTAGGTATGAACACTAAGTAGCTCAGATAAGGGACTGTCATGAAGGCGTCTCGCGGAGCCAAACAAGCATTTTGAAGCCAGCTTGGTGGGGAGATGAATAGCAAAGAGTTAAAGCTGGACTCTGCTCTAATGCTCCCTGGGACCAGAGGAGCCTGTTTTTCCATTAGCATTTGCCCCAGGCCAGGGGCCAGTGGCCAGGGACAGGACTCCCAATTTACCATATAGGTCAGTAATGAAGAGTCACAAAGAGAAAACATAATGGATTCCGTTCTGACAGTCTTCCCAACCTTTCAAGCAAGATAGTACTCTCTAGTTGTAAGTTTGTGTCTTCCAAGGTGAGGAAATAGGACACATACCAGTGATGTCAACAGATTGGGCACCAGGGAGCCACTGGTAGGGTACTTCCTAGACTGTCTGGGGTCACTAGGACTTTGAGCTCATTTTGATCCACTTGCCTCTCAGTCAGTGTTATAAGTGATATATGTTTTCCTTATGCCAGTGAAATACCTGGTCCTCAGGTGAATCTGAAGTTTATTCCAACTGGGCTGTTTTATGGATCATCTATCTACCTACATTTCCTAAAAGGTAGTGCAGTAGGACATCATGGTTTGTGTATTAGGGTGAAATGTCTTCACCCTGGGAGCACCTGGCGACTTTTCCTGCAAGGTGTGCCTGTGTCTGACTCAAGCGACATTGTTCTTATTTGACTGACGGCTTTTGATTTGCTTTGTGACTTGATAGAACGATTTAAATGGTCTAAATGCCAGCATGAATGGCTTCATCCTTGCCTCCTTTCTTACCCCACAGCCAGTCCACCGGCAAATCTTGTTGGCTGCATCTTAGAAACATATCTGGAATCTGACCATGCGTATCGCCTCCACTGTTAGCACAATGGTCTAGCCATCAATATCTTTACCTGACCATTCGAACAGTCCCCTAACTGTGCTAGGGTCTCCACAGTGCAGCGCATCGTCCCGACCTAAGTCTGATATGGTCACTACTCCAATGGCTTTCCATCTCATTCAGAACAAATGTTAAAAGTTACAAGGTTCTACGTTTACTCCTACCCGTACCCCCACCTCCTCTGCCAATGTCATCTGCCAGCACTCACCTATTGTTCACTGGATTTTAGCTACACTGACCTCTGACCTCTTGGCCATTCCTCAAAGAAGCCAAGCCCACCTCTGGTGGGGTCTTTGCATGTGCTGTAAATGCTTTATTCCTGGACACGTGGCTCATTTTCTCACTTCCTTCAGGTCTCTGTGCAAATGTCAGAGATGCTTTCCCAGATAAACATATTTCAAACAGCAGCCTCCCCGCCACGTCTCCTTGCCCTGCTTCATTTCTGTATGAGTCACCATCTGACATAGCATGTCTTTATAGGTTTATTATTTATTATTATTATCGCTTGTTCTGCAATGGAAGCCCCAGGAGGCTTTGTGTCTTGCTAACTTGTTGTACCTTCATGCATTGTAACAGTGACTCACACATTGATTAAAACTGCCTGAGCCACTGGAATCAACATCTCCTGAGATCTTGAATTATTTTTTTTCTAAACATAAACTTCCCAAATCTTAATTCCATAGCTTTAACATTTTAAGTATTTGATCTATAATCTACTCATTTTTGGCTCAAATCCCTTTGGTGGGGAGGTCAAACCAGTAAAAGACGTAGGAGTAATAACTATTTAATGAGTACTTCTTACATGCCAGGCTCTTGTGCTGAAGCACTCTGCTTTATCTCATCTAATTCTAACCGCAGGCCTAAAGATAGGTATTTACTACTACTGTGTTCTCCTTTTGTAGACAAAGATACTGATACTTGGTATAGGTGAAATAACTTGTGGCCAGGTCACAGAGTTAATAACCACTGAGCTGAGATTAGAATCAAGGTGTGGTTGACTCCACACTGCCTCCTAGCTGCCTCCTGCAGTAATGCATGTCCAGTTGAAGTAGGGAAGCGGTTAGAATCAAAGTATTCCCTTTACAGCGCCTGTGCTAAGGTGCTGGGGTACGTACGTGTGTATTATAATATATGTAACCTCCTCCCTCTAAGATTCCAGGTACCAACCCAGAGGTTGTTCACCTTTCGGAAATGTCCCAAGAGCCACTTGTTCCTCTAGGTTGGGACTCTTACTTTAAACGCAAGGTTCGCTCAGAGCCGAGGTGGGTTACCACCTAGGAAGAGAAGAAAGGAGATGTCACCAACTCGGCGTACTGCTTGCAAGTGAGGGTATTTAAATATAAGGGAACAAAAAGCACGTTCTCCAAAGGCGGCCGACCCCCGTCTCCGAGGGAAGTCGGCCCGAAGGAGGGGAATAGGGCTGGGGGGGCAGAACGAAGCGCCCCGCGATGCTAGGCAGGATAGCAGGAAGCTACGTGCCGGGAGTTTCGGCCCCAGCGAGGGTCCCACCGCTCCGCAGAGAGCCGCGCGGACACCACCTGGGACCTCGGCGGAGTCTGCGCCGCGCAGCAGCTGGACCGCTGCGAAGGCTCGGGGGCCGGGGATGTGGGCGTGGCCGGGCCGGGGAGGCGTGGCCGGCCGCCGCCCCGCCCTCTCCTCGGGGATGCCGGGATGTTTACACTCCTGACAGCGGCGTCCGCGAGAGGAGGAGCGGGAGCCTCGGGAGGATGGGCCGCCGCTAGCCTCACACTCGGGACGCGCCTCGCCGTGCGCAGGGTGGGTGGCCGCGCCTGCACCGTCCGCCGGGGCGGCGCGGCGCGAGGTGGCGATCGGCTCCGGGCCTCGCAGCCACAGTCCCCGGCCCAGCGGGCCTTTCCGCGGCGCCTCCTGGCCCGGCCGCCCGCCCGCCCCGGGCCCCTCGCGGGCAGGAGATCTGACAACTCCCAACTTCCCGGTGAGTCGCTGCGGGGTTGCGGCGCCGGGCCGAGCGGGGATCCTGCGGGAGCCGGGCGGGGATGGGGATGCGTCGGGATCGCGCGGGCGGCCTCCGGGTCCCGCGGCCGGGGAGGTGGGGCGGGGCGGGGCGCGCCGCGCTGGAGCCCAAGGCTCCGGCCCTGATCATGGGCAGGGGCGGGAGCTTCACGCCTGGCACCGGCTCTGGCGGCGCCGGCCACGGTAACCAAGAAACTCGGCGGCCACGGCGCTGGCTGCAACAGGTCTTAGGTTTCAGGACCCGAGGAACTTGGGTGAAGTCCCGCCTCCCGCCGCCCGGCGGTTGCTCATTGGCCGCGCGGGTTATTTATTGCTCACGGATTGGTTAGGCCCAGCTGTCAGAATTCGGCGGCCGCCAGACTTGGAAGAGGAAAAGTTCAGTGGGAGAGAGTGGGTGGTGGGCAAGTGTCCAGTGGCTGGAGAAGTACCGGGAGGATGACCAGCCTGTTGGAGAACGAGCTTTAGTGGGACTCCGACAGGTTCAGGAAACGTCAGCGAGGGAGTGTAAGGCGAACACTGGTAGTGATGGTGGCCGTGGAAAAGAAAAATCGAAAAGTGAGGCCGAAGCTAGAGAGACGGAGGGGAGCCCAAAGGAAAAAGGAGAAAATAGGGGGCCACGTTGCCCCAGGACAGTGTCAGGAGACGAGCACGACGTAGAGGACGCTGCAGCCAGGTCGCAAGGACTCCTGTTGCCTCTTCCCTGCGCACTGGCGGCCTGGGACACGATGCATCCAGCAGATGAGTCGTGTTCTCGCAGAGCCGTCGTCCTCGTTAGGGGTCAGTACTAAACATACGCCCGTTTTACAGCAAGATAAGCTCCCATCCTTGAGCAGTTCTGGAGACGGCACTGGAATTCAGACACGTGTTGCAGACACGAAATGATTTTCCTCCTTCTGTGAGGCTGGTGATGTGAAGGATGCAGCTGAACAGTCAGATGCCCCTAGTTGGCAGAGCACGGTGTACGCGTAATTAGAACCAGTGTTTCGAAGGCCTCTTCCGAGGAATTGTGAGTTTCCAGCAGTGTGCACACGCCCCGCAGGCGACAGCTGTGTGTGTTGTCAGGTTGCGTTACAGAATCAAGCACAGAACGTGTGTGCAGTGAGTCTCAGAGCAGGAGCTTGGGCGGCTGCGGGACCGGCTGAGGAGTGGCAAAGCACTTCCGCTCCGAGAGTTTTTACGGTACTTTGGGGGCAGCCGGACAAGCACTGAGCTCGGTGACTCATTGAAGGAGACATGCCGCTCACCATGTGGCGACTCTCGCTGAATGGACGCGCAGTAGTTCGGGGCGTAACACTTGGTGAAGGCCAGTGCGCTTAAGACGGTTGACGTAAAACGTAAACAGTTATTTCATTTTCCGAGGAAGGAGTCTTCTGCAGCCCTCGAGGAGATCCAGCCCACAGCGGGCTTCCCTCCTAAGACCACAGCATCCTCTGTTTGCTGCTGGGATGGGAGTTCGCGGGGTGGGGGAGAGGAGATAGAGCTTAAAAAGTTTGCCTCTGGGAGGCGTCAAAGGGACAGAAACTGTAGGTGGGAGAAGAGCCGGTGAAATAAAAGGGCGAAGGCCCCTCTGTGGAGGCAGGTGGTTTTCTCGCGGGCTGGGGAAGCGGGGGACCGGGAGAGGTGCTGGCAAGAGATTCCGCTCCACCGGGGAGGCCCCGCCCCTCGCAGCACTGACAGCCTCCGCAGCCAATGAGCGGCTAGGATAGCGCGGTTCCCGCTTGGGAGGCGGTACTTCCGAGCCCCTCCGGGAGGCAGACAGAGCGCCTGCTGGAGTGATGTCTGCGGGCGGTGGGACGCGGGGCGAAGGGAAGGCCTGGTGAAATGAACACGGGAAAGGAAGGGCAAGGAGGCTCCAATTTCCTCTCACCCCTCGTGCTTGTCTCGTTTCATAGTTAAGCTGCACCTTCGACTCACGACTGCAACTGAAACTTTATAGTCGACAAGAAACGAAGCTGGTCAGCAAACTAACTATCACCCCTGTAACCGATCGGGATTTTGCTAACTGATCTGAAAACGGAAACCAAGAAATGTCAGAATCTAAATCGTTAAGCGCGTTCACAGTGACTTGGGACTCTTTCCGCAGTTAAAAATCTTTATCAGCTTATAAAGTAAAGACGGTAACTTGACAGATTGAGTTTATGATCAGAATTCAGGTGTAATCATTTTGCTCACTCCTCCATTCCCTTTCCCACTTGCACATTTTGCTGGTGGGACAATCGCAAGAGCTTTTTTCCGGCCCAGTAACACAGCACTTACTCCAGGAATGAGGAAAGCGCGTCTGGTATGATGGCTACATACCAGTGGAGGCGGGGAGACGAGGCCAGTCTGATGAACAGACCCGAACAGTAAAAATCAGTAAATATGTCAAATGACCCGAAGTGCAGTTCTACTTTGTGCACATGAGCATTTAACCTACTCCCCTCCCGTCATCTGGTGTTGCGATTGACCGTTTTGGGCCCTGATTTACTGCAAACGTTTCAGTGTTCTTTTCACCTACTGTGCATTTACAGAAATGTAGATTCTTCTTTTTTTTTTTTCCACTTAGGTATGTGGCCTGAGGTAGCATTAGAAACTTTTACAGTGTATCTGGAACCAAACTATTTTCCTAGGAAGCAGATCTTATGTTTTAAAATGTGTCTCTAGGATTACTAAGGTAGCCACCACTGAGGGCATCTGGACTGGGAGAATAGTGATTATCTAATGCAGTTTTGGAAAAGAAGTGGCTTAATTAGATAAATAAGTTCCGAATTTCCTTTCAGGTTTTGCTTACTTTATTGTTTTAAAAATAGGTTTTGGTATTTAAAAAATGTGCAGTGTAGCTGCAGCAGCACAAAGCAGCACTCGGTCCACATTCCTGGTTTCATTAAAATGAAAATATTTGTCCTTTCAAGTATTTGCTCAACAGTTAACGTGGGTAGGTATTTTAGTACATTATATATAAAACATGGTGGCAAACTTAGTGTAATACTTGAGGGTGTCTCGGAAATGACATGTATGATTAGTTTGCTCTGAATTACTTTCTCAGCAATTTATCAGCATTTCTGTAAATATATAGCAAGATGTTTTAAGAAACATTTCTTCATGATTTTGAATATTTCAATTTAATTCCTCATTTTTATAGGGTATATGGGTGAATGACATTACATAATTGTAATCAAATATATTTATTTGCATGATATAATAATGGCAGTTGAGAATCTTTAAACATACATAAAACTAATGTAGAACCATTCACTCAGGGTTATAAAATTTCTAAACTACTGATTCCTTTTTTTGGTGATTAATAGTTTGATTATCCCAGTGTATTACATGTCTTCACAAAATATTTTGTTGTTCTAATGAAAACACTTAGAAAATATATTTCATGGTTTTAGTGAGCAGTGGAAACGAGAAGGACAGATGGTGATAAAGCATTCCTTAATTTTTTTTTTAGCAAGATAACTTCTTTTTTTAACCTTTGTCAAAATAACAGCTCTGTCACACTATACATATTTTTTATAGTGAACTTATACAATGAGCTATTTTGTAATAGCTATATAAAGAGTTAATTAGAACAGCATATATGAGTGGAACTTATTTAATTGGTCTATATAAATTTAGAAATATGTGTTTTCTGTTATTTAATGGAAATAGATCTTGCCATTGGTCTTCAGTTGATAATCAGGACAAGTTGGTAGGTAAGGGCGACTTTTTCATTCCTGGTTGCTTTTGTATAGAAAAGAGGTTTGCACGCTTCTTTGTAAAGGGTCTGGTAGTAAATATTAGTACTTCTGGCCTTGTGAGCCACTGGTCTCTGCCAGAGCTGCTGCCACTGTAGCCATTCACACTCTCCATCCAAACAGGTGGGTGTGGCTGTGTTCCAACAAAACTTTATTTATACACACAGGCTGGAGGCCCACCCCTGCTCTAGGAGATAATACCAAAAATCTAAATATGATCCTAGGCTGTTGATGTTTGGGTTAATGAGGATTTTCCACAACAGTGCTTTATAGCCTGTTTTGGTCCTTAGACCCTGTTACAATCCCTTGGCCTTTCCTGATCCCTCAGAATAATGCCCAGTTAGTCATTCCCAAATTTTGTGTTTCACCTCAGAGACTTCATAAATATATAAACCTCTTAGATTTGCCCTCTTGTAGATTTTGAGGGTTTCCCACTGGGGGATCCCGCACCTGTCCTCTCTCCAGCTTCCTCTTTACTAAAACAACATGGAGTCTGATGTCAGTCATTTATCTTTGCTGATTGACTGATGATGACCCTTTAATAGGAGCTTGGTGTGTTTCTTTAGTAGTTTTCATTTTAAGCCAACTGCAGTGACTGCCTTTGTTAGGTTTAGAGGGAATTTCTGGCATGAGCAAGAGGGTGGGCAGATTTTTTTTTTCTTTTTCAGAAAAAATTGACTTAGTGTTTTATAAAAGACTTTTTTTTCCAGTTAAAAAAATACTACAAAGGGCCTGTGTTTATGG
The DNA here is from genome assembly GCF_036562045.2 of Rhinolophus sinicus. Taxonomy (NCBI): domain Eukaryota; kingdom Metazoa; phylum Chordata; class Mammalia; order Chiroptera; family Rhinolophidae; genus Rhinolophus; species Rhinolophus sinicus. Next base: position 65,945,897 of record NC_133761.1, read on the forward strand.
GGACGGCCTACAGTCAGGACATACAACCATCTTCTCTTCAGCTGCCCTTGCAGCTCCAGCATTACCATTTTCTGTTTACCATGGTGTGGGAAGACTAAGCCCCAGGTTTGTCTCCTGTTTCCTGACTGTGCTGGAGTTACTTCACTTGTTCAGACCATAGTTGTCTCAGCTCCGGTAAGATTGCTTTGAGGAGTAAATGAAAACATCTTTCTAAAAGTATGGCGGTAGGCTCAGTACGTGTGAATTTCAGTCCACCCATTTCTCTGTTCTTAGGACCTTTAGCTGTGGGAAATGCATCTCTATTCTGATGACTGGCCCCGTTGGCCACTCTGCTCTATCCCAGCTTTGTCTGGACAGGCTCCTACCAAGGTCGACAGCCACTTGAGTTCTCTGCTTCCCCTTCGCTTGAGATTTCCATATGCAAATGTAATGGTTTCCACCTTTGAGTTAGTGTTTTTCCTTTTTGGGGGCGTTGCAGGCAGAGGCAGTAATCCTTAGTTCCACAGGTAGGGAAAACCCACAGAGGCTTGGGGGCTATATTTTGAACAAGACAACATTGGAGTTGCAAAAAGATTCTTAAATATTGATTCCAAAATGGCAAAATTAAAAATATTCTTTTATTATGCTTGTAATTCTGGCTTTTTATTATTAAAATATTTTCCTTATATACTCATGTTTACATGGCAAATTGCTCTAATTTTTGTTGTGGTTGTAACCATAACAAAGGCACATATCCTCTATTATGTTTCGGAAAATTGAATAGATATGTTTATGAAAAATTGTTATACTTCTAAAATGTAAGAAATTGCAAATCTTCCATTGCCCTTTATATCTAACTGCTGGACACTGTAGTAAAATAATGTGATATGTTTGCATACTGTCATAAAGACACCCAGAACTGTACAATAGATAATTTACATTAGGCAAATAGTATTTCTTTAGTTCACAGATTATTTTTAGGCATGGCTTGTTATTCAACAAACACAGGTAAATTGAAAGATATGCAAGAATGATGCTTACTGATAGAATGATTTTACGGAAAGAAATTCATGTTGTAGTCTCAATTTCTCAACCTACAAATTCACTTCATTTGTTTTTTTCACAGTCTTTGGTATTAGAATGCACTTAAAATAGTATGGGGACAGGTGAGGTATTTGGTGAAAACTGACATTTTAAAAACATTTCCACCATCTAAAAATAACGTTTCAGTGTGGTTGGCAGGGAGTGTGGGCTTCCTGCAGCTTCCCAGTGCCAGACCACAGAAGGAGCGCTGCCTCTTGGGTCCCTGATCAGAAAGCCTCCCGCCCCAACTGTGCAGCCGCTTGGTCAGGACACAGCCACAGGAAGATGCTGTGTGGGGGACCCCACAGCCATGCCCTGAGTGCTCCGGGCCCTGGCTCGCAACGTAATGCCTGTGTTACTCTCCTAGGGCTGCCCCAACACAAGACTGCAACGTGGGGGCCTTACAGCAACAGGAACATATTGTCTCTCAGTTCTCGAAGGTCAGAAATCAAGATCCACAGGCCGACCGTGAAGGTTCTAGGGAGAATGGGTTCTGTGCCTTTCTCTTAGCTTCTGGGGTTGGCCACGGCCCTTGAGGTTCCTTGTCACTCTCATCTCTGCCTCTGTCACACGCTGTTCTTGCTGTGTGTCTGTCTGTGTCTCTCCTCTTATAAGGACATCAGTCATTCTGGATTAGGACCAACTAATGACCTCATCTTTACCTCTGATCACTCTTCCACTTAAAACTTCACAAGCAAAATCTCTGCTTTTCCTTCCAGATCTTTACCATACCACAGATTTTGGGATTTTTGATCTTTTTGTTCCGAACAGAATATTTTAAAGTGCAGAGATTGTACCTAAGAGAGAAAGGCGCCCAAGTGACCCTGTACACATGTCATCGTAGTGGGTCTGCTGTTGCTACCACAGAACAGCTGTTCCAAAGTCAACTTTTCCCTTCACCATTAGCGGGTGGTGTCCTTTGGGAGTCCTTAAGTGCATGATTCACTAAATCAGATGCTTTCAGAATTGGAAAGAAACTCTGAACTGGCCTTTTCATTTTTTGTGAGAATCAGCAGAAACCCAGGAAGTAAACTTGCTAACCCATGTTCCCCTGGATTCCGAAACAGTCAGCATTGCCTGGCGTGCCACCTGTAATGTTCTTGCGAGCAGGCCCCGTGTTTTTGTCTCACTGCCCGGGAAGCAGCAGACCTTGTCTGTTCATGGTACATGCTCAGCTCAGCCCTGCCGGTAGAGTGATGGATGGCACTGTACCTCCTGCTTCTGTGCCAGGGCCGGGATTCAAGTTGGCAAATATAATACTTGAGTGCCCGATTGTGCAGGGGTGAAGCATTCCTGTTGCCTCTAGAGGGAGGGTCGTTCGGGTGTGTTGCTGCCTCCTCACTATGAAACAAGATCAGAGAAGGAGCAGAAATTACCGTCATGGAGGTTCTCCTAGGAGGGCGGGTGGTGGGAGATAGGATAGTAGAGGCCAGAAAGTCATGCGTGGTCACGGGGTTGTCTGGGCAGGATTTCCCAGGTACTACATATGCCATTATGTTGCACTCCTTGGTCCATAAGGGCCAGCTTTCATTGCGGTGTGTCACTCCACTATGTTGAAAATAACTTACGTGCCCCCGTTACTTCCTGCTTATGTGCCTGAAATGTTCGGGGCCCCCACTGGGCAATTTCTCCCTCTGATCTCTTCTCTTCTCCCTGTGATGCAGCTGTCTCCGTTGGCTCTGTTTCCACTGCCTCTGTAGCCATGCCCCTCTGTTTGTGAAAATCATACCTTGCAAAGAGGAATGATTAGAGATGAATGACACGAACCCCGAAGGACTTATTTCATGATTCCTTGACATACTTAGATCTACTGGTACATTGAAAATAATGTCCACAAATTTGTGTGGCTGCTCAAGACTATGTGGTGACCTTTTTGGCTTCGCCAGAGAGGCTGTGTTTTCACAACATCTGTACTGCTGCGGAGTTTCTCAAACTCCAATCCTCAGAATGCCTGTGTCAGATTCTGACTCGATAGGTATGAGCACTGGTACTTCAAAGCAAGCACCCCAGATGGTTTTTAGACACAGATTTGGGAAGCGACTGGTCTGTGATGGGAGCCTGCCTTTGAAATGAGTAATACGGTGATTCTAATACAGGCGTCTCTCAGGCCACCTTCAGGACCTCACAGGGTCTTTGAAACATACATCTTTTAATTTTTAAAATTATTGATTTATTTGTAAAGAGATTCCACTCCTACGGCTGCCATCCTTGGTGCTCAGGAGTAGTTGAGGCCTGAGAATCAGCCTCTCCCAGCATTGGCAACTATGTGTCAGCTCAGATGCTGGCCAGGTGTTCTTGAAATCACTGTTACAAGTCCATTAAAAGAAATTAGATAAAGAAGTATAAGTATTTTATAAATAACAATTGAGTAATAACCAAAGAGAACGTCCCACTAGAACAAGTGAAAGAAAATAGCCCCTTTAAGTGTCACTCCCAACCCAGCAGTCTCGTTAGTGTGCCACGTGTGTTGCATTTTTGGCTTTTCTGCAGTGTTTCTCTCGGCTGGGTGTGAAAACTTACCACTTCCCTTCCCTCAATGGCTTGCAATCCCCTTGCCTGAGTTCTCCCGGCTGCTCTCTCGGCTCCCGGGCCTGGCTGCACCCAGCTTTTCCGTCCTGTGTATCTGGCCATGTGGACCGTGTTCAAGACCATCATGGTGAGTAACCGGTTCCTTTTTCCATGACTGTCTTCTTTCCACTGATAACAGCTGCTGGTGCTCAGGTCTGCCCTGACTGCCCTCCTTGTCCGTAGATGCCGGCCTTTGCATCTAAGTTCTGTTCTCTATTCCCAGAAGCCTTCCTGCTCGTTTCAAAACTACTTTCTACCAGTGATTTCTTTTTTAACCTTTTTCTTTAATTTGGAGTTTATCCATCACTCCAGGCTCTTGTTGTTTATGACTATTCCTACCCCCACTTTTTTTTTTTTTTTAGTAAGAAGAGACACTTGACAAAGGAGATTTTGAAGTCCTGGATGAAGTCCAGGTTCATTTTTATATCTTTCAAATGCCAACCACAGGATCTGAGCTAAATTAATACCCACGGAACTCAGTGGAAGAGTTCTGTATGTCTGGCCCAGGAGGGAGCGTTGCTAGTGTGACGAGTGGTTCCGGGAATGACATGGTGGACGGAAGATGTTGAGTTAGGAAACGCTGGGACCCTTGTGCAGTGTGTGGTCCCTGACAAGGCAGTGTGGCCATTCCTGGGCTTTTTGTTCGCTTCTTGGGTCACAATCCCCTGAATTTCCGTGTTTCCCTAGTAGGACACGAATGCCCATTTTCTTCCTTGTGAACTTTGTCGGATATTTGCATACACCCTTCAAGGCATGATCCAGCTGATTGCACAGCATTTCAGGTTAAAGTTAGTTTCACGTGAAGGTTAGCTTTCTCTGAACTTGGAAGGCGTACTTGCCTGAAAGCAGAAGGACAGACCATTTGATCTCTGGAGATCTCCAGCAGCTGTAAGATGAATGGTTCTGTGAATCTATTCACTTTACATTCCTTCTTTTTCCACTTGTTCCTTTATTATTCTCTTCACTGTCCTACTGGGTCCCACCAATTCACAGGTTGAAGAAAGAGAAATTTGGGGATTGAGGTAGGTAGCTGAAAGGGAGTAAACAAATCATCTAAATAAGATGTAGCTTTCTGCTTTTAAAAATATTTCAGTTTTTAAGAATCGCAGAATATGGGGCCACAGGAATGACCAAAGCCGTACCGTATTGCCTGGCTCACCCATTGCTCATGGCTCTGCACTGGCCCCTTTGCTTCAGCCGATCCCCACCTGCCTTCCCAGAGTCATTGCTTTATTCTCCCCTATATTTCAGTCACCTCTGACCACTTACCAGTTTCTGGTAAATGCTGTTCCCTTCCTGGCCTCCCTGTTTTTATACTTTTCTGACTACTTTCAATATCTGTTTTCTGCACTTCAGCTCGTCAACGTCAGCGTGTGGAAATGGTCTCCATTCTTCAAGGCTCTGCTCAGATGTTACACAGAAAACATAAGAGCTCTTTCCTTGGCTTCTTCAGGCCTTTAGTACTTACCCTCCCTGTAGCTGTGCTTGTCTCAGCTTCCTTCCTGGAATATAAGCTTCTGGAAGGTGTGAATCATGTCCTGTACATCTTGGTGTTTCCTGCGAGGCCATTCTTGTCAGAACTGGCCATTCGGGGAATGACACCTGACCACATCCCAGTGACGCCATGCGCCAGAAGGTCTGGGCAGATCTTAGCAGTGAGAGAATGTCCAGGACAGTTGAGCAATGGGTTTCAGGCGAGTCTAGGATGCATGCCAGGTACAGGTCTCTGCAAGGCCCGTGGGAAGGACGTGCTATGAGGGACGTCGTGCATGTGACACAGGTAAAGGTCTGACATTCAGAGATCCAGTCTGAGAGTCTGCGTTGGTAGCTGATGTCTGAATCTTAAGTTCTGAAAGATCTTAGAGTGGGGTGAGACGGGGTATGCCTGGGGTACATCACACATGAACTTGGGAATGGGGAGAGGGTGGAGTCAAGACAAGTTTGGTGATTAGGTGTAAATTCGAGGCTTGGGCAACAGGAACAGAGAGCTGAGTTCTTGGAATTGGGACATGAGGTTAAAACAGGGTGAGCAGTCTGATTAAATGGATTTGAAGCCGACTTACGAAACTGTTCGCTAACTATCCCTTATATTTTCCTTCCTGAGAGGCTGGCCCGTTCCTATTCCCTAGTTCAGTCAAGTGGTCTCACTTTCTCTTTGCCCAGAGAAGATGCTTACTATCCATTTGCCAAATTAATTCCATTTTGATGTTCTAATAATCCCTTCATGAAGAAAACATCAAACTGAGTTACATAAGGAAATGACTAGCTTAATACTTGAAATTGTTCCCTTAAGGATGACTAATTGTGAATTGATGGAAGATTTATCGTTTGTGGCCATTAAATGCTGACATAGAGAAAGGCTGTTCCACTTCAAAATAGATACATTTTATTTTGTATGTTTTCATTTCTGGACATTTAAAAGAATCCCAATGTCAATAATTTTCTTTTAAAACAATTAAAGTAGTTATAAAGGGCCTGTGCCAAATGGACCAAAGGTAAAATGTATATTCATGAATTAATGAAGAAGCATACGGGAAATGAACCTGGAAAGGAACCAGAGATTGCGTTTCGAAGGCCTTGAAGACAGTGCTAAGAAGACTGACCTGCTCTTCTCCTGTGAGATACCTGGGAAGAGTTCCTTGGACCTTTACGGTTTTAAATTTTGATTTTAATAACAATAAAAGCTGTAGTACTTTGACGTCTCTTTATTTGCTTCTTAGTTAATGGCAGATCAGGAACCAGCATCAAAATAGAATCGAGATGATTATAAAGGGGACCTCAGGTAGATTTGTTAAAAAATGGATTAAGATAAATTGGATTATGTGATGAATGAAGAAAATCCAGACTTCAGTGATATTATAGTTTAAAATTACCAAGAATCATCAATTATGTCCTTCTGTTTTAATGACCGTGAGACTATAGTCACTATTAACTAGATTCTCAACTATTTTGTGAATCCTTTCAAGTCTCTCATATAAAGTTCTAGGCAGTGTCATCAGCATGTGACATTATGTTTGTCATTCCTGCTGTTAATTTAAAATATTAATCTTTGTACTTTTAGTGTCTCCATAAAATTGTGGGTTCACATGGTAAGTGTGCCAGAGAAAGCACATTTGTTTGCAGTATATGGTATATGTCTGTATGTGTTAAAAGATACCTGCACACAGCTTGGCTGGTTTTGTGGTCTGTGTGCAAAAAAACTCGAGAGGGATGGCAAGGTGGTGAGTCGGGTTGAAATAATTTGGCGGGGTTTGGTGAGAAAGTTTGCTTAGCAGCTGCCTAGGTGAATTTTGCATAATCTATGCAAAGATCCAAGGACTAGCCCAGTTCTGTGATGTCAAGAATATAACAGCAATTGAATTTAGTTCTCAGAGGTAAATTTAAAAAAATAAAATACAACCATGATTTAGCTTGTAAGTAAGTGCACTGAAAAATCTTTTTTATTAAAAGCTAGGCCCTTTTTGGGGTAAGTATGAGTCGATGGCTTTTACATACTTGCTTTTTTCCCTCCTTTCTTAAGTTTCTCTTAATTTTAATTTGCGCTGGAAGTCTCTGCACAGTGGGAAGGAGATCAAGCCAAACCAGAGATCGGTTATTATTCCTGTTCCTTTTTCTGAGGGAAGAGGGTGGGCAGAAGGAGGGAGAAGCAGAAGTAGCAACAGCAGGAAGGTGGCCCACGGATGTGCTTTGTTAATTAGGTCCTCCTAACCTCATCATTCACTCAGTGGACTCTGCTGTTCCCTCTAACACGGGTCTCAAGAGTGTTGGGGGGCCAGTGCACAGCTCCCCGGAAGGGTGGGCGCCAGAGGACTGGGATGGAGTCGCGTCTCCACTGTGCTGGGCCTCTGCTTCCCTGCTGACTGCTTAGGAGCATCAAGAGAAGGAATTGATAGGAACTCTTTTTAAACCGCTTCGTGGTTTACTGTAAACTGTTATGTAAAGAAAAGAGGATTTGGGAAGTTCAGGAATAATTAGTGCGTAGATCAGTGTCTGTAATAGAGCAGGTGTGCAAAACAAACGAATAAACAGCATTAAGAAGCTTTTCTGATAAGGGTGACATGTAAAATCGTGTGCTAATTCAGAAAAAAACCTGTTAATTTTTTCCTTTATTTTATTTAAATGAGAAATGTTTTTCTGATGATTTTTTTTGTCAGTGAGCACTTGTTACAGACCAAAGGCTGTTCAACACATGACCTCACAATAAATAATTCATAGTAATGAAAGCATTTCCATGTACTTGCCTGTATTCCATAGGGTCTTCTCAGCTTTGTTATGAGAATTCACTACTATGAATTAGTCAGTACTGTGAGTTCAGTGGAATGTTTTATAACTGGGTTTGGAAGATGGGTCCAAGCTGTGTGTCTTAGCACTTGATGTATGTCTGTCTTGCTCGGATGGTTCTAGTTTGTTTGCCATGATTTTTCTAGTGTTACAGCTGAGTGGTTGGCTTAGTAATCATGCTTTTCCCAGGCTTTAGTTTTTGTTATGTGAGTAACTGAATGACATGGCAGACACGTAAGGGACATTTATTGTGTTTTCACAGCATCCTTGGCCCACAGTTAACCTAAAAAAATAGGAAGTCGATCAATAGCTTATTGGACAGACTTTGAAAGGGCTGAATAGGGATCACTCATCTTTTACATCGTCATGGGTAAATTCTTCTGTAAAGATAAACAGAACGGGTAATGTTGCATCCATGTACCACTTAATACTTTGAGGAGCGTTAATACTTGATTCTCCAGCCATTTGTTTGCAGTAGGAAGTTCCCTGTATTTGTTACTCTGAGATAAGGATTTGGACCTCGCTCTGTTATCACAGATTGGGTGCTCTTTTCGGACCTCCCCTTGGAGGGGAGAGAGCTGAGGCGCAGAGGGTAGCTTGTCTTGACCATTCAGAAGTTGACGCTCGTGTGAATGTCAACTACAACCAGATGGATGAACCTATGTTCTTTATAACTTCTCGTTTTCTAAATTTGGCTATTCAACAAGTATTTATTGGACCTTAGCATGCACTGCAGGTAAAAACAAATGGGGATGAAACAGATTCTGCCCATAGGAGTGGTGGTTTGTGTAGTTCATGGTTAGGGCCTCAGATGGACAGGGAACCAATTCATTAAAATACACTAAGACCAATATTGAAAGAGGTGTTTTACAGAAGACTACCTGAGTACGAAGCAAGGTTTCCCAGCAGACTAGCTGGGAAGGGTATTTCAGTAGGATGGTACTACTTGTGTCAGAGCCCAGCATGAAGTAGCCTGGCATTTGGAGGGAATGCAAATGATTCATTAAGGTCACAGTATAGGATTTATAAGGGGGAAGCGCTGGCAAGTAAGGAGCGAGGCTCAGAAAACCGTTTCATTCATTAGAGGGTTTTAAGCAGGAGTGTGCCATAATTTGATTTGTATTTTAGACAGATCTTTATGGTGGTGTACAGAGGAGGAATGAAATAGTCAAAGTAAGGCTCACGGCTAATAGCTTGTAATAGTAGCAAGAATCGTGAGGGTCTGGGATAAGTAAGGTGATGATTGGGAGGTCGCATTCCTAGGAGGTGGGGACTTCTGTGGAGGTGAGGGAGGAACAGGGACAGGTGTGACCTACGAAGTCAATGGGATGACTGCCTGGCCAGGCCATTCACTAGAAAGGGTGTTCAAGGTTTTCGACGTTTGTGGTTTGGCTCTCAGAGAGGTCCAGCAGTGGTGGAAATGAGATAGATTCTGGAGCTACTGGTCCGGAAATCACCCGTGTATGTGGTGGACACGTGCCTGGTGAAAATGCACTATTATCGGTTTACATAATCAAGGTAGCAGCCATTCAGCGAAACCTGAGCACGAAAATCAACAGCATTGCTTATAGATCGTAGAGCAAAAGATATATTTTGTGTGGAAATGAAAATATCAGGTAAAATATTTCCTATTGTGCCCTTTCTAGTGGTGATTCACATTACAGCCATGACTTCTTTCAAGCAGATACTAGATTAAGTAGTAGTAAATGCATACAAAGTTCTTAACCAGTAATTGATAAAAAGTAAGTCACTGGAACTAGTATCTTCACCCAAGAAATTGGAAAGCATCAAAGTGTTCTCTTTAGTATCACAAAATACCAGAAGTAAAGTAACATTTACTTCAGAGGTCTGCAGAGAACAACCCAGAGGGTTGTGGCTAAAAACTTGTATATATAGCCAAATTATCACTCATGTGTGATGAAAATGGAATGGTATATTTATATTTTCAAGGGTTAGAGAAAATCTATCACATGCGTGCCCTTTGAAAAATTACTTGAAGGGGTACTATAGGAGGAAAGTCAAAATTAAGAGTTTGGGAAAGGGATAGCTTTGTACAAAAGCACTGGGAATAAGCATTGAAACAAACTAAATGTAGAAGCAAGACTAAACAGTTATACCAGATTGGAAATAGTGCAGAATGACAGAAATAACTTAGAAAGATAGGCCCTCATTATAAAACGTACAATCTAAGAATTTGGGATGGGTGTTTGGGAAAGAGTCATGACGTGCTGAATCCTTGGCTAACCTGAACCAGATTGTGTATCACAAGATGGATTTCCTTTTTCCTTTGATAATCAGCCAGAAACTGGAGGACTTAAATAATCTTGGAAGTCACCGTTAGTAGGATGTAAAACAGGATATATATTTGTTTTCTAAATAGCTGGGCAACACTAAAATATGTAAATGTGGTCCATGTGGCAAGAGATGAAAAAAATAAACAGCAAAGAAATGAAAAACAAGACTATAAAAGACAAGTAGCAATGCAACAATTCACAGTGTATTAAATTTCTTTTATAGACTGACTCAGTCTAAAAAATAATCCGAAACTATGTGCTACTTTCAAAAGATATGCTTAGAACAAATAAACCTAGAAAGGTTAGAAATAAAAAGGTAGGCCAAGATTTATAAGGGAAACACAACAGAAAAGATGGAAGAGGGACAATGTAAATTCCAAAGCAGAATTTAATGAAGCAAAGCACTAAATAAGATAAAGAACAGTTTTTAAATTGACTCAAGGTGGAATAACTAATAGACCAGCAACTGTGGAAGAACTGAGTTACAGGAGTTGCAGTGACGACAGACTTCTAGCCCAGTTTTAAAATTTTTACTTTTTAAAATTAAACGAATGGGAATCTTCTAGTTCCTGCTCTTGAGTTAGTATATTCTTAATACTGAAAACGGGACCAGAGGAGAACATCTAGATCAAATATTGGCCAAGCTGTGTTCAATAGATACCAGAGTCCCCAAGATCCAGTGCCCTTGAGCGGATGAGGATCCCTGGGGAGTCTCGCCCCTCTTTTGTAGGGTCATGTGACCATGAACCTCCCCACCTCCGTGTGTCTGTCTGTCTGTCTCGTTCATGGAATACCAATTAACAACTTATAGGATTCTGCTGTTTTAAAGAGCATAGTTTAGAAAACACTTTGAATATTGGTGCACAAATCTGTCGTCAAGTTAAGACTAATGGAACAAATAATCATTAATCACGACCAAGGAAGGTTTATCTAAGTATGTAAAGATAGTTTAATAGAAAAGATGTAGTTACACAGTTCTTTACCTCATTTGGTTCAGTAAGAAAACTTGTATAGCAAGCTTAGTAGAGCAGAAAAACATGGGTTATCATTTAATACCTGCCTCTCTTTTTTAAATAAAAAAGCCTCCTAGAAAGTTGGGAATACCATTTGATATGGAATATAATCAATATCATAATTTATTGGAATTCCATAGAAATTTGTCTTTATTTCTTCTTACTGGCTGTATTTTAATGAGTTGATTTTGTATAGTTTTTGGTCAGCCATTCTGATACAAGGCTTTGCATTTTAGGCATTCTATAGCTGTTCGTTAAATGAAAACATTGTTTGGAAGCCTATCCTTATGTAATTTTTAGATTAAAATGGATTTTAGAAAAAAATGATTTTTTTCTTTGTGTAAAAATATGTATATATATATTTTAAGTTTAAAACACATGATTTTTCAGAACTGAAATAGGTACTCTTCAGGATGGGCCTTCATGTTTGCTTTATTCATTTATCCAGCAAGCTTTGAATTCTTGAGATGAATTTAAATTTGGTCTAACAGGTCATTGACATGGAATTTTTAAAGATCTTGAGCAGTGAAGGGATATTATAAATACTATTTTAAATAAGGATTGTCCTGATTATTTATGGCTGGATAATATTCCACTGAATGCATGTACCACACTTCTTTATCCATTTGTCCATCAGTAGACATTTAGGTTGTTTCCAGGTGTTGGCTAGTGTAAATAATGCTGCTGTGAACATGGGGTGTAGATATTTTTTTGAGTTGGTGTTTTCATTTCCTTTAGATGTACAAGGTCTGACAATTAAGTTCATGAACTCATCCTAGAAAAAGTTCTGTATAACTCACTGCTAAATATCACTACAGTCACCTTCGAAGTACTCCCCTTGGGAAGCTATGCACCGACATTAGCACCTAGACCACCCTTCAAAGCAATTTTGGAACTCTTTTTCTGGAATGGCCATCAGAGCTGTCGTCATATTACCCTTGATGTCCTGAATGTCATCAAAATGTCTTCCTTTCAATATTTCCTTTATCTTCAGGTAAAGAAAGAAGTCACTGGGGGCCAGATCAGGTGAGTAGGACGGGTGTTCCAATACAGTTATTTGTTTACTGGCTAAAATCTCCCTCACAGACAGCGCCGTGTGAGCTGGTGCATTGTCATGATGCGAGAGCCATGAATTGTTGGCGGAAAGTTCAGGTCATTTAACTTTTTCACGCAGCCTTTTCAGCACTTCCAAATAGTCAACTTGGTTAACTGTCCAGTTGGTACAAATGCATAATGAATAATCCCTCTGCTATCAGAAAAGGTTAGCAACATCGTTGCAACAAGTTCACGAACTTAATTGTCAGACCTCGTATGTCCAGAAGTGGGCTCACTGGATCATAAGGTAGTTCTATTTTTATTTTTTGAGGAACTCCATAGTGTTTTCCATAGTGGCTGCACCACGTTACATTCCCACAAACAGTGCACAAGGGTTCTCATTTCTCCACATACTCCCCAACACTTGTTGACTTTTCGGTGATGGTCATTTTGACAGGTGTGAGATGATACCTCATTGTGGTTTTAATTTCTATTTGTGACAACAGGGATAAAGCTTGAGGGTGTTTCTGTTCAGTGAAATAAGACAGAGAAAGACAAATACTGTATGAGCTCACTCACATGTGGAAAGCTAAGAAAACCCAAAAACCAAACGTACAGAAAAACAGATCAGGCCTGTGGGTACCCGAAGGGGAAGGTGGGGGAGGGGGAACTGGAGGAAGATGGTCGGAAGGTAGAAACTTCCAGTTACAAGAGAACTACTGCTGGTAGGAATGGAATGGACCACCAGTGACTATAGTTAACATGGCGGTGTGCTATCCAGGAAATGGTGAAGAGAGTAAATCTGCAGTGTTCTCCTCACACGGAGAATTTTTTTTCTCTTTTGTTTTCTTCTTTTTGTGGTGTCTATATGAGCGGATGGATGTCAATTGAACTATTACAATCATGCACAATAGATGTAAATCAAACCGTCATGCTGTGTCCTTGACCTCATACAGGGGTGTATGTCAGTTATATCTCAATAAAATTGGAAAAAACAGGATTATCCTGGCCAGAAGTATCCTTGGTAAAGCAAGATGCATAAGAAGGACTCCTATAATGGCAGAAGTGTTCATGTGGGAAAATCAGGCTTTTGGGACCTGAGGCTGGCTCGGAACTCCAGGTTGCATTTGGGTTTTGAGCTAAACACAATTTTTCTGTGGTCTTGAGGACTCCCTTACAGCCCATGAAACCATAGCCTTGAACTGTGGCTTTACAGAGCTTGAGAAAATTTTGTTCATGTGCAGATTTCTGCAATCCTTCAATTTCCAGGAAGAGGCTACAGTTACACAGGGTTTGGCGAGGGAGGGAGGGAGAGAGAGCGAGAGACTGAAAGACTGTCAGTAAACACATACAAAGTAGACTGGGCTTAATACTGATTTGTAGGAGCCAGGAAACCTGAGTTCTATGATTTTCTCCTGTGTCATTTTGGATGAGTCATATAACCTCTCTCTTGAGTTTTCTCATCTGTAACCTGGGAAATTATTTCCCACTCACTCCACTGTGACGTTTTGAGACGATACCTGTGGAAACTTTAAGATGTCAGTAAAGCACTTTGGTAGTCATTTTGGTGGAAGCTCTCATGTGACCTAGACTTTGGAACCTTAAAAATCATGGCAATAGGGCAACCTGTACATCGTTTTTCCCTTTTCTTTTGGGTTTTCAGTTAAAAATTAGGCATGAAGTTTTACTAATATTTAAAAGCCTTTGTATTACCGAGAGATTAGTAATGCGCTTGTCATAATTAAAAACCAGTATTTATGTTGCTAACATTTTGTTATTCTAATTTATTCTGGATGAACACTGAAACCTGTTGTTTTAACTATATAGCTGTATGAAAATATGACAAAAGAGGTTGGAATGAGGTTTCTTTTCTTTGTAACAGTTTGCTTGTGGAACGGGCAGGCTTTTCCTCACTTGACAGATGGTATAGGAAAGGCATTGAGAAAGCCAGTGGATTTCCTGAGCTTGCATTTGCTGGTGACAGAGTCAGGGCTAGAATTCATCATTTTTATTGTTACTTAACACATTTCCCCCCCACTTTCGGTATAGATTTTCTTGCTAATAATTAGTAATAATTATCACAATCTTTTAGGAAGATAGTCAAATGATGTGTGACTTTTGCTTATTGAATTGAAGGATGACAATGAGAACCCACGTGGAGAATTTTCAATATATAGGACATATAATTTTTCTTTGAGAAAACAAATTTTCAGCCTTATTAAATAATGTACATGTAGTCATTTACTAAAAATAAAAGTGTGAATAAGTAATGGGCTTATAGCTCACACGTTTTTCAGTGTTGCTTTATAATAGGAAAAACTGTATAAAACACTTCATGAAATGATGCTCTAAATATGCATTCATAAAATGATTTATTTTCTTAAATAAATAAGGGAAATATCTGTATGGGAATAGTTAAAAGGGGATAAGCTAAGAAACGGAGAATATCACCTATTTTATATAGTTTTCCCATGAACTTGAAACACTTCCCATAATGAAGTGTTGGGATAAATTCTTTGATGAGATAAAGAATTATACATTGGAATGTTAGAGCATCGCACTATCAAATAGTCTGGGAAACAACAAACCCAGAAACGTTAACTTAGTTTTTTTGTGCGGGCCACTGTATACTTGGCATGTCATTCTAAGCGAATCAAAGCCTTTTCCTTCTTGGTGTTTTAGGTTTCAAAGATTTGGTTGGTCATTGACAATTTTGCAGTCGTGCTTGCTCTCTTCCGTGAAGATTGTCTTAAAGAGGTGTCTTAGGACTTCACGAGGCATCCTTACTCCTGAAGCTCCGTTCTGGGGTGGTAACTAATATCTAGCACCCACCGTCCCTTGTTCGGAGCTGCTCCACTTGAATCAAAATGTCAGTAAACTCTGAATTTACACAGCATGCCTTATTTGTTTATTTGTTTCAGAACAAATTAGAATTGAGTGGACTTTGGAGATCACGTCATCCAATGCTCAAATTTGGTATTTGATGTGACTGAGGCTCAGAGAGGCCAGTCAGATGTTACAAAGAATGTTCTTGGTAAAGTGGGTTAAGACTCGTATCCTCTGTTATACTCCAGTGCTTTTCCCCAGTAGTATTTGTGTTTGTGCGAATCTCCTCAATAATAGTGATAAGATTACCCAAGAAGTAAATAGCAACAACAACAAAAAGTTCGAAGCGTGTAGGGTTGCATGGCTTAGATTTTATCAGCATCATGTGGAAGAAGTGATTATTTGAGAAATCCCACCTGGGTGGGGGATGAATCCGCAAACTGAACCTTAGCCCTTAACGGCACCCAGCAAACCAGTTCCTAAGAAATGAAACGCGGAAGGGTAGGTGCTTGAATTGCAGTAGAGACCTCATTAAACTTTGTCAAATAATGAAATAGCATTTGTTAGGACATTGAGTTTTGTTTAAAAAAAGAAGATAAAAAGTGTAATTTTACACTATGTCTTTATATGTTTGCCATATTAACAAACCGACTATGGGTAGATATTCCTTAGTTTCACCTCTGTTTGATGGAAACAAAGGAGTGAAATAATCAAAAGATAGGCAACAGGGAGAAGTCAGTGGCAGGGAGTCAGAATAATCACTTCTACATAGTTGACTGTAATGAACATTTTGGACGCGAAATGGTAAATCCCAGAGGAATGAGAGGTGGGCATAATCCGATGGTCCACGTGTCGTTAGCGGGGTGTCTAGGACGTACGTTAATAATGGCTTCACCATTCTTTTGTCTAATCATATGTTAAATACGTAGGTTTATTTGGCCTCTGCTTCTAAGTGGACAAGGTCGTTTTAATCTCTTAGGCTTTGAATTGGAGAGAGACAATGGATGTGAATTAAGTGTATGTGTGTGTGTGTGTGTGTGTGTGTGTGTGTGTGTGTATGTAAGAGAGAGAGTGTGAGAGAGAGAGAGACAGAGAGACAGACAGAGAGAGAGAGAGAGAGAGATTGATTGATTGATTTGAGAGTGTGCCTGCTTGCTTTTACAGCCTACGATTATGATCATGAAGTAAGACGTGAGGTTAGTTTTCTGGTTGCTGTTCTTGCTGCCCTTATAATAATAAAATAGAAGCCAGTGATAATGTCCAGCCATTCACTTTGTTAATACCCTGTGAAGGCGTACTGTGGAAAGCGGCCTGTGCTGGATCTAATGGGAGCATCAGAGGAATGTACTACGGGCCTTTCCGTGCAGGACTTCCTAATTCGGCTGATGGTGTCAGCCGAACTGACCATGTGAGCAGAGCCCTTAGAGCCTCCAGAGTGACCCGCGTCACCACATGCCACAGCATGGGTGACTGCCGGAGCTTCAAAGCGGGGGAGGTCTCCTGGTTTGAATGGGCTCCATGAATGTCCCACAGGAGCCAAGGGATCTGTGCTGGGCTTTGAGGGAAAACCACCATGGTACGTGAAATTAGGATTTCCAAAGCTCAGAAACGGGCCAGCTTGGCAAAGCTAGTGGGCCGTGCGGTTCTGATTTATTCTTGTGATAGCTGCCAAAATGGTGTTTGTAAACCGAGGAACCAGCTCTGTGACTCCCTCCCTGTCTGAGAAGCAGTGTTCAGAGGCTGCGTGGAATAGCTGCCTGCCACTGGAGACTTCTCCTGACTTTCCTTTGGTGGTTGGTGCCTGTGGCAGAAGCTTCGGAATCCCTCCTCACTAAGAGGCCCTCAGCACTGTCGTGGAGGGTACATTTGTTCATCTTTTTCTGCTTTGACCTGCCTGCTTCGAGGAAGCAATTCAGTACATTTCTGGTGGATGAATAGGGGCCTGCGATTCCAGGCTAAGGAATCTGGGCTTGGTCCTAAAGACAGTGGAGGACAATTAGAAGCTTTTAGACAGAAGAATGACACAGTGGAAGCTCCGTTAGGATGGTTCATTTAATTGCAGTGAATTGATTCCTACGCTGCTGGCCTTCTAAACATGATACTCTGAAGTACTTCTGACTTACAGTAAATAAACTCTGATCGTTCATGGTGTTCCAGACAGAAACCTGCGTGTGCTAGTCAGTTGATGGAACCAAGGTTCAAGTACCTGTGCTTTTTTTGCTCTACATTAGCATTTATAGTTAGTTTTTAACCACTGTTTCTGAAGTTCAGTAAGACCAAGCGGGGTTAGGTAGGCTTTATTTTTTCATCCATTCAGCAAATGTTTGAGTGCTTCCTACGTGCCTATTGTGATAGAAACATTGAAGACACAATGATAACAAGACAAACAGCATATGTGATTCCAGGAAGCATTTTGAACGGTCTTATCGCATTGAGAACTCTAGAGTGGTTCAAAATCATGTGAAGAAAATGTGAAAACAACTGTTTTCCTTTCCTCTATTCTGTTTTCTCCCACAGGACATCACAGGTGGCCATGTAGGAGTCCAGGGCCCCCCGGGACTTCCTCGGGCATTGTGTGAATTGGTGGTATCTGGACCATTTAGCAATTTGATGCCCCGTTAACAACGAGTGTCTTTAAAATGGTTATAAGGAGATGCCCACATGGAAGACTTTAGTTTTTTAGAAATATATTGGTGCTTAGTATTCATTGTTTATTCACAATATACTAGTTCTAGCAGTATGCAAGGTTTTGACTTTATTCATTGGGCAATTTTCACAAATGGTAAATACATTGTAAATGCATGTGTATAACATTTCTCTTAGGCATCAGAATTCTTTGTAAGAGTTTGTGGCTTTATGACTAAGTGCCACTTTGTGCAGCAGTTGTGCTGAAGTTACACTGTGTCATCTTGACCACTAGCTATAGAGAGTGCTTAAGGTCTGAGTGCTTAATGGTGGCGGGGTGCTCTCGATGAGGTCACACTGGGACACTTGGGCACCCCCCCCCGGCATTATTATTACTAATGCAAAATGCCTAAAATATTATAAGAATGGATATTTTTCAACTCACACACGTAATAGTATAGCAATATCTTACATTTGAGTTGTGCGTTCAGATTTAATAAAGTGCTTTCATAATTATGTCATTGAGTCATCTTGACCAGCCTGAAGTAAGTCAGGAGGTGTCGTCACCTCCATTTTGCACAGAAAGGAAACTGATGCCGAGAGAGTGTATCATAGGACACATGGCAGGTCCTATGTGTCAATGGTGGAACGAGATCTTGGACCCATGTCTGTCGACGCCATGTTTTCTTCTTATTATCCTGAACTACGTGTGCTTGAGTGAGGAGAAAATAATGATTAATAGATGATGAATCTTATTTGTAGACCAGTAGATATTTCAGTAAAATTGTTACTCTCTTGAGGCTTCTTTCCAAATCCTAAGTTAACAGTATGCTTAGGTAACCCATCAGTGTTAAAATTTAGTTCAGTTCATATGTGGCTTATTACACATTTTGAATGTAGGTCTGAATTAAGATTTTTATGGGTGTTAATGCCACATAGGAAGAAAGTTAAAAAAAAAAGTCCTTTTGTTATTTTTGGTTAATTACGTAGTAAGTCCCTGATTACTACATCTCATAATTTGATTATATTTAAAACACAGTTTAGAGAAAAAACAGGTATTTGCATCTTTCAAAGAGATGTAAGGTTCGTGCTCCTAAGTAGAATGAACAGCCGTAGGATACTGCTGAGTAGGAGGTCACAGCTGTCAGGCTGATGCGGGGTCAGACTTTCCATTATTAATCTTCCTTTGAGTTTTTGTAACTTTCAGTTGAACATTCTTTCCAGGGAACAATTTGTATATAGATTTTTAGGCTGGGAACAAATATCTCATGACCTACTTACAGGTCTCTTTAAACATTCAGATTACAGTTAAGGGCTTTTAAGATGAAGGCAAATTTAATGTTTCAAAATATTTACTCTTTTGGGACCAACAAGTTAAAATTATTTTGTTCATTCCTTCTGGGGCTGCATTATTTTTAGTATTATACTTAGAATAGCCACTAAGCTTGGATGATAAACTCTAAAAAATTATGAAATGTAACTCCTCAGTTTAACAGCATTTAATCAATTTTAAGAACTTGTTAGAATGAAGACAGAATTTATACTCTAGCTGATTTAAAAGTTAAACTTAACTTTAGGTTTCAATGATTAAAAGAAGAATTATTATTATTTTGTATTTAATTATTTGATTTGTATGCTGTAGAAACCAGTGTTAATTTAAGAATCCAACACTGTATTAGTCAGGGTTGTCCAGAGAAACAGAACCAGTAGGACACACACACACACACACACACACACACACACACACACGCACACACACAGACTTTTGTTTGAAGCAGCTGGCTAACATGCTTGTGGAGGCTTGGGAGTCCCCAGGTCTACCATCTGCAAGCTGAACACCCAAAAAAGCTGGGGTGGGGGGTGTAGTTCCACTTGGAGGCCAGAGGCTCAAGAACCAGGAGGAACAGTGGTGTGAGTCCCAGTCCAGGGCAGGAGAAAGCCCGCGTTGCAGCTCAGCAGTCAGACAGCAGGGAGTGGATTTTTCCTCGTCCACCTTTTTGTTGTGTCCAGGCCCTCAAAGGACTGGGGGACGCCCACCCACATTGGGAGGGCTGACTGCTCAACTCAGTCCATCCACTCAAGTGCTAAGCTCATCCGGAAACACCCACAGACACTCAGAAATGACCTTTACCCAAATATCTGGGCACCCATGACCCAGCCAACTTGACATTTAAAATGAACCATTCCAAACACTATGAATAACTCTTTCCTATACTTTTAGTCTTATTATTTTCCAAATTGTTTGTATTATACTTGAAACAAATGAAATGGATAAAAATGTTCCATGAAAATGTTGCCTTACCATTAAGTTTCTTTTTCCTGCAGATGTATAAAAAATATCCAGAGATTTGTCTCCCCCCCCCACCACCAATCCCCCAATACAATCAGAGTTGCCGTCAAAATCCACTATGAAAATCTGTAATTTAGTCCATTTTGGGGTAGTCATCTGGGAACATGTCGCCAGTTTTCAGTCAGTTGCAACAAGTATAACAGACTCTTAGAGATGCCTGGAAATTTCAACATACCTCCATCTTCCTAAAAATACGCCCTGTTTTCTCACAAATTGACAAGCAAGCCAACCCAGACTGTCAGAGTGGTGGAGTTTTTCTGCTAGGATTTTTCTCTAATGCTTTTAGATGACTTAAGCTTTAACAAAATGCATATTTATTGAGTATGCTGTTTAACGAACAGCCAGAGTTAAAATACAGTTTTTTCTGCTGCGTATATCACCTTTTGCCATGATCAGGTGCAGGCTGGTCTATTCAGGTGTGTGTGACCACTCAGCGTGTCCACCCAGACAGACCCCGCTGCTTGACGCTCTCTGCACCCCCGTATTGTCTCCCCAGCACTGGAAGTGTGCCTGAGTCTCTGCTTTGCTTTCCATCCCGGCAGCAACTGCCTTCTCTGTGGTTTTTCGGGTTGTTTTTGATGCTAGACTGACTGGGTGCCCTCCCTCCAGTTTGTACTTAACTCGTGTTGAGATGTTGAGATCCATAGAATTTCAGATAGTGGTTCTTGTGCTGTTTGATGTCTGGGGCATATTTCATTGTGTAGAATTTCATTGGTGGACGTTTTGGTGGAAGAGGGTGTATTGTGTGCGTTTTGTGGTGAGGAGGGAATAACAGAAGAGTAAGGAATGAGTCCACCAGGATTGAGTATGTAGGACACACCTAACTTTAGAAAGTGGCCAGGAGAGCCACAGAACAGTTCAGCCTTACTTTGGTATACGTTTAATAGGCCTGTATTCTGGTTTATCTGATGGATTCATTTTATTAATTTCATTGGAAAAAACAGGAGTATATAGTGGAAACGGGCAAGCTCCGAGTTTAGAAGAGAGGGTTTTATAGATAACAAGGGCCAGTGTTTCTCAGGTCTCAGATTTTCATTGTGGCAAAATGGGCCAAACATTACTTCAGATCAAGGGGTTGGTAGGC
The DNA here is from genome assembly GCF_036562045.2 of Rhinolophus sinicus. Lineage (NCBI taxonomy): Eukaryota > Metazoa > Chordata > Mammalia > Chiroptera > Rhinolophidae > Rhinolophus > Rhinolophus sinicus. Next base: position 65,967,035 of record NC_133761.1, read on the forward strand.
TATGGCCTATGGACCAAATGTGGCCACTGCCTGTTTTTGTAAAAAACGTGTTATTGAAACACAGCCACTCCTCTTCCTGTATATATCGTCTGTGGCTGCTTTGCCACCGCAGTTGAGTAGCTGTGACAGATATTATATGGCCAGGGAAGCTTAAAACATCTCTCTGGTGCCTTAAGGAAAACGTTAGCTGCTCCCTGCTTATCAGTTGGAGTGATTCAGGTCCTTTTGTCCACTCCGTCATTGGTATTCTAAGGAATTGACGATCGCTAACACGGTACATCTTTTCACTCTTCTCTCTTGTTCCTACTTAATTTTTCAAGGTGCTTTTCTGCTCGCATCTTCTCTCTGGAATGTCACCCTGTTGATGGTCTGTGGGAGAATGTAGGTGACACGGAGACACTCAGGGTTTCTGCAGCGTGGTGTTGAGGCAGCAGCAAGGGTGGGAGGTGTGCTTTCCCACACAGTGACCAGAACAAGAAGCCCTTGAAGGTCACATTTGAGCTTATTTCAGCACGTAGCACACACCGAGACTGGTTGGCACAGACTCTGATTCAACGCCACGAGCTCCGGGAGCCCTTTGTTCAGAAAGGCTTTTAATGAACTCTGTGGCAACCACCAAGACCACTGGAGTTTGAAGTCAGCACCAAGCCAACATTTCATGTGTGAAGACATGTTATTACAATCATTCATTTCAGGGCATCCAGTCTGCTGACTCTTTTTGGCTGTCCCTAAAAAGTCAGAGGTACTTCAGCCACGTCTGTTTCCAAACCCGAAATAACTTAGACGCGGCCTCAGCAGCACCCGGGCTCAGCATTAGTTACACTGGCTTAGGATGGAAATGTTCACAGGCATCAATCACCACGTTCAAGTTTTACTGCCGCGTAGGTGTTGTCAGGAATATGAAAAAAATGTGCCCCGGTCTTTGTTTCCAAGGAGCACTGGAGAGGGCGGCCTGGCCCTCCCATCGCTTCAGCAATCCCCTGTCAATCACGGGGCGACTGCTGAAATCCAGTGTGCAGACTCATTAGTTTGGAAGGTGTTATTTTTGGGCTGGAAGTAGATGCCTGCAGCGCCTCTGCAGTGCTGTGTGCACAGCCTCCCAGGCAGGAGCGGTCTTCAGCTTCCAGGTTCTTCTCCCGTTTCCACCACGCTGGGCTTCCCAGCAGTCATTGCAGCCGCCGAGCGGCTACACCTTCCCGAGGCCCCTCCCCCCGTGCACGGGGCCTCTCAGTCCAGGATGGGAGGGCTCAGGAAAAGAGAAAAATCTGTCTGGAAAAGACTCCCTGCCACATCTTTTTCAGTCTAGAATTGTCGTGTTTGAATTGTAAATGCCTTCGGAAGACAAAAACATTGAATACGAAGTGTTCGTGAATTCTCACGTGGCCTTTTTAACCGTTTGTCCCCACTGCCAGTAATTTCTAAAGTCTGTTTGATCTCTGTGATTGGAATTAGTCTATAACATTGAAGGAGTTTGAAATAGATGATATATCACATCCCCTTCGCTTCAGAAATGTCTCAATCGGGTGTGAGTGTCAGAATGTCACACGTCGTGTTTGCTTGGGGCCAGTCCTCCCACACTGGAGCTGGGAATGGTCATCCTGGAGCATCGGTTACACTCGAAGACTTGTTTTTGGGAAAATGTTTTGTATAATGAAGAGAATGAAACGTGTTCTCGTCTTTCAAAAGAAACAGACTTTGAATGAATTTGTCCCGCACCTGGACTCGCTCCTGGTTCCAGCCCCAGGTCTTCATGCTCATGGAAGCAGTGCCCACACGCTTAGAACCCTGTTTCCCTAGTGTTTCCTCCAGGAGAAGCAAGGATTTCCGTTGGTGCAGACATTGCTGTTTTCCATGCTGTATTATAACCGGTTTAGAGGGAAGGAGAGGAAAGAGTACAATTTCGAGGACTTGTAAGGGCCTTGTATTATTAGCTTATTTTACCGTACAGTATAGGATTTGGGATTTGCTAAAACAAACACAAATTTATCCTGTGTAATGATTTTAAAGATACCCGCATTTTGGCATTTTTGAGTTCTAATAACATGACCTACTGGCTTTTGTAATTCAAATGATGTTAAAAAGTGTAACTTTAGCCTCAGAATTAAGTCCCGGAATTTAATAAGGCAAAACCAAAATATTAATAGAAAGTTTGTGTTAAGCAAATTCACTGGGAAGTGCGTTACGGTAAAAGCCACTACACTGATTTCAGGAAGTCCGTAGATGTGAGAGATGATTCATTGGCTGATGTGTGCTCGTGCTGATTTGGGGTCCGCGGCCCCATGATTAATCGGAGGACTCTGTTGCATCTGCTACAAAACCTTTGCATCGATGTACATTAAGGTGGAGGGTAAAACTGAACCAGCAGGTGTCAGCAAGAACCATTATAAAAATGTTAGTTGTGATTAGCGCAACCTTTAGTTGGTTACTTTTTAGTGCTACTTCCGTGTAAAACAACTTGAAAATGATATTTCAGTGGACATCTGCATTCTAGTGTGGAATCCTTCTTTCTCAATATGTAACAGTGCTAACGGGAAAGGATCAGTGTTTTAGAGAACACGTCTGAAGCATAGCAACTGTTCTAAAAAGATTTTGTTCAAAGAAAAAGATGTTTGCCAAGTGCTGTGAACTTTTCTTCCTTTCAGTGTCTTGAAAAAAATTCCACATAAATTATCCCATATCAAAAAAGCTTGTATTTAACAGTTTAAAGATTTCTCTGTTTATCCGTGTTCTGCTGTTTTTAATATTCCATTCCTGTTGACTAGTTAAGAACTATAAACATATTATAGGAATCCGTAAACATCTGTCCTCATAATGGGCTTAATTTCCCCCTGAAAATATGGCATGTACATTCTTTCAGCCTACAGTGAGCTCTTTTATTATATTTTAGACCTATTCTAACTCATCGATTAGGCAGGGGAAAGTAATGTCTAAGGTCTAGTTTTCTACAAAATTAAAAGGTTCATTCCATGTCTCAGGTTACCAGAACTTTTATTAGAAATCTCATCTCTTTATTTCCTTCCTCCTCACTTGCTGACTTGACAAAACTACAAACCCAATAGGCAAATATGACATCCAGTGTTGTGATCATCTCCTTAGAGTAATAAACAATAAGAGAATGACTAGGGAGCACATCACTGAGACCTCAGGGAAGGTGTGTGGGATGCTGGATGATCTGAGGTACTTGCATTTTCTTAGTTCTTGTCATACCAAACAATGACCTATTTTATGTGCATCTCTAACTTATTAAAATCTAATCTTCCTCAGCAATCCCATTCCTTGGTATTTACTCAAGTGAAATGAGAACTTGAACCTGTATGTAAACATTTAGAGTGGTCTTACTTAGAATTGCCCAAACTGGAAACAATGCAAATGTTCTTCCATGGGAGCGTGGGTAAGCAAAGTGGTACATCCATACAACGGATGCTTAAATGTCCCTAATTTAGGTTTATCTGTGTTTCCTTATGCTTAAATTCAGGGCTTGCTATTTGGGCAGGAATTCACAGGAGTGTTTTCTTCTAAGAGCGTCATGTCTGGAGACACATGATTTCTATTTAACTTTGACCTTTTGGCCAAGGTGATGTCTGCTATGTTCTCTACTGTAAAATTACTTTCCCTTTGTTAATAATACGTGTGTGGGGAGACACTTTGAGACGCAGTAAATAACTTGTTCCACTAGTTTAGGATACATTGGTGATTCTTGCCTGAAGCAGTGATTTCCCTGAAGACTGGCAAACAGTGATTTTTAAAATTCCATCATGCTTTCTTTATTAGATGACTGTCTTGTAAGGAATAACTTCCCTGTTTTCCCCTGTTTATTAATTTATATCTTGATGAACTCATGGGTTCCTACTTTATTCAGTGCATTATAATGTTACTCTTAGTGGTTGCAGGTGTGGCCAGTGGGTATGCTCCAAGCTGGACATGCCTGTGACATGTCCACATTTTCTCTGTCCAGTGCCATTTTTCTGCCACAGCACGATGCTGCAGGCTCAGCTTGTACCTCCGCAGCCCCAGCCCTGTAGTTCGCAATCTCTCCAAAGAGCCCTGACTCATGGAGGTGGAAAATGGCATTTAGAAACCAAGATTGAATGCTAGATGAGTTTAATGATTTTCACTATAAACACTGAGCTTGTAGTGCTCTAGAAACATCCATCATTCTCTTCAAAGATCTGATAGTTATCTTGATAGCTCTTAAAGCTTACTCATAATGACACAGAAATGTATGAATGAACTATTGAAGCTGGGAACTTCTGCTTAATTTTCTTTGCCTGGTTTGATAATGGAAATCTTGCTTGAATATGGGAAATACTGGATGACTCAGTCAGTTAAATGGAGACTAGAGGGTGAGGTCAGAAATATTCCTGTTGAATGGTGACTTTGGGGCCAAGAAAAATATTAGTTCTGGATCTGAGTATTTCGACTCTGCCAAGTATCAGTCACCCTAAAATTTCCATGGTACCCTTTCAGTTTTGAGGTGTTGCATGTACACAGTATTAAGCCAGTGACTTTCTTTTGGATGAGAGCAGTATTGCTATTTTAATACAGCCGATCCTTTTTACTGTTATTCATAAGTTGTAGCTAGTTTGGTCAATGAGATACATCGTATTAATATTTTCTCATAGAACATTTAAATGTTACATGTAACTAGAGATTTTACAAATAACCGTGATGATTGCAGGGCAACTTTATTTCAAGAAAAGGAAACTATTAAATAAGTTTGAACTAGTATACTTCAACTCTATAGAATTCTAAAAAATCAAGAAAAGAAAAACTTCCAAAACTGTTTATCCGAAATCTCTCTTCAGATTGGTATGTATGTAGTTTCATATTTGAGATTTCATATTATGTCAAGAATTTGTTATAGAGAAACTGGATAGCAGGATGGAATTATTATATGTTAGGAAATAAAGTATTTTTAAATCAATGGAATCTATACGTACCCTTTGTTAGTCAAATTGGATTTATTCTGAGCTTTAAATTAAATTAGAAGTTGAATTTGAAAGATTGTAAGATTGACTTGCCTTTATGTCTCTACCGTTAAGTAATTTTTGTTGTATGATGAAGGAAGTCTTTTTCTTTAAGCATTTTTTAATATTAACTATAACTTAAAATGTTTTCTGTCTAATGGATATATATATAGATATATAATTTATTTTTTTTGACAAAAATCAGGATCACAAAGAAAATGTACTGAGTGATTTTCTTACAAATATATATTTAAGCCTCAGTTTTTTACTCTATTATGTAAATTTTAATGTGATATTTTATAATTGACAAAGAATCAGGTTAGTGTTGAAATGTATATTGGTTTATTTTAAATCAGTGTCTGCAAAAAAATACTAAACTTTTAAAGGTGAAATTCACTGAGAACATCTATAGCATAGAATAAAGCTTATTTTGATTGAGATGTTGTCTAAGCTGAACATATTAACTGTGGTTGTTCAAATAATATTTAGGAAAAAGTATACACTCGTGATTTAATTTGCTTATAATTGCTTCAGGGTGTCAGCTTTAGAAAATTTATAAATTTATTAAAATATGGGAACTAGGAAGGGTGGAAGGTATATAAAGGTATGGTGCTGCAATGTTGTTTCAGTGTTCAAAATAAGATGGTTATCTATTGTAGTGTCACTGAAGACTATTGTTTATTATTTATGGTATATACAATATATTGTGTTTTACTTAATACATTTTTTTACCAGGATCATATGAATATTGAAAATTTAGCCCACTGACACACACAGTTTCTTAAAACTAAATAGTTTTTTCATTGAGTTAGCTTTTATATCTGAAATTCAGATTCCTAATTTTATAGTTTTATATTCTGCAAAATATTTGGCTATCCACAAGAATAGGGGAAGATAGTTTCACTTTAATGTGTGCTGAATTTGTGAATATATATGAAAATATTTGTAGTGTTTGAACGATTTGGGAGGACTGGAGCATGTTTTAAGAGAACTGTGTCAAACACATCCAACAGCTGTCACTAATAAACAGCTACTTGGTATGACAATTACGAGACAACGTTTTGAACTCCTCCCCTTCCCCAAGGATTCTACTTGGCAAGTGCTGGCTGTTTCAAACTTTATAGATGAAGCCCTGCCCCTGATAACTCACCGTCAGGTTTCCTGCCTCTTCCTTATTCTTGCCCTTCCTGACTCCCGGCTTTGATGTCTCCTCTCATCTAGTTTGGAGGGGCCTCCCCCATGTCCTGTGTCCCTAAAGCTAGAGATGACTGTTACAGTCATCTTTGACTCCTCCTGTTCTGTCACCAGCCATATCTAATCAGTTACAAGTCCTAAAAGCTTAAGCGTGAGCAACTCTGAAATCTGTCCGCTAGTCCCCGTTCCCATTCATTTTTCGTTCCTGCAGCAGATGTTTAGTGCCAGGTGCTGGCCGGGAAATCAGCAGGGGCAGAAGACAAGGTGTTGCCTTCACAGTACTTGCACGGTAGCAGAGGAGATACACAATGAGCAAATAACAAAATAAACAAGTAGAAACTGTTGGCATTGCTCATTAGAAATGAGAGTGATGAAGTGAAAGATGACCGAGCAGTACTGTGGGGAGGGGCTTAGGGCAGCCTTGATTTTAAGCCAGCCATTCAGGGATCCTGGGCCAAGAGGACAGAAGTGCAAAGGTCCTGACGCCGGCAAGAGCTTAGGCTTCCAGAACCAAAGGGGGTTCAGTGAGAGAGACTGGGGTGAGCTGAGGTGGGAGGGGTGGGCCGGAGATTATCTACAGGGTCCACGGTTCTGGGCAGGGAGTTGGGATTTCAGTCTCAGGGCACTCAGCATGTGGTAGGTGGACTTGTGTTTTTAAAATATCACTGTGAAGAAAATGGTGGAAAAAGAGAGACCAATTTGTAGGTCCCTGGTGGCGGTGAAGTGACACCTTGTTTTAGGTTGTATTAATGGTGAGAGAGGAACAAGGACAAACTTGAGATATATTTTGGAAACAGAACAAATGGCACTTACTGATGTGTTGGATATGGGAACAGGGAGATGAGGGAACGGGAGGAATACAGGATGAATTTTGGGTTTTTGACGAGACCAGCTCTTCTGAAAGTGTGGTCTGTAGACTTCGGGATGGTGGGGTAGGGGCTCACGGGGTTCTTGATACTCTTTGGTGTGGTCTGCAAGGTCAAAATGATTTTTGGAATAACACGAAGACGTTATTTGTAAAACCACTGGTGCCTTAGCTTGAATCAGTGCAGTGACACCACACTGTACTAGTCTTTGTCTCTTTCACTGTTACACAACTGTAATAAATAAAAAACAGTGACTTTCGTTTTAAAATGCCCTTGATGAAGCAGTAAAAGAGTAGTATTTCTATCAAATCTTCACCTTTGAGTGCCTGTCTCCTAATACGTTTGATGAAATGGGAGGTACTGCTAATTATATTTGTAGATATGCCTCAGTGTAGTGCAATGTTTATATGTATATATATGTATATATATATGGAGAGACAGTAGAGGATCACAGTTGTACTTTAGAGCAGGAGGACCACCCCAAATAGCCTAGGGACTCAGGCTTCAATGAAAACAGTTGTGTTATATCACATTCCTGATGTAATCTTGCTGCCACGCTGTGTTATCAATAGCTAAAAATAATACATAAAAACTACATCAGGAAAAACAAAAAAGAAGCGAGAAACCCTTGGCGTTGCGTGGAGTTAGTGCAGAAGCAGGTCGTGCAGGTCAAGGGCCCAGTCTCATTTGTGGTCAGTTCTTGATGCCTGTGTGGGCTGTGTCTGGTGTCCAGCCCGTGTTTATGGAATTAATGGACTGAATGTTTCCTAATCACAAGCAAAGCGTGTGTAAAATAGGAAGTACCCTCCTATTAGGACTGCCCTTTTAGGTTTGAACCCAGCAGTCCCGGGAAACATGATAGTTGGACGTGCAGAACCAAAGTACTACCATTTGTGGGCTGTGAAGATGGGCTGCATGATAGGGGTGTAGACGTGGAGCACGGTTATCTGGGGTGCAGACCGTCAGGCATAGGTATAGGGGTGTAGGCCATCGAGCGTGGTTACGGGGGTGTAGGCCGTCGAGCGTGGTTATTGGGGGTGTAGGCCGTCGAGCGTGGTTATTGGGGGGGTAGACCGTCGAGCGTGGTTATTTTGGGGGGTAGACCGTCGGCGTGGTTATTGGGGGTAGACCGTCGGCGTGGTTATTGGGGGTAGGCCGTCGGCGTGGTTATTATTGGGGGTAGGCCGTCGGCGTGGTTATTGGGGGGTAGGCCGTCGGCGTGGTTATTGGGGGGTAGGCCGTCGGCGTGGTTATTGGGGGGTAGGCCGTCGGCGTGGTTATTGGGGGTGTAGCCGTCGGCGTGGTTATTGGGGGTGGGCCGTCGGCGTGGTTATTTTGGGGGTAGGCCGTCGGCGTGGTTATTGGGGGGTAGGCCGTCGGCGTGGTTATTGGGGGTAGGCCGTCGGCGTGGTTATTGGGGGGTAGGCCGTCGGCGTGGTTATTGGGGGGTAGGCCGTCGGCGTGGTTATTGGGGGTAGGCCGTCGGCGTGGTTATTGGGGGGTAGGCCGTCGGCGTGGTTATTGGGGGTAGGCCGTCGGCGTGGTTATTTGGGGGGTAGGCCGTCGGCGTGGTTATTGGGGGTAGGCCGTCGGCGTGGTTATTGGGGGTAGGCCGTCGGCGTGGTTATTTGGGGGTAGGCCGTCGGCGTGGTTATTGGGGGGTAGGCCGTCGGCGTGGTTATTGGGGGTAGGCCGTCGGCGTGGTTATTGGGGGTAGGCCGTCGGCGTGGTTATTGGGGGGTAGGCCGTCGGCGTGGTTATTGGGGGGTAGGCCGTCGGCGTGGTTATTGGGGGTAGGCCGTCGGCGTGGTTATTGGGGGGTAGGCCGTCGGCGTGGTTATTGGGGGTGTGACCGTCGGCGTGGTTATTGGGGGTAGGCCGTCGGCGTGGTTATTGGGGGGTAGGCCGTCGGCGTGGTTATTGTGGTTATTGGGGTGTAGGCCGTCGGCGTGGTTATTGGGGGGTAGGCCGTCGGCGTGGTTATTGGGGGTGAACCGTCGGCGTGGTTATTGGGGGGGTAGACCGTCGAGCGTGGTTATTGGGGGGGTAGGCCGTCGAGCGTGGTTATTGGGGGGGTAGACCGTCGAGCGTGGTTATTGGGGGTGTAGGCCGTCGAGCGTGGTTATTGGGGGTGTAGGCCGTCGAGCGTGGTTATTGGGGGTGTAGGCCGTCGAGCGTGGTTATTGGGGGTGTAGGCTGTCGAGCGTGGTTATTGGGGGTGTAGGCCGTCGAGCGTGGTTATCGGATGCATAGCATGGTCTTTTCCTTCTCACAGTGAGGAGGGGAGGGGAACCTCTTGGATCAGTAGGTACGATGGAGAAGAGAGAACTGCCTCTCGGGAAATAGGATTTGCTCGCATACACTGCTCTGGAGAGTGGAGATGGCCGAGCCAGGCAATATTTGCACAGCTGAACAGAGCTTGGGTGGAGCAAATGGCAGATCTGAGAGGATGGGCTCCCTTAGCATATCCTTTTGAGCGTTAGGCACATCTCTATGTGGCGAACAACATGACTTGGTAACAACCACACAACTTACGTGTCACCTTCCCATTTTTGCAGAGTTCTAACGTTCCTGCTCCTCAGACAATGGATGAACAGTCACAAGGGATGCAAGGGCAACCTGTTCCTCAGTTCCAGCCACAGGTAACTGGTTCTCACATGCTCATGCTGACCTACGTGTATGTACCTGTGTTTAATATGTGCATTGCAGACCTTTACGAATAGAGTAACCAACGGGCTACGTGTGAATGTCCAAGTTTCAGTCAGAGTTGTTTATATTTTCAGACCATATTTTAGAATACTTAGTCCTCATGTCCAAACATGAAAAGGGGGCAGCTTTAGCTTTTCCTTTTCTTGGCCTGACCTATGGGCTTTGAATGTTAGTATTAGGCTCAGAGAGAAAAACCAAAGGTGAGGCCATGCCCAGGTTGGGGGTGCCTGTGTGTTTCTTACCTGTCCTTGCTTTGGCCGTGTGGTCCTGGGTTGTCCACACCTGCCTCACATCAATGCCACCCCTCACTCTCTCTGACTAGTAAGTAGTATGTTTCTCTGTTATGCAGTTGCTTGTTTTTTTGTAACGTAAAGTGAAGTAAAATGAATGTCTCAGTAAAAAGTGAACACACACTATTGAAATTCATTATGTAGCATCCAGCGTTCCTACGATGCCTGCGTTCAGGTCCATGTGTAATGACACGTTTCAAGTAAAGGCGGGGCAGCTCCTGGGTTTGTTATCCTTTACAAAGGCTGCGTTTCTCAGCCTGCTGTTCAGAGGCATCCTACACTGTGTCTCGGTGTTTCTCTGCTGACCTCTCTCACTTGGGCTGAGATAGCAGTTCTGAAATTGTTGGAAGACTCGATAGGTGCAGGCAGGTAGGTTTAGGAGACTTGGGTGGACAGATACCTGTATGGCAGTCTTTCTCAGAGCCCCTCTGAGACTCCTGTGCACTTAGAATTCCCACAAAGAGGCCATTGGTTGTAGTGTTTTCCAAACTTACTGGATTGTGGGACCCTTTCTTTTCCCCTTTTTAAAGCACATCTGTTGACTCCTCCCGGGGCGAGTGTCTGTGAAGCACAGTTCAGAAAACACTGCCCACCAATAAACCATGCCTTCTGCCTCTGGGACTCTGTTCATCGTGCATCTTCTTCTCCTCCATCTTCCTCTCCAATGTTTGAAACCCTGCCCACCTTCAGAGACCATCTAAAAGGCCGTCTCTACCGTGAAGCTTTGCCCGATTTCCTGCATGTAGTGTCTGGTCCTGGAAACCTGACGATGCATTCCTTGTGTGTCTCCCAGTGTTTCCCACATCTTTGTGTTGTTTCCTGTGGGCGTTGCCCTGATCTGTCCTGGTGGGTGAAGAGGAAGGCCTCTTCATTGAGGAAGAGGCCCCAGGCGAGTGGCCCCTCACGGGGAGTAGTGGAAACCAACAGGGACCCCTCCCGATGGACACGTGTCAGTCAGCCCTGTGTGCTTCCTTTGTCATGCCCACCTGAATTCTCGCTTAGAGTAAGGCCAACATTTTCATTTCAGTATGGTTCTTGATGGTTTTAAATGTATCCCATCTGTTGTGTTATGGTCCTAAATGGTCAAGATTAGAGTAAGCAGCGTCTGTCATTCAGATATAAACACATCTCGTGCAAGTGTTACACATATACACAAACACTGTTGTTTCACATTGTTTCTAGCAAAGACAGTAAAAGAAGCACCTCTAAAAATTAGGTGTTTGTATTATCATTTTGAAAGTCACAGTTTTGAACAGCCCTAAGTTTCAAAGGGAAAAAAAAAGCACTTTATTTTTTGTCTCCTCCTGGCTCACCCACCAGGAAAGGTCGGGTGGCAGTGGGAGGCAAAAATGAAAGTAATCATTTTCCTATGAGACACTCAGCTACCACACGGCATACATTTCAAGGTTATGTACGTGGTTCTGCATCTCTTGTCAGGCTGTTCCCTTCCTGTATGCCTCCTGCTGCTGCTCCTGTGTGGGTGGGCGTGGGTCCCTGCTGGAAATAGGCAGGTGTCACCCCGGGGCTGCCCGTGGCCAGTCGGGGAAGGGAGGGGATCTGCCCCTGTCTCTTCACACTGATGGTGTGAGACAGCGAAAGAAAGATTACCTGACAAGAGCTTATGGGCGTTATTGCTTATTAAGTCTTTGAAAAATGTTTCTGCTCTCAGTAGCAGTATTTTAAAAGGCTGGGAAAGGACACCCCTGCTCGGGGGTTGACAACCTTCTTTTGTTTTGTTCCACACCACTGGCCCGAGGAACGCGGGCGACATGGCAACAGATGGTTAGCTGAGTGACTTCTTTCACGTCCGTGATGCTAACATCAGCGTGGGCGTCAGCAGAAAACCAAGGCAGTCAGCCTCTGAGTGTAGCTTTCCTGGTTTTTGTTCCGAGATGAGTACTCTGAGCCCGTAATGCATGATACGTGGCCTCACTTTTAAGTTTTAGAATGTGAGATTTATGTATCTTTATTACTGTTTCTTTGCATTACTGTCATTCTCTTGAACTTACAGATAATTTTTTCTATCAACTTCCCTTTCCTTCTCCCCCCCTTCCCTCCTTTCTTTCCCTCCCACTGAAGCCTACAAGGACTGAAAGGATATTTTGACTAGATTTTTATCCTATGTATCTCATTGCTTTAGGACTCTTGTTTATGGAACAATGGATTGAGCTTAGTATTATTTTTTTTAAATATAGACTGCATAAAAGATGGTGACGGAAATAATAAAATATTTCCTTTTTACTCTGAGACTAATTTTAAGCAATGGATGTTTACAACTAACATTTTGTGAGTATTTTTCCCTGTGCTCATTGAGGGAAGAGGGCTATAGGTGCATACACTGTTTCATCATAAAGTAAAATACAAAACAGTTAGAATCAGACTGCAATTCGAAGTATTTCTGGGAGTGGATAGAGGAAGGTTAATTTTATCATACTAATCATGAGGTCTTAGGTCATACTTACTGTTTGTAAATTTGAAGGTATTTGGTGTAACACTTTGACTACCCGTGAATGAGAGAAAGCGTCCCAGGTCCACAGGTAGAAAAATAGCCATTCCTGCTCTTTACAGCTTGGAAGGTATGGGGGTCTTGGCTTGGAGTCTTCCGACCCACCAGTAAGGAGGCTGGCCATTCCTTTAAGCATCATGGCAGCCCCCCTGCAGCCCACGGTGAAGTGAGAGAGGAGAGAGGAGACGGCAGGTGTTTCCCCAGGTGCACTGTGGGCCAGCACACACGGCCCCATGGACGCACTGAGGATGGAGGGTTTAGACCTGATGCCACATCACCTTCCCCTCCCTTCAGCTTTTCTTACAGAACTTTCTTTATGAAGGAAGGGTCATCATTCAGCTGGCTTCTTTCGCTAAATTGATTTTGCCGAGGTACTTGTCATGCAGCATTGAGGAGAGCTTCTATTTTTGGAAGTCTTTATAGACATATAGATGCAATGGTCTCCTGCTAACCATTTTCGTCACTGAGTAACTATTGACAGAGGTACAGGAGCGTGAGCAGCAGCGATTTGGGGGGAAGAAGACCCTTGCGTAGTTCACATTCATGAGCACGACCCTCAAGAGACCTAAGGCCACCCAGCAGTTCTGTGTGTGGTCCCTTCACTCTCCGCTCTCCTGAGGGGCGACTTCATCCATTTTCTCCTCAAACCCCCAGCTGTTGCACTGAGGCTTCTGCCCCCAAGTGAGCACTTGACCTTCCTTAGAGCTGTTATCTCCTGGCCTCTTCACCACCCTAACCTTAGCTGAAAGCTAAATATCCATAAAACAATTATTGCCCAAAGTTAGAAATTTTGGTATTTCTTTCTCCGGCCACATTTATATAGAATACATTTAATTATACATCCTTTTCCCTGCTTGACTGGATGTCATTCAGTATAGGAGAACAAGGGGATGGAGGAGAAGTTTCTAGAAGAGTTATGATGGGGTGTCCAGCAGAGGATGAGGGGAGAACCTGGAATAGTTCAAGTCAACACTAACCCTGAGAAGCCGAAAGCGGGGAGACTGAGCAGTGCCTGGGAGCAGTGCCCAGCGTGAGTGTGCACAGCAGGGGAAGGCGGAGGTGGCCCTGGGGACAGCAGCACGTGTGCAGGTGCATGTGCTTCATCGTGTTTGCAGCGTGAGCCCTGAGGTCCGGTTGCCGGGGTGAGTTCTCGGACTCCCCATGTGCAGCTGTGGACGGAGCACGAGTTTCTACACATCCACGAGCCTCCCTCTTCTCAGTGAACGTGGAGAGTCGTAGTGTTAGCGTAGAGAGTTGACAGGGAGCTTTGGTGTGGTGCGTGGCGTGGTCAGCATGCTTTGGATGACGGGGACGACAGCAGTGACGCTGACAGTTCCCCCCAGTGACTGGCCTGGCCCACAAGTCTCTCTGCCTGTGACTGGCTTCTCCGTCACACTGTGTCCTGTATTACACTTTCATTACCTACCTCCTGCCACAACGGCTTCTCCTTTTGTCTTGTTTTGTCGAGTAAATGGCATCACTGACTGTCCAGGTGCTCAAGCCAACAGTTTGATTCACCCCTGGTTTCTCTGTCCATCGCTGCGCATGTCCTGGGGCCGTCCTCAGGACCACCTGCTGTTCCTCTGCCTGCAGCTGCTGGACTCCCAGGTCCAGGCCGGTGCCGTGTCCAGCCTGCTCGTCTTGCTTCACTCACCTGCTCTCAGGGCCTTGTCCACGCGCATCGTGAGCCATGGCAAGAAGGTGCACTGGGTCCCTGTGCAGTACTCCTTGCTCCTGCTGGCCCGGCACTGTGTGATTTTGTCACGCTTGTCCCTAGGACCTCACTCCTTACCATGTCCCTTGTCCCCGCACTCTAGCTGGTGTCCTTTGTGCTGTTCCCTGAGCACACCAGGCTCATTCTGTCCTTCAGACATTTCCTCCAGATGTTTCTTCTGCTCTTTCCTTCTGGTCTTTTAATCTCACCGTAAATGTCACTTCCTCAGCAAGGTCATCCTTAATGACCCAATCTAAAATAACCAGCCATTCATCTTCCTGCGTAGTACTTAAGGTGCAGAATAGTACTAGGTACTGTTAGGGATTTGTCCATTGTCTTTTTATTATGTATTTGTTTGTTTAACCCCCTCCCCTGTTAATCTTTGTGGAATAAATGTTCGAACACCTCTTCCCTCTGTTTCTCCCTGTCTCTGTGTTTCTCAGAAGAGGCTTTTTCTCGCCATATTTAATTTTACCAGGTGGTGCTGGTGGAGCTCGTGGGGGATGGGGAGATGGAGTCTTTGTCATTAGTTAACTATTCTGCTCATGACAAGCTGGGAAGATAACCAGTGTTATTGGTTACATAATTTAGATATAGTAATTATGATGCTGGGTAGTGTAACGAATGATGATTAAATGACACAAATACCAGGGTCTTATAAACGTTTAACTAGATAATTGGTTATATGTAGTCACTCATTTCTCTTTTGCTATAGTGAATTTCCTCTTCGTTTGATTAAAAAGACAGTTGTAATGATTAATGGCATATTGTTCAAACTGGTGTAAATCTCTGACACTTAGTATCTTTAGGAATACGTTACTTTTGAACTAGTTCAATACATTTTAGGGAGATAATTTTTCAAACAGGAAGAAGCATGAATCATTAGACTTTGTTGGCACATGCGGTGTTGTGTGTGTGTGTGTGCTTTGTTTTTTCAAATTGTTCAAAAAACAATGAAAATATTTTTTCGTTTTCAAAGTGAGGTTTGTATAAAATAATATATGACAGAGTTGTGTTAGATGTTGTCAAAAGGATATTCCAGTTTGTGTAGTTTGCAGATGGGTAACATCTTTTCCAAGATCATAGGATGAGCTTTATTGCTAACTAAAACTGAAGGGCATTTTGAAGTTTTGTTACTTTTAAATTTTGGAGAAATTCAACAATATTAGTATAAAATATAAAGTAATTAGTTTGCATAATTGGTAACATGAAAATCACAAGTAAGAGATAAATTTGCAATAGCAATGAAACCCTTATTAATGATACTAAATATTGCAATTAATACTGGCTTGTACATTAGATCGTTGATAACAATACCTCCAGGAATTATCAGGACATAATTTTCTCCCTGGGGAGTCTGTCGAGTCCATGCTGTGACTCGTTTAATTTCCCCAGAGAGAATCATCATGATAACGTTATCCTGAGTTATCTCACTGCTGAAATGTCCTTGGCTTCAAATTTAAAGCAAATTAATTTCGTCCTAGGAAATTATTAATTGGTTAAAGAGTCTGCACCTGTGAGAAGAAGAGCCAGTGGCACAGCAGAATGAATTTTATTTTAAAAAGAAAAGTATTTATGTGAAGGAGGCAGTAAACACAGACTGACATGTGGAAGTTAATTCCCATTAGTTAGCCAGCTCTGGTGTTGTGTGATTAGAGTGGGTTCAGAGCAACACGAGATTCGTTAATAAGGACCCAGAACTCTCAGGGTGCTGTGTGGGGCTTCGTTCACGCTAGGGGGTGATTTCTGAGTTGTCATCCGTAATTTTGAATATTTACGTTTCTGAGATTTCAGAATGCTTTTATAATATAACCTCTGAGTGTATACATTCAGATATCTCAAGAGGCTAAACATAATGAATTACTACAAAAATGGAGTATGAATGCTTCCAAAATCAGTTCTAATTTTGCCCTTTCAAGAGTTGGGGGTGTCTCATAGTTAGTAATTAAGAAGTAAACTAACATTAAAAAACAACCTATAGGCTTATGTTATCCATGTTAATTAGTTATATTTTAAGACTTCTTTCAAAAATGAATCTGTTTGAAAATACTGACATGGGGTATGTAGTCTTTGGTTAGTAATTTTAGAAGCTGTCGTGTGCTGAATTCACCACGCCCTTGCTCAGCGCTCTTTTGTCACGGAGACCAAGCAGTTTCAAAGTCCTCGGGTTTACGGGCTTCTCTTCAGTTTGCCTGCAACCTTAAACTTGAAGCGTGTCCAACCAGAAAACCCGGTTGCCACCCAACATGGTTTTATGTTAAATGCCTCCCCCTGCCCCATAATTATTAAAAGGACTTTGGGCAGAATAACTATAGTTAGATATACTGTATTGTCACCGAAGTAGCCCTGTACCCCAGGGGCTAGGCTGTCTCCATTCACGAATCAGGAAGCCAGTCCACACGATACGTGGGGACTCCCAGTTGGAGGCAGAGCCCAGGGCTGGGTGGTATTAAAACTGCCAGTCAGTAGGCCATTGGCTTCGGGGAAGTCTAGCAGCAGACAGGCAAACTCCAGTTGTGACCCAGAGAAAGCGGGACCAGACAAGAAAATTGAGGTAGAGACTAAAGAATTTTCATCTGGAAAACTGAGGTCATGAAACGAGGCTCTCCAGACACGAGAGCCCTACTGTGAGGGTGAGTTGGTGGAAAGGTGTCACTGCTGGCTCTCTTGGGGGTGGGAAGTCCTGAATGACATGGACACTGGGCATGTGCTCGGCTCTGTCCTAGGTGCTTATGCGTAACCTCACTCGTCACTGGGCGGGCCCGTGGCACAGAAGTAGGAAACGAGGCTTGGGAAGCTTGCCCAGCTCAGAACAGCCCCGAGCGTCGGAACTGGCTCTGAGCCAGCCGACTGAGTCCAGAGCCGGGCACCGGGGGCCTCATTGAGCTCTCTGGTGACACCATGCCGAGGTCAGGCCCTGGGGCAACACTGGGACAGTGACCAGTGCTTCCGGTGTCCCTCAGGGTCAGTGGGTCACTGCCAGTCTCCTTTAATGGGGGTTCAAGGGACTTGGGTTTTGCACTGGGAAGTGGCTAGAGGCAGAGGCCTGGCCTCTCTGCGGAGCTCTGGGGTCTTCCCCGCGGCACTGCAACCTTCCCGGCCAGGTTGTGCTCAGAGCCCGTCCGTGGTCACGGTCATGCAGCATGCACTTAAAGCTTTCTACATTCAGGAAGGTCTTCCACTGACATTCACTTATTCAGTAAATATTTATTGCTAAATAAGTAAACACCTTCATGGCATCTGGATACAAAGACAAAACTCGGTTTCTGCCTTTGAGAAATTCAGTGTACGGAGGGAGAAATACGTATGTGTACACAAGTAACCGAAGTCCAGGGAGACCTAGAGCCTAGCTCGGTGCCCGAGTTGCTATACCTGTTTTTGGAGCTGTGTGGCTGCTGCCAGCTCCTCGGGGAGCAGAAGCAGGAGGCAGGAAAGCTGCCTGAGGGAGCTGCAGAGCCGGCCTCTGCACCTCCGAGTGGAGGGCCGGTTTGCCAGGTGTGGAGGGCGAAGCTATTCGTGAGGCGTGGGGACCAGCCAGTGCCTTGCGTGATAAGGCCAAGGAGCGTGGGGCACTTGGGGAGCGAAAGGTGTGGCTGGCGGGTGAGGCCCACAGCCAGGCGCAGAGGTGACTAAGAGCCCTGTCACAGGTAAGGCCTCAGTGTCCTTATTTGTAGTGGGAGAAACAGAGCAGCCGTGTTTTACTGTATGAACGTTGGAGATCCACAGGTGACTCAGAGCCAATCCAAAGCCATTTTGTGCAGCTCAGGGAAATACCTGGTCATGAAGGGACTGCAGGTGACCGAGACCCAGTTTGTCCACCAAATTGAGAACGGTGAAAAGGCAGTTTAGTGATTTCATCTAGTTTGTATTTCATACTGATTTGAATCTCATTATTTTGCTGAGTGATTTTATTCCCAGTATAACTAAATGCGAAACGAAAAAAATAGGGGGAATTGGACATTATTCAAAAAAGAGAATATAGCTCTTTCCTAAAAATAGTTCTTCTCCTGAGTGGGCACGCGTCTGATGATACCATCTTTTTGTTTAAAGCACCTACTGCAGTGCTACCTACGGTGGGATACAGCACATGAGAATGAGGTGTGGCATCCAATCCCGTCGCCCAGAATCACTACCAGGGGTGTGTAGCACCTGTCTGACCGTCTCCTACAGGAGACCTCCTCCTACACAAGCTTGTTTGTATACAAGTGGCAGTGTCGCAAAGAGACCCACGGGTAGTTAGCCATGTGCAGCTATGTTCCTTCTCATGTCAGCTCTCCACGTCTACACTGGGTGACAGGACATGGGAGCAGATGAGACAAGCTGTCACTCACCCACACTGTCCTTTGAAGAAATGCCATGGGGGGAGAAGGGTTCGGCAAATGGGCTGTGAAGTTTACATACAGTGCCCACTGTTAAACAGATTATGTCTAATGAAGTGTCTAATGCTCAGGCCATATCAGCCTAATCCTTGGTGGCAGTTTATCCCTCAACTGCCAAAAAACACCGCCCTCTGGCCCTCTCTCGCCACTCCGGCCGCCAAGCACAGGGAGGTGCCCGGTCTTAATAAACCAAGACAGTGTGTGATCTGACATGCAAATGTAGGTCATTGCATATGTAAATGTGTGATTACAGCCCTGAATGCCAAAACACATTAGTGAGACTTTGCTCTCAGCATGCGGCTGTCTGCCTGCCTTAGCGGTTCACGCTGATATTTGTCAGTTATTGCGCAGACAGAAGATGGAATTCCCAGTCACATTTAGGGGATATGGACTGGCAGGTCGTGTTCCTGCTGGTGGAGCTGTGTCGTGCTGCTGAGACGGACACGTTTTCACCAGGAGAAAGAACGGTCTGTACCCATATCGGAGAGGAAAGGGTTCTGTTTCTCAGCTGCTGCAGATGAGCCTAGTTAGTGTGTCAGTTCTTTTTAAAAAAAAAGCTTTCTTAGAAAAGCACAGGCAATTAAAAAAATCTCTTTCAATGAAACTTTTATTTAAAGTTAAGAAACAGATTACAAAAAGAAATCTTAAAATGAGTAATAGCATGGCAAGCTGGCTCCCTTCACTTGGTAATTTTACTTTTCTTTTTCTTATGGTGCATACATACGTTCATTTTCATTTCATGTTTAGCATGCGTTTCTATTCCCAGTTTTTTTTTTCCCCCCATTAAAAAGATGACATTGAAATCTCTGGATCATCAGGTAGGGTTCCATAGTGCTGGGTCGTCATGGAGGTGACTGGTTGGTAACCATGGCAGCAGAGCAAAGACTGCGCTGGGCGTCAGGAGGACCAGGTTTGGTTTGATTGCATCTACTACAGAATGTCAAGAGCATTGCATTAGATGGTGTATAAAGTCCTGATATACGGGACCTGTTGAGCCGGAGGCACCAAAATGGAGCCTTCTGTTGTAGTGGTTATTCCTGGTACTCGTTAATAGGTACTTATGGGTTTATGCTTATTAAATAAATTTTGCCATTTCTTGTATTCTAGTTATTTCACATGTCTTAAAGGGAGAATGGCATTTTTTCTTGTCCATATTTGGACTTCCAGAGGAAAGAAAAGCAGTGCACAATAACAGAAATTATTGCCCCTTTTTTTCTCTTTGAGAAGCACTGTATGTGAATCACAGTGCAACTTTAGAAGACTTTTGCAGTTTTCGGTAGCGTGATAGATGTACTGAAATTAGCAAGATAAAATGTCTGTGGGGTTAATATGAAGTACCGCCCATATGTAGCCCTCTGCATGAGTGATGGGTCACCTGAAACCAGGCCTGTTTGAAGGACTAAGCGCTCAGGTGGGAGCTGATGTTTATGAACCAGTGCTTTGATTGCACTGTTAGGTGTTTAGTGTTCAGCCTCCTTAGACGGGGCACTAGTCAGGCCCAGGAGAGTGTCCCGTTCCTTCCATGTTGGTGCGGAGCGGGGAGCAGGTCGGGAAGGATACGAGCAGAGCGCTAAGGGGTCTGGAGAGAGTGTTTATCGATAATCCAGGGGTCTTCAAAAGGCCCATGCGTGTTTAGCCAGAAAAAAAAAAGTTATAAACTAGAGTATTTTATCCTCTTTTCTATAGGTGCAGATGCTACAAATAGATTGCGTGTCGTGAGGAGCTTCAAAGGCAGTATTCCTTGGGTGTATGTTGTAACCTCAGCAACACAGTGTCTGACTGTAGTGGGTGTTCATTAGCATTTACCCTGTGCGTGAGTGAATGAATAAATGAGTCCGTGAACAAAAGAGCGGGGACGATGAATAACATTTCTAAGGCATTGGCTTTTGGCTCCCCTCTCCATATGCTAGAATTTTCTCTCGCAGCACAGCGCAGAGCCTCTTCCACGTGCGTGGGCTCTTTTGAGCAGGAAACACTTGTGATTCATCTCTTTCTCTAGCAGCTCTTACAAGTGCCTGGAACATAATAAGGACTAAAAAGTGTTAGTTAAAAAAAAATAACTTTTTCCATTAACAACAAAAAAATATTGTTTAAAAAAGTCATTATGTACTAAGTGAAAGAAACCAATCTGAAAAGGCTGCATCCTGTATGATTCCAACTATGACCTTCTGGAAAAGGCAAAATGAGACAAAAAGATCAGTGGTCGCCAGGGGTTGGGGGAGGGAGTGATGCACAGGCAGAGCACAGAGGCTGTTTAGGGCAGCGCAGTGACTCGTTACGACACTATAATGACGGATAACGGATCATTATACATTTGTCCAAACCCACAGAATGCGCAGCACTGACAGTGACCCTAATGTCACTGTGGACTCTGGGTGACGGTGACGTGTCCATTTGGGCTCATCAGTTGTGACAAAAGTACCATTGCTGGGGCTGTTGATAACGGGAGGCTGTGCGTGTGAGGGGGGCAGGGGGTATGTGGGAAATTTCTGTACTTCCCACTCACTTTTGCTTTGAACCAGAAACTGCTAAAAAAAAAGTCTTTTTTTTTTTTTTTTTAAGTAATGATGTGGCAGTTAAGTCCCTGCCCCTGGAAATGTGCTTTGTAGAAGTTAGATAACTGTCAGGAAGCGCACAGGTATTCATGCATTAGCTGGCAGGTTGCACAAAATGAATATATATATTTATTTATTCCACTGCAACTCAGAGGTACTTTGAAAAAGAAAAGAATTATCAAAGAAGTACTCGCCTGCCCGGGATGTGTTTGTTTGCTGTGAACTAAGACAATTTATAGAGAGTTCCTATCCAAAATTTCAAAATCCTTCTCATCCCCTGACATTTCATATCCCTCTTCTTCGACTGAGTTCTTTCTTTTTAGCACTTTCTATCTCACACACTGTATATGTGTGTTTTCACATTTACCTTGCTTATTATTTTTCTTCCCCACCAGAATACAAGTTCTTTGAGTGCAGGACCATCTGTAGCTCGCCTGGCTGGCACAGGGGTCAGTGACTATTTGTTGAATGAATGGGTATCTGCAAGCTTCCCATAGGTCTCACCTACTTATGTGAAAACAATCGAAGGTTGCGTGTATATTATGTGACTGAAAACTTTTCTGACTTTTTTTAATTACAGAAGGCCTTGCGACCAGATATGGGCTATAATACATTAGCCAACTTCCGAATAGAAAAGAAAATCGGTCGCGGGCAATTTAGTGAAGTTTATAGAGCGGC
The DNA here is from genome assembly GCF_036562045.2 of Rhinolophus sinicus. Classification (NCBI taxonomy): domain Eukaryota; kingdom Metazoa; phylum Chordata; class Mammalia; order Chiroptera; family Rhinolophidae; genus Rhinolophus; species Rhinolophus sinicus. The sequence continues at coordinate 65,988,893 of NC_133761.1, forward strand.
CTGTCTCTTGGATGGAGTACCAGTAGCTTTAAAAAAAGTGCAGGTAAGATGATTTCAATTCTATAAATCACTGTCACGCCACACTGTGTGAATAACAAATAGGGAAAAGTATGTCCTGATAGATTGGGAGTTGACCGTCCTATGTTGGGAATTCTGGGAAGGAATAATGGCTGTACTGTAAAAGCTCGAATTGAGGGTAATACACAGTGGAAATTAATTTTTGGTTTTACCGTTGCCTCTACACTTTAAAATGTTAGCTGGTTTTGTTCACCCGGATTCAGTAATGACTGAAATGATCCTAGAAAAGCTTCCGCAACTCTAGATTACGTGAGGCATGGCTCCTAACTGGACCTGTAACTAGATGTCGTATCCTTAGCTGGAGCTGCAGCTGGAGCATCACGGTAGGAGATTAACATGTAGCAGTGAAGGTCAGGGTGAGGCATGAAATTAATATAGAGACCAGACTGGCAAAAAATGAAAGAAAAAATGAAGCAGATCAAATTAGGGGCCTGATGTCGTATTTCAAATCTCCATGTTGCATTTGTATCATTGTAGAATCAGTCGTGCTCTCAATCCCAGCTCTTGTCTGTTTTCCTGGATTCTTTCCTGGATTCTTATTTAGCATGTCCACCCCCACCGTGGCCCGCAGGGCTCTCTGGCCAGAGCCCTGGAAGTTTCCCTCACCCTCACAAGCCCGGAAACTCTAATTCACTTGCCCTCTGGTCAAGAAGACACATGTCTCTCTGCCTCTGAGTATGTTTGACCTTGTACAGTTGTCTTTGTGTCTTTTGGGTGGTTGCTGTTCACACTTGCCCGTAACCTGCCCACTTCCCCCTGCAGCCCTGACACCTTTTCTGTGTGGAAATCTGTGAAACCCAGGTTTCCTTTTTTTTCTTAGTTTTAACTTTTTAGAGGATCAGTATACTTTCAACAGCCATTACAGAGATGAACAGTTTCACTTACATTTTTAAGGAAATAGTAAATATTTATGAGAGATTTTATATGGCATATATGTTAGATAAAAAGAATAATAGAGACACTCTCATATCTTCCACTCAGCTTAAGAAATAAAACATTAAAGATAATTTTGACCCACGTCTGCCACTCCCTTCCCTCAGAGGTAACTGTGTCCTAAATTTTATCATTCCTTTGCTTTCCGTACAGTGTTCCCCACATCTGTATGCATTTCTAAATAAGTCTACTTGCTTGTGCATTGTTTGAACTTTATATAGATGTCGTCCCATGATCCTTTGCGTTGCTGTGTAGTTCCCAGTGGTTCTCTTCCCGGTTGCGTGCTGTTTAGGTTGTTCAGTGTTTGCTGTTTGAACACCACCTCCGTGATGCCTACATGTGTCTTTCCTGGTGCAGACATGTGCCGAACGATCTGGGATGAGATGCGTTAGAACTACCATCCAGATGCTCAGCTTCATCTTCCAGGCCCTTCGTTACTTTGTCCTATACCATCAGGTTCCACTTTTTCAAGGCCTTTGAAAGCCTGAGCTCTGGTGGCTTTCCTGCAGGTCTGCCCGGGACCTACATGTGGGAAGCAGGTGTGGGTACTGAATGCAGGTTCCTTCTCTGTACTCAGAAGGGCTCTGAGCCCGCAGCATATGGCGGGCGGCCCTGACCAGTCTCTCTGAGATCAACCCACAGCCTCATGATCCATTCGCCAAAGCGAATACGGTGCCTTAACTGATGGGCCAGTTTTGAAATTCCGGGTGCCAGCTTTGCTTCTGTCTCTCCCTGCCTCCCTTTGCTGCCCCCCCCGTCCTTCCCCTCACGGATTCATTCCACCAGTTAGTGATCACAGTGTGCAAGGCATCTGGAATCGAAGGGAAACAAAGTAACAGGACTCATGGGATCCCACAGAAGTGGAGCAAAGACACCTCCAGTCAGAGGTGGGTGCTCTAATGGGAGCACGGGGTGAGGGGCAGGTAGGGATGGTCTTCACAGGGGATGTGAGCTGATCTCAGAACCTCAGTTCTTTGCATTGGAAGGTTGTCAAAGAATTGTTTTGATCTGGTACATGTAATTCCTTGTATTGTACTCAGCTCATTGATTAGCGCTAGAATTGGAATTGGTTTTTATTTTATCAGTCTTATGACATGGTGTGAAGAGGTGCAACAATTGAGGTCAACACAGACTTGGTGACGAGAAGGCAGTGAGCGTGGTGTGGTGCTGGAGGCAGACCCGGTGGGGAGGGTGAGGAGTCCGTCCTCGGGACCGCAGGAAGACGCGGGCCCAGGTTTAGAAGACGACCAGGTAAAGGCCTGGACCGCGGGACGGATTTGGCTGTACTGAGGACAGGTCACCGTGACCTCACTGTGTGGTGGAGTGATGTGAGCGCTTCGCTGTTAGAATCTGCTCCCGTCCTGCTGATCCCCGATCACGGCGTGTCCCCACTGCGCATTTCTTCATTTCTCTGTCCCACGGAGCCTGTTCCGTGCCCCATAGCACAGACGGGCCAGGTGGTTTCTGGGAGTTCTGCTTACCTTTCTTTAGCAATGCCCCCTGTCACACTTGGCTATATTTTAACCACAGTGTAAGAAACCTCCACATCAGTGGATTTATGATGCGATGTTGTCCACAGTGGATGCTAAACGTGACTGTTCTGAAGCCTCAGCCACAGCCCATGTATATCCATGCTCAGCCGAAAGTGTCATCTCCTGTGTGACAGGGACACTCTGCTGTCTGACGATTGCACAGCCGTGCTAATGCATCTTCTCGTAACTCTCCCTGGGCCCTGGATGAAATCCTTCTCTTCTTCCTTTCAGACTCTCGCCAGCTGCCCTGTTCCCCCCCCCCCACTCCCCCGTCAGCTGCCTTCTCTGCCTGTAATAGCAGCAGTTGGCTTTCTTACTGACATCTCTGCAGAGTCTGTTGTTCTTAAAACTTCCTCTCCTTTTGCTATGCTTATGCGTCTTGGTTCTCCTACCCCTTGGGTTCACCTGTTTCTCTCTCTCTCTCTCTCTCTCTCTCTCTCTCTCTCTCTCTCTCTCTCTCTCTCTCTCTCGGCTTCCAGCTCCTAAAATCTGAACAGAAGATCAATGTCCTGCGATCATTTTTAGAGGCTTTTTAATGTTAAGGAAACCTACGGAGCATGGTTTTTACTGATGGACTAGACGTGAGATTGCTGTACCCTAGACTGTTGAGTTACAAAGTGTCCCCGGGGAAACAAAGGTTTTAAGAGTCATAGAATAATTAGTAATCCAAACAGGTTTCTAGTTCCACACCATCATTTGCCAGGACCTCCAGGAATCCGCAAGAAAGAAATTTTACTTTGCAATTCAGACACGTTGATGCATTAAGAGAGAAGGGCCAACAGAAGCAGCGTTCCAGGCCTGGCTGTGAGAGGGGCCGGCGTCAGCCTCTCGCACGCACCTTGCTCAGGTTCTGCCCCGCCCCACCTGCTCCCACCCACTGCCTCCACCCTTCCAGAGTGCCTGTGTATTCAGCAGGGAAGGGCTGGCGGGATTTGGAAATGGAATTTTTTCCATCACAGAGACATCGCCTCAGCCCTGTGCGATGGGTTTTAGCCCTCGTACCCACCTTCTACCCCTTCACGTAAGAGCCATTCTCTGAGAGAGTCTCTGTCTACCAGCGGGCAGGAGACCAGAAAGGTGCTGGCAGGTACCACAGCTGCTCCCTCTCCCCACAACCGCTGGGACGTCTGGCAGTCGTGGTGTGGGACTAGAGACCTGGAAGCTGTGCTGGCACCAGGGCCAAGAGGGACGAGGACACAGGTGCACAGAGGCATAGACCAGGGTGACATCAGGACGGAAGGCTGAGGCCTTATCACAGGGACTCAGGGACAGGCTGCTTGCTTCCTGTAAAGCTGGGGACGCCCCAGAAATACTTGGTTACGAGGTGCAGCTGTGCAAGATTTACCTACAGTGAGATACACCTGGTCCCTTGGACTCTCCTGCATCTATTTAAAGGGCTTTCTTAACAAACTGACATATGTCTGTTCACGCACATTTCTGTTAAGATACTTGGAGGCCTCTTTTCCCTCTTAAAGATATGTAGCTTTAGTAATCATGAGTAATTTTGGCAAAATTTGAAGATGACAAAAGAACACTTTTTAAGCGATTCAGAGAATAGCAAGAACTTGTCAGCCGGGACTTGTCTAAACACTGCTAATAATTTTGCTCTTTCCAAGTATAAAATAACTTAAAAAAAAACTCAAAGAAACTTTGGTAGAGCCAAAAAAGATGCCTTCTGAAGACAAGGTTGTAAATATTTTATGAAAAATATTTTTACAAAATCTAGATTCTTTTTTGCCTGTATGTGTTGCCTTTTCTTGCTCAGGAAATCAGACAGCTTTGAGTCTGTCTGGGAATGATTTAATCTCAAGGTTCAGTTGTTATTTCTGTCTTGACTTGCTGGCTAAGAGACAATGATACTTCTGAATTTCCAATTAAATGTATTTGGTTCAGAATTTAGTTCTGCCTTAAATATGCCAGCAGTCCTTACTTCTCTTAGTGTTTGAGGAGTGACTTGATATTTTTGAGAATCCAGTTAAAAATAAAGGTTACTTTGATATTCCAAATTAGTTTAATTTTAAGTTGAATTAAAGATTGGCATTTCTGTGTAGTATGCTTCTAGCTTGGTATTTTGTGTCTAGTCAGGGTTTCATAAACCTCTCATACACATTTATTGTCATCTCATTCACTGTCTTTTGTTTTTAAGAATTTTTTCCATCACAGAGACATTGATTACTGGGGGATTAGATTTATACATGTCTCCAGGTGTGTGATTTTCTTCATTTTAATCACGAGCACCAGAGTTATCCTTTCTCTGTCTCCTGAAAACAAGAAAATGTTTTCAGGAATCCCTTCAAGGTCTAAGACATTGGCAGTTTTGTACTTCCCCACTTCTGTGATATCCAAGTCCTTTCTGGCTGGTACTTCCCGGGAGCGGCAACCGCTTTCATGATTTGGCAAAAATGAGCAATTTCTCTTGCCATCTTCAGTTTTAAGCATGAGTAGTGTGTGTGTTTCCTGTAACTAACGTCAAGTCCAAAGTTTTCTGTTTACATGAACATTTGCTTTTATTATTTAATGTGTTACATAGTAACAACAGCATTTTTCTGGCATCATTTGGGGCCTTTGGGGAAACAGAGGCTTTTCTATGTGAAATTGCTCAATATGAAACTTATACCTTTAAGTAATGAACTTTTGGTTTTCCTTTTCTGTAAGGTTCCTTACAGAAAAGTGTAATACACTTTCCCGCATCTATAAATCCAGTGTGGGAGCCCCTGGCCGCCATACTGCTCCCCCTGGAGGTTCTCCCATCGCTTAGTACCAGCAGCTCTCGCACATTGTGTGTGAATTTTCCGTGTTCCGTCTGCATTCTGCGTCTGATGGTCCATTCCGAGGACTGCAAGCTGGTTTTCTTATTTTATCTAGAATAAAATCGAATAAGTTGGCGTGCAACATGGTTTTGTGAAAGAAAGCAAGGACATGAGCAGGTTAACCTTATGTTAATCTGTGTGTAGAATAAAGCAGGTATCTTGGAGAGGATTGCGGTGCATAAGGTTTTCCCTTCCATGCATTGTGTCACACTGTGCTTTAATACAGGTAGTTGTTGTTTTTTTTTAACCCCTGCTATTAGTGTCCATTATTATCTAATAGACTCGCTCTCATTTTCCCAAAGTTTGATATGTACGAGGGCTTGACAATTGCAAAAAAATTTCTTACTTGATATTTTATATAAACTTTGTGACAGTGACTTGCCACTCATAGTCCTTTCTTTGTTTTATTTTGCTTGTTTCATTTTCATTCCATTCCATTCTGTCTGTCCTGAAATCATAGTAGTAACACAATTCACTGTGGCTAACGTGGTTAGAATTACTACTAATGGAGAAAAGAGAAGCTACTATTTCTAATATATGCATTGCTGTACACATTTCCTTTTTTGTTATGTAAATAAATGCGAGGAACTCTGATACCATCAGTTTCTCTCTCTTTTTGTAAACCACTGACTAGGACACGAGTATGTTTTTTCAAATCTTAACAATATTCAATGCTTAGCTGTTTCACATTAAAACTTGACAAACATAAACTTGATATTTGCACTTTTCATTAGAAACTGTACAATCAAAATGAAGTTGAAGACTGTAAAATAGGGAAAGTATTTTTCTGTAATGTTACATGAAAAAGCATCTATCGTTTTATATACTGTTGTAACTTTTCACTACTTTTGTGCAAGAAATGGAAGGGAGTGAGCAAAAACTCAAATTCTTTAAGGAAGTGAGTTTACGGATTCTATTTTTGTTTTAAAATTTTATGTTTTTCTTCATTGATTTTTTTTTTTTTAATTAAGGAAAAATTAGAACCGCGTGCATATTTGGTTGTTAAGAGTGCGATAGAGCCAAGTTGCCTCATATGAGCTGTCCTCCTGCCGGCATCTTCTGTATTTACTTTAGGCTTTAGATATGAATACCTGTATTGCTACTGGCAGAATCCTGTACTTCTTCAAGGTACAGCTTTCACGTTATACCCTCCCTACGTGGAGAATCCCTTTTTAGTTCATGACACCACATGTTGCACACGCATGCATTTTAGAACTTACCGTGTTTCCCCAAAAATAAGACCTGGCCGGACCATCAGCTCTAATGCGTCTTTTGGAACAAAAAGTAATATAAGATGCAGTCTTATTTTACTATAACATAAGACCGGGTCTAATATAATATAATGTAATGCAATATAATAATAAATATAATGTAATACCCGGCCTCATGTTAAGTTTTGCTCCCAAAGATGCATCAGAGCTGATGGTCTGGCTAGGTCTTATTTTCGGGGAACATGGTACCAGTCAGTTGTGTATGTGTTAGACTTCGCAACAGCCTGGGCCATTGGGGAAAACACAGACTCTGGAGCTGGAGCGCCCTGGGTTCTAGTCGTGGTTCTGTCACTTCCTAGTGTTACGACCGGCGCGTGTGTTTAACCTCTGTGAGCCTCCGTCCTCCCGTCTGAATGGGAGCCATTCTTACCTGCCTTATGAGAACGTGCCGAGGATCGCAGCAGTGTTTGTAAGGAGGCGATGCCCTCTGGTAGGTGTCCCGGAATTGCTCCTCGACGTAACACCGCTGGGATCATGCATCTCCTGCCAGGTTACACACCGCCTTTTCCTGGAACGTCCGATTGGCCGGTTGTCTCCGTCAGGAAGCCCTGATCTTGCTGATGGACAGAAAGTCATTCAAGTTGTTTTCTTACGTCACTGGGGTTTCCATCAGCTTGTAGTGTTGACTTACCCAGATAGTTTCTGTAATATTTAGGATCTTGCTTTTATTGTCTGCTTTGCACACACTTAGGACATTGAGAGATTTCTTTGTTTTCAGGGACATGTGAAATAGCCCTTTGATTGTGTTATTTATTTTTACGTGTTTCACATTAGACCAATATTTCTCAACCTTTTCTTCATTATCGTCTCCCAAGGAGCCTTTTCAGACATTGTCTCCTAATTACCCATCCCCCGTGAAACTTTAATTCCACAGATACAGTGTATCTGTTTATGTATTTTATATGTAGCTGTGCTTTATGCTTAAACAAGAGGTTTTTGTCGCTCCTCTCTCCAAAGAACCAATTTTCACCTCGTTGGAGTGATAGCTCCCCACTAAGAATGCGGGCATCACACCTCTTAGACAGGATTTGGTCCTGCAGATTAGTGGTTCCGAGCCTGGGGTATCGTTAGTTAACTCTGGGAATGACTTCTGACTGCTCCATTAGTTACCTGTGTGAACTCTGGTCAACTTCCTAAGCTTTCTAAACCTGCTTGCCTTCGTCTGTAAAATGGGATTACTAATATTATTGTACCTTAAGGATTAAATGAGAATTAAATGAGACAGTTCATGAAGTATGGTTAGCACATATTAATTGTTCAATTTATATTAACTATTATTTGATTGTATTAATGATCACAACTTCCATTCTGTCCACTTGGACGTAAGACTTGAAATACCTAGCTGTTGTCTTTTCCCGTTTGTACTCCTGACTGCCTTTGGAGGGAAAACGGGAGCCCTGGTGGTAACATGAAAAAACATACCTACAGATCTCTACAGCTCCTACAAGCTAATCAGAAAGAACGTTTTCAGTGTGTGTATACTTATGTACAGAATATCAGAATGCTTGAACTATAGATGATTATTTTATTAAATAATTCTGGATTCTATTTTTAGATATTTGATTTAATGGACGCCAAAGCCCGTGCTGATTGTATCAAAGAAATAGATCTCCTTAAGGTAAATCACTGGTGGACTATTGGCTGTTTTGAACATAACCAAATGTGTTGATAAAAGTAATGTATTAAAATATTACACTTAACAAGCAAAACGATGTTTAAGACTTAACTTATCTCACTCTTATTTGAACTATATAAGTCTGAATCTTAGTATATTGAAGAATAGAGTTAACCTTTTGGATTCATTGTAAATAACTTAATCGGAACATTTGGTAGGATTAGCTTTCTTTTTTGCCCCCATTTCAAACTATGAAATAGATAAAATGGGTATAAAACATTGAAGAACTCTTTTCTTGACCATCCCAATTAAGACATATTCTTAAAGGTTAAATAATATAAATGCCCATTAGTAATGATCTCAAGATGTGATATATGGAGAATGTGGACCCCAAATGGCCCCCATGTTTTTTAATAGTATTTCTGAATCATTTTCCAGATTTAGGAAGGGTGATGTGGAGCCCATGTCAGAATTAGTTTTTCAGTTTCTCATCCACCCAAAGGATGTGACTGAAATTTCAGTTATCTCTGTGCTGCTTTTATTCTTGTAAAATTTCTTTTGAGGAATGCTGTGGCTTCTTACATCTTTAACTTGTAAGTAGGACCTGGGTGTTCTTTATGACATCCATTTTTTTGTTTGTGCCTAAAATGATTCAGATGGATCCAAACAGATAAGAGTAAGTTCAAAATGATCCATGCTTTTAAACTATTCTATTAGTTGTAGTTACTTCCTCGGACATGGAGTAAGTACTTTGAAAATATACATAAACTTTGTTGGGGAAAAACTTCTAAGTTGAAAGAAGAGAAAAAACTCATGTATATACTCTCTGGGATAATTCTTGAATAATTTTCTTTGAGAAACTATTTGTCTAATGTTAACTTGTTTAAAGATTGAACCGAAAGATTGTACAAAAAGATCTTAACTGTGTATAGACTGATTCATGTATTTTTACATGGTGAATCAGCCCCCATAGATAAATAAGTCCCATATATTTATATTATTTGACTAAAAGTAATTTGTAGAAACAGTATGTACAGTGTAATAGATGCCAGTTTTTGTTTGTTTGTTTAATCACTGGCTGTAGTTATACTAGGATCAGCCCTAACTTCAAAATAGGAGTAAAAGTGAATGCTTTATTTACCAATTAGTGTCCTGAAATGACAGCTCTGATTTTGAAAGATATAATTTTTAACAAGTGATGATTTAATTCTGTCATTCATTAAGTGCATATTAATTAGAGTAGAAATACTTTTAAAAATTTTAGGTACATAATTTATTATTTCTCGTAAAGGATATTAAAATAAAATTAATTGATATCTAGTTTTACGTTTAATAATTACAATACTTGTTTCAAAATTCACTATGTTGAAGCAAAGTACACTGTCATGTTAATATTTCTGTAACTTAAAAATGAAACATAGTAACTAAGTTTATTAAGTTACAAAACTGTAAGTGACGCTTGGGAATTTACAATTAGAAAACTTTCTGATGCCTGTTTTTTTTTCCTTAGCAACTGAACCATCCAAATGTAATTAAATATTATGCATCATTCATTGAAGATAATGAACTAAACATAGTTTTGGAATTAGCAGATGCTGGTGATCTCTCCAGAATGATAAAGGTAAGGTTTAAAAACACCTGAAGATTTGTTTTTTTCTAATAGAGTTGTCTAATACACATACAGGCATATCAGATACTTTAAATTAAAGACCTCAATGCAATGCTTAACCTAGGGTGGGTATATAACAAATGGTAGGCAGTAGTGATGGTTAAGATTCTAAAGCTGGCATAGCTGGTGAAGTTCAAGCTAGTCGACCGAGATGTGTGAATGCTCGAAACTAACTTGGAACTAGACCAAGAGACTTGTCTTCTATGAGCTAAAGTTAAAATCTTGCAGCCGGAGTCCTCTGAGCAGACCAGCCTTAATCCTGTATCTCTGGACATCAGGCAAAGGGGGACAGAAAGGGATTCTAGAGCAGGCTGACCTGTTTCTGGGAGGGATTCATCAAAGAAGAAATTGGCTTTGCATTCAGACCTGGCACATCAAACCTGATTCATCCACTTAACAGTTACTTCACTTTCTTTGCTAAAGGCATATTAATCGGGTTTAAGTTCAGCTGCACGTTATAGAAACCCCAAATAGCAGTAGCCTAAAAACTGCGTGTCCTTGGGTAAGTTACTTCAGTTTGCTGCATTTTCTCAAGATCAGAATAATAATAGAATGTACCTTGTAGGTACATGATTAATTGGTAATTATTAAGAGCTTAGAACACTGCCTCACACGTAGTAAGGATGTGTGTGATACAGTGTACGTTACTGCTGTATTATTGTTACTTATATATCTGCATTACATAAAATTCTGGGGCCAATATGGCAGTTCTGAACTATCAAATTCTCAGAGACCAAGCCTGTTTACAGCGGACCAGTCATCATCCCGGCATGAAGGGACAAAAGGTGCTTGCCGGCTGTATGTTAAGGCACATTACTGGATGTTGCCACACAGTGTTTCCAGTTTCATCCGAAAGGCCAGAATTGAGTCATGAGTGTATCTAGCCGCAAGGGAGGCTGGAATATATCGTCTTCATTTGTCTGGTCACGTGCCCAGCTAAACTTCTGCTCTGGGAGAGGAGTTGAACAGTGTGGAAATCAACGAAGAGAAGCAAACAAGAAAAGCAAAGGCTATTTATTCTGAGCTGGTGTAGCAGGGTGTCAGCCACTGTCACTAATGCTCTGGCAGAGACTCAGCAGAGGAGTGGGAAATCTGTGCAGAGGAAACAAGGGACAGCGTCATGTGTGCCCTGATTGGAGGCTGTCGGCGTGGAGAAGCTGGGGGTGACCTCACTACAGGTGGGGCATCTTATGTGATTGGCTAGAGATGCATCTCTGGCTTTCTCTGCTTGGTCCTGAGTTGGAAGTGGGGCCACAAATTAGGGAAGCTGTCAGTTTTTCATCAGGCCCTAGCCATTTGGGGCGGATTGTTACCCAAGCGATTGCCTAGCTTCCTGGATCGTCGCTGGAGGGAGCGGGCTGGCTTCCAACAAGCCTGACACAGCCGACTGGCTTGTTGGTTATAGATAAAAGTTTGGTTTTCTGGTCAGGTTGCTGAAGGTTGTGGTTCAAAGTTCTACTTTTATATGTGGTCTGGCCATTGTCCGTGTGTATATTCAGCCCCTCGGAGAGCCGGGAGCACAGCTCGTAATCTCTGCTACCTGAAGGTATTGGGAGGAGTTAAAAACAATGTTAGGTGCTTGGTCTGCGTTCTCCTCCTCAGTCTTCACAAGGATTCCGGGAGCTGTACCTGACACCTAGGGAAGAGAAGTGTCGTTCCTAGCAAATAGAAGAACTGGCACTTGAAATTAGGGTTGGCTGACGCAGGAGTCCATGTGTCTTCCTGTAGTGGCCCTTAGAGATTTTGGTATCACAGAACTCCTCAGGAAAAGCGGGTGAGAACCCTTGCCCTCTCCCTGAGAAATGCCGATGCACACAGCTCGCATTCATTCCCTGCAAAGGCTTCCCAGGTTTTCTGAGCAAGGCCTTGGCAGGCGCTGGCAATGAGTCCCTGCTCTCCGGTCTGAGCCCAGCCGCAGGAACTGCCATGCCACTTACCTTCCCCAGGCTCAGCTTCCTCCTCTGGCAGGTAAATACAGTTTGGAGGCTGCTTTCTAAGTTATAAAAGCACTACAAACGCGGAAGGTAATATCTTACTATCATAGAATGCTATCAAGCTGACTGTTTAAATCCCATGGATAGAGTGACTCACTTCTAATCGGTTATCTGATTTTCTGCTGTAGGGACTTCCCATCACTTGCACAAACAGCTAATCACCAACAAAATATGTCTTTGCAAATTAATGAACAATAAAAATTTATAGTCTGAATTTTAAAAAGAAATACAAATACACAAATGCAGAATTTTGCAAAACAGGTGCCTATCGATGAGACATGGAAAGACAAACACAGTCCTTACAAAAGAGACAAGATACAATTCTGTGCTTAAACCTTTAGGTACAAGAGTTATTTAATTATAGTGGGGAGGAAAGAGGGCGAATCCGCATTGGGCAAATATGCCTGAAGGCAGGTAAAAGGAACAGATAAGTGCAGTTACAAAGTCTTGCCCCCCATGGAAAGATCGATGATTTGGGGCATGACCGTCTTCTAGAGTTTTCGCCCTTGTCCAAACTGCTTTTCTTCCTTTGCCCCTACTGCGCACGTACCCGTGAGCCCATGTCATTTACCTTGGAAGGTTCTCCTGTCCCTTCACCACCAGAGAAGTAATGCGCCGCCAGAGCGCCTCACAGAAGCCCTGTCGCCTCCATCTCCAGCACGTTCCCTCTTCTCAGGCCAGTGAGGAAGGAAGCATCTGTCAGTGCACGCTTACATTTACTGTGCCGATGAATCAGCATCCTAGCTTACGGGGTCTTACATCGGGGAGATCTTGTATCAACTGACCCAGTGGGCACAGTGAGATGGATTGAGGGCCACGGAATCTGTTTGGTAATGACTGGTCACTTACCGTTACAGAATTGATAACTGGACTCTTACAACAGCCCGGGGCTTCTGGCTACAGTCGGAAGGTGCCTCTCATGTAAAAGACTAGGAAGCTTCTCTAAACAATAAAAGGTGCCAGCTGATTCCTACTAAGTTATAAGCTGATGGGCAACTCAATGCACTTTGCTGGTTCTGGGCTGGTTCTCCCCAGAGGAGGAGTAACAAGGTGGGGGCTGCTGTGTAGCCTTAAGGATCCCGGTTCTCACTGCGGGTACCGTCAGTGTGCCTCGTCAGCGGCGCGGCAGCCCGCTCGGCTTCCCAGGTCCCTGGAGCTCTTCTAAGGCCTGAAAGGCATCAACTCCAACCTGTGGATCTTATAATCGTCTCAGTGTAATGGTCACTACAAAACTTACACCAAAGTCCGTAATGACGTTTGAAGCAGTTTCACATGAGGAAAACGTCTTCATATCCTGGTCACACTTGCGTGATGATATTTTAGACCTGACCAGGTGTCTAACTGTGTTGGAGGAGAACGATTGAATGACTTGGGAGCTGTCTCCTGGTTCTTCTTCAGCTAGAATTCCTCTTCCTGTGAATTGATGCACGTTAATAGCACACGTAGCATGGCTTCTCTCTCCACTTGACTTGGTAAGCTTAGTGTTTATTTCGTTTATTTTTAAATGTAAAATGAAAGCCCCTTTGGTCTTGCATTAGCTTTCTCAAGTAGTGCAGAGCCTTACCTTTTCATGCCTACCTTCCCATCTGTCAGATCACCACTGACTTTTATGTGCACAGAACTTTTCTAGCTTTATTCTGTGTTTACGCACACATGTGCATCCATACACACACACACACACACACACACACACACAAATATAAACTGATAAATGTATTCTGTCTGAGACACGTCGCAGTGTATTTAATTATTGCTTGACAGTTGGACTATTTCCATTGTTTTAAATTCTTGCAGAGAAAACTCAAGTACAAAACCTTGTATCTATCAATACAACAATATCATACATATTCTAATAAATCAATAAATACTTAGATTTCTATAAATAATATTTGAGTAATAGGGTACGGTATTTGAAATCATAACAGATATTGCCAAATTACTCTCTAAAATAGTTATACCAATTTGTAGCTTTTTTAAAAAATTGCTTTTTAATGTATTCATTTATTGGATATTTACTGTGTGCCAGATACATGGTTTGTGCCTCCTTGGAACTCATTGTCTAGTGGGCGAGAGGGGCCTTTAGCTAGTACTCACAGGAAACTGTGTCACTGCAGTTGTAATATGTTGATAAAGGAGCAGTGTGGGTTGTCATGGGAGTTTGTAACAGGACAGCCGAGTCCAGACGGGGGACTTCTGATGGCCATGGAAGCGTCTGAAGCTATGGTGCTATACGACCTTGGTTTAGTACTTAATCTTAATGACTGAGCTACAGCTGCCCTGTCTGTGAAACTGGGTTAATAATACCTGTCTAAAGTGTTATTATGAGGGCTAACGGATATGTTTATTTTTATAGACAAACGTACAAATACGTGCACACACACACGCACAGCTCTCTGTGCCTGTGTGACGATGACACCTCTCCGATAGGCCTGTACGTTTTCCTTCTTTATCCCACTTAGCCCTCTGATCATCACGTCCCCCTTCTCTGCAGCTTCCTGCCTCAGGGCCTTTGTGGGTGCACTTCCGTCACCGCCGTGCTCTTCTCCCCACTCTTGGTTGAGTTTTTGTCTGTTTATCCTTCAGTTCTCCACTCAGACATCACTTTCTCAAGGCTGTTTCCTGTGACCCATATACTGTTTTATGCTATTAATACTCTAGGAATACTCTTCTTTCATACCACTTAGTAATTCAGCCAGTTAGTAAAATAACCATATTTTTATGTGTGGTTGTTTGATTGATGTCTGCGTTTCCCACTTGACTTAACACTCCTGAGTACGGGACCGTGTCCGCTTTGCTCACCAGGCTGCCTTCAGTTTCCAGGGAGGTACCTGGCCCATAGTAGTAGCTCAATAAGCATGTGGTACCTGTACCTGTGACAGGTGAGGGTCTTACGTCTGCTACACGTCTCTGTGCGAGGGGCCAGTAGGTGGGCCTGGGTGGCTGTGTAAGCATCAGCAGTTTCCTGTTGCCTCACACTCCACTCTCCCGGGGGTTGTGGAGATGCCGGCTGCTGAGCTGCGTGAGAAGACAGTGAGAGTGCTCACGTAAGAAGGGTTTTTCTTTTTGGCCCTAAGAAATCCTGTAATTGTTTTCTAAACACTCTTATTTGTGCTGTACCCTGATCTTTATAAAAGAGACTACATCAGGAAAAACTCATAGGAGCTTCTCGTGTGAAGGAACGTGACAGTGACTTAATGCTTTAGTAAGGACAGCAGTAGATGCTTGAGTTGTAAGTAATGGGACTCATTTCTTCATGGTGAGAGATGCGGAGAATCAGTGCACATCACAACAGTGTATCCGCGGTCTCACGTCTTGAGCTTAATTGGGACAGAAGTGGAACTAGAGCTCCTGGTCTGAGTTCCAGAAATGAGCCTCTGGATAGCGTTTCATCAAAGATTTTTACAAGTAAATAATTAATGAGTTTAGAGCAGGCTGACAAATATAATTACGTGATTTATAGTTGAAATATTCAGTATTTCTCTAATTAGTGACAAAGGACTACCTGAGGCTGTGGTCAGATGAAATACTTCCCAGATGAGTTTTAGGATAAAAGGAAATCCAGAATTTCTCATCATATATTTCTTTATCATCGGTAGTCAGAATTTTAAAGGAAAACAGACTCTTACAAAACACTTAGATTTCAGCTTAACAAGTTGTGATATCTGCGCTACGCCTTTTTTCTTGTACCCTGAATTGGACCAACACGCCCTCCATTTTGTAGCACGCCTTCTCCACGCTGTTCGTGTTGCTCCTCTACTGCCGAGAAACATGTGGTGATGGGGACTTAGTGTAGGGGAGATGAGAGACGATCTCGGAAACGAAAAAAGGAGAGCTTTTTTCAGCTTGTCATTAGCAATGTTGCTAAAATACATTTTAAATCTTCATAGCCCATTTTGCCAAAATATAGTTTATTCATTGAAATATTTAAAATTTCTGTATTTCTGACTGCCTATTAGAAGTTCAGTTTGAGACAGAAGGACATAAGTGCATATATTTGACAAATTTTAAAAAACGTATATTTTGCTACAAGATCAGTAAAACAAAATATAACCCAGTGTTACACGTCTCTTGAGGGGAAACGCAAAAGTTTGTTATATTCCAGAAGATTCTCATAGCACACCACGCTGGCTAAGAAGGAAGTGAGTATCACTCTTACAAATGTTTTTTAGTGAAATATACAATACAAATAATTTAAATGGATATGCATTTTGTGCTGAGTGTGGCGCCATTCCAAATAGTTAGTTAAGTCTAGCTTGTCCTCTTATCCGGCCCAGCTCTAATGAGATAGAAGTGACATACGTCATTGTCTATGACGTAAGCAGCATAATGGTTTGACTTACATATAGCGCGAAATGATTACTGCAATAAATTTAGTTAGCATCCATCATCTCATGTGCGTACACTAAAAGAAAAAGAAAAAGAGGAAAGAAAAAGTGCTTTTCCTCATGATGAAGACTCTCAGGATTTATTGTCTCGACAACTGCCCTGCGTGTCACACAGTGGTGTTAGCTGTAGTCACGGGTGGTCCCTGACACTCCACAGCCTACTTATCTGATGACTAGAGGTTTGTCCCTTCCACCACCTTCCTCCAATCTCCCACCCCATCCCCCACTCTGGTAAGCACCAGCCTGATCTCTTTCTCTATGAGTCTGTGTATGTGTGTGGGTTTTTTGCTTATTTGTTTGGCGTTTTGGGATCCCACATAGAAGTAAGAGCTGGTCTTTCTCTGTCTGACTTACTTCACTGATTGGTGGACATGTGATCCTATCCATGCCAAAAGGTGCTAGACATTTGGTTCTGTGCAAACGTCCGTGGAGACACTGGGTCCACGCCTTTTAAAAGGTCCTTGATATTTAAATCCTACTCTTCTGTAAGATTCGGATCCCCACCCATGCATCTTACCCCATGCGCCCTGACCCACTCGGCTACTGAGCTGAGAGGGTTATTATTGGCAGTATTGCCACAGCACAGTTATTGGACAATAAGACATGACGGCACATTTTATGTATTGATCCTGTGAACCAAAAGTATAAATACATCTTGTGACCTATTTGAACGCAGGGATGTTTTCCAAGTGTGGACGTTTCTGATGGAAGCAGGTATCAAGGTGCCAGCTGGGGCTGTGCCCTCACCTGATGTTAGGGTTTTCTTCCATGTTCACTGTTGCTGGGAAAATTCAGTTCCTTGTGGTTCGATGACTGAAGTCCCAGCTGTCTTCCTGGTTGTCAGCTGGGGCACCTGCAGATCCTGGAAGCCACCCCTGTCCCCTGCCCTCTGCACATGCTACGAGTTTGCTTCCTGAAGACCCACAGGGGCGTCTCTGTCTTCTTTAACGGGTTCCCCGATCACATCAGGCCCACCCAGGGCAGGCTCCCTTCTGCTGGCGTGGGCTTTACTGCCGTCTGCGATGTCCCTCCTTTCGTGTAAGATACCGCAATAGGGGGTGATAGTTTGTCATGTGCACAGTGCGGCTCTCGCTCAAGGGGAAGGCGTTGGTCCCCCAGCACTGGGGGCGTGGGGGTGAGGTTTGAGAATTCTGTTCACCGCAACTTGGATGACTTAGCTAAAATAGCAACAGTGTTTGGAGACAATTATGATCTTCAAATATGATAACTTATAAATCCTGTTCACGTTCTCGGGGGGTGGTTTTTTACATTTGCAGATACATTTTTATTTATGCTCATCCAAATTTAGAGGCCGTACTGGAAATAAAATTACTTTGAAATGTCTTTTACTCCTGACCTTTGGATCCTTAAAACAATAAACTCTTCCCAGCAGTACCATATGTCTTCGATAACTCTGATTTGCAGTTTACCCAGATACCTACGCTGTCTGTTTCAGCATCTGTTATACAGTGGGCAGCCCAGCCAACTGTGATCTGCCAGGGACTCCAGATGCGGCCTGGGGCCCGCGAGGTGTCTGGATACGGCTGTCGCCTACCTTATATTATATAGCACCAAAAGGTTGCGAACTGCACTATGCAGAGCTGACTGTTGTATACATAGGTACCTTCACATCGTGCATGTACACCTGTGTGTGTGTCCACATAGATTTATGTCTGCATATGGTGTGTATGTATAGGTGTGTTGCACGGACCTATTTTTATAGATGCAGTGTTACTGACAAATACCACTTGGGTTTTGTTTGATGCTTAAGTAGGTTGATAATGAGGTAATACAGAACTTAGGTATTTTAACAATTAGAAATTATGCACTGTAATGACCATTATGTAATTCTGTGAGCCTAACTAAAAGGTGATGTGTGTTTGGAACTGCGTTTACTTGGGAAAAATTAGAAGCTCATTTTCAAGGAACTTTTTGCTTCTTATAGTGAAGGTGATATTGATCCAAAGCTGCCTTTAAAAATCATGAACCTCCCTGAGCTACACCAATACCGGTAGCAGCAGACAATAAAGAGAAGAGATACAGACTCCTGTCCCATTTTCTTTCATTTATATTTCTACTGAGAGACTTTTACTGTCTCATTATTGTTCTGCTGTATTTTTCTTGTTGATTAAGAATATTGAAATACCTTTCCAACTGTCTTACTGCTGTCTGGTGTAACGTAACCAGAACGAACTCATTACAGAGGCCCGTTTTCCCATTTATCCCTAGTACTCTGATGTCAGAGAGGAAACGTCGTAAGTATTGCCAAATATTTTCTCTATTGTTTTAGTAATATGGAAGCTTCTCCTTAGAATTATCCCTGTGGCAGCCATGCAGGGTCATTCCTTGTGGTAATTCTGATATTTGCATACATTCTGTATTGATTTTTACATATATCCTAAATTTCCTTTGCATTGATATACCAGTGTTCAGAAGACATTTTTGGGGGAAGAACTTTGTGACTTTATAGGAGCTTCTTTTTCTTGTTTGCTAAATAATTTAATGATCTTTTTTTTTTTTTCAAGGCTTAATTGCTCAGAAAGACTCTTTACCTGTTTCACATTTCCTACTGTAAGATGAAATATATTTTTGGCTTCCATGCATAATTTTTACAATTTTAACTTTGGAGGATGAATAGATTACATTGGTATTCTATAAAATTATATTTGAGAAACAGCTGAATACTCTTAGCAGAGTTCTGACATTACAAGAAAGAAAAAAGACTAGTAGAGCTTGGATGGGATGTATTTTATCAAAGTAAATAAAATGAAATGCCCATGATAAATATTTTCAGTGATCTCATGGCTGCCAGGCCATGCTACTTGGCATCTTCTAAAATGACTGAAGATACCTGCATTTTATTCAGTTCCAAGAGTGAAAATACTCACAAGCTGCAAATTAGTATCACATACCAAAATTCTAATTGAGATGTAACTATTTTCTATGTTTGTATAATTCCCAGAATTGCGGATAGCAAATGTTTGTGCAGCTTAGTCTGTTGAGAACCCCTTCTACCTCCAAAGAAAAATGTTTCCATAGAAAGATTAATATAATAAAAATCACACTTAGAATTACCACTTATGTTTTCAGAAGCACCCTATCTTTTCTATCACCCAGTCTCTGTGCATGTGAGTCTTTAAAATAACCACTGAAAAATACAATCTTATAATAATGTATTGTAATTACAGAGAATGTTTGTCTGGGAACGTAACATTTCTGATGGTAAATGTTTGACCTAATTATATAAGTTTATAACAGAAATCTAACTACCTGTCGTCTCATGGGAAAACCATTTATAATATTAACTGGACCAGTGGGGATTGGTGAGGTATAATTTTTTATTAGCTGGAGATTTAAAGGATAGGACATACCAATAAAGTACTGTTTTTAAGTGTGAACATGTGCCAAGCAGGCACTTATTATTTGTTTTATTTGTAACTGAGGTTGTAGAACCATAGATTATATTTTAGAGATGGGGCGGACCACATAAATCATCTCCAAACGCTCTGTTTAGTATAGTGAGGAAACTGAGGCCCTGCCAGCTGAAGTGGCTTGTTCAGGGTCACACAGCCAGTTCCTGTCAAGCCCCAGAATCAGCTCCATTATTAAAAGGTGAATATGGTGCATGTTAGTGGCACATTAAACATTGGGCAACACGCCCAAGCATGAGATACTTCCTTATAAATTACTGCCTCTTGTTACATACCTGGAAGAGGTGGAGAACAACTAGTGCCTGTAATTTTGTTCTCTTATGACTTCACTTTTTCTCATTATTTCATTATCATTCTTTCTAATCTTCTTTAAGAATGCCTTGCATACGAGGATCACATTTGTTGCTTTTTGTTTTTGTTTTCACCAGAGCAGGATGCTAAGTATATAGGTCCCAGTACCAGTTGCATAATTGCGGGTCTCTGGTTAAAACATTACTGAGAATTTCAAGCTGGCAAGAGTGCAGCATTAAATTAAGGGCAAGGCCCAGTGTGACAGCACTGGATGTGTTTTGTGAAGCTGTCCCGGTGGTTCCAGATGCTCTGTCCAAAACTCTCTTCTTCAAAGGTTAGCGTACCAAACTGGGCTCAAAGAGTTTGCTGCATCATGAAGATTTTATATGTATATATTTTAAAAAACAAGAATATAGTTTTCTGTCCTTTCTCTGTGGATAAGTTTATTCTGGGTAATACTTGAAGCTTTTCCCAGGATTTCTTGAGGAGGAATGCTAGGTTGTAAAACTTAAAAATAAGTAGTGTATGTTGTGCTTGGAGGTGTGGTATCTAGAATGCATGAACCAGGTTATCCAGCTGAGCCCATAAAATGGTGCGTAGGTATTCAGTGTCAACCATACAACTGGATTTGGTCTTGGGCATTTAATTTATAGAAGGATGTCTGATGATTAAAAACAAAGTGTGACTATTTTGCCAAAATCTTATTTAAATAATTCATTTAAATAATGTTGATGGAAGATAGAAAATTTGCTTTTTAAAATAAACAGTATTTGAGGCTCTTCATAGAGAAGAATAGCCTACTTAAAAAAAAAAAGAAAAAGAAGACTAAATAAAAGTTATGTCCAAGTGATCAGGTACACCTGAGTACTAATTTCTACCTTTTCATTAAATTTTAGATATTTTATTTGGGGATATAAAAACGTTACAGTTCTATTCCATAACATAAATATAGTGAAAGTGCCATGTCACATAATATTTTTCACATAAATCTTTATTGATACTAATCTTTAAAAAATTTGGTGGCATTATTTGCTTAACTGAAAACTTACCACATAACAAATACATGTACATTTTTTATTTCTGTATGTTGGCATTAGACTTTTTTGCTAATCTAGAGCTTGATATATATCACTGTCCTTTTTCAGAGAAATATAGGATTTATGAATAGTAATGCTATTTGACTAAAGAATTAAGTTTTAACAGATAACACACACACATTAGAATAAATTCCAAGAAAAGGTTGTTTTTTTTTTTTTTTAATACTTTGGCATTTTGGAAGTTACTGCTTTGTAGTGCTAATATAAATTTTACCAGTATAAAAAGAATTCAAATTATCATTGCCTTTTTTGTGTTAATCCTCTTTTTTTTTTTTAAAAAAAAAGAGATAGCCAACAGTGCCACCATCAGAACAGACAGGCTTTTCTCATAATAACTATTGGTTTTCTCAAAAAAAAAAAAAAAAAAAAAATACCCACAGTTAAGGAATGGTTGAAAATACATATGTTTAAACAGACACATAAAAAAATTGATATAATGCTACAGCCTTGATTTATTTTATGATCAGATCAGGCTCATAAAATTATTCTTAAAAAACCAGTTCTTAATTTGGATGCTTACGTTTCACCAAGTCATTCTGTCTAGACAGCATTATATTGATAACAGGTTATTGTCATCCTGTTAAATGTGTTGGTCAAAGACAAAATCCCAAGGAAGAATATGAAAACATGAAATAATCAGACCATCTTGGTCTGATAACAGCTTCCCGAATGTGCATTTCAAGGGCAATTTTTTTTCATTCTGCCTTTTCCTATATATATATGACTTATTTTTTAAGTAACAGGACTTTAAGAGTAAGCTGCCAAATTAATTATAATTATGATGATTTTGGAATCTGTATTAAAGCATAAAATTTTTCTTTCATGCTCTGATACTTACATGATACGGTATATTTATTTTTGAATGAAAAGAAACCTGGTCCCCGTCTTCCTGTTGACATCAAACAGTCTTCTGATATGCTAATCCAGCATCTTGCTGAGCACACAGACAGGCCTTATTTAGACTCATTCCCAGTCTGAAAGAAAATTATGTGTGTAGAACTGATTTTGCTGCATTGCCCCTCAGAATGAAAACGGATGTGACAATCTGCAATGAAATATACTTAATACTGAAACGTGACATGGGAGGTTTTTAACATTTTAGTAACACTCTGATTTGCTTTTTAATTACCTGGTCATCTAATTGTCCTTTGTTTTGGGGCTACTGATGTACCAGCCATTGAAATTGCTAATAAGTTCATTTCCATAGTATTGTCATAATAAAAATTAACCTAAAGGTATTAGTTTTTCCTTAATACTAATTTAGACTTTGGTATATTGAGTGCATATGAGATAGCAAGTATAATCTTTTGCTAAATGTGAAGTTGGGATGTCAGCGGGCTTCCCGGTATTGTTTTTCATTTCAGCCTGCCCTCAACTGTTCACAGGGGTAAACATTGACAGATACTTGTTTTGGAATTATCTGAAGTACGGTTTCTCTATATTCAGTAACAAAAAATCAAAACCAGTCAAACTTCCCAAACTGTCAAGTTTCTAGATAAAATGCATTAAAATACATACGAGGGTATGTGTATATAAATGTTGATCTCTATTACTAACTTTATAGCTTAAAAAAGCGCTCAGAAAATCTTGTGAAAACTTGTTTAAATACAATACTTCCTGTTGGTGCTTCATAATAAACATTGTTAAATAGGAAACCAATTGCATTTTTGGTTTTGAAAAATAATTTTTATATAATGAATCTTTCTGAATCTTATGAAACTGAGAACTTTGTTCTTGGATGAGCATATTGCTGGGATACTTTTCTAGCAAATGCAGAGGATAAGAAGGGACATGTTGCAGTTATTCTAATGGTTGTTCTCTTAAGCAGGATGGCCTACTCTCTCCCAGCTACCCCATCGGCGCTCAGCTTTTGCCTGGCCTTCCTGTCATGTTTTCTTCTGCGAAGTTTAGTTTCATTCATGCAGAGCAGAGTGCAAGTGTGGCTCTTAACATACAATAGAAATATTTATGAAAACTTTGTACTTAAATTCATTTATTTTAACTTTTAGGAAGTTAAGTGATATTCAAATCCCCAAGGTGGTTCAATATTTATTTTTAAGGAATTCTATAGTGAAACCTCTGTTGGGGGAAGAACTGTCTTTTAATGAACATAATTACCTTCAGGTTTCTAGACTATTGTTTTCTGGCTTTTCCTAAAATGAAATTTTCCTAAAATGAAATGATTTTATATAGATGTTCATTTTTTGAAATAGTTGGACATCGCAAAAATGTAGTATTATAAGGGCCTGCGCTAACTTTAGATACAATAGGGAGAGATTTAAACTATGAGATCAGAGAAAATTTGTGGAATTGTTTCACTGTGGAAAATCATAGGCTTTTTAGTTGGCAATAGGTAGGTAAAAGTAGGCGTTTTTCTGACTTAGAGCTTTTTGCCTGTCAGATTCTAGTCTTAAGGTATTTTTAGTTCTTATAATCCTTATTTTTAATTTTTTATACAGCACTTTAAGAAGCAAAAGAGGCTAATTCCTGAAAGAACCGTGTGGAAGTACTTTGTCCAGCTGTGCAGTGCCTTGGAACACATGCATTCTCGGCGGGTCATGCACAGAGGTAAGGGCGTCCCGGCTGCGGCCGTGAGGGTCGCCTCAGCCATGGCTTAGGCCGTGAGACCACACACACACCTCCCCACCCTGCATGCTACTGTGCTTTCTCAGGTACTTGTTTCCGAAGCTTAGTTTTACTGGGAGGATGAGGCTTTAGGTAAAGTCCTACTCTTGGCTTTAACTAAGAATGAGAATTAGTTGTTTAATGAACAGTGTATATTACGGCTTCTTAGATTTTTAATTTTCAGCATTAACTCTTAATATGTTCTTGATTTTCTATCAAATGGTTGGGCATAACGTGTGAAGGTTGCATTGCTAAGGAATTGATCCCTTGATTTTGGGGCATGAAAAATAATATTTAAGCAATTAAGATTTCTAAGGTCATCTAAGTAAATGATTATATGTATATAGAGTTATGATTTTATATTTTATGTAAATATATCAATAAATCACTGTTTAGTAAGATATTTTATTTAAAATTGATACAAAAAGAACACAGATTAGGTTGTGCTTTGAATTTCACAAAAGTTTATTTGGAAATGGAAAACACAATGTTTTAAATGAACATTATTAGTGATCTTTATTATGCTGCTTGATGATTATCAGAGGACTGAGAACATAGAAATATTAAGATACATAAAAATTACTCAAAGTAACTGGTTCAAAATTCAAACTTTCATTTTTAAGATACAGTTTCAATTCTGCCATGAAAAGTGGTTTTTAATCCCTTGAAATGCCTATGTTGACATCCTCTTTCTCCTGATGCCTTCATTTATTCACAGATATAAAACCAGCGAATGTATTCATCACAGCCACTGGGGTGGTAAAGCTCGGAGATCTCGGGCTGGGACGGTTTTTCAGCTCCAAAACCACAGCTGCACATTCCTTAGGTAAGAGACAAAATGGAAGTCCGTTCCGTTATCTCCCCGTCCCCTCCACCGTGGTTAGCAATGCAAGGGATCACCGTGGTTACCAGTCATATCCTAAATCATATGCTAGCTCTTATATCCTAGATAAAAGTATTCGTAAAATGTCATCAGGTCCTGAGCAGGTATCACAACTCTCTACTAGGAGTCACGTGTCCATTCACATGACACTTGGGCACTTCCGTTCATTTGTCCTCAGGCAGGTACTTGGTAAAAGGAAATGCTAATGAACAAACACAGTTTTACTGTTGCCGTGGAATCCCCCTTTTATTTTACATTTACTAATGTTAAGATAATATGATGAATGCACCATATCTAGGAAGAAGACTTCCCTTGACCATTTAAAAATACTATAGTAGTTTGTAAGTGTTCATTAAAATATCATATGTGGCTGTGATTACTGCAGAGTGGAAAACCTAAATATGATCTATGGCTAATGAGGAAAATATTTCCCTAAATGATAAAGTAGAAGATGTCTATAGCTGATATATTCTAGAACTAATAATATTCCAGTGTCCTTTATACCTAAAATAGAACTGAATGTAGCGATTACAACATTATATTAATGGAAAGTGGTCTAGTTTAGAAACAATAGAAATTACTAAGAAGAAGTAATTTTTATATTGAATAACTTAAAGGGAGTGAAGGAGTTTCTCTTAAAACTCTTCAAATCATATTTCTCCTTGTAAATGTTAAGACTTAGACAAAACTAGTGAAACCAGAATAAAGTAAGAAATAAAATAAAAATAAGTTGCCTTTAACTTAATGGTGCCCTATCTTTGGTGTCATAATTTCATTGAAAACTGTTGATTTTTTTTAGATAATATAGTTATATAGTTTTTAAATGTGAAATAAAATATTCACATTTATTTCAAATGGCTGGATGAGGAATAAGTGAGTTACACTAAATACCCAAGTAGTAAAACCAGTGTCTGAATTAGTTGACTTGACTTTTTAAAATTTTTCTGAGGACTGTGTTTTGTTTCTAAGGTTCTGTGTGGCCTTGAACCTGTCATTTAATTTTTCTGTATCTAGAGCAGTATGTGGCACGTAAGTAGGCACCCAGTCAGTATTTGCTGAATGACAGAATATTGGATCCTAGTTTAAGGAGTGATGGAAAGATAATACGTTCCCTTTTCATGGTTTCAATTTTGTCAAGCACATCAAGAAAAAATTCCAACTAATGCTGACTAATACTGGATTTTGTTTGTTTGTTTAAATTGAAAGCCTACTGTATTCCAAACACTGTATAGGAGCTTAGGATACAATTAATACAGTTTTGTTTTTCTTTTCTTTTTAACCTTACATTTATTTTTCCAGAGCTTTACATTTCTTTTCCATAAGAAACGCACAAATTTGCATAGCACTTATTTGGAAGTTGCAACTCTTATGGCGCAATTGGTGGAGTTTTGTGAAGAAAACCTTAGGCCAGACCAGTCTTTACATTTATCACTAGTGAAGAGAATGTGTTTTCACTTTGTTACGCACCTGAATGGAATGTCTTAACAGCATTCTGTCATTAAGTTACTGAGAAATGCTAGCGTACGACCACACACACACCTACACGTACCCGTGCTCACACACACGTGTGTGTTGTTAAAACGCTACTTTGCAGACTGGCGCTCTGATCGTGCCATAGTCGCTTGGCCCTCTGGATCCCCCATATTCTCTGAAACCCGGATCTCAACAGTTTTGAAAATGGACTCAGCTTGTCTGCCACTGCCTTGTGCAAAGGCTCTCAGTAGGATTTATAAAGATGTGTACATTTCCCAGTTTGGGGACATGTCAGTCCAAGTGTTCTGATATAGAGAATACATTTTAATAGATTTAATAATTCATTCAGAACTCCTGATAGCAGGTTTTGTCTAAATCAGTTCACTTTCATGTAGTTGTGTGTGTGTGTGTTGTATGATAAACGAGGATGTACGTAATCACAGAAGATTCTAAGACACCTGTGTACAGTCACTGAGCAAGTAGCAATGAGACGTTGTCTTTCATGAATGACTCAATAGAAAGAGAATTTCTTTCACAATTTTCATATTCCATATTAGTCATATCCTTAAAATTAGAAAATTTATTTTATTCCTGCTTGCCCTCTCTCCAAAGTGAAGATTTTGATAGTTTTCAAGTAAAATTCGCTAAGCAAAGTATAACACACACATCAAGAATTAAAGTTTGAAGTCTGGCCTACCAGAGCTATTTGGACCCAACTAGAAACCCTATTTAGAAGGATCAGGAAAATTCTCTGCTAACAAAAAACATGTATAGATAACAAGGATAGAAATCCTGACACAGACTTGTGTTTGTTGATAAGTTCACCCTAATTTTTACTGTTAAAAATTTATTACCCTTGTATGTTATTGTCACTTATTTGTAAGAGCAAATTTAGAAGATTGCTTTTAAGAGTAGATTCCAAAAAGGCCATTGAAAGTGTGTCCACTTAGACAAATTAATTTTGGTTACAGAAAATATGATGGAACTCAGGTTTTATTGTTTGTTGATTTGTTTTCTGATTGACTGAGGATAAAATCTTTAGGGTATGATTTATCCATTGAGCAGGTCTAAATTTTAGTCAAACTACAAGTAAATCAGATCTGTATAGAGTTGAGAAAGGAAAATCTGAATAAGTTTTCTTTAAATGATGTCTATCCTGGAGCCAAATTTTATTTAACTTTGTAAAGAAGATATTTTTAGGAATTTAATTCCAAAAGACAAAAAATATATAGGATTTTAGAAACTTCTAATTGTAATTATGCATTTGTACTTTCCTTTACACAAAATACATTCTGTTGTTCAAAAATCACATAAAGGATACTGTTTTCACTAATAGGGACACACACTCTCACAACTTTTTATATTTGTCAATCCTGAGGAGAGTGGCAAGGATTTGAATTGTTCAGTTACCTGTTCACTTTGCATCTCTTACTTGTATTGCTTGATTCCATGAGAACAAATCAGCATGCAATAAAATCTCTTCTCTCACATTTTCTTTCTTTCTTTTTTTCTAAGTTTATTGGGGTGACAATTGTTAGTAAAATTATATAGATTTCAGGTGTACAATTCTGTATTACATCATCTATAAATCCCATTATGTGTTCACCACCTAGAGTCAGTTCTCCTTCTATCACTATATATTTGATCCCCCTTTACCCTCATCTCTCACACCCCTCCCCCCTTACCCTCTGGTGACCACTAAACTATTGTCTGTGTCGATGAGTTTTTGTTTCTCATTTGTTTGCTGTGTTCTTTTGTTGTTTTTGGTTTATATGCCACATATCAGTGAAATCATATGGTTCTCTGCTTTGTCTGTCTGACTTATTTCGCTTAGCATTATACTCTGAAGATCCAGGTGACCACGTTTCCAGTTTTCAAAAAATTAAAAGTATGAATAGAGTAATTTCTGAGTCTGGGGTTAAAAATTACAAATACTAAATGAAATGTTGCTGGACCTTGAAACCATGTTCAGATCCTCAGCACTGAAAGCAAATCTCAGGGGCCTTCTGTTTTCCTTCTCCTCCGTCCTCTCCCACCACGTGCTTTGAATCCCAGGGCCCCTACTCTCTCTTCCTTCATCCATACTCACGTTTAGGCTGGGAAATCACCTGCCTGTGTCTCTTACTACTGTCAAGTCAATTCCGTATGTGCCTCGAAAACATGGTCTGACTTCGTTGCTTCCCCCCTATGCTGGTTCCCTGCTGCATGGAAACCCCTGGCTCGGTGGCTGGGTCCTCTGGTGTTGGGTGTCCTCCACCTTGTCCTCTGACCCGTGACCCCACCCTCCTACCTCCTAATGTGCCAGCCGTGTTGTCCTCTCGCTTTGTTCCCGTCATGAGAAACAGGAGCATGATGTAAGGAGAGAACGGAGGACGTGCCTGCTGTTCTGTAGAACCTCGGTCTTGCCATGTGCTAACTTCCTAAGGCTCAGCTTCCGAATCTATGATAACAGAGATGGGGGTAGGAACCACCCCTGTCATGTCCTACTCTAACCAGCCCCTGCCCCAGTGAATGTAAACGTTTTCTGGACGCTGGTCCACTGTGAATGTTCAGTCGCTATGTTAACGTGATGGTGATGGTGAAGAGTTTTGATTCCTTTCCTCTGCAGGCACCAGGAAGGTAGCTTGAACAAGACAAGTCATTGTCTTTATGGATCTTACCTTATGGTGGGAGGAAATAGGTGGTTCAGAAAACAAAACAAAACAAAACAAAACAGAAATAAGGTGACTTGTTAGCCAGTGACAGTGACTCTCGGGGGAGTATTTTAGAAAGGGTGTGGTGGACAGGCCTCTGTGAGGAGGTGATGGTAACCTCTGCATTGAGGTTACAAGGATGCTCACGAGCCCGCCATACGTGGACCTGGGGAACCAGGGCTCCGGCCGACTGAAGAGCAGCAGTTTGTGCGAAGGGCAGATGCAGGCAGATGGGAAAGAAAGGGTCTTGGCCAGAGGTGGGGAGAGCTCACGCTTTATTCCAAGTGCAGTGGGAGCTTTTGTAAGGTTGTAATCAGGAGAGCAACGTGGTCTGATTTGAATGGAGGCGGCAGCCATGAGCCTCGTCATCTTTGGGATAACCACGCCCAGTGCTGTTTGCCATTGTCGCATTCTCTGTCCTGGTCTCTGGCTTCTTTTGCTCCCAGAGTGCCTCTGAGTGGGTACTACCACCCAGCCCTGAGCAGAGCACAGCCATGTGAGCTCATGAGCCCGTACAACAGAAAGTTTATCACTGCCTGTCATCTCTCATCTAGGTGATTCCTTGGTTTTTGTCCCCCTCCCCTTTTGTACATGAAGTTATTATGTTAAGTCAGGTCTTCATTTAATGCTTTTGTGTTGGGGTGTGGCCAGCGAGACTAATTGTAGAATTGTACACGTCCCAGTGGGTTTTGCCCTGCTTTCTTTCCTATTGTTTGTCAACCTTACAGAGGTACCAGATGTTAGAAAATGTGTTATGTGTGGTCTGTATCTCTGCCTTTTGTGGTAAGAAACATGTCTCCCTTGAATCAAACTTCCTGACGGTCGAGCTCAGTGGCTTTCACAGTTCGTGACAGTGAGCCCAGCAACATTGTGACCCTGTGGGCAGCAACCGGTAACTGAACCCCAAGTTTCAGGCAGCTGTGTCTGCTGCTATGCCTGCAGTGCCTTCTGATATGGTCTGCTCTGTTTCATTTCATTTTACCCAAAACAATGGCAGTTGCAGTCTGCTGAATTGATTTCACAACGTCCTTATCGGTTCTGCCCTGCAGTCTGGAAAGCATCTTCAGTGTTTACAGTACTTTAATGCTGTTCTTTTACTTCACGACAGATCCCCAGTTTTCTCCCTCCTTTTCCACAACGCTCCTGGCTTGCTGTCTGGTCAGTTCAGTCAGTCAGACCTAAATTAGTCATTTCCTGGGTTCCCTGTGCTTCCGGAGCTGGGCAAAAACATGCGTGCTTGTTCCGTTTGGTCTGCAAATCATTCAGCTTCCCCCATTACTTAGAGATACACGTGGGTGTGGAGAGGAGCTGTTCCCATTCCAGAATACAGAAACGGAAGCAGAGAGGTAAACGGGCCCTGCAGCTGGAGGTCATGCGTGGGCTTGTGGCTTCTGAGGCCGGGGCCCTGGCTGCACCAGCGTTCTCACCAACGGGGCACAAGGGTTCCTTTCTCTCCACGTCCTTGCCAACACTTTCTTTCTTTCTTTCTTTTTTTTTTTTGGTCTTTTTGATGACAGCCATCCTGACAGGTGTGAGGTGGTAGCTCCTTGTGGGTTTGATCTGCAATTCCCTGATGGTTAGTGACGCTGAGCATCTTTTCATGTGCTTGTTGGCCATCTGTATGTCCTCTTTGGAGAAATGTCTATTCAGGTCCCCTACCATTTTTTATTTAATTTTATGCATTCTTTATATGTTTTGGATATTAACCCCTTATTAGAGAAATCATTTGTATCTTCTCTCATTCAGTGGGTTAGCTTTTCATTTTGTTGATGGTTTCCTTTCCTGTGCAAGAGCTTTTCAGTTTGATACAGTCCCATTTCTTTATTTTTGTTTTTGTTGCTCTTGCCTGAGGAGACAGACTCAAAGAATATTGCTAGGACCAATGTCAGAAAGCTTACTGCCTATGTTTTCTTCCACGAGTTTTATGGTTTCAGGTCTTACATTCAAGTCTTTGACCCTTTTTGACTTTATTCTTGTATATGGTGTAAGAAAGCGGTCGAGATGAATTCTTTTGCATGTAGCTGTCCAGTTTTTCCCCAACACTGTTCATTGAAGAGACTGTCTTCCCCACAGTGTATTCTTGCCTCCTTTGTTGTAGATTAATTGACCCTATGCATAGGCTATTTCTGGATTCTATTCTGTTCCATCGAAGTATGGGCCTGTTTTTGTGCCAGTGCCATACTGGCTTTGTAATAGCAGTAGGTCCTTGAATAATGTCATTTCGTTGTCACGTTGATGAAATGCCATAGAAACTTAACTCTTGTTTATATCAATCAGCCTGTGGTAAATTGGTTTCGTTAAACGTTTTGCTTAAAATCCCAGAACCTGTTGACAACATTAAGTGAGGACTTTCTGTGGTTTGAATTAGGGAGCGTGGTGCCTCCAGCTTTGTTCTTCTTTCTCAAGATCACTTTGACTACTTGGGGTCTTCTGTGGTTCTATACAAGTTTTAGGATTGTTACAGTTCTGTGAAGATTGCCTTTGCTATTTTGATGGGAATTGCATTAAATCTGTAGATTGCTTTGGGTAATATAGTCATTTTGACAATATTTATTCTTCTAATCTATGAGCACAGGGTATCCTTCCATTTATTTGTGTTGGCTTCAGTTTTTTCCATCAGTGTCTTATACTTTACAGAGTACACGTCTTTCACTTCCTTGTTTATATGTATTCCTAGGTATTTTATTCTTTTGGATGCACTTGGAAATGGGATTGTTTTCTTAATTTTTCTTTCTGATATTTAGTTATTATTAGTATATAGAAATGCAGTAAAGTTCTATATATTAATTTTGTATCCTGCAAATTTAATGAATTCATGTTAGTTCTAGTAAGTTTTTGGTAGAGTCTGCAGGGTTTTCTCTATACAGTATCATGTTACCGGCAATAAGTGACAGTTTTACTCTTTCTTTCCAATTTGGATGTCTTTTATATTTTTTTCTTTTCTGATTGCTGTGACTAGGACTTCTAATACTGTGAATAAAAAGTGGCAAAAGTGGGCATCCTTCTCTTGTTCTTGATATTAGAGGAAAAGTTGTCAGCTTTTATCATTGAGTATGATGTTACCTGTGGGTTTGTCATATATGGCCTTTATTATGCTGAGTTATGTTTCCTTTATACCCACTTTGTTGAGTTTTTGTCATAAATGGTGTTGTTTTGTCAAATGCTTTTTTTGTATCCATTGAGATAATTACATGACTTTTATCCTTTGTTTTCTTAATGTAATGTATCAAGTTGATTGATTTGCAGATGTTAAAAACATCCTTGTCACCCTGGAATAAATGTCATTCAGTATGGTTATGATTTTTTAATGTATTTTTGAATTTGATTTTTAAAAAATATTTTGTTGAGGATTTTTGCATCTATGTTCTTCAGGGAGAGTGGCCTGTATATTATTATTATTATTTTTAAGTGTCCTTGTCTGGTTTTGGTATCAGGGTAATGCTGGCCTCATAGACTGAGTTTGGAAATGTGCATTTATCTCTAATTTTTTGTAATAGCTTGAGGACAGTTATTAACTCTGTACGGTTCAGTAGAATTCGCCTGCGAAGCCATCTGGACCTGATCTGTTATTTGTGGGCAGTTTTTTTGATTACTGATTCAATTTCATTACTATTCAGATTTTCTAGTACTTCATGACTCAGTCTTGGAAGATTTTATGTTGCTAAGAATTTATCCATTTCTTCTAGGCTGTCCAATTTGTTGGAGTATAATTATTCTCTGTAATCCTTTGTATTTCTGTGGTATCGGTTGTAATTTCTCCTCTCATTTCTGATTTGATTTATTTGGGTCCTCTTTTTTTCTTGACAAGTCTGACTAAAGGTTTATTGATTTTGTTTTTCTTTTTTAAAGGCCAGCTCTTAGTTCTTTGACCTTTTCTATTTTTGTGTCTCTATTTCATTTATTTCTGCTCTGATCTTTATAATTGCCTTTCTTCTACCTACTTCGGGCCTTGTTTGTTCTTTCTTTGTCTAGTTCCTTTAGAGTTCTTATTTGAGATTTTTCTTGTTTCTTGAGGTAGAGCTGTATTGCTATAACTTCCCTTTTAGAACTGCTTTTGCTACGTCCCAAAGATTTTGCAATGTTGTGTTTCCGTTTTCATTTGTCTCAAGGTGTATTTTGATTTCCTCTTTGAGGTCTGCATTTACCCATTGGTTATTTAATAGCATATTGTTTAGTCTCCATGTATTTGTGTTATTTCCAATTTTCTTCTTGTATTTGATTTCTAGTTTCATACCACTGTTGTTGGTGAAGATGCTTGATATGATTTCAGTCTTTTTAAACTTATTGAGAATTGTTTTGTTTCCTACCATGTGCTCTATCCTGGAGAATGTTTCACGTACACTTGAAAAGGATGTGTGTTCTGATGCTTTGGGATGGAATGTTCCATATATATCAGTGAAGTCTATCTGGTCTATTGCGTTGTTCATAGCCACTGTTTCCTTATTGATTTTCTGTCTGAATGATCTATCCATTGATGTAAGTGGGGTGTTAAAGTCCCTTACTATTGTTGTATTGCTGTCTGTTGCCCCTTTTATTTCTGTTAATATTTGCTATTTACATGTAGGACCTCCTATGTTGGGCACACCGTACGTACAAATGTTACATCCTCTCGTTGGATGGAACCTGTCATTGCATTGTGATGGACGTTTACTTTTCAACATCACACTTGGCATAATACAGGTTTTGTAAACAAGTCCTTTTCTATCATTACTGTTAGTTTATTAGCAGTTCTATTTTTTAAATGAAAAATGTATTTAATTTTCCAGAGACTTCTCTTCTTAGCACCGGTCCTGCTTCTGAGTGGCTTACGCCATCATAGCCTAGAATATGGGAAGAAATACAAAGTGACTTTAACAGAACTTAATTAGAAAAGTTAATCTGCTATAAAATCTTACCACATATATAACCCAAAGGTGTAAATAAGTAATTGAGGGGTAGTTATCTGCTATTACAGCAAATCTGCATTTGTTGTATATAAGGAAGTATTTCCTGTTGGCTGCTTGCTCTAGTGAAAGGGAAAAAACACAAAAACGAATGAGAACAGTTAGATTAATAATGTTCCAATGTGGCATTTTACCTGCTTTGCTAGTGTCCCCCAGAAGAGGAAAGACAGAGAATTTTCTTTTTGCAGGTACAGGTGTGAATTTGGTTATTGTATGTGTTTGTACATGCTGAAATAGAATTGATTTTTTCAAACAGCTAACTAGAATGCTCTAATACCGATCCGTGTGCTAAACAAATACTTAACACTCCTTGCTGGGATGTGTGTGGGGTTCTGTTGTTGCTGCTGAAGGATTAACTCCTCCCTGCCTTTCACAGTGAGACAAAGCCTTCTCCGATTTTGTGATGCTGCCAGCAGAGTAAATGCATGGCCATCGTTCAAACCAGTATCAGAATTTTCACACTGGAGTCTCCTGAGTGTACAATTCATGTTCCCCACACTATTTCCAAGTGCGATATAGCCTCTGATTTCAACTTGGAAAATTAGTGTTCTTGAAGCAGGCATTAAAACAGTTTCATTTTGGGTGCCAAGTGCCACCTGTGGTCACATGCTTGCTTTCCCACACCTTCCCCAGCACCTCTCTGTGACTCTGTCTTCAGCAGTCAACATGGTTTGGAGCTGCAAAGGGAGCATATGTTCAGGCTCTGCTGTAGGTTCTTTCCCCACTTCATTTTTCACTTGCAGCCCTTTCTTGACTTAAACAGATGCTCTGGGAAGAAGCTATTATCTGGTTTTAAACTGTGCACATTTAACCTCTCCACCTGCACAACAAGTATTTATTAAAAACAATCAGAGTAGCGGCAGGACAGCCTAATTTTCACGGGTGGTCCATTGAACCCCATCAAAACCAGACCCAAATTCCTGACTTTTCATGCTCTTAACTTTTAGGACACTTCTCTGCTGCTTAATTTGGAAAGATAGAGATTTTTTTCCAGTCACATTTTACAGTGGTCAGTTTTCATGAAATAACTGTTTAAATGCAAGGGACAGAACTACTTGGGGTGAATTCCAGGTCCACACTTTACTGTTTTGTGATCATTCCAAATTACCTGACCTCCCAATGCCTCCTCTGTAAAAAACGGTAATAGTGGTAACATCTTGTGACGCTATCCCATAATATTCCCCACGTCACTAGCCGGTGAGCCCAGGAAGTCAAGGACTCATCCTGTTCACGCCTGGCTCCAGCATCTAACACAGTGAGGTGTCATTGAGTAGAGGCCTGACAAGCGTTGGTTAGAAGCTCAGCAAGGCAATCCACGTGTGCGTCTCACACAGTCCCTGGAACAAAGCGCCAATAACAGGAACACTTTCTGGGTTTTTCCCCCTCGGCATTAGTGAAAGCTCTTCAATATTATCAGTTACACTTAAAAGATGACCAATTTTATTTCATAAATGCCTTTTGCAGAAGAAATATTGATCTACCACTCAGCCATGCTGTATTGACCCCAGGTAATACTCCTTCAATGAAGTAAGTATGGCCTCGCCCAGTTAGGTCTGCCAGGGTCGTTTCCAGGCTGACTCGAGTTTGAAGAACAGGATGAGAATTAATCCCTAGTCCCTGAGTTGAGTGTATCTTCTTTTTAATCAAACCAAGGCATAAGGTGACTCGTGTCCTTTTAATTTTCTCAACAAGGAATGTTAAAGGCTTTCTTTTCTTCAGGTTGCTCTT
Organism: Rhinolophus sinicus; assembly: GCF_036562045.2. NCBI lineage: Eukaryota > Metazoa > Chordata > Mammalia > Chiroptera > Rhinolophidae > Rhinolophus > Rhinolophus sinicus. The sequence goes on from NC_133761.1 coordinate 66,024,344, forward strand.
ATTCAAGAGAAAGAAGCAACATTTCTAAACTGAATTTACTTGTTTGTACTCGCTGACTTAAAACACATCATTCAACCGTCCTAGGTAATAGTTTAAAAAAGGAATATGTTACTTTTTTCCATTCCACTTTCCATATGGATTTTTCTAGGGTTTTTATGAATGCTGTAGAATTTTAGAGCAAAAGGGGTCTCAGAAAGCATCTCCTCTTTCTCATCCCTGCTTCTCACAGATGAGAAAAAGGGATAAAAAGAGAAGTTGAGGCTAGTTAGTGGCAAAGCTGAAATGGGAACAGATTTCTGACCTTTGACTGATTTTTGCCCTGCCTCTCTTGTTTAAAAAGACAGCGAACAAAAAAATAGCAACCCCAATCTAACCACATAAAAAGACCTTCAGTGGTTCTGTTTTTTTCTCATTCAAATGTTTGCAGAAATTTCAGTGCTAAATTTTAAGCTAAACTGTTGAGAAAATTCTATATGTGACTTGTAAACTTTTCTCATATAGCTAGAATAAATCAATTCAATGAAACGTTTTTATATTTGAATGACTGTCTAGGATTTTCAGTTGTTAGCAGTTTTCCTTTAATATTAGCCTTTCTCCGTTTCTATGATGTTCTCATCGATTTCTGACTTTTACTCATGTCAGGAGGTTAAAATGACACAGGTGTCTGCTATGGTGAAATATGTCCCCATTTTACCTACAACCGTAAATTCTCACGACATTGGTGGATTCTGCTTCGCGCACTTGCCACGCTCCTCAGTCCAGAGTGATTTGCGTGATCGTTTTAATGTCTAATCACATCACTCCACAACTCGCCCTTTTCATGTACAGCTGTTAAAAGAAGTCTCAACATTCTGGAGGCCATAGTAATTAATAGACACAGTTGTCATGGATTTCAAAAAGGGTTTTTAGCAAATACGTATACTGAATTCATTAAGTTAGAAATGTGGGAAACACATCACTGCATTTGAGTGCCTTTCAGGTTTTCCTGAGCATTTAAACTTTTCGGCTGCTCTGCTTGGTGGAGGTAATGGTGAGCTGTGTGTGTGTGTGTGTGTGTGTGTGTGTGTGTGTGTGTGTGTGTCTCAGTTTCCCTGCCAGCGTCAGAAAGCGAAGGTGCCCTTTAGGGAGCATGTGAGACGGAGGTAGTGGGACTTCCCTCTTCTGCCTGTGCTCAGCAGTTAATTGTGAATTTATCTGACGAATAATGGTAGTGCAGGGCACACACTTTCTCCTCTTACTTCTTACATAACGACTCTTCTGGAAATGTGCCATCAGAGAAGTCGGTGGCACACTTAGGTTTACACCTCAGTGTAGATTCACGATGCAGGTAAACATGCATATTCAGTATAAAGACTCTTGTTACTTCCAATAGGAACAACAATCAGTGTCTAAGGAACTTTTTGAAACGACCTCCAGCACCTCACTGCCATAGGCTTTTTCCTACATCCATTTTTCTTTTTTCCATTTTAGGTGTAGTTTAGTGGAAATCCTGATCATTCTTTTTTGCTCTGTGAGTTCAGTTTCTGTTGCAGAGAAGGTGTTACACTGGGGCTAATCCCTGTAAAGTGCTAGCATTTGTTCTTCTGTTTCCCTGTCATCAATCTTTTACACTCGTGTCAAACCCCTAATGTGCCCCAGCTTCCCCAGAGCTCCTGGTTAAAATCACCCTTGCAGTTGGTCAGCTCTGACCCTTGAAGCCTCAGTGTTCCGGGCGCCCCCTGTGGATTCTGGAAGCCTCTCTGCTCATCCCTCACTGCCAGCCCCAAGCTTTATGCCGGAGCCGGCAGCCTGCACTCAGCCCGGTTAAGGGCCGCGTACCTGCCACCCTTCCCGGGATGCAGGCCGTGTGTCAGTGTTTCCAATAATCCAAGTCGGTTGTGCACACTACAGCTGAATGGGTGGAACCCTCGAAGCTGGATAGCCTTTGGTTTTACCCAATAACAAGACCAGTTCTTTAAATCCAGCTATTTCTAAAAGTTTCCTGGTTTTTCTGACCCGGACAGAAATCGGCAAATTGGCTGGTTTGTCTTCAGAGTAAACGCTGCCATGCAATAGCTTATTTCTTAAAGTTTGTCTCGTTGATTTCGTGCCCGAAGAGTTTGTATTTTATTTAAATTTCTCTTCTGTTTGTATATTCTTTTCACTTTTCTTCACCTTCATAAATCCTTGCTTTCATCCATTCTGACCAGGACTATGCGTTGTTAGTAAAAACAGATTCCCGTGCAGGTAGGGTTTCTTACGAATACATGGTTCTGATGTTTTCACTGTTAGCACGCAGTTTCCCCACGTGACTGCTAGGTTGGAACTTTATTTCTTTGGAAAACCGACTCCTGCCTTTGAGGATGATGCTATGCTTGTTGCTGTGACTCTTCTTGTGTCTCCTAAACACCCATATTCAGTATCGTGAGTTATAGTCTTGTTAAAATTGACAGTGAATATCTGGGGCGTTCTTGAAAATTAATAGAGAAAGGAGAATGTCCTTCCTTTGTTTTTCTGTGAGTAGCAGTGTATTTTTGGTAGCTCTTGCTTGAAGCAATTAGAATCCCTAAATGTTCTCAAACTTTGATTTTCTATTTGGTACAAAAGCCTTAAGCTCATGATGGTGAAATAGCTATCTAAGTTTGAAATTTAATTATATGCACTTTGAAAGTCACTTAAATGTTTTTGCTCTTCAAAATAGGAAGCCTTTGTTTATTTTTAAGTGTTTAATAAATATTTATTATATTAGCATTTATTATGTTAGTGTTTTCTAAAATGGTCATAAGAAAGAGAAGAAAGTATTAGCACATCAAACAAACAAACAAAACCAAAAATTGTCCAGAGAATCCCATCTCTAAGATGGTCTCAGTAGGAGTAATCATTCAGATATTGTTTCAGCGATGTCAGAGACCTTTCACATGTTATTTTATAACCTTTGACATACACAAATCTGTTATATTCTTTCTAAAGTAGGAGTAACTAAGGTAGTGAAACTTATTGATTACACAGTTTTGAATTTTAAGAGCTGCACTGTGTCCTAAGGGATGTTTCTATAAAAGTTAGTATAATTTATTTATGCATAGTCTACCAAGTTGTTATGTATTACTATTTATACTTAAAAAAGTTATTATATTATTGTGCTTACTTCTTTGGGATATGCAGTCATATTCTTTTTAGATAAAGAGGTGGAGTCAACGTGACTCACTTCACTAGGTTTCCTTATTAGAATTGCCTTCGTTCCTCTTTAGCTGTGTCCTCTCCACTCTCCCTGGCGCCATCAAAAGGCAATAAATTGAGACTTGAGCCACTGCCCCCTTTTCAGTTGGGAAAGATGTTAATGAGCTGTTTGAGAGTCAGGAAGTAAAGAGGAAATTTAAAAGTTTTGAGTATTCTGAAAAACAATTTTCTGATCGTAATGAATTATTTCGGGGACATTTTTAATCCAGAAACGTGCATGTAATTCCTTACCACAGCCGCGTCTTCATTTTTAAGCTCCTCTGGTTTGACTCGGTTTGTTCTTTGCAGTGGGTACACCTTATTACATGTCTCCAGAGAGAATACATGAAAATGGGTACAACTTTAAATCTGACATCTGGTCTCTTGGCTGCCTACTGTATGAGGTAGGTAATGTTGAGAATTCCATGTATGGGTATATTTCTGCTCACGGTGACACATTTCCCTTATTATAGTATACACATATTTTGTCCTAGTGATGTTTAAGAATTAATATTTTAAATATGAAGAGTTAATTCCATGGCTTAGTAACTGCTTTTATAGTGGAATTTAGTACCTGTACATTCTTACACGTTTACTTCCTTCGATATATTTTTAAAGTGTTTCCTTTTGATGAGAATTTTATTTTAAAAATGTTTTTATTGTTAATATGATCTGCTTCAGCATATCTTATTTATAAAAATGTATATTTGAACATCTCTGAAAAAAATTTCTTATCCATGCATTGTAGGAGAGGAATAACGTAATGAGTTTAAAACATGAAGCACAGTAAATATCTTTATCACTTTTTTTTCACTTTACGTAGAGTAATTGGACTTTAGGGATAGTATGCAAACAGACCTTTCTTCTAGGTTATCACTTAATTTCAATTCCATGAATAACAATTTGTATTGGTCAAACTCAGTGACATACTCTCTTCTGTTCTGCTGCTGAGAATTTCTCAAAGGGAGATAAAATTGTGTAGGTAGATCCTGAGGCAAATATTGCCATGCAGTAATTTCGATGGATAGAGGAAAGCATAATGTCAGCCCATTTATACCCCTGTGATAAAATAATGGCATCAATGGGTATCTGAAGCTAGTGACTTCGGTCATTTTTATTAAATTAAATTGAATGGTAGTCTTCCTAGAAATAACAGGCTTTGAGTCAAAGCTGTTAATTTAAAATTAGTCTATAACTAAGTCACTCCTTTAATAAAATAAAATGGAGGAAATAATACACGGGATCATCTCCCCACTTTAATGTACACAAAGGAAATCTATGTGGGTAGATAGCAGCCATTGTATTTCTAACTCTGTATTTTGTGTCTCTGAGCCTCTTAACTTAAATGAAATATGTAATGAGTTCCTCTGTTATAATTGTTCCACCAATACTTGAAAGTGAAGCATAAGAAGTTTTTTTTCAAATGTGTATCATGATCTTTAATTGTTATTTTGCTGATTACAGATTCAAATTTCCAAAATTTAAGAGATTATTTATTTTGCATTTATTTATTTTGTTCTCTTTACTAAAGTGACTAACGACTACTTAAATAGAAAGGATTTTTAAATGTTCTTAAATTACATCCCTAGGATAATTTTTATTATGAAAAATTATGAATTAATGATGTAACAAAATATGTTTTTATATATGCACATGAGATGAAAAGAGTTATTTCTGCTCACTTTATTATATTCTGTTATAATTTGATACAATGTTGAAAAGAACTATTTGATTATATTAAGTTACTGTAATGTTTACAAGTCACTTTGCACATTTTAAAATATTTTATACTTGTTTAGGTGACTAACTTTAGATTCCTTCAGACCCTAGTCTAATATTATCAAAGCAACATTTTCCTTTTCAACACCTAAAAGGAAATAGCAAATTGGATTCCACAAATAGATGAAATTGAGCAATGAAAAGGAGAAAGTTTGGTCGAGGTAATAAGTGTTTGTTTGGAAGTTTGCATGATTTTTCTAGGGCCAGCAGAGTCATGTCAAAACTGACCTAATTCTTCCCATTCTGAATTCACCTCTGAGAGGCAGTGTCCCTTTTTTATGTGTGCTGAAAATGATCACCAAAATAAAAATTATTTCTTTGGACACTCCTACATCCATGAGTGATATGTGTTGTGGATGATTTTGAATTCAGGTATTTATCATGTGAACATTAGTTTTCATTTCAGTATATTTTCTCGATTCCTGCATACAAGTCATTTGGAAGAACTAGAATTTTTCTAAAGATTCAACTTACTTTTATGTTATTATCTCCTTCTAGTTCTGTTTTAATATGATGTTGCTAGAAATACCCAGAGTAATTTAGCTTTAGAAAACTGGTCATAAGATTGCATACTTATATTGTGTCCCACTAAGAATTTACAATGAAGGAGTCGGGAGCCTTTTTTGAAAATGTATTTGAAACTCAGAGAATTAGACTTTCAAATATTCTTGAAACCTCAAAAAAAAACCACACAAAAAAAACACAACCCCCCCCCCCCCCCAGCAGTACAGTTTTAATTGATATGCAACAAAGTAGGCTTTACTAATTAAAACCAAGATGCTGTGCTTTTGCTACACGGACCTTTACATGGAAAAGTAGGTTTTACACATTTCCTTTATTGTTCAGCTCAGCAATTGCATCCTTCCAGGGTTGTAGGTTGGTGGCTTACAGTTCAAAAAAAAAGAGAGCTGCCACCAGCCCTGAAGACAGACAGTGGGCTTTCGTCCCTCCGACATCCCTAGAATACTAATCAGGAAAGTCAGACCCTGGAGGTCAGAGAGCAAGTCAATCATTCCAGCCATCGCCTCAGTGTGGAGGATCAAATTAGCCTGAAAAATTCAGCTGCTGGGAGGAGAGGCGAGCAGCTGTCAGGGGCGGCATCGAGATGCACTAATGAACCAGATGAATAGTGCAAAAGCTGGAAAATAAAAACAGGACAGTTGACATTTTTCATCTGTCAAAGCAGGAGATGCATGAAAATATACTATTCCTGTTTAACTCCTTAGGGGACTTTCAGATTTTTTTTTTTAACGCTGTACAATTGAGACAAAAGTCCCGTAATGAACTCCTAGCGTATGATCATGAATGTGTGGACACTCGCTCTGGGGCTTCACAGTTTACATGTACAGTATGTTCATTAAGGCAGCTTTTTAATATTCTCTTGTATCGTAAAGTGAGTGCCCTTGCATTTTGGACAAAAATCGTGATTACGATTGTAGTTCCTCTTTTAGAAATTTCTTCTCCAAAGGAGTGTTTGCTGTTTATGGACATTCATATTGTTTTTTTTTTTTTAACTTTTCCCTCTTCGTGTGGAACACATATCCCTAAGGTGGTTTTCTCTAGGTTTCCGTAGGCTCTGGATAAACGGCAGGCGGGAAGCACATGTGCATCTCCTCCGCGTTAAAGGAGTTAAAGGCTCTGAAGGAGTTAAAAGTCTGTCTGGAGCGCCAGAAGACAGATGAGAGCCATTTTCAGCTTGTCCTGTCCTCACTGACGCTCACTGAGTAGCACAGCATGCACGAGCGTGTTTCACACACACTCTGCCTGTCTGGGGACTGTACACATTGTCCTTCCAAAATCAAGCTTATTAGCACATGGAGAAAAGGGTGACTGACTTGGGGGCAGCCACACACGCGTGTTGTATTCTTGCTGCTGCGGTTCAGAGATTTAGAAGGTTTGGAACAGGATGCAAACACTTGGAATTGAATTTTTAGTTCGTAACCCTGCTTACCACGCTACTTGCTTGCACTTTAAATGTCAAGTTAGAACCTTGTCTGAAAATAAATTTAAATTCCATAATGTCTTTTTTAAAGTTGTTCATTCTGTGAGGCATTTTTTTTTCTCCTGCGTAAATATCTCACGTGGATGCCTTCAAGTAGCTGCTAGCACTTACAGAGCTTTTGAGCGTGTTTAGTGGTTTTTGAGACGTTATCAAAAGAAAAAAGTTCTAATCATCGTAAACTACTTGAATACAAGTTACAACATTCAGATTGAGAAGACTTTTTTCCCTACAGAAACTATGAATGTGAGATAAAAGGCTATGCATTCTGTTCCCTAAACCATTGCTAGATTATAATTCAATTTTAACTTTAGTTTTACGTTTTTGTTATATTTTGGCCATTACATGTGCGATATATACCATCACTGCCTGTTTCATCCTGAGATAAACTAGTTGCTTTTATGGTATTATAGTTATAAAGAGCTTTAAGTTGCTTTATGTTCTTTTTCTTAACATTGTTTTATATTGTGTACGCAATAGTGAAATAAATACATGCTAACTATTTCTTCCTGTTAGGGAATTTTAAACGTTGAAAACAATAACCAAAAATTGAAGTAAGATGTTTAGAACTCACTAAATAATTGTCCGAAAAGGGTGTTTGTAAGAATCAAAGGCCCAGGTAGCTGTGTTTAAAGTGTCTGCAGCCCTTTGCTCGCCCGGCGTAACGTGCTGGATGAGAGCGCCTTCCAAGTGATCAGTAACTATATCGGTTTGCTTGGGAGCATTTTGCAGATGGCCGCATTGCAGAGTCCTTTCTACGGTGACAAAATGAACCTGTACTCGCTGTGTAAGAAGATCGAGCAGTGCGATTACCCTCCTCTTCCTTCAGATCACTACTCAGAAGAGGTAAGTCGTTTCACACCGTGTGTCCGTCCAGTGCTCATCTGGCTAACACTTGGCATTTTATTAAGAAATTGTCCTTTATCCCGAAATACGGATGACACATACAGGTGGCAGAAGTACCCTCTGCATTGTTTTCAGTCTCATGGAGACTTGCTGTTTAGAGTTGACGCTGCAGTTCCTAATGTGGGTTGGGACACATCACACAGTGAGTGGCACAGACGTGGCCGTTTCTAGGTGTGGGAAGAGCCAGGCTGACTTCACAGCGCTGGGAACACAGCCGAGGGCAGAATGAACGCCCCACCCTAGGCTCCAGGTCATCGGCATCGGGAACCCCCTCCCCACAGTCTCAGAGCAACAGACAATTAGAACTTTCATTGTGGGCAGAACGCCCTCCCGTTCATGTTTTCCAGGAATGGAAACAAACATGCCTTCACCGCAGGTCTCGGCCTCACACTCAGTCCCAACCGCCCTCCCTCACAGCCTGTCCCACCGCCCTGCTGGTGCGGTCATGCCATCGGGAGGCATTTGGGGTTGTCACTGTAGACGTGTGACAGAGCATTTTGGCCAGAAGACCTTACCAAGGTCTGAGTCTGAATCCTGGCTCGCTAGGGTAACCTGTTGACATGGGTTGTTTTGGCTGTCCCCAACCTCCAGTGTTGCATTGCACAAAATCTCTCCCACTTTAGCCTGATACATCAGAGTTTGCTAATATTTAAGGAGCTATGCAGAATAGCAGGGTCTTGAGTTAACTAAATGTGTTCTCATGACCCTTTTTGGAAAGCTCCTTGGACATCTACCTAGAGAAAGCACTGTCTTCAGTCAGGACGTCTCACCTTCCCATGAGCAACAGAGTTCCCCACCTCCAACCCCCTCAATGAAAAGAGAAAGGAGCAAAGGAGAAATCTAAAACAATTAACGTTCACTTATTAGGTGGTCTTGCCATTCTTTGTATTGTGAAATGAGTAGCATTTGCTTTTAGTTTTATATAAGGAAAACTGTCTCAGTGTAACTTGAATAATAAATATCTCTAAAGGATTTTTACCATATGTAAAGCATTTGGGGTCCTAGAATGTTCTAAGTATCTTTTTTCCCTAGTAGTTTTGATACTGATAATCAGTGATGCCTGCCTTTTCGTTTCATAGCATTTGTATTCTGGTAATTAGAATAAACTCTTACCAGACAGTGGTGATAATTTAGAAGTATTATTTTATTTGACGTTAATGCTATTAGGTTAGCCATTTTTAATTACTATTTTGGGTATAGCATATAAATATGGCATTTCTCAAAACCAACTTCAGAACTCCAGGCCTGAAATACAGTGTGGTGTGAACAATAATGCAAAATGACCGCGAGAATGTCAGGGTCCGTCCTTTGTTGTGTCATTCATGCTGTCTCCTTTTTTCCACGAGGCGCATGAATATTTCACATATCTGCATCCTCATCCACTATTCTTCTTGACTAATTTTCAGACTGTCTGAATTTGCATTTCACATGGTAGCTGATTAGGAGACGCGAGCAGCAGCGAGGCCTCAGCAGGCGGTTGCCATGGTGACCTTCAGCAGGATTTTAATGATGCTACCACTGGTGGTTCGTTGAAGTCGGCCTGCCTGCAGGGTCACTGCACCGCGGCTAAGTGTGAACTTGGCTGCGCGGGCTTCTCAGCCAAGGGGCACGTATCAAAGTCTGGCCCAGATAGAAGGTCTTCGAGTTGGGAGAGGAAAATAGATTCCACCTTTTTACTTCCCTCCATATAGTTTCCAGTTTCGAAAAGAAATGTAAAGCAAAACATCTTATATGGGGTCCTTTCCAAAAAAAGTCAGTATGATTCCTCCTCTTGGTAAAATCTTGTGCCATGAAAAAATAGAAAGCTGTAATATCCAGGTAAACATGGAAACTAAGTTTTACTAAAGAAATGAGAAAAGGAATGCAGACTGATGATGTTACTTTTATCCGTTCAGTTATGTAGAAAAGTTCTCAGAACAAGAGCTTTGAAGTGCAGATGTGCTAATAAACATTTTCTCTCCGTAAGTCAGAACTCTGCTTGCAAAATAACTACTCAGAATTTATGATAGCAAAAAACCCAGACAGATTTGATGCCGCCATCTTAATGGTATCTTAAACATTTCGCTGTGGAGTAGGCTTTTCAGATCTTTCAGAAGTCCAAATTGCCATTTAATTTTTAGCGTGGCAAAATATAGGAAACAGTGACCAGGGGAGTATAAAGTTTTGAAACTGCACTTTTAATCAGAACAACCGGTGCATTAAGTGTCAGTCTTATAGCTAAAACAGTAACAGCCGGTGTGACTTCCCTAATTACCAATGCGGGTTCTGCTAGATGGTCCTGCATGTTTTTGTGGGCAGTGTGTCCTCTTTCTGAAACACCCCTGCCCCTGCTCTTTACCTTGCGAACTCATCCTCTTTAAAACAAAGCTTGGACATCGTCTTCTGCGCCGCTCCCCCACCCCCTCTTTCCTTGCCCGTACCCTCCCTGGGCAGGACCCTACCTCGGAACGGCTTCTTTGCTCCCATCTGGACTGTGGTTCCTGCTCTGAGAAGTCACCGCTTCTCATCCGTGTGTCTCCAGGGCCTGGCACATTTTGAAGGGTCAGTGATTGATTGACTGACTGATTGATGGATTGAGGGAGTGAGGGAGGGAAAGAGTGAGATTAAAGTGAGAAAAAGAATCCATGAACCAATACGTGACAACTGAATGAGTGAGAGAAACTTCGCCAAAGAACTTTCTGTCTGGTAATTCACAAAATTACTGAAACCATAGGCCAGACAATAAGGTAATATTCTTTTCTTGATATTACTTGCTATGTGATTTTTTTTTCATTCTTATAAGCAAGCGACATTATTTCTGGAATATCCAGTGTTCATTTATTGGGAAATAAAACAAATGGATTCAGTTTCAGTATTTAATTCTTTGCGAGACCTTGTTCACTAAATTATCTCATGAAACTCTTAAGTTAAAAAAATAGTGAATAGTTGTATTGACAATTATTCAGAAAGTATAGTGTCACACTGTGCTGAGTTACTTCTTTTTAACCAACATATTTATTGAAAATTAGAGCATTAACATCATGCAGTTATAGATTTTTGTCTCGTTCAATACTTTTTATTATTAAAAATTCATAGTTTAAATCGAGAAGACACAAGAAAGGTTGAGTAGAATTGTGCCTCAGTGGTTACTTGTAACCGATTTCTCTTCATTTTAGGTTTGAGCAGATAGGTTTGGAAGCAAGTCCTGAAAAGTTGAGTAAAAGGTTTGCAGATGAAAGTGGAAAATGGAAATTAGGAGGGAAAACAAGGGGGATCTTGGTTTGAGAAAACAGAGTAGGGAGAAATTAAATGGAAGATTTGAAAACAATGCTTTGAATAAAAAAGAAATGTAAGTGCCTATAAAACATTAGTAAGATGATTAAAACCTTGTAATAAAGTGGACATATTATTGTACCATAGCAGGGCTTGTTGCTCAGAACTGGTTGCTATGGCAACTGTCTGTTTAGTAGCAATGTGAAGTTTGTTGTGAATAAGAAAGTCTTGTAGGACACAATGTTTGTGGTTATCTTCCAATTATATTTTTGAAAACTTTCTAATTCCCTAGGTCTTATTCTTTCTATAGGCAAAGAAACCAAAATACAATTTTGGAAGTGGAATCATTAAGCCAGTAATCAGATTTCACATCATTTAATTCCTCTCTTGTTGTACATTAAATTTCTGTTTGTGTCATGGCTTTATACCTCCAGCCCACAGATAGGAAAGCATCTGTTTTTAGTGAAAATCAATTAATGGGGCTACTTCTCAAGTATACAATTCCCCTTTAAAATATCAACCTGAAAGATCACAGCCAATCAAGAACTGATGGAGAGTGAATGAAATCTCAAAAACTTTCACCTCATAAATGAGAAAAAAATTTTAACCTCTTTTCCGTTATTTTTGTTTTCCTTTCTTAGACAATGCCATCATGTCCCCCTTTTTAAGTTTAGGAATGGAAGGCCTCCTGCCTTCGGGCCTTCCCAGGAATATTTAGCTGTTCAGTGGGCCAGCCTGGTGATGTTTTTCTGAAGACAAGAAAAGTATTGATTTTTTTCAGAGTATTTAAAATATAAGGATTCAAAAGCACAGTGCTTGATTCTATATGAATAATAAATAATAATTTTAATTGAAGTAAACTGAGTTCAGATATTTATAGGTTATTGTAGAGTATAAATACATTTCCATGGCTTTAAATAAAATTGGGATACTGAATTGTTTCCACTTTGGAAGTCACCATTTTTTTGTAATCCATATGGGAACTGTCCTGTTACGGAGATCGGGCTGTGGCATTGTCCCCATTTTACACATGAGCAGATAGAGACCGGAAGTGGCCCAGCCGATCCCGCTGCGCACCTGCCGGGAGCCCAGTGCCGGAGCCACCGGCGCACAACCGGCAGGCAGCCCGCAGGCGGCGTGTGAGGCTGTCCCGACCCCCGCGGACCGTCAGGCCTGGTCTTTCTCGCCTCCGTTCTTACCCTCACCCGCCGCGTTCCCTACAGGGCACCACATTCAAGGGCAGTGACAGGTAACCCGGAGGCCGGGTCCCCTGAAAGGAAAGAATGAGGAATCGTGCGCAGGAGGGTGGGAACTGTTGCTGCGTCCGAGGCTCCGTCAAGGCCACTGCATGTGTCTCAAGTGCAATGGCGGGTGTGTGGGTCCATGAGATGCTAAACAAAAATGTCGTCGTTTGCTGTAACTTTGCTGATACTTTACTTTCCAAAAGGTTGCTCTGGAGGAAAGGAAAACACTAAATGAAAGCTTTAAAAATGATGACTGACTTTTTAACCTAACATTTATAAATACTTTCTATTTATATTTAAATTCGGAATATCCTGAAAGAAGCTTTTTAAGCAAGTTGAGTCAGTAACAAAACACATGACCTTTATTTTAGTTCATAAAAGAGCTGCTTTATGTAAATAAGGAAAAACAAGATGAAAAGTGTCAGGTACAGACTATTTTTGCATATTTGAAGTTAAACTAAGTTTACGAAACTTTTTTATTTGTTTGAGCAGTCTCAATAATTCTGTTTTATATTTGCTAAATTTGGTAATTGTAACAGAACTACATAAATTCCCTGGAGTTGTTTCAGGAAATTAACCAATGTTATTTAAATTGGTGCTGGAAGATTCTTCCTAATACACTGTCCCTAGAATATTTAAACAAGGGACATTATATTATATTATCTGGCACAAGTTATGTTTGGAGATAAATCTGTTTTCACAAATATCTCTATAGTCCTTATAATTATGTAATCCAATGCTAAGCGGGGTGAGACTACTTTGAAATGTAGAAAGATGTATAATAATATTAAACATAATATATAACTTGTGCTATTGTTTATTAAAATTAGCTTGACATTGAGTATTTTCTCAAATACTGTTGACAGCATTAGGTTTTCCTTCCTAAACTGGTTTTAGTAAGTTTCATGTTGTCATCCTTTATATTCATTTCACCCCTTTACCTAAACTTGCCACGTAAGATTTGAATGTTCCACTTAAGCTTTGAGTTTTCCATTTTTGTTTAAAAAATATATTTAAGTGGGCCCTTTGTTCACTTATGCTTCTGAAGTGACACTGGGGACTTGCTCCTTAAGGACACGAATCCAAAACGGTACCCCATATTTCACATATCCTGTGGGATCCTATAAAACTGTGCAACTTTCTGTAAGACTTTCCCAGTTTTCAAGACACACTGAATGATCTTCAGTTGGGAATGTAGACATTACATTACTGTATATCTGTGTAAGATTGCTTTCTTTTCCCCGTTCCTCTATCCCCAAGTCAATCACTAGTGACAGTTTGGTGTACAAGTTGGATACGCCTAATCGTTTTGTCTAAATATCTAAAGCTCCAAAATATCATGTGCTTTAATGTATGAGACCCACTTTGGGGTGCAAACATGTGTCCTTTCGTACACGGAAACTGGGCATGTCTGCCAGGCTGATAGCACGTAATTGGTCTCAGAGGGATTAAGATGGGGGTGAAAAAGAAACAGTACCAATAGCACCGGTCTTTATTATTCTCCTGAGAATTGGCTTAGTGACCTGAAGCGATACTGCACAGAGAGCCCTGTTGTTACCTGCCGGTGACTGAACTTGATAGTTAGTGATTGGGCGATCGTCCTGACAACAGGACTGTTAGCATGCGCTTCTTTTTAGTATTTTTGGTACCAAACTTAATGCTTTGACATTTCTTTAGAAGTGCATAGACCAAAATATATTAGTGTTTTTCTACTTTATTGAAAACAACTATTCATTAATTTCTATATGACTTATGATTTCATAATCCTTTGGAAATGCTGTAAAGAATTCATTTTATTTTTACGTGCTGTGATTTTTTTTTCCCCATTTAGATGTTTCTGTGTTGTTTTTAAGTTTTCCTTCAGGATCTGAATTAAACAGTTTTTTTCTTTGGTTTTGTAAAGGCTTTTGCATATTTAGATCTTTATTTTTGCCTACTTTTAACTTGTTTTATAAAACAATTTTAAACAAAGTACATGTTTTTACAAACGTGTAAAAAGTTACACAACCTAAACAATTTTTTTGAGATAACATAAACCACTAACTGTCTCTACACACTCCTGTTTATTTTTATTGATGTAATATCTACTGATTTTGGAATTATTTCTACAATTTAAAGTAATAAATGGAAGGCTAATTTTCTCAATTCAAACACACTTTTTTTGAGCCAGTGGTTACCTAATGATATTATTAGAAATTGAAGCCTGACACATAGAAATATATATAAAATTCTTACAGTTATTATATGAACTTTTTTTTGAACATGGTTAATAATATATTACTGAGAATTGACACAAAGTATTGGATAAATAAGGATTTTTTAAAGTAATTTCCTTTATTCCAGAGGTTAATAGGCACTTAAAAAAAAAATATATATATATATATATATAAAATTAGTATTGAGAGATTGCTAAGATAATTATTTCATTTTGATTAATGTTTGCCTTAGAAAACTTAGAGGCATTTTTTATGATTCATCGTGTCACTATGTAAGTTTAGAATCTGGTATAAAAATTGTGAAAATCCAAGTACATTTTATTTGTTTGGAGGGAGTTACTGTCACTTTAATTAATGAGTCAGATTGGAAATAACATTAAAGTTGTCATTCTACTCATAATATTCATATGAACATTGTTTGGTCGTCATTTACGTGTATTTCAATGGAGAAAGTGGGTGTTAACTCACTGTGAGCTTTGCAGAGCCTCGAGAAGATTTTGTGCTCTGGTTTTTGATCGGAGTTGGCCTATGAATTACGAGGGCAGAGACTGGAGGAGCCAGTGTCGGAGCTGACGTGCTTTTGAGAATCAGCCGAACCCCCGTGTTTGCCTATCTGGAAGGTCACCAGCGTGATGCAGAGTGGCCGTGTTGGAGCCTGTAGACCCAGGTGGGATTCTCCTCGGGCAGTGTAACGTGCCACCTTGAACCTGGGCTTCCAGCTGGGTGCTCCAGTTCACATCGAGGCTGTGGGAATGTTATTCCTCTGTGAAGGTGGCCTTGTCATGCCACCCCATTGAGTGGCCTGAAGACTAACGGAGGTTTCATGAAAAACATAGAATGGTGCCTGATTGACGGTGAGAACTCAGTATATCTCAGCTGTAGGAAGCTCTTTCTGTCTGTCCTGGAAATAGCATTGAGCCGAAGTCCTCCAGTTACCTTACAGAGCACAAAGCTGTGCCTTTGGACCTGAAGGTGTTTGGGGGATTGTATTCCTGTGGTCCGCTGGACACAGACAAATCTAAGTAGCGTGGCCTCTGGATGTGTCCACAGCTGCTGAAAGTAACCACGTGAATCGACAGTTGTGTGCGGTTATCTAACAGCTTGAAAACAGGAGACTGTCTTGCAAAGGTCGGCGTTCTTCTCTTCCCTAATCAATGACTTTTAAACTCTTTCTACTATCTCGTACTGTTCTTCCTGTGTTCTAATAAGTAGGTGACTACTTTGTCCTCCTAGTCCTTATCTCAGGGGCACACATAACTCTGCCATCTAAAAGGGATGCTGTATTTTGCATACATAAAAAGAGGAAGAGATGAGAGGTGACCTTCTTTATGTAACTTAAATTGTTAACCAGTATGACAGAGCCTATTCAGGGATCCATATTAATTTGCATTTTTTAACCAAATTATTAAAGTTAAAGGCATAAAACAAGGTCCATAGCTTTTTGTAACATAAAAGCAAGTTGCTTGTTGTGATTTTTAAACTGCTTATTTGCCTAAAGATCATTGCAACTGATTTTCCCCCCACTAGGTTAATAGATCTATTCAATGTATCTTTAGAACAACCAATAGTTATCGCATATTTATCAAGGAAAACTACACCAAATTAAGTATTCAGGCCTATGTAAATCTCCCATTATGTATTTAAATCCACTTTTATCAAAAAGGAGTTGAGATAATTTATAACAAAAAACAGGACTTACAGGTTATTAAAATGGGAATAGAAATGCAAGTTCAGAACCAAGGACGGGGGGTAATGATCCCTCTCCCGCCCGCCCCAGAGCCGCTGTGGTCGAGCTGCTTCCTGGCTGTTGTTACCTGCTTCCTTTCTGTCACGGCTCTAAGGGAAAGTGTCTCTGTCCTCAAGGAGCCAGGATGCCAGTCCTTAGAGAAGAGGACGTTTTCTCCTCCTAAGTTGTGGTAGAAATAGCTCGTATAAGGACCTGTGAGTAATGCACCAGGCGCTGTCGTCCACAGCAGTTATGCGAGTCCCTAAGTGGTGTTTGGTAGAAGCCAAAGGCAAGCATGAAAGGTGTTTGGAAGGTGAATCGGTGGTGGGATAAGCCAGCGTGCTCTGAGGGTGCAGCCCCTGGGGCCTCATTTGATTAAAGGGTAGAACTTTGATTGTCCGAAGTTGGAAAAGTTGGAAAGATGATTTTTGTCTATTCCAGGGGTCCTTAAATTTTCATTCTCTTAGCATGAGGTTGATCAGAGCTATGCACACACCTTTCAATGCTCTTCGAACATTCAAATCTCTGAATATTCAATACACCGCCATATAAGGACATGCAATGATGGATTCTGCCCTGGTGTTTTGCTTAAGGGAAAAACAAACAGCAAGTCAGGGTGACAACCTTGATCAGGTGGCCTCTTCCCATCGTGCTCATTGGACAGAAGTCAGACCAGCTCTGAGCACCTGAATAAAGCACCTGAGGGGTTCCTTTCTCCACTCTCTGCTGATGCCTCAGAACTGGTATTTCCTGTCCATACCTAGGAACTCATCTCTCTTGACTGGAATTCAGATCGTACCTTAAACCAAGTGACAGCCCTTTGTAGTGGTGATGGTTTGAAATTCAGCCACTCAGTAAGTGTTATGAAAAGTCATCCTGCATGCAGAGCTGTATTAGGCGTCGTGAGGAATTCAACCCAAGAGACCAAGTATGTAGAAGTAGGGTGCTCTCAGCAGTGGGACTGGAAAAGGCCTGCCTGAAAGTCGGATGACTTGGGTTCCAATCCAGTTTTTAATTGGTTCTTATTTTCTTCATCTATAAATTAAGATTTTTGTGGGAGATTACAACACTTTAAAAGTAAATATGAAAAATAAAAGGATATGGGAGATTTTGTGAAATATTAAATTCTATATAAATACGGGTTTTTTAAGAATTCAGAATCACACGCACGCTTAAGCAAGACTAAATTAACACATGCATAACCACACAACTGAAGTACGTGCCGTGCAGGTTACAACTTTTCACGAGCCATCTCCTTTATCTTCATAATCTAGACGTAGGTAGAGTCACAGAAATTGTTTCTACAATTCAGTCATCTAGGTATAGATACAGAATTAAACCTAGAATTCAGGAATTCAAACTTCTACCCAAATGTCAATGTCCGTATCTCAACGTCGGTACCTTCCAAGCTCAGTGTCCCTCTTGCCCTGGAGGCCACACCTCCTCTGTGCGTGGCCACACCTCCCTTCACGTGCCCTGAGGGAACCTTCCATGCTCAGTACTTCTTGCCTGAAGTCTTTGAGGAACGTGATGGGGCTTCCTGCTGGCGTTGCTCTTTTTGCTCTCTCTTCCACTTTTTCGAGAAAACACGTGCTGATCTGCCCCTCGCGGCTTCAGCACTGGCTTCCTGTGGCCCATGTGCATAGACTCTAAACCCCTTTCTAAGTCTGCCTGTCACTCGGCCTCCGTTGACCGTTCCACCCCGTCGCTCCCCAGTCGGTCACAAGTACTGGCCAGCATTGTCACACACTCATGGTGTTTGGCCCAGCACCTTTGTTCATTCTGTCACCTCCGCTAGGCTCTGCCCTCCCCTTGAGTCTGTTAGAACTATGTTCATGCTTCAGCCCTCAGCTCAGATGCCACGGCCACAAAACCCTCACCCAGAAGTTACACATTCACTCTCTCATTCATTCAACATGCCAGTGAGCACTTATTGTTCACCCAGCCTCCAGGTCTCCATCTTAACAGCGGAACACAGGTGTTAAGTGAAGTACCGTAGAGTGTGATCAGGGCTCTAATAAAAGTATGTGCGGGATACGATGGAGGCCAGGGAGGAAATACTAAGGTCTCCATGGCGGGAGGCTGGTCAGGAAGGCTTTAGGGAGGAGAAAGGAGCAGGTGACAGAAGGGCCAGGAGGAGGGAGAAGCAGGAAGAATGGTGGCCGGTGGGCCGGCAGGAAGGAAAGTGAGTGGTCCTCCCCCCTCCCAGCCTGGAGCCCCAGCTCGTGGCCTTTGTGTGCAAACCCCTCATCCAAATTGTCCTGCGTCCTCAGATGCCAGCAGTGTCCCTTCAGAGTAATCTTCTAGAAATGCCGGTGTGGCCAGTGAGTGGAAGTCACTACCAGGGCATGTTTTCATTCGACAGGGTTTTATTTTCTTGTTTTATTAATTTCTTTATTCTATATCAAAGTGTAGGAAAAATTACCGACGGATTATTAGATTCATAAGTATTGTAGTGAGGTGTGCAAGTTTTATATTTCATATCCGCATGTGTACTGTGATACCCGTTTATAATTCCTCTGGAAGAGAAAAACCTTTCCAACAGACCAGCTGCATATCTGATGGGCGACCGAGCCACAGCAGTGGGGGAGGAAGCAGACACTGCGTGTGCTGGCTCTGTCCACAGTAGGGCTTCTGTGCACCCGGGTCCCTCCCCAGGCTCTGGGGGGGGGGGGCAGCTGCTCACTCTCCACTTTCCTTTCTCCTGGCTTCCCACCTCGGTCCTCAGCTTTTACTTTGGGGCAGCCAGAGAATCACCGTCTCCCCCAGCTAAGCTTGCACCCATCTATCTTTTATGTGGGGCACCTCTCCTTGTGGCAGCAGAGCCTCAAGGCCAGTATTTGCTGCAATGGGTTGGAAATGTCACCCTGCTCTGAGGTACGAGGCGGGAAATGCAAGGTTTCTGGACCAGCTGGAAGGATGCGGCAGTTTTATTGAGTCAAAAAATTGCTGTTGCATCTACTCGGGATTTAGTTAAATATAATGAAGTTTGCCCCACGGTTTTCTTTTCCTGTCATCCTTGGTGCTTCTTTTATCATTTTTATCCCTAAACAAAATATCTGACAACTAGATGACCTGCCAGAGCACATGATCTTTTTAAGTATCAGAATCATTATAATGCTTTTCCTGTGTTTTCTGTGCTCTGTATAATTGGATGTGTTTGTTTTTGTTTTAATGGGTAAAATGCCAACCTCTTTCCAATGTAAATCTCACTTGATCACCATAATAAAATTCCTTGTGTATCGCTGTCCCCCTTAAGGATTTTGAAGGGAATTTAAATTGAAATCTGCAGCCCCTCTCAGTGGGGCATCATTACCACCAACCCCGTTGAACCTACAGATGTAGAGTTGAATCGTTAAACGTCATTCTGGTAGAATCAGAAGTTTAAGGGATTTGAACCTGAAGAACCCTCATAGGTCACCTGCTCCAACCTCCCTACTGAAGGATAGAAATAAACCTCCCCGGACGCCGACTTACCTACCTGTGGTCTCAGGCTGCAAAGTGCCCTCAGCCAGCCTGGTGTCCCCCTCACTGTCCCATCTGGTGAGCTCCTTACTCTCCTTTCGGGGTGACATTTCTAACTGCCATAAGCCTTCTCCACTGCCCAAGTCACAGATCAGCTCACAAATTCTATCGCCACTTCTGTTTCCTCTAGTTGAACATTTTTATGGTGGTGGTAGTGATTGTGAAGAAATTATAGTAATTGGATGATTTAAGTGCTAATACACTGGCCAGAAAGAGTTAATGCAAGTTTTCAGAAGATCTGATTTATTCCCAAGACAGACTTAGGAAGCAAAAGAATGTGGGTCTTTCTTCTGATTGGGCTGATGAGCTGTGAAAGACGTGCGGCTGTGAAGACACATGGTTTCATAAACTTGGGGCAGTTAGAGTTGAGAATGAAAGCCCATGTTCTTCTCCTCCAGGGCCAGAGGGGAGGGTGTTTTCTTAATCCGTTGAGGTGTGCTTTTTTCCTGTGATGTAAACAAGTGAACCTCAGCCACCTCGTGTAAAAGCAGGACATCAATACTGAGAGTTGAGGGTTAGAATACTGTTCATAACTTACCTCGCCTTTACTTTGTTATTCTTAGTTTAGAAGAATGCTTTTCCTTTAATAGAAAATGAATAAAAATGATACACATAATGGTTCATGATAATTGTATATGATAACCATCTACCCTAATTGCCTCATATCAACTGAGATGTATAGTAAACTCATTATGAAATTTTAACTTGCAATCAAAGCTAATGTGGTGATTTCTAGATTAAACAAATGTATAAATCTCTGCAGTTCGTTTGGAGCCTTACAGTTAAAAACCTATCGTCTTTAACAACTGCTCCCTTCTCATTAAACTCCTCTGAAAAATCGCAAGGTCATTTTGAAGCCTCTGATTGTGGAAGAGAACCTCTTGTTACCGTTTATACTCACCGATGTACTTCTAGATTCAGCTAATTGTGGAATGGTGGAGAGCAGTCAGTCCCTGGATCTCTGGCCAAATGAATATTTAGTCAGAAAAATGTGCTTTCCCTGGGACACTAGGGCTGGTCAGTAAGTGGCCAAGACGGTCCCCAGCCTGTCGTGTTTTCTGTCTCTGCAGCTGCGACAGCTGGTCAACATGTGCATCAACCCAGACCCAGAGAAGCGGCCGGATGTCACCTACGTGTACGACGTCGCCAAGAGGATGCACGCGAGCGCTGCCAGCAACTGAGCGTGGAGACGGTCACCGAAATAATTTAAAGTATTTTTGTGCAAATCATACCTCCCTGTTTTGGTCTGGGTGTTAAGATTAGTGTTTCAGAGCTCCTGTGCTTTGAATCCTTAACCAGTTTTCATATAAGCTTCATTTTGTACCAATTTAAGTCACCTTCTTGCAAAGCCTCAAGTGACTTTGTAATAATCAAATTGTGTGGTAGGAGAGTGAATGTTTTACTGGCTGAAGATTTTTTGGAATTATGGAGAGTTTTCTGGGGCTAAATTACGTTCAGATCGACCCTTAGTGCCAAACACTGAAGGTGCGGCTTGGCACTCAGCCCAGACCCACCCCTGACCCAGCCTGAGCAAAAGTGTCTGAACCTGTGGCGGTTGGTTTTCCAGTCGTGTGTGAACATTGGAGAGGAACACAGTTCGGAGCTTCCGAGATTATTTTATTTTTAAAGGTTTGAAGTATGTGTTTTAGTTCTTAGCATTGTAGTTTTCAAATATAATTCTTAAGATAAATGTCGACATAAACTATTTGAGAAACGTTGAAAATTCTTAGCTTATACATTCAAAATGCAACTATTAAATGTGAAAAGATTTGGGGACACAATGTGAGTCAGACACTGAAGAGTTTTCCGCTTTATTTTGTTTTCTTTTCATATCTTTGATATTCTCTTTGCATTAAAATGGTATAAATGAATCCATTTAAAAAGTGGTTAAGGATTTGTTTGGCTGGTGTGATAGTAATTTTGAAGGTTGCACGTTGCCCAAAGCTTTTATTGTGTTTTCATTATTGTTTGTACATTTGAAAAACAGTCTTTAAATAATCTTGCAGTACTATATTTCAATTTCTTTATGAATTTAAATGCTCTACTCATAATTATACATTAGAGTGTAAGCATATATTTTTATTCATAGATTTTATTGAAGTTCTGATTGGTCCCCTTCAGAAATTTTTTTTATGTTCTTCAAGTTACTTTCTTATTTATATTCTCTGTGCATTTTATCCATTAATGTTTCAGATTTTCTGACAGCATAATACCCTGAAAAGGTATTGGGTATACCAGCACTCTTCCTGGATTGAAAACTTTTTTTTAACCTTGGCGAAATTCGGGCCCCCTGTGTACATGCGCTGTGTCTTGTTGGAGAGGAGGCAGGGACGTGTGTTTTACTGTGCTTGTGAATGTTGACAAGTTTCAATTCAGTTGACAAGGTTGTAATTTTAGAATATGTTTAAGGAGATGAAAACTGGCCATTACCGCAGCCAGAATTTTTATGAGATTAACATTTCTGTTGGGAAGCTTTTAAGCAAAGTACTGTATTCATGCATGAAGATGACAGCGATGGTAACGCTTCATTTAGTGTAAGGAAGTGGGAAGAGTTCAGTAAATGCCGTTGTGGAGATGTTTTCCTGGACGCCCCCATGGTCGTGGTGAACAGAACTGAGGCCAGAGGGCCCGGTGGCAGTCGCCGTTAAAGGGCACCATCCACCGTGTAACCCTGGGGTCCATAACCTGCCAGTGTGAAGACCTCACCTGCAGAGAACACCTGCCTTTAGCTGGTGTTATTGCTGGTGTTTTTCATGTAAGTATTTTTCTTACAATCATTTGAATACATTCAAGTCATTTGTAAACTTTAAAAATGTATAAAGGGCAAAAGTATAAACTGGTCCTTTCCCCAGATTTAGTCACTTATGGCATTTAAATAGGTTATGGTACCTGAAGGGTAGTTTATCTTGGGATAGGCAGGGGAAGTCTGGCTGACCCTTCACCTGAGGGCCGGATGCACCGTTTTCCCGGATCCTCGTGGCGTCCGACATTCACACTGACCGTCCAAGTTTGTCTCCAGAACCAGGAGGAAAATGGCTTTTGTTGCCCATTAGTGTCACGTTCATTGTAATGTCATGAACTTGACTGAGATGAAGTGTTCTCCAGTTGGAACAGATACTGTTTTTCTTGCAATCTTTAAAAATACATGGACCTAAAATTTATTAGCTTAACCCATTGTGGTGAACTGTAAGCAAAGGTTCACCTTTTCTTTTCAGTGACTCTTATCGGCTAGAAGGAAATAGCTGGGAAGAATTTAATGATCAGGGAAATCCAGTATGATTTTCTACACGTGGAAACTCTTGGTTTTGGCTATTGTACCTTATTTTAACTAAGTGTTTATATTTTCCCTAAAGAAACCACTGTGCAAAAAGCAAATTTTAATTTTGAATGATATCATTTCAAAGAATTATGAAGATGATGGGAAGTTTTAATTTTTATAATCACCTATAAAGTGTTCTCTTTATCTTTCTGTTTATAAGTAAATTTTGTATTGATTAAGTAAAACATTTGCATTGATTTAAGGAACAGTAAAGTGAAAGGTACATCTGATTCTAAACCTTACTGAGACGTTGGTACCCATTCCCCAGGGGAGAGGGTGGGGTGACTGATTTGTAGGCTGAGGTTTAGGAGTGGAGGGTGAAGGGTAACTCTGTATAAATAAAGTGCTCAACAGTGTGCAATGATTGTAAATTTACTAAGAATTACGGCCGTCTCATGAATGCTCTACCAGTCCACATAGTTACCTGTTACAAAACACCTTTCTTGCATCAATATACTTCAGGTGTTGCTGTTAACATTTACATGATATTTATTTTAACCGAAATGTTATTCATATTAAATGTTTTTTTCTTTAAAATGAATGTATTATGTGTATAACCCACAAACGCATAATTATCCTATGCCTCATATTTCAATAGTACTGTAATATGGACTTCTTTTGTGAAATACTCTTACTTTGTTTTTGTTATGCTTCAAATACACATACTAAAAGTATTCTGTTGTTAGCTTTGAAAATTGTATAATATCCTAATATAAATAAAAATCTAAAATTGAGTACAATAACATTTTTATGTATCTGTGATTTTCCCCCCCCCCCTAAAATCTAGTGTTGTTTATTTCACTGACTGTCACTTATGGAAACAGTTCTTATTCATTTCCATAATCTTATTATTTTGGAGAAGCTTAAGAATTGAACCAATCAAGGTGATAACAGGGCCCTGACGGACCCTAAGAGGCGGTTTTTAAATATGCAGTAAACGAGGCACATCTTCACAAGTTCCTCTTCTCTGCAGCACGTCGTTTTCTGTCTTTGAATGAGAAAAGTTTTCTAAAATTATAAAGTGTAAAATTTGGGCAGTGGATTAAATTCCTGTCACTGGAGTGTGCTGCTAACAGTGTCACCGACAGGCCGAGTGTCCTTGTCACATAATAAGTGAAGACCGCTCCTGGGTCTGGAAACAATGAGGCCAGAAGGTCTTACTGGGCTAAAACCCGCCAGGCCGGTGGTGGGGTGATGGCTGCAGCCTGCTCATCGGGACCACATTCCAAAGGGATCGGGAGAAGAGAAGCTCATTTGTAACTGACTTACATGGAAGGACCTTTATTTAGTCTGACTGTGCGCATGTACGTGTGAGATTGTAAGTTTTAGGCACGAGATAGTGTTGGACTTGTTAAAGTTTTATTTAGAAAGAATGTTTGTTAATTTGAAACGTCGCTACCAGGCAGATATGTTGAAATGTATTATTAATTGGGGAAGCTATAGTTACCACCGATGCAAACCATCACTGTTGTAATGAAATAGTCTGCCATTATGTAACGTCTGCTTTCCATGCAAAGTTCCAAGCTTCCAGGTACAAAGGTAACGCCCGTGTTGATTGTTACTACATTCTAAGTACTTAGCTGAGTGCCTGGAACATAGTAAGTACCCAATAAACACTTGTCGATGAATGTTTACGTACATGAACTCCTCTCTCTATTTCCTATGAGAGTGATATCACTGCCCCCATTTAGCAGATGAGGAGACTGAGGCCCAGATAGGGGAACGGGTTTTCCCAAGGTCACTGAGAGTCAGATTTTATTCCAGTTCCGCTCCGAGTCTCATGCCGTCATCTGTTGACTGTAGAGGAACCATCCGAGAAAATCCAGAATTGCATCAAAGAGCTGAAATGTAGGTAAGTGAAGACATCCCGCTGTCAGTTGTGGTTTGCTGGGAGTGACGCCCCGCCTGAGTAAAGGGAGGAAAGCCTGCTCAGCAGGTGTGTGGATGCAGCATTTGATTGATGACTGACCCGAGGTGGGGACATGGTGGCTTTGTCACCTGCCAGTAGTGCTGGGGACAGAAGAAAACCCAGGAAGACACCTCGGCAGCATTCGTGAAGACCTGTTATCGGTGATCAAAGGGACGGAAAATGCCACGTATTATGTTCAGTTTGTGTTCACTGGGGACATTATAAGGGCAGGTCTGCCACTTGGACACAGTCCCTATATTTGCTTTTGTAAATTGTCATAATGGCTTCCAAAATCGCTGTTAACATTAACCCCATTTTTAACCCCGTTAGGCAGAGTAAGTCCTTGTGGACTAGCTCAAGGTCACACAGCCTGGAAGTGGTGGGAGCACATAATTTGTCCATTTTGTACTCAAATATGTGCATGGAAAATGAACGCATGAAAAAATATTAGGCAGACAACGAAAAAAAAGGGATTTTGGAAAGAATATGGAGATGTCGACAAAATTCAAGGGAAGTGGTCCATTTAAAAGAATAATGACTCTAATGACTTACAATCCGGATGCCCATTGATTTGAATTCACGTTCTCTCCACTAAGATTGTAAAGACGGGGCGGATTCTCTGCCGTTGTACCTGTTCCAACAGTGTTGCAAAGCTGGGCAGGTCTGCTTTGGGGATTTGTCAGGTGTCTAGTGAAGGATCGATCTCTCCTAATGCTTAAGAACCAGTGTGATGCATTTGTTATCAGACAAAGTGGACCGTGATAGAGAAATCGGAAAATAGGCGGGATGCTATAGATGTGATCTGAATCCCTTAACTTCAGCCTGCATTGTGTTTATGTTTCAGAGAAATTGTGCCTTAATTTTGATAACGTCTAGAAACAGATCTTCAGAGGGCCGGAACTGCCTCCTAATTTTACTTGCCAGCACAAAGGTAGTTCAAGGAAATTCAAGTAAGTTTCAGCCTGATGTGCGTACTTGAGCTTCACCTTGTCACTTCCACTTTCCTTTTAACTCTCCCGTGTGTACTGCGGATACCGCGTTTGGGGAGGTGCCCTGTTGAGGCTCCCCCATAGTGAGGAGGCAATAATGGGATAAATTGGGTGTAAATCACATCAGTGGGGGTTTCTCCTGCTTCTATTGATTTGTCAAAACACTTGATCAGGAAAAGCACAAATGAAAACGGCCCCTTTCTGTCTGGAAGTGAGACAGCATGCTTTTGGGTGGGTTTTGCCTACAAGCCCGAGTCCCTTGACGCTAAAGCTCTCTGACCGGTCTGGCTGGGGTTCTGTGAGCTGGACCCCGGGCGCGACCTCATTCTATCCCATTTGACAGTTCTGGGCACCACTGTCTTCCAGGCAAGGACGTCAAGCTGGCTCCTGTGTACTCGAAACTCAGGTTTATATCTTTCTGCCAGCAAGTGAAGCAATGATCTTGTCTTCCAATAGATTCTGCTTCCTGCGCGATGGCACCGTGCTGCCCACTGTTGTCAGCGAGGCGGCGACACTGGTGTGAGGTTCATTAGACAGAGCCGACCATAGATCCGCAGCCCCTGCTCCTCACTGCTCTCCGGGGATAACCAATCACAAGAAACGACCCTCTTGTTTGGTGTTTGCAGAAGCAGAGAGCAGTTTGATTTCCATCGCCAACCTGTCCACTGGCTGGGTAAATCACGTTTCAGTTTCCTAAGGGTGGGAAGAACATGTAGCCTGTGTGTGTGCGTGTGTGTGTGTTTGCACATGTGTGTGTGCGCGTGTGTGTGCATTGTACTCTGAGATCTGGTGTTTCCATAGGTTCAACCACAGGAATTCACGTGGTAACTTAAAAATGAGGAATTCAAAAAGTATTCACTCTTTAGAAGTGGGTTTAGTATTTTTTTTTTAACCTACCATGATTCCCTGAAATCTAGGAGTACACATCTAATGCCGGCCATGTAAAATGGGCAAGCTTAAATTTGACCCAGGTAATTACAGAAAACAGTTCCCTTTTTGTGTATTTGGGGGCAAAGTGTGGAGCAGGATCTCTTTCTTAACTGGTGTATCTGTTACATCATCAATCTTGGATGCTTATTTCTTTCAATAAAGCTTCATATAAGTGCCATTTTTCCCCAAACGTATGCTAACTGTGAGACTCCAGAAATGATTACAAATCGAGACATGAGTCGTTTTGCAATATATCTAGTACACCGAGGTTGAAAACGGTAGTGCTGTGCCAGCTTACCTTGGGCTTTGTACATTCTCCTTTCTGCTAAATACCTCATCTGCTCAAATAAGCCGGTGACGTTTTCTCCTTCGTGTTTCACAGGCATACCACAGCTGAACTGCAGAAATCTGTCAGCCCTGCTTCTTCCACAGGTTGACTCTGTGCTGCGTGTCTTTAGAGACTTGATCTATTTCCGAATTTTATATGATGATACTCTCCATTTCCAGGATATATTCCAATTTAAAAGAATCTAAAGAGTCTTTAATAATATTCCTTTTAAAACACTCAGCACAAGTCACTGTTCAAAACCCTTGTCTGTATGTGTCAGAAATAAACCCCAAAGTCACTCTGGTTCTAGAAGGAATAGAAATGATATATAATTCCACGATTCCTTTACGAATCCCTCTTCGTCTCCCGCACCTTGCCCCTCTCTGGGCAGCAAGCATTTGTAAGTCAACTTATAAAAATAACGTTTAACATTTTCTGTGGCATCGCACATCTTGCATGCCAGGTATTTTGGTCTTCCAACTATTTCATGACAAGAGATTAAACTTTACATCTTTCTCTCTCTGTATCTATTATTTGTAGGTTTTTAAATATCCTCATTCTTGATTATATATATATATATATATATATATATAATATATAAATATATGTATTTATATATAATATATATCATTATATATCTAATACACACACCCTCAGGTGTTCATTAAGATTTTTTATCATTTTTAAGTCATTATACATGGCTGTCTATAAAATGATTTGGAAGAGTGGCCAGCAGAATAACAACATTTTTCTAGCAATTAGCAGTTCTTTTTTTTCTCAATTACAGTTGACATTCAGTATTATTTGGTATTAGTTTCAGGTACATTAAGGTTTTGTTTACATTCTGGCTATGAAGATGAGTTCAGCCATCACAATGAAAGGTGACTGCCCGACAGGTTACAAGTGAACCCTGAGAAAACCTCCCATGCCCTGCTAACGGAAGCCGTTTTCTTCACCACGTCAATAAGAAGTACGACCATGAACTACAAAGTGACTTCTTGCCTCCAAAGATATTTTTCTGTTATCTTAGTTTACATGAATCACTCACTACTAGTCATTACTTAGGCTGGTGTTTCTCAACCGAGGAGATTTTGCCCCCTAGAGGACGCTGGCAATATCTGGAGACATTTTCGATTGTCAAAACTAGGAGCTGGGTGAGGGGGGAGGAGGTACTACCGGCGTCAAGTGGGCCAAAGCCAGAGATGCCGTAAAGCATTACAGTGCATAGGGTGGCCCTCAGCGGTCATCGTCCAGCCCCAAGGTCGGTGTCCAGGTTGAGAAATCCTCGTGGACCCTGGAAAGCAATCACAGATGGTGGAAACTGAGAACCAAGTTGAATTCTTACATGAGGAGTGGGTCTGTAGACGTTATCAGTGTGAGATCTATTGATTATATGATGCAGAATAGTCATCCTTGAGAAAAACATTGTCCCTTGTTTTATTAGGTTCAGAAAGAAGGCACATTTCCTTATTTGTCTTCCCGTAAGTTGGGATGCATTTCTACAAGGAGACATGCTTGAGAATGCTGATCTTCAGCAAACAAACAAACAAACAAACAAAAACCAGTTAAATGAAAAAATAATTAGTTATTGCAATGTTTTTGTCTTCCTAGCTAAGCCAATTGGATAAGCAGTAGTAGCTTTGTCCATTTGTAACTTACCATTCATTCCTGTGAGGTATTGGTGACAATCAAAAAAGAAAGTATTTTTATTTCTCAGGAAATGGCATGCATTTTAATAGTTTTACAGTAAATTCAAATGCAAAATTAATCTTGAGTTCAACTAATGAAAGATGTGCTTCATGTCTTAAGATGTGTGTGACCGAAAATCAATTAGTTAATGTTCTATAAGTATATATGTAGTTATATTTCTGTATACCGATTCATGAATAACCAGTTTACTAAACTAGACATAAATCTTGGCAGCCTCCTGTATTTAATTCCACATGTCACTTATTTCCGTTACTTTTGACGATTTTGATTAAGCAGTGTTATAGAATTGTTTACCATTTTTAAAATTAGTTTTTACTACTTCGTCTCAGTAGTAAAAGGTTCTGAAGTTACTTACACAAATACATTGTATTTTTTTCAAGAACACATTTTGTATGCAGGAAAGTTGATTCAAAAATTGCCTATTCTTATGATTCAGAGTATGGTGTACAGGCCTAATAGAGAGACATAGAAGTGCCTTAAGATTGTCTGTCTGTCTGTCTGTCTATCTATCTTGCTCTCTAGCTAATCATCTCTCTGTCAAATACTTATGTGTCCTACAGATTTCAGCTGGTTTAAAACCCTGCAAATACTAGACTGTATTAGGATGCCCGTTAGGGCAGGAATTAGGTCTACTTTGTACACTGTTATAGCTTTATCACTTAGCTCGATGCTGGTCCGAGAGGACGCTATAAATATTTGTATTCATTTATTATTGCCCTTACAGCAAATTACCTGAAACACAGTGGCGTGAGTAATACCAGTGTATTATTATCTTACGGTCCTGCAGATCAGAAGTCCCCCGTGAGCCTCATCCATCTAAAATCAAGGTCTCGGCAGGGCTGTGTTCCTTCTGGAGGTCTAGGGGAGAACCAGATCACTTCCTTCCCTGCTTCTATTGGCTGCCTGCACTCTGGTCTGTGATTGTTTCCTCCCTCTCTAGAGCCAGTCCTGGGGAGCGGACCCCTCGTCACACTGCCATCTGTCTGAAGCTGGGCAGAGTTCTCTGCTTTTAAGGACTCATGTGATTAGACTGGGCCACCTGGGTAATCCAAGAAAATCTCCACATCTCAAGGTCCTTGATCTCGGCCAAGCCTCTTTTTGCTATGTAGAATGACATATCCACAGGTGGCAGCTATCCGCGTGTGGACATCTCTGGAAACCTCCAGCAATGTTTATTAAATGCAAAAGGCCCCTGGGACTGTCTTTATGCCCAGTGTGAGTCCTGGGAGCCGGGGAAAGAGGGCAGAGCAAAGGAGAAAGGGCTGAGGGGGCTGGGGATGGGTGGGACCTGGCCAAGCTTCCTCTTCCTGAGCGGGAGGACGCCAGCGTGGCAACCCTGTTCTAGAACATACTTTCTGTGGTTTTTGATCATCGCAACTTACCCATGTTATTGGCGGTTCACAAACATGTACTATACAGCACCCCCTTTGAGTCTTCTGGGAGTCTTAGGATGTAGATATCAATATCTTCCTTTTAAAAATGAGGAAAAGCTGACTGAGATGAAGTTCACTTTTTTTCCGGGCTGCTCAGTTGGGAATATTAAAATGAGGCTCTGAACTCAGATCCCGAGACTTCATTTATGGCGCATGGGCACCCTGGCATCTCTTTACTGGTGAGTACAGACCCATTGAGTTAAAACCAGGGTGACTTTTACATAAACCCACAAGTTAAAGCAAGGGCCACTTGCCCTCCACCAAAGCAGCTGGGTCAAAAAACCATGGTGTTTTCTGGGAATAAAACATGGTGGACCAACTGGGCCCAGGACTCAGCAATGGCTGGGCTTAGTGCCCTGGCTGTTCTTTGTCTCCCTAGGTCAGGCCAGCCGGCCTTTGACAGTGGTCATTCTTAGCCATGAAAATATTCATACAGAAGTAGTGAACTAGCTATGATTCTATCAAGTAGTATGAAATTATAATGAACAAATTCCGTATTTTCCAAAGCAACTGGCCTTCAAATGTAATTATATATCCCACGGCGCCTCTTCCTCCCTCCTTAGAATACGCAGTTGGGAAGGAAGAAAGCTTGTGTGACATGCAGGACAAACGGAGGATGCTGACATTACTCCACGCCAGGCGTTCACACGGAGAGTGCTACGAGCTCACAGAGAGGAACGGAGGATGCTTGGGGTGTCGTCACGCTGGCACGGCCTGAAACATGGCGGCCTCAAGTGAGTCTTATTTTCATGAACACACGTTGGGAAGGGCTTAACTGTGTACTGTGCCAATAAACATCTGTGTATATAAACCCCTCCTCCAAAGAACGGGCAAGATGAATTTAGGTAACATTTTTTTTCATAGTTTCTTCAAATGGTAGAGAAAATTCAGTCAGTATACTCTGCAAACCAGCCCCTTGAACACCGGGAACGGGATGTCCTCTTTTCCTCTTCTCTTAATCAGATTCCCATTCGGAAAGTCTTTGTCGATTAGACCAGTCACACCTCTTGGGTCACTGCCACGCTTCTCCTCCAAATGAGACTTGAGTCTCCCACAGTCTTTGCCATGGAGTCAAAACTGGCCCCTACTGCACTTGGAAGAATTATAATAGAGAACTAGATGTTATCCACCTTTGGGGACGTGCTTGCTTTGTAAATGATTGCTGTATATTACTTTTCCATCTTTAGACTGCCATCCGGTGTCAACCCAGGGTTTTTTGTCTTTCCAAGTCTTGATATTCCCATCTTACAGTGGTACAATGTCATTGTATCTTCATGTAATTACTCGGAGGATTTCCTTGCCTGCGTTTCTGACTCTGGCACTCTAACTTGCTTCAGTCACTGAGAATTATTTTCTTCTCCAACTCGCTCCCTCCCTCTCTGGATTTGCTCCTTCAGCAGCTAGAATGAGGGCGCTCTTTTCCATCATTTCACCTAAAGCATTGATGGGATTGTAATTCCCACTGGTCCTGGGAAGGAGTCAGATTCAGCAGCAGTGTGTCTTGATTGATGTTAAACGATTTATACCTGTTTAGATGCAGCTTTGCAGCCAAGAGCTAGAGTTACAGGTTCCTGGAAGGAGCCGTGTGTTCTGGGACAATTTTCCATTTTAAAAGGGAAAATCCTAACAACCGAAGGTTTGCTAAATCTCCTGCAATGCAGAATGAAATGTAAGGAGAATAACTCTACATTTAGCTGCCAACACTGAATCTAGGAGCAGATTTTTTTTTTCTTTTTTACGGGAAGTGCCATGTCTCTGTATCCAAGGATATCTCCCTCTTCATGTTTTAATTCTCTGGTGCAGAGCAGTGCTTCCTCCCCCTCCCACTTTTTTTTTTTTTTTTTTTTTTTGGTAAAAAAATTAATGACGTTAAATTAAACTCAAGTACTCCTATTTATTTTCAAAGAGAGACTTCTTTAGCAGACCAGATTTTGCTTTTCTTTTTTTTAAAATTAAAATGGGAGTGGAACTTAAAGCCTAACCCTACAGAGAGTAAAAGGTGCGTTGTATAAGCAGTAGCCATTCGCTTTGGTGGTTGGCTTCATCCAGAAGCTTCTGATGGCCTCTGGCTGGCAGAGGATTCAGCACCAGTCAGAAATGATTGCTTCTCTGGTTGAATAATCTGACGACACAGAAAGGTAAGACATACCGCCAGCAACGCTATCTGCCCAGCTCCTAAAGCAGCCGAAGATTTGCTGGCCCAGAGCGCTGCTGTGTTGATGCTCGGCTGCCTGCCTCCCCGGTGCGTGCGCAGCGAGGCTGATCCTGGGATGCTGGAAGCACCTTCGTCCGGGCAAGCGGTATCGTGCATCGTGACACGCAGCTCCCCGGACGTGCCGCTCCATCATCGTGCACTCAGCCGCCGGGAATAGGGAAGTCATAGGGTGGCTCCTGGGAACAATGCTTTGCTTACCTGGCTTCCTGCCCTCCGCTCTTGGAGCCGGCCTGGAAAAGGGGGCTTGAAGCCTGTCTCCCAAAT
Organism: Rhinolophus sinicus; assembly: GCF_036562045.2. NCBI lineage: Eukaryota > Metazoa > Chordata > Mammalia > Chiroptera > Rhinolophidae > Rhinolophus > Rhinolophus sinicus. Next base: position 66,057,283 of record NC_133761.1, read on the forward strand.
GGTAAAGAAACAATAGAAACTATTGATTTCCCCATTCTTTGAAGAGCTAAGCAGCAGTCCAAGAAATCGTGAAATAGAATATCACAGAGTGGGTCCGGCTGCTTGTCCAGCAGAAGCAAATGGGGCCCTTTACAGCTCACCTGCTGCCCAGGACCATGGCCTTGGAGTGTGATTCTGAATAGAGAGCAGGTGAACCACCAGACATGCAGCTTTTCCTGGCTAGGTAGGAGGCTGGAATGGTCCTCACTCCTCCGACTCGTTCTCCCAGTTACATCTGTGGTGCCAGGCTGGCCACTGGACTCTGAAGAACCGCCCAGGAGCCAGTGTCAACTTCCGCTTATTAGTAACCACATTGCCCCATCCTGGTCTCTAGAGCACCTTTCATTTGGAGATGAGCTCTAGCACCCCACTACAGACATACCCTTTTCTGGGCCCCAAGAGCTTCGCGATGGGAGACCTCGCCTTTATAGTCACGAATGTAATCTGATTGCTTGGGATGTCATCAGAGTCCAGTCTGGGGGGGCCACATCCTACATTTTATTAAACGGTTTCTAAACATGTCCTGCCTCCAGAACTGTGCCATCATGAATGGCACTTTACAGGAGCCTCAGGGACGGTCTTCCTGTCCCGTCCAAAAGGCCTGTGAAGTTGAAATGCAATATTTCATTTCTGACACTTAATCTATGAGGGTGTCCTCGGAGCGCTATTATGCCTTTAAAGTCATTCTCTGATTGTGTGGTGCTGACGGGGCTACCGGGACGCTTTGGGCTTTATACACAGGCTCTGGGAAGGTTAGAGTAAGATGCCTGTTGTTAGGAGTTCCTGTAGAACTCGAGTTAGTCAGAAAGAGTACGCTGTTAACTCAAATGGTTTCTGGTGCCCTTCAGGCGGGATTATCAGCTAAACATTTCTAACAGGATGGGTTTTGGAATCAGGCACACTTGGCCTTCGTTCCTCTCGCTGCCGCCTGGAACTGTACGGTGTGTGCCATCACTCGGAGCCTCCATGTCTTCATCTGGGAAACAGAGATTAAAAAATAATATTTATTTCACAGTTTGCTTGTAAAGGCAAAATAAGCCCCCTCACACAACACCTGCTACATCATTGGTAAAGCCAGAAACTTCGTTGTCAAATAGGTCATGCAGCTCACAATCAACTTGCCCCTCTACTCCCACCCTGATTCTTCTCTCTGTATTATTTTGGGGACCACGTCCAGATCCGTTTCCTACCTTGGTCTCCCAGCTGTGTCCCAGGGATGACCTGTGAGCCGTTGTCCCAGCCATGAGCACGGAAGTGGAACAGGTTCTTAGCAGCTGCAAAAATAACTGTACTATTCACTTCTAGTAGGTGACAATTGCAGCTGTCCCCAAAGCCCAAAGCTACCAACAATGACGAGACTTCAAAGTCCTCCCATGGAAGGAACCCCAGTCCCTCTTAGTGTACCCACACGTGTTTTGGGTCACGCAGTCTCCACTTGGCCACTCTGTGCTTAGGTGGTGAGCACGCGTCCTTGAGGGTGTGAAGTAAAGACTGGTGATGGAAGTGATTCTTGGTCACCACTGTGACTGTTCTTTGTTGACCGTCACCTCTCCTCTAACGCTGACAGGCCATCAATGCGTTTATAGGACAAGCAAGTGGGGTTCTGGGTTGGATGGGGCCTCAAGCTAAAACAATTCTGGAGAGCCTCTTTAAAAAAAAAAAAAGATAACTAAATGAAAATGCAGAGTTAGATAAGAGAGTAAACACAGGAGAAAAAAATCACAACAAATCATGACAATTAAAAAGATGAGGAATACCACAAACACGCTAGAGTTCAGAAAAACAACCTAAGGTTTTATTATTAGATGCTTAACCTACATTTACAGTTTTTTTTTCCTACTTTTCGGGGGGGGCCCTCATATTCTTTTTGACGTCTTCAGATGACAGCAATTTGGTAATTTCATGTTATAAAGCATGCTCAGTTTTAAAAAATTGTTTTAAAACACTTTCTTTATCTTTAAAAAGTTAGTGATAGTTTGGAAAAGCTTTCCTTAGCTTCATAAGTTATTTTTAGTGACAAACATCGAGTAAATGCTAGGGTAGTTATTTTCCTTCAAATTTGAGCTAGTGATATTTGGGAGAAAAATTCTGTCTACCTTCTGGTTCCAAACATTTAAAAGGTTGTTTCTCTTGGGTTATTTACATACTTTCCATCAGAAGGACTCAGTACATCCACGTCATGACATGGCCGCTCTCCTGTCCCTTCATTTCACAGCTTGGGCTGAACCAGCACCCGGGGCGGGGGGGCAGGAGGATTTCTGGAAGTCTTGTGTCTGGGCGGAGGGCCAGCAGTCATCTCACTGTGAACAGAACTTCCTGAGACCCACATAGATCTGTCCCACAGACCCCAAACTAAATATATCCCCAACTCCACTTCCTCTCAACTGTGTCCCATCACCATGCCAACCTGAGAGGAAACATGGCCCAAAGGAAACTGCAGTAAAAAGACAGAGTGACCTCAATGCAGTTTGGTCACGATATCCTACTTTTGTAAGTTTGACCAAAAACAAACAAAGCAGAAAACCCCCAAACCGCCATTTGTTGATGGGTTGTTCATCCCCTTGCAGACTGCATGGAAGCTCACGCTTCCTCAGCTCCGTGGGATGTGCTCACGGCCCCAGGCGTCCCAGTGCTGGTTGTGTCCAGGGGGAGCTGCCCAGCTGCCCGGCCTGGTTCCAGCGTGATGCCCCAGACTCCCTCTCTGGTGCCCGCCTCCAGGGCATAGCTCCCAGTGCCCTCCTGCAGTGTTCTCTCTGCCTACTGGGCAGTCCTCTCAGGTGGCGTTCCTGCAGGACTCGGGAGCCTTCCTCACTGTCCACCCAGCCTGTGGACAATTCACCTCATGCCGCTGTGGATGTGCCAGCTGCCGGACAGCTGCTCTGCCCGCACCTCCCCCTTCCTCCATACCCCTCCCTCCAAGTCTCTTTTTTCCTTGCTCCAACAGGTGCAGTGGACAGATGACCAAAACCATGACAAGGAAATGTCCCGCCAGCAGAGAAGCTGCAGCCTCCTGCCCTGTGGGCCCCTGACCCTCACCGGTCATATGTGGCGTTCTTCTTGTGTGCATTGCATGACGGACAGCAGCATCTGTCTGCCTGAGGACTCCCTGCCAGGTTGGCTGCTCACATCGCAGGTGTTTCTCCCGCTCCTTTCCTCAGCCATCCGCTTACGGATGTAGAAGCTCACGGTGGGAGTGGGTACGGGGTGACCGTGGTTGCGCGAGCCCTGAACTTCTCGTCCCTCCTTGAAGTGGTGTCGGTCGCCAGTAGTTGGTGTTGTGTTAGAATATTTCCTTCCTCAGGGGGCTGGGGGAGGTCTGAGTTGCCAAGTGCAGGGTAACAGACGAAGATGATTTATAAGGCAGAGTCTTGTTTTTCAACCCAACGAAGCATATTAATCAGGATTTTGTGGATCCATCACTGTCCATGATGTACCCCACTTTTATCCAAGCTGCAACTCTCCGTTCTTTCTTCTCTTCTTTTTGCCATGTGTGTCTCCCCATCTCTTCTTCCTTTAAGGTAGGTTAGACTGCATTCCAAGGAGCTCCTCAATTTAAAAGCACGGAACCTTAAACATCAGAGGGCCCAGCTGTTTCACAGCCAGTGGCAATCGGTAGCTGTGCTGTCCCGACAAACACCTTTGAAAGGACCCGTCCTTGTCTGCGATCCGTGGAGCCACCCCTTCTAATAAAGGGATTTCAGCCCTTCCTTAGCTGCCGTTAACTAATAGCTCATCACATCTTTGTCCGTTTGTCTCAGAACTATTCTGAATATCGTCACTGCTTGTTTTGTCCTTGACCCGCCCCTGTCCACTGGCACATGAGCTGCCACCAACATTATATTTCTGACGTCACTGTCCTTTGGTTAGTTCACACCCAGGAACTGGGCACATCTAAGGTACTTTTCCATTGGGCAAGTTCTTTTTATTGGGAAGGGTGGGGCCACACTTGAATAGATAGTAATCTCTGGAGGGAGAAGAGCTCATTCATGACAGCAAAGTCAGCCCCAGTCAGTAAAATCTCACGTGACTGAAGAACTGCCTTCAAGTAAAGAACCCAAGGAAAACAAAATAACCCTCTCCACAAGCCCAGCACACACCACACACACACACACACACACACACACACACACACACACCCCAAACACATCCTAAAGACAGTACCAAAGTTCACAATGTGTGTGCATAATGAGACTTCAGTGATGGGAGGAGTGAATTATTCAGGAAAAATACTTTTTTTTTTTTTTTTTTTTTTTTTTTTTAATGTTTAAGAATCTTGTGTGGTGTAGAATCACAAAAGAGCAGGGAGAGAGGAGAGAATTCCCCAAAGAAAGTCTATCTTGTTGACTGACAGACCGAATCAATGGCACATAGATTCTTTAAACTTTTAAAGTTTCCAATTAAAGATGAAAATTAAGTACAAACAGTCTCATTTGTACCGTTCTCAGGTTTTAAAGCACAAGGAGAATGGCCTAATGAGGAGGCATTCCCCTATCCAATACACGCAACGTGGCTGATACTGCTTTTGAGTTTGAGAGGAGACCTTTGAGTCTAACCTGCCAGGAATCCAGACCAGCAAAAGCTCCGTCAAATCTGTGCGTATCTGATGCAGCGGAAATAATGGGACAACGTGTCGCCATCTTCAGTTAAAATAATAATTGATGCAGCACATTTGTTCATGGTCTCTCCATGCAGGTGGATGAGCCTTTACGCTATTCAAAGCCACTCTGTTCTCCCTTCCGCTTGATGTTACCTTCTGAGGGCTCAGCTGCACGTGGCCTCTTAAGTCGCAATATGCCAGCCATTCCCACGGCTGTCAGCTTTGGTGTTCAGCTCCTGTCCTTCCAGTACTTACTGCATTGCTGACAATTACACTGTATACACACCGATTTTTATGGGACCATCCATGCATTTTTCACATACGGAAAATTCTGGGTTTCTAAACCACACACCTCATAATAATAATAATAATATGACAAACCTATGTGTACACATAAGCCTACACTTGTATGGGTGAAAAGGAAGACTGGAGCTTTAAATAAAAGCAATGGCAGGTCCAAACTGATATCTCCATTGGAGCACATTGTCTTAAATATTTTTAATACTCAGTGAATGTTCTGGTTGAGAGTTACCAGCCATTAGACTTGAACAGATTTGTTCTCCGAGAGTTGTTTTAACTTGATCCAAAAACAGAAGACATCGCCTTGCACCAGGGATGTAACAAGGTCCCCCTTGAAGAAATAATACGTCGCTGCCAATACATGTCCCCTTCCCCTCCTGCAGCTGTGCCAGGGCAAGGCAACCCCCCAGTCCGGGGAGCTCGGCAAGTTGTCAGGCTCACAGGGTTGCATTTGCGTCTAAGTTTTAGGTTAGAATTCCCATGTAACTGACAGTTCAACAGGACCAGTAGCCTGCAGAGAAGCTTTGTGTGAGTCAGAAAAGAGAGTCCCTGTCCTCAAGACATTTTATCTTCATCTGTCACAAATTGTGATGTACTAATTGATTTGGAACAAGACTCTTTACTGCCACCTGCTGGAAGAAAGGGCGCAATCAATTTGCAAATCTGACTACACGAGACGGCTTGTGGGGGCCCTGAACCCACAAGTTTTTTTAGTTTGGATTTTCATAAAATTGAAATTTTCTTTTAAATAAATAGACCACGTAACATAAGGAACTTAATAAAAGTCGAAGCCTTTGTTTGTGGGAGTCGGTCCACGGAGCGCTGTATTTTCATAATAATTTTTAAAAGGCTGACAAATACCACAAACCACAGGAAAATAACAATATGTGTGTTAATTAGCTGCTTGCAAACTCTCAGTTTTCTCTTTCAAATGACAAACGTTTTTCTCACGGTTCTAATAGAGAAAATAGAAACACAATTCAGTCTCTTTTCCTACACAGTTGATAAAATGTTTTTATTACTGTTAGACGAGATGCATAAAACGTGATGTCACACACGAACGTGCCACAGGCTTGTTGTGTCCTACGAACAAAGGGACTCTTGCTGACTTTGTTTCGTTTGATTCCCGTCTATTTCGCTTGATTCCCACGGTGTTTTGCCGTTGTGTGGACTTTCATCATCAGACAGAAGAGAGAACATCCGTTCTGACTGGGTGCTTGGGGGAGATGCAGGTACCCAGGATGGTGACCGTGCGGTTTCCGGGTTCGCCTCTGCCTTTGCATATTTTACACCTCGTTTCTTCGTCCCTTGTCACTGTGCAGTCCCTCCCAGTCCCAGACGCCACAATCACACTGCGTGTGGTGTGTGGCCACACATGTCACAGTGTGCAGTGAATAGACTCACTGGGTCTTCAAATCCATCTCCTGAGAGTGATGAGCCTTAAGTCCGCTGTCCATGGAAGTGACTGAAAACCACATAAAACACCTGGACAGTCCGCCCAACATCTCCCTGGTCGCTCCACGGACAACATCGTGTGCCCTGGATTTGAGGAGCAGAAATCAGTCAGTGCTTGAAGTGCCTTAGGCAAACAGAGGTGACCGAGGGCAGGACCCCACAAAAATTCAGGGCCCTGCCACCTCACGGAAGGTTCTGGGAGTGCGATGGTCTGGAGCGTGCCATGGTGACCTCTGAGGCCCAGAGCAAGTTGCTGCACCTGCACCGCCTGTGACAGCCGGGAGGCTGTCTGAGTGTTGGAGGCACTGTATACCGCCTTCCAATGTGCTACCTGAGCATCCAAAGAGTCATTCATAAAGTTGCCTGTTCTGAGCGGACCATGAAGAAGAAAGCTTGAGCTCCGTTGGTTTGGACTTCATTCTCAAGAGGAAAATGCCTCCACCAGGGGACCCGGTGCTTCTGCTGCTAAGCTGGGAGACGAAACCCACTTGTGGTCATTTGGGGTCCTGCCCTGAACCAACGGGCGCACGGTTTTCTGGTGGAAGTGACCACATCTGATGACCCAGGACAGCTTGGGTTGCAGCTACAGAATGGGGGCCTGTGGGCCGTCGGGAACCCACAGTACCTCTACTGCTCCCAGGCCCCCATTGCAAGGCTCAGAGGAAAAAGGAAGGACAGGTCAGCCCTCAGACCCTTCTGGAATGAAGGTTTGCAGCAGTCCAGCAGGTGACCATCCCAGAGAGGTCGAAGGAAAGCCAGACAGGGCACTAAGAATGGAGCGGGGCATAGCGACCACCACCTGGTGACCAACCACAGAAACAGGCACTGTCACAGCGTCCCGTGTGTTCTCTTTTTCCCTTGTGTGTGTGTGTTTGTCACATGGGTTTGCTACTTTCTTCTTTTTCCTCATTCTCACATTTATTTCTGTTACGCGTTGTTGGATGTTAACTTTGTGATTTAGCCTGTACGTCATAGGATTTGCACTAAGGGACCCGGCCTGACTGTGACCAGTCATTAACAGGCAGCAGTGGACCAGGATTCTTATTTCAGGGAAGGAAGGGGACTATTTTTACATACGAAAGCTCTTTTTAGGTGGAAATAATGCATTTGTTTTGTTCATGTACAGCAGTTCAGACATGGATGCAAATAAGAGTGCCTATAGAAGCTGGGGAGACAAGGGTTGACTGTGCTGGTTATCAATTTATTACATCTCACCTCCAACTTCATTGCCTGCTCTAGAAAAATGGAGCTGGGCCCTCTGTACATTGTTCCTTCGCCAGCAGGTGCAATGCTAAACTTGTCAGCAGGGGGCGCTGGAGAGACATTAGAGGAGGAAAGGGCTTTGCTTCCTGTTTCTGGAATGTTCCACGAGTGTGGTTACAATAACTAACTTTTGCACATTTTACAAAAGTATATCACTGTGTGAACACTGTGATATACTTGGTCACCACCCCTGACCCCGGGAGGACCCTTGCAGTGAGGGGGTCCCAAATCTCAGGCTTCAAAGCCATGTATATAATTGTCTTGAGTGGGTTCCCCCCAACCCCGGAAAGTATGTATTTCCAAGTTTCCTAAACATTTCACCTCTATCTCATCCTTACCTCCATCCTTCCCCTCTTTTAATTGCTTTAATTGGGTTTGATCTTTTCTCATCTTTTTTCTAACCAACTCCATGTTGGTGGCCTGAAGTAAGAAGGTGCTGGGTTAACTGTAACTGGACAGAACCTGTTGTCACAGAACTTGGCAATCCTGGGAATCTATGTGGTATTTTACTAAATTAAACCACATAAAAAAGTAGAAGTTGCCTTTCCTGCCTCTCATTCACCCCCCCCCCCCCGCCCCAGTATCATTTATCCATTTCTCACATTTTTCTGGACGTCTTCCAATGAAGGAAGCAAAAATAGCTCATGTTTTCATTTGACAATTCTCCATCTTCAATTTTTTCTCCCCTAAGAAAAGTGTTTCACTCTTGAGGTTTGTGTGCTCTGAGGAATATTCTTGATAGGAAAGCATTCTGTCCGCCTCTGTGCATCCGTTGTCATAATGTCAACAAATGTCTCCTGGGTTTGAAAACATACCAGTTATGTGTTTAAAGTCAGATTACCAGTAATGGCTTACATGTTGTCTTGGCTAACTGGAGGAAATGATCACTCTTAATTAATAAACATTTATATTTTGACATGAGTTTGTTTAGAATGAATTTTAGCCTAAAAGATGTATTAATCCTGAGAATAGAGGAATTTATGAATTAAGTATGGAGGTCTTTGTGAGAACTGCTAACATCCCTTGTTGAAATCTGTGGCCTCGCTTCCTACTTCTCGTTTCTACCTTCTCTCAAATACCTTTACTATTTTTATTCATTCTTTTAACTGAAGCTTCTAAAACACGTCTCCAACTTTTCACCAGACTCCTTTCCCTTCCCCACCCATGTGAGCAAGTTCAAGCACTATTTCTGATGTCCTTCTTTTATTCCCTAAACCTGACATCAGCCAATGAAAAAAGACATTCTTTTTTTTTTTGGGGGGGGGGGCAATGTTTATTAGTTACCAAAAATATAGAGGTGTCACCAATGGTGTTTATGAAAAGTACCCCCTTAATTATAGTCACATGATGATTGAAAACTGCAAACATCCAAGTTAAGTAAAATGCAAAGTACTGGTTGTTGGACGAATTTTAAAATATTTTGAGCATTTACTTTTAGGGAGCATGGACTGTTTCCTGGTTCTTCTGTGTATTGTAAGCCATCGATATTTAGATGAGTCCCAAAGTGAGCAGTGTGAGAGATGGATTTGTGCTCGGTTTGATTGCCTCAATGTTTTCCCCGCCTTTAGTCCCAATCTAATTTCAAGAGGCTTTGCTGTCAAACATTTCAGAAGCTGAGGACGGATCAGTGGTGGAAAACGAGCAATGCCATCTCCTGATATGGTGAAGCATTGTCAGACTCATGGGACAAGCACAGAGCAGAAGGGGAAAATGATTTATTTTATTACATAATATTTAGGGTCTGGTTCTTGTTACTTTGCAGTTTGGAAAGAACTACATTGATTTGACTGAAGTAAATACATAAGTGAAAACTTGAGAGGGAGCTGAGAGATGGATATCTTTTAATTGGGATTGTGTGGATGGTTCAAACTCTGAATAGTTCCAGCCATAATACCAGTTACCTAGAAAGGAAAATTGTTATGTGTATGCATAGAAATGACCCCATGATTTGCTTCCTTAAAGAAAATCTGTGTTTCTAATTTTTACAAATCATTTACGTAATTCATGATAAGTATTTTTTCTCGGTCATAAACAACTGTAAAAATTCCGAATTGGAGTAAAAGAGCTAAGTATTAAATATTTAGAAAATGTTTTCAAAAGGAAGTTAAACCTTCATTTACTCAGCAGGGTTAAGACTTTCTCTTTTCTTTACATATTTTGCAGAGTTTTGTGAGGATTAGAAAAATATGGAAAGCACACAGTACTAGTTCAATAATTGCATTGCGGACATGGTATTAAATGACAGGATGAAAGTTGTGGAAAGAAAGCAGAAAAGTTTGGGTGCTGTTAGAGTGAATGAAATAACTATGTGATGCTTAGGCAGTAAACAGTCGCTTTATGAGCACGGCAGGAGCAGTCTGGATGTGCTGTGGGGGAAGGAAAGGGCGACCTTTATTTATCCCGAGGAAGGAAATGCTGCATCCACGAGGGTAAACAGGATTCTTGAACTATGAAGGGTCGACGCGTGATTCATGAGCTGAATGAAAGTGGATCGCATCTGTGGCACCCAACCCCCCATAAGAGGAAGGTTGACTGTCATGATTCAACCGGCAAAAGGCCTGCGTTTCTGCATCTACACTCAGATGTTTGTCGAAGGCATGCGGGGCTCCCCAGGGTCTTTGGAAGGATTTTTGTACTCATGCTCGGGTGGATCAAAATTTTGTTCTTTTTCCAGAATCCTCCATCTGGGAGTCAGCTGTCAAGCCCATGTGCGTACTTTCCCCTAGAGGGTAAAGGAAGAGGAGGAGGGAAGAAAATTAAGGACACAGCTACCGGTTGTCTTTCTTCTCACCCAAATGTCAGGTCCATGCTAGTGATACCTGGAGATGCTGGCAGGAAGAGGGGCGGGTTGCGTGCAGGCAGCCGCCTTGGGAAATGCGACGTTGCTCCGTCTCTGTGGGGGAAGCAGCTGGGTGTGGTGGAAAGAGCAGAACCACTTGTATTAGGTTGGACCTGAGTTCAAGTCCTGACACAGCTGCATGATCCCTGCAACCTCAGCCAAGCGACTTGGTCTCTTGCTTTAGTTTCAGTCGCCGTGCAGAGGTGAGGGTACCGACCTTTGGAAACTTGGTGTGTAAAACAGAGTGATGTCAAGGGGTCACGTACTAAGGCGTGTTCTGGCGATCTTGGGTCATCTAATTACCTCCCTTAGGGTGTTTTTTCCATAACATTGTTTGAGATGCTTTGGGCTAGTGCCGCTCTCAGAATGGGGCAGGTTGTAGTAAATGATAGCTCTTACCTGTGGGTTTCTAAGGGTACAACTTAGGGATCTCTCAGTATAGAAGGGGTTGTCTTTGGTCCAATATCGAGCTAATAATGAATACGGAAAGTTCCTGTAGGAACAAGGCTATGGTAATTAGGGCCCACCTCGTCTGTGTCGCGATTTTCTTTTTGCCTGTTTATAGTGAAGTACGTCAACCCTGAAATGCAGGAGTTTGAGGATACATTTTGGAACCACATAAATGAACTTCGGCAAATTAAACACACCCACATCCCTCGTAGAGACAATATACGATGCTGTCTTTGTTTTGGTTCATGTTAAAACAAGCTAGTTTAAGAGCTCATATGATGCTTACTGACTATCGTTCTAAGTGCTTTAGAAATCATTTGATTCTCATTAAACCCCAGGGGGTAAATACTACTATTTTCTCCATTTCCTACATCATGGAACTGACACACAAGGAAGTTAAGTAACTTCCCAAAGTGACACATCCCCTGAGCTGGAACTTGGACCCAAAAAGTGGACCCCCATGTCCTGTCATGGAAGATGAGGTGACTGAGAAGGAACAGCAGAGATATAGTGATTCCCTAATTTTCCAGCAAGAAATGAATTTTTTCATCCTCTTCCTTCTGCTTAAGGCTTGAAACACAAACAATTTTCTACTTGGCATTGTGAAATCAGTGAGTGACGTTTCACTCTCACTGATGTAACATGCAAGGGATTAATCATTATAGAGCTATGGTTTTGATAAAATCTTCAGTTCAAGCCATCGTGTCATTTTTGTTAAGACTCCCCAGGTAAGTTTACCTTCATCTGTCCCCATTCTCTTAGTGACACGAATTCTCGGTGAGCTTCATTTCTGTAAATCACTGTCTATTGGATGAACGGGCCTAACCACACATGTTCAAGATGACATGCATCTTTGATTGGAGTACATAAAATTATGGGGTGAACACATACTGACTTCTCTTTCATGGAAAAGTGCCAGGTACTTTCTTTTCCAAACAGAGTGTTTTTGGAGAGGCCAGCATTGTTCTAATCTCAGAGAGCCGTAAGAAAGCGTGTGCGTTCAAAGGCACATCCCAGCTCTGTAACCAGACAGACCTGGGGTAGGGGCCAGGCTCTTTATTTCTCTTTGTAGCTGTTGAGATTTTGGACAAATTATTAACCTTTTAGAGTTTCCCTTTCCTTCCAGAGTTGAGAGGATTCAATAAGACAACGCATGAAAAGCACTTAGCATATTAAGTTTTCAAAACACACTGGCAATTATGCTATTTTAATAACAGCAAAACAAACAATGTTCTTGGTACATAGGACCTGTTCAGATAAAGTCCTTCCTTAATTTCATGGGTACCCGTGGAACGCTTGGGTGATAGCAACGTTGTTTTTCCCTTAACCGAGATTTTTAAATGGTTTTTGTTTGGTTTTGTTTTTGAAAAGGTGCTAATCCCCTTTCTGACCTCGAAGTTGTTTCCTTAATCCCACAGACAAATCAGACGTAGCCAGAACCTTTTAATCAGAACATTTATTGGGCATGGCCCTCGTCCTGGGAGACAGAATTGGTGCTTCCAAGTCCTTGCTGAATGATTTATTTGTATATAGAGGCTTTGAAAAAGTGAGTAGACAAATGTTTCGCTTTTATGTAATACAGCTGTGGTCACATATAAACTCGTGTGTGTGTGTGTGTGTGTGTGTGTGTTTCTGTCTTCTTTCTCCCCCACATCATAAGGGGGCTGAAGTGTTAACATAATTCCCTTCCATTTAAGCTTTATACAGTCGGTACCCCTCTCCTCCCTGCCAAATACCAATGACTAATGGTGAGGCCCGGTTATCGCCGCCACTGTATTACCTGCTTTTCAGAAGTTACCTGAATTCTCACATCCTATTTCCCCACTTTTCCAGCTGAGAAAGTGGGGGTTCAGGGAGTTTAAGGACCTGAGCAAGAACCCACCAGTGCCAGAAGCAGAGTGGCCATCGGCTTCTGACCGCCGGGCCTGTGCCAAGACTGCTGCCCTGTATCCCTTCTGCTCTGAGGTTTGGCTCACGGGGAATGGTCACACCGCCCGCCTGAGCCCCCTGCCCAGCGCTCCCAGTGCGGTTCCTTTCTCCATATGCGGAGTTGGCTGCATTTCTTTTTTTTTTTTTTCTGCTTTAAAATGGAAATCAATGAATGATACACATGGTCCAATCACAGAGATGTAATTGAGAGAATTGGAGGGAAAGGTGACCCCTCTGACGTGGCAGCAAAGTCTTCCAGCAACGAAAACACCCAGAACAGCGGACTTCACTCCGCGCTAAGCGCTGCAGGGGAGCGGTTCCATCTGCTCTTCGCCATAACGTTCTCCCTAAATTAATTCCTGGAGAAATTACAGGCAAATAGCACCTCCCCCGCGGTAGTTTTTTTTTTTTTTTTTCTTCAGTAAGATAAGGATTAAGAAACCCCGTGGCCCAGGGAAAAACCCATTTTGCAGTCTCTTTGTACTGACAAACTCCCACTGTCAAAAACACTATATAACATTTTACTAGTTTGCAAAAGATGAAAATGTAACCAGATGTTAAATTCAAGAAGCAAGTTAACAACTCCTGTTTTCAAATGGGTAGGTTTCCACCTTGAAAAGGAAAGAAACAAAGGACACCGTTCCCCAGCCACAGCGTAAAAAAAGAAAGAAAGAAAAAAAAAAAAAGTCGAGTCGTTTCTGACTTGAGTTTTATAATCATTTAGTCTCACAGGATGGAGCTTGTGAATAATGGGATATGTGCTAATTACCTGAACTCCGGGTAGGCTTTACAAATGCCTTCTTTTGAACCCCGAAGGCTGGGTTTCCTGAACACAGTAATTAAATAACTTGTACCCGGTGACATTATGGCCACACATAGGCCATGCCTCCACGCAGGAACTCTTCCTGTTGTTTGGATGTGACATATCTTTGGCTCTGCCATGGCGATGTCTCACCCATCCCCGACCTGCTGCTTGGCACAAAAGCTTTATTGAAATGAAAGCCTTTCAGAGGCCATTTCCCCACCTGACTCCTTAATCAGGGCCGGCATCTCCACCTCGTCCTGCCACGCGCCCCGGTGAGTGCACACCGGAAATGCGAGAGACAAATAGGAGCAGGAATGCGTCCGGCGAGTGAGGGTGGACATGTTTTTATTATTGGTCTTTTGATGGATCGCACCCAATTCTTGGGGAAACATGCCCTGTGGCATTTTTCATCAGTATCCCAGAAGGATTTTTCAGTGTTTTACCTTTGGGTCCTTGAAGAATAAGTCTTGGGTTCTGTAATAGCTATAGAAATCTCCTCCATTGATGTGTAAGCGTGATAAGAAACTCTCCTTTTGATTAAGAGACGCTCCGGAGATTGAGGAACATTACAATAGATGAAATAGGGACAGATGTCCATCACCTCATTAAATCAGGCCTCTGTGAAAGACAAAGTGAAGTGTAAAAGAATATTTGACTCTTCTTATTAAAACCTGCGTGGTTTTTACTCCCCTTGTCTAAGTTTTCCTTTCCCGTTTCATCCTGTGATGTGCTAAAACGGTCAGTCCTTATTCTAAACCTTGTTGGCGAAGACAGGATGGAAATAATCAGAACTGGGCTCCAATCTGAAATTTCAGATAGGCTGAGGGACAGTGGTGGCTCCAAGGCAGTGTGGGTCCATTTGTTGCAAGTCCTGCAAACTCTGATTTCTGAGGTCCATTTCTCTGACGGTGTCTGCAGCTTTCTGGATGCTTGTATCTTGTCATGTGAGATGGGACAGAGAAAATGTGTTCTTGAAGACATTCTAGTACTCTAGATGGGAATGCAAAGAAGGAATAATTAGCTACTCCGCTTTCAGAATGTTTTAAATGAAGGAAGAAGGACATTTCAGTTACAAATAACGCCTTAACCATGAGTCGTGCAGGCGGGGCTTCAGAACTCGATATGAGCACATGTAAAAAGTGCCCCTTAGCCAGGAATCAATTGGTCGATTTAAAAATCTATATTGGAATGGAAGCGTTCAAGCGGCATTTATACATCACTGATTCAGTAGCTTCCACATCAAGTTTGGGTTTTACGTGGATGAGTCTGTTTGCAGGCCTGGGCACATCTCTCCAGAACTCCAGATCCACGCGCTACGAACTGTCTCTCAGTTTTTCCTCCCACTCTCCCTCCCTTCTTTCTTCTCTGAATAAAACTGAGCGCTTACTCTGTCCCAAGCATTATGTACTGGCCTATATGGCATCTACGGGATTTAAAACCTAAAGAGGAGACACAGCAAAGACATAGCTTCACAAATACATGATTCATTACAAAAGGGATCAGTGACAAATGTTGAATTTCCCACAGAAATTTGACCATTCCGTTACCTTTCCTCTTTCTGTTGTATCACCGTCCGTTGAATTACACAGATGTGAAATCCAGGAGTTCTAGACTTTCCTCTCCATAAATCCAACCTCTAAAAGTAGTTGGGCCAGTTGTACCTTCTTAGCATGTGGTGCGTCAGTCCCTTCTTTTAATTCCCCTGTTTCTGACTATAGAATGTCATTTCCCTCACCTGTGTTTCAATAATTGTGACGCTAGTATTTTTCTTAGAGTGTCTCCTTCCAGTGCAGCCTTCATATTCCTCTCCGCTATCATATACTGATTGCCTATTAGTGCCAGACAGTGTGCTAAATCCTCTTTCTAGCATGTAGATCTGATACTGATTCCCCTTTTCCAGCTTATAAATGTCCCAGGGCTTGTCATAGCCTCTAGGACGAATGTCAGACTTCTCGTCAGGGTACATATCATCTTTCAGACTATGCCCCCACATTTCTTTTTCTTTATTTTTATTAGTTTATTCATCCATCCATCCATCTGTCATCCATCCATCCATCCATCCATCCATCCATCCATCCATCATCCATCTATCCGTCCATTCATCCATCCATCCATCTATCCATCCATTCGTCCATCCGTCCATCCATCCATCCATCCATCTATCATCCATCCATCCATCCATCCATCCATCTATCATCCATCCATCCATCCATCCATCCATCCATCCATCCATTCGTCCGTCTGTCCATCCATCCATCCATCTATCATCCATCCATCTATCCGTCCATTCATCCATCCGTCCATCCATCCATCCATCCGTCCGTCCATCCACCCACCCATTCACTTTCGCCTCCTCTCACAGTCTTCACCATTATTTCTTACCTTACCCAAACTTTTCATGACTCTGGGTCTTTTCAAATATTTGTCTCTGTGCTTCCCATCTAGTCTCCCACTGACAAAACTTCTACCTACCCTTTAAGCTCTTATTTTAATTCTTTCTTCCTCGCTGAAGTAGATTCTGATTTCCCTACCTCGCGTACGCCTCTGTTTTACACTATCGTGTTACATTGACAATATACCACTTGCATTAGACACCAAGGTCTTTGAGGCCGGAGACTGTATCTCGTTTATTCTTGGGTCCCAATGCCAGTCTCATTCCTTGCACACACTAGATGCCCAATAAGAACCTTGCATACGGCTCTGAGACTTAAGGAGCTGACATCTGGTTTGTTTTCATTTATCAGTCAGTTACCCAACATTCTGTTACTTAATCGCAGCTTGTGTGGTAAATGAGATTATCTTATGAGTGACCCTTCAATGACTGTCCTGTGAAATGTCTCCCCAGTGCCACACACAGACCCTGGGATTATGGGGGTTTGTCTGGGGAGGCGGTCCCTGTCCTTTCCTACCCTGATTCGAAGGGATGAAGCAGCTAGTGAGCGTCTGATGCTCCTGGGAGATACCGGGCGAAGGCAGAAGAAGGTCAGCAGGTGGATTTGGCAGGTAAAGGAGATGAAAGTGAGCTCTGGGTACCTTAGAACGCCCATCTTCTGTTCATCATGAATGCCTCCCCCAACTTGCCTGTTCTCTCCTTCAAAATTTGTCACAAGAAGCTTAATTTACAGATGAAGTCACTTGTTGTGCACAATTTTCTGCCATGATGTTCTCTATGAAGACACTGAGTTTGTGTCATAGTATTGGGCACTTACAGGGACCCCCACCCGGCTGTTTTTCCCCTGATACTGTGTATTTGTGAGGACCGGTGGTGCCCGTGGAAGATGGAAGCTCATCTTCCCACTTCCTAAAGATGAGCCACCCCAGTGATGCTGTGTTTTCATTGGTCTACCCAATAGTTCCCGTTGTCTTTTCAGTTGAAAATTCCAATTATTTATTGACTCTCAGAACAGCAAGCCTCATTAGACTTCATTAAAAGATAAATGTTGAAAGTGCGGGAGTACGTGGTCGGTGCTCAGGCCCATCTCTGCATAGCTTGGCGAGAACACTGCATGTGTCTGCTGCCCCCAAAGCCAGGGGGACCTCGGGGGCTGACGTGCACACACTCAGACCGGAAACCTGCCTCTGTCCTGCAGGATTGTTCTCTAAGGTCAGGATTGCATTTGAAGGCTGCGTCGTGTTGAATATGACAGATGGGCTACAGAGGAGAACCCAGGGAATCGGCTGGTTCCTAGAATAAGTAATAAGAACTGAAACAGGAATCTTTTCCTCAAGTGCAAATTTGACAACTGAGCTCTGTGTAACTATTATCGAACATCCGTATTGACCTGTTGAGGTCAATAGTTGGGCTTAGTTATGCTCTATATTGACTGCTTACATTTTCTAAGTGAGAAAGAAATGGCCAAATGGGAAAATCCAATTGCACCTGGAGACAGGTTTTGTTGTTGTTGTTGTTGTTGTTGTTTTTTGCTTTTTTGAGTAATTTAATTGCATATGGAAAATGACGGCTATCTTTTAAAAATTTGGTCTTAGGTTTATTTTGCCCGCATGCATTAGCCCTATAGAGATCAATGTGTTTTTAGAGGAATTGGGATGAAATCGTTATTTTCATACAACTACACATCTTCGCCTAAGTTGTTTTTTTTTTTTATAATCCAAGAGCTAGTGTGGCTTAATGGAAAGAGCTTTGGCTTTCAATCCACAAAGATTTGTGACCAAGCTTTGTCCCCACTTATTACTCAATGACATCCTTGGACAGTGCTTCTAGCTCTTTGGTTCTCATTTTCTTAATAGTAACATAGTAAGAAGGCCTTTAATCCAGTCCGAGGAGGACTGGTTTGTTAATTGATGAAAAAAGAGTTTAAGTGGAGAAACATAAAAATGACACCTGTACAACACAAAATTTTGGTTTTGTGTAAAATGTCCAGAAGTGCATTCATCCAACAGTCTTCTGATGCCAGGCCTGCGTTAGTTCTCTAGATAGGTTTTGCTGATTCGTGTGCAACTAGCATAGACTTGTAGTTTTTATTTCTGTAAAGTGGGAATAATCAAGAGGCGTACGGAAGAAACACAGTAAAGTGTCTTTTCATGCATTTTCTGGTTGTCTCCTCTTCCATCCGTCACATCGACACCTCAGCTAACAGTCCTGTATTCCGGCAACTAGCCGTTTCCCAGGCTTTCCTAGGAACAGCAAGACTCTTTGTGTTCTTATCGGTTAACATTTAAGCAGGGTGCATCCTGACAATGACAGCACAATGGGCGGGAAGCAGGGCTGTGAGAGCTGCAGCTGCCCATTCCGGCTGCTAGGAGCCAAAGGGCACCGCCCTCAAACACTGCCAACGTCAGCCACGTGTCATGCTAAGTTTCCTGGACGCCACCTTAGAAAGGAAAGAGGAAAAGGGGAAATTAATTTCTAATAATGTATTTATCTCACTATATCATCTCACCAGGTAAGCGACATAAAAATTACTGAGCTGCTCCCATTCTTCTTCCGATGAGGTCTCCCGAATGTGGGGTGTATTTTGCGTTTGCAGCACATCTCAATTCAGACTGGCTGCGTCACAGGTGTCCAGTAGCCACGTGCGGCTTGCGTCCCCATACTGGAGAGTGCAGCCCTGGAGATGAGGCTGTTATTCACAAGAGGTCTGTGTGCCATGGGCGTGGGTCCTGGTCTGTGCCAGAGGAGTGGGCAGCTGTGGGCGGCTGTGGGCGGGCCGGGAAGGGCCAGCTGAGCCCGGCTGTCAGGAAGAGGACTATTGATCACTTCCCTAGGATTATGTGCTCGCCCTTGCTAGGTGATTGTCTTGGTGACTTAAACATATATAACATTGTATTCATTTCTTTACTGCTGCTGTAGCAGGTTACCACAAACTGGGTGGCTTTTAACAACAAAAATGCATTCTCTTCTCTTATGGAGGCCAGAAATATGAATGGAGTCTTAAGAGGCTAAATCAAGGTGTCCTCAGGGCTGCTCCCCTCAGGAGTGGACGCTCCAGGGGAACTTCTGTTTCCTGACACCTTTGCGCTTCTGGTAGCTGCCGGCACATCTGGGCTTGTGGCCACATTGCCCCAGTGTCTGCTCCCTTTGTCACGTCCCCTTCTCCTCTCGGTCCCTGTCAGATCTCCCTCTGCCTCCCACCTTATGCAATGACTTCCTTCACGATGGCATGTGACATCTGCTTGTCTGACCCTGCCTGGACTGTAAATTCCTGGGGTTTGGGGTTCAGTCATGTTGCTCCCCAATCATACCATGTGCCAAAGTCTGAGCCAAGCACGATGGGTGATATGGGGGACGCAGGGCTGGTTCCGCTCTTATGGAGGTCATGGTCTCATCCTAACAGCGATTCTAATGAAGCTGTCACTCATGGTGTCACTCAAGGACACTCGGTGTCGCGGGAGCTGTCCTTTCAGCACCCTGTGAGGTAGGAACCCTTCCTGTCCTTTCACAGGTGGACGAGCAGAGGCACAGAGACCGTAAGGAACTGCCCCAAAGTCACCCAGCTGGGATCTGCAGCTGCTGGTCTGACGGTAGGTCCCGTGCTCTAACTCCTCGTGTCACAGTGCTGTCGTCCAGTGACGGTGAAAGAAGGATGTGGTTATCCCGGCATGGGTGGGCCTCACAACTGCGGAGTGCGCTTGAGATGGGTTTGAAGAAATGGGGGCAGGGCAGGAATGGGTGAACACGTTGTACATGGGAAGTGCAAAATGCCAGTCTAATTATATGGCTAAATGGTGGAATATATACTATACAATTATACGGCTGTACAGTCATATAGTAACAGAGGAGAAGTAACAGAGGAGACACGCTGACACCTGACCCCGTTCTAAGAGGCCGAGGATGGCATATATGTGTGTATAAAACATTTTAAATGTGTATATACATATATACACATTTTAAAATATATGTGTATATAATTTGAACCAGTGAAGGCATCTGTTGGGACAGGAGAATGACAGAGGGGTAGATATTAGCCTGGCTAAGCCTCAAAAAGAGAGGGAGAGGGGCGGGGGGCTCCAGGCACAGATGCTGATGTGTACACAGTCAGAACATAAGTGAAAGCCCGTTAGGGTTAGGAGGATGGAATAAACTGTTGGTGCTAGAGATGAGACTGTGAGGTGAAAAGGGAGGGAGAGCTGTGTATTTAAAGCTTTTAACCCAATACTTGGCACAGAACAAACATAAACATAATGGTTTAATTCATGGATAAATTAAGGAACTTACAAATTAATACACTTGTACACGGTACATGGTATGATTTGTTGTTGTTGCTACTTTTGGATTTTCCCCCTTTCTGAGCAAAGAAATTACATAAAGTTCTCACCTATGGCATCTAGGGAAAACCAACTTTCAAGGAATTAGGAGCATCCCTGTGACACTGTGCTGTGTGTCACCAGCTGTGGCTACGTGCGCAGGCCCATCACTATGGTAACGGGTGGTGGTCAGTGTACTGAGAAAGGGGACCGTCCTCATTAACCAGGATTCCTGGCTGATAGAAGCCTGGGTAGCAGTCGACTTTTTTTTTCCCCTTTTCTCCAATTAGTAACATTTTCATCCATATCCAGGACTGCCCCTGCTAGAATCAAGAGAAAGTCTTGAAATCAACCTCCTAATACAAAGCACAGCAAATCAATAAATCAGTATAAAAATAAATGAGAGTTCTCGGGCACCTATTTTGGTTTGTTTTCAGCCGTGTGGTAGCTGAGGGGGTTGGGTTCTCAGGGGACACTGGATGGGGCGTACATGAGAACTGGCTTTTAAAGTTTTCCCTACGGGAGCCTCAGTGGTGGGATGAAATTGCTTCAGAAGAGGGTGTCTCTCTTCAGAAAACATAAAAAAGGAACAGGGGATGGAATCAAAGACAGAGAGACAGGGAAACATTGTCATAAAAGGCTCATATGTTGAGGAATGTCGTTTGGGCTTAGGGGATGGAATGTGGACAGAGATGAAATAAAGAAATAGTGAAGAATGCATAACACAAAAGCCCTTTGAAGAGGGAACTGGCATCCTGAAGAGAAGGAAGCTGATTAGCAAGGAGATTTGGGTTCAAGCTGCACGCTCATGTGGACTAGATGAAATAGTAAACTAAAGAATTAATGTCCATAGTATTTCGTGCATGTGGCCATTAGCATGAGATCTAAATCTCGCCCTATACCTGCCACCCGGAAAAGGCCCAACCATGAAGTACAGTTTAAAAGATCTGATGTGAAGACAGCGTTGAACTCAGAATTTAGAACCGACCTTAGGCAAATCACGTCGTCTTCCTCCCTCTTCAAATTCCTTCCTTCCTGTGGAAACTGGGACTCACACAGGTATGTGAATTTAAAACTGACTTTGAGAAAAAGGGGAGAAATTTGTGAACACTTTGTATATAGAAATTGGAAAATGCTGCTGACTTCGATTCTACAAAGACCAAACATGTAGCAAAATGGACATGTTTAAACTAATCAAAAAAGGAATTCAAATTGTACATGTACTATGATTGCAACTCAGGAAAAAAGAGGAAATAATCGATAGAGTAGAGACAATGAGTGGTTTTTTTTTTTGTTTTGTTTGTGTTCTTTTGTTCCTAGTTTACACAATTTTATCAAGGTGAGAGAGTAAAAAATAAATTGACACAGATGCTAGGATGTAGTGTCTTCCCCCTTCGGTGTGTCAAGTCCTCAATCCACACACAGTTTGAAAAGGAGATGACAGATTTTGACACTCACAATTCATCAGCGGGAACAGCTGTCACCACACAGGAGAGATGAGATCTTTAGAGGAGAAGCTGAGGGCAAAGCCATGCATATCCATGGCTTTATCCCTCTTGTATATTCCCCTTTCTACTGACAGCCCTTCACCCCAATTTCTGTGCATAATTAAAGCCCAGCTCACACACAGGGAATTCCCTAAGAAGGATATTTTGAGGCTATCCAGGAAAACGTGTTCCCAACTTACCTCCTCCATTGAGTGGCTTATCTTTTGTTTTAAGATCCCCCATTTTTAGAGATCCGTTTGAAAATATAAACAGTCCTGAGAGTGGCAATGTAGCAAGTCACCGAGCCCTTACTTACTGGGAATTCATCCTTCAATCTGACTTTTAAGTCAAGAACGCTCTACTTCTTGCTGTTTTAACCCCAGATCTCTTGCCCAGACCATCTTACTGACCGTCCTAACCAGACTTCCTGACTTGAGCTCCTTCGCTTGCCAAAGCAAAAGCATGTTCTCCTCGGTCACTAGTTGTCTTTCTAAAACGCAGATGAAACGTGTGAGGCACATTCTAAAACCTGTTGCCTACAGCAAATTTTCTTTCACTTGGAGTCAGCCTCCATGTGGTGTGTCATGAGTGACCTTAACACAACAGAACAGAGTGAAATAGGATACACCTGTCAGTGTTGCACAAATCGAAAGGGTTAAGTTTTGTGACGTGCAGCTTTTAACTATCACATGTGTATTTGACCTGGGCCACGTATGGAATGTACTTCTTTTTGTGCATTGTGGTTGGAATTTGAACGCCACTGCCCTCTAAGACCCTGACCCCATTCAGCATGGCTTAGAGAGCCTTTCCCACATGGCTGCCTCTCTTCCTTCCCAGCCTTGTCTCCTCTGCTCTCCACTCTTTCAAAAGTATTATCTAACTTCCTTGTTCCTCACACAGCACCCTGAACATGTTCTATGTCTGGTGCTTTTGTCAGACCTCCCTCCGCCCCATATCGCTGTGTGATGAACCCCCTACGTCACCTGCCATCCTCCCAGGAAGAATTGAGCACTTCCTGTTGCATTGTGGGTCTCTCTCTCTCTCTCTCTCTCTCTCTCTCTCTCTTTCACTCTCTCCTCAGAGCACTTATCACATCCTGTTACATTTATGTGTCATCTGTCTGTGCTGAGAAACTCCTCAGTGGAAAACCTATTATAATGCCAGGCTCTCAATGCCCACTGAATAAATGAAGCAGAAACGCAAATGAAAAAATAACTTTTGTGATATACACAAAAGGTATTTTGACTTCATAATTATGGACTTTTGAGGAAATCTTGGAGGAAGCAGCAAGATGAAGGCAGTAGATTGGGAGGGAGCTTCTACCCAGCTAACAGAGGTTGGGAATTTCATGGAGGATGAGAAATCATGGACAGTTAGCTCTGAGGGTGAAAAACTTTTACATAAACTACTCATTTTCTTCAATCCAAGTCAAGGATACTTGGTACTTGTCAGTAGTTTCACTGAGCAATAATAAAAAAGTCTGTTGCATAAAATAATTGGGAATAATTATGGATAGACTGGAGACGACCCAATGAATCTTAATATGGCAACTATTTCGTCAATGTCTTCCCCAGTGCTTTTACTCCTTCTGAGATATTTTTCCTTAAAGTTACAAATGTTACTTGTTTCCTTTCCTTTCTAATTTTTGTTGTTTTTTACCTAAATTTTTACCTAAAAATGTAAAAAAGAATTTCTAAATCTCCCAGTCGATTTCTCACGAGAAAGGAAACTATGATAACTCAGAGTCCACCATTAATCATTTCTAGACATGACAAACCTCATCCAAGTCAGAGCTTTACCTGCACTAATATCTGCTCTTTTTCTCATTAACACAGGTCAGCGGAGATTTGTGTGTTTATTTCCACTTCTGTCAGTGAAATGTGTCCGTCTTTCCAGTCTTTGCATATTGATCATTGCCAGATCCACGGTTTATCTAATTTAAGTTGATTGCGGCAGAACTAGATTAGTTCCAGAGGGAATTAGAATTAATAAGGACGAAACTCTTACGTTCAACTTTTATTTTAAGAAAAGCCTGACACAAATTAGAATGTAGGTATTGCCTATTACTCACTTCAAATCATTTTAAGGGGAAAAAGCAACCTCAGATCTTTGGTAGAAAAATGGGTCTCTTTCTCTTTCTTGACGTAATAAAATGTTTATAAAATAAGGCTGCACTTTCGTTTATAATTTTCTTTTGCGTATTTTGTCCACTATGGATTCTTTCTCCCCCTCGTTTGCTGTTGTTCTTTAGTTTTCCCTCCTTTCTTCCTCCTTCTTTTTGTTTGTCCCATTTTCTCTCTTCTCTTCTTTCCCGTTTCCTCTGCTCTCCTTTTTTGTTTGCTCTCTTTCCACTTTACCATGTTGTTTAAGCATGCTGTAAACTTATTCATTCCCCAAAGGCAAACACAGCTATCTGAGCAACACTTTGTCAGCATAATACATTTACAGAATGCATATTTATGAACCTTTGAGCTTTTATCGTTCCATAGGGCAAATAAAAAACATGAAAAGTAGCAATATAGTGTTTCAAAGGTCCCTCAAGGAAAACAAAAGTAGCTGGAAATAAATTTGGAAAAAGGTTCTTCTGTAAAAACAGAACCTTGAATTTGTACATGCAAAAGGGTGAATACTAGAAACCATTTTTCCTCTTTCCTCCTAAACTAAGACTTAGGAAATTTTAAACTTTTTAATAGGTCTAGCCTCTTAAAGTTTGGAAAAGAAAATAATTTTAAAAGAGGATTGGACATAAATGTTTATAATCCAGAGAATCTTAAAACAGCATGTTGCATTTGGCTGTAATAAAATCAGGGGGAAGGAGGGGGAATTAAATTGAAAAGCCCATCTTAGTTCCAAATTGCAAGTTTGGCGTCCAGCATGGAGCCTTATACTAAATTAGCCAGATTAAAGAGTTTGGCAGTAGGAATGAAAATCTTATAAAATATCTTTTGATAGTCTTATTTTAATTGATCTTAGCAGAGTAATTAAATTCTCATTGTTTTCCCAATGCTCCAAAATGAATAGGTGATTAATACTTAATGTCTGGTGAGGAAGTGGCCACGTATGCCACTGACTATGTCCAGACAGCGTGGGATAAACCAGAGAAGGTGGGAAGCCTTGAGGTAAGAGTTCAGAAGAATTCTGAGGGGGACCTCTGAGCCCCAAATATTGATTTAGACATCAGGGACCATGGGCTTTTCAGGATTGTCTCAGCCTTTTAATATATTGTGTTTACCGATGTCAGAAACCTCAAGCTCTCAATAAACTAAATGGCATACCCCCAAGATTTATGTTGAAAACGCATGCAATTTGGGGGGTCCTGCAGCTTGAACAGTTAGGAATGGAAGATCTCTCTATAACGATCACCCTCAGGTCCACCTTTAATCACTGGTTTCTGCAATGAGCTGTACCAAAATTAGGAACTGAGAGCCAAACCGAGAATCAACTGAAACTAAGTTATCCACTCTATTCGAAGTGGGAAAACCTGTAGACTTCTTGCATTGAGAACCTTTGTGGGATTTCATTTCCATTGAAGCATGTGTGCTAGAGAGTGACATGTCCCTTGGGACTCCATTCCATCTCGCCATTGCATGCTTCAGTTTTCAGTCCACAATAACTCTCAGAGAAAGATGCTTATTTTTATTTATTTTTTTTTAATAGAGGGCAGAAGAGAAGCCCTCCTCGCCTCCAGCCTTCTTCCACCCTGGCTTTCAACACTAGTGTTCTTGGCACCCCTTCTTGCAATGAAGTTGTTGCCTCCCATTCTCGACCAAGAAAAACCCCCCAGGTAGAGACGTGGTGTGAGTCCTCAGAGCATTGTAGCCAAACCAAGGTAAGGAAGGGCTTTTGTGAATTCCTGAGACCCCTAGGAAAAGTCCCATTTCTGATCTGTCACTTTATTAGTAAGCAAATCAGGCCTTGGCAATGAATTACAAGGTTTCCATCAAACACCAACCAGAAGACGAGTGGTGAGAACCAAGAGAGCAGAAACAAGTCACTTCCATTTATCACTGTGTAGCTTTAGTCTTCAATGTGCCTGAGACAAACTTCATAGGCAACGGGTGTGGCTTATGTTAATGAACGTAAATTACAGGTTAGTCTTTATGCTTTGCCCTCCCCAACTGGCACTTGGCTACCTCTCATTGCACCTATTATGTTTGTTCTGCTGGGGTGTTAACCAACTGTCTCCATATTTCACTGGGCAGAACAAAGAAATGGGTTTTTATACCTTTGATGTTAAGGCATGTCCCATTTCCTTCTTCTCTCTCTGTTATCCACTTCGACTTTTTCTCCCCGCATTACACTGATTTGGGGTCTGTGTGGGGCATTAATAAGTCCAACATTCACCTCCAGGAAAACCCACATACTAGGCTGCTGGACACAAAAGCCAAAGTGTCCCCATCATCTAAAACTCAGATTGAGGAAAAGGTTTTTAAGAGTAGTAATTAAATAATACGTGTTAGCACTGAAAACCATTTTACATACTATCTGTCTGCAGTGTTCTTCACTGAGGGACACAGTAGGACTGGTGATGCTTGGGGAAAAGAAGAAAGAAACCGTGACCTTCAGGAATGGCTGGCTTGAAGGTGACTCTTCTGCTTCAGTGTCTCTTTGTCTACACCTGTTAAAATGCCATCTCCTAAAATGACATAAGAAGTCCTGCTTCTGTCTCTAGCCTTATCACCAATTTATTTCCTACACATACCATCTTCTCTGTTCATGCTGAGCTGCTCTGTTTGCTGAGCTCTGCGTTTTTGTCTTGTCTCCCTGCCTTTCTATGTGTTCTGTGCATCCGGTAAAATCCTACTTATCCCTTAGTGTTCTCCCTGGGACTCTAGTACTATGGCCCTGCAGAGGCCGAGGGGACAGCCCTCTTTTTCTCTGTGCCATCACTCTTTAACTCTCTGTCATTACAGAATTGGCAGGTTCTTGAAAAAAGCGGCTGTGTGTTGTTCATTTTCCTATCCCTGGGGTCCAGCACGATATCTGTCACATAAAAGGTACTTAAAAATGTGTGTTGAATAAATGGACAGAGGATGGAGTCATGGAAGATTAAGGAGCTGGTGGAACATTGCCCCAAGGTTAGAGAGATTGGAGCACTCAGATGATAACGGATCAGAAAAGCGGAGCTGGCGATGCTCAGCAACGCAGGGGTTTGCTTCCTCCAGCACTAGCCTCTCCCTATGTGTGTATTTCACTCTTTTTCTTAGATATCACACATACTGTCACCTCTGTGTATGAAGCCTTTCCCCCTTTTACTTATAAATATCGCTACACTTGATTTTTTGAGATCATTAGTTGGTCAGCGTTTCAGAGAGGGTATTCGTCAACACCGATGCTACTGTTTTCCAGAGATAACAAAGGAAGCCTTTGAAAACCCACATGGTGACTTAAAGCTGGCTGTAAGTCCCTGCAGGTCTTTGCATCTTGAAGGAACGTCTACTTCCAGTTCTTGGGACCTGGGTTGGCAGGACACCCGCATTCATAAACAGGGTGTGGTAAAAGTGGGGTGTGCCAGCTCTGTGTCTGGGTGTTCCGGGACCTGGAAGCTTCCAGCCAGATTCTCCTGTGGAATTCGGACTTTCCCATTTGAGGGACAGTGTGGATAGAGAGAGACGGCCAGCAGCATACACCCAGCCTCAGGGTGACAGCCATAAATGGAGACACTTTGGAGTCCTAGCTACAGTCAGTGAATGACCCTGGATAAGCACATGTGACCTCAAGTTAGACCAGAAGAGGAACCACCCATGTGAGCCCAGCCTAGAGTACAGAATTAGAATCAAATAAACAGCTATGGTCTAAACCACCGTGTTTTGCGATGGTTTGTTACACAGCAGCAGACCCCAGGAGCACCCAAGGGCCCATCTGTGACTACTCAGCCCCAAAGTGATGTCCTACGTGCTGTATTTTTAGCAATGAGTCTGCTAGCACATGACGCGTTTAAAATGCTCATTATAATTTGGGAGAACCTAGCGTTAGACGGATTCCACAGTTTACTCTTTCCTGCCTTTGGGTGTGTTTCCAGTTTTCCCACTGCCCAACGCCTCAGCTCCCTGTAAATCTTGTGTCAATGCTTCAAGAATAATGTTTTTCTGGAATTTATAACTTAGCCATAAGACTTTGACCTAAGCTGAAACTTGGTATATAAAGTGTCAGGAGGGGGCATTTTTATGCTCACCTTGTAATCGGCTCAGAAACGCATGTACTCACTTTGTGTCTTTTTCAATGTGTGTGTGTTCTCCGTACAGAGTTTTCCATATCCAAAGATATGTCTGTGAGAGCAGACGTGGGAATGTCTGAATTTTCTAGAATTGTGGGTCCATTTGCCACTTGTCATTTGCATCACAGTTCAGCTCATTCTAGCAGGCATGTCAAGTGGTGAATGTTGATGAAGAAGCAAGTTAACAATTGATATGATTTTCCAAAGTGAGTATGCAACTTTGTCTAAGGAACTGGATTCAAAGTGGTGTCAGCACTCTGGGCCTACATCCATTTCTAGGGGAGTAAGTGCGTTTGGGTTGATGACGCTCTTATAAAGAGAACAGCTCAGAGGGACCTGAGCTGTGAGGTCTTCCGACAAAGGGGCCAGTTGGAGATATCGCCTTCTGTATACCGAGTGTGGTGAGAGGACTTCAGGGACCGCCTGGGGTGTGTGGGTATGTCCCCAGGGCATGGGGGTGTGTCCCCGGGGCATGGGGTTGTGTCCCCGGGGCATGGCGGTGTGTCCCTGGGGCATGGGGGTATGTCCCCGGGGCATAGGGGTACGGTGGTGCCTGACTCGGTTAAGGACCTGTGACCACAGAGTACGGGTTCCTCTGGGGGTGGGGAGAACACAACCTTCTAATAGCGAGTTAAATGGAGGGACTTTCAGGAACCAGGTCGGGAACTCAACCTGGTTTTTGGTCCCTTTGGAAGGGGGTCCTGTCCGCCAGGGAAGGTTTCCAGGTGTGGGACTTGAGAAGGGCTGACTGTGGGAGCAGCCCGTGAAGAGAGTCACCTGTGCTCTCCCTCCACCAGGACCATGTCCCCAGGGATGCCGAGGGGACTGGGAAGAACTCGGGAGAGAAGTCACCTGGGGCCACCGTCCCTGAGACAGTACAAAGGCGCTTCCGCCAGCTGGTAGGTGCGGCTTCCTGCTTCCCCTTCGCTTTTCCTCCTTCCGCCTCCTCTGCCCCTGGCTGGGTCAGGACCGCATCTGAGAAGGGATGGGATGGAAGAATGAGGGAAGAAACAGACCCCCTTCCCTCCGTGATGACACAGCCACAGCAGGCGCCAGGTGGCAGGAGTTCTCCTTTAAATCAAGTTTTGATTATTACTCGAGCCTGGACACTTCTGTCTGATTTGAGACTGTGCTTTTGATGTACAGTAACCATTGGATGTTCTGCTACCCAAGGTGGACAAGAAAAGCCACGAGAGTAAAGAGCAGAGAAAGCGGTTTTCACTGAACACATTTTAAAGGGACAAAATACAACTGCACTGGGATCACATCCCATGTAACTGGTTATACTGCAATTTAATACTATTTGAACCAAGTAGTGTTTATTAATTCTAAAATAATATGCATATATATCTATATTTCCCCCCCACCCCGGGATAACCTTGGTCAAAAATCTCTCATGGTCGCATATCCTAACTTCTTGATTTATACGCTTTATTGAGATGTTGTCATCAGTGATAAAACCTGTTTGTATGCATTTTGTGTCATAATGTGGTAGCGAGCATACAGCACTGGGCCTTTGAATGACTGTCAAAGCTCGCGGATCTCCTCTTAATTGGCAGATAGAATGTGCAGACATTCTGTGCTGAATCTCCAGGTTTCAGCTAGGAAAATAAAAACTTGAGCTCTCTCTTTTTCATTCTTAAGAAGTTTGGTAGCTGGATTGTGAGGCTTGCCTATTAATTCATGGGAAGTGAAAATCCATCCTCGAGTCCATCCAGTCCGTTAGGAAGTTACAATGAGAATGACACAAATTTGCCCTTAGGAAGAGTTCTTTCACCCAACGAAACTTTGGCACTACACCCTTGGGTTCTGTTGAGAATATTGCAAAACTAGGGTTCTGGTGACATTGTGGAAGACATTAAGGTGTTCTGTAGTGTCCTTTTATGAAGGTTCAGGGAAAATACATCCTCTTGGATGGCTGAATGCGTAGACTTTAGCTCACATGACTTTGTTTCTCTTCTTACTTTTATATTTCAAATAGTGTCTACCTGTGCCACCCAAACATTTTTAGAAATTAAAGTTGTATTAAAATATAATATCCATGGCTGTATGACCTATACGGTCAGCATGTATTTCCCTCAGTTTTCAAATTGCTTTAATTTATTTACCTCTTTTTACACTGAGGTCATGTATTATAAATCACAGGGAGATTTTTGGGCACAACAGACCCTCATTCCTGAACAGACGGTCTCTCCTGCATAACTTTCTTTGATCAACAACTCCAGCCAATTGAGTTTAGGGTGAACAGAACATGGAACATATTCAAACCAACGAAGAAACAGCCTACGGACTGTCTGGTGTTTGGTGTGAGAGATGCCTCCTCTTAGCCTGGTGCTTTGTTTTCACTCTTTGTGAAAACAAATGGCTTTTGTCTCACACACAAAAGCTCGTAGACACATCTAATAGATTTCAGTTCTTGTGAGACTCAGTCATTCCTTTTGTGGCTCATAAAAATAGACTTTTGACCTGATTTTAACAGAGATAAATTTAAAGACTCTAAATTGCTTTTTGATTCAGTTTTTGGAAAATTAGCCAAACTGGTTATCCATCTGTAATCCTAAGTCAAAAGGTGAATGTTTTTTGAAGGGACCACCTGTGGTAAGATAAATGACTATTTATCCACAGAGAAATCTTTGCCTAGAGTTATTATAAAATCAACTTTTACAAAAATATTATGGATAATCCAGTCTTTGATGATTAAAAGAAATTGCATAACTTCGGGTGGAGACAAAGAGAGTGATTGACTACTTTAATGTGATTATAATACAATTACCAAAGTTAAACTCAAATCTATAATAAATTGAAATGTTTTCGGTTGATCAGATTTTTTTATGCTTTTGAGAAGAGGTTTATTTTTATTTCCTTTACCTTATGATTTGTGCAATATTAGGTGAGCCTTTTGCTAGTAAATTTAGTTGATGTAATGTTTACCAAATTCTCATTAGCCTAAAACCTAAAGGGCATCTCCTATGTGTTTTCAGTAAATTTAATATGAGTTTTTGGTCAGAATTTTATTGGAATGTCTAGAGTTTGATTAAATATTGGCATTAAAAGACAGACATTTTTTTGTTTGAGTACCTGAACCTCATTTAAAGAACCACCTAATTATGTAATTACAAGGAGAGTGTTCAGTCATTCCAACTTTTCAGGAAAATAATGTAGTGTGCGTGTTTAACAAGGGTGGAAAGGCTAATTACATATTTATCAGAGAGGCAATGCTTTCTTTAAAATTAATATGTTTGCGCATATAGATAAAATGCCCTTTGTTAAATAAGCTTCAAAAGTTTAAAATGAAAGTAAATCTTAACTTGAGTAAAAGTATCAAGTAAAAACTGTACCGTTGCAGGCATGTTAAAATTAATTCTCTTATAAATGGAAGGGTATGACTGAATCTGTTGGAAATGGTTCTCTTGCGCTAGTACATAAAGGATCCATAGGTATTTTCAACCCTTCATTGTTATGAAATTAATTCTTCAGTTTTAGTTGTAAATCCCATTGAAGGACGAAATTGCTTTCACCATAGTTTTACTATATTTTATTTAATATGTTTATGTTGAATTGTGTTTATACCTTGCAATCAACATATGTCTGAATTATGATGTGTTTAATTTTTAAAATATTTCATGTGGCTCTACCGGCAAGGTTTGCTTGTTACCGAAGTGATTTACTTATGGTGATTTCTGAAGGTTTATGCATAAATTTTAACCAAACTTGTTCAGGACTCTGGCTCAGTCTGAATATTCAGAAACTGATTTTTGTTGTCATGGGTTATTCTGCTCTTTTGGCGGAACTCATCCCTTTTGCTGACTCCTTTTTAGCTCTCTGTCTATTCATCTATCCATTTATCCATCCATCCATCCATCCATCCATCCATCCATCCATCCATCCATTCATTTGCTCATTCATTTTACATCTCCACTGCACCTACTGTGTGCTAGGTACTCTGTCACACTATAAGTATATTGGTGATTAAGCAGATGTATTTCTTCTCTCATGGTTCTTTCCTCTAGACATAGACAAGCAAGTAATTATACAAATAGTTATTTAATCTCCATTGAGAGAAGGGGCAGAGTGCTCTGGAAATATTTAATGGGAGCAACTGACTAGCTTGGGGGAGAGTGTCAGAGTGGGGTCCAGGGTGCATCACAGAAGACAGGCATTAACATTTAGGCTTGATGGTTCTTGGCCCAGAGAATGAGGATCTGGGCTTGGTGGAAGAGCATCCCTGGCAGAGGGAACAGCATATGCAAAGGTACAGAAATAGAAGAGGGATTGGTACTTGTACAGCAAGTGCGGGAATGGGAGGGCAGCTGGAGACGAAGCCAGGAAGCTTGAGAGTGGCCTAGTGCTATCGCACCTGTCAGAACAGGGAATGACAGTGTCTCCAAGTGTCAGTTTGCTGTATTTCTCACAGTGGATCTCGCAGAAAGCTTAGAGGAGGGAGCAGAAAGGAAGGAAACTAATATTGGGGCCAACCACTTTATGACGTGCTTGTAAGGGGGTAGACAACTCTTCTGGAACTTTCACTTGCTTCTCCTGTGACAATGGATTTTCAACCCCTCCAGCCTACGTCTCCTTCTCCTCACTCCCCTGTCTTGTGAGAATGTCTCAGGAAATACAAAGATGGCATTAGATAGTCAGCTCTAGGTATCCTTGTGGATGGACTGCAGTTACCCCTCTCCCCTTCACACTTTCCTTTCGTTCCTCCATGTCCTCGCTAGGGGCCACCTCTCTGCTTTCCGGGACCCAGACCTCTGACACCACCCGCCTGTATGCGATGCATCTTGGCCCCACCTGACAAGTACCCAGTATCTTTCTTCCTGGGCTATGACACGATGGAGGCAGGCTTCAGCGTAGGGTTAGTTTCCAGTGTACTCTACCTGGTGCACAGAATTTCCACAAGTACCTATGGACATTTAAATCATGCACATTAATTTTACCCAGCAGTTCCGTTTTTAAAAGAAATTATCTTTCATCAACTCTCCCACATGTATGCAAGGACATATACTCATATGCTGGGATAGTAAATGCAACTTTCTTTTTAAAAAAAAAAAAAAAATTGTAAATACCACAAACAAATGAAATATCCATCAACAGGGGCCCAGTGCATTTTTATGAAAATCTAACTACTGATCTAAATTCTTAGAAAAAAAATTTAGGAGGATACAATTCAATCTTTTAATAATGATTACCAATGCCTCTGGGCCTGAGTGAAAGAATGGCAAAGGGGACTTTCATGTGTTTTTTTTTTTGTTGTTAATTATTAAATTTATTGGGGTGACACTGGTTAGTAAAATTGCATAGGCTTCAAGTGTACAATTCTATAATCCATCATCTATATATCACATTGTGTGCCCACCACCCGGAGTCAGTTCTCCTTCCATCACCATATATTTGACCCCCTTTACCCTCATCTCCCACCCCCCTCCCCTTACCCTCTGGTAACCACTAAACTATTGTCTGTTTCTATGAGTTTTCGTTCGTTTGTTTGCTTGTCTTGTTCCTTTGTTGCTTTCAGTTTTATATCCCATGCATCAGTGAAGTCTTGACTTTTTCAGTCTGACTTATTTTGCTTAGCATAATAACCCATAGATTTGTGTTTGATTTTTGCCAGTGACTGTGTATTTGTTTTATAATAAAAGTCAAAAAAGATCCCCTTGTCCCTCCTCCCCAAAATGGTTTTGCAGGTATTGAGATAAGCCAGTGAGAGAGGTATTTTTGGAGTAAAGCTCCTCACAGACACCCCTATATTCCCTGATGGTCAGTCACCTACTTCATCCATGGGTGAGGCTGTCCCTGGCCAGTGACATCATATGGGGGGAAGGTAGTGACTGAGGTGGGAGTGAAATGCCCAGTAAGACTCTTGTTTGCAGTATTGAAATCATGGCTGCCAGGAAAAATAAAGACTCCATCTAATGGCCGTCCCTATGCCTCCATTTGTGCAGGATAAGACCAGTTTCTGTGGTGCTCATCACTGAACAGCACGAAACTGCATGAAATAATGCACCTCAGGTTGCTACCCTCCCTTTTTCCCTCCTTCCTCCATCACCACGTCTAGCGGAGCGCTGCTTCACAAGCGTATTTACATCCGTCATGAAGGTTTGCTGCTGAAATGCTGGTTTGTGGCGGGACAGACAGAGTCAGATGGAAGAGCCAGGCCTGGTGTGGCAGCACAATTATTATTAAACCTCAGGAGATGATAAAATCTAGAGGAGCTTCTTTATGTCCGAGGTTTGCTGTCCATCACAGGCGTCCCCTTGGCAGCCAGGGCTTTAGATCTCCCAGGGACCCCACGCTAATGTCCATTTTATGAACATGTGAATTGAGAGTGACCTTTCAATGCAACGGAAGCATTAAAGGAGATGATACAGGACCAAATCCTCAGCACAACTATACTCTAACATCTCTATTCTTAAAAAAAATGGCACCACTGCTGGAATTTTGCCAGGTGAACCCCACAGGAGCCAGAGCCATAAAAAAATAATAATTACGGATGGTTCTGAGGGGCTGAGACAGCACCATTGATTAAAATAGACTTTCTATTGCATGTTTTGAAAGAATGCTTTTCTTCTCTGTCAACTTCTCTTCAACGTCTTTCCTTTCATATGTGATCTGTCCTTTCTCTTCCTGTGGCTCCATTGTTTTTCATTTCCCCAATTTCTCCTGTTCACATATTTGCCTCTGGTCCTGAGTAAATTTTCATCCTGTTTTATAGAGTATTCATGGGTTTGCCTCAGTAACTGTCCTCCAAGTTCTTTGGGTCACAAAATGTTCCTCGTGTTTAATGCTCTTCTGACTCCACCTACCCTTTCCTCCCCTCGCCCACCTCCTTCCTTTGTTGCATTTTAACATTATCTTATTGAAGGAAAACTCAGGTAGTGCATCGAAGAGGTCTCAGGAATACATCCCCATGCGTTAGTTCTCGACTCCTATTGTGAATTGTCACTCTCAGTGGTGTCAAGAAATCAATCCTGTACCCAGAAGTGTTACCTAGGTTTGCATGTTAAGGGTATAACAAGCCTCAGGAGCAAGGAGACCCCATAAATGTCAGAATGTAAAACTATTTCAGGGTGGTCTGACATGCGTGTGTGTGTGTCCGTGACTAGACGTTTCCCTTATGTTGGCGAATCTTAGGGGATTTGTCAGCTAAGTCCCTAGGTTCTTTGCAATGTTTTAAAAATAAAAGACCATGCAGTTCTCCTAAAATCTTGATAAACTTGCCTTTTTTATTTTTATTTTTTATTTTTTTTTGCCTGTGAGAGTTCAACTAGCAGTTTTGTCCATTAAACTTGAAGGAGACTTTGTCGTCAGACAGCTTCTAAGTACGAAGTGTGCCCTGGGAGAGGCGAGCGTTTACTACCCTGTTCCCAATTAACCTTGGGATTTTGTGGCATCCCCATGCCTGCCAAGCAGATCGTAGCTTAGTGGTGGTAGGAAATGTTGCCAAGGCCAAGGGTTTGCATAACAAACTTGTGTTGGCTCAGGGAGACGACCCCTGTCTCCAGCAGACTACACATTTTAGCAGAGCATGTGTGCCAGAGTGCATGGGCTTGCACACACACACACACACACACACACACACACCTCTTTGGCACAATTTCCTCACAATTACCAGAAAATTCTGCTCTCTGAGGCATGACAAACATTGACATCTGCATGTCAACATCAGTGTTGTTTGGATATGGTTGTTTAACTTGTTGCTTCTTAACTAAAGCCCCCTGCATCCAGTTCATATAGCTTCACCCTTCCCCCAAGGATGTCATCTAAACCGGAAATGTGCTGCTCCGATATTAAGTACCTCCCAGGACCAGGAATGTGTGCCAGTCGTCTTGGCATCTGTAAGGACCACCACACGCTCTGACACCCAGTAGGTGCTTAATACATTTTTATTCAATAAATGCTATAAGGAAAACACTGATAGAAGTTATGAAGAATTTAAGGCAATTTAAGACACAGTGTGCGTCTTGAGGGACCCGAGGAAGATGTCTTGTGCGGATATAACAAGCTGCTATTCTGTGCCCCACAGGTGAAGCAGACCATGTAGTCAATGGGGAGAGATCCCTGAGGGAGATTGCGATGTCAGGCCGGCAAGGGAATTAGCTGAAATTGAACTTGACCAACCTGGCATTCTCTTACAGTTCTAGACATTTCATAATTCTAAACTACAAACAAAAATTATCTTGGAAGAAAAAACTCCCTCCAGATGGGAAGAGAATGGGTGAAAACACATTGAGAGCCAAGCACCAGTTGTCAAGTTAATGTTCAGTGATTATACTTGGTGACTTTTTACCTGGAGAACCAGGGAGTAGATTTCTTTCTTGGTACCAAGAGCAGGGGTGGTCCCCTCAGGATCCAGTTTTTAATGTATTTTAGGCTCTGACTTCTTCCTTCTCATGGTTACAACAGCCATGGGGGTGCATATATTCTGTCTCTCAAGTCAGTTATGGGTCTTAGAATTCTAACCTGGGCAATTGAAGAAATGATGTCTACTGTCCTCATGGTACAGGTGGGACAATTGAGAGTGAGAGAGGTTAAGAGGATGTCCCGGTCACCCTACCTGCTGAGCCTGAGGTAGAACCACATGTTTGAAACGTATTCTTATCACCTGGAAGAGGAGCTCATGGCAGCATTTCTTAGAGAGCTGAAGTATGGATGCCCAGGTAACCATTAGAAAGGGATACTGGTCCTGTACATTATTCTTGAGTATCTACTCATTGACGTAGAGGCAATGTCCTTTTTTCTTCTTCCCACAGTTCTGAAAAATGTGGAGGCTCAGCAAATGTTTGAAGAATGAAATTTAAATGAGTAGGAGCTGGTGAGTCTGTTGAAGAAGACGAAGCACCCAACACACCATCTAGTGCTTGGTCTTCGAAAGAGATTCACATGGAAAATCGAAGGACCATTACCGTTCTGTACCTTACTCGTTCTGAACATCCTGAGAAAGATGTTCAGATGACCTTGTTTCTTCTATAAAACTCGGGGACCCTGACAGGAAGTAAATGGGGTGTTCTGAAGTGATTGCCGGGATGACAGCCTGCAGAGGGTATCAGCTCCGAGGTCGGGTCAGCTGGAAGGGCTGGTGTGACTGTCACAGTTGTAGGAAATACTTCCGTTCAGACATGTCTGAGATGTGTTGTTTTCCGGTTGGTTCCGTGGCCCTCTTTGCCTCTCTGTTTTGTATACCTTCCTTCATGTCTGTTCACAGATTTCTGGGGCTCACACGGGAGCAGCCCCACTTGGAAAAAGTGGCACAATTCACCCCTGCATGCCCCACCTACCTTTGTCGCGAGAGACACTTAGATATTAGAAATCTCCTACCAGGCTGATCGGTCCACACTAGACTCATGTTAGGGTGACAGTGAAATGGATGATGGACATTAAACATTCTAATTTTTTATTTTATTTTTTTATGAAGGGATCTCAAATTTGTTTCACGTCCTTTTCCTAGTGTGGACACACAGCCTCACTCCTGGTGTTTTATTACCACCCACAGGCGAACTCTCAGCCTGTGAAGCTGCCTCCCTAATTAAGGCAGGACCTCCTTCAGCCCCCATTCAGCAGAGGCCGCTGGGCCGGCCACCAGCTGCGGACTCGCTCACCCAGAAAGCGGCTGTGACTGTGGGCACCGGTTTCTGCCAGCCCTCCCCATCTTATTAAAGCTCCAGAGCGGCATAAAGCCTCATTCATTATTCATGATAATCCAGTCAGAGGGCACTGGGAGACCTGATAAATTCTCACCTAAGTGACAACGGCTGACAGGGCCTAGGGTTTTATAGCCCTTCTCCTGCCATCGTGAGGTGCTATGGGCAAAGGTCCAGAAAGATCCCCCAGTAATGACCAGTGTGATATACGAGCAGCTGCTGATTTGCTGACACCTGGCTCCTCGGTGAGGCTCCCACCTGCCGGCTGGGACCGAGATGAATATCTGTCAGGCTATAAAATGCAGGAACAGACCACGGCTTGCTGCGTTCTGGGGCATTAACAGGTTAACTCTGGGAGCGGGAGCAAGGA
Organism: Rhinolophus sinicus; assembly: GCF_036562045.2. Lineage (NCBI taxonomy): Eukaryota > Metazoa > Chordata > Mammalia > Chiroptera > Rhinolophidae > Rhinolophus > Rhinolophus sinicus. Next base: position 66,095,380 of record NC_133761.1, read on the forward strand.
AGAAAAGAGGAACAGGCACCAGCCCGAACCTCCCCATGGAACTGGGGTCCATTTGGGGTTGTGTCCGTGGGCCCCTAGGATGGAGCTTCTCGAGTCTGTGGACTGGACTTGGCGGCATCCAGAGAGCTGAGTCATCATGGCCCCTAAGTTCGGGGAGATGGGTTGATGAACACCCCTCGCCAGCTTTGGAAGGACACGAATTGCAGTCTGCATGAAGGGTAAAGAGTTTGGAACATTTGGTTCGTTTTTCATGTCATTTTTGCGGTCACGGGGTGTGAGGGAAAACCTATTTTGTTGTTGCTGTTGTTGTTCAAGCCAGATGTACTTTCTTAAAAGCACATGTGTCTTCCTCTCAATGAGGCAAATTCCACTTAGGCACAGTCGTTGGAGTTGTCCCTTGATTTTTTGTGTAAAGACAGCTGACCACTGTGAAGATTTTCTTAATTCACTTTTTTTTTTAACTTGAATTTTCACATTACGCACGTGTGTGTTTGGCTCTCTCTCTGAATTTTAAAACTTCTGGAGATTTTTCTGCCCTTAGAAAAGTGATAGGAGAAAGGACTATGGAGAGTAAGGGTCCCAGGAAACACGTATTCCATTCTGGCCGTTGTATTTCTATATATTAAAATGTATGTTTACTTAAAAAGGAACTGTTCACGGGGACAGCTCCTCTCCTTTCATCAGATTTCTGTAAGAAGAGACTTTTCTAAATACCCCTGGCCTCTTGCGGTGCCTGCTTACTCACTTTTCCTTGGAAAAGAGAATGAATTGGCTGGAAAATTTGGGAGGTGAGAGTGAGCGTGCGTTACTCAGCCTGCCTTCTCTCTCTTCCGCAGCAGCTGCTGTCCCGTCTGATCTTCCACGCAGACCACTCGCAGAGGGCAGGCCCGACCCCGAGCAAGGCCTGACCTGGGCAGGTAAGTTCTGTGCTGGGAAACCCATGAATGCCGCAGAGCTAAGCCACATCTTCTGACTTAGCGTCTATGTCTAATAAAGCCTGTGTTTTCATCTCTTTGTGCATTACTTTTTGTCTACCATGAGCTTAGCAGAGTGGGGGAAACAGTGATGTTATTTCTTAGCTCTCTTTAAAACCCATATCGATAATGGCCGTTTACAGAACCGGTGAGGTACAGGGCAGAGTACGTGGGACACAGTTCTGTCCACTTAGTTGGTAATCTAGAGTTGCCACCATAGAAGCATCTTCCTGGTAATTGGTGGGCACTCGGATTTAAATGTTACGTAAATTAGGGTACCTGGAACTCATCAGGAAAGCTACTGGACTCAAAGGAAGAATCTCACCTTACAATCTACCTCCAGGTCTGTGTATAGTATTCCGAATGCCACTGTTTTTACTGCTTGCCTCTAATCTTCACGTGTGAGACACGGTTTCCATTACAGTCTTGGTTCTACGTGAGTAGCAAAGCCTTATTTGTTGGTTATTTTTATGCTGTATCTTATTTGTAAATAAGAACCAATGTAAAAAGTACCCCAGAGTCACAAAAACAACAAAATGGGTGACAGCTCCTTGAATCCTAGCGCCAAGCAATAGATTTTTTATTTTTTCTTGTGGTTAGCATACTACTAGGCATAGAAAACCTCTTAAAAATAAAAATGGGTTTTTATTTTTAGAGGTCAATATATAAGGGAGGATCTATACTTTATCTCTTCTCTTTCTCTTTGCTTATAATAGTCTCAAAAAAAACACAAAACCCACTATCAATTCCTTCCCTCTTGTCTGATCCAACAAGGAAGAATCTATTCTACCTCCCCGTACCCACCTTGATTCCGGGATGGCCTCATGATTTTTTTTGACCACAGAATGTGGCAAAGCGAGGCTGTGCCAGTCCTGGGACAAGCCTTCTGGCTGGCAGCTTTCAGCTCCTCAATCTTAGGAGCCGTCCCTGTAAGAACAGTAAGGGGTCTGTGACCACCATACTGTGAGGAAGCCCAAGCCAGCCAGGAGAGGTTGCCTGAGGCAGCCACTGTCTGGGATTTTCCAACCCAGCCCACTGAGCAAGTCACTCCAGCTGACCTGCTATGGGGCCGAAGAACCTTCTAAATGAGCCCAGTCAACACAGAATCTCGAGCTAGGTGAATAATCACGATTATTTTAACCTACCAAGTTATGGGGTGGTTTTCACACAGGAACAGAGAACCACAGCACCTCCTAATTCTGACTTTAAAACCTTGCTCCGATTCTACCCGCTACACAAACCATTTCCTAGATCAGCCCACATGGAAAGAATATTCCGTACGTGCCATCGCACTTACTGCTCGGATGCCTTCGTTGACATATTTACTACAAAGGTCAGTTCCCTTTCACTGTGTTCAAGTTCTAAACCCCTAGCGAGTTTATCTACTCGTTAAAGGCAGGGACTGCTTGTTTTCCTCTTTACGTACTCTTTAAAGACGAAGAGCTTACAAATTGTAGGCATTCGGCAAAGACTATTTATTGGCCATTGATTACTGAAAATGCTTTATAATTTTTTGCATCTGAAAAGGATATCACTGACTTTTTCATCACAATTTTTAAGAACTTTGAGAACAAGTATTTTGACCATCTCCTTTCTCCCCAACACCCTAAGCTTCCAAGACATTAACAGGTTCCATTAAAAACGATTTTTAACTCGTCTCAAAGCTTAGTCTCAACAGCCACTTCTCCTTCACCACTTTAGAATATTTTGTCTGAGACTTTTGTTTCTGCTTGTTGTTTTGGAATACCGAAAAAAAGACAACACGGAGTCCTTTAGAGAGAAAAGGGATGATGTGGAGTCTAAGGGCATATTCCCGCAAGGATATTTTACTAGTTTTTTAAAAGTTAGGTAAACAGTGAAATACCACCATGGAGAAATCACTGATTTCTTCAAATAGATTCTCTGTAGGTTAATGTTTTGTGTGAAGTTCTGGATGTGTCTGGCCCTCTGGTGGGGGAAGGAAACACGCGTCGTTGGGACACATCTGTTTTAATTCCCCCAAGAATTTTTATAGAGTCCGCGTCCCTTCCAGGCTTCAATGGACACATTACACTGGGATAATTCTCTTTCTCATTCTGTCCTCTTCCCTCATTTATTAGGCTAATTAATCTATTTTAATAAGGAAAACTGCATTCTCTTTCAGTTGGGGGCCCCAGCCCTTGGGGCTGGGAATTCTTGTTTTCAGCTGTTTCCTTGTGATTTTCTGGCCTGGCAACAGCTCCTTTGGTCTTTTCCTGAGCAGGAGGGAAAAGTGTGTTATGTGGAGAAATTCTATCATTTCACCAAGTGAGTAGAAACACAGGAAAAAAAGGCCCCACTCTGGAAGTAATGATTAACATGTGTTTGTGAGTTTTTCCCGGGATTTTCTCGAGGGAGGTGATGGTTCGCCCTGGGTGTCACAGGTGCTGTAGTTTTGTAGTTTTGGGGAGATATTCTTCGAGCTGAAACAGAGTCATTTCATCTTCGCCCAAACTGAAAGTACAATAGTTAGACATGAGCATTCCAGCCAAACAAACAAAGTCTTGAGTGGCAACTGGGTTGCTTTCTGGACGTCTGTCCCTGACAGAACACTGCTCGGGGGTCCTGGTTCTGGCTGAAGCTCCAACGGTGGCAGGAGCATACTGTGTGCTGCGTGGTGGCTGGGCCTCACCCCGGAGTTCCTGTGGTTGCTGTGTTTCCTTGTCGCGTTTACTATGATGCAGCATTTCCCAGCTCGTCATCGATGGCAGGAGGTACTCTTCTGTGCGAGCCGAGTGGACATAAACTTTCATTTCCAAGACCATAACGCAAAAAGATAAAAAGAATAGAAATATTTCTTCTTGAAAGTCCCTGGGCCTGCCTGCAGGGGTAGAGGACGCTGGTGTCATTTTCCTTTATCAAATCCCCCGCAGGATCAGGACAAATCCCTGTTCGTGGCAGGTCCGAAGTACTGTTGTTCACACTTTGTGTTTGGGGGTGGGGGTCACTGTCTCAGCAAACTCTCATTTGCCGACACGTTGCTTTGGGCTAAGAGTCAGGTATAAAGCTCAATCTCCAAAGTGTCAAACCTAATGGAAAGAAAGAGAAACCATAAAAGAGAAAGATGGCTGCAGTTACTATCCTGGTCCCTGTTACTCAGGCTTCGTAGATCCATCAACCAGTTAGAAGGGCAGGCTACTGCCTCTGCAGTTCTGGCCACCATGGCCCCCAGCACCCCTGGGGTACCATTCATCAAAGAGCCCTTCTGGAAGAGCAGGATAGCCAGACCTGGCTGCCGAGGAGCTAAAGAAATCGAACCATGTTCCCACATTCCCCTGTCTGTGCAGAGGCACGTTTACGTCAGTCACGAGCGGTAAAAGCTCTGAACCTGTAATTGGCAGGGCAGATGGCCTTTCTCCTTTGCCTCCTAGGCCACTGGGATACATGGATTTAAAGGAAGTCCAACATAATCGGATTGGGAGGAGAATTTTCGGGGATACTCAACTGTCTTCTACCTGGGATTTTGCCGTGGCGAGAAGACCGAGACCCAAACAAAGAATCTAATGGTGAAGACCTCTGGGACATAAAGGACATCAGCTGTAGCTGTCTCTGATAAGAAGACAAAAGGGGCAAGCGAGGTTCCCCTCCCTCCCCCACCCCTGCCCCACCCCTGCACCCCTCCCTCCACTCCTCCCTGTCTCTCCTTCCTCCCTCCCTTCCTTCTTGTCATACATGTTTCCTGGACACCTGCTATGTATCCAGCATAGCACTTCATGTCTGGTCTATAATAGTGAGAAAACTAGAGGCAGTCCTTGCCCTCATGGTGCTTCTGTATTAGTTGGGAAGGTGTAGCTAAGAACCGTTCACAAATACGCATGAAACTATTGCTGTGGAAAGTGCTGTGACGGGGAGGAACACGATGCCTGCAGGTATGTGATGAATCAGGGAAGTGACCCACCCGTGACCCCTGAGAACTGCCCTGGGGACCTGCCTGTGGCTGTCCCAGTCTTCCAGAAGGTGGCATTTGTGTGTGTTTGTGGAACTGACCCCTGCACGTGCCACTGCTCTCTTGGGTTTTTGACTTGCTTCCTGCCCCACATTCGATCCCTCATCTCAGTCTGTTTCAAAACAAATGGCATAAAAGAATTATTCATGGCTGGAGACCAGGCCTTTCTGAGACAATGTCACTGGGAGGTAACAATTATCCGGTGACCGTCATCAGTGCTAAAGAGCAGACATAAATGATAGAGGTTAGAAATACTTGTGCATTATGACAAAACAGGGGCTTGGGAGACCTAATTTATTCAGTTAATCTCGACTCCCTTCTATGTTCTGGTTAAATGGGCACGATCCCCAAAGGCTGGTAGTGGCCTTAGGAAGGACATTCACCATTCTGTAACTCAGGTTCTGAGAGGACACACAGAAGAAAACGTTTCCCAGAATGAAGCTGGGGTAAGTGCTGCTCCGTTCATGTTGCCGGCTTACCTGACGACTCTCTGTCTGGTGATGGTCAGGCCATTGTGCCCTGAAGGCCCGGTGTGGACAGGTGGAAGCCCCAGTGGGTCTGCTGGCATATCTGTCTGTTAGTAATGAAAAGCAGGTGACAAAAATAAGGCTAAATGTTAACAGGGGTTAAATATACTTGGAACTTCAATATACTGTGCTATCTACTTTTTTGTATGTTTTAAATTTGCTATAATAAAAGTCTAAAAATAAACAGTACATGGTTTTCTACCTCTATCTATTTAATAATTATAGATTAAAATGACAATAACAGTACTTGAGGGACTTACGCTGGTAAAGGTTAATAAAACAATAATACTCAGTGCTGGTGAGTATGCTGCAAGATGAGTCTTCTCTTTCCTGTGCTGCTAGTAAGAGCCTAAATTTAATTGCAGACAAGTAAAAGTTGCTGGAAAGCAATTGGGAAATACAGGTCTTAAAATATTCACATGTTGCCTCTGTGTGAATAGATGCTCATACATACCTTTGCTAGTTATTCATTTTGTTAACTCCATGTAATCACGTGTCAGATGAGGGTAGCATTTCATTGATTCAAATTCCACTAATGCAAAATCTGCAATCTTTCTTTTATGCCAGACTCAAATGCACTCTTCCTCTGCCTACAAAGGTTTAATAAATTAGCCTATGGTTAAATTAGATGGCAAAGCTTATTAAAATTTAAAGGCAAATAAGCTTAAAGCATGTATTTCCTTTTTTAAAAGTTAAAATGTTAACACCGAATGATTCTCTCCTATTTATGCACTTAGAATTTAATACTATAGTAGCTTGATTCATTCTTTTGTTCTTGTTGGAATACATGGATTTGAAGTTGGGGTAATTTTATTTTTCATTTTATTTGTATCCTTCCAAGCATTCAGTAATGCACAATGAGAAGCAATTTGATTTTTAAGGAAAATATGCTGTTCTTAAGGAATGTCTGGTAGGACGGAATTGTTCATTAGGTACACATATCCAATATTCTATATTTTTCTACCTGGCATTCTGGTACTCAGATTCAATTATTCTCTTACTAGGAATTTATTTTTGAAACAAGGCAGAGAAGAGAGTACTGTGCTGTATTTATTTCCAAAATTGCAATGAGAAATGATGGCTCCCTTTCACGGCATTGCAAAGAGAATTTCAGCCGCACTCAACCTCCAGAAGCATAAGCAGGTCTTTATTTGTTTTGCATTGTGATTTGAATTCTATGTCACTGCCGTATTTGAAGTCTCTTTATTAGAGCTGTATTTTGGATCTCTCTCCTCTCTCTATCCCATTTTCTGCTTGCTTTTCCTTCTCTATCTTACACTTCCCTCAGAGGTAGCCAGAAATGGTTCACAAGGGAGAGAAGCTTTTCTGTTCATTAAGCAACCTCAAAAAACCAGAGAGAAAAGTTTTCTTTATGTTTCAGACAAAAGAATTTCATTCCACCTCAGGTAAAAATAAAAATTGAATCCCATCACCTCGTATTGTGTTTCAAATGTAAAGGTTTGCATGCTTTGCAAAGGAAACAAGTCATTTCCCTAATTTTTAGGGGCCATAGAATTTGGTGAAAATAAGTGTTTCTAGCCCCCATAATATTATTAATAAACATTTCCATGCCTGGGGATTGGAAGGTTTGTGTGGGTTGAGTGTGTTGTGCTCTTACTTACAGCATTTTTAAAAAGTATTATGAAAAGACAGCACACTACCCAAACCGCTACTGTAGAGAGAGCTTTGTGTAGAAAGAAAATAGTTTCTTTTTCTTGAGGCCTAGAAAGAACATTAAACTTGGATTATGCTCCAGCTGAGGCCTGAATAATGAACTGGAAATAAGCAGGTCACCAGTGTTGAGCCACCCCACTGGAGACGTCACCACATTTTGTTGAGACACACAGCAAAGACTAGGTTTGCATGTGTGCTTCAGCTGCTTGCTGCAGGCGCTGTGACTTCCTGGGACTTTTTGCATGTGTTTTTTTTCCTACATTTTTTCTTCAGCAGCCCTTTTGGAAACAAAGCCTGAAGGAAGGAGATTTCCGAGACTGACGGTGTGGAAGTTGCTAGAGCCAGGAGAAAAGCAAGCTTGTTCTGCAGCCCCAGCCCCAAGGCGGTGAGGAGAGCCTCCTGGGTGCACAGGTGATGGGGCTGGTGGTCTTCTCCTGCCTGTGGGCCCTCAGACAAATTGGGAAACAGGAGAACGCTGAGGAACGCCCATACAGTGTGTCTCTCCCAACTGCAAGTCTTGAAAAAGAAGAAAATGACATACAAAATGCTGGCTCCAGTGTGTGCAGTGGAGTTAAATGGGTCACGTTTGGCTTTGTGACTCTGCACTTCTACAGACAGACAGACCTCTTACTGCCCCCCAGGGAGACTCTGCCCCATCCTCCCGCCCCAGTGCCCCTGACTTCCTGTTCTGCCCACCCCTCCCCCACCACTGCCAGAATGCCTCCTCGGGCCAACAGCACATACCAGTCTTCTTGGAGTTTTCCAAGGTGAAGGCTAACATACAAATGAGTCAATAAAAACAAATCCTGCCACACAAACCATGTTTCCTTTTTTGTTGTTGTTTTAAATAGGGCTATTACCCTTAAGAATAGGAAACTACTTAGACATTATGTTTCTGTGTTTAGATAACATGTTCAAATATTTTGGTGATAAGTTGAAGAAATACAGACTAAACGATAGTATCATCCCTTAAATTTACAGCGTGTTCAACACTGTACCAGACAGATGGTTGGTTAACAGATTTATATCAAATTGGGATGGGTCTTTCGTAAATCACTGAAACTCTCTGCACTCCTTTCGCCCTCGTCGGTATTTCTATTAGCGACTCGAAGGAAGGTAGATTACGTACTTGTCATATGTTGGCCCTGTTTGATGCACCTGACATCCAATAACTCATTGAGTCCCCATTCAGCCCTGAGATATCATTAGATATTAGTAGCTATTATTACTGCACCCATTTACAGATACATTCTCTCCATTTGTTGACGCTCTTCACCACTACCATCCTGTAGAAATCATGATTCTCCCCTGTAAGGAAGCGGAACAGCTGGCTTGTGGGTGTGAGGGGGCCCTGTGGTAACAATCCTTCCTTCCCTGACTATTAGCGGTAATTTAGCTCACCTGGCCACCTATGCATGTCAGCATTGCCTCTCTCTTTATTCCACATGTCTCTAGGAGCTCTCTGTACAACTGAAGGGTCGAATGCTGGCTCCACAAAATGGCACCAGAGCCATCTGTGATAAGACAAAGCTGAGCTTCTTTTTGCCTCAGGAAGAGGGGACAAATGCTGCACAGCATGGCGCATCAGTGCTGTCTGACAAGGGGACAGTAACACGGGGACAGTTATTGAGCTGTCGCAGCCTGGCTTGAGACAGCTCTTCCTACGCATATGCTTAGTTAGCACTGCATAGGGACTGGAGTGTAATAGGTTATGATTGGTGGACATAGCTAGGCGAGGATTTTGAGGCAAAGGTTTAAATAGTTTGGGGATGCAAACTGTCATTTGATGTTTTTGATGGAAAAGTGGATGAATGTTTAGGAAGCTTGTGGAATGGGCAATGAGGTTATTGGCAACCTATCTTTCTGAGCAAGAAATTCCTGGAGTGTTAGAGTGATGTCAGCACAGCCAGTGGGTAGTCAAATCATGTTCGTGTAAATGAGAAGCTGTGTAGATGGTCTCCAATCTCCAGCTCAACTCCCTACGATTCATGAAATGAAGGAATGAAGATATTGAAAAAAAAAATCCTTAGTCTTGAAAGGAAGCTAGAAGGTGAAATTTAACCAGTCACATGAAAAGTAAGTAAGCCACACAAGTGGGGAATGAAGATGACCTGACTCAATGCTAATTCCTTTGTTGCGGTTGGAGAGAGGAGAAGCCACGTCAGAATTTGGTGCTTCGTTGGGCTGTAGCTCAGGAAGCCCACAGTGTGTGCTGGTCCCAGAGAGACTAGTACGTCTGGGGTTGGGCTGATGAACTTGAGAGTGGGAGGTAAGACAATTGTAGATGTGACCCCTCTTAACAGAAAAACAGGACTTGCTTGCAGAAGTGTTTACTATTTAAAGGAATATATTAAATTTAAAAGTTAGAAATGTGGAATAGGGGTTTATCTTTAATCATGGAACTTAAAAATGTTTAACGTGTATTAAAGGACAAAATACAGAGGGTGCCAAAAAAAAATGTATACACATTTTAAGAAAGGAAAAAACTATATTAAAATTGTAATACTCAATATACACCGATAATAAAAGACGACTACAAGTCATGTGTGTATGTTTTTTTTGGCACCCCCGGTATATTTTATTGTCTGTCTACTAACTGAAAGCAAGTAATCCTTGTTTATTTCGTATTAATAAACTTTCAGTTTGCATAAATTGTCTTCTTGAAAATTCAAAATAGAGGCCACCCAGCGAATAACGGACGTGTTAGGAAACAGTCCTTTCAACCACGTCCCTGCGTCGTCCCTCTTCTCTGATGAAAGCTCTGTGATGTCAGCAGAGTGTGGGGATTCCTTTCCTGAATGTGTATTTACAAAGCTCAATTGCATTGAGATAACATAGCATTAAATTACATTTATTATGTTTTTAAAAAAATCAAAAGTCTCATCTCCCTAGATATATCTAACAGGATTTTTGTGTGTGCGTTAGTATTTTTTTTCAAGTCAAGGACCATGTCTTATACTATTCTGGCTATTAAACCTCAGTGCCTTGCACATAATTAATGCTTAATATAGAATAGTAATGATAATAATAATTTCCATTATTGACACTGTTCAACAGGCTATGAGTTTATTACATTTTCATGAAAATACTATGAATAAGTTGTATTATTACTCTCATTCTAAAACCAGGGAAACTGAACCTGAGAAGTTAGGCCACGGCTGATAGCAGCCAAAGCTGGACACTGAACTCTCCTCGGACTTGTCGCTTGATATCCGGGATGTTTGAGGTACACACATTGGGAGATGCCGATTTGTCAGGAGAGAATGTCCCCATGTCCTCGCACCTCACAGATAGTCACACTAGTTACCACAACTTCGAGGCCAAACTCTTTCCAGGTACGACACTAAGAATAACTTGGCTATTCTCCAGCCGACATCCTGCCTTTGTTTTGATGTTGCAATTGCTGTTGGTGTTTTTCAAAAACACACAGACACATTTTGGAATACTTGGTTCTTTTGGAGAGAAAATGTATTTTTTCAGAGTATGACCCCCCCCTTAGTGGAGCACATGATAAAAAACTGATTCTTGAATAAAATTTTTATTCTACAAGTAATTACTACTTCAGGTACCTTGCCTTCTTTTGAAATGCATTGAAGTGGCTTATTGATGAAGTCACAATTTAGGACGACAGGTTTTACTGAAAAATGGGACAGATTTCATCAGGAAAACGCAGCCTCGGGGGCGTTAAGAACCGTCTGTGGACAATTAAGCTCTAAGGTTTTTAAATACTAAAGCAAAATGGAAAATCTACTGAGTTATTTGATTTTCATTTTTCAGCAACAGAAAGAAAGTACACTGAAAACTTTGTAAAAATGGTTATTTTTCTCTCCCTTGGCTTAAGTGTCTCTTCTGTATAATGAAGACATTACAGGCAATCTCTCAGTTTCCTTCTTGCTCTATCATTTTATAATCTGCAGCTGCAACATGACACAGGTAAAACAAAAAGGCATTTCTTACTGTCACCATCTACATTTGTGCCTCTAAGGCACACGACAGGGAAGGTGAGGCTCTTTCTCTGAAGGAATGATAGAAGCCGGTCCAGAGGCCTTGAATTCTGTGGTCCCTAAATTAGCCATCGCAAATAAATGGTTGTTTTAATAAATTCAGCCAAGGCTTCCGTTACATCAGTGATTGTTTAAAAATAATCAACAGTTTGACCAAAGTTTTAAAAACGGAAGATTGGTTGCATAGTACTACCATGTTTCCCCGAAAATAAGACATAACCAGAAAACAAGCCCTAGCATGATTTTTCAGGATGACATCTCCTGAACATAAGCCCTAATGCATCTTTTGGAGCAAAACTTAATATAAGACCTGGTCTTATTTTCGGGGAAACACAGTATATTTAGAGAGAGATGCAGCTTAACTCAGTTATTATGACAGGTAAAGTTTCAACTTGTCCGTACAGTTAGTTTTTCTGTATTCTTATTAATGTAGACTTTGGTTTTGTTTGTTTGTTTGTTTTAAGGTAATAGAAGGAAATGTGACCTTGAGGAATAAAACATCCCCCCTCTCTTGCTCTCCTGACCCATTTCTTTTGAGAATTTCTGCCTTCAGCAGCTTTTCAGCAAGCACTCATTTCATGGCTGCGGTGAGTCAGGTCCTGAATGTGACACAGGAGACGCCTTACGGATCTGTCTCCGAAAGCCCAGCCCTGCCCTCTTTCTAGTCCCCAGACAAACCTCACAGCAGCTTGTAGCTTCACTTGGCCTTACTGTCTTCACCTCAGATTCTCCCAGCCCCCCACTAAGTTCTTTCTAATTCTTCTTCTGAAATGTGCACCCATATTCTCCTCTCCCATGTATCACAGTCAAGCTGTTCTCTCATTGACCATGTATTGATTTAGGTCCTTCTGCGTGGCAGGTACCTGGCGAGATGCTGAGGACACGCCTGAGCGCGGAGGTGGCCTCTTTCCTGCTGGTGTGTAACTACACGAGGAATAAGAAGGGTGTGAGGTGTTTCCACTGGGGTGTGTCACCAGGGAGGCCACTTAGCGCTGCTGGGAAGGCCTCCCTGAGACCTGGAAGATGAGGACGGATTCCCATTCTCCCAGGAAGTCCAAGTAGCAATGGTGGAGCCACCTTACTTCTCCGTCCATTGATCTGTTCACTCGCTCCTGCATTGGTATCCATTCCACATGTGTTTATTGACTGGCCCCTGAATACTAGGCACTGAGAAAATGCCTGGGAGGCAAAGATGAATAAAATGCATCCTCTGCTCTCCACAAACATAACAGAAAAGTGAGGAGGCCGATCCGTCAACAAGTACAGTCAATAGAGTGTTGTAGTTCTTTTATAAACGCCGATAAGGGCTCAGCTAGAGGTGAACAGGACAGAGGCCTTGCTGGACTGTGAGCCTAAGGACACGCAGAGTGTTTCATTTCTCCTCGTAGCTCCAGCAGAGGCCTGGAAACAGCACTCTGAGGAATCCACTGCCATCTCTGCTGGGGTTGAGGCTAGAGAAGAGGCCTGCGGATTCCCGGTTTACCTGTGAGCCCGCTGTCCCAGGTATGGTATACTTCTTTTAACATCAACCTACAAGGATGTCATTATTCATAGGCCCATACGTGGCATTTTAACACTCCTTCTCTGGAAGTTCCTTTCGTTGTCATACAAGTTCCCTGAGGAAGAGACTTTATAGCTATACCTCTGAAGTGATACCTACCTATCTCCTCCCAAATACTCTCCTGGTCAATGTCCCATCCAGAGGCCAGTTTCCTGATGAATGTCTCAATGTTTTCTCCAGATCTCCAAGAAAGGACATGCCAGCTCTGGAGAAGGTGATAATATTTTAATCTCAGGACATATAAAGGCTTCAGTGTACAAAAGGTAAAAGATTGTGTCATGTCTGAAAAGACCGACACACAGACAAGACCACACACACAACACCCCCCTCCAAAACAAGAAAATCTGATGACCCTCTTTCAGCTGTTTCGTTGGTATGTCATAGATCCTGGCACATGTATTATTTACTTTATCCCTCAGAAGAGCCTAGGGAAGTAGGTAGTTCTGTTTCCCAGTGGAGAAACTTGCCTTAAACCCATTCAGTGATGTCCTCACATCATGGGACTTATAATGGCACAGTGTGGTGGGAACACTGGCCCTTGACATGGATTAACGGGGACACTTCTTTCCTGTCCCCTCCATGCCTTGCAGACAATAGAAACCCTGTGTCATACCTCCATTCTCAGCCCAATAAACTCTAATCCCATTAGCAAGCCTGCAATTGTTTTTAATTTCTCCCCTTGTTATTAAGTATAACTGGCAGTAGTTCCATCTTTGATGGATTTAGTATGTTGGAAATATGACCTTGTCCTTCACCCGTCTCTCCATCCAGATACGTAGTCCTTTCCGATGGTTTTGGTTCATTTTTGTTTAGTTGTCTCTTTAGTCTTGAAGAAGGTTAATTATTTCTTGTGGGAACAAAGGATATCTACTTAAATCTTGTGCCGACACTATGGTTTCAAACAGAAACCACACCCATTGTGAATTTTCCTCAGACTTGAAGGAAATTATACAGTTCACCAGAAAATTATTACTGATGATACTCAGATTTTTATTTGTTTATTACTTGATTTTTACAATGACCTGGAATGTCAGTAGATTTCAATTATAGAAAAATAGGAACATTTAAGGCAGTGCTTTATTCAATCCATGTTATTTTCTATCTAAAACCACCCATACAAATATTTTCAGAATGCGCTTTGTCTCTGATATATTTTATCTGTTAGGACAGCAAGCTAACATGGAAGTTGATAGTCTTAATTTTTAAAAATCTACTCCTTAAAAATTCAAATACTTGTCTGGTTGGTTCTTCCTACTGCAGACCACATACATTTGATGTTCAGTGTACAAGACTTTTCCAGTGATCGCAACACTTTCATAGATACGAACATTTTTAAGGGGCTTGTGAACAAGAAATTTCTTTGATGGTCTGCAAGTTTATAGACAGTTGATAACTGTAACTGGCAATCTGATTTTTAAAATACAGCAAATTGAACAAAACTCTATACAAGATGACAGTTACTCAGCTTGTCACTCTTGGGAACTAAGAACTAAGTTGCTTGTTAAACATCCCTCTCCAGGGCAAAAACACACTCTTTTGCAGAATTTGACCTGGAAAACAATACAGGATTCACGCTTCCTTTTTGTCTTTGCCTTGAACTTGGAGGTAACAAAGTCTGAGGGCAAGTCAGAATCATAATGGTATTCCTACAACTCTTAGGAGAGCATGTGGCTAAAAGAGGGAAGAAGATACCAAATTGGAAATAACGACAGAGGAAAAGTCTCAGTTGGAGCCCCCAGAATGGACAGCAGAAACCTAATTGCAAGGCCCGCTGCCATGAGCGGGCACAGAAAGCACCTCTGGAATAAATCTTTGGTGATAACAACACAGTCCACAACAGGGGTACTTTTATATTTATAGTTTATTCTCCATGATTGCCAGAGGCCTCAAATCCCACATAGTCAAAAATCTCCACTCACTGCTGCCTGCTGGGCATTTAACAAGGTCTCTTGTAACAGGACCCAGAACAAGTCGGAACATGAATAAAAGTGCAGGGGCCAGCTAGGCACGGCCGGCCGCGGGTTAGCCAAGTGGAGGCCTGGGAGAGAAACAGAGAAAGCGCACGGTGACCCTCAGTGCCTCAAGGCACGGCTTCAAAGGGTGTCAACACCAATTAAATTGTAAAAGCTCTGTCAGCTTCTGAACAGTCATCCAGGCAGGGACAAGACAGTCTGTAATCAAAGGGTTGGGACGTGATTCTGTATGGTCCACACCAGACCTGTTACACGTATGCACGCCTGGCAATTTGTGACTTGGACGTGAGCCTTCAAAGGGCAGCTGTTCTTAAACGTGTAAGCAACCTCCTTAGGGAGCTGTCCAGGTAGACCGCTGGGGGAGCTTGAAAACCTTTTTCAGCAGGTAGCTTCTGGTGCCTCCCATAGGTACACTGTCCCAAAATATAACTCCTACGAAAACAAAGACCACTGGTTATACCCATAGATAAGCTACCTGATAATTGCCTGGTCTCTTAACTTGAGGTAAACAGTGGCCAATAAGCTACCTGGAACAAACAACATGTGGAGAACTTTCTGCCAGCAAAAGGCTCCCTGCAAACTACCCTTTCTGACAACAGATATTCTGACAGTAACGGATTTGCAAGGGGCTTGTTTCAAACAGTTACAGCAATAAGAAGACCATGTTGCATTTTCTGTTTGGCCTTGGAGAGTGTTAATGTAGTTTTAAAGAATTGTTTGGTTCTTGGCAAAGGTACCCTAATTTCAATTCATGAAATTCTCTCTCTCTTGCCCTCTTTTTTTTTTTTTTGCCTATGGGTAGCCATGATAGCTATGACCGATTTATTGGATGGTTTTTCAAAGCGACAGCAGAGTTGGGGAGGAAGAAGAAATGCGTTTCATAGCTAGGGGTAAAAAGATAGGGAGAACTGTCAAAGTATTTCTCACATATTTTACTGCTAAGTAATTTTCTTGGTGTACAGGACTTTTTCACTCATCAGATCAAGCAAAATGCCTGGGGTATGAGGTAGGTGGATTCATGCTGAAAAGTAGACTTTAATGACATTAAAGTTTCAAGCATGGTCATTCTTTAAAAAAAAAAAAAAAACAACCTCAAAGTTTCTCTTATCTTTTTTTTTTGAGCACCACTTAATAGAAGAATTTAGAATACAAATTTTTTTCAATCAAACTATTTGACTGTTCTTCATGTAGTTAAAATTACTCTTGTATTTTGAAGAAAAGAGTAAGCAGACATAAAATAGTATAGCATATTACTGAGTATTAGTTTAAAGCTACAATTTGTCAGATTATCTCTTAGACACCTTCTTTTAAAATATAATGCTCTGTAGCAATGAGTTGAATAACCACAGGAGACAGAAAAGTGAGGAAAATATTTATTTTGATTTTAGTATTGGTCCTGGCCTAGTCAAGATCGGCTCAGTAACAAACAAGCTACAGTAACAAAGAAAGAAATTTCAGTGGCTTAAAACACAAACGATCTCTCGCTTATACAAATCTTCTGTGGGTCTAGGAGAGTACAGAGCAATGTTTCTCCATTTGCCTTTTATTATGGTCATGGCAGAAGACAGAGACTCGAGTACCTGCAGTTAAATGTTTCTACTCAAAAGTGACAGACATCATTTCTCTTCACCTTGAATTAGCCAAAAAAGTCACAGGATGCCATTGAACTTCCAGTGGTGAATTATCCTAGGAATCTGGAAGGAGAAGGAATATGTTTACAGTTGTAAAGTCAGCCATACTTGTAGACCACTCTTTCAGTAACCAAATATCGTTTCCTCTCCTCCTGTCGGACACTCAGTCCCTCTGTATGAAACAATCCATTCACTCGTCATCCAGCACAGATTCCACGATCTCAGGTAAGATTATGGCTCCTTTTGGTACGGAGAATTATAAACTTAGATGTTATTTTCTCCTTCACAATCCATAGGGGGTGAAGGAACAAGGATGATATTGAAACTCACAGTCCCTGAAGTGTGGGAATCTAGACGACCTGCTGGGCAACCATCGTGAGGACCCCCTGGCCTGGGGGGTGGAGGTTGTGGGGGGAAACATGGTCCTTGATGTAACTTCATTTGTATTCCCCGAGAGCAGACTCCAGTCTGTTGTTCTTGCTGACTCCTGGCTCCATGCTCTGGAAGGCTCAGTTCTTCCTTTTTTCTTCTTTGTCACATCTATCATGGCCATTGGGGAAAAGGCCTTCTTGAGAAACAAGCAACGTTCTTAGCCCACAACCTGCCTGAGAAAGGTGAAGTACCAAGGGTGACTTTAAGTCACAAATAGCTAGAGTCCCTTTGAGTCCAGTCCAGAGCTTTCTTTGGCGGTGAAATTCTCTCACCAGTTTTATAGGCATCTAACCTATTTGATTCTGCACAGCTCCATGCACCAATACCAGACCCACCAGGGTTTTGGGGATTTGGTTCCCAGAATATTTGCTTTCTAATTTTTACCCTCTCCTTGTCCCTTTCTATCTTTCCATATTTGCAGTTGTTTTTCATTTGAGCCTATTAAGATTCAGCGGGAGAATCACACACTCATTCTCTATTTTTTTATTTTCAAGCTATTTTTGGCCAATTGAGAGGATGGATGGGGTGGCCCATTATTAATTATGTCTTTATTCTGAGATGCCTTCATCCACTCCCACATTTTAGCCTGGTGTGGTCCTTACCTCTGATTTGATCCTCACCTTAGTACTTAGATCTCACTTTCCTATTTTGCACAAAGTAGTCTCAGAGAAGCAGTTAGTTGCTTTTTCTAACCCTACTAATCTTCAAATTTCTCTATCCTTTTACTTGTTTTTACTACTGGTTATAAACCAGTCTATTTTTTTCAGAGTTCAACTCTTTTTCAAGATACCTTGCCTATTGAAGCTGACATCCATCCCCAGACACTTTAATTTTCTATTGAATCTTCCTGCTAGAACAACAAGTTTATTTTGCATAAGCGCTGTCTTATAAATTATCATAGGCGATTATGTCACCAAATGATTGGCCACTGCATTTGACTGACTTCCCTCTTCTCACCTCCACAAGCGGGGCCACCCACAAGTGTCACCCCCTCAGGACCATGCTCAGCCTGAGCATATCCTTTAGAGTTCTCATGTCCACATCTAATCCGAGTATAAATAACGGTTTCAGGCAGCATGGGTTATGTTAGGTGTACTAACAACCCCAAATCTCAGTAGCTCACAACGCAAAAATTTCTCTCTCCTGAAAAGTGCACTGAGGGCCTAGACAACTCCCAGGACAGCTGAGCTGTCCTCCCTGGAATGGCTCAGCATTGTACTTCCTTCGCAATGTGGTTTTCCAATAGCCATGGCAGAGAAAAAGTGGGTCCAGAGTTGAGCACCTGTAATTAAAACACTCCTTCCTGGAAGTGACACATGTAATTTCTGCCACTCTTAACTTTTAAGAGGCAGGCACATGTTCTTCTCATGTGTCCAGAAGGCGAGAAGAACTGGGTGTCATGGAACAGTCATATCTTCCAAATATCCTGATTCTGTGACTTGAGTGGAAACTTGCATTTAAATAGTTGTTCCCGAACCCGTACTATTTCGAGCACTTTATTTCTCCTTTGTTTAGAATTACTGTTATAATCTTAGTGGACAAACTTTTTCTATCCTTATTCACTTTTAAAAGGTTTTAATATAACTTTCGTGAATGACTTCTGTTTTTGACTTACTCAGATTCGAACTTGACTTTTCAAATGGGTACTATCTCATGCTACTTACTCAAAACCTTCCCGTTACGATCAGGCATTGTATAGGGACACTAAACACCCTGTCTTCATTAAGCACTGAGATGGGAGAAGAGAATGATGACACAGTCAGTGCTTGGGTGTTAATGCTACACCCGCAGGGGTGAAGTTTCAAGGTCAGGAGGTGGGACACACACAGTCTTTGGTTCCCCACCGTCGTCTGAGAGCTGTCTACTTGCTGTTTAAAAAGCCACTTCTTCCGAAGCTCACGATTTCCCCTCTCCCATCTCTTCTCATTGTTCTCATCTGCCAACCATGGTGTCACTCACGTCAACTCGAGGCTCTCAGTCATTGCCTTGTTTTTCAGCTCAGCTGCTGTCAGCATCCTCAGACGTTCACCCTCTGCATAGGGAATCCATTCACTGAGTTTTCAGGTCCTTAATCTCACCTTTAAATTCCTTTTCTCGTACTCACTTTAGTTTCCCACTTCCATGGCCAATTGTCATTGTCCCCCCTCCAACAGCTCCATTTCTTGGCTCACCCTCCTGTTCTAGCGTACTCACAAGACACCTAATCAAACAGGTGGGTGCAAGCTGGGGGATTTTCGGAAGGGGGCCCTGGTACCAAGTGAGCAAACCCAGACATCACCTTTGATACGTAAGCACAGCGGCAGCCATGTTCCTATTTCTTACTGGCACTCGCGAGTCTTCTGCCTCAGTGGATTTGAAATCAACCCTTGTTTGGGGAGAGACAGTTTCTCCTCTTCTTCCTTCTATTATTGTTCTTTTTTTTTTTCCTTTTTACCTCCCAGACCTTCCCACTGGATAGTAAGGCGGCCCAAATTGCTTGAGAATAAATAGGTCAGCATTTTCTTTGTGAACCCTTGTGTTCTGCATGTTTTGCTCTCTTCAGTGCAAAAACATCAGTCTTCTAATAGAAATATAATAGCAATACTCTATACGTAAAGTCATCCTTTTGTTGTTGTTGTTATTGTGGGTTCTGTTCAAAGGGAAGCTGGTACCATATAATAAAGCCGTTTCTCATTTGAAGATAATATTTCCTATACTGAGAACTACCAGGGAATAAAGTAACGTGCAGTAAATGAAACCTCACTGTTTCCGCAGTCAAAAAAGGCACAGGTCTTACAATGTTAAAAACTAAGCACTTCAAAATTCGCTTTAAATTTTGCAAATGAAATTCCATATCAATACCTGTCAAAAAACAGGACAATAAAATTTAAGGCTTTCGGTGAAGAAAAGTATGAGAGTTAAAATGGATGCACTGCCTACCATTTTACCTCCGTTTGTTCACTTCTGTTTCTTCTCCTTCCCACCAAAGATGCCTTTTTATTTTAACTTATTTGTGTTGCATTTTGATATTTATAGCAGCACATCAAGGCAAGGACCAAATTAACATAATGCAAATGTAGAGAAAATGCCATAATTTGTTTTCTTACAAACAAAATACGAAGATGATTTAGTATTACTGGATTGTTATGTACTTGCATTAAGCCTTGTGTGTTTTCTACTGAATGAGTTTATATTTTTATTTTCTAGCTCAAACTGACCTAAATAAGTATAAATGCAGACTAGTTTTGTAGGTTATTAAATAAACCCAAATAATCTACAGAAATTTTACATGGCTTATATAAAAATCTTATTGGCTGGCATCCTAATCTACCAAATTATACTCATTCCTTCATTGTTATCCACACAATTAAGTCTGGAAGACATAAACATCGGTTGGAATAAGAGTACATTGTCCGTTGACTTAATTATCAGAATTATTTTGTCTCCTGTTTCTGTTACTGGTGCTTGTATTCAAAGGACTCTTTCGGTTGTAAGTGATAGCAAAGTAATTCAGATACTTGTTATCAGAAAAGGTAATTTATCAAGTCCTGTATTTGCAAAATGTAAGGATTCATTCAGATCCAGGAGCTCAAACAGCATGATCTTCTCTGTCTCTTTTTCTTCCTTCTCCCCATTCCCCCCAAGACCCACCCCTTTGTTAGTCTTCTTTTTTTTTTCATTGGTTCCTTCTGTGTGGTGGCTGTACGCAGTTTAAAAGTGCTAGGCTTACATCATCTGAAGGTTGGTGATCTGATTAGAGAGTTCCATTAACTTTCTAAATGGTTAACAGATGTCTTAAGATTGATTTTGATTCACAGGTCCTGGGCCATGAGCCAGGAGAGAGACTATTCTTATTAGCCAGGCCTGGGTTACAAGCCCATCTCTGGAGTCTGAGAACTGGGTTCAAATCTTGAGCCACCTGGACCAACAACAGAAGAAGGGAGTCTCCTGGTGGCGAACGTGGACACAGTTACTAAACAGGGGAGGTCAGGACAGGCAGAGAGCACCATCGTGAGTGAAAGGACTCACCTGCAGGCAGCAGCAGACTTGTTACAGCTTTGCAGCTCTGCATCCTGGCGCAGGCTGCAGATGTTTGCTTCACTGATCCCACTTTCCCGAGTGCTGAGTAATGTGGAAGCTGCACAGCTGCTTAGAACAAGGCTTTATTCAAATAGTCATCAGTTTTGTTTACAGAAGTTTAGTTTCCAACCAAGTAGGAAGATCAGAAGGGGAAAAAAAAAAAAAACACACACCACAAAGACTCTTCAAATTGGTAGGGGTTTTATTGGATAAAGAGAAAGAGTAGAGTTGGTAAATTGGCTCAAGGTTGAAACAGAATGTTTTCTGAGCACCTAATCATTAACTTCTTTTTTTTCCTCCCACTTCCAAATCCTTGAGAATTTTGTGTAGACAGTATTTCTCCACAAACACCTAATAAAAAGGGGAATAGGAAGGAGAGGTAGGGAATTTTAAATAGATTTTTGAGCTGCCGCCTGGTTTTTATCAAACTCACACTCTGATATTCATTAGCCGGCCTTGATGTCTTTTAGTTCTCGTGACCACAAGATAGCACTTATTTTAATGACTGCTGAAGACAGGGCTTGTTTTGAAGCCAATAATAGTTTTGAATCATTTAAGCTGAATCTCGTGTTGTCTCTGAAACAGTTAAAAGATTTGCTTCCGTTCAGTTTGCCATTGGCTGTTTGTATGAACTTGAGGGTTTTGAAGAGATCTACAAATAACAAACTGAAGTGAAAACGTTTTTAGATGCGTTAAACCCCTCCCTTCATGCCAAAGGACAATTTTAATTATTCTACATACATTGCACATTTTCAATGTATAATGACTGAATTCACAACCTTTACATCGAATGAGAATTTGTGGGGGAAACATCCCAGGCATAGCTGATACTTTAATGGGATAAAATAATAATTATCCTTTCTTTTATGAGAATGCCTACGTGCTTTATAAAGAGGTTTAGTCTTGTCTGTTTGCAAAGCATATTAGTTTTTATAAACAAATTAAACATGAAAACTTAGGATTTTATAATAAGTCCCAGGTCTACTGTTTAGTTGGGATATGAGATATAGTCAGGATCTATTTGTTGAACTGATGTGTTTTTCGTAGATTTCGATTGAATGGGGTCATAGTCAAGGTGATGGGATAGGGGTGACAGGGATGCTTGGAGAATAGATTGGAGTAGGCTTGCTGAACTAGAGGGAGTGGAGAGGGGAAGGGAGAAGGTGTTCCAGGAAAAAGGGATATCATACTCTCTTAGACAAAAGGAGTCGGGCCACAGCACAGCCTGAGCTGCCCTGAGCACCGCTAGAATTGACTGGAATAGGCCGCCCTGGGGGACTGGTTGAAAGGAGTCCTGGGGTGGGTGAGACGGGGAGGCCAGGTGTGTCCCTGAAAACCTGGTACGCCATGCTTCAAACCATCGTTTTCCCTCACAGAGATTAATAGCGAGAGGGGGTGTGTCGACTCAAAATCTCTGAATTCTCTGATCATAGCCTTTTCATTCCTTTCTAAACGCCTTCACTGCAGCTTCCTTCTTTGGACAAAATTGAGTCTAGCCCCTTAGCTCCAGGCCCCCATTGCAAACCCACAGCAGGTTCCGCCCCCGAAGTCACTGTTTTTCTGACAACACTGTCTCCTCCTTGGCTTTGTTCTCTGCCTAGAATTCCCTCCTCCGCACTCCCAGCTAGCAGATCCACACCCACGTTTAAGACAACACACACACCACCTTCTCCATAAACATTTTGCCAATTCCCATTGCTTCTCTTTCTTTGTTTTAAAAAGATTTCTATTAAACATATAGTTAGCATACAATATTATATTCGTTTCAAGTGTACACAATAGTTATTCAACATTTATATACCTGAAGAAGTGGTCACCATAAGCTTGGCAACCATCTGACACCTTACTATGCTGTCGTGATATTATTGACTATATTCCCCATGCTGTGCATTACATCCCCATGACTTCTTTGTTTTATACCTGGAAATTTAGACCTCTTATTCCCCTTTACCATCTCCCCCCTTTTAAAATTTTCAATTACAGTTGACATTCAATATTATTTTATATGAATTTCAGGTGTACAGCATATGGTTAGACATTTATAATTTAAGAAATGATCCCCCTGACTAGTCTAGTACCCACCTGCCACTGTACATATTTATTGCCATATTATTGACTATATTTCCTGTGCTTTACTTTACATCCCTGTGACTATTTTGTAACTACCAATTTGTACTTCTTAATCCCTTCACCTTTTTCACCCTGTCCCCCTCCATGTATCACCCCAATATATCTAATACCCATCTGACACCATATGTAGTTATTACAATATTATTGACTATAAGCCGTATGGTCTACCCTATATCCCCATGACTACTTTGTAACAACCCATCTGTACGTTTTAATCCCTCCCCCTTTTTCACCCACCAACCTGACTCCTCTCCCACCTGGCAAACATCAAAATGTTTTCTGTATTTATGAGTTTGTTTCTGTTTTTTTGTTTGTTTGTTTTGTTTTTCAGAGTCCATATATAAGCAAAATCACATTGCATCTGTCTTTCTCTGATACTCCATTCTCAGCACAATACCCTCCAGATCCATCCACATGGCCACAGATGGCAAGAACCCATTCCCATCCCTGGCCAAACAATATTCCATTGTACGTATGTATTACCTCCTCTTTATCCATTCTTCCCTCAGTGGACACCCAGGCTGCCTCCACATCTTGGCCATTGTAAACAATGATGCAATGAACGTATGGAGGCACACATCCCCTCGAGTTAGTGTTTTGAATTCCTTTAGATAAATACCCAGAAGTGGGATTACTGGGTCCTTCATTGTCTCTTGTTATGGCCTTTGTTTTAAAGTCTATTTTTGTCTGGTATAAGTATTGCTACCCCAGCTTCTTGTTTTTTCATTTCCATTTTCACAAAATATCTTTTTCCATCTCTTTAGTTTCAGTCTGTGTGTGTCTTTCAATCTGAAGTGAGTCTCTTGTAGGCGGCATATGTAAGGGTCTTGCTTTCTTACCCATTCAGCCACCCTATGTTTTTTATTGGAGCATTTAATCCATTTACATTGAAAGCAATTGTTAATTGTCACAATGTAAATAAACAGATGTCTGTGTCTTAAAAAAAGACAGCAATTATTGATAGATATGCAGCTGTTGCCATTTTATTATTAACATTTTTTATCTTTTTGTTTTTCATCTTAAAGAATTCTCTTTAAGAAATTCCTTGTAATACTGATTTGTTAATGATGAACTCCTTTAGCACTTTCTTGTCTGGGAAACTCTATATCTGTCTTTCAATGTTAAATGACAACCTTGCTGGGTAGAGTACCCTTGGTTGTACATCCTTGCTTTTCATCACTTTGAATATTTTGTGCCACTGCCTTCTGGC
Organism: Rhinolophus sinicus; assembly: GCF_036562045.2. NCBI lineage: Eukaryota > Metazoa > Chordata > Mammalia > Chiroptera > Rhinolophidae > Rhinolophus > Rhinolophus sinicus. The sequence continues at coordinate 66,119,519 of NC_133761.1, forward strand.
CTGCAAAGTTTTGGTTGAGAAATCAGCTTATAGTCTTATGGGAGCTCCTTGTAGGTAACTAACTGCTTTTCTCTTGCTGCTTTTAGGATTCTCTCTTTGGCTTTAACCTTTGCCATTTTAATTATAATGTGTTTTGTTGTCGGCCTGTTTGGGTTCATCTTTTTGGGGACTCTCTGTGCTTCCTGGGTTTGTATGCCTATTTCCTTCCCCAGGTTAGGAAAGTTTTCAGTCATTATTTCTTCAAATAAATTCTTAATCCCTTGCTTTCTCTCCTCCTTCTAGTATCCTTATGATACAAATGTTGTTATGCTTGATATTGTCCCAGAGGTCTCTTAAACTATTCTTTATTTTTTTGGATTCTTTTCCTTTTTGCAGTTCCAATTGGGTGTTTTCTGCTACCTTATCTTCCAAATTGCTGATTCCATTCTCTGCTTCATCTAGTCTGCTGGCGATTCCTTCTAGTGCTTTCTTCATTTCAGTTATTGTATTCTTCACTTTTGACTGGTTCTTTTTTATGGTTTCCATGCCCTTTTTCATGCTTGCAATCTGTTTGTTGAAGTTCTCACTAGGTTCCTTGAGCATCCTTACAACCATTGTTTTGAACTCTGTCTCTGGTAGGTTATTTGCCTCCATTTTCTTTAATTCTTTTTTTGGAGTTTTCTCCTGTTCTTTCGCTGGGAATGTATTTCCCCCCCATATTTTGGCTCTCTCTCTGTGTTTGTTTCTATGTATTAGGTAGGGCTGCTATGTCTCCCCATCTTGGCTGTGCGGCCTTACGTAGTAGGTGCTCTGTGGGGCCCCTGGCAGTCTCTCTGGTCACCTTAGCCAGGTGCTGTGCGAGTGTCCTTTGTGGGGTTGTGTGTGCTTTCCTGTTATAGTTGAACCTTGATTTCTGTTGGTATGTTAGTGGGTGGGATTGACCCTCAGGCTGCCTGTGGGGTTTGGCCACATCCACAGCTTATGGGCTACTGTGCAGGGGGCTTACCCCATGGAGTAAGATTCCCCCCAGTGAGCTCTGGTGTCTGTTGAGACCACCCTTTGTGTGTGCCATTTGGGGGCTAATTGTGTGGTGCTTCGTCGTGGTCTGAAGCCAACCTTCAAGTATGTTGGTTCTGGGGCCTCTTGGGAGGGGCTCCAGTGCAGGCCCAGGTCACCCACTGCGAGTGACTATCTGGGGAGTACCTGGTAGGAGCTACAAAGTGATCGATGGTTGGTTGCTGACTGTGCTGGACCTGAAGGTGTGCGGGAGAGGCCACACTGCGAACTGAGGATGGCTTCCACCAATATCGGGTCTGGGGTAGCTGTGCAAAGTGCCAGGACACCCTGAGGCCTGCTGCCACCTGCCAGCTCCCTTAAGGCTCAGCAGCTGATTCAGCCTCCTGCAGTGCACAAGTTGGGTGAGGCAGGTCTCAGTGAGTCAGCAGAGTTGAGTAGTGGAGCTCACCAGGCCAATCAGATTCAGAGTTGCCTGGAGGGGGCGGGTTCAACACAGGAAATGTGGCACCCATCTGCCTGCTGAATGGGAAGAAGCTCCATGCAGGGAAAATGGGGACTGTCCAGTCCTTGCCCCGAAGTTAGACACTTCACTCTCTCCCCATATGTCTCCAACGTCCTCCGAGTCACTGTTCCTTCGCTGGAGCCCAGGGTGAGCGCCTGAGAGCGAGTGCGTCTGTGTGGAGGACGGCAGGGTTTCACGGTGCCTTCCATCCATCCATCCCGGACGGTGGGAATTCCTGCTGTTTCTCACAGGCAGATGTTGTGGGGGCTCCTCTTCCCGGCACCAGTACCGCAGCTGGGGAGCCTGGGGTCCCTCGCGCCTCTGGGGGGAGCCGTGCAGCTGAGTTCCCTCCCAGTTTCCCATCCACCACGTGGAGGTCTGGGGCCTGTTCTGCATCCCTGCCCCCCCACCAGCCTCGACGCTGCCTCTTCTTTGTATCCTTAGTCATAAAACTTCCGTTCCGCCAGACTTCAGACGCGTCTCCAGGCTAATTGTTCTATGATTTGGTTGTAATTTTAACGTGTTCACAGATGAGGCAAGTGCAGTGTTTATCTGCTCCTCCATCTTGGACCTGATCCCACTGTTTCTCTTGCTCCCAGGGAAAACCTAGCCTTTCTAAGTTGTGGTTCTAAAACACTTTCTTTTTCCTATCTTTCTCATAGCGTGTTTCACTTCTTTCTTGAATTTTGATTATATATAATCAAATATATATTCTTATATGTTCATAATATATAATATATGTGTATGAATATGTATTTAAATCCCATTACTAAATTTTAAGACTCTAGAAAATAGGGGTTATATGTCCATTTATGTTTTATTACTTTATGTCTCCTAGTAGCATCTAGCACAGTGCTTTGCAGGTAACTATTGCTCTAGTAGAGAGAGCGTGCTCTATACCACTGAGAGGGTGTAGAAGGCTACTCTCTGCAAACAGATTTTTTTCAGGGAGCTCAGTGACTTGAAAGAACCATTTTCGGCTTTTCAGAATGACATGTGAAATAGATCAGTAAGGCTGTCTTCAAGTTACTATTGAGTAGTGGTCAGAACAAAACAGTGGGCATTTATAAACCACTTTTCAGACCCTTCAGAGTTTGGGCAACAATTTGGCCAAATGGGGTGGGAAAAGTCTACAACAGATGGAATGATTTCCAATAACCATACCTCACCTTTGAAACTCTTGGTGAATCTACTGTGCTTGCTTTTGGATGAATTTATAAAATTCGAACTACTCACATTTTATCACACATAGCCCACGTATTCTCGGATGGTGAAGTTCCTCGTATATGTTATTTTTTGAGCCCTACCGGTACACACACATTGTAAGCTCTGTCCTGGTGCCAGAAGAAAAAGTGCTTTGGCAGTAATGTTCAATGGAAAATCCATTCTTGGATATGCTGGGACTCGGCCGCCATATGGGGCACGTGTGACTTTAACAGACAGATTTAGTGGCAGGGAATGAAGGAGCAGGACACAGTAGTTTCATAGACGCTGACGTTATTCAACTTCTGGTAAAAAGCACTGCACGTGTTGAAAGTCTGGTCCACTTTTAACCACGTGCGGTCATTCAGACACTCCACATCTCAGCAGCTCCATAATCAGAACCATATTCTCTGAGTACTTGGGAACATTTATCAGAAGGAAAACACGATCCAATATGTTTAGCTCTTTTCACTTTACGAAACCATGGTATGAATTCTACGAATTGGGATCTGAAAGAGAGACAAGCATTGACTGTGCTGTTACTTTTTCAGCCATTTAACTTGAGCTAATTTTTGAACATAAGTATTTTGGGGCAGCTCTGGGAGACAAATGATCAAAGTTGTAAATTATCATGAAGAAGTGTGACTGGCCCCCCTGACTGACATAGGCTCCAGGGGCTCTGGCCGTTTCCCAGCTCAGCACCTCCCTTTTCCTTGTCTTGTCTTCCTTCCCCTTCCTGCTTCCTAATTTCCCCTTTATTTTTTTACTGTGTCCTCCTTCTCTTTCTCCTTCAACTATTTTCCTGTTCTGCCTTTCCTATTCTGACCAGAATCAATGATGCTTAAATCTGACTTATGATTAATTCTGTCAGGAATATTGAAAATCAAAGCAGTTGTTTGACACTTCAATCTTTTTGTTTTCTCTTCCCCTCTCCTTCCTTTTCTTCCTCTATTTCCTTTGCTTCTTTTTATCTTACCTTTCTTCATTAATTTTTTAAGGAAATCAGGTAATATCCTTTATAACTTGGATTTCTTGAGGCTTTCAGGTAATTTACTGTGTTAAAAACATTTGTTTTAAAATTAAAAGAAACTTTTGATTTAATCCCAGTAAAATCATAGAAATCAGCATTTCCTTTTAAAACATTATTTATTGCATACATCTATCTATCTGTCTATCTATCTATCTATCTATCCATCTCTATCTATCTATCTATCATCATCCATCTATCCTTCCATCCACGTCTGAATATTTTAATTTCCATAAGACCTTGAGGTTGGAGAGGACATAGACATAAAGCTCTCATTCAATGTTTGAATCCTTTTGTACAGATTTGCTCCTTTGCTACTACGGGTTGATCAGGCCCCTACTCTGAATACCTGCACTTTGCTGAGGACATCTCCCCACCTCTCTTCTCCACAAGAAGGACCATCTTTCCTCATATTGAGGCTCAATGTATACTTGCTTTTGTCTCCTGCCTCCCCATCTTGCTTTCCCCCCTTGTGGCTATTCTTTTTTTTTAATAGGAAAGCACTTCAGATGTTTTAAATATGTTACCATCAAATATTCTAGAAGAGTGCACAAAAACCATTAAAAATGATGACTTTTGCGAAGTGGAAATAAGAATGGGGGATGAGGGACAGAATTTTAGAAATTAAAACTCACTGGATTTAAAGCATTCACATTCATATATTAATTTAATAATTGTAACATTTATTATTTTAAAATAACATGCTCTTTATAAGTCTCTTTAGAAAATGTAAATACAACGTTTTTTCAATTTTTTTCTCATAAGATAATTTTCTGTAGGCCCAGCTTTTTTCCCCTAAATTTTCTCTGTTCATGCTTCTACTTTTGTTTGAAAGGTATTAGAGTGTAGCAGCCAGAATGGAACCAAAATGATGAATTTAGTGGATGGTGATTTGGTTCTGTGTGTGTAGATCTCCATGCATTTATTCATATATTGAAACTGGAGAGCATTTAGCATAGATTCCTTAGCCAGCACAATAGAGCTATCCCGCCTCAATAGCTGTACAGGAAAAATGATGACAGCACTAAAAATGGAATAAAAATGGAATTTAGTAGAAAAAAATGCCTTCAATAGGAATATAATAGATCATTTTCTACGCAGAATGGAAATGATATGATCTTAATTCTTATGTTGTAGGTTTTATGACCTAATTGTCTTGACTTAATGGAGAAAAAAAAAGCTAGGATATTACTTTTCTAAACATAACAGGATAAAAATGCATTTAAGGATATTTATTATCTTTCAAACACTTATTTGTTGTTGTGGTACTGGTTCTGTCATTAAAAAGTCTACTTTTTTAAACAACATCTCGCCCTTTTAAATTTTTTTAATTTGACTAATTTAAAAAATATTCTCTTCAGTGATATTGAGACATCTCAAATAGGAGATCACAGAGGGTCAAGAAAGTGCTTCCTTTTTTTCCCTCCAAAAGACCAATGTTTGATGGTGAAATAATAGAAAAAGGTGGAGCTTATGTGGAAGCATGAGGATGTTATGATTTTCACAAAGGTAAGGGATAACACCACTCTGTCGGTTCAGGTTAAGAATTCAACATCTTAGATTTGTGACACTGAAGAGAACAAGGGCTTGCAACTGGGGAACGGGAGTCATGTAGCAGGAAGTTGCAAGGCATGACTTTTGGGCTGCTTGTTGACTGTGAGTCAAGCCTGTGAGTCAACTCATGATGAGTAAATGTGGAATCTGATGAGAAGGTCGAATGGAATGGAATCAGCCTTGGAGAAGTTGACTAGCGAATTCTGAGCCTTGAGTCTCCATGCCGGTCCTAGCACTGAAACCAATTAGCTGCATGTCAGTTTACCTGTCTGTGCCCGTTGCTTCATCTGTGAAACGAGATGATTAAACTGCATGAGCATGTGAGTGTAGGGAATCACTGGGGAAAGTCTGACGGACCACGTCCAGAAGGAGAATCTAACCAAAACACTCCGTGATGGGACCCCAGTGAGCTTCAGGGTTACCAACATTTTCAAAAAAATGTTAATAACCGTTGTTACTAGCTGAATTCTTCTCTCTCTCTCTCATAGAAGGGCAAAGACAGTCACGAAGGGAGAAGATAGAAAGCGATTAGGTTAGAGGTCAGCTATGTTCAGAGCACTAGAGAAGTCCGGTCTCACTTTCACTGTGATAAACCTGTTATAAAAAGGGACCCAGACTTGTGAATTTTCTCTTTTTTTCAGTTTGCAGAAAACTGTAGAGAGAAGAGCTGAAAATGATGAGCCTGTAAATATTCGTACTTGAAAATGGACGAGAACAGTTCTAAATATCTAATAGTTTAATCTGTTTGTTTTAAAAATACTTTGAAATTGTCATGGAACTCAGGTAATATTTCACATCCATCCATTATCATGGGACATTAATTCTTAATGGGCCTGTTTAAAAATGAGCAATATTTTCTGTTCAATTCAGCGTTTCTACACATTTAGGCTCGCCATGAAAAAATTGATCTACATTATTATATTATTATAATATTATTAGCATGGGTATAGTAACTATTAAAAGGAGGTGACTATGGAACCAACAGCTGCCCTCTCCACGGTGGTTCAATTGTAAGACAATTCAAAAGGAAATGCTTTAGAATGAGCACCTCTTAAAACTATTAAATGAGAAGTGTTCTTACTCTTGTTAGCAGAAAAAAATAAAATAAAGCAAGTTTTGAGGTTCTTGGGACACAATCTTTTTTTGTATTTTCAAATGAAAGTCAATTGTAATTAGCGAGTCAAATTGATTGAGGCCAGATGTATGAAACTTGGGGGCGGGGGTGAATCTGTTTTCTGGAAAATTAGAAAGTTGAGGAATTATGCTTAAGAAAGGATACTCAAATAAGTAGAGAATGAACAGATTACTTGGTGGACAATGGACAATGACCGTTGCTCACATATTGTGGGGGACAGAGTTTTGGAATTAAAATTTGTTCCTTCATTCAACGTATACCTTAGAGGAAAAATCCTACTTTTGGGAACGTGAGCCAAAGCAAAGTATGCTGCAGAATAATCCATGTGATTTTGTCATCTGTCTTTTGAGTGGATTCTTTTCATAGCAGAAATTATTCTGAACTAATAGTTGAAGAATTTTGTGCGGCTTGATTTGCAAGCTTCCCTGCTCCCATAGCTGAAACAAGATGGGTAAAACTCATGAGAGGGACACTCCCCTAAGACTCTCAGAGCTTCCTGGCTTTATGTGGGCCAGAAATAACAGCAGAGTGTTTTTACAATAACCTCGCTTTTGGGTAAAAACAGGAAAGGGAGAGGCATGTTAAAATGAAATATTTTATAAGATGAACAGAACCAAAAGAAAATAGAGCAGTTTCCTTTCCGTATGGGGAAAATTAAAATGGACTCTGATTATCCATATTATTTATTTACCTATTTTCGAATAGGAAAGTTATACTGACATTAAAGTATTATAAAATTCTTTTTCATTTTTTTCTCTGCGTCTAGGCTTCCAAACTTAGGCCCTACTTAGAATACTCACTTGGTTAGAAAGATACATTATTACCCGCTGACATCAAATTCCCAAGATCAGATCCAATAATTGTATACTCAGAGGATTTTCCCAATATTTCCTAGGGTTGACATAAGTTCTTAATACCTTTTCATTTTGTTATTGAACTTCTTATCATCATCAATGCTGACCAAATATGTATTATTCAGCATTAACTACCTATGTTATTCCAAGTCCTAATTCTAATACTTTCTAAATGACAAAAAAGCCCCTTCTATTGATAAATGCAATATTATTTCTCAAATCTTGAAGAGGAGAGCATATTACCTGAACGGACCGACAGGAAGGGACGAGCTTTTGCCATTTGTGTTTTCCTTTGGGGTGTCTGTTCTTGGGGAGGACGACACACACGTTTCCTGTATCTGACTATCATGGTGTTTTCCTCTGTTCCTTTGGAAATGGCCCCGTTTTTCTCCTGACACTACCGGAATTCTTTCCAGCATGGCAACCGTGGTCTAACAGCAGACATCCGTAAATGCCAGCTTTTTCTTTAAGGCTTTCCTAATTTTTAATTAGACTCTTGCCCATCATCTACAGGAGGGTGATTCTCCATGGTTACCTGTCACTCAAGGAGCTCCAGCTCTGAGGAATGCTAATTAACCGAGATAGCACCGTAATTGAACTGGAGAGCCGGCTGGGAAGGGGCTGGGCTGCCTTCATTCAGAACAGTCTTGCCACCTGAGTGGAGGGAGCCGTCCTGACAATGCAAGGCAGTAATGGGAGGTGGGGAGCAAAAAGAAACACAACGACATCCCATCTGCCAAAGGTTTAAAATCTCAGTTCCAAAGTGCTTATCTAGAGGTAGCTGGGATACCATGTCGATACCCCTCCCACCCCCCATTTTTCTTTAGCCTAAAGAGAATGAATACAGCATAGCGTCTGCTTGACAGTGATGGCTAACACATTTGAACTGAATAAAAATCAGTCCTCTGGGTACCATAATGGTTATAATAGGTGTATGTTTGGGGGGGAAAACCATCTTTTATTTAAATGGGGGTGGTGTTTGATCCCAGACAACTGACTTACAGGAACCCTTCTTGATTATATTTTGGAGAATAAGGAAGTTCTTGTCATCGCAATGTGCCCCCAAATAGACAAACATTGGCATTTAGACAATTTAAAGGAGAATATAAGATGCAGTAGATTGAATCTTAGACCATCATTTATAATAAAAGCTAAAAACTAAGATAATTGTGTTCCAAATAGATTTCATTTTTTTTAACTTAGTTTAAAAATATTAATATGGGAGGTAAATAGTTGTAAAAAGATACTGTATTTGACACAATAGGATAGTAAACTCATTCATATTAAGGAGTGACATAGTTTTTAATTGTAAACTTTCCAACCTCAGATTTTAAAAAAATACTAAAGGCAGTGTTCTGTATAACCATGAAATCACAGTGTTTTGGTGTTGTAGGACCTTAGATAACCATGTACACCTTGGAAAGTAAGGTTCAGAGAAGCTGGTTAGCCCCAAACCCCACCGTGAAGGATGGTAGAGCTGGGGATACAACCCAGTGTCTTTGACCCCATTTGTAATGAGGAGTCCATGGCCTGAGGTAACATGTTATTTGATTCTCAGGTGAGGGGGTCACCGGTCAGAGGCTTTCATTATAGCCCAGTATCTACCACATGAGGAGCCATGCCTGGCGCCCCACACATGTGTGTGTTGAATGAATACATAAATGGGCACATTCTTATATGATTGGAGTATTTCAAACTGCTTTCAAATATTGAAAATGGTGGACCATCCAATGAAGTCATTCTGCACCCTTTTCTGTTCTGTTCATGTTGGATGTGACTCAGTCTAGATGCTAAATTGGGTGTGGTGACTTTGACAAAGGTCTTTTCGTCACTGGGGACCACTGTTACCCTACCTTGTGTAGCCATGTGTGACAGACACTTTTTGCCTCAAAGAAACAGAAGATACTTAAGCAAGAGGTGAAGAAAGCCTTATATGAGAATAAAATAAACAAATGGAGATAGAAAGTTAGCCCAAGAGGTAACCACTGTGTTCCAGGTAATTCTTACAACAAATCCATAATTTTGATAGTTTATACACATTTTTCAGATGAGAAAACCAAATTGCAGAATGTGTTGGGTCATTTTCTGAAGGTCATAAAATTATTAGGCGAAAGAGCTAGGATTGACACCCGAACAGTTTTACTTCAAACCTATGCTCATGCCACAACATGTGCCTCCTTACAATTTCCAGCCACGTGCTCCTTGTTTCTGTGCATACAAGACCTCACACCTGAACGTCAGGTGTCTCTGGCATCCTGATCATTAAGCTGGTGCATTTTTGCATAGAATTCTCTCAATACAAATTTTTAAAAATGAATAAAGGATGGTGGGAGATTTAGCCTGCTTGGTTTGTGGGCACTCAGTAAATACTTCGCTGTGACAAAAACAACAATGATATAACTTAATGTGAAACATGGCTACTATATTAAACTAAAAAGGAATCTAGAGTCACAATTAATGATAAGGCATATATTACACACACACACACACACACACATCACTCTACCATTTAAGAAGCAACATACAGTCAGAAAAGAAATAAGTGGTTGTGAAATGTCTTCTTAGGATCATTTGGATAGGCTTCAGGAAATAAAAAAAGAAAAGCAATAATTGAAAGCTTGTCAAATGGACCATTTACCACACCTTTTCCCACCTGGTAAGCAAGAAGTCACATCTTGTTAAATTTGCACTGTTCATGGGAATGGAATGCTGTAAGGGGACAAGCCCTTCCCCACGCCCTGGACTTTCTCTCTCTGATTTTGCAGAATCCTATTTGCAATTTGTACGAGGGAGGGAGGGAGGGAAAAAAGGAGGGAGGGAGGGAGGGAGGGAGAGAGAGAGAGAGAGAGAGAGAGAGAGAGAATAAGAGAATAAAGGTTTTTTCTTGCCTTCCAATAATGGTGGTTTCCGTTATTTTTATTAGACGGAGTGGGCAGGATTTTAACCTCTTTATGGAACATGACTAGTAACACATACAATGTTGATTAACAACCCAAAATACCTGAATTTTAAGTTTCTTGTGCAGTTGGTGAAAGGTCTTTACTGAATTTACTTGCTAGCATGTTTTCAGCAGGAGTGACATTTCACTTGTGGCATTTTGCCAGACAGTTGCACAGCTTTTACTCATGTCCATCCCCTGATCAGTGTGATTGTTTTCTCTTGTCCTTAAAGCAAACATTTAACTTCCACTGTATTCATTTTTCCTTTTTAACACTCGCTTGGAAATTTAGGCGTGGTTTTACCTGTCTTCCAGCCTCCCTGTATCTTTTCCAGAAACGTGTTTGGAGGAAAGGAGGGGGAGGCAGGAAGAGATTCCCGTAGTCAGAGAGAATGTGAGTAGATGTTACTTTAACATGTTTCATTTCTCTTTTCTCAGTGACTCAGACGCTGAGTCCTGAGCTGGGCGTACTCTCTGAGTTCAGGGCGTGTCTGCAGAGCCCTGTGTGGACAGAGCCTCAGGCTGTTCCGCATTCAAGCCGAACAATGGTGGGTCATTCCATCATTTCTTTCACTTACTTACCTGTGAAGCAGGCCCTGCCCTTCCCACCACCGAGTTCTCTCCTCATCACTGTTACTATGAGTGGTCAAATTTGTGCCACAGGGCGATCACGGATTGTTTTAGGTCAATGGCTGCAGAGGTTTCCTGCGAATTTCAGCCTTGAATGTTAGAGTTGTGAACGCCAGGGGTCTGTTCTATGGCATTTTGTGCTCCGCTCTGTTTGATTCCCTGGGGAGCATTTTATGGCAGATGTCACCTAACCTCCCCTGTCGTGACTAAGCCAGGCATACACACGAACCACTGGGCCAGAGCCAGCTCTGTTAATACCCCGTACAGTAAAGACAACTGTGACTGGAGCTGCTCCTAAGTGTTGGCCAATCCAGTGACAACCCGTGTAACTTCTTGTTTGTCCCTGAGCTTTTACAGGTACTGCGTGGGAAGCTTGAAATGCTACAGCTTTAATCATGTAAAACCAAGCTGCTCTAGGTAAACATTGTGCTTTCAACCAAAACGTCTTAGGTACCTGTGGGGACCTAGTGCTGGTTTAGCAACTACCTGCAATCCTCAGATATTGGCCGGGAAGTCGCCGTGGATAAGCGTTGGGGCGGTGACCCTTCAACATCAGTAACTGCAGGACTTAAGCTAAGTACTGCTGCTTGGTAATCAAAGGGACCTGGGCAGAAGTGAAAGGCGTCTTTCTAGGGGGCTGGCCCAGGTGTCGTAACGTAACCATCATTTACTGCGCACTTAGCAAGTTTCTAAAACATGCTAAGTACTTTCTCATCGAATCTTTTGAGTAATTCTGTAAGGTAGTTACCATTATTGGTTTAAAAAGGAAACTGAGATGTAGAGAGTTTAAGAACTCTCTAATGACGTGATTGCCCCAAATTGCAATAATTAGTAATTGACAGTGCCAAGATACAAACCCAGGTTTGCCTTAGTCCAAAGTTCACACTTCAAAATAAAAAGTATCAGTCTATTTATTGGCAGAACAAATAACCATATTCCATTTATTATAAGAAATTGAGTCAATACGGTACACATTTTGACGACAAAGTAGATCAGTGTCTTTCGGCAAAGATCTTTCCCAAATAAGCAGGTGAATGTATTTAATATATATGGTCCCTTTCAGAAGAGGCTCTACTCTTGTTATGCTGGCTTCTGGCAAAATGCACTTGGGCTTCCAAACTCATTGCTTAAAACCCTGGGATGCTCTGCTGTTCCCATGAATACATTTGGACACTCATTTTAGTTCTCTTTTTAGCAGTGGGGGGACCTCTGGAACCCTGCACAGCACAGCTCTGTGATATCATTGAGGTACTATGGTGTCTACAAGAAAAAAAATGTCACTGGTTTATCTGACTCCCTAATTGGGCCAACGTATGAACCCATATTCAAGAAATAGTTGGAATTTGGAACTGAAAGTGTATCTCCGAAGATTGAAATAATGTAGCCTAATCCATGCTGCAGATGGGATTTATTTGTGGGGTTGAAAGGTTTAGAAAAGAAACAGTTGGAGAAAGAGACGAAGAGGAATCTTCACTGTACAGGATGTTATGGCACATAAATTATTCTGAAAAAAACTGTATGAAAAGATTTGACGTTTTGAATTTCGCTGAGCAATTCCCTATCAACAATAAACCATTTAAAATACAGCCCAAATCGTATTAATATATTATATTGTGCCTCAACCATTTCTAACAAATCCAGATTTATGACTGTCCTGGATTCTAACACTTTTCATTTTAGGGACAATTTTAGGATTGGTTACATGGGAAAGTTGTTAAGGTATTAAGACAATAGGTGTGAAATTAACAGCGTCACCAAACAAAAATCTCATGAAATGAAAAACAGATCATATCCAATGAATAAAAATATTTCATTTATTTATTGTATAACATTTGGAATGTAAACTTGCGATTTGTATCCATGACACATTTGTTTTCAGCGCTCGCTCTAGAACAACACAGGAAAGGGGACCTTCCCAAGTTAATTGTGATCATTTGGGGTCTGCATGTACTCTCATCCTCTTACTATTCAGGGAGGATGTGTTGTCCCAGTGTATTGAGGTGAAGGGACGTTTCTGCCCCCTCCCGTGTTCTCTCCCCATTGAAGCCAACAATTACACTCTCAGGAATAATAGCTCTCCTTCAAGCTTCAGCATGGTCTGTAGTGAGTTGTCAAACAGAACAAAAACAACAAAAAAAAGCGAACAAAAACAGAAACCTCTACCAGAGAAAAACTGAACAGCTAGAGACACCAGAAGTACAGCATATTACTGTTGTCTCATTAACTGATAACATACTTAGTCAGGATTTACTGTCATTTGTGGTACTGCTCGATGCGAACAGTAAAGACACTGTCCGTTTAACGTAGATAAAGAAACTGATGCTCCAAAGTCTAGAGTCTCTCAATAGTAGAACAGAAACCAGCTCACAACTTTCCTGACCAGCTGCTGGAAGGTCGGCCCTGTCGGTGGGGCTGCCTCCGTCACCGGGGACTCCCACGTGGCAGTCTTTCACTTTACCCATCAGGCCCAGGAAGCCGAGGTCCAGACAGGTCATGTGCCCCAGCGAAAGGGGGTACAGGAGCTGTGTCCCTGGTGTTTATTCAGGTTAGCCGGTAAAATTCCTTCCTGCATGATACATGTATTGCTTCATAGATTGAAATTTTTTTTTTTTGGCTTACACACGGAACGTAAGCTGTCTTGTAAAAACCATTGTCTGCACTACACAGTTCTCTGGCCTCTAAATCTAATTGCATGAGGTCACTAACTTCAGCTCCTTAGAAATCTGAACTAACAGCTCCCCTGAGTTCAAAATATTGTTTAGGATTTTCATGCCAGCACCCAGGGCCACAATATTATTAAGAGTATATTTAGCAGTTAGTTCTGGATTATGATCTTGGAAATTTCACTTACATGGAGAGCATACACTATACACTTACACATATACATGAAAAAGTACAGAAATATATAAAAATAGAACTCCCATTTTTTATTTTTAAAAATTATATGTATTTAAGTCATACAACATGATATTTTAGAACCCCAAATGTCAATCAATGTATTACAGATAATAAGTAATGATGATGTTCAAAGGAAAAATAAATTTTACATCTGAATTGAATGTATGCTCCTCTAAAACCAATAAAATTTCACCTGTATGCAATTATCACTCTAAGAATTCTTCAAGATTCTTCATTTTCCAAATCACAATGTTATTACAATCTTTTTGTTTTTTGGTACAACATTCATCTAGACATGAAAATGAATTCACTTGTAATTATGATAATGAACATCAAGATTGGGTTCACACTGGGAAAGAGAAAAGTTGAAAAAAATCTCCAGCAGTGGTGGCGTGCCAATCAGAAACCTAGAACTCAGCTTAGCCTCTGACCCCGGCAGCATCCGTGTCACAAGCCAGGAGAGTTGAATGAATGCCGATGATATGGTTGGTAGGTGGGCTCCGATAGGGAAAGTCAAAGGACCTCACCTGACGCTCATCAGTGAAGTGACACATGCAAGTAATTCAACCACCTGAATAAATTGATAGGAAACGGATGACTCAGCCAAAATGGTGGAACCAGTTGTGTGGTCAGCAAAGTCGAGCAGCCTGGCCGAGGTGTATGTCTCAACGGATATTATGGGTTTCACGGTGTCATCTAAACTGCCACCCTGTTGTACTGAAATAAAGCGGCAGTGGAAAGGGGCAGCAGACACAAAGTACGTAGATGAAATGTCTTCTACAGGATGCAGAGAAAGATTCCATGGGTGTTAATGAGTACCGTTGGCTTTATTTTCTGGAAGTTGAGGAGACGCTTCCAAAGTCATTGTGGAAAACGTTATTACATCGCGGATATGCACCCCACTTGGCGATTAATTACATATTGCTTTGTTACAGCGCTTGAATAATTATCGCAATTACTCTAACTTTTGTGGTGGCGTTCAAGTTTTCATCGTTGGTGTTGACTTCTCCTCTTTCATTGGATTGCAGATCGCTCCAGTCACAAGGCTGTGCCCCCAAATTTCATCCCCTTGTGGCACCTCCCATGCACCTTCGCAGCAGCGGAATTCAGGCAAGTGTTTTTAATTTACGATTTTTAACTTATGGATGCTTTTAGACTGGCTTACGCTTGAGCTAATTAAAACGTATTTGTAAAGTTTTAAATATGGTGTGTTTCTGAAATGAGCATGTTCACACATGTTCAAGACTAGAAATGTAAGGAGCATGTGAAGACACCACGCCTGAGGTCTTTATGTGTGACAAAAACAACTTAATTTTAATTAAAATTAAAATCCTATGGAAGCATATTGGTAGATGTTTAGGCAACAGGACGAATATAACATGATTAAAGAACAGCAACATGAGGAAAGAGTTTGGGCCACTCAGTGTTGACCAGTACAGAATAGTTTTTGGTTTTGTGTCAAATCTTTGCTAGGAGTGAAGAGACAACTTACTGTTTCATTGCATCTTAGTATTAATAGATTTGGGGCAGATTCATAAAAATCTCACACATTTGTTAAAACAATTAAGCAGTGATTCTGAATTTCAAAATTGCTTGATCACAATTTGTAGGTGATCTATAAACACTTTAAAAATAAATGAATGGATGAATGGATTAGTACCCAAAACCTTCTTGAATAGATGACCCCCAGTCATGGGGCTTTAGCTGATAAGTGAAAAGGAACAACTCAGTTGAAAATGTTTACCTTAGTGGAGATTAGAAAGTGGAACATCTCTTTACATTGATTATTTGTATATGGTATTTGATAAGTAAACTAGGCTATGATAGTCTTACATTTATATATGGAAATCCGTATTTCCTATAATGGAAAATTTTGAGGACATAAACCATATACATACATATGTATGTATATACCTACATACACACATATATACATACATACATGCATACATACATCATATGTGTGTGTGTCTGTGTGTAGAACGAGGTGTATATCTCACATTCCAGCCAAGCCAGATTCCCTCGTTCCCTAAACATGCCATCCACATCCATGGCTTCCGGTTCCCTCAGCACTGGATGCCTTGCGCTGTCCACCTGGATAGCTCCCATTTCCCTTTGAAGAACAGCTCCCCTGCAGTTTTCCTGCTGGAGTCTTTTCTCACCTCCACAGAGATTGAATGCCTTCTTTGGCTATGTTCCCACACCAAATTTTATAAGTATCTGATAAAACACAGCCTTTAGGTCAACGTCTCCCACAGCACCACAATTTCTCATGGACAGGAATGGGGACCCCCATCCCGAACTGTTACTTTGACGTATTGAAGTAAAGGAACTATAGTATCTGAAGTAGAGAAACGTAGTATCTGATTAGGATTGGTGAACTCAGAACATCCGATATAAATTTTTCAAGAGAGAAAATTTCCCAAGATGCTTAGAAAGATGACAAATAATTTACAAAAAAAGTAATACAAGGAGCCAATAAATATTTTTTAAATGCTTAATATCACAAAAATGAAATTATTGTAACTAATAAAATTACAAATTAATTAGGACACTGCAAACAAATATTAAGTTTAAGTGGTAAAGGTGTGGGGAAATAGGCCTCTTTTACTCTGCCAGCAGAAGTAAAAATGGCTACAATGTATCAGGAGGGCATTTTGGTAATAAATAACAACATCTGGTGAATATAAATTTGTTTTCATTCCAGAAATTTCACATGATAAGGAAATCATCATAAGTATATGCAAAGTGTTCATATATCCCAATGTTTATCATAAAAAGATATTGGGCACACATCAATATCCAAAATTGTGAGATTAATTAAATTAAAATGGGGAATAATATGCACTCATTAAAATAGGATCATAAAATAATATTTATTAGTATAAAACTCTAGGAAGTAAGTGTTATTAAGGGGAAAAGAATGTAAGATATTGAATCATGTAAAATGTGGACATTATGATTCCATTCATACCATCTCTCCTATCAAACATAAGACAGAAAAAAAGTTAAAAGTATTTATTATGCACTAAAATGGAGTCGTTAATTCTGGCTGGTGCTTTCCAAATTTTGCAAAGATTCCACAACAAACATTTGTCTCTGTCTCGTAACATAAGCATTTTATAAAACTAAAATTAGAAGTTCCCTAAGTTAACAGCCACACGATGGAGGAAGCAGTGACTGAGGACTAACTGGGCTATTGGGCTAAGGGGACAATGGCAGGGCTGGGACCAGGCGGATGGCTTGGTTTGCTCAGGACATTGTTTACACACAGAGGGACTGAGCAAATGTAAATATAGTTGGTCTTTCTACTGATTATATTCAACTGTTGCATATTTGGCAGGAATGGAACCAAAGTGACACTGATGCTTCTCCCTGCGTCCTACCTGGCAGCTTACAAGGTCAGTTCCTCTTATCAATGGTGCCGTGAACTTGGACCAGTTGATTAAATCAGGTCTTTCAGGCTCCCTCCCAGTGAAGCTATATCGTAACTCCTCTTTGTAACGAACAAGGATTTTTGTGGGGCGTTGCTTTGAGATTCTATGAATAATATCTGTTCCTTAGCAAGCTTTCAGTTAATTAATATCGGTGTGAGTTCACGAATTGCTGATTTATTCAGTGGGTTGAACGAGCTAGTCCTATCCTGTCTTCGTGCTGAAGTTGTCTCAGGTTTTGCTGATGGGCATCTCTTCAAGCTGATGTTGTGTGCTCACATGTCCCCATCATTCTTTGCTGAGGCCCAGAAAGATGGGCATCTGTGGTAATGACTCAAGGTGGCAGCCTTTGCTTCTATTTTAATATGACTTTGGAGAACGTAAATGCCTAATGTGAGTTATGCTGGGGTGCTTTCAGTCGATCCCCCAAGACAAAAATAGGAGGAACACAATTCACTTTCTGTGGTTAATAGTATGTGTATCTATTCCTCACCTCTGTCCATGGACCATGGGGCTGACAAAGGTTCTTTTCTGGGTTTCTTTCCCCCTCCCTCCCTCCCTGTCTCCCTCCCTCTTTCCTTCCTTTCATGAGATAGGCAGAGGTAGGCAATGTTACCACATTTATAAATAGGTGTTAAAAATAATTATACATTAGTTTTATTCAAATGGTAATTTATAACTCAGGCTTTTAAAACTTTTAGAATAGCTTTATTTTACAGAAAAAGTGCAGAGGGAGTACACAGTTGTCACATACTCAGCACCGAGTCTCCTGTAATTAGCGTCGTAATAGTCGGATCCATTCATGAGCCCGTCTTGCTACAGCATTAGGTGCAGGCCATGCGTCGTGGCTCACAGTGCCTGGGTCTGAGCCCCGTCCTTTTCCTGCCACAGGGTCCAGTATAGGACACCACGTACCACAGAGCTGTCATGTCTCCTCTCGGCTGTGACCCTATCCTTGTTTTTGGTGACCACGACCATTTTGAGGCGTACCAGTCGGTCAGGTATTGTGTGCAGTGTCTCTCAGTTGGGATCTGTCTGATATCACGGTTAGATTGGAGGTCAGGGTTTGGGGGAGGGACGCCAGCACCATCAGATGGCTGCTCATTGATCTGAGGTGTGTCTGTCAGGTTTTATCCGGGTGAAGTCCCTGTTTTTCCCTGTTTGTGTGGAAGGGAGTCACTGTGCTCTGCCCACATGGGAGGGTTGAGGAGAAATGTCTCCTCCTGGAGGAGGGAGTAGCTGCGGGAATTACTTGGGACTCTTCTGGATGGGAGCTTTGTCTAATCTCCCCATCTACTTCTGTATGCAATTGGTTATTCAGATGAATGAAGACTCGTGGATATTCATTTTACTCATTGGGGTTCAGAGACTTTTTAGATTATGCAAAACATGCCTGACTTACTGTAGACCCTTATCCTCCTGGCTCAGCCCCTGCCGCTCCCCACCACGTACCCAGAATTCTAGGCACAGGAAGTGCTCCTGGGTCCTCAGGCATGTCTCTCCAGGCAGCTCTGGGTCCTCACCTACTGTGTCTTCACTCGGAATGTCCTGGTCTATACCTCGTAGTTGAATGCATGTTAGTCCTTTAAGATCTAGCTTTATAATTGCCTGCAAGCTGGACTCTCTTTCGCTTCCTTGGCAGGTTACAGACATGCCTGTCCAGGTATCTGTCATGTTATCTACTAGTTGCTTGCCTGTTTATCTTTCTGATGAGATTGTGAGCTCATCGTGATACTGGCCGTTCCTTACCTGCCCCTCCGTCCTTTGGGATCAGGCTGTCTGCCTGGCACAGACCAGGTCCTTGATAATGTGTTGGGTAGACTAGGAATGCCATTATGTGGGCTAATGATTTGGGAAGCCCTCTCTGAGTCTTTTCCAGAGAGAAATGCCATCGCAGACCCGCTGTTAATGGGATATACATTCTGAGTTGTTTTTAATCTCCTTGTAATGATGTGTTTATTCTGATCATCTAGATTTCCGTATGCAGGAATCTTCTAAGACCAGACATTCCTGGGGCGGCTGGTTAGAGTTAAGGTCACCCTTGCTGGCCAAGGAACAGCATTATCCCCCCCCACCCCCCGGGGCAAGGAGGCAAGAATGCAGTGTGGGGTGACCTTGGCCTCATTTGTAGACTGCCCTGACCAGAGCTAAGCAGCCAGACTACAAAGGTGGCAGGAAAGGAATCTACCATACACAGACGCTCGCTTTGTAACATAAAAACTCTGCAGCCTGTATTGACACACACCAACCAGCTTGACTATTTACACTGTCAAGTAGTCAAGAAAATATTTCTCAGCCAGAAAGCAGTGAAATTAGCCAACAAGGCTGTCTGACTTTTTTTTTCCCCTCTGACTAGACTTTCAGTGCTGGTTGGATTAGTGTGTGTGTGTGTATGTGTAGAAACAGCCAGGTTTCCCTTGCCAAATGCTTTTTCTTCCCTGAAAGTTAATGAAATAACTGTGACATCACATAAATTCATTTCCTTAAGCATATGTGTCAGACTACCACATCCGTTAAGGAGAATTCTCATCTCTTTTCCCCTGGAATTTTGGACGGGTTCCGAGTTAAGTGGGTTCACAGTGCCATCTAGTGGTTGAAAGCGGAATGACCGGCCCACCTGGAGAAACGTTCAACAGGGACTTGGCTGAAAAAGCTGTGTGTTCAGTTCTGGGCTTGGACCAGGCACTTGGCTGAGGCGGGTCAGCATTTTCTGGCTTTGGATTGTTACTCACAGTTCATTGGGTATTGACGTTTTATCACATTTACTGGTGTGAAAAGCTTCGATAGAAGTACAGCTCGAAAAGAATCCCCAAAGCATAAGCACAAACATATGTCCCTTTGCTTTTAAACGAACATGAAATGAACCCACCAGTTAAAGCAAACGGTAGTTAGCACCCAAGACACATGATTGAAATCCCAACTTTAGATAAATTAAGTCTCCCCCCACCCAAACAGGGTGAAGCAAAACAGGGACTTGAGGCCAGATGTTATTTCTGAAAACAGAGATTCTCTGAATCTGTTCAGAACTAAAACACAGAAAGGCGATGCTCCCTGAGGAGGGAGAGCCGCTCACAGATGAGGGGATGTCTCCTTGTACTTCAGCTAAAGCAGTGAGCCTCTATTTACCCCGCAGTTCTGCCAGGATGGCCCTCCGCCCCATTTGCAGTTGTACAAACTATGTTTTCAGAACCTTGTTTAAAACTTATGAGGGAATCGAGCCTGGTGAAGAAAGACGCCTCTGATTTGGAACCAAGACCCCGCACGTGCTATGTTGACATTTTAGTCTTTGTCGTTGGAATATGATAGATACTGTTACAGACGCATGGGTATGTGGGACTTCATTTCTCAGCAGCACCGTGAAGTCGCATCAACCCTACTTAGCTCCTTTTTCTTGTGGGGTCTTGGAAGCTTGGCTGGGACATAAGAGCAGCAGTAGGGGAGGCGAGGGAGAATTAAATGCCCTGCACAGGGGAGAGGGCGGCTCCCACCGTGTACCTGAGGGCAAGTTGTGAACGCTTCCTGCACATTTCACACAAGGCTTTGGAAGCCTCAAAGTGAGGCTTTCTAAAGGAAGGAACAGTGAGTGTTGTGAGCGATGCAGCGATGCTGGCAGATCCCTAAGTGGGCTGTTAATAATTACCACGCACTGAATGGAAATCGCTGATGGACAGAAGGGACGAAAACTCAGTAGCGAGGGAGCATCATCGTGTCAATTGTGCTGATCCCATCCTGTGCTTTTTGTTCTTGTTTTGCTTTTTCTTATCCCTTCCGACTCATTTTGGATAAGTTCACTGTTTTAAGGTTTTACTCTCGCTGGACAAGCAAAGTCGTATTTGATAAATATTTCTCGATTGCAAAATGCCTAAATAGTATAGATTTTTAAAATGTGCTTCGTGTTAAGTGGTGCTTCATTGTGGTCATGGCAGGCCCACCATTTCGTGGACTCAATTAACAGTAGTCTTCTGATTATCCTGTGGGCTCTGCTAGCTGTTCCCACCTCCCCCTAATTGTCCATCCTCGGGGGGAGGGGAGGCTTTGCCATTGCAGGATTATGTCACTGTGGATGAAAAACATGCTTAAATGCTAAAATATTTATGACTTGGTCCACCTGCATTATCAACTCATCACGACGTATTGGTAAGCAGTGGCAGTGCCTCGTGGCTAAAAAGCAGCGCCAGAAGTGGTAAGGCTCCTGCTGACAGCTGCAGCTGGACGTCTGCTCGCTGCTTCAGGCCACCTTGCCCTTGGCGATGAACTCAGCCAGGGAACAATAAAACATGTGGCTGTAAAACAGTCAGACGTACCCACTTTGCCAGGTTGCATATTTCTCTGCAGCCACCGGGATATAGGTAGCTGTGGGCAGACCTCCCCTGCCTCGCTGGCTTTGAGCAGAAGTGTTTTTATTTCAGGCCCTTCTACTGGGTAGGTTCCTGGGGCTATGTTGAGGGAGGCTAGGGGAAGAGGCATTTTTCATTTCACCTTGTTTTTTCAATAACAACCAATCCTGAATTCATTTACTCAAAACGTCGAACAAGGAAAACAGTCTTTGGAACCATGTCTGAAGGGTGCTGGCAGCTGGGCGGAAGAAAACGTTTGCCAGGCAGAAAAACATGTTCGTTGGACTGGATTGACTTTTCACCTCTGCCGAAAGCCTCCATTTGACTCAGCTGTTGTGTCTTGTTGCACAAAACCAGATCCATCCACACCACGGCCGGCCGGCCCCCTGCCTGGAGCCCATGCCCACCCGTGCTGTACAAATTTAGGTTCACCTTTACCTGTCAGGACAGCTGTTCTTCCTTAATCATCTCTGAGTTTTCTGTACCCCGTCAAAAATGGCCAAGTCTCTGTTTTGAAAAGACAGTTTTTTAATTGTATTCTTTATTATAGAATGAAAATCTAGTCGAAAAGTAGATAACAAAATACATTTTTTTTTAAAGAAAATTTAAAATTAACATTGGTTCAGGTCTATGTTCAAAAAACTTACTTTTGTATGTGCTTGTATTGCCTATAATAAATTGGCATGCAATAATGAACCAGCGTATTCAGGTGAATTAATACAGACTGCTTTAACTATAGCTGCTACTGTAGGTGTACGAACATTTTAATGGTACAAAAATGGAAATAATTGTGGGTTTCTCTCTCTCTTGCCATCGGTGTTAAATAATACAGCTCTGAATTGCATACGTCAGTGATATAATGTGTAAATCATGAGTATGGCTGTTGCCCAGCTCTCAAAATACGTGACAATTTAACTCTTAGATGCTTATTTTGCTTCTGGTTAAAAATTCAGGGTTTTGTTTTTTCCTGTTTGCTTCCTGTGCCTACCTTGTCCTGGCCAGTGATATTTCTTCACTGCATCCATGTCGTCCTGACGAGGCCCTGCTTTATCCTGCCCCGATAGATAGAGCCCTCTGGAACGTGCCAGCTACCGTACAGTCTGTAGCTGCCAGGTCTCCACTGAGCCAGGCAGATTTGAGTCCCGTCCGTCTCCTTACATTGTCAGCGGCCCCCTCGGTCCCAGCCACCACCAGCACCTCTCCCCAGAGGAGCCGAAGCGTCCTCCCTACAAGTAGCCTCATCCTGCTTTAGCTTCTTATCAACACAGCAGCCAAAGTGATCCTTTGAATGTGAAGTTAGACGTTTCACTCTTCTTCTCAAATCTGGCCACGACTCACCGATTCATTCAGAGTAAAAAGCCAAACTCCCTGTCACAGACGGTGAGGTCCTCTCGGATGCCACCCTTTCCCGGAGGCTTCTCCTCCTGGTCCCCTGTTCATGCTGCTTCACTTTCTGCCCTCTTTCTGTTCCTTAGTCGGACGAAGCATGCGCCTGCCTCAGGGCCTTTGCTTAACTGGTTTCCTCTTCCTGAACGCACTTTCTTAGGCATCAGGCAGCTTAGAAAGACCCCAAATCTCAGTGGCATGTAAAAACAAGATTCATATTTTTCCAGTGTTACACGGCCAGTGTCTACGCTGAGTTGTGTTATTCTCAGATCAGGCTTTATTGGGACATTCCTGACGTCATGGCAGATACAGAGAAAATGTGGGACAGACGTGAAGCACTTGGCTCTCACAGCTTCTCCTTAGAAATGGAGACGTGATTCCACTCCACATTTCTTTAGTGAAAAAGAGCTCTGGCTATCCGGATGCCAACTGGTCAGTGATTTGTAATCTCAAAAAGAGAGGCAAGAACGCATTCTATCTCCCTCCGAATATCAGCTTGACCACCCTTCTCTCC
Organism: Rhinolophus sinicus; assembly: GCF_036562045.2. NCBI lineage: Eukaryota > Metazoa > Chordata > Mammalia > Chiroptera > Rhinolophidae > Rhinolophus > Rhinolophus sinicus. Next base: position 66,142,927 of record NC_133761.1, read on the forward strand.
TTCCGCAGGTTTGGCTGACTCTCACCTTCATGAGGCCCATCATTTTAATAGTACAACCTGTTCTGTCGTATTCTACTTTGTTTACAGTGCTTGCACCTTGTAGTTAGACCCCCTCCAGCTGCTCGTGAACAGGAAGCATTTCTCCAGCAGAAGTAGGGGACAAGCACCAAACAAAGCAGTTCAGGGAAGTAAAGAAAATCTAGCAAAAGTCACAAGCTGAAGTGAATAATGATAAATGAAAACACGGTTAGCCTAGCACTTGGCTAGTAAAGGTACCTATTACACAATTAAAGCCATAACATGGGAAGGAATGGAATCACGACATTATTAAAAATGTCAATGGAGGATTTTAGTGAGACTTTACTGTTTAAATTAGGGAGGAATAAGATGCAAATGGAAAGGATGAAGGTAAAACAAAGGAAGAAATACTACCTCGGGAACGAGAGGTATATGAACAATATGAGATAAATACAGTAAAAAGGAAAAGAAAATAAGATGAACCAAACAGTAGAAGATTTCGTTTGCCATTAGAAAAAAAAAAAAAAAAGAACAGCTAAGAGTATTATTATTTTTTAAAGCGAATTTCCCTGTGCCTTTTATTGTGGTTGGCTTCTATTGTTGTTCTGTGTGGTGTACTGATGGGGACCTTTTGGGGGCCCCGCAAAGCTACAGGAATGCCTTAGCGAGAACACAGCACATCTCTGGCAGGAAAGCAGAGTCTGACTCATATACAATCACTTTATAACATAATGTGATTCACCATGAAAACAGGAGAGGATGTCAACAACTTGTCATCAAACTTCACTTTCCATTTTCTAGGTAATGCGAACCAGTGGAAAAAAGGGCATTCTGTTGAAAAGAATGTTTTGAAAAGAAAAGGGCACTTGGCAACCCCAGAAAAAGACGTGCCAAAAAAGATGGCAGCGTGGAGGTTAGAAGTCAGCCACTTGAAAAGGAAAACCTGGATGAGAAACCTGATCCTTGAAAAATAAAATGTGTGTAGAACTTGAGGACAGAGGCATTTAGAAAGCTATTTGAAAGGTTGGCAGGAACTGAGCTTAGAGAGCAGAAATATCTTGTGTCCTGCAGGCTGCTGGCTCAAGCCAGCAAAGCTCCGAGGTGGGAGAGACGCTGCCTCCTCAGCAGAACATGAAATCAAAGACAGTAATATATCGTCTGAGTGTCTACCGTATACCAGGCTCTGAACTAGGCTCTTCACTGACTTTTTACTGTAATGTCTACAGCAAATTTGTGAGTTAGGCATCACGCCTTCTGTTTTTTAAAATGAACAAACTGGGTCTTGGAGAATGGTGTGTGTGCATTTGAGAAGAACGTTCTGCACAGCACATCTGTTAGGCCCACTTGTCTTACAGCATTGTTCGCGTTCTCTGTCTCCTTATTCATCTTTCTGGATGTTCTATGCAATATTGAAAAGGGAGTATTGAAATCTCCTACTATTCTTTTACTGTCTACTTCTCCGTTCAATTCTGTCAGTGTTTGCATCCTATATTTGGGTGCTCTGATGTTGGGTGCATGTATATTTATAATTATTATATCTCCCTGGTGAGATGACTCTTTTCTCATTGTCTAGTGTCCTTCTTGGTCTCTTGTGACAGTTTTTGACTGAAAGGCTATTTTGTCTGATACAAGTATGGCCACCCCTGTTCCTGTGGGCTACCATTTGCATGGAACATCTTTTGTCCGTAATTTTACTCTCAGCTCGTGTATGTCCTTATAACCAAAGTGGATTTCTCGCAGACAACACTTTTTTCAAAGCGTAGTCTCCTGTGCTGGAATCACCAGAGGTGCCTGTTATTCAAGTGGATTCATGGAAGTCTCCCCAGACCTAGTGAATTAAAATCTCTGTGTGTGGCCTCCCCAAATCCACACTTTAAGAAGATACATTTAAAACCCATTGTTACCTTTTCTTCATGGGACTTCAGATGGATTGTGTGCTCTAGAAGTGAGCAGGGAGGGAGGGAAAGAAAGACAAAGTCAGAACGAAACAACTAGGAGGAAAGAGACAAGGTGGCTGGTCTCCATGCTGCGAGGATGGTGAAGCATGACGGCTTGCAGGAGTAACCGAAGAGACTTTGGGGGGAGAGGTGATGCAGAAGGAACTTTACAAGTGAAATGTGCCTGCTAGGGCAGGAACAATCCCTCTGATCTTATCAGAATTCAGGAAAAGTATGAAACCCATCACATGCTTGGAGGATGAACTCACTAGAGAAAGCCAGTGATGGTGAGACATTGCCACCTGGTTGTCACAGGCCAGAGCAGAGGCCACTTGCATATGTGAGATGGCAGCTGTATGTCCCACGGCATTATGAGTACATAGTCGCCACGAGGAGATTTCACATATCTGGCAGCCCCCACCCCCCGAGATGTCCAGGCTGTCTGTGTTATTTTCACATCGTTATTGGGGCTGGGACGAGAAGGAACCAATGGCCTGGGCTGGCAGGTATGAGGGGATTGACCGATGGAGATCTTGGACAAAACTGGGCGTCAGGATTCTGGTGGGAAGAAGGGGTGTCAGGTATGGCAGGTAGAAGCAGACACAGCCTGAATTCACAGAATGTCGTGCATGTTATGTCAGTTCAGCCTTGGTTTTCGCATCGAGCACAACTTTGAGAGTGAACGAGGATGCTGTGACTAGTCCACCAAGAAAGCAGGAGTAGGCGAGTCTGTCTCTCTGACAGGAGCCAGCCAGGATGTACGCTCAGCCCTCTGCCACAGCCTGGTGACTTCTGGTTCTCCCCTTTGGCCTCAGGACGGCTTCTTCCCAGTGCCACAGTCTTTAGTCCTTTGAGTTCTCCTCAAAATCTTGTGTTCTTTAGCATTCTATCATGTTCTCTCCCTCCCTCCCTCTCTCTCTGTCTCTGTCTCTCTGTCTCTTTCCTCTCTCTCCCCCCGCCCCCAGCCAGTTCTCAGGCAGGTCACTTCTACTTCTTTATTGTCTCTCCATCACTCTTAGCTCCAACCCTGCTCTAGGTAAGGACTACTTGTCACCCACTTTGACTCCTGCAGTGGCCTCCTAACAGATGCCTCTGTCTCCAGCCTGTGCCCCCTTCTGATTCACTGGATGCTTCTGATCATTGCACGTGCAGTTCTCATTACGTTACTCTTTGCTGAGTGGCCTCACATCCATTTCAGGTAGAGAACAAGTTCTCAGCATGGTCTAGAGCAGGGGCGTCCAAACTGCGGCCCGCGGGCCAACTGCGGCCCGCGATCCATTGTTAATTGGCCCGCAGCAAATTCCAAAAATATATTTAGTTTACTTAAATAAACCAGGTGAGGCAATACGTACTTCTCCTCGAGTGAGTGGCCCGGCTGTTTGTGTATTTTACCGCATATGGCCCTTGGTGAAAAGCGTTGAAAAAAGTTTGGACACCCCTGGTCTAAAGGGTCCTTCATTAGCCACCCTTCTAACCCCTCCAGCAGCAGTTTGAGCCTCCTGTCCCAGATGCAGAACTCTAGCTTTCTGCATCTTCTGTCCACCTCTGCTTTTCTCTCTTGCAGCATCCCCCACTGCTAGCTCCTAGCCAACTCAGTTTTGGGGGTTTCTTTGTCTTTCTGGCAGACCAACAGGAAATTCTAAAACATGTTTTCACTGCTAGTTCTGCGAAATTCCTGTTGTTCAGGAGAAGTGGTTCTCATGTCATAACAAGCTGCTGATTACTATGCAATTCAGTTGGTTAATTAATCATTAACCCACGCCATGGCGGTCAGCCTTAGGCGGTAATGCTGAGCAGGACATAGCGTCTGCCCTTGAGGAATCCCCACCCATGGGGAAGACACATGTGACTGCATACAACATGGGCAGTGTTGTAATAGAGGCTATGAAAGTCCCCAAGGAGGCAGTGGGGTAAGACCTCGCAGATGAGAGAACGCGTTAAATGCTACCGTGAAAAACTAGGAGGATTTGCCAGATAGAGGAGGAAAGAGAACCTAGGCAGAGAGAAGACCCTAGTTTTGCAGACACCATCTTCATGTGTTTATTTCACTTGTTAATACTGTCACTAACACTCCTGAATGGCCTCTCTCACCACTAGCAAGGCCTTAACTGGAGTTAAAAAGTGGTACTGCTTAGTTTTCACTTGACACATTTACTCATTTCGTAGCTGGGGCGGTATTGTGGTGTTGGTATATATTTATTTACTGCCTGAGGTTTCCTCTTTCCTCTCTGTGTGGTCACAGACCATTTTCTAAGTCGTTTCATAAATGGTGTCCTATTCAAGTTTCAATCAGCAAAATCCTAGCTCTTTTGAACTTTGCCAACTGAGCCTGGTATTGTCACCGTGGGGAGTTTGCTTCTTGTGCAGACTGAAACGCATGTCACATTCGGTGCTGTGGTTTTATTTGGGCTGTTCGGACATATTTACAGTGTTGCTTAGGAAGGCATGTATCTGAACTGTGACAACAAACTGTGAATTCACTGGGAGACAGGCCTTTAGAATATTGGCCAGGTTCTCGCATTCACTGTGAGCTGCAGTTAAATATCCTCGGGGTTTGTCTGTCGGTGGAACACATATGTTCTTATAATTAATTACACATTCATATAAATGATAACAAGTTAACAGTTGTGGATGCTTTTCCACAACTGGCATAGAAAACACTATTAAATTGCTGTTTCTTTGGATCCTACATAGCCGAAGATGAACAGTTAGTTCACTTTAAAAATGAAAACCGTTTCATAGCCGTGTGCTGAAACTGGCTGCAGAAGTAAATGACAGCAGTTTTCTGCCAGCCCCACCTCAGCACCCCCTTCCACACTCTCTATCCTTAGATCAGTTTACTTGGCTTAGCTCTTTTCAACTGTAATGATCATAATTGTCATTATGATGATAAACTCCTGTGTGTCACTCCTGTGCTGGGTAGCACTCAGAGCGTTTTGTGGGCATCTGGTTATTTATGACTTCCAGTAGCTCCAGTGGTGACACTGTCACCCTTCTGGTTTACAAACGAGGGACTAGAACACAGAGGGCTATTAACATGTTCCAGGTCACCATTAATAACCGACAACTGTGGGAGATTAATCCAAAGTCTCATCGCAGGGATGGTCGGTCCCCTTAAATACGGAGCTACCTGTCACATGTGCTACCGAGTAAATATGCTTTCTATTCACAGTGTCATCGCAGGGGTTCAGTTGGTTTGAGGACACAGGGGACCTCACGCCCTCCAAGTGCACCTCATCTTAAACTGGAAGGACGACCTGGATCACTTTGCATATTCTGCTTTACTCTATTCTGCTAGCTCTGTCCATCTAGACAATAATGGTGCTGATTTATTGGTGGCACTTCTTGGCCTGAAACCTCTTCATTCCCCTCCATTTCTGTAAATCATAGTGTTGTGTTTTCAGGTGCCAGGACATGGGTAAGGGCTTCATGGAGTCACTTTTCATTTTGTATTTTCTGATCAAAACGAGGACAGAGGGGGAGTCAAAACCTCCTTAGGTGAGTCCACTTCTGCGTGAAGAAAAAGCATTTTAGGATACATGCACGTGCAAAAAAGTAACCTTTCTTTGTGTGTGAGGCTGAGAAAGCTATCATAAGTGAGTCACCGCTGAAATATGTAAAACCTTTTACATATGGCAATGAGCTAAACCTTGGTACTGCGACCATCCCTGAGAGTGTGCGTTCTTGGAAGATGACTCATGAGTTAGGCAAAGACTTGAAACTGTATTTGAATGTAAAACTATGTGAGTTACAGAAACTCTGGGATGCTGGGGGTCGGCGCATACTCTGCCAAAGAGCGTGTAAGCACAGATGTGGGGCCGCTGGCAAGCATTAACAGATATCACGGAGACAGATGAGGAAACTGAGTAGTGAATACTGGTCTGTGAAATCGGTCTGATTGAGTATGCAGAAATCAGTGTTGAAGGGCCAACAGAGATCATTTAGTTTGACACCGTTTTGTCTTTTAAAAACATTTAAAAAAACCCAAAAAACAAAAAAAACATCGGAGGCACAGGGAGATGACGTGAGTTGACAATGGGACCTTAGAGAGCAACCAGACCAGACACATACACCTGGACAGCCAGTCTCCGTCACTGTTGTCTGGGCCCTCTACTGATTTTAGTGCGTTTCTATAGTACTTAAAGCCTAAACCATTATCCTATCTCTGTGAAGCCTGAGGGACTTATTAGTAACTTGGGTGTGCCAGACATAGTATTCTAGCCTTTTCCATCCAGAAAATTGACATCTTAATGGTTTTCAGGAGATTAGGCATTAAGATGTTTTTCAGAGATATTTAAGGTAAATCACAGGCTGTGTTTTTTCAGAATTTCCCCGCACACAATAAGGTTTCAAATGTGCCGTTGCAGGCATTGTTTGGCACATCTCAGTTCTGTGGGACACAGTGATGGAACTCTCCAGTTCTCTAGTCAATGAGCAAATCCATGACAGAAAGCCGACAAACTACCCTGTTGGTTTTTCTCGCCCCAGAAGTTGGGAACATAGAGAAACACGTGGAGTTAAAATTTTCTCTCTTTTAGCAAATGTGAATGTAAAATTGAATATTTCTGAGATTTTAAAGTAGGCGGTAAAAATATTAACTTTGTTGAAGGGAAACCTACTAAACAATCTAAGTCTAGGGTAATCTAAAACAATGATCGATTAGAGTCACTTCAGTTTGTGTTTGGAACTAGATACAGGAATCACTTGGTAACAAAACTTACTAATTAAATTTTGTTTGGACCGGAGCTAAAATTTGTACGAGTTCCTGGAAAATCAGAGCATATTAGTGATGTGAGTGAACTTTTCGGGGAGGCAGCCTGGTACATAAGGAAGAGTGGGGACACTGCCGTCAGAGGCCAGTGGGTGGCACCACTGCCACTCCGACCACCGTCTTCCGTTTTGTAGACGGGGATTCCCATGCTCCCCTCCACAGTGGGAAGAAGATAACTTAGACGGCAGGCACACTTGCAGTACCTGGCACTTAACAAGGATTTAGCTGTTGCTGTCTAGGTTACTGAGTTAATGGCACACTGCCTTCGGTTGGGGGCTGCTCTAACAAAGTACCACTGACAGGGAAGGGGGGGCTTATAAGTAACAGCAGCTTAGTTTTCACAGCCATGGAGGCTGGGAGTCGGAGGTCAGGGTGCAGCATGGTCAGCTCTGGTGACAGCCCTCCTGCAGGTTGCAGATGGCCACCGTCTCCTTATGTCGTCACAGGACAGCAGGGGAGCTGGCTGCCCAGCTTCTTTCTGTAAGGGCTCTAATCCCATTGGCCAGGGTTCCACCCTTACCATGTAATTACTGCCCAAAGGACCCACGTGGAAATACCAGGACACTGGGGATTAGACTTCAGCAGATGAATTTGAAGGGACACAAACAGTCAGTTCATAACATGTTCTGACCTACTATGTCTCCGGGAGGTTTCATTTATGTGTTTATTTTAGCCTAAACAGCTATGTGAGCAGCTCTTTAATTTTCATTTAGTTTTTTTCTTGTAAAAATTATACTTGAAAGAGAAGAACATCTGGTTAGATGAGGTTAGGCAGCGAGGATAGTTATGTAACCCACTGCTATCTCTCTCTCTCTCTCTCTCTCTCTCTCTCTCTCTCTCATCTATCTATCTATCATCCATCCACCCATCATCCATCCATCCATCCACCCATCATCCATCCATCCATCCATCCATCCATCCACCCATCATCCATCCATCCATCCATCCATCCATCCATCCATCCATCCACCCATCCATCCATCCATCCATCCATCCATCCATCCATCCATCCATCCACCCATCCATCCATCCATCCATCCATCCATCCATCCATCCATCATCCATCCATCCATCCATCCATCCATCCATCCATCCATCCATCCATCCATCCATCCATCCATCCATCCATCCATCCATCATCCATCCATCCATCCATCCATCCATCCATCCATCCATCCATCCATCCATCCATCCATCCATCCATCCATCCATCCATCCATCCATCCATCCACCATCCACCATCCATCCATCCATCCATCCATCCATCCATCCACCCATCCATCCATCCATCCATCCATCCATCCATCCATCCATCCATCCATCCATCCATCCACCCACCCATCCACCCATCATCCACCCATCATCCATCCACCCATCATCCATCCACCCATCCATCCATCCATCCATCATCCACCCATCGTCCATCCACCCATCATCCATCCACCCATCCATCCATCCATCCATCATCCACCCATCATCCATCCATCCATCCATCCATCCATCCATCCATCCATCCATCCATCATCCACCCATCATCCATCCATCCATCCATCCATCCATCATCCACCCATCATCCATCCACCCATCATCCATCCACCCATCATCCATCCATCCATCATCCATCCATCCATCCATCATCCATCCATCCATCCATCCATCCATCCATCCATCCATCCATCCACCCATCATCCATCCATCCATCATCCATCCATCCATCCATCCATCCATCCATCCATCCATCCATCCATCATCCATCCATCCATCCATCCATCCATCCATCCACCCACCCATCCATCCACCCATCATCCATCCATCCATCATCCATCCACCCACCCATCCATCCACCCATCATCCATCCATCCATCCATCCATCCATCCACCCATCGATCCACCCATCCATCCACCCATCATCCACCCATCGATCCACCCATCCATCCACCCATCATCCATCCATCCATCATCCATCCATCCATCATCCATCCATCCATCCATCATCCATCCACCCATCCATCCATCATCCATCCATCCACCCATCATCCATCCATCCATCCATCCATCCATCCATCCATCCATCCATCCATCCAATTTCTTTCTATGAAGTTCTTAGCATGCTCCTTTGAACTAGTGGCAGCATCTTAGTGGTCTCCTCATTAACTTATGAGTTAAATGGAATCTTTGACATCTGTTTACTTTCTATCTGTATGAGAATCATGATTATATCCTCTTTTAAAAATGATCTTTTTAACAACTGCAACTAAGAACACATTTTTAAACTTGGTGAAAAGGAGAAGAAAAACACAGAACCAAACCGTCACACACCCAAAAAGTAGTCAAGTTTTTGTCAAGTGTCAGAAAATATGTTACTCTGCTTTCCTGACTTCAAGTTAAAGGACAAGGTCATTTAACCTGCTACCAGAAAAGAGGTAACAACTTTTTATTTGTTTACTTCTAAATTCAGTGCTAATGTGTGAATTATGTCACACTGCAATCTGTAGATGTCTAGTAAATGTAGGGTTTACCTTTCAAATCTCTCAATGGAAACACGAAGCCACAAGCAGCCAGGTGGCACACACACATCCTTTATTAAGCAATAGGGGCACATTTAGTTGGTGGCTCTGTAGTTCATGTGGATTTCTGGTTTCACGTCACAGACCATGTTCAAAACTTGTGTTAATACACTTTCCATGTACTTGTTGTAGCTTCCGTGCAGTTCTTTGATCTTCTCCAGGGTCTGCTCTTCTATTTCTTCTGACAGATTACTCTGAGAGCCCATTATCTACCAAAATATAACACACGGAATTCACTGCACTAGACATCACATTAAACTGTAATTGTTTCGTAAGTTAAATTTGGCCTACTCATCTATGATTGTTCGATAGTGTACACTTTATGTATTATTTTTCCAGTATTTGATCAGAGAATGGATGGGATTTCCCAATACCATGAGTGGGATGGATAAAGTTTCCTAAAAAATGGAAACTGCCGGGGCAGATTGCTTCTACTTATAAGCTGACCTCTGCACCGTACAAATCCAATACAAGTTCACAGTCATTGTATCATGCTTAGAAGATTTTTCATCGCATTTGCATGTATTTATAAGTTTCCATTCAGTTTTTTGTGTCTTCCCTATTGCTTACTTTCTCAATGAAGAGTTGAAAGACATCATTGAACCCAGTTTTGCTGGTTTTTAAACAGCCAATAACTGGTTGGCCAATTTTTAAAATACATGATCTGAATTATTAGATCCTGTTTTTCAGGAAGATGCTGAAAATGCCCAGTATATCCCAATATGCCCTGTAAGAGACTTTCACAGGCACAGGCATATCTTCCTTACGCCATGTAGGTCTTTAAATGAATGAATGGAAACTCCACAGGGGCAAGGGTACGGGCCATTTGTTCCCTGGTGAATTGTAAGGGCTTCAGACACTGCCTGCCACAAAGGATCTGCTCAGTCCACGTTTGCTGAACTGAACAGGACGAGTAGATCGCCAGGCATCTCATTACCTGGGTTCCGTTGCTCTTGCTGGCAGAAGCCTGCTGTCTGGCATTTTGGGACACGATATAAATTAGAAGTTGATAATTATGTGACAGGTAATGGTACATTTGGTTCAAGGGTGCTATGAAAGCACTTTTCCATTTTAATTTTCAAAATTTCAGTGTTGAGACTGACGTGTGCAGCTTTACAGTGTAATGACTGATGGTGTGGGGGAAATCTTTCAACACTCCATAGGTTTCTTTGTAAGTTGTGCAAATGTTCCAGTTTAAGGGAAAGCCGAGGGTCAGCACCCGCACACCGCTTCACATTCTCAAGTCTGTGGTTCCTTCAAGGAAACAGAATGCTTTCACAATATGAATTTAGGAAAAAAGATTAAAGATCTAAAAATCTCCAGTATGCCCAAAGCCACCATTGTCAGGTCCCATTTAGATCCATGGTCCATCTAACTTTTGTTGCATTAACAACAGATTTAATTTTTTCACTGTAGTTTACAGTTCTTTTTAGCCATGTAATACCTTCTTCAGTAGAAGCTATGTTGGGTAGAAATGATAAGCAAGGGAATAGTTAACCTTTGATCCAACAGTATTTGTTGATGTCCAACCCACATTGGGATATCTGATTCAACTGATGTCAGGAGACTTAAGAAAAAAAAAAAAGCATAACAAGAGTTAAAGGTCAACAAAAAAAGGGACTTGGAAGTGGAACGCCTCCAGCAGTAGAAAACTGGTTTCTTGAGTCTCCTCCCAGTCTGCCTCCTTGCCCTGGATTAATGATGAGACTGAACTGGAAAAGCAGTATGTCTGACTCTTGGAGGTCCAGACAAGGGACGGGCTGTGCCGACGGCGTTACAATATGCTTGAGGTGGCTGAGACCTAAGCCTGCTGACCCTTCTCTGTGCGCCTTTGATCAACTAGCTGTAAAACGGGCTTCGGGCTCTAATTAGGAGAGCGATGGATGAGCAGTTTTAATTATCCTCCCAAGCAGAGAACAAACATCTCCAACCAGATTTACACCTTGAGATGCTTCTGGAGAAACAGTAGTTCGAGATTTCACCCTAACCACTTTCTACACTTAGGGTCAGTTTTGTTATTCCTTGAAACGAGTAGTACAGATCTCAGAAATCTCCTACACAGAATGATACAAGCTGGTTGGTGTTAAGCATGATTATTTTCTCAGGTCCTAAGCGTCATGGTTATGACAGGACTTAAGAGGGGGGAAAAAAAAAAGGCATAGAATAAATGTTGATTCATTCTTTCACCGAAAATGTATCGTGCATTTACTATGGACAGACATGATTCCCATATTGAAGAAAACAACAGAGAACAAAACAAAAGACCTGCCATTTTGGTACTTAGAGTCCGGAAGGAAAAATAGACAGTAAGCACAAAATGTACATATGTAATACAGCCAGTAGTGATAAATGCTGTAACTGTAAGGGGGAAATTCGTTTCTTTTTTATGAGACACGATTTTAGATAAGGTGATCAGGACGAGAAGCTGACAGCTGAGCAGAGATAAAGGAAAGAGGAAAGTGTCTGTAAAAGAAGAGGATTCAGGGAGCAGATGCAGCCTGTGCAAAGGCTCTGGGGTAGTGGCGTGTTCAGGCTGTTTCGGAAACAACAGGAAGACAGACATGGTTAGGCTAGAACAAGCAGAGACGCAGGCAGGAGATGATGCTACAAATGACCAAAGTAGATCCTGTTGCACATTGCTGAAAATCTTCTGCTTGTTTCCTTATGATTTCCTTTTCACCTGGCTGGCTTTGTGCAATACATCTCTCATGAAAATATAAAGACATGCTTTTTCCTACACTAGCATTTCAAAACAATCTCCAGCATATAGTAAAAAGTAAGTGCGTGCCGTTTTCAGAGCCGTCAGGTGAGAGAGACAGCCGAGGGCCAGTCACAGACGGCTGTATACTCATGGATGGAAATGGATTTTCTGATTCCTCTTTACAAATATTGATAAGAAGAATTTATTTTTGCTGAGTGGTTCACTTGATTCTAAGAAGGACATTTTATTTTAAGAATCTGGAAAAGGTTTGCCTGCTCTGGGATACAATTTACCTGATCCCACACAAGCCCCACATCTTCTCGCACTAAAATCAAAGTTTTAACGGAGAGATTTCCCAGCTGCGTGGAGTTTGTCTTGCAAAGTCCGGCTTCTGCACAGAGCTTTATTTATAGTTTTACTGAGGCCCAAAGAAAATACCATATAAACTTTAGTTATGGTACAGGAAATTTAATAATTTCTTTTAGTCCATGTCACAACACGAAAGGAGGGTGTTGGCTCTGAAAACTTCACACATTTATTTTTTATTGTAAACAGATACTTTTAAAATGCTCGTGTAGGAAAAAGCCTTTCTTTATACTTTCATGAAAGATTTGTTGAATGACCCCAGCCAGCTGAAAGGAAATCATAAGGCAACACTAGAAGACTTTCCAGCAATTTGTAAGAATATCTACTTTGGTCATTTGTAAACCTTGAATTCACCAAAGGAAATTTGGCCCAACCAACTCATTTTGTAACATTGTATAACACTTTTCATTGATTCTACTAGTAAACATTAATTGACAAAAACTATGTTTTCTGAAGTTTTTTCTTACTGAAATATGCTAGTGAATCATCAGTGGTAGGAATAATACTTGATAACCAGTCCCTTCAGTTTGTATGTTTGAGAATATGATTTTTAATATATAATATGTGTGAGAGAGTAACGATTGATTGACATTTTAGGTAACAAATCAAAAAGCCTTGACATGGAAAATGAAAAATCAGTAATTTGGTAATGTTTAAGCTTTAGTTGGATGTTCAGCCTTGGTTGAACTATATCTGCTTGAGCCAGTGTATTTTCTGCACAGCACCTAATGAATATTAAAATCTTATAGTCTATGCTGCATGAAAGCCAGTGCTGACTTTCTGACTTACCTTAGATTGTTTCATTCGAAACTCCTTATCTCTCTGCATCCTGTATTGGTCGATTTCCACCATCGCCTCATCTTTAGCTTGCTTTATTCGCTTCACTTTTCCTGAAAATTAACAGTGGCATAAAAGACATGCTATTTCTCTTTAATACGCATGGACTGTCCAGCTGGATTTGTAAACATACAAGGTGAGGTCTGCATTATTTTTTGATGAACTTTTTTCTAGAATGGCAAACTTCACTAAAAAAAAAAGAAAAAAAAAGATATTGGAAAATTCCTTTTTCCCCCACATTGGATTCTTTTAGAACATGGAAATGACAACGTTCTTTCACACTTACATGTTTAAATAAAATATCTGCCCACTTACTCACAGCAGTTAACAGCCAGAGAACAGATTTTCGCTGTCACTTACTCGAAAAGACATTATTTGGTCAGATTTTCTGTCCTGATTTGCTGCCAGGAATCCCTCAGTCCACACCAGCTGGATCCGATTAACACTGGCGGAGCTCCAAACCCTACAAACATGCAACTCAGACTCTATCAAACTGACTTACAATTTTTTAAAGCATTTTATTGGGATTGTTTTCCTTGCCATTTCTTGACTCTAGAATGTCTGATTAAGCCCCACAGCACATCAAAGTAGATATTTTTTTCCTCCAGTAGCTTTCTCTGAGGGGGTACTTGAAAGTGGTTGTAAAACCAATTGTTTTTAATGGCTAGGAGTTTAGTTAAGTAGCTCTCTTTTCTTTTATTAAGAGCAAAGGTGTAAGCCTTAAGCCAGCAGACAGCGACGTAGATGAAAGTTTCAGACAAATTCAATGCTGTGGGGATCATTAGCTCAGCACATGACTTTTTGGACAACCAGAGGAAGTTTGGGGGGTTATAGACTAATATTAATTGCGGCTACGCCCCCACTACCTACCACCTTCTGAGGGGTTACGTTCTAATGCTTTGTGGTCATTAAAACTTTAAAGAAACTGTGTTTCTTGTCTTCCCATTTCAGTTAAACACCTTCATTCTTTTAAGTTCACATAGTTTCTTTTCTCTGATAATGTCTCAAGCTTTTGTTTATAATTGTTGCCAAGGGTTTGTTAGATTATGTAGACTTTGAACTAAATAACGGTGTTCTGATTAAGTAGCATAAAAGAAAATCTTAACATAAATTTTTATCTGTCATGTAGGTACATGTTTTCATGTGCTTTTGTTGTTAGACACCTTTGTAGCATTTGAGTGTAGATGGTTTTTAAATCTCCCTTCCTCTTGGGTATGAGCTGCTTTGCTAGTCACTGTATGTCTCTATAGATGTATATATAAAAGATAGATTGAAATGTGTCTCTTTTAATTAATGCCTATTACCCTTGAATGGGTCTCAGCAGACCTCATTCAGAACAGATATTTATGTCTGTCTTTATTCTCTTTAAAATCCCTGGTCTGCTGAAAATGAGTGCTGTTCTGAAGCCTGAGGTTTAGGGCTCATTACCAGCAATGCTTACCTTTTCCCTCTTCATTAACGCTCATTGTCATTTCGTATGTACAGATGCCTTTATTCTCCGCAGTTACCGGTATAACTATTTTGTGGCAACCAAACTTACTCTTCACGGAAGAAATAGGTGGTATGTGGGTAGGGAAATCTATTGTTTTAATCCCAGGCTACTGTCTTATCGTTACTACTCATTAACATTAGGATAAAAATACATTTAAGATGTAGTCACATTTTCTTAGTAATGATAGATTGTAGGATACGTAACTATTGTATAAAAATAAATCACATAAAACATCATTCCTCTCCATCTTAGTTCTATAATACATAAACATTTTGGTTTCAAAGTCATGACTCTAGCCCGTAAAAAAAAAAAAAAATAATAATAATAACAGGGAGAGGTCTGTATGCCCTACCCCTGAGCAGAATCCAGCACTCCACTTAAGAGGCTGTATATTAGCCCCGTCACACAGTGACAGGCTCAGAGTGTCTGTGACCCCCCCGTCATGGCACCAGTCACCTGCTGGTTCTCATTCAATTAAATAGGAGAGCCACAGGGAGACCGCTGCCGGCACAGCCGTTTTCTGGCTAGACTCAGCAGCTGCCTGGGCGAGAGCTGCAGACGCCATCCCTGATTCAATCCAGTGGGAGAGGCTGGAGCCTAAAGCCCGCCGTTTCATCAGAGGTGGAGCAAAATGCACTCATCATATCCACCAGCTTATCCTCTGGATTGCTTCGTATCTGTGCGCGAAGATCTCCAAATTTGAAAATTAGACCTCTTTCTCCATACGCGTGGAAAAGATGGCTGCTGTGAACCCAAAGGGGTCTACATTCGTCTTTCTCAGTACCTTCTGTATCACACATTGGGGTAACCACATGGGGCAGTGCCAATTTTAAACGTGACCATTAAATATTAGGTCCCCAAGTTCCTACAAGGTCACACAGGCTAGTCAGGCCAAATGTCTGATTTTCGTTTTAGAAAATGTGGTTACATTAGGCATCCTGATTTTAAATACTGCTAAAGCAGGCCCGAAAGAACTGTGCCAGAAAGGATGATTTTCGCTCATTCATCCATCATTCAATACTTATTGGACGTCTACTGTACATTATGCATAGGGCTAGGAAGAGAGGATAGAGAAACACACGTAATGTGCCACTGGCCACCCGTGATGTAAATAAACTGCCCTTTGGAAGTGCGTCCATGCTGCTCCAGCTTCCAAAGGGAAATTTGCAAAACACATAGAATTGTGAAGAATACACGAAATCCACCAGGAGAACAGTGAAGCACAAATCTTGGTTCTGCTTGTTCCCTGACCATTAAAAATCATCACCTTTATGGAAACACCTGCTAAAAACCTATGGGATCTGTGCTCCCCCTCCACCCCAATAGTCGTATCTCATATTATCAGAGTTAAGTCAAAAGTATAAGAAATAGGTCTAGGTATGCAGACCGGGACACAGGGATGGCTGCGAGGGGCGGTCAGGAAAGATTTCTGAGGTGGGAGACAGTAAGCAGGACAGACAGATGAGCCAGGATAGACACAGGGATGGGCAGTCCATTTTGGGGACTAGAAAAAAAGGCAGGGAGATATTTTAGGGGATTCTTTGTAACCGGTCCCCCTTTAGTGAATTCATTCATTTTTAGACATGCGTCTTGTTACGCAGCTAGAGATGTTCTACATCCAACAAACCATCGCTGAGATACATGCCACAGGGGCGGAAAAAAAGGAGAGGAAGCTGTTTGATGGATTTTCAGGAGATTTGTAAGGACAGGATTGGAACATCAATTTTGAGCACGTTAGAGCTGTGCTTTGTGTGGGAGGCAGGGGGCAGTTCTCGGGTGGGCCTTCTTGGCTTCTTGGTGACAAGAGGACATGTGGACTGAGTCCAATGTGCCAAAGGTCCCTGGACACACAGAGAATGCCACTCTGTTGCTTGGCTTGCTAACATGCTTCTGGACCCTTTTTCTGAGGGGAAGGATGGGGTTTCATTTTCCAATTTGAACAGGACTCAACATGAGACACTAGTCGCAGAATAAGACAGGAGTTTTGCAGCCTTGAGCACGTTAGAGTTTCTGAACCCAAGTTTTCTCATCTACAGAACGGATTTAATAATCTAGTGCGGAAAGGCAGGAGCAGCAGCTGCACAAATGTGTGTCACGCGCTACACCAAGCGTACGTAGTCATGTGTAACCATTATTAGGAAGGTGGGCCCAGCTGCCCGCGGCCTCTCGCTAGGAAGGAGCGTGGGGAGTAAAGCGTGAGTTTCAGGAGAAGCTCTGGCTGTCTGTCACCAGAGAAGCCTGTGTCACCTTCCCCGAGGACATCTGGTGTCATCTTCCCCAAGGACATCTGGGTGCAGATATCCAGAAGGCAGCTGGACAGACCAGTTTGGGATCTAGCAGAAAGGTCTGCAATGGACCCAGAGACCGGCTCATCTGCTGTCTGAGTCTGAGCAGTGGGGTTTGACGGGAATGGAGGGGACGAAACAGAATGAGGAGACGAAAGGGTTGAGGTCTTAGCCTGGGGGATGGCAGCATTCAGGGATGAGAGAGATGCAGAGAGCACAGACGATGTGATGGCAGAGGCGGTGATTAGAACGATGTGGCTCCATCCAGGGGACGCCGGGATTGTGGCATCAGCAGAAGTTGGGGATGGGATGGGTCCCCAGATACAGCCAGTCCTGCTGGCGTCTTGTGTCTGGGCTTGTGGCCTCCTGGGCTGTGAGAGAATATATTTCTGTTGTTTTCAGCCCCGTAGTTTGTGGGAATTCATTAACAGGGGCCCTGGGGAACTAATACAGAGGCTGCATGAGAAATGCAGAGACAGCAATGCCCGTTGCGAATGGGTGGCAAAGCCAGGCACTTGAGCACGGTGGAAAGAACAGGTATCTGAACGTGTGTGTCACCTGAGAAAAAGGTGCATACACAGAATAGAGGAAACCTTGATTTGCTAGGAAAACCAGGAGGACTTTGGGCATGTTTGGAGATGTCTACCTGTTCCTAAGGTCCATTTTGATTCCGTTCTACCACTCAGAAAACAAAGCAGGACAAAAGCAGCAACCTTTCTTGGCTTCGGGGGTTGTTAATATCATGACCAAGTCCAGCCCGGGTTCAAACAGTGCTGTATTTTGCTCTCCTGTCACACACTTTGGAAAAGTTAAAAAGCCCCCAGGAAAACAAAGAACCAGCCTCTCGTTTGTCCCTGATCCATTTGATTTTATTCATCTTTCTGGGTCTGGGCTTTGCTTTTCCTTTACTTGGACTTTCCTTATTAAAAAATATCATATGGAGTTTTGTGCAGGTCGTGGATGGAATACTACCAAATGGTATTAATAGATGAAAATGTTTCGTGGTTATTATTTTAATATGACCCACTTGAAGAAATGAAAGTCCAGTGTACTTACAAATACCCCATTAGTCTGTGGACTATAAAGAAAGAGGAAGTATTTACAGGCCTACAAAACACACAAAACAGGGCCTTGGAGTTCTAATATAACAACTTCTCTTTTATTAGTTTATTAAAAGTCATGTCTTCGTGGACCAAAATATCCCCTCGCACAGTGAAGAATTTTACTAAATCAAGGGGCTTGTTTAAATAATTCAGAATATCTGCATATTTGGGAACAAATAGGCAATTAGCAGATTTTTAAAAATATGGATGGTTTGCATCCTATAGACCCACACCAACTAATTTGCATTACTGTGTTAGCCAAGTATTATCTAAGTAGAAATATTTTCTTAAGTATTAATTTTGCACTAAAGCAGAATTCAATGAGGGCCTCATAGGAGAGCAAGCTTAAGGGACCTTTGGGGGCCTCTGCTATTTGTTAGGATGTTTCTGATATACCTACTTGTTTGGTTCCTCAAATACCCACATTTGCACATCTGCACTGCTTATCACGTCTTTCCATTTGTATCCCATAATGTAAGTTGTAATTTTGAGTTACACAGAAATGCTATTTTTCTGCCGCTGCCAAAGTAGACAGATTGTTTATTTGTGGGAGAGGCTATGGCGTAGGTTCGGAAATAATAAAATATGGGTTCTTTATGTGCTGTTGAGCATTAGAGAATGGTGTTAATACAGAGCTGGGGAGTTTTCCAAGTTTGCAGTGGGTGTAAATGAAACAAAGACGGTTCTCCTAACCAGCCGTGAGAAGTAAAAGGATCACATATTTGAGAGAAACACAAATCTTTGTTTCTCCTGCTGATGTTGGGACCTTGACTTTCTAATCAACCTCGATGGATACCCCAGACCTGGAGCTCAGGTGAAGTCCGATGTTCCGTTGTAACAACGTACAGTGGTACCTCAGTTTTTGAACGTAATCCGTTCTGGAAGACCGTTTGAGTTCTGAAACGTTCGAAAACCAAGGCACGGTTTCCCCATAGAAAGTAATGCAAAATGGATTAATCCGTTCCACACCTTTAAAATCAACCCCTAAAACCACAGATTTAGCATGAATTTTACTATCTAGTGATACCATAGACCCATAAAATTTATGGCGTTTGTAAACCGAAATGTTCATCAACGGAGACGTTCGAAAACTGAGGTACCACTGTAACTTGTCCTGGCCTGACACACCCACTTTCATGTTTTGATGAGTGAACCATTTTTTAGGCAAAAGATGTTAACTTCGAGTGAGATCATTTAAAGCTAGTGCCAATCCACTGCGATGCCATCTAAACTGAACCCAACAGTGAGACTGGTTTGCATATACAAATCCGTGTGAGTGTCTTCACTCATAAATGTGATTTAATCCATAATCAGGGAACAGAAGCGACGATCTGAGCTCTCCTACACATCCCGCCAGAAGCAGTGCCCGTCCCCTCGGGGATGGACCCTGCTGCGGTTGTCAGAAAGAATGGGACTCGGTTGTTTGATTCCATCTATTAAAAGTAGAAACAACTGTTTCGTTTGTACTCTACTATCTTAGGTAGAGTTTTCTGATCCTTAAAGCATCTTGGCTATGTTTTTATTTCACAAAAAGATTGAAGCTCAGAGATGCTCCATAACTTCCACCAAGAAACTTAAGTTGACACAAACATTTTTTTTTTTTTCCAAGTGGTGGTTTCTCTACTGTGCTGCCTGATATCCCAGCTTTTAAAGCCTGTTCATAACCTGCTCCCTCCACCCTCACCCTCCAAACTGTCCCTCTCAGTAGGCAGCTGTCTTAGGAGGCGGGAGCCGTCAGCTCTGTTTCCATGGACCTAACAGGCTTTGGGACAGTTCCTGATACCAGGTCTACAGCCACTATCTGTACCCCTAAGGTGACACAGCTACACCGTGAGCTGTGTAGGAAACTCCTTCCCAGCATCTGAGGCAGGCCTCCTTCATGGAATAGCTGAATGATTTTGCAGCACAACATGTAAACGCTACTGCCAATGAATCTTGTGGTTTCCTAAAACGATGAACATGTGAGTTGCTCTGTTTGTGCTCTCCCTCCCTCCCCCACGCCCTCCCTTTCTTTCTTCTTTAAATGTCCATTCAGGAGGCCTGCTCTAGCAAAGACTCAAGGCGCAAGTTTTCCGGGAGGCTTTCAAATGAATGGATTTAAGAAAGAGGAAGTGACCACACACTTTCTACCATGATGTTCAGTACTGCGATTTTGTGGAGACTCTCATTCGGAGTCTCTATCTGGCCCTCATGTATGGCAGCTTCTCCATAAATCTCTTTAAGGAAAAAAACAGGAAGTGAAATATATGGGTTTATAAAGATGACGGCTACGTGTACCTTTCATGTTATTTTCTCTCTCTCTCTCTCTCTCTCTCTCTCTCTCTCTCTCTCTCTCTTTCTCTCATGCTCACGGATGCATTTGTCTCTCTGGGGAATTCTTTAAGGAATAGTCTAGGTCTTTTCATCAGTGTGTATGTACATCAGAGTGGCTTGGGAATAGGCACCCCACAAATCCTATGCAATATATGAGTGAAATAAAAACTAGTGACGTAGGAGAGAAGTTACAAAGTACCAGGTACACAAAGTCATACTGTACTTGGCCACAGAAGGTTTACAAGGTGATCTGCGGGTGCCATCGCTACCCACTTCTGCTTGCTGAAAGCTATGTGAGAATATGGCTCTCTCCAGGGACAACTGGCCTCAAGCCTGTGCTTCGCGAGGTAAAGGGACAGGCTAACATTCTCTAGAAAACTGAGTCAGGGGTCAGGTGTTGAAAGTCAAAATATTTTTCACAACGTTTCTAAGGCCTGGATATTTCTAGTACTGGTTGAATATTTGCCTGAATATTCATGAACAAAGACCAAGGAAAAAAGCACACGAGGACTTTAAGTTATTGGCAGATACAATGAACACTTTGTGTACTAATAATACAGTATGTATTTTCCAATCCTGGCTTCTGAGGGAAGATTGTCCCCAGACAGCATATTCATGAGGAAAGGAAAACACATTTGGCTAATTATGGAACCTGGGGCTGGAATGCTTCCCACCCAAACAGGTTCCGTGAGTCACAATACTTTTCTTATCTAAGGACTTTGGAAAAGGAGAGCTGCTTGGTAAAAATCATTTGAATCATCCAATAACATTATTATACATGTGCTCAATACTGTCACTTTATTTCTTCCATAATGAGGAAGCAAAGGTAACATAATTATTCCATATCTCAAAATAAGTTGGTCTTCTGTTCTGGGTATTTTAAATGTGGTTAAAGAAATTTGAATAAAGGGTCAGGGAGTTTTCTACACTGTCTCAACCAGCGGCTTTGTTTTCTGTAAAATCACCCTGCACTCATGCCATTTTGCAAGCACTTGCATAGAGTGTTGTAGAAACAAAAATTGAGAAGTAGGTAAAGTGTGCCTCCAGATCTTCTTCCTTCTTTCCTCTCTTAGTGCCTCCACATAGAGCCTTTCCTTTGCTTGTTGGTGCCCACATTGCTGAGTGTGCAGGAAATCCAGCTGTTTTACGAAAGGGAAATGATCGACCTGCCCACGAAAACCCCAGTGCCCCGAGAGGCTTCCCAACCCTGCCTCTTGCATAGTCAAGTACTGTTCCCACTCGCACTCAGTACCTTTCAGCCACCTTGTGTCTGTACCTGCTCTGCTCCCATCACCACATTCATCTGAAGAGTTACACGAGCCACAGTTTTAAGACACGGCCCCTATCTTGCTGGACTTTAGATCGAATTAGAAAGAAGTTCACGACACACATTATTACAGATGAAGTAATGATGAAACGGGAAGTGGGAAAAGCAGAGGTGTTGGCCCAAGCAGCTTGAGTTTGGGCTGCAGATCTGCGAGGTAGGTTTATCCAGCATAGGAAAGGCACATTTTGTGTCATGCTGGGGTTGAGGTCTTGCCCATGCAGTTCCCGCCTCCACCATTTACCCTCAGTGTGGGCTTGGGCGATTGTGTAATTTCTTCTCTAAGCATCATTTTCCCCTTTTGCAAAAAGAGCTCATGTGAGAAGGAAGCAAAATCAACACTGAGCCTGGTGCCTAGCACGATATTTTCTATTTTAAAAAATGATGACCTTTGGCAAAGTATGGCCTCTCAGGTTCCACAGACATAAAATGGGAATAATAGTAATACCCAACTCACGCGGCTGTTGTGAACAGCAAAGAGACTAAATGGGGTTGGACTTTATCGAGATCATTCGATGGGTAAGTGTATACACACATGACTAAATAGAAAGGTAGAAAATGAGACTAAAATAGAAGTAGTTTAAAACACTGGAGAGGAAAAGCCACCAGGAGGGGGCTTTTTAAGTCTGATTGTCATACTTTCACAGGAGTAGGAACAGATGCATTCAGAGGGGAGGGCACTTGCTCACATTTTCTCACCAGCAAGGAAATCCCATCTGGAAGTTGCTTCTCTCTTAGCCGGTCACAGTATTGAGACACTGGGGTGTGGTGTCATCAGGGAAGTTGCAGCAACCAGAGTTACGCCCATGACTTCAATGCCCGTTATCGTCTCACTTTGTATGTGGCCTCTCGAAAGGATCTGAGTTGGGGAACTTTGTCCCCACTATGACTGGGTAGTTTTAGGGAACTGGCCC
Source organism: Rhinolophus sinicus (assembly GCF_036562045.2). NCBI lineage: Eukaryota > Metazoa > Chordata > Mammalia > Chiroptera > Rhinolophidae > Rhinolophus > Rhinolophus sinicus. The sequence continues at coordinate 66,165,555 of NC_133761.1, forward strand.
AGGTCTCACAGGGACAGAGTCTGAACCAGGATTTGAACCAGAGCTGGCCTGCCACCGAGCTCCGAGCTCGTCCCACGGCACCCACCCCCACCTTCTACTTTGTGACAACTCCCTCGGAGTTCACACCGAATGGGGACTTACTCTTCTTGGCTTCCTCGAGCTTGTCCTTTGCTCTTTTCTCTGCCTGAAGGAGCTGGTGGATCCCCTGGGACTGGCTGGTCATGGCGGCTGGCTTCAGGTCGAGTGGCTTCTGTGAAATCTGGGAAGGGACAAGTCTGTTTATCCTTATGGAAATCACCACATAACTCAGATTGTGGTGTCAACAGTGAACTCTAAACACTGCTGTTGGTTCCAAAATGGCCTGACGGGGCCAGAGAGCTGGGCCCTTAGGGGAGTCCAAGGGTGGAATCCAGAAAAACAAGTTAAGTCACTCTGAGGAAGCTGAGGACCTATGGTTTCTGCGAACTTCAGTTCTTCTGGATGAAACACGGAGACTTCAATGGGGTGATGAGTCTCCTTATAAAAACCATGAGGAAGGTATCTATAGGGAGATTGGCTTCCCCCTTCTTCCAGAAAATATTGACTTGTGTACCGAGCTTTTCTTTCAAGGTGTAAGATCTGTCTTTGTTCTCTGTCTATGCACTGCTAGTTTTAGGTTCTTATTTGTTTCTGGTGATTCAACGATCTGCTTGGGACAAATTTATTTACCTTTTTCTGGGAAGGAGGCTTCCTGGCTCTGTGCACAGGAGATAGGCGAGGGAGCCATTCCCTTTTCTCTCCAGGCCTCTGGTGACAGGAACAGAAGGATTTCTGGGGGGGAATTGCATGGCTCTCTAGTTATGTAATATGCTGCATTTCCAGGGATCAATTATGCACTGACTGAACCAGTATAAGGGAAATTATAGCTGTAGGTTTTGAAGTTAAACTAAAATCATGCATTTTACAGTAGTCACTTCTTATGTTGGGTGTTGTCTTCAGCTAGGCCAGGGAACTCCATCGTACTTGATTTGGTTCAATCCAGTAGGGATTGGACAAATGAGAACGCTGGTCAGAGTGGAGGATTATACAGTATCATTTAGATGTATCTAACAGTCTTGTCTGGAATGCAAACATAATCTTTTGACTTACTCGTATGGCCAAAGGTTTTATGACCCAGAAATAATCTGAAGGTTGGAGTTTCACGTATCGGTGCTTTTCTAAACTGTACCTTTGTTGTCTCACCCAGGAAAACTAGGTTCAATTTCTTTAACTAGGGGCCCAGATTTAAAGATAATTGTGATGCAATCTGAGAGTTACATCGCGTGAGGCGTTCGTGGTCATTTTCCCTTGGCATTTCAGTCATCGCATCATCCATACCTGTATCACAACATAACCTTTAGCACATTTTTCCAAAAGGAACAGCTTTCTTATTTTCCCCAAAGGATCACCTGTCTTTCTTTTTGCATTCCTATCGGGTCAGTTTATAGAATTGCATTTTGTTGCGTCATTACAATAACAAGTACAACTGGAATAAATAGATACGTGAACAGATACAGCTCTTGGTGACCACACATTGTCATTGTATGAACAGACGTGTGAAGGCAGAGTGGAGAGTGGATCCTGAGTCTCCAGCCGGCACAGTTTAGGCCTTGGTTTAGCACTTTTTTACTAACCGAGAGGATGGAGGTCATCTGTGATGTCTGAATGGCTAGGCGGACATGGTCTAAGAACTTGCTTTGATCCTGTGCCAGCGGTATTTACTGAATATGTCCTGGATGCATTTCCCCGAATGAGGCCTGGTCCTGAATCTCAGAGGAAAGGTAAGTCGAGTGGAGTGAGGTTACTGGTGAGACACTAGGTTGGAAGGACTTTGGGAGAAGATGATTCTTCCCTCTGGGATAGAAAAACACAGTCTCCTAAAAGCTTGAAGAATCATGACTTTGTCACAGTTTGAACAAGTGACGTAATTAGATGCTCACCGGCCAAGGCCTCCCTTTCCCACCAGACGCACGTTCCTGGCCAAACCGCATCCTTCACTGACGCTTCGTTTTTATTTCATTCTAGTCAGTTTGCGTAAATGATAGAATGTGCATGGGCGTGTATTTTAAGTTAGAGGACAATATACATCCTCTATATGCACATTGGAGGACAATATATGTTCAAACATTTACTTAGAACAGAAGATATATATTAGGTGAAGTACAAGCGGTGTTTCAGGGACCCTTCCTATCACCACGTACATCCCCGGGCGTCCGTGGGCCACATTGGGGATAATTGTGCTAAAAGCTGATGGACGCACTCAGAACTCGCAACGCCCAGGTTCAATTCTGGTCTGACGAAGCTCTCCAACACCTGTCAGAATCCCGTGTGCAAAGTCTGGCGGTTGTTATGACCACTTTGGGGGGACGTCAGTGCATCCGGTAGTATCAGTGGGCTCTGTCTACACGTCTGTAACTTGCAGTGAACGGATCAGTGACGGGAAATTGTCATCACATTTCCTTTACGATCTCACCGTAACTCCTAACTTTATGACAGAAGTTTTCCTTCTCTTCATTTGTGTGAGGAAAGAGTTTTTCCTGCCACCTAGCAATTAAACCAAATAATACGCTCTTCTTTAATTCGAGTGGCATAAATCGTGTCTGGTTTCTATTTTGATGGCATGTTAACGTTATGATTTCTATGTGTCACCCTATCAGAAACATAATTTATGAATACTATTACTTATCATATTATAATGTCATGTTGCCATTATTATTTTTAATGATAAATTTGGGTATTCGATTATACATTTTTATAAAAAAATCCAAGGACTAGAAAGGGATTTGGTTTTTCAGATGAGGAAAGAGAAATGGATGTATTACTCATAGTAACTTTAAAAAAAAGGAAATGCAGGACTCATATAGTGTATATTTAGGTCCCTGCTCTTTGATTCTCTTTTCAAAATACTTGCATATTTCTTTTTTACTAGTGCGAAATACAAAAAACTGTTACTAAAAAATGACAAAAATCTTAAAAACAAAATCCGCGCCCTTTAGAAAAGATCCAGTTGTTGAATGTGAAAGGGATACAGTGAAACGCTTCTGATTTTTGCTCATACTTCACTTGAAAAAAATTTGATGTTGAGTGTTTTGAATAACTGCAATTACAAATTTAGCCAGCGTTCCGTGTCTATCTTTTTGGTTTCTCTTTTTTGCAGTTTCATTTCTACTCAGACTTCCTCTTCTCACCCATTCCATCATCACTTCTGCCTCGTTCAGCTAACAGTCTGCTCCTTCCTCCTTCTGCCTGCGCTGGTTTAGCCCTTGAATCTGAACGGCAGTGAAAAGGAGGTTAATTCCTGGTTTCCTGAAGCCTTGCAGCTTCTAGGTATTTCAAAACCGGGAACTCCAGTCTTTCAGGAAAAGAAAACTAGCTGATGCCTCTATTATGTACGTCACACACTCACTGTGGCTGGGCAGTGACGTGTAAAACAAATAATAAGTCAAATATGGAGCACCTTCTATTTTTTTATCTCTGCCACTAGGGAGGGACGTGGTTCTCCTTATCCCTGTCTCATCCTCTGAGTTCTTCCCCTCTCTCCCTCCAGTGGGTTAACCACGCTACACATTTTATCTTCAACACCAAAAGCCTTCCTCTGCAGCTTCAGTCAGATTCCTCCTTCTGCCTGGAAGAGCTGTCTCTTATTTGCTTAGAAAAGAAATCATTCAGAGCCTACTTCCAAGGTCTACTTTAAAGGCCGGAACTTTCTAGAACCTCGCAGACCTGCTGATCCCTTCTCCATCGATAACCTTCAGCGCTGTGTGCACACCTGTCGCAGGGCCTCCCTTCCACCTTTGTCTGTTGTTGTGAGCGTCAGACATAATAAATAAAAGATGTGTTTTGTAATGACGGGCATATAGGAAGTCCTCAGGGTCAGCTGCTGGAGTGGTGAGGGTGAGGGGATCTGTGTGGTAGCACTGAGTACTCTTACTGGCCGTCCTGGGGTGGACATGCAGCTTTCAAATGCTGGCTTAGATCCTGAAGTCCGCGGCTTGCCCATGTCGAGATACGTACGAGAACCCTTGGAAGCCCTGGAACGTTTGGTTCACTTGAATTTGCTTTTTTTTGGTTTGTTTCAAAGACATGTATAGTAATTCCGTGTATCCTCAAGTTTGAGAACCACTGACAGACCAACAGGAACAAAAGGAAAGCGTCTGGCCTTCTGGCTCTCAGACAGCTGACTCGCCTAACGGTGAATGGGGTGTGACAGGCAATTGGGAAATATTCCTGATTGCCTGAAATGTTTGCTTCATTCTGTTTGACAATCAACCTGTAACCATAACATATGCCACTCACTGTGCTTGGTTTTGTGAAGAATAATAGACTAGCAAGTCACTCAATGTTCGGCTTTAATATCAGGGTAGTAGCCTTCACCCTTGAACTGTGACATGTAGCTCTCCATCAAAGGAAAACAAGTTGCAAAAAATGCAATTTTTATGTGTCATAGTTTGGATCTGCCTACAGGTCATAAGTTCTGGAAAATCCGTGTAGCCTATGGGGCACACACCCGTTGGCTTGAGCTCTGTAAATTTCTCAGTGCTACGGGTACCTGCGGTGTCCTACAGCGGGGGACACCCCCTCCCCGTGACTGTGAAGTAGCAACAGCACACAGCACTCAGCATGTGCACACAGCGCTTGACATTTTGCTGAACACTTACTTGCATGTGCATTACAGCTCGTTTGACTTTCACAGTAACACCGTGAACTAAATGGGACAGGCACAACTTTGCCCATTTCATAGATGAAGCAACGGAGATACAGGCGACTCAGGTCATTTGTCCCAGACATTTGGCTCCTGAAAGGTCAAGTCAGGACCAGGATGTAACACTGACCCTCACCGTGCGTTCTGCCTGGTATTCTGTCTTCCTGCTGAGAGAGGTAGGGATGAGCCATTCATGGGTTAGCGTGGAAGGCACTGAATATGCTGCAGTCACGTTGGACAGTTTATATGCTGCAGGGGAGGCGGGAGGAAGGCGGTGTGTACACACGTGTTTGTAGACATCCATCCTCAACAGCCACTGGCATTACCTTCTCCTGCCTGTTTGCCAACCTATCAGAGAAGGCGGCGAGTGGGCTTGAGATGGGAGCTGAGCATGGGTAGCCTGCAAGCGGGTTCCTTGAGTCACAGAGGGTTCAGACACCCCACTGCCGGAAGCACTGTTGCTGTATTGATGGTGTCCCAGGGGGCAGTGCCCTGGGTTGGGGTAAAAATTGCTTCTGGGGACTTAGGATATCACAAGATAAGGGGGAAGAGGGTGTTCCCCAGCTCGTCTTCTAGAGAAGCGAGACTGCTTTGCACACCATCTGCCCATGACCACGCTCACTACAAACTTGTCGGGGAGGCATGGAAGGCGTGGTGTTCCTCTTTTCTTTCACCTTTCCCCCGCCCCATCCTGTCCTTTCATGAGCTCTCTCTTTTTTTTTTTTTTTTTTTTTAACTCTTCTATGAGTGTCCAAAATGCTCTTTGAACCTAGTTCCTCCTTCATGGGTATACAGGAGAGGGAAAGAAGAAGTACCCATTGAGTTACCCAGGTGACCCTGGAGAACGTTCAGGAAGCCTCAATAAAAGGAGGGGAAGGTGTCAAAGAGAAAGTGCCAGGAGCCAGACCCAGAGCAAGGGTTGCCCAGCGCAGCCTTTGCCCTGGGACAGCCCTGTCCCCAGGTGCATTGTCTGGGTGCTGGGAGACTCTGAGTCCTGCAGCTTTGGCTCCAAAGGTGTCATCTGCCCTTGGCCAAAGCAGTACTGGGCACAGTACTGGGCACAGAGACGTTAGTGCAGGAAGCTGTGCAAGGATGTTAGGGAGCTTGTGAGGACCACTTGAAGCTCATTGTGTTAGGAACTCACACACAGAGGGAAGGTTGGTTGGAAAAGCAGTCTGGGGCAGGAGGAAATGGGTGGAAACGGGCAGGAGGGAGAAGGGGCCCGAGACTGCAGAGGGGGACTGAGGCACACGGTGCCAAGGAGCAGCTTGGGGACAGCTCTTCTGCATAAAACACGTTCCCATTCTCCTCGGGGGTAGGCACTGCTTCTCAGCTCATGCTCATAGCTCCACCGGAAGTCAAAACAGACACGAAATAATTGCATTAGTGTTTAGAAGTGATGTATATTTATGTAAGTGAAATCCACTAACCCAATCTGAAGGGTCCATCAATTTAAAGCCTGACATGGGTCAATGTCGAGCATCAAACAAATAAAAATAATATAAAATCTGTCTGGGCTCCGGAGCTGCTTGTGCCAAATGGCAGCCACACCCGCCAGCTGTGGGCAGCTCGTCCACAGTGAGATGTACTGTAAATGTGACCACCTGCTGAACGCTGAAAATGTAGTTAGTATGCATAAGAGCGTGTCAAAAGATCGTGTCAATTTTTTAAAAAATAATTGCATGTTGAAATAACATTTTGGCTGTACTGGGTGAAATATTACGTATAAGAGCTCATCGCATCGTTCTCTTTACCTTTTTTTACTGTGACTAATAGAGAGTTCAGAATTACATACGTGGCTCATATAATGTTTGTATTGGTCCATGTGCTCTTGAGCCTGGTTCTGCCATGTGTTTGCTGTGCGTCCTTGGGGAAGTTAGTCGACTGCTCTGTACCTCCAGTTCGTCAACTGTAAAGTAATTGAGTTGTGAAGATGAAAGGATTGGATATATGAGAAGCACTTAGAAAAATATCTGAGATGTAGAAAGTTTAGCTACTAATATTTCTATGTCTATCTATCTACTGTAAAAATACATGCGCTTTGTATATGCTGTACCAAAATGACATACAAAAGCATGAACTATTACAAAGTGCTTTTAGCATAGTTTGGTTTTTCTTTTGAATTGTTAGTAAAAGAGTTCCAGTGAAGTACAGTTACAAATCAGAGGTGAACCTTAAGGAAAATGTTAAATATGTGTTTCTGTATTTCCAGCCAACTGTTGTAGCTCTGAAAAGCATCTGCAGTATTTTGCTGATAGAATAATAATTCAATGATTTTTCATAATAGTTTCATAGTCTTTTAAGAAGGTGAACTCCATAAAGCATCCTGGTTTTGTGGCAGGAAGCACAGAGTTCAGTGTCCAGCAGGTGGGGCAGGTGTTTTCATCCAAACAGACCAATGTTTTTGCTTGTTTAACTGTAAATAAGGAAAAATCACACCGGAATGAGTGACCTGCTTAATTAGAAGCTGCAGCGGGTTTGTGTGTTTGCTTTTGCTAGTTTCTTCTCCTGGACTAATTTTAATTTGAATTTGCTTAGAAGTGAACCTAAAACCTATATCACGTGGACACTTCTAAAGACAGGGAAAATCCAGAAGCTGGAGGACTGCAACCTAAAAGAGAAATGGGAAATGGGAGCATTGCACCTGCTTAATTAGGAGACGTGGCAGGGCGTGAAGGGTGCCGTTTGTTAGTCAGGAATCTCTTGCACAGATAGAAACCTACCCATGTAAGCCGGACGGGTAAAGAGGCTTCGACTAGCAGGACAGTTCTCTTCACGTGACCCATACCATTGTCCCAGGATGTTTTTAGGGGGCTGATTCTAATTTTTGGCCCCTCAATTTATTTACAATGAGCGTGATGTTTATTGAGAGAACACCAAGAGTGATTAAAAGATTAGGAGATGAAATATCTGAGAATAGAGAACTTTAATACAGCTTTAGGCCTTAAGAAATAAACCCACACAGTTTTTAAACTGGCAAAGAGATGAGTGAACGTTTAGCATGATTGGCAATGACGAATGAGGCTGAGGCAATGCGTATGCCCTCTGAAGCCAGACACCAGCCTGCGATACTCTCAGCTGAATGCCTGAGACTCCAGCACCATTCTTCAGCCTCGGGCCGCCTTCATTTATATCGTGTGTGCCATTTTTGGAGGAAGGGGGCAGAGGTGTTCTTCTGTGTGCCCACAGCACCCATGCATGTCTCCAGAATGATGCCAGCCCTCTGTAGGTTGGGTTTCCACTTACCTGTGGGCCTGTCTGGATCTCCAAGGACAGGAACCCAAGTTGTCTGTACTATCCCGGAACCTGGCACCGTCCTTGGCACGTTGCAGTAGGCACTTAAGAAATGTGCGTTGCCTGAATGCATGGCTAAACGCAGGAAAGTTTCATTTTCTTGGAAGGATATTTTAGAATACATTGAGCAAGGATTTTGTTGCCGTTACGGCCGTTATCAAATGGTTCCTTAATGATCCTCGATTTTAAGACTGAGGATAAGAGGGGACGATGTGTTGCCAAAGGAGTTTTAGAATCAGACAGCTCTGCTTCTGGCTCGGGCAAGTCACCTAACCTTCCTGAAGCTCCTCTCCTTCCCTTTCACACGGAGCGATGAGTAGTGCCTAGTTCCTGCCCTCGGTGATTGTAAGCTTGTACATTAAATGCGATGGCACACAAAGTCGTCCAGTTAAGTGTCTATTGCAATGTGAGCACTTCATTCATTCATTCATTCATTCATTCTTCATTCATTCATTCAGCAAGTATCTACTGGTACATGATAGGCTCTATTCTGGAGGTTAAGGACCTAGTAGATAACAGGGTCATTGTCGTTAGTCTAAGGTAAAAAGCTTATACGTTACCTGCCCATGACCAGGAGGCCAGTTCCTGGGGCGGCTGTTATGGACCAGTCAGCACCTGTCTGATGTAGGATATTGGGGAGGCAGGTGACCGGTGCCCACCACTCTGGAGCCTGGAGGAGTCCTGAGCATGGTGTTGCCTGGAGATGGACTTGGGGTTTGGGTCCTTGCGTTAGAACTCTCCCTGTCGGCCCTGAGCTCCCAGTGTTGGAAAGCTCCTCTGACTGCAAAGAGCCTCCACGCCTCCTGGCTGCAATGGGTAGCATTAGATTTGGGACAGAAGCATTCAGAACAATTTACCTTAGCCCTTTCTTCAAGCTGCTGTCACTTTTGAGAACTTAGGTGTATTAAGGAAAGCTAAGTACTGAGTAAGAGGAAGCAGAGCTCTTGGCGGTGGTTTAGGGCTCCAGGGTTTCGCTTTTACGAGCTGGCTGCCTTCACAGCTTCTGGGTCTGCTGCTAGAACGGGGCCTCATTTCTTTGTACCGCCTTCGTGCCTCTCCTCTCCTCACTGGGACCTCAGGAGGGACGATGAGACACACGGAAGCACGTGGTACCCCTCAGCATGCAATCTGGAAAAGTCCGGATGCCCCAACTCAAACACAGGTCCTAGGAGAAACCAAGGAGCCCTCCAAACCAGCAAGTGAGAAAAGGTAGCAGATCCAGAGCGAGTGTCGTGTTCTGTCTCTTTCTCTACCCCTCCTTGGTTTCTTCCTCACACGGGTCCGTCAGAAGGGCTATATCTGGGAGCAGTTTCTCTGGGAGAGGTTTTACTTTCTTAATTTAGGGAGGAGAAGAACTGGTTACAGAGGAGATAAGGTTACAGTAAAAAAAAAAAAATATATGATCACAGGCAGATTCTGATTTTTTTTTTTAGCTTGATTAGACAATTTTAAGTTTGATAACTTTGAAAGAATATTAAAGTCTAAATTAAGTAATGAAATAATTGATTTTGTTGGAGAGATTTGTGTCTCTAGAGGTTAATGGTTTCACTAGAAGTATAATACAGGAGTACAGGCTGCCAGAAGGTGGACAGTTTTTTCTCTCCTCCAATGACTTCAACTAATTTCTTTCTCTTTCTTCCTTCCTTTTTTCTTTCTTTCCTTCCTTCCTTCCTTCCTTCCTTCCTTCCTTCCTTCCTCCCTTCCTTCCTTTCTCCCTTCCTTCCTTCCTTTCTCATAAGTCATGTCCTAAAGGCACTCAAGGAATTTGCACGCAGGTCTGTCTAAGTCAAGGTCAGGATCCATCCCATTTATGCTGACACCTCCTCAGCTAGTGGGTTCCCTGTGCAAACTTGGCCTCCTTTAAGGTCTCAGGTATTTTCTGAACCATATGCATTGCATTTTCCAGAACAAATAATGCAAGTCACCACAGAATTAAAGCTGAAGAGTTTAGGAAAGAAATCCAAATTTTGTCAGAAAACATATGTGCAGCAAATAGAGGCGATCCCGTCTGGTTGAGTGTAAGATTCATCCTGCCCAACCTGACACTGACAGTGGGACCTCCAGCCTAAACGGAACAATGCTGCCTTTCCCAGGACCAACACGGTACTGAAGGAAAAAACAAGCCCATGAACGAGGTGGAATAAATGAGTCAAAAGGGATTGGGCCTCAGAGCTGGTATTAGAGGAGGGAAAGCAGATGAAAAAAAGCAGTTCATAAAAAAGATGGCGTGAGCGTACCTAGTGTGTGCCTATCATGACTTCCTTTAACTGAGTTTAAAATCTGTTTTTTAAATAGCCAGACTCATGAGTTGTCCATAGACCTGGACTGGAATGTAGCAGTGATGCTGGAGCCGTGGAAGGGAAATGTCGGTGGGTTTCAGGCGGATGTTCTTTTGGAGAGACACGTCCAATTGCCTGGACAGTGGTTTGATCCATTACTCAGAGAAATGTGACCACAACTACATTAGAGGGTCATCACGTGCTGTTCTTTTGTCACGCCACAGCTGCAGGCCTGGCAGGGAGAAATCTGTCTCTGCGCATGTGTTTAGTTGGAAGCGAAGATGGGAGTAGGGAGACGGAGGCAGGAGAGGGAAACTGGAATTATTGAACAGGGAATTTTCTTGACTTAAATTAGCCTTCCAAATACATTAACCTTGTGGCAAAGCCTACTGTGTGACCCCAAAGCCTCCTGTGTGACCCCAAAGCCTCCTGTGTGAAAACTATCCATAGCCAGGCAGAAACGTTCAGAGATGCACAGGGTGTGGCTGCCTGTGTCGGTTGTGTTGAGAAAAAGGAAGTGCAGGGCTGAGTGTGTGTATGTGTGCGCTGTGAATTTCACACTGTGTGGGGGACTTTTCATGTGTGTTTCCGGGTGACAGAGGGGAAGATGGGTGCGGGGAAGATGTGAAGGAAGTCCAGTGAGTGTGTCACATCTGTATACTTCACAGTCAGCTTGTGACGCTTTCAGGGTGCCCACTGTCACTCTCCATTTCTTCAGGCCTGGGAGTGATTGTCGTTAATTACCTGTTTGGTTTTACTCCCATATTTTTGGGTTACCCCACCTGTTTTTAATTTTCTCTCAATTACCAAAGCAATATATGGTCCACAAAGAAAATTTGGAAAACACAGAGGACAGGGGAAATAAAATAAAATGGGCCCGTAATTCTGTCACCATGCAGTAACCGCGATTAACATTTTTTTATGTGTACCCTTCCAAGTCCTTAGTTTTACAAAACTGGGGAGATAGACGTGCCATGTTGGCTTATAACCTGTGTTCCCCGACCTTTAGATCTATTTTCATGTGTCAGATCCTCCAATGACCCCTGTGCTTTAGTGTCTAACCTCACACAGGACCTCCCCTCCGTCCATGGACATTATCTGTCATGTGCCCTCTCTCAGCAGTTTCCCCATGTCTCCTGAAGGCGCCCGACCCTTCCAGAAAGCCACTTCCTTCCTTATCCATTCAAACCCCTGTTTGTAATCACCTGGGAAAGGCTTGAATGCTGAGAAAAAAAAGAAAAAGAAAAACCCAAGCTACCTTCCTGTTCCCCGTGAAACGTTTCTGGAGAGAAACACACATCCGATCTGATTCCTCAAACATGGTCTCCCTCTAACAGATGAGAGGTGCTCCTACACCGGGGCCCCTGTGTGTCCGTCTCCTTGCAGCTCATTCCTTTATCTTCTTTCAGCTGTCACTAAACTTAGAGAAAGCATCTCTCCCGTGCCCTGTGTAGAAGTGACGGAGTCATTCGTCTCCCTCTTAGCCTGTAGGCTCCTCGAAGAGAAGCACCAGATCTAGTGGAGTTTTGTCACATAGTAAATGCTCAATAAACATCTGCTACATAAAAGAATACGTGAATGAAAATCTGCTTTTCCCTTTTCTCCAGTTGGCAGAGGGCTTTTACCTACAGTGCCATATTTGATTCCTTTAAAAAAAAAAATCTCTGTGATATTGCTTTGGTGACACTCTTTTGGCTATTCTATATCTATTTTGAGCAGCGTCTGACCATATTCACACCACTGGCAGGGAACCCCAGCAGCTTAGCATTACTTTTTCTCTGTCATTCCTCTCACACGTCCCACCAAAGCAGTTCCAGAAGCAGAAGACACTGTCAGCCCCGGATGGGATGGGATGCTGCAGGAGTGTGACGTTTTGGTGAAGTCGCCAAAATTTGGTTAAGATCATCTTACAATTTGTACAGATTTTGTGCGTTACTCCACAAAATCTGGTTTGCTGTTATCTTTTAAAATAACTTACAAGTCAATTTACTTTAAATTATTTGACTCCCACTCTGCCCCGCCCTCAAGTCAAGCTGCTGCTTTGGGAAAGGCCTGGCATTGATCCTGAGATGCCCCAGAGCCTCTGCACCCATACGTGTGCGAGGTTTGTTTAAACCCCACCTGAGAAGCAGCAGGCTGTCCCTGCAGCCTGTCCCCGTGTGGGTCACAGGCAGAACGCAGTGTTGTGCTCCCAGGGAGGGGAACGAGAAGCCCCAGCTCAGGTAAGCAGCATACGTTCCCATGCAGACTTGCCAAGCACGTCCTAGCTCCAAGGTCATGGTAGATGCATAGCCTCTGCCAGGCTTTCAGACATTTCACACCTGGATGGAAAGAAGCTCTTCCTGACTCTCCCAGATCTATAACCACACTGCCCCTCCCCTCATTGGAACAACTGGTGTACCTCTTGTGGAAAACTATGGAATTGACTCCCTACCTTTGGGGTACGTCATGTCCCCTAGAGAGAACAAAGTTAATAAATGTTTATGTTTCCGAAATGAAAAAAAGGAACTACAGAAAACAAAGTTTCACGTTACTCGCCTCCTAGATGCACCTGCTCAGCCTGTCAGAGGCCTGAGTCCCCACAAAAGGATAAGAAACGCACGATGAGAAACCTCAGTGCATATTTTGATTGCATTCCCCAGGGATTTCCATTTTGCGCAGCAGAAAAAGACAGGAAATCTTCTGTCATGTATGGCAGATTATTTATGGGCGATAGAATTCTCGAAACTCTGGCTTTCTGCCCTATAAAGTTGTCTCCCGATGCACTAGTCATGCATAAGCCCTCTACTTCCCATAGCTTCTCATAATGACCTTTTTGATAAATATTTTCTTCTATCACAAAAAAAAAAAAAAAAAGTAAATAACCTGTTTTGATTTACCATGTTTCTCGAAAATAAGACCTAGCTGGACAATCAGCTCTAATGCGTCTTTTGGAGCAAAACTTAATGTAAGACCCGGTCTATATTTTACTATAAGACCGGGTATATAATATAATATAATGCCGGGTCTTATATTAATTTTTGCTCCAAAAGATGCATTAGAGCTGATGGTCCAGCTAGGTCTTATTTTCGGGGAAACACAGTATTTGCTGAAAAGTCATAAATAGCAAGAGCACTGTCTTCTTCTGAGGCCTAAACTACAGTCATGCGGCAAGAATGTGAGCTCGAAGGGCCGAGTTCAGAAGTGACAAACTTGAGTTCTTTTTGACACTTACCTTAGTTTTAATCATCATTTGTTCCGTTGCATTTTGCTGTGTAAAAACTGGATCCCTCTCTGCTGGAGACGCCACCTCCACTTAAGTTACCAGAGTGTCCAGAATTCCAGAACTGTGGAAGACAATACAAGTTAAAATGAATAAACCAAATGTTCAAAACGTAATCAGTCGTTATCTGGGCCTCGGACCCTTTCTGCTTAGGAGGGGCACGTGGGAGGCTGAAGATCTGAAGCAAGAGTTTTGTGTTAGAATTGTCTTCTCTAGACTAAAACCATATCCCAAGAGTTGTGACTTGGGGGATCCAACTTTATAGCTTTCTTTGAAAATGCTGATTGTATAGCAAAGCACACAAATACACAGACCCCGGGGGTGAGGTGGGGCAGAAGCATTTGTCCCTTCCTCCAGTATCAGCTTCCTTGGTGCCACCCTGCTAGGTGGCTGCAAAGCCAGGTCCTGTGACAGACAACTGCATGACTCCGTGTTGATTGGCAGTGCAGACTTTGGCTCCATAAAGTCTGGAGAATGAGTGGGGGGTGATGGGGCTAAGGCGTTACCTGCCTGACTTCAATGGACCTTTGTCTGCTGCCCCCAGGAAAAAACAATTTAATAACAGGCAGTTTCCCCTGCGTGAGCAGAGTGGACTTGGAGGCTCTGGTTGAGATACACTGGCACAGTCAGCCCGCAGATGGGTGGCTTTCGTTAGTATTTTATTTACAAAGGTAGCTTTTCAGGGTCCCTTGGTGACTGAATGCAGAATTTCATAGTCTCTACTACTGACCCCTGTTACAGAGAGGAGCCCTTGATTTTGCCTAGAATGTCTGGCTGTGCCTGTGAGATACCAACATCACCCGGTGGCAAATGCAACATACCGGCGATTTTGACTGTATCACAGCTCTGACGTTGATGTTTTAAGCTAGCCGACCGGTTGAATACGAACCATTAGTGAGCACAGACTCAGGTCCAAATGGGGTTTTTACTGTGTGTTTTTACTGTGTGAGTGGCCTTTTTATACAGATTCTATCGGGAAAGAACTACTTATTTGTATTAACTTGTAAGAGCTGTAACAGAGAGCAATATGCATCTCATTGAGTTCAAATCCACATATTAAATTTACTTGGAATAAACAGGTTTATTGGTGATGATTATTGTCACATGAGTCATCATTGAAACTACCACTTTAGGCATTGTCATTGCCGATGAGGCTTTTTCTACTGTAGGTGGTTGTTGTATATGCTCATATATTTCTATTAAATTCAGGGTGTGGCAGAATATCTTTTTTGTCAGGGTGATAACAGAGAGAAGCAGTTGGTCTTCGTTTCCGGGGGGCGGGGGGCTTTGAAAGAAATGAGAATCATCTTAAGCTGTTTCATTCTTTTGTTTTGATAATGTTTCATCCTAGTCAAAAGAGACAATGGCTATTTCTGACTCAGTGAAAAGCAAATCATCTAATTTGTACCGGGATTTAGGAGCATTTAGTGCACCCCAATTAAAAATAAAATAGAAGCAGAACAAAGCACAGGGACGTTCCAAAACCTACTCTGGGGTTGCAAGTGTTTCCTTCCCTGGCCCCGCCCACTTCTCTCCCCGGCCCCGCCCACTTCTCCCCGGCCCCGCCCACCTTTCGCCCCCGCCCCTGTAAGTCGCCAGAGTCGCCTGGCCTTTTGCCACCTTCTTTCTCGCTGTCACACCCACAGCGTCCGCATCTTCACACCAGCCTCTGGTACTTCTTACATTTTTCTGTCTTTTAAATGCCTTTTCATATATATATATATTTTATTTTATTTTATTTTATTTTTTTTAATTAATTAATTTATTTTTTTAAGTGAAAGAAAAAAGGGGGAGCGAGAGCTAATTACCTCCTGCCCTTTTTCTCCCTCTCTCCTTGCCTCCTCCACCCCCGCGGAGAGAACAGGTTCAGAAACTTAGGGTCCACACTCCTAGGCCTTCTTAACCTACATGCAATTCTGAGTTTTCTGCTCTGATTTGGGAAAATGATATCACATCCTTGTCTAATTTGGGATCCAAGGAGGAAAGCTTTCAATATCTCACCCTGAAATAGAGTGCTTGCCGTGGGTATTTTTGTTTTCTTTAATCAGATTAATGAAATTCCCTATTATTTCTACTTCAATGAGAGTATTGAATAGATATTGACTTCTATTGAATGCCTTTTCTGTTTCTACAGAAAGAATGACATACTTTTTTCCCTTATTGCATTGATTCGGGGACTTGCTTTAGTCTTTAAGTGGAAATGCCTGCCTGGAATGAGTAGCTACAGGAACACCCTCTGTTTTATTCCTGATAGTTTTCACCTTGTAAAAAAAATTGTCAATCAGCATGGGTTTATCACTTTTATAACTCTCTTTAAAGAAACATTTGGATTTGTTAATTCTACAATACATTTTTCTCGCATTTCGTTCTGCTTTTATATTTATTTCCTTTCTTTTACTTTCTTTGGGTTCCATTTGCTCTTCTTTTTCAAGTGTCTTTAAATGGATATGTAGATCAGTGAAAACCATTTGTTGTTTTTCAGCCTGTCTTCTTTTCTAAAATACTCATCAGTGTTATCAATTTTCCCCTAAGCATGGCTTTAGCTACTTCTCAAGGTGTTGATATGCCACATTTTAATTCTCATTGATCTCATCTACATATTTTTAAAGATTATTTGCCCCATGGGTTATTTAGAAATATATTATCTAATTTTTAAACATTTAGATACTTTGTACTGCCTTTTTCCTATTGATTTCTAGTTTTGCACAGTAATCAAAGAACATACTTTTATGGAACATGATATTATAGAAGTAAAATCATCATTGCACTTTATTTGCATTTTCTTGAATATTAGTGCAAGTTTTCATTTTGGGGGAATGTTTGTCTTTTGTTCAGAAATTTTAAATTTGACACAGTCCGACCTTACTTATTTTCTTTATAATTTGTATCTCTTATTTCATGTTTCAGAAAATTATGCCTATCTTGACATCCTAAAGATAATCTAACACATTTTATTTTTAAAATTTCTGTGATAGTAAAAGAACATACTAACCAAATAAAATACGAAGGCAACATACATAAACCAGGACTAGTCTAAGCAGCAAATAAATACTATCACCCTTCCCAGGACCCCCCCCCCCCACACACACACACACTCCTTTTTTTCTTTACTCTCTTATCTTAGCTCATCTGTCACATTGAGTCAGGACTTCCTAAAAACAGTAGTTAACATTTATTATTGATTACGTGTTAGGAACTAACGAAATGCTTTACAGACACATTTTATTTAATTCCTACACTAACACTATGAAGCAGGTATTATTGTCATCCCTGGTTTACAAATGATGAAATGTCATGCTAAAAGTAAGGGGTCCTGTAAGCCACAGAACCCACACTTGAATTCAGGCTGCCTATTCCAGAATCTGAAACTTAGCCACGTGGAGCGGTAAGACCATTGCTAGCACACAAAGAAGTGTAGTATTTACTCTCTCTGTCTTCGGGATTCTCTCACTGTGCTTTTCTTCTTTCATCTACCGTTCCCTGTTTCCATTCCTTTGTATTTGATGTGGATTCTGACTTTTTGCTCAGGCTTTTTGAATTGACAGCTCTGTTTTAATGATCTGCTTAGCTGTGATTTAGTACGAACTTTTCCTTGCTGCATACTACCTTTGACTCCATTTCCACACTCTGGGGCTTCGCTCCATCCAGTGCTTGGGGCTGAGTCTATTGCTTGCCTAACAGAGGATATTAAATGAGAATGTGCTATGCTCTTCCTATAACTCTGAAAACGACTTGTGACACATCCAATACCCCCTCGAAATACCGTGTGTTCACTCGTTTCTCCATTCATTTAATCAATTCTCTCTCTCTCTCTCTCCCCCCCCTCCCTCCCTCCCTTCCTCCCTTCCTCCCTCTCTTTTGCTTGTATTCTTGAATTTGTCAGACATCTATCAGAGTTGAGCTGGCCCATTCTAAGCACTGGGCATACAGAGAGGAACAGGGTATGTGCCTAGCCATGTAGAGCTCATATTCCAACTGAAAAGACAGTTTTTAAACATCTTGATGGTAACCATTGAGGATGCATAGCATAATATTCTGGATGCATCATGGCTGTCTTCACAAAAGAGGCAACAAATAAGCTAAGCCTTCAAAGGTATGTTTTTCAGGTGGACGGGAGTGCTGGGAACTAGGGCTTAAATCAGAATGCTAGATCTCCATGTATCGCCTGAAAATTAAATGGAATTAAGGAGAGGGAAAGAGCTTGGACGATCTTCGAAAAAGGGTTTATGATCTTGGAAAAAGCACAGAAAATAAGATGATTATTATGTCACATTATTTTATTTGAGCCTTTATTTTCTTTACTGATTCCCTCTTTTTATTTCTTAGCGTGGTTTTGGTAACCACAATGCTGGTGAAGGTTTATCAGTAACTCCTGTTTCCAATACAGTGCATTGTAGAAGTCTGCTGCAGGCAAGTGAAACCCTAAGAATCACAAGTTCCCTGCAGACCTGAGGGCATTCAGGCCGAGGGTCCATTTATCTCGTCTTATCTGCTGTCAGTGTGTAGTAATTCAGTGAGCTATTTTACGTGTTTAAAGGTCAATTTCTAGGGACCTTTCTTGATAAGTTACCAAAGTATTAATAAGAGGAATTATTTTAGAAAACTCAATTACTTTAGCCAGGCTGAAAAAAATCAGCATATGTGTTGATTTTATATGCATATGTAATTTCTACTACATACCTCTTATGTAGAAAAATGGCATCCAACAATAAATGCAGACCCCTAAAATATTTTCCTTTGTATTTAGTTTGCCTGTAAAATGAGGCCTAGTCAAAACACTAAGAACATTTTTTTTGGTCATAAAACCATTACTTTATCTCTTTCCTGAATTAAAAAAGACTTTTAACTTTATATTATTGAAATTGCGCTGCCCCTACTGAAAAGGTCACACTTATGCATATTATTAACATCTAAGTTCATGTGAATTCAAGTCCAATTGTTTCTTTTCAGCTCTCCAAAACGGCATAGCACTTCTGAGGAACCCGAAGTTGTCCATTTTTTCCTCCATCTAATATTTTCTTAATTTCTTGGTTAACTCTTTAGTCCCAAATACAAAATCAAATGATTAGTTTTGTTATTCAACTACTTCACAAATGCATTATTTTTTAAAAAGTAATCAAATTGAGAGAGAGAGAGAGAGAGAGAGAGAGAGAGAGAGAGAGAGAAGGAAAGAACAGATTGCTCTCTTCTTTACCAAATTAAAAATGACGAAAGTCTCTTTTAAAGAAAAGTACCTAACAATCTTCTTCCAGTCCAGAGTTGTAGGTCATTTGTTTGAGTGGTTATAAGAGGAAATACTCGTAGGTTTAATCTGTAGTAGAAATGATTAGATTAGATATTAAATAAGCTGAGCTACTATAAGAAAAGATAAAGAATTATCTATGTTCCACTAAATTTGGAAGCAAAAAGCAATTTAAGAATAATTCTGGTCTGGGTCTCCTAATTAAATTTTATTTTGCAAAAACAGAACCCTCCAAAAGAAAGCAGCTTTACCTGGGATAACATGGAATTACTGAAAAATCATAAACTCAGAGTGGAAGAAAAAATAACAAAACATAGAGCTCATTTTGAATAAATTTTCAGCCCAGCTTTGGAATGTCCCCTAACTATCTCTGATGCACACTTGTACCAGCCACTGAAAACATATTTTAATACACAGTTATTGACAAGCATTTTTAAGCATTCACCTCTAATTTCTGAATATTATTTACTCATTATATGAATTTTCAAATGTACTCAGATACAATCAAATACGCACCAATTTTTAAAATAAATGGATGAGGTAAAGATCAAATAAAAATAATTTATAATAGATCTTGTTTTATTATGAACAATTCAAAACCTTTTAATTGCTCTGAACTATTATTACATGTAAAGTAAAATATCAAAACTTTTGTTTTCACAAAGATGTATAAAAATATTTTCATACATGGAAAATATGGAAATGCTTCACTATTGCCAAAAATTTTATGACAAAGCAATTCTGATACTTAGCTTTAATGGTTGTCATAACTGAAAAAAAAAATATGCCAACTTGATCTATAGATCCGAAAGAAAAAGCAACACGTTACTAACTGTGCTTATTAAATTATGGTACTAAATTTCATCCAGCAATTAAACAAAGGATTTTGTTGAAATTTACCCAGTAATTCCTGCCATCCCTGGTGTCCATGAGCTATTTTTGCATGGTAATTGGAAGATTTGGAGTTTCCTGTTTTTGAAAATGAATTTAAACTCTGCAGACATTGTATGGGAAAATCTAAGTTTAGAAAACTACGCTTATACATTTTTAAAGATGCCACATCCTTTGTGGTGAATCAAAGCACCAAATTTGGAAACATTTTTATCCATCCAGTTTAATAGTGCAGAAAATGAATATATGCATCTCTCTGTTGACCTCCCTTTGCTGTGAAAGTGTCACATATCTCTCAGGACACCTTCACCTCCTGACACCTACAGAGGACCAGGCTCAGCTCTTCTATTCAATAATAGTACAATACTTCTTTCTTAGTTAAAAATTGCAGGTTGTCATTTCTGCTTCCTTCACCTCACTGGATTGCCTTCAGTGTCCCCTGAGCTGGGCACATTCCCATTTTGCAGACCACAAGCTGGACTCCATACAGGTCATCTGGTCTGGTGATGGGGTACTCATTAAATGGATCATGTTTTGGGGTACAGGTCTGCTTGATTAGCAAATTTCTTTTTCTATTGAATGACTATTTCCCCTCTCTTAAGTCCTATTCTTGGTCTTGGTCTGGTATACTGGAAATGGTAAAAACCATGTTTAGATTGAGTATTTCAGGGCTAGCTCAGTTTCCCACTCAGTTTAAGGGTCAGGTTGTCAGATTTAGCAATAGAAACATAGGGAACCCAACTAAATTTGAAATTTGAATAAATCATATATTTTAAAGTATAAACATGTCCCAAATACTTGCCTATACTGGGTGTCCTGTATTCTCTCTGGAAACTCCGCGTAGGGGACCTCTCTGCAGGAATTGTCGCACGTGGGAAGCCAGCTGCTCCCTTGTCTGAATAGATAGAAATACGTCTAGGTGTACAGGGGAGTAATTGATTGTCAGTGGAGTACAGTGCACGTACATATAGAAATTGGCTAAGGGGACTTTTTTTTTTTCTTGCTCTGATGACTTGTAAATTATCCAATGTCCTGACATAGTAGGTCCTCAGAAGGCTGGTGGGATGACAACAAAGATGATGCAGAAAGTGGACTTGAGACCCTGAGGATCCAGACCTCATGGGTCACTCATGAGGAAGGTGCATTAAGCATTGTTAAGTGGGATGACTGAGGGCACAGAACAGGGTGGCTGAGCTGGACGCACAGCCTGTGTTTCTGCACTTCTGGTCAGAGAGAGGCTTCTTTGCTGACCACAGAATGTTCTCCAAGCTTCCTAAGGGGTGCATTTAGCCTGCCTACACACCCACAGGCCCCAAGGCAGCACCTGGCCTGGCACACAACTTGTTCCCAGACTTTGGAGCAGGCATTTGTTTCCAAAGCTGCTCCCAAAATGCACTTGTCCACTGACTGCCCAGAGACAAATTCACCATCAAAAGGCCTTCCCAGTCAGGAATGGAGACAGCATTTGCCACTCTGCCATCCTCTGAAATATGAGTTGGAAGAGGAAATAAAGGCTCCTTTAAACTGAAACCATCGCTGAACATATAGCTCTTTGTGTTGTGCGGCAGCTTTGGAGACTGACAGAAATGGGCTGTGGATGCAGGTGGAAAAGCTGTGACCCAATGACCAAGTCCGTCTGTCATGGGCACGTTCTGCTCAGCCCTCAGGGGTCCCTCTGCAGGTCTCGAGGCTTCTTTCCGGGTAGCCTTCTACTTCCCTGGACTCTGTCCTGCAAACCAGCCCTGTGGGTCTCCCCGGAACTCTTGGATCCATCTCCTCAACTCAGGGAATTTTCTAGGCTCCACCTGAGCTCCTCCCCACTGACCCCGGGCCTGGAGTCTCCTTCAAATCGTGAGCTGAGGCAACTGTAGGATTTTCCTTTCAATTATCCATGAGTAATGCAGTTTCTAAATGAAGCAAACACTTTATCAGGTGTGTTTTTTTGTAGCCTTGGAGAAGAAGTGGTGTGAGCATTTTCAAGGGTTGGAAAGAGCGTGGAAGTGGGGCCTGGTGTAAATGTGCATTCTGCTCCCAGGGAGAGTGAAAGTGGGGGTGACAAGGGCCCTTCCAGTGACCGTGTCACCTACAAAGCAGCTCTTCCATGGATGGGCACGGAGCTGGCAGGCCCCCTTGGTTGCCCTCCCAGACTCCCTTACGAAGGAAATACTCCAATTATCTCACTGGAAATGGAGTAAAAGAACAAAAGGGGACAAAAATCCATTACTTTCAACCATATCACCTCGTGGTTTTTGAAGTCAGTCGTACTGACGTGTGAGATGAGCCAGTGTTTCAGAGGAGAGCTGGCGGCTTCCTCAGACAGCAGTGGAGGGAGGAAGCCCAGGAAGGAGCTCTCCCTGCTTTGGTAGTGACGTCTGATTCTTTGCATTTGTTTGTGTTCCCCGCCATGGTGGTTCATTCTGTGGCCAACTTGCCTGGGCAAAGGGTGCCCAGGTTGAACGTGATTTCTGGGTGTGTCTGTGAGGGCGCTTCTGGCTGGGCTTAGCACTTGCGTGGATGGACTGAGTTAAGCAGACTGAGTCTCTGTGTGGGTGGGCGTCCTCCAGGCCTCTGAGGGCCTGGACAGTGAGGGAGGAACGGGGGACTTGGCCCCTTTGCTTCACTGTTGAGCTGGGACATTCAGCTCATCTTCTCCTGTGCTCACACTGGGATTTACATCACTGGTGTCCCTAGTTCTCAGGTGTTCAAACTCAGACTGAATCATAGCATTGACTTTCCAGGTCTCCAGCTTGCACAGGGCAGATAGTGGGACTTCTGAGCCTCAATGACAGCGTGCGTCAGTTCCTCAATCAATGTCTGTCTGTCTGTCTGTCTGTCTGTCTCTCTCCTGTTTCTCTGGAGAACCCTGACTAATGGCCCCCTCCATTTTGTCCTTGAGCTTTAATCAATCAGATAATGAGGTGGAAACATGGCCCCTGCCATTGGGCCTTTGAAACCTTAATTTGTTACTAGTATCTTGAATTCAGGTAGATGGAGCACACCTGCGATGGCTCGCCCCAATCTGGATATCTGAGTTCTTTCATTGTGGGGTGGGGAGCTTCCTTTAATAGGGGTGTTATCTGGATTGGGAAGCTTGCGCAGTGGAAGCTAACAGCCTCAACATCGCAGAGACTTAACAGAACACAGTTCTGCTTCTGGGCAGGGGACCTTTTGCTCTGCCCGTTGTAGTCACTCGGAGATCAGCTGTGGATCTGCCTCTGGGACTATGTGGTAGGAAAAGGTAACTGTGTGAATCGTACACTAGCTATTAGCACTGCCACCCAGAAGTCACACATCTCTGACATTTGATTGGGCCAAGCAAGTATAATGGTGAAACTATTCATGCTCCAGTAGAAAAGAAAACCACATCGTAAGCCAGGTGGTGGTTCTTCGGGTCCGTGGCTGGGCTACCAGGCCGTGGTTAGAAACACAGCTGCCAATGTCTGGGGCTCTACCAGGTTTCAGGATCCCAGCCCAGGGACACAGGTCAGGGAGCATTCTAGGGAGGGAGGACCCAACGTGCGTCTCAGCTGGGGTAAGCTCAACTTCTGTGCTGTAACCAAATAGGTGAGAAAGGCAGGGAGCAGAGCCTCACTCGAGTATCAATAAATGGTATTGAGATTTCTGTGCTTGTCTCCTTTCTCACGTGACATTCCTTCAGATGTTAATTCCAATGGATGCAATTAGTTCATTATAGTCCCCTCCCATTTAGGTTCAATTTCTGACCTCCAAGAACTTCAAACCAAGTAGATCCTAACACTTTTCAAATTATTCTACCATATTGTAAAAATAGACATTTTCTTTGACTACGCACTTTATTTCCAGCAGAAATTATATATGAAAACAGTTATAGCTAAGCATCTATTAACGGTCCCATAATAAATTTGCCGTGGGTATTGTTCTAGAGACACAGCGATGAATGGTGACTGAGAACTTTCTCTCTACTCCGTGTTCGATATGCGTCGTCACATTTGATTCTCACATCAAGCCTGTGTGTGAATTTTTCCTGAGGAAGTGGATCCTCACAGACCATTTCCTAATGGCTAACCATGTGCCAGGCCCTGTGCGTTGCGTGTTTTACATGCATTATCTCATTGAATTCTTCCGATAACCTTAGATCCCTAGATAACTGTTCCCAGGTGAAGAAACAGAGGCACAAAAATGTTAGGTAACTTGGCCAAAAGTCGCACACTTAAAATATAGAGGAGTGGATTTGTAGATTAAGTTTGTTTGCAAACGCTATTCTTCCATTGTACCAAGATGCCTTGGTAATTGAGAAAAGATTCTAACCCAAGAAAAAATAAATAAATGAAAAAGAAATCTAGTTCATCCCATCACATGCTATCAGTTAAGATTTCAGTTAAGTTGGATTCCTACAACCATATCCATGACTTACCTGCTGACACTTGCTTTCCTGTCCAAACTGCTACTTGGCTAGTGTTTCCTCTATCAGCAAGAATTAATGCATAACAGAAAAACTTCCCAAGTGTGGTTTCAAGTACGAAGATGTTTATTTCTTTGTTAATAAGAAGTCTGGAGTGGGTGATTTCAGAGTTAATTCATCAACAACCTGGGTTGGTGTTTTGTAATTCTGCAGGATTTCTTAATGCTGCCACCCAGAAATGTTGTGTCACTTGCACTCACGTTTTATGGAGGAAGCAAAAGTGATGACAGGCCAGTAGCTTGAATAAAGACAACCAAACCACGTCATTAAATCAGAAGTGGTTCATAGCTCACACGTCAGGGGGCATGGCTACAAAGCAAAGAGGAAAATATAATATAAAATAATACGTCTAGTTTACTAAACAGTCAAACCTAAGCATAAATACATATCTACTATGTACAAGTAATATAAAAACTTAACAACATTTTTCATATTAGTTTCCACTTATTCTTGTTAGATTATTAGTGAGGACTTTAGTCAGAAGCAAATAATTTTTATAATAAGTTTTCTAGCTCCTGGCTTTGTGTGGTGATTGTCTTCTTTTGACATCTCTCTGTTCATGTTTTGTCCCTTATCCTGATCTAAAGCCCATGCTAAGCAAAAACAATTCGGATGGAAGGTAATTTATCCCAGAATCGAAACACTAATTAAAGATGATTCTTGTCTCACCACCCTTACTCCAAAGTCAGTCATTTAAAGTGCAATGTCTTAATTAACCTTGAAATCTACTGGTAGAGTTTTGCTGTTTCTGTTCATGTTTGGAGCTTCAGAAACCGAGGCAGTAGAATTTCTCCAATCGCTGCTGCCAGTGACATAATGCATACAAGTAAGCTAGCTTTCCATTTAAAATCCACACAGGGAGAGAAGTTTCTAGAGACCAACACCCCTTTCTGATGCTTCCTGGAAGAATATCTCCAACATTACCCAGTAGCCCCTCGTCCTACTTTGTTTTGCTTATTGCAAGACAAAATTCTCTTCCCCACCCCTGCTTCTAGCAACAGTGACAATAATGGAAAACTATCTGCTTGTGGTTGACTGGGATCTTACTATTTACTTTTTTATGCTTTATTGTGTCATAACCAAAGTATACACCAAAATGCAAAGCGATTACATGTAACATATGATGGTATTTTTGTGTCACTATTTGTTTTGAATCTTAATTTTTTTCTTTTTTTGTGTGATTATTCTACTTGTTATATATCAAGCCCTGTTCTGTCTGTCATAGTTTTTATTATGGGTTGTCGCAAATGATCCTGATTTAAGCTTGTGCGTCAAGGATAATGCTTATAAAGTGCAACAGGTCAGCTCTCTTTTAATTCCTTACTTGAATTAAATCAGGAATTACTCAGTTGCATTGCTATCTGTACTCTTTTGTAAAATTAAAATGCACATAGTTAAAAATATATTTTTTAAACACGCCTTATGCCCTCATGATGTAAAGACCACATCAATTAATTTAATTTTGAAGAATTCTATGTGTATAGTTTGTCAGTTGTTGCCTTGGTGATATTTCCTTGCTAAACTCCTAAGTCACTTGGTTCCCTATTATTCAATCACAATTGAGTGATTGACAGCAGGTCACCTTATCTCACGGCCCAGCTTCCCCCGATGCTCTGCAGTGCAGAGGTTCTGGACCTGATCAGGATAAAAATGGTGCAACGAGTGTGTAACTGTCGGAGAGAACTGTCATATTTGTCTTGATTATGAAAACAATCCGCTTATCGCTTAAGCCACTCACAAAAAAATGAAAACCTTTGGCTTCCTCCTGAGTGAGTTTCTCTCTAGTTCATATCAAGATGTTTGGCAAATTTTAAAAATTAAATTGATAAGAGTTTTCCTTCTGGGAAAAAAAAAAGCCCCCTGATTTTGTGGCTGTCACAGTGTCTGGTAGTAAATGTGTCACAGCCCTGAAGCTCCAGCCTACAGTCCAACGACAGGTACTTCCTGTGAGCTGTGTGACATCTCCAGCAGGGCACTACCACCCCCAGGGAACATGTGGCGAACTCTGGAGGCCTTTCTGGTTGTCCCCTGGGGCTGCGGGACAGGATGCTACTGGCCTCAGGTGGGCAAAGGCCAGGGCTGCATGCCCGGGAAAGGCTGCACAACAAGAATTAGCCAACCAAAATGTCACTATTGAGAAAACCTGCATTAAATGGAGCAAAATCTACCACCCTGAGGTCATTCGAAGGTGAAATCTCTGTGGCGAAAGTTAATTCTAAGAGTCAGACTGTCTTGTCTTTTCCGGAGACATCTAAAATTTCGATTGTCAAACTCCAGGTTCAAAGCTCCTCAGAGTGACCAACTCTGATAAATAGGAGATAATTTGGTGGAGGGGACCACGTAAGGGATATCCGTGGTGATTTCACGGGTGCACACACACAAAGTGCTTTTGGAAGAAGGAAAAAACTCTCTCATTAGTTACCTGACTGGGTTCTGCAACAGAAACTTCCTCTGGGCTTAAGCACGGGGGGAGGGGCGTTTTGCAAGTCTGAGGAATACAAATCTTCAAGGTGACTAAATGAAAACCATGCTATGAAGCTGTAAAGTCAGTCCCAAATCTGTGGCCTCCGGTCAAAATCCCGGCAGGAGAGCGCTTGGTGCCTCCATGCCTGTGCTCGTTAATATTTTCTGGAAGGAGCTGCCCAGGGCGAAGCAGCTCTGAGCAGGATGCCAGCACACATCAAAAGTGACAACAGGAGGCCAGTGTGATGGGGCCAGGACGCTCCCCGCTGGCACTCCCAGGCCGGCAGCAGGGACCAATGCAGAGGCTCCCTCGCACTGTCAGTCACTTCCGAGCATACAAAGCAGATTCTTTTGCCCTTGAAAAACTACCACTAGAACATGCTTTATAGAGGAAACCCTCAAGACTCCACCAAAACACTATTAGAAATAATAAACGAATACAGTAAAGTTGCCGGCTACAAAGTCAGCGTACAAAAATCCATTGCATTCCTGTGTATTAACAATGAAATCTCAGAAAAATAAATAAAATCAAAGACAAAAACAAAACTCAATTCCTTTTGCAATTGTGACAAAAAGAATAAAATTAAACTTGAAAGAAAGAAAGAGGAAGGAAGGAAGGAAGGAAGGAAGGAAGGAAGGAAGGAAGGAAGGAAGGAAGGAAGGAAGGAAGGAAGGAAGGAAGGAAGGAAGGAAGGAAGGAAGAAAGAAAGAAAGGAAAGCTATACTTTTTCTGCATTCCTATGTGTGAGAGATGGAGGTTTTCCGTGGACCAGAGAACGACCCAGTGACAATACCTGTGCGTGTTTTCTCACGGGGTTACTTAGATGGCGTAGTTTAGCTCTATCCCCAGGTAACGCAGCATCACTCTTCATTTCTGTCCTAAAGAGAACGAACGTCATCGTGTGCCTGCGTGCATTGAAAGTGGTCTTAAACCAATGCCAGGTAAACATAGCGCTGTTTCTATTGTATTTTATTCATTTTTAAAAATGCGTAATGTCTAACCCAGTAGTTTCAATTGGGGGAAATTTCACCTCCTCTGTCCCCACCCCCAGGACATTTGATGCTACCTGGAGACAGTTGTGGTCACTGCAACTGGGAAGTCTTCCTGGCATCTGGTGGGAAGTGGCCAGGAGTGCTGGGAAACACGCTACGATGCTCAGGACAGGTCCCAACAATGAAGAATCATCTGACCCCAAGGTCAGTGGTGCCAAGACTAAGACACACTGGGCTCCTCCAAGGTCAAGAACGCCAGCGAGCTGGATGCTTGCCATTTATTGAACTATGAACATGTCAATAGTCCATCTACTTAATGAAACTCAGCAAGATTTTGGTTCAAACTTTCTGGACCTTCAAAGATAATTATGTTACGCATCTTGAATAGGAAATTAGTTGAGAACTATTTTCCCATTTATATCAACTCAGACCCATCCCTTCAAGAACACCCTCTGTCCAAAACCGAAAATCAGTTTAATGATAATTAAGTCATGAGTAATAAAGTCAGAGAATATCAACCTCAATATGCAAACAATAATCACAGGCTCATAAATGTGTGAGTCATTGTGTGCAAAACCAGATATGATAGTTCTAATTAAATGTTGGCAATGCCATATTTAAATCCCTTTATGTCCGAATTATTATGTTCAATTTAAGTCTCAAATGCTTCCGATAAATCTAGACTTTTATCATTTCAGGACAGTTAGTTTCAAACCTCAAAAGAGTAAATGCTAACTTAAAAAGATAAGTGAATATCACATGAGTTTGTTTTATTGTTTTCATTTTCATGATCTGCCTGTATTTTCCTATGGCAAGGTTGAGACTAGAAGAGCAGAAAGCTCGAGATGAAAATTATTTCAGAAAATACGTATTCTGAGTCATTTTGAGTTCACGCTTCATCCACTGTTTTCTTGGGCCAAATGGAGGGTCTTGATCCTATAAAATATAGACCTCAATGCCCATGGCTGCGTTTATTATGAGTTACATAAGTGTTCTATTGTTGCTGTCACTTAGGTGGTCAGCACTGGCCACATGACGCAGTGTTACCTGAACCATTACCACCCTGCATTGAATCTTTGCTCTGCTACCTTTTATTAATGTATAAACATGTCACACTGATTGTAGACAAGTTAACGGCCATTTAGAGGATTTGTCAACCCAAATGCCTTCAGAGACGAAGGAGGTAAGAAAAATGAGGTATAAGCTTCCATCTCAAGAAAGCAGAATGGAGTCAAACCAAAGGAAAGTACACAAAAGGAAATAATATATAATAATTATACACACACACACACACACACACACACACACACACACACACGTATATGAAAAACCCAAATCAATTAAATATAAAAGAAAATAAATATATGTGAGAAAATGAACAAAGTCCCCAAACTGGTCCTTTGAAAAGATTAGTACAAGTCTCTAGCAAAATTAATCAAGAAAAACAACAGAAAATATAAAATATGAACATCAGTAATTTAAAAAATGCTATTACTACAGATCTTATAAACTTAAAAAGTGTTTTTCCAATTTGGTTGAGATCTAATTGACATACGACATTGGATTAGTCTAAAGTACACAGTGAGAGTAAGTCAAAAGACAGCTCTCAGGTGATGTATGGGTTACCTTGCTAATGATACTTGAAATGGGTAGAAAGAGCTTTTCATTGAAAATGTAATAGTTGGCCGTGCTTTTCTAATGGGTTCGCCTGCCTACAGTATATGAATAATTCTTTCCTTAGATAGGGAGGGAAGTACAGTGTTGGAGGCAGTTACTGTTTAGAATTTCAAATTCTTTGAAATAAAAACCACATATTCAAATGCTTTCCTAAGTGGAAAAGGAGAAGAAATAGCATAAATACCCCCTAAAAATAGCTTCCTGCCATTACATTTTTCTTATGAAAGTCCTTATCAGTCATGTAGACCGTGTTTCTGGTCAACAAGTTCGTGGATTTCGTATAGGACTGGATTCCAGTCAATGTGTTACTGAATTGCTGTACCAGACTTTTGTGTTTTAAAGTGATTTAACAATCGTTATCAAAACCAAGCAAGACTGCGATGTACAAAGAAGAGACTGTCAGTGTCTAACACTCAGAGAGAATCACTGTTTCCCTTTTGGAAGCCACACTTCTGGACCTGTATCTATGTACACATTTGTGTTCACATATGCATGTGTGCACACACACACACTCACACACACAATTCTACATCAAA
The DNA here is from genome assembly GCF_036562045.2 of Rhinolophus sinicus. Classification (NCBI taxonomy): domain Eukaryota; kingdom Metazoa; phylum Chordata; class Mammalia; order Chiroptera; family Rhinolophidae; genus Rhinolophus; species Rhinolophus sinicus. The sequence continues at coordinate 66,195,353 of NC_133761.1, forward strand.
GGAATCTTCCAAAATGTGCTCTGCAGAACCTACTTCTTCCATCCATAAATGAGCACGCCCGTTTTCCAGGAAGACAGACAAGTTCATCCATGAATGTCTGTTGGAAGAGCCTACGTTTATTTACGCCCGTTTAAAACTATCACCACAGACAACCAGACGGAGGCTAACTCTCTTCCAACACAGCCAAACATGGACCTTGCCCTTGTATTTCAAAGAAACAAAGTTTAAAGCAAAAAACAACAACGAAAAGTGCCCGGATCCAAGGATCGCCTTCGGTCAGGGTCAGTTGGGATCAAAAGGGTGAATCTAACAGAATGAGTTGAATTCTTTCTGCAGCCTTGATTCCAATGACTACCATGAAAATATATCCTTCCCTCCTACACCTGAGAAGATAAAGTCCGTTTGTCATCGATACAGTCCTGTTGCACACCCTGCCCCTTTGCTTCTTTTCAGTCACTGGTTTACCTTTTTATAAACAACGAAAGTCATGATGACCAGGGAAGGGCTCCCCCTGAAACAGAAAACTCCTGTTTCTGGGCAGAATAGAGATTGTCAACCCTATCCACATGGTCTGAAATCACACATTCTTCATGTAAACAGAGAAGGATACTTTCTCGAGTTAGGATGCGTACACGAGTCCAGGACAGGGATGTACGTGAGCTCCATGTGTGTGTCAGGGGTGGCTGGGGCCTGTCCTGGCTGGAGGAGCTGCTTTGCCTACAGTGTGTGTCACCTACATGTGAACGCTAGGACACGTGCTGCCTCTGCCACAACCACCCCGGCTCCATCCTGGCCACTGAACTCAGCTCTCAGTGGTGAACTTGGGGCTCAGCATCACCCTAGCCAACAGCCTGCACTGTGAGACCCAGGCTGCTGCTTCCTGCACCTCCCTCCCATGTCCCCTCCACCCAGCATTGGAAAGAAGTCCCACAGGGGGCAGCCCTGCCTCCCCATCCAGCACAGGGAGGTTTTGCAGGGCAGTGAGAGCAGGCTGGGCTCTGAGCCGGAATTGCCAAAAGGGGAAGCACCGCCTTCCTTTGAGCAGGCGCCCGGCCCTGGCTCTGGGCAGAGGGGAGCCTGCTCAGTTCACCACAGAAGACCTGCTCCCAGCACCTGACTGTGCAGCCCCAAGGAGCTGCGCGTTTGAGTCAGGAGGGCATTCCGGAGTAAGATGAAGGGCCAGGTTCCATTGCGAAGGCCACTTTGCCTCTGGCTTTATACGGTCCCAACTGACTGCCACAAGCCGGGGCCCCCTGGCTCTCAGAGGTTCGCCCCAAGGCTCCCAGCCCACGCTTTGCACCTGCACCAGCCCGCTCCGACGCCTCGGCCCAGCGGAGCGTTGTAGGCGGAGCTCATTTCCGCCCACATCAGACACAGAGAGGGCTGTGTGAAGTGCAACATCTGAGCCCTCCATTAGCTGTTTTGCATCTTATAGACCAAGATGCCACTTCCTCCACCATGTGTCGGTGGAAGACCACGTGGATATGCTGTGGCAGAGGGTCCTCGCCCTAACAGGGCTAAGGTTCGACAAGTCTTTCCTTACTCACCCTCGCTTTCCAGGGCCACTCACATCACAGATTCACTCCATTGTCCTCTTTTCTGTCACTGTACACATTCTGGGGGGAGGGGAAAGGAGGGGAGAGGTAATGTATCTACCAAAAGTTTATTAGAAGCACCAGGACATAAAGAAGATGAAATAAAGAACACGGGATGCTACCAAGTTGTACAGTCTTCTTTGAAGGAAATTGGAAATGAGTAGACGGCAGAGAGGAAGAAAAAGGAAGTGCTCGGAAGGTATAGAACAGAAGACGCTTGGAACTGGGTGAGGATAAAGAGGCCTTTACTTTCACCCACATCTACCGGACCATCCGCCTCCTGGCTTTTCCTTTGGTTCTGGCCCTCGTCATATTGCCCCTCCAGTCAGTCACGTGCACCCTATGCTGCTGACAGAGTGATTTACCAAAAATAAATGTCATTGGATTCGACCCCAGCTGACACTGCTTTGATGTCGTCCCTTGCCCACAGGAGGGATTCTGAACCGCTAGTATCACATCCCAGGCCGGTCCTGGGCTGGGAACAGCCCCTCGCTGCAGATGCTGCCACTGTGCACTCTGGCTCTGTTACACTGAACTCGCACTTCCTCAAACAAGGTGTCCTAGTGGAACGCTCTGCGCTGGGGGGCTGGGCCTGCTGCCCCTCCCCCACCCCTCAGTGGGCTCTGCACCTTCTGCTGTCCCCTCAAGCATCCTTGATGACTTCCTCCTTTAGGCCACAATGAAATGATCCTTCACACTGCATCTTAATTATTTGTTCATAGGTCTGTTTCTGTAGTGAGCTGCTGGTGGGTATGGACTGTGCTCCGGCGGGTTTTGGTGTCCTGATGTCCTATCGCTGATGCCTGGAATATACTTGATATACTTCTACAAACATTGGTTCAAGACTAAATGAAGGAATAGTCCATGGCAGGAAAGTCTTTTCCCGTGTGGTAACTCAGGCCACTTTCTGTTGCAACTGTCACAAAATGTGACTTCGTCTCCTGTAAGCAGAGACTGAGGGCTGTCCCTAGACCAAGCACGCAGAAATGACATGTTTCCCCACATCTCTGAGTTCGCAGCCCTGTCGTGGCATCTAAGCTGTTTTGGCTCTAGGTTGGAAATTAGTACGACAGCAAGAGAAGGTCTAGACTCCAGCCATTTTCCTTGTTACAATTTTCAGTCTAGCAGAAAAACAAGAGTGAAAGTTCTTTCCCAGAAATGCCAGTTCAGATTGCCTGAAGCGAATTACCTCTGACTGGGTTATGCCGCCTGTGGGAGCCATTTCTCTGACCGGGAGGACGCTCTACGCGGATGAATGGGGGTCGTGTGCTCCTTCAGGGCTGCAGGACCTGACAGTGGAGAGGAGGACAACGTGCTCAAAGGGGGGCTGGAAGGAGGGTGAATTAGCAGGGGTGACAAAAACCGTAGGTCAGTTACAGGGTAGGGAAGGAAACTCGTTCTTAGGACCTGAATTTGGGAAGTTGGCGGCTTCGTTTGTGTCTCAAATCGTAATGGTGAAACCAGAAAACTCATCTCCTATTTGATTTTAGTATAACGCATAGCGTTCAACGTCATTTTTAATGGAAACTGCTCATTTTGATAATGGAACCAAGAAAACCAATTATTTTGATAAATACAGTCAAAATTGTTGATTCATGTGGCCCAATGGGAACGGACATTTGTGAGGGGTGAGACTAGTGAGATAGTCATGGAGTTTTCAAAGATTAAAAGTTGCCTTTCATTGTTGTGTCTGTTATAATAAGAGTTACTCCAGTCATCTGTTGCTGCTTAACAAACTGTCTAAAAAATCAGGGCTTAAAACAAGCTATTATTATCCTGCCTCATGATTCTGGGGACCAAGAATTTGGATAGCGCACAGCCAGATAGCTCATCTTGCCCTGAAACCTGGCACCTCAGCTGAGGTGTCTCAGTGTTTGACAGCTGGAACAATCGGTGGCCAGTCGGACATCGCTCTACCTTTCTACCAAATCTAGTCTGCAGCCTGTTGTTGTACAGCCAATGAGCAATGAAAGGTTTTAAAATGTGTTAATGTTAAAAAAAAAAAAAAAATCTAAAGAAGAATAATGCTCCATGAGTCTGAAACTTCAATGAAGCCCAAATATGTATCTGTAAATAAAGCTTTATTGGAACACAGCCACACATGTTTGTTTAACTACTGGCTACTCTCTTCAACCATATATCCTGAAAACCTCACATTTACTCTCTGACCCTTTACAGAAAAATGTGCTGACCTTTACTTTAAATGACTTCGACATATGGCTACCTTAGGCTCGAGGGGTCAAGAGCGAATGTTCAAGAGACGGGAAATGGAAGCTGCCATTTTCTTAAGACCTTTTCTATTGTCCCAGGCTTGTCAAAGAAGATGTGGTCACCCTTAATCTCTCACACTTGACCTACAGCCTCTTCCCAAAAGAGGAAACTTTTGGAGGGCAGAGGGTATTTGTCGAATAATTTCCTCCTAAGTCAGTGAACATTCTCATAATTACTGTTCAGTTATTAAAGTGATAAAATCTCTTTGCCTTGATTTCAAACTTGAAGAAAAAAAAAAGAAAGCTACTTCCATCTTACCTTCCCCTTTAGTTTAGAAATGAGGATCAAATGTAGAACTAGAGACTTTAGACTTCGCATAGCTCTTAGCCTTCTGACCTCATGCTAATAAACTTTAAAAGTTCTTTCTGATCTGACCATGATATATATATAATTCATCCAGATGTTTCCAAACGAGGATAATTGATTTCTTTTTAATGAAGAAGTTATTATTAAATAGCAGCCCTCTTGATTTTCCAGTCCATGTTAAATCAGTGAGGTGGAATGTTGTCAGCTGGCAGCCCTTTCATGTGTTCAGACTGGGGGCTGAGGTCCCACTCTCATGCTTGCCTTCTGTACTGACCAGAGAGGAGGGAAAGAGCTTCCTTTCACCATTTCCCCTAAACATAATGCTTCTCTCTAAAGCAACAAAGGTCAAAAACCCCCGACCAGCACCTTCCAAAAGACAGGCACTCTTCCTGGTACCAGTGATTCGATGGTGGACAAGACGAACAGGCCCCTCACTGGCCTGGAACTTACATTCAAGTGGGAAGGGCAGATGAAAGGCTAGTAAATATATGGACAAATAAAAATATCTCAAAGATTGAAAATGTGACAAAGGATAAGATTAGGGTTTGAGAAGAAAGACAGAATCAGAGTTGGGGCTCTTGTTTGGAGAGGATGTCCAGGGAGGTCTTCCTGACAGCTAAGCCATGATGTCCAAATGAGAAGGACTTGGTGATGACAAGTAAGGAGTGAGGGTTACAGCATCTGTAATGGGATCAAGACAAACATGGGAGGAGCAGAGAGCAAAGCTGACGGCATCAGGTGTGAAAACCAGGCTGGGGCTGGAACTTACAGGGCTCTCATAAGGAGTTTGGATTTTATCTGAGTTGCAAGTGGAAGCTTTAAACAGATTTTATGCAAGGACATAACACAGACTTTCATTTTGAGAAATTCTTGCTGCATTGTGGAGAATGGCTTCAAGGAGAACAGGAGTGCAAGCTGAGAGCAAGGTTAGGAGGCTGGACTAGTTTCCAGGAGCGCAGTGTGTCACACACACACGGCAGTCGTGGAAGTGGGAAGAAAGCACTGAAATGAATGCACATTCTAGACACAGACTTGAGAGAACTTGCTTCTGGATTGGGCTTGGCCGCTTGAGATGACGATGGGGGACAAGGAAGATGGAGATCCAAGAGGACTTCCAAATGTCTGGTAGGTGGTGGCCCTACGTCTGGTGGAGTGTGCTGGGCAGGAGGCGGGCAGGCTGAGGAGGGGGAAATCAAGAGTTCATGTTCGACATGGTTATCTGTGGGATGCCCAAGGGCCTTGTCATTTTGGGCAATAGGAAATGGGGGGCAGGGCACGGAGATAAGGTTTGGGCTGAGGGTAGAAAATATGGATGGTATTTGAATCCATGGGAATCTACGGTATTTCATTTCATGGGTGTCAATAGGTCATCAACACAGGGAGGAAGAACAGGGCCTCGAACAGCAATATTTAGACATTGGGTAGCAGAGATCAGGTGTTAACCCCCTGAAAAGAAATAATGCTTTTTATGCAGTGTTTGCATTGTTCATTATTTCTGAGATAGGAGGGTATATTTGATTGAAAATGTTACTCGATTCATTTCTGCTTCCATCTGAGTTACATAGAGTTCAAATTATTTGTAAATGAAATCTCCTTCATGGTGAAATTTTGGGGGTTGGATTGTGTTCAAATTTAAGTTGTGTCTGATAAGACTATGTATCAGATTTTATCATCGTTCATGGTAACTAACTCAGTCATTTATTGAACTGGTAAATGAACTAGGGCAAGTTTCCTCACTAATCTAGGCCTGCTCGTCCATCCATAACAGGATGACGCAAGAGTACCAACCTCACACTGGTGCTGTGATTGAACGAGAACATTCATGTCAGTGCTTGGACAGACGGTGCTTGGCACATAGTAGGCGCTGAATGTACTTCCTACTGCTGGTCGTAGTAACACTGTTTACTTTGTGACTCTGCATGATGACCTTGGAATATCTGCCTGCCTATGTTCTTTGAAATTTTGAGATTTGCTCTTAGCTTTCTGAAAGGAGTGTTGTTTTTGATCGTCCATTATTTATTTGGACTGATTTCAAGCTGGATTCAGAAATTTTAGCTTGCAACTGCACACTTTGCAACATTTATAACCCTGTCTACTGATGGCTGACGTCTGCGGCTGTCCCACAGCGCTATTCAAACCCCTGCTGATTCAAAGGTAGAATTTTAGATTTTTCTTTTTTTTTTTTTTGAGTGAAAAAATATGTAAAACACAGACTACTATTTGACGTCATTTTCAAATCAGCAGAGCGACCAAGAAAAAACTACCGTCAGCCAGTGCTTCCATATTAAAGTGACGACGGAGAGTTTGAGGATGTGACAAGTGATGGAGAAATGCACGTGGGGCTAACATATTGGAGCGGGAAGACAAGGACCCCAGCAGACGTGTGAAGGCAGCATCAGGAACAACTGAGGCAAAGGGAAGTGTGCACCATCTTCTGGTTTTCATTTTCTATTTTGCTGAAAAATAATAATATTTGGTGTTATCATGAAGACTAAGTTAATTAATTAAGTAGGCATCCAATCTGTTACTTTAAGCCGTCTGAACTCATGATTGTCAAGCATGGGGTTTTGTTGGCACCAAAGGCGTCTGACCTTTAAAAACGTTTCTTGTTTTCTAGGAGACACACAGTGTTTCTGATACCTTATTACCTGTCAAACAATCTTGACGCTTTAGTTTTTTTATGGATTGCCGATATATTATTTTGTATATAAGGTAGTACATTTTCATGGTTCCAAAAAAGAACTGTAAACTAAGCAATGTAACAAAGGCGTCATGGTAGTGAGGGAATTGAGGGAAAGTGGAGATGGTTTAGAGAGAACATGTTAGGTCATAATTGGAGCGTGTGCTGAGGACATAGCAGAGAGGTGTGACTTCTGTTTCACACCATCATATGTTCCAGCGCTGTATTTCCTCATAGGATTTGGGAGCTAGTTTATCTCTTGTTCTAACCTTGGTGCATGTTGTGTTTATGCATCCAGCTTTGCAGCTTCACTAGACCAGAAAGAACAGTCATGAACTGCCAGGAGCCAGTGTAGAAAGAGAGGGAAGGAAGGAGAAAGGGAGGGAGAGCGAGAGGGAGAGGGAGAGGGAGAGAAACATCCTGCAGACCTCAAAGGAACCAACAAATGGTAAACATGTTTTATAATCAGTAATGTGAGGCCTGCAGTAAACCACACACGTCTCAGCTAGGGCCTTAGGAAACAAGAACTCTGGAGTCCACAGAAGACGAGGCCAGAGTGGAATATTCTCTTAGTTTGTTAAAAACTACAAGACTTTCTCTGGGAGGCCCATTTGGAAACTGGTCTCAGCAGTCATTGCCTGTATCAGAGTTCTTTATATTTATGACTGGCTAGTAAGCAATCTGAGCTCATCGACATGCAAACATTAAATAATCGTATTTGTCTCCTGCTTCTGGTCAGCGACTTCCGTGATTCTAAGACACACGTTTTATAAAACATGTTTTAACATTGCTGAAATCAGAAGAAATCTTGCAACTGACAGTGCTTTTAAGCTGATTTAAAAAAAGAAACAGCATTTTGAATTTCCCTTCTCCATCTCTTGGAAATATATAGGGCAAGTCTCACAACTTCCGAGTTATTTTGGGTTGAAAAAAAAAAAAAAAAGGATCATTCCAGCTGAGTTAAACCCTCCAATCTCAGGTTCAATCTAACTCTTTCACCTCCTCTCTTCCTCTAGCAGCTGTCAGGCCAGGGCTCGAGCAATCGAGCAATCGAGCAATCGTGTGATTTGCCGGAAGGACCGATTGTGTAAGGTCCTCGTCCCTCCCTCCCAGGTCTCTCCTCCTCTCTTTCCTTGGGGCCAGAAGGAGGAATAGGTTGTATGTTCTATTGCACATGCTTTTAGTTATAACCTACTGTGTTTACACCATGACCTGAATGCTTGTTAACTCATTTAGTTCTTATAGCAACACTAAGAGTGTTTTAACTCCATATTAGCGATGAAATCACTGCTGGAACTAGGATTCAGCCATCTTTCTTGACCACTAGGCAAAATCCCTTTTTCTTATTTATATCAGCATTGTCTATTTTACATCGTTGGCAGTAATGTACAGGGATGCGAGGACTAAGCTCTCTGGAAGAGTCAAGGTTCGAATCCCCAAGTAGGAAAATCTGTCTGAGCAGCACCTCACCCCTTTATGCAGCTTGACGTTGACAAGACTTATTTTTGTCTGGATGTGCATGGTTTTTTTTTTTTTTTTTTTTTTTTTTAAGGGGAACAGGACTTTATTGGGGAACCGTGTGTACTTCCAGGACTTTTTTTTTTTTTTTCCAAGTCAAGTTGTTGTCCTTTCAGTCTTAGTTGTGGAGGGCGCAGCTCAGCTCCAGGTCCAGTTGCCGTTGCTAGTTGCAGGGGGCGCTGCCCACCATCCCTTGTGGGACTCGAGGCCACCTTGTGGTTGAGAGCCCACTGGCCCATGTGGGAATCGAACTGGCAGCCTTTGGAGTTAGGAGCATGGAGCTCTAACCGCCTGAGCCACCAGGCAGGCCCTGGATTTGCATTTTATACAAAGATAGAGGGCAGTTTTACTAAGTAACATGGATTTCCTCACTTAACACCGACATTTTCAAAAGATGAAATGTCAGAATTGCAGGAATGTATTTTTAGATCAAACGATAAAGATGGAGACGTGTTCCCTCCTTTGTGCTCCTGTAATATTTTGTTCACGGATAAGAATATGTATCAGATTTTATTATTGTTCATGGTAACTAACTCAGTCATTTATTGAACTGGTAAACATTTCTTCCACCATCATCCCTTGTACTAGAGCACAAGCATCCCAAGCGTTTGACCATCTCCTACTCTTGCAAAACCCCCAATATGTTGGCCAACCACAGCCTCACGTGTGAGTCTCATTCATTCATTCATTCATTCATTCAACAAATATCAAATGGTACCAAACACTTACTCCTTAGACTTCATGGCTCGTCCTCCAGAAATCAGAAAACAGACAAGATTCTGAGACAGGAACTAGCAGAGAGGGGCCTCTTTTAAGTGGGATGGTCAGGGAAATGTCACTGAGAAGGCGACATGTAAGCTGCTACTAAAAGGAAGTTATGTAAAGAGTGGGTGGTGGGGGTGAAGCAGGAAGAGCATGCTGGGCAGAGGCCCTGAAGTGGGGACGAGCTTGGCATTTCAAAGAACAAAAAGACCAGCGTGGCTGGAAACAGGCATTAAATGAGTTGAGGAATGTGGACAGAGGCTGGATTTTATTCAGCGTGCAAAGTGGAAAAGTATTCAGAGGTGCTGTAGATGTATCCCAACCTGGTGTGTATTTAGAGGAGATCAAAACGATTGCTCTGGGGACAATGTCAAAGGGAGATAAAATGGAAGCTTGGAGAACAGTTCCAAGGCTGTTTCACCCATGATGGTACCTTGGTCCTAAGTAATAGAATTGGAAATGGAGCTCGAGTAAGCGGGTGGAGCTAGAACAAAGGGGACGTGGCAATAAATTGAATGTAGTTGTGGCAGAAAAGGAGAAACAACAAAAATAAATAAAACGAATGTTTCCGGCAGAAGTTCCTGGATGTAGGCTGGTACATTGACACATTGGGATAAGATTGGGAGTTGGGGCAGTTTAAAAAAGGGATGGGTCGAGACTTCCCCATTCTGTTGAATAACAAATGTGATTCCAGAGACCTGAACTATAGATCTGATGGGAGATATATACTTGCGAGACATCAGCATGAAGGAACTCACCCAGAAAGAGAGAAGTGGGCCGACGATGGAGCTTTGATGTGTGATGACCTAGAAGTCCGGCAGAGGAAGAGGACCCAACATGGCAGCTGCTGAGGACAAGCCGCGGAGGGTCCCCGAAAAGCAGCTGATGATGGTGTTTTGGAAACTGACAAAGAAAAGGGTTAGAGAAGAACTTAACTGTATTTCGTGCAGCTGAGAAGTGACATGAGATGAGGACAGAAAGATAAGTGATGGTGTCACGTCTGGGAACACAGATTATCATTGGCAAGAAGACTCAAGAACAAGGTTTCCAGCACTTCCAGAGCCCCCCATTTCTCTGAAGATAAAGATAAATCTCTTGGGACACACAGGCCTAGCAGAGTTTGGCTATTATCCCTCTGACGTGTCATCTTTTTTGCTTTGTTTTCATGCCTCGCTTCTTTTTGTAAAACTTGAGATACAGTTGACACATAGCACTGTGTGAGTGTAAGGTGGATACTATGTTGATTTGGTGCATTTATCTACTGCAATTTCCAGGTTCTGCTTCTCTCTGCCAGCCATACATGCCTCTTCCTAATCCTTGTGCACACTCTCCGCCTTTACATAGACGATTCTTTCTGCCCAGAATACCGTTTTCCTCCCCACGACCACTTACATTCTATTATTATTTTAGGTCTATCTTCATTGCTTTTTATTTCAGGCAAAATCCCCTGACCTCACGACTGCATCAAATATCCTATTATGTGCTTATTCCATAACATCAAGTACCTCCTGTGTGCTGGAATGATCATTTGTTAATTAATGATTAACTTAATTACTTTTGTCCCTTCCACTGAAGGCAGGGAAGCACATGTGTTTTTTGCTCGGCATTTTTCTTTCTTCATGAACAGAAAAATGATTGTCTTATATTAGGGGATGACTATTTGTTGAATGAATGAATGAATAATGTCTGTTTCTGCAGTTCACCTCGTATAATCTGTTTCTGTCTTTATAAAACCTTTACTACATGTAACTCAAAACCTGGAAAATGGTGATTAAGTAAAATATCATTTTGCATTGAACAATCTATTAACTAGCTTTTAACAATCTATCAGACATCAATCAGCTATGATCATTTTGAAATTGCATTGGTGAAACTTTGAAATTGTTTTCAATACATACTGTTTCAACCACTCAGGAAATACCACACTCTATTTTTTACGTATAAACTCGAATGTTACTTCCTGGTCCTTTCCCAGCCTCAGGTGTTCCTCTTTAATTTTACTTTTCAATTACAGTTGACATGCGGTAGTATATTAGTTTCAGATGTACAACATGGGGGTTAGACATTTATGTAACACGATGCAATCACCCCACAAGTCCAGTCTCCATCTGACAGCATACACAGTTATTACCATATCACCGCCTATATTCCTAGCACTGTCCTGTATGTCCCCGTGACTGTTTCTGTAACTGCCAATTTACACTTCTTAATCCCTTCACCTTTTTCACCTGTTCCTCCAACCCCCAGTTGTTCTTTAAAAATGCCGTTTATCAGCAGCCTGCCCACTCTCTCTTTCAGAATCAATGAGAGTGGCTCCCACCAGCATGTCACACACGCCCTCCATTTCTACAGGACTTTGTGGGCTGCTGCTTGCCCGGCCCAGATGCTCGGCCTGTGAGAGACAATGCAGACATTTCCTTGGATGCCCTTGGAAAGGCCAGCCGCTAGCCACCCCATCTAGGTGTCCAGGTTAGTGAAAGGCGAGCGATGCCCTGTCCCCCGGCGAGCTGCGGGGGCCTTCCTTCTTAGCACCGCCCTCCCCACCCCGGCTTGGGCCTCAGGCATCTCAGACCTCGGGCTCACGATTGTGTCTGCTCTGCCAGCACCTGAATTATGCAGATTTGCTTACTGACTTCTCCCTGCACGGTGCTCTATTTCTTTACACCTTTAGTGTCCTCAGTATAAAGTGTGCCACGCACAGTCTCTTATTTCCTGTAGACCCTGAACTCCGTTTGAACACATGAAAATAAAATATATCATTCTCCTCGTTTGGTGCTAGTTCATCTTAGTATGCGTTGGGTTGAATCTCTATCCACCTGCCTGAATTGGAACTGAATCTCTGACATTCTTACTATGTCTGCAAAGCTCTTTAAAAATGTCTGTTTAAGGCTTCTAAACCCGTGTTTAGCTTGTTATGGACAGAGTATGTCTTATATCCTTTGCTCCTTTGTACTGGATTGTCATGTGTTTTCCTCTGTATGCTGCCATAATAACAACACAACAGAACACAAGTGTTTGCTTGAGGATATTCAATCCCAACCCCCAAGTAGTTCTCCACTGCAAATGGATTTTAAGAAATTGGCTGTGGAGTTGAAGCTGATCCTGAAACTACACAAGTTTGAACTGTGAGGGTCCACTTATGTGCAATTTTTTCAATGACTACAAAGTCAGCCCTCTGTATCCGTGGGTTTTGAATCTGTGGCTTCAACCAACCACAGGTGGAAAAGTATTTTCCATCTGGGGTTGAGAATCCGTGGATGCTGACAGCTGACTGTGTGCATTGTTCTGTCATTTTATAGGGGGGTCTTGAGTATCCATGGGGGAGCCTGGAACCAATCCCTTGTGGATCTCTAGGGATGACGGTAGATAAGTTTTTTTTGGCGGTGGTTGGTGTCAAAGTTATGCTTGGATTTCTGACTGTGTGGGGTGTTGGTGCCCCTAATCCTGGTGTTCAAAGGTCCACTGGTCTTAAATTCGGAACCACTGCCATATGTCTCAATAGGCCTACCTACTGAAAAGTGGAGCTTACATTCGCGGCTATTTTACTTAAAAATATCTTTGCAAAAAGAGAACCACATCATTTTTATGGAATCACTAGTCTATCTTTTAGAGATTGAAAATGATAAAAATCCTTAGTAAGAAAGATTGGGGAAAGGGGGAAAAAGGAAGAAGGTTTGTAAGGAAAGGAAGGAACGTGAGATGAAACTTGGAGAGGGTTCCAAACACAGCCTGTGCACTGGCGACATGCGAGAGCTTGGACCCATCCCCTACGCTCTCTGAACTTCCCGGATGAAAGAGGGATAAAACCACGAGGTCTCTCGCAGGCTGTTGTACAAATTAGATTACACAGCTGAAGGGCGACGCATCGTCCTGGAGGTGAGGACAGCCCAGTGAGTTAGCTATGATCATAACCGTCGTGATAAAATCGCAATCACAACAAAAATCTTATTATGATGCTATTATCCAGAACTTGAGCTATGGGACTACTTCTGTTTGTACAAAGGGTATGTGTGTGCAAATTTGGCCCTGTAGCTCCTAACAGCCAAAGTGAGAGTAAAACAAAGAAGTTTATAAATATCAAAAGATGTATTTCCGTCAACACAAGGACCCTAACAGTGCTTCCTAACTGGGGATTGGAGAGTTCCGGCAAGGGTTCTGTCTGTGTAGACGTCCCTAAGGCATTACCTATAGTTCACAGAATCATGCCTGGTATGTGTGTGCACTATGATTTTTAAATAAACCACATGTGATAACGATATCAATTTATTTCATTGTACTGCTGAATCTGTAGTGGCTTCTTGCCAGTAGACATTTTTCTAATTTAGAGATGTACTAAGGACCTCAGCAGGATCACGAAAAGCGTTGTAGTATGTTAATGTATCTTTTAATCAAGAAGGTTGGGAAGTATTGCTGAGAGGGGAAAAAAAAGTTAACTTTTGTAAAAGATAGTTCTTGATTTTTATGGCAATTCTTCCCCTCACGAGCAGCTCTAAGACTATCTCAAGTCACAGAAGCACTGATTTTTTTGAAGCAGGATTTGCTGTAGTGGAGGGACATTCTGATTTCATCCCTGGCCCCACAAGGATATTAGTGAAAGATTTGGGACCAACCTGCTAAACTCTCTGAGAGGGCTTTTGCATAGGAAATTGGTTTGACTGCCCCATGGCCAATGGTCCCAGTTGCCAAAAATAACCAGATAGGCTGCTATTTATTCCTTCATTTGGTCATTTTAAATCATACACAGGTATTTCCTACTCGTGGCTCATCTTGCCAACCCCCATTTTTGGTATGCCTGTGCTAAATTTGTGTTTTCACCTTTTAGCTAAGAAAATGATTATTTGGGGAGAATATATTTTTTGTTTGTTTGTTTTTTGTAATGAGTACTGTAAGGGAGCATTAATTAGATACTCCAAAAACATTTTCCTTGAAGGAAAAAAGTCTTGTAAAAGGCCTACTAAGTCTAGTTGCTTGAAGTAAGGAAGTAAGATGCCTTTGCACTCAGTTTAAACAACTTTCTTGACTTCCTGTAAAGAGGACCCTTTGCTAACTTTGGAGAAGTTAGTAAAACCGAATCTGACTGACATCATTGCCTGGCAGCCCGTGTCACTAGCAAGTGGTTTGTTCTTAGGGTGACAGAGGAGGAAATTGCTCCCCGTCTGACAAGACGACAGTGAAGAGTATGCATTCATTTCTGTTATTTTTGATTTGGTTTTACAGAGAAAAATTTTTCAGAGATAACCATTATTTTGCCTTTTCAGAAGGACGCATGCTGTGTCATAGGAATACGGCTGATTTGCAGATATGACCATGCATGTGTGGCTGAGACTTCTCATATTTGGCTGTGCCCTTCTGGACATAGGAGTGTCTGGTGCAGGTAAGACCAAGGATATCATCCTTTCCTCGGCTTTTGTTTCCCTTGTGGATAGCCATCGGTTTGAAATGGACAAAAAAATAAGTGAAGGGTTGGTGACTGGAAGTGATGAAGGTGGCTGTGACCTGCTCAAGGGCATTGTAGTTGAGAGAGAGGTGGCTTGCTACGCGACAGAATACACTGTTTCTGTTTAAGAAGGCATATATGTTTGGGGAGGGGGGGGATCACAATTCGCAAGGAAAACCTTGTCTATCTGTATCTTTGTTTACGGACTGTTCAAGGGTATTAGCAAAGCCACATTGTTACCGAAGCCTTCCAAGTATACAAACGTAAACTTAGTCCAAGGAAATTTTAACAACAAAATAAGTGACTATTTATCCTTTTAAGAAAATTTATGAATTTTTTAAAAGTCACAATATGGCTTTGGTTGCCTGTAAACCACTCCCTGTTTCCGGCCAGAAGATTGCTTCCTCAAATTTTGATTACTAGTGAACTATTTTATTGAATACTTAGCTATAGAGTTTCAAACAATACACTTGGCTACTTCATAAAATAGTAACTTTTTGTGTATTCTCATCACAGAATGTGTTGGAAGTGAAGTTTTTGGTTCCCTACTAACAGTTTCAATGCTTATTTGCTTTGGAAATTCTTACGAAGCCACCGCCCTTCCTGGGGATGGGTACATGTCAGAACCTCGATGAGATAAAAATATGTAAACCCAGCAATCATGTAAATGCGGTATTCTGTAGGAAAAGATACTAATTGGACTCTCGGTACCTATTTAAGTTGGAGATCTTTAAGTTGGAGATCTTTGTTGGGTCTGTTTAATGGGCATTTTTTTGGGAACAGTTTCAGTTCGGGACATGAGTACATTTTGGTTGATGATTAAATGTAGCTAATAAGTTGATAGTTAGTATTTCTGCTTATGATGTAGCATGAAAATGCTGTTTTTTATTACTGGAAGGATACGGAAATGGTATTTTGGTAGGCATTTCAAGTCAGTTAGAAAAAAAAAAAAAGGAGAACATTGGTTTTAAAAGCTTTGCTTGTCGGAATTGACATAGAAATGTTTCTTGCTGACTGTCCACAGCTCTCCTTTCCTCTGAACGTCAGGGTATAGGTACCTCCTGAGTGTGGTACATGGTCAGTGTAAGCACGGAGTGTGCAAAGCAGTGTGAGATAGTGTGTGTGTGTGTCTTAACCACAAAGATGGATTAAAGCCATTTATATAGGTATACCATGTTGTCTCAGAACACAAAATGTTTAGCAAGTTACCCTCCCTGTAAGGGTGTTTATCATAACCAAAAACCAATGATAAAGGATGACAATTTTAATAGGGTGATCATATGTGTATTATACATCAGAGTAAACTTCCATTAAAAGTTCCCACCCAGGAACCGTTGCAACACATTTCTGAAAGAGCATCAAGGAATAAGAAAATATTGTTGCCCATAGAGCAAACCACCATAAAAATTTCAACTCAGTCTGTTAACTGTTTTTTACCGTAAGAAACATCTTGAATTTATAATCAAGTTGAGAGTATAAAATGATCTAAAACCCTTGAAATCAATTTAAATGGAGATACATAGATTTATTTGGAAAGAGCAAGTTTTTAAGTTCAATTGCTCACACAAGAATCAAGAGCAAACAATTTTCTCAAATGCATTGATAATCTTCCTGAAATATAATATATACTTACTTTTGGGGAAAAAAATAGATACAATCATCTATGTCTGCAAATCTTGTTTATCATGCATTTAAGTTCTGAGAGACATTTTGTGATTCAGTGTATCATTGGGGAAGTTAGTAGGCTTTATTTTTTAATTAATGCTTTAAATTATATATTTTTCTTCATTAGCAACCAATGAGTTGGATTATATATTTTATTTTAATGTGTTAAATTTAATGTTTGTAGGAAATATTAGACTTTTGGGTATCAAATCTATATGGTATACTCTGAAGATATAAAGAATAGGGCCAAATGCATAGAGACATCAGTGGATAAATATGTACACAATTCAGACATGTTACTTCATCTCCAAAATACAAGGAAGTTCAGCTTTGTCAGGGCAACAATGCTGGGGTAAGTTTTACACAAAAACTGGTAATCTCCGTGCTCTGTGCTTTTTTGCCATGAAAGCTGGAAACCAAAACTTTGTTTAAAACCTCTAACTCTGGGGGACGATGATGGTTTCAAGAATGCAGATAGAGATGAATGTTCACTGGGTCTAAATAAGGTTTCAGGCACCTTTATCCCTCCATCACAGCTTGGAGAACGTGAGTTATGAGTCATAACAGTTAAGATTCATTTCCTGCACCTAATTCTTCATTTTGCCATCGACATGAAGAGGAAACACCTCAGGTTGCAAACATGGAGTATGCCTTGCACATCACAGGTGTTCAAAACAAATTATGAATTGAACTTCATAAGCAATCCTTTTATGTTCTAAATACTCTGCAATGTAGAGATTTGTCAGTATGATTATTTATTGATTTTTTTAAAAAAAAGTATTTTCCCAATACAAACCTGCCTGAGACCCTTCTCATTACGGGAATTTAGAATGCATTTTATTAGAGGAAAGGTAAGGTGGGGTCACGGGTCTTTCTACGTTAGGAGGCACAGGGGCAGGTTGGTTGGCTTGAGCTGGGTCTTGTCCGTGTTCTGGGTCACGTGACATTCTCTCACCAGTAACAATGAACTAGTGTGGGATATACTCGTAGGTATTTCTACTCTGTTCATGTACATAGGAATCGCACATACATACTAGTGTGTTATATACACTAGTTACATAGTACACACAAGCATATGTATTCATAATACACACATATATAAATGTATATGTATGTGTGTATTATAAATACATACTTATATAGAAATAAATGAGCATATTTTTATGTAGTTACATAACACACACACACATCTACCATCTGTCTGCTGGTTCTCCACGTTTGTCTACATTTAAATATTGGGGTTCTACAGGCTTCCATTCTTGGCCAGTTGCCTTCGTGTTTCCTACTCTCAGAGCTTCTTCTAGTTCCGTCCTCCGTGTTGATGAGCCCAATTTTCCATCTCCTGACTCATCCCTCATAAGTGGGGCACCTGCCTTCTTTTCTAAGCTTCATCTCGTTTTGTGTTTGCAAAATATATACATATATTCTGAAATATATATATGTAAAGGCTCCCCAAGTCCTCTAATTTACTTTCTAAACATCTATAAAATCGTTTTCTGCTTTCCTCATCTCCTGAATTCATGGCCTTATCATTTCCACCTGGGGTATTAGAATAGGTTCTTCCTCTGTCTGGGGTCTCATCCGTTTCTTTCCACACTCTATAGCTCGAAATTGTAAGATAAAAGGGGGGAAATAACTGATGTCTGCTCACTGCTTTTGCTGTGCATTCTGAACTCCTTGCCAGAGCAACAGTCCTCTGACCAGCTGAGAGCTGGGCAGGCATCTTTTTTTTCTTTCTCTTCTGTGACTGATTAAAACAGACGACGCAGGAGGCAGTTTCAACACCCCCTCTACACTTCCTCACGGCTGCCCACTAAGGCTCTGTGCAAATCTTATTTCCTCTCGAATATTCTCTTCTATCACTCTTGCCACAAAATTTTGCCACTGAAATTTTACACTTTTACCACCTTTCCTTGGGGTTTTTCACATGTTGTTTCCATTGGTGGTTGTTGATGGTGGTATTTTTATTCTTTCTTTACTTACTGCCGTTGTAACTTACCTGACAGCAGAAATTATGTCTTATGCTTTTTTGGTGTCATGTGTACCTGATTTCTTACCAGGCACTGGAAAAATAAGGGATGTTTTGTTTGTTTGTTTGTTTTAACAAAACTGCAGATTATAATAATGGAAGAGAAGGAGGAGACGGACAAGAAAAATTTCAGAAAGGGAGGACAGAAGGCGGGAGAAACATGAGACGAAAAATGAGTCAGAGGCAAAGAGGGAGGATGGAGGCAGTAGGACCATTTTATCAAAATAATTTTGGATGTGGGTCTTTATAGGCTTTGTCTGTTTTTTTCTATTTTTTTCTTCTCCCCATTTTACCTCTCATCCGGAAAGATTCGCTGGCACCTTAAAAATCCATAGTTCAACAATGCTGTTCCTAAACAAGGTTTTCCTTCACCTACTCTTTGGATAGTCACACGAATGACACTTCATCTGGTGGGTCAGTTTGTTCTTCTGACACAGATGCCAATAGGAAGAACAGTGAGGAATGGGGAGGGAGATACGCTGCTAGCAGTGGGACAAGACAAATTCAGGTCCAGCCTCGCCGGTACCGGCCTGGGCACTGATGCTCGTGCCAGGGGGCTGGCTCCAAGGCCACAGGGAAGATGAAACATGCTGCATGTTGCTTGGTGCACAGAGAAGTTTGTAGAGAGTCCGGGCATCGTTTCCTACTCCATAAAGGGATAATGGATTTCCATCTGAGTGGACCAAGAATAGCAATTTGCACTCAGGTAGACTAATTTCATTGGTGGAAGCCCAGAGTTCATGTCGGCAAGGTTTAGAGTTCAGACCACGTGTGTGTACGTCGTCTTGGTGCAGAGGGAGACTTCCGGCGTTGCTCCAGATCTCTGATTTTTTCCAGCCATCTTGTATGTTTATAGGCCTATTTACACAGGAGAAAATTGGAATGGAAATCGAACTGAGTCTCTGCTTAAGCTTCATTTCACTCTAGTCTAAATAACTTCATCAGTAATCGACGCCCATACTAGTTGCCTGTTAACAAAGGACTAGCACATACATAAACATAGTGCTGTTTAGGGAAGGAGGAATGAAGAAAACGAAATGTGCAGGCTGTTCGTTTAGCAATATCTGTGATTGCCATCTCTTTCTACATAACACTGAAGTATGCAGAAATAAAAATTATGGTAACTATTAGATTTAGTGTACATGGCCCTAACCAGTATTTACAGTAGAAAATATCAAATTATCACCTAAAATTTTTAGTATGTCAGTGTGCTACTTCAATTTCAGTCTGGGGAATGACTATTTTTAGCAGAGTATTGTGTGTTCAGGAACCACAACAAAAACAAGAGAAAAAAAAAAGAAGCAAAAACTTTTCTACTCCTTCAGCCGGGACAAGCATAAATATACATAAAGTCAATGTTAGTGAAATACATAAGCATCTTCTGTGTCCATTCATAGTATTGATTCACTTCTGAAAAAGTAATAAGCAATATTATCAATGTTCTTCTTAGATTCTTTACTGAGGACCCCAACTCAAACATCTCCCATGATGCTTAGCTGTACAATTTTTAAAGATTAAGCATTTCTTTCTTGCTAAAAATAAGACACAAGTCTCTAAAGTGAAAAAGTTACTTTACTAAAACTTCAATTTCTCCTGTATATATATATATTGCATGGGTAATAAAGTGGTCACTCCATGCAATGATATTTAAGTAAAATTGATTGCCGCCCATATATTTTAAAAATTACTTTGAACCAAAATGCGAGCAACAGGAAGAAAGTCATCAAACCTCCAAAACAGTGATCTGCTACCAAGAGCTGAGTGCACGTCAGGTCAGAATCATCTTATTAGGAAATAAAAGCTGATAAGGACGAAAATGACTGATAGACAAGAAGAAATCATCTGTATTGTAAATAAAACAAAAACCATATTCAAATCTGATGGCCATGAAAATAGATTAAAGAAACCTATATAAATAACTGATGTTAAGAGATAACATCAAAGAGAAGATATCATGGCAATAGGTGTGTTTGCTCTATTTTAAATATCTCCCCTTAAAGTAAAAACAAAAACAACCCCCCCCTCCAGTTATTTGTTTACTGATAAAAGGAGTATTAAGCATTATGGGAAATGAGTCAGGAGCCATTCCGGTTGGAGGATACCATGGCATTTGGAGAGAAAACCATTTTGAAAATTTAATTCAACGAATTGTACGATCTTGACCCAAACCATTTCCCACCTCTGAGATACACTTTCCTCATCTATGAAGTGTCGCGGGCATTCAAAGGGGTCATATTTGTGAAAATGCTTTGAAAACCTTGAGATACTCTGCAAAGCTATAATTTTATTTTCGCTTTATTTGACCTCATGAGATCAGAGCACAGAGCTCTCTCCCATTGGAACACGATCACACATGACACCTGCCCCTTGGAAGTACTCTGAGGATGAGAGCTGCAGAGGAATACACCCTTAGAGATACTCGCGTTCTTTTAACTTTGTACCCCGTTTTAGGGATCTTTCAGGATAGTCTGGAGTCTTTTTAAATAGTTTGTAAATCCATCCCCTTTCCCAACTCTGCTAGGATTCTAATCACATCTGATTGTAACAACACATCTGATTGTCTCAAATCTTGCCTCCCTTCACTCTCTACCGTGTCCTACCCACCCCTCCTGGATGACCTCTGTGAAAGGTAAAGCTCACCTATGCCCATCCCTCCTTCAATGGCTTCCTGTGGCCTAGGGAACGCACTGGCCCCGTGACTTTGATCTCAAGGATGTGTTGACTCAACTTTTATGAAAATAAGCATTTAATTAGAATATACCAACATTTATGAGTTTTCCTTGAGGATAGATTTCACAGGAAAATATTCTAGTAAGCCAATTTAATTCCCTGAATAATTTTTAAATATAACCTGACTAAATCGTTACTAATTTTTCCATTTTATTTTTATTTTACTGAACTAATGTTCAACAAAGCCAGTTTTCATTTTGTTTTTATGATTACTGTTAAATTTATGAATGAATTTTTATCCACATCATTTTGCTGATGATAGCTTATGCCTTTGGGAATTTTCCATTATGGTTATGATTTTCATAAGTGTAATTTTGCTTGGCAAACAGTATACGTCTTAAATTTCAAAAAGGTTTTAATTCTTCTATTTAGTCAGAAACAAAATTTCCTGTGTGCAGTGTTAACCATTGCTAGTTTCTTTTCTTCTTTTTTCCATTTTAATGTAACGTAAAATGTAATTTATATAAGGCAATTTTTCACTTTTGTCAAATTTAGATTGAGCAGGCTGTGCCATTCTCAAATTTCTACTGTGTTGATATATCTATCAGCAACATTCATTTTGCGATTGACAGCTCTTTAGCAGGATTCATTTTTAAATTTTGAGAGTTGTGGTTATTTCTCAGTCAGCGGAAACTTTAAAAACACTCAGAGGAGTGCTGTGTAGTCTAAAATTGTTACATTTTAGTTCTTTTTCATTTGTATGTCATTCTCTGATTAGCTTATACACCTTGTGCCAACTTCTTACTGAATGGAGGATCAAAAAGTAAAGAGAAGCATCCGTATAATAAGTTTAAAATGTTCTCAGTTTTCAATGGTGGGCGGGGTCAAAAATAAGGCGTCAGAACATCCTATTTTGGTCACTGAATTTAGAAAAATACTAGCTATTCCATGGTACAC
Organism: Rhinolophus sinicus; assembly: GCF_036562045.2. Lineage (NCBI taxonomy): Eukaryota > Metazoa > Chordata > Mammalia > Chiroptera > Rhinolophidae > Rhinolophus > Rhinolophus sinicus. The sequence continues at coordinate 66,217,243 of NC_133761.1, forward strand.
AGTTCTAATTTAATCCCTCTCGATGTCTCCAGCTTTCTCACCCCTTTGTGACATATTTTATATAGTCTTGTTGTAACGTGCACTTTCCTAAAACTAGACTGTTTTCCGGTCTCCAAACGGTTGGCCACTCTGTTTTTTCTTTCCTCCACATCTTTCTTTGAACTGGGCAAGTTATAATTGCTCTTCAAAGTTTAATTCTGGGCAGCCCTCCCGCAGGGGCAGCCCCTCCCCTTCCACACCTTCACTCCTGGACAGGTGTCCCTGTGCCGCCATGTTCCCATGAAGAGGGCTCTTGGAGGTCCCTGCACGTAGCTGTCTCTCTCAGCAGTTGGGGCGCTCACATCTGCTCTCACTGGGTCTCTCTGCTTATCGACCAGTGAGTACCAGCTCATCCTGGGTGCTTCTTGGTTAAATGAATGGATGGCCTGTCAGTGTAACCCAATTTTGTATGTAGAAAACACTTAACAACTCACACACACACACACAAAATCAGTTTCAGGTCTGTCCTTTTGTTGTTGTTGTTACTTAAGTGAATTTCTCATGATTAAATTTCTCCATCACAGAAAATTTCAGGAAATAGAAATTTCAGGAGAAAGAAAAAATATTGCTCAAAATCCTTGCTAACATTTCCTTTTTCTGTCTTCCCTCCTACTTTGCCTCTTGTGATCATGTGCTGTGTATAAAATTGCATATCCCAAGTTTTTTCCTGAGTAAACCATGATTATTCTAGGCAATTTGAGAAATACAGAAGTGAATAAGGAGGCAAATAGAAATTCTCACAGGTTCCCAACACCCATCACCTGAAAACTTTCTAAGGGCTTCATTTCATTAGCTTAGCTGAACCTATGTATTTGTTCATGGATTCATTTCATGAGCAACCATTTAGGAGAGTTTCCCATGTTCCACGAGCTGGGGATACCACAGCCTCTATGATCCTCTATTCCTGAGGCAACGGCTGCTTGGAGACAGGGTTTTAAATCTTCCAAATTCTCCATAAGCTTCCTCCAAAAAGTAATCATATATATATATATATATATATATATATATATATATATATATATATATAAAATATATATATGATCTGCAGATAATTGTTTGCATTCTCTCTTTTTACAAATTATCAATAAAAAATTATTTTTAAATCTACATATAATGCACGGTTTAAGTAGAAACTCTCTTCTTGCCAGCCTACACCAAGGCCCTGCTCCAAACAGATTTCCTCTGCAGGCTTTCGGCGATGGAGATTCTAGAGTGATACTAAGCTGTGCAGACTATTATTAGGTGTTGATAAATCAAGGTGCTCGATGGGAAGAGGAACTAGCCGATAGCCCCAATGCATTTTGGTTGGTTTGGTTCGTGGTTTAAATGGAAAATAAAATAGAAATCCATAGCTCTTTTTGGTGATGTTTCAAGGTCACCAGCTAATAAGGAGTTGGAGTTGGGGGGTGAGGGCTGAGATTTTGCCCTGGATCTGATTCTAGGTTTATTCTTTCCCCACTGGGTTACTCAGCCTTCTTAGTGGTCAGCTTAATCACCAGGTAATTGAGGACATGACCTCATGATGGTGGGCAAATCACGCCAAGAGTGGAGGGTCGTTCGTACTTTCTCAGAGGTAACTTGCGTGGAACATACATTTAAGCCCTGGCCACCTGATTCAGCTACACGGGTGAGCCACTGTGCCCTGATCGCCTTCCATTTCTGTAGCAAAACCTAAGGCAGCTGAGACCATGGGTCCCCTATAAAAAGCAAAGACATCTTTGATTCATTTTCCTGTGCTCTGAATGCCGATGCCACATGAATAATGCAGAGGTGGTGTGTTCCCATCATCTTGGAAAGGAGGTTCACAGAACACACACGGGGTCTCTGATGGAAAGAATGGACTTCCCCCCGCCTAACTGGTTTTTGATGTGACATAAAGTGAAAGCTATTGAATAATTTACCAAAGTTTCTAGATTTTTTGTTGTTGTTGTTTTTGAAGTGGAAGGGAAGTAATTTGACCTTTATTCAACACTTTGATCATGGAAAACACTGAGGTTCTTATCTTATTCCAGGAAATGTACACACCAGATAATCTTTTCATAGTCATTCAGGAGACATGTTCAATGAATCAGGTGGGAGCTCGCTTACATTTCCACTCCAAAACAAATTGGCTATAACTTAAAGGGAAGGAAAGAAAAAAATTGTTTATTGTTTGGTTGCTATGATGAATGTGAGTTGCCGATTGGATAATTTAGGCCAAATATTCTACTTTCACTTCTTAGCCTTAGGTTTCCAAATCCCCTTTTGGTTTCTAAGTGAAGATTATAATTTATTTCTAATACACTCAAAGTCTTTTTCTACTTTTCAGGGATCCACACTTTTATTTTCTGAATTTACGTATTAATACTTTAGCTATGATCAAGATATATTAATATAATGGCTAAGAAAAAATAAACAAAACAGAAGATATCAGTTCCGAGTTTTGGCTTTGAGAGGAAGTAATGATCTGAGGGAAGTCACTAAATAGAAGAAAAGGGCCAGAAAGCTGATAAAAATAATCTGAAGACATAATTCTAGAAATGTTGGATGCAGACAAGCTCTACTTTTATCTTGCCTGGATTCCACTCTAAGCTTTCCAATCATGAAACATTAGGGAATTAACCTTTCAGACCCTCAGTCTCCTCCTCTGTGCAATGGGAATAATGGCAGTAGCTATTACATGAGACGATTGACTCATTGATCCACCTGCTGTTCATGGAGCTCCTACTATGTGCCAGGAACTACACAAAGTGCAGACACAGCGGTAAATACAACCGAAAGGTACCAACTTCTGTGAAGGTTACATCTTAGCAAGAGAGAAAACAAACAAGAAAACCTAGAGATAATTGAGAAATTTTCAAATACTGACTGGTGCCATGAAATGAAACACAATGATAGGGTAGGAACTGGCCAGTTTGGGGGTGGTGGTGAATGGCCCATCAGGCAGAGCAATCAAGCAGGCCTCTTTGAAGAGGTGTCATTAAGGTACTTGTTGGCTGACAAGAAAGTAAAGATTCATGTGAAGAGGAACTCGCAGGTGCAAAGGACCTTCAGAGAGAAGCAAAAAATTGGCGGGTTCCAGGCAGAGAAAGGAGGGCAGGTGCCTGCTGGATGGTGCTGAGCCGTGGTGCGTGGAGAAGGTGGCGAGATACGCAGAGGGCATGGGGCCTTGTGGGAAATGGAAAGCATTTGTCTCTCCCCTAAGTGTAGTGGGAAGAAGCCATTTGGACTTTTTCAGCAGGGAATGACCTAATTTTATTCCTATATTCAAGCCACTCCCCTGGCTGCTGTGAGGAGAATAGACTGGAAGTGAGTCAAAAAGCCTGGAGACCCGTTAGAAGCCAGTTCAACCGGTGGGAGGGGGGAGGGGGTGATGGGGCGGAAGAGTTGGTAGTGGAGGTGGGGGAAGGGCAGCGTTGTGTAGATGAAGAGAACTTGCTGTGTGGAGGGGAAGTAGGAAGCGATACAGAATGACTCATTTTTCTTTCTTTTTCCAGTGAGCAACTCGGATGGGAAACACCCCAATTAAGGCCAGGCAATCAGGGTTCTGTTTTGTCCATATTAATGTTTGAATTCTCATTGGACACCCAACCAGAGAGGTCTAGAAACCAACTGGAATTAGGAGTGCAGGGCTCATTAGGTCTTGATTGGAGCCATACATTTGGAAGTCAGAATGCACAGGGGAACTGACAGGCGAGGGGCTGAGCACGATGGTGTACGGAGAGTGTTTAGATGGCCAAGTTCAGAGGGCCTCATCCTGAGCCTAGGCACCCTCCATATTTGGAGGGTTTGGGATGAGAAGCCAGGAAAGGAGACTGAGAAAGGGGAGCCAGAGAGGAGAGGGAGAAAAATATTTTGCTTTGGATGATGGAAAAAAGAGAATCCAGAAAATTCCGTATAAAAATCCAAATTCATGTCTCATCTTGAAAGGTTGATTGGACAGTGGTTGTGAACATACTAATTATTGTTAGATACCCTTACTTAACTTTAATATTATCAAGGAAGTAAATATGAAGGAATTTATAACAGTATTTGGAAAAATTAAATATCATATATACGTATATATATATATCTTGCTAGCTTAGCTACTAAGAAAAGAAAGGTACAACAAGATAATTTGTTTTAATGAAAGCTATGTAAAAGATATTGAGAGACTAATGATTAGACATTTAACTAGAAATGTCTGCAAAAGGCAATTCTCTGTCGAGTCCCTTGGGTTGTATATTTTGTTTTGATGTATAGGGATAAACATACTTTAAAATACTATTGAAGCAGATGCTTGAACAGGTTTGTTGCGAGTTAATTAGTTACATAAATGGCTTGTTTCTAAATCAAATTTTAAATCTTTTGTTTCTTGAATAAATTTAAAAAATAATTGGTTATCACTTAGGCTTATGTTAGGTAGGACCTAGTAGCCTAGATAATTACACAGCATACAAACAGAGGTTTGTTCTTTTGGGAACATAGGTATATAAAATTTTAATTTCTGGTTTGGGTAGTTACCTTAAAAGAGATATAGATTTAGAGCAAGTTGGTTTTATAGTAGCTGGTGGTTAGTTAATAAGGAAAGCAGTTGTTAACAAGCAAAATAGGGTCCCACGTGCCAGTCACTGTTTGTCAACCTCTGATATAAATGTGGTCTCATTTGGCATAAATATACAACTCATTACGGAGTCTAGCTTGCGCTTGGCTTTAACATAAAGAAATTTGTTCGTGTGTTCCCCAATATTTATCATAAACTGTACTGATCATCGTATCCTAAAAGGGGATAGTTCAATGTAATTTTCCTTGTTCTAATTTTAAGTATCAAAATTGAAAAAGTGACACTGAGCTCATCCCTTATGCCTGGCACTCGGTAAGGTGTTTCACCCACACTGCTCTCCGGCCCTAGATTTCTCTGTACATTTTCATTCTGATTCCTCAGAGCATTAAAATAAAGGTTCAGACGACCCCTGGTCATTAGTCTTCAGAGAGGAAAAGAGAATTATGGTTGAATCAAAATAGGAAGTAAGGTAAACATTATTGATATTTAGTTTTGAATGATGGTATTTTGCTTCCGTGGAAAAACGAGCACGTCAGAATTTATGGCCATCGACGGTGATTTTAACGGTGCAATCATATTGCAAAGGCTCAGTCCAGGAGAAGGTGGTGTGGCTTTCTCTTCCTGTCCTGCTTACTTTCATAAGACTATAAAGCAGCTGTTTAGTACTTCTGGTTCAGCTCGGCTCTGGAGAAAGGGAGAGAGAAGGGTGGGGGGCTGTGGGGAGGGAGCGAGAGAAAAAGGACGGATTTATTGCCAAGAGTGTCTTAGCGTGTGGGGACTAGATAAACACACGTGTAGGCACTGGTACCAGTGAGCCAGGAAGCAGCATTTGCTGCAGTGCTGAAAATCTGGCTGTACGTCAGTTGTCAGGAGAGAAAAGCCTCCTAAACCCAAGTAATCCATTTTCAGTTGGGTTAGCTCAATTATGCCTGCAAATATCACTTTTTCTTTTTTGCCCATTATTTCAAGGATAAAGTTCAAATGAAAGGAATAAGTTTCCCCTCAATCAAAGGGGTGTCTCATCATTTAAATGTCAAGAGCGGTGGTGCCTTCTGGACACACGGCACCTTTAGAAGGGAAGGAACCCATGAGTCCAACTCCAGGTTCAGGAAAGGGAGATTCTCACACAGAGAAAGAGTGAAGCTATTTTCAGGGTAACCGGCAATAGAAAACCACCAAGGCCTTTGAAATGAAAGATTATCCCTGGTCTAAGAATAGATGGTGGCCTTGCCTTGAGAGCAGCTAGAAGGCATGGATGAAAGAAGGGTCAGAACAGCTAGTAAGAGATCAAAGGCAGGTAGAACCTCAAAATTCTGCAAGTGAAATGAGTGAGGCACAGAGAAGTACTTCAAAGACGGGGAGTACGAATAATAAAAATACCTTTAGTTGCTAAGTGTGCAATTTGTGCCAGTTTTGTCACATTCTACTTTTCAGGAGCACTGTAAAACTGAAGGTTTTGTCTGCGGACAACAATTTAACTGTATGTATGTTTCCCATCCATCTGAATCACTCAATTAAAAAAAAAAAGCATGATGCTCAAAGAATCCAATGTGACTCTTTCTTTCTTTCTTTCTCTCTCTCTCTTTTTTTTTTTTTTTTGGTTATCTTTAATAGAATGTCTTGTCTTTAAACTAAATTTTAATATTTGCATTTCTGAGTTTAGGCTGGCTATAGAAAACAAACATGAACGCACATCATAAAAAAGCGTAATGGAATGAAATAAAATAAGGCGTTGTCACATCTTGAAGGAGTTGGGAAACTCTAAAGGAGCACAGGCTCTGTTATTACCATTGTATTAATAGCTTAGCTTCTCTTTTGATTTTTTTATTCTAAGAGTTGGAATGCAAGTTGAAATCTTGATTTTAGAAAACAAGAAACAGTTTACCTATTAACCGATAAATCTAAGCACAGACATGTGGAATGTTCACTGTCGGTGTGGACTCCTGTTGTGTAATCAAATGATCCTACAACCGTCTGTGTTTGCTGAAGAGCTAACAGACCAAGGACAAGAATCAGTCCAATCCATAAACCCACAATTTTGTACCATCTTGACTTCAGTTTCTATAAAAATTGCTTATCTTGGATTTATTTTTTGCTGAAGAGTAACCTTTATATTTTAAATCAAAATATTTACATAATGGTGTTTCTGGGGAAAAAAACCATGTGTCTCTTATCTTAATTTATCCATGATTCCAGTCCATATTTGAATTAGAAAATAATTACTATAATTCCTTTCAAATAAAAGTAAAGCATAATTCATTTAAGAATCTATTTTGGCTTTTGTTATCCATGAATTCTCTCTGAAGTGACACTTCTTAAGGGTATCAGGTACCATAAACTGCCTTCCACGCTAAGCCTGTTTCATGAGTTGAGCATCTGGTTTTGATGGACGAGAAAACATGCCTTCCCCTGACTTTTCTATTCATCCTCTCTAACAGACACCCATGCTTCATGTCTGTTAATACAGTTGACATGATTTTAATATCTACTGTTTTAGCACACAATGAATTATGGAATTCTCAATGGCCTTTTTAATTAAATGCATGTTAAACTCCCTTTAGAAACAATATGAAGAGTCTGAAAAAGTATTAGGACCACAGATGTTCTCCTTTATAGTGTTAATTGATTTAAGATCCATCAAAACTTTGTTAAAAGGTCCAGAGGTGAACAATAATGATGGCACATGGGTGAGATTAAAATTCTTTCTGTGTCAAAAAGAAACTGATAGCTTAATTTCTTCTGATTGAAAAAGATTTAGGTAGTGGAATGAACTAACCTGACATCTAAAATCGTATTCTCTTATTTTATAATGAAAGAAGATTTAGAATGAGGACTTACAAGTTATATGGAACCCCCCAAATTTATGTACACAGGTTAAGGTACTAGCTGCATTTTCTCTTTTTCTCCATGGCCCTGTTTTTCAATTGTAGCCGTTACTCCACTGAAGTCCTTCGTCTAAAACTCACAGCACATACCAAGCAGCTTCGGTCCCTCTCTTACTCTAAATACATAAGCATTAAAGTGAACATTTTAAACAGTTATCAAATTCTTCTGTCTACAATATTAAAATTCCTAAGGCTGAATTACAGGTCTATGAATAGTTTGGATGGCTTTTATCTCAGGAAGTTTACCAATGGGTTGTATCTGTCAAACCAATTCAATCAATTCAGTAACAACTCTTTGCTGTTTGCATGGCAGATTTTCTTTTATTTTTCCAGTCTTTACATTGCATGCATATAGTCCAAATAAGTTACTATATACACAGGATGTAAAAGGACCAGAAGAACTTGTCTTCTCACTAAAGCAGGCGACAATGAGGGTGGCTTTATTCTTGTTTCTTTATTTTTAGGTAGCACATTTGAATTTTATTCTGTTCTTCTCTATTTACTGAGAGTCAAGTATTGTTCAAGACACTTTTTTTTTTTTTTAATTGGCAGCAATATTTCCTGCTTTTATTTGGTTTAGGGTTCCTAGAGAAGAAGTCTAAAGAGAGAAAGGGAATTCGGGGTATTTGGAGACTCCTATAATGGAAGCATCGTTAGTTACACAATAATACAATAGCAGAGAAAAAAAGACACCTTAGAAATCATCTATTTCAACTAGTCTGTTTTCCAGATGGCAAGAGAACTGGCCCTCAGGCACACTTAATAATTTGTCCTATTTTACCCCCAAAATGAGGACATTTGTCCCAGAAGTCCTCCTGGACATCACGAGGGATGTACCCATTTTGTCTCATACGATGAAATGAGTATCAGATGAGACATTCAGGGACAAAGTTTGCATCCTAACTCTATCACTGATTCACTTTCACTAGACTTAGAGTCTGATGTGTGATACTGAATCAGTTATTTGACTTCTTCAAGCCTCCATTCCTTTTTCAGCGAAAGGAATGGCTTAGTCCAGTTTCCTAGCCTCGGCCCGATTGACCTTTTGGGCTGGATAATTGGTGGTCCTGTGCCTTGTAGGACATCTAGCAGCATCGCTGGCCTCTACAAACTCTATGCAGTCGCACACCTTCCATCCCCTCCTCCCCCACTGTCACGGCAACCAAAAATGACTTGAGGTGTTTTGAAATGTCCCTTAAGGGCAAAACTGTCAGCCCTCACTTCCTTCCTGGACAGCGGCTGCTATAGTAGCACTCATTTCTTCAGGACTCACCCTGCAGTAATACAGTGCTCTTCTAGATGATGTGGTTGATTCTTGGACACTTCGTTACTGAAAATACTCACGAAGCATTGTTTACTGTAAAGTTTGTTGGGTTCCGGCCCCGGTGACCAAAGGGGACATCGGATAATTTTTAGAAACTTAAATTCTCACAGGTGAGAATTTTCTGGTAGCAACAAGATATTAAATATTAGAAAGGTCCAAGAAGGCTTAACAAAACAGCATAAAAATTCATTCCCTGTAAGTGGCATAATTCTTTTCCAGTAAGAATGACCTATGTATTTACCAGTTGTGCCAAGGGGCCCAACAATTTGGTCGTTGTTTCATAGTTGAATGGGGACTCACTTTAAATCCTAGGTGTCCTTTCTAAGATGATTTCAGCAGTGTGGTCCAGTTGGTTCTGACGAGATCTGCTAGAACAAATGTTAAATGTTTCACAGTGGAAAGGGTCGCAGATGTGTTTGCATCCTTGGCACATGGAAGAAAGAGAGACACCTATCAACCTCAGTTTTTAAATTAAGAGAGCTCGTTGCTTCTCTTTCTTTCCCTCTTCCACCCTCACATTTTCCCATTGGATCCAGACACCTGCCAGTAGCAGGTGGAAGCATAATATAGACACAGTGTCTGTGCAGGAGTTACGAAGGGACATCAGAAACTTGTGTCTAGCCCTGGATGCCAGACCGGAGAGCTAGTCAGATGATCTCTGCTGCCCACTGCGGGGTCACTTTGCTGCCAGGCACTGGCCCAAGTTCCCTGAGGAAGTTGCCCAACTTATGGTTTTACGAGAAATGCACATCGTGGAGGTGGGGCAGGTGCTCAGGGAGAGTTTAGTGGCTCTAAAGTGAGAGCCGAGAGCTCACACAGGTTGGTTATGTTCTGTCAGATGGAGACATAAATGTTGAATAACTAGGGTGTACACCTGTAACTGATATAATGTATGTTAGCTGTAGTTTTTTTCAAATAAAAATCTAAAAAAAAAAAAAAAAGGAAGGTGAGGCAGCCACATCCTGTGACTAGAAATTGTTCCAGGTGGCACACCTCTATCAGTTTGTAACAGTGACATTCACAAGGCAAGGGGACCAAATTTGGGAGGGGAAATCATTTTGCTTCAATTGGACGATCTGTTTCTTATGTTCTCAGAACATTTTAATCTCACCATAAGATGGTTAAGTCATTTTACACCTGTCGTTTATATGTGTATTGATATCTAGAATAAATATTTTGATTTATCTTTTTCTGGGAAAGCAAAGTTTGGACTGATGTCTACAACATTTGGTTACGAGAGCAGAAAAAGTCAGCAGGGTCTTTTTTTCTGATCACAGTGTTGAAAATTAGTCTTTCACAAAATACGACTTTCCCAAGTTTACTAGTTGATAAATGTTTGTGGAGAAAAGAACCTTTTCTGATACTGACTACTGCCACCAGATTAGTGGGGCTTTAGATTTTTTCTTCTTTAAAGAAATCTAACTTTTATAAACCATTCTATATTCTGTTTTTATTGGAGTCGAACAATGGTGATTTTATTTCTCCCCAGGCTAAGATAAAGGATGTCACAAATAAACTATGTTTTCATTTTAAATAAAAATAGATTCGTTATAGATATTCACTGAAAATCCCAAACATACCTGAAGGAAATATACTCACTTTTGTGGGTAAAATATCAATTGTCATTTGAAAAAAATAAGCAATGTTTTCATTTTTAACTCTCTTGCTACTTCTGGGTTCTGACAGTACAGAAGGAGAAGTTGCAAAATATTGTAAGAAAACTTTGCTCATTTTTTTTTTTTTCAAGCTCCACCCAGATGAGAGGAAAGTCCAATGTCCATTTTGCTTTGGCAGCTCTACCGCAGGTCTCGGTTACTTTCCTACAGCCGCCTCCTCTGCACTCAGCATCGCATCTCCCGTTTCAGTACCTCGTCCTCATCCTGAACCAATTCTTCTGGCCTTTCTGTCGCCATTGGCTCCCCCCATGTGCCATAAAAAAAGGTGTGGGTAACCTCTCTCCCATAATGATACCGAAATAGGCTAGTGATGGTTAGATACTCAATGGATGTGTTAAACTAAACTGTGGTCAAGTAGCCAGCTTTGTGGAACAGCGCAGTTTTGTTTTGGTTTTCTCACGTTTCCTGGGAAGAGGTGTAGAGCGCAGGCCGATGGCACTCCCCATCCCCACCCCCACCCCCCGCGGGAACAACCCTGGATCCTGTCCTCTGGAATACCCTCCCTCCCTTCCTTTTTAGTTTCTCAATACAAGCGCTTCTAAGGGAGGGACTTTACTTACTTGCTTTTGGATCCTCAGTACCTGACGTTAAAGAGTGGCTTTTAAACATACAATTGTTGAATTAACAATGAAATGAATGAATGAGTGAATGAATGAATGAGTGAGCGAGCCCTTATCACTCTTTGAGATAGCTTAGTGTCATGAGAATATTCTCGACTATTTTGCATAGAGACATACTGATGACTGATGTTCTGACAGAAAAATGGCAAACTGCTGTGCTTGCATGTGATTTTATGTAGCTTTCTTGTATAAGGAAGGGGTACAGTGAGGCACTGTGTGCAGTGGTAGTTGTGCTCATTAAAGAAACACAATACAGAAAGGCTTTACGTCCTTGAGAATGGATGACGTGGGCAGTTGAGAATGTCTGCCGTGACTTACCATCTCTAGAGGATGAGAACGCATTTCTTCTGTGTGAAGTAACACATGCTGCAAAGCCTCTTGCTTCATCTTTGACAGACTAAATTAACACATTTTTTTGTGTCTCTTCTACCCTTTCCTGTCCCTCTCACCCCCAAAAGGTGGTTGACAGGTTAACATTGTGGTGTTTGTGACTGGAAAACTAAATGGAAACTCTCTCTCTCTCTCTCTCACGCACACACACACACACACACACACACACACACGACAACACGACAACACTTGGTGGAATTGCTCTTCTGTTCTTTCAGGCTAGTTTCTGGAAAATTCTAATCATGAACACCCCGCCCCCCCCCCCGCCCCCCCCAAAGACTTTAAGAAGAGCAGCACAGTTTTCTGGTTGCTTTCCACGGTAATCAGAGAAGAAATCCAGTTCTCCGTTCCCTTTGGAGTAAAAGTCTTTAGAAGAAAAAGTATTTTCCTTCTAAGCACCTGATCACGTTAAGTTGAATAAGCAGGCGTGCCCCCCCTCCCCTTCCAAGTGCATCAAGTTCTGGCACTGGGGGCTCCCTGCTGCCACTGTGGCATCAATAAGAAAAAATAATTTTCTTCCCAGACAAGATTTGTCAATAGAATATTTTTGTAAATTGTTCATGATGGGTTCACAGTTAAAGGCCAAGTTGTTTCAAGTAGTGACTTCCTCTTAATCTTAGAGATGTGAGATCCTATTTCCTTAAGGTTAAAATCTCGGGGCGGCAAGGTGGGCCAGGGGAGACACCTGGGCCGGAGGGCATGTCCGCACGAGTCAGGCTTTAAGCAGGAGGGACGTACCAGCTTCTTTGGATTTTGACCACGGCTTTGCTCTGCCTGTCGCTGGACACACACTATGCCATAGTATTGTTTGCTTAGTAATTAGGAATGACCAGCAATGACGGTATGACCCACAAATCACGTAAGCAGCACTTTATGCCAGGCATTAGTAGACAAAGCAGTGATGAGGGATGTGTGGCTCCTCCCATGTGGAACGTCTGTGGGTCCCCCGCCGTGGAGGTGCTGCCCCGTGGAGACTCACATGTGTAGGGGTGTCTGAGGAAATGTACAGTGTGTGTTTGATAACCCATCCAGTTTAGTCCTGAGGGCTATTTTACTTACGTTTTCTGTGGAGCTAGTTTGTAAGTTTGCAGTCAACGAAGAATATCTTGGCTGCATATATTTTCCTTAAAATGTATGTCATTACACGAAACCCTTGCCTGTAGACATATGACCATTTCTTTCAGATAGAGTCATTGACCTGGCATTTCTGTGTCAAAAACTAGGAACATTTTGGGTCTTTATCTGCATACTTCCAACGGGCTTCTCAGAAAGTCTTTCTTGCCTATGCTTTCCCTGGCAGGGTATGTGGGTCTCCTTTCACATACATTTACCAGAGTTCAATTTCATTGTTTCCAAACGGTGCTAATTTTATAGGTACAGCTGGTAGTTCTCAAAACCTCAATTTTGATTTTTATTGTGTTTTCTTCACTTGTTTATCATCATTTGCATTTCTTCGTCTGTGAATTGTGTTCACACGCTCTGTACATTTATCTTTGTGCAGCTGTGCTGAGCGAGTCAAAATTTTGATATAAAGCTATATGGACGAGGAGAGAAAATATACTGTATATATTCTGAGTTGATACCATTGTTAAAATCTGAACAATGAGTAAAGGTGACCAGGATGTCAGCTGTGACATAGTCTAGATGAGAAGCCATTTGTGCTTCTGTCAGTTTTTCTCTTTGAAAAAGTCTCAACTATTGGTTTCTGGAATGTTCAAGGGAGATTTGTGAGGCCATCATGAAAGCCAGTCTCTACCCTCCCAGGAGGAGGTCCCCCTAGGAAATCCAGGTGACTTTGGTAGTAAGTCTTTGAACCTCATTGTTCTCTCCAGCAGAGACCCTGCCACCAGCACAGCGACTCAAAATCACCATATCTAGCACTAGGGTTCTTCATTTTTTGCTTCACCCCCAAACTTCCACCCCTAACCACATGCCTGTCTGCTAACTTTCTCAGCAGCCTTGTGAGAACAATATTCTCAGTAAGGTCCCTTTTCAATCCCTTTTACAAGAAAATTGCACAATCTGGGTTGAAAGATATATTAGTAAGTTCAACCACATACAATCACTGGTTGAATATTTTCTAAAGGCCACTTTTTAAAAAGAAAAGCCTAGTTTAGTGGTAAATAGCTAAAATTATTTGAAATTTGTGGCTTCAGGATCTCCTACAATGTGACCGGTCGCTCTCAACCAATTTAGTCTCAGCACTCCTTCTTAAACATTCTTTAAAAATAAAATAAACTCCATTCTTAAACATAATTATGGGCCCTGAAGAGTTTTTCTTCATGTGAGTTATGTCTATATTTACCATAATGAAAAAAACCGAGAATTTAAAACTACTTACTATTAACTTATTAATAATACACCCAATACATTAATATAAATAGCACTTTTATGAAAAATAACCACATATTTCAAAACAAAGATTTAATATCAATCGTGGCACTGTTTTACATTTATAGAAATCTGTACTGAATGTCTGTCTTAGTAGAAGACAGCTGAATTATCATATCTGCTTTTACATTCTATCTGTTGCGATATCATGTCATGTAACTTCTGGAAACATCCATTTTCTACTAATGAGAGAGAAAATGCAAATAATATCTTAGTATTATTGTTAAAATCATTTTGACCTTGAAAGTTTCTTGGGGAATCCCTTGAGTCTCCAGAACACATTTTTAGAACCATTGACTTAAGCCAACTGGATAAAATTCTTTCCCTTCCATAAGCAACAAAGAACAGGCCTAGATCTTCTTCCATATAACAATATTTCAAGTATTTGAATGTATATCTTGTATTCTGACTTATGCTATTTCTTCTTAGGAAAAAAAATCCTACATTTTCTTAAGTTTTCTGTATTTGGTGTGCCGTTTTGCACCCCTTCTGGTTAGCCTCTTCTGAATATCCCTGGCTTTCCATTCCATTTTCATATGTCGTGTGCTGCACTGGACACAGTAATTCAGGGATCTGGTATCTTGACTCAGCAAACATTTTTCTTCCAAAGAATGGCAGTTGAGAAGTTACCATGTCCAACTGGTTGGCGAGCTTTCCATATTGTGTTAAACACTAGCAATCTCAGAGTCAAGTTCAGATAATGTGTTTCTTGGTTATTTTAATAATAGCAATAAAAATAATCGTTGAAATTGCTGATAATGTTGAACACCTGAAATATGCTAGATGCTATATTTAATGCCTCCATTCAGTCACTCATCTAATTCTCACAATGATCCTGCACGTACAAGTACATATGTTTATTATCTCCATCTTATAGATAAAGAGGGTAAGTCATCAAAAAATTAGGTAAGTTGTTTAAGGTTACATAGCTGATAGGAAGCAGAGCCAAGATTGATTTCAGAGTCATTTTGACTGGGACTTTTCTGGGAGCTGTGTGTTTAGATAAATATATAAAAACATAAACAAGACTACATTAGCATAAATATAAATATCCATATATATTTTAAACTGGAATGTCATAGGTAGGAGTGGTTTATTTGGTGGCAATGAGAGGAATGGAAGAGGATAGGATGGAGAGAGAGCGAGAAGAAAGGAAAAAGTAATTATGAAGACTGAGAAAGCTGCAGAGCGCCCTGCCCTCCTTCTGGATGCTTCTGCCTTTTGTCAGCTTCAGACCCACCAGGGACTTTGCACACGCTGAACAGTCCCACTCTTCTTTTTCAGAACAGCCTTACAGAAACCTTAGCTCTCTGACAAGTGTGTTTCTGCACTTTTAACATGTCTGCCTCTGCCACTGCCTCGTCTAGATGGTTTCATAGCAGTTATGAAAATCATGGTTTCTCCTTTAGTTTCCAGGACTTCATGTCAAACCCTCATTCTAGAGTAAGCATTCTCACTGTGCGGTTGCTGTAACTGTGCCCAGTGTCCATTGTCCAAGTGTGGGAGGGAGGGGCTGAGTCACCCGAGCGCCAACCACGGGGCATCAGAGCATCTGGGTCTCACTTCCCAGGTCTGTGCACTTAGAAAAGGCAACACGCTCCGAGTCTGTAATCACTCGGCTGTTCAACAGAGACGTCGTCCTGACACAATTACACGGCAGGCAGGAGTGAACTCATGACGACATCTTCTGTGTAGCTCTGAATTCCCTAGACCTGAGCCCTGCTGGGTGCACCTGCTCCCTCAATACCTGGCGGAATATCATTCTTTTCAGTCCATTAACGGAGCCAAACCAACTGGCCGTGGTAACCATTTGAATCATAAAGGTCTGTGACTTTTTATCTCTCCTTGAAAAATTGCGTTGTGAGGAACACTTTGAGCAATGAGGTTCCTTTATCTAATTAAATAAGCGCAAACTTCTTGGGACGGCATAAAAGGGCCCAGATGACTTTGTGGCAGTAGGAGGAAACGCTTTTGACTCTGAGTCATCTGAGGACCTGGCGAGTTTCTGTAAACAGCTGAAGGAGACTTTCGTTAGAAGCCTGGTCTAGCAGATAACAACCTTCCTGGACTCTGGCGACCTGTAGCCTCCCTCTGAATCCAGAACCGACCTGGTGGCCTTAGTAGATAGTACACATTACAAGATGGTTGTGGATGGTTAAGAATGCAGACTTTAATGATTAGACTTCCTGGCTTTCAGTCTCAGCTCTGTCGCTTCTCGTATTTCTTTGGGGAAGTTGCTTGACCTGCGTGTGCCTGATTTTTCTCATCTGTAAACGGTGATAATTTGAGTACCTACCTCACAGGTACTAAAGAATAAATGAGTGGCACATATGTTAGCAATTATTATTATCATCACTGTACTATTATTCTTTCTATCATTATTCCTTTATGCATGACCTCACGTTACCTGCCTCCCAGCAGAGGAGGAAACACAAACAAAAGAATTTTTCTGTAGTAATAATAACAGTAAACACTTTCAATACTGTGGAACTAAACTCCCTTCCATCCCCCACACGCCTTTAGGTCATCCAAGGAGAAATATGTCAAATGGGAAGAATATACGGGGTGAACAAGAAGGGAAATAATATTTAAGGCAGTGTCTATTATAATTTTTGTATATCCATATGAGCATATATGTTTTAGGAAGATTGGTCTGTGGACAGTTAAGGTGAGAGTGTGGGTTTTTATTTTGTTTCCTTCAGAGAGTGTCTGGCCAGCTGTGAGAAAAAAGGAACAGACACTCTTCCCACATCTGAAAGGGAAGTGTACCAAAACGGGAAAACATTTGCTCAAAATGGCTGTGAGACATGAATTCTGCTGTCCCTGTGAAGTGTTTGACAGCGAAAAAAGTTACTTGGTTGGTAAGAAGAGATGGAAAGATGCTGTGTGTAGACTAACCACGTTACCCGCTCTTTCTGAGACCAGGTTTCAGAGGATGCGCTGTTCCTTTGGACCCTTAGGTGACCTCATGGGGACCCAGCATAGAAACTGCTTCCCTGTAGAAAGCAGCTGGGTTCTTTTCTGCTTTGTCAGCTGATCACTTGTAAGCGTCATGTTACTTGATGATAAACTCAAGTAGAATGGCCTTGAATGATAGTTAGTGAATGCTTTTGGAAAGTTTGGAAATTCCATCTGAGAGATGCCAGGAGCTGCTTGCAGCTCTTCTCAGAAGTTTACCTTAGGGTTGTGTGTGTGATGCTCTGGGACAGGCTATTCAGACAGAATACACAGTCTCTCTCTGAGGCTCCATGACCCCGAGAGTCACCGGAATGTGAGTCATGGACTTGTTTTCCCACTGCCCGCACCTCCCTGTGTGTGCCTCAGCGAGTCTAACCCTGGAGCAAACGCTCCCTCAGTTCTCTTCACCTGACTTCATGACACTCACACATCAACAATGGTTTATGACAAGGAGAGAGAGAAAACTGCTGTCTTTATCCTCTTCGGGCTGAGTTCTGGGGGCTTCTGATGGAGAATTCAAGTCTTCCAATTTGGAGAGAATCTTCTGAATCTGAATGGAATGGAAGGTGGTCCAAGGAGGACAGTTTTGGAACATTCCTACAGCCTTTTAGAGCAGTTTCATAAAGCATTTGAATATCACATTTTCTAGAGGAATACATCTTATTATTTAGTATCATTTTGAAGGGTGTGTTTTAGCATCAAAATGCTCCAAAGAAGGAAAGCTAGGCGTGTGTGTGTGTGTGTGTGTGTGTGTGTGTGTGTGTGTGTTTGTGTGTGTGTGTCCAGCTGGAGACAGAGAGGGAGGAAGCGGGAGAGTCAGCTCCCCAGGGAACAATGCAGAGCAGTTGTCAATGGCGGACCCAATGGCTGTTTGTGAATGGCGGACCCAATGGCTGTTTGTCAATGGTGGACCCAATGGCTGTTTGTCAATGGTGGACCCAATGGCTGTTTGTCAATGGTGGACCCAATGGCTATTTGTCAATGGTGGACCCAATGGCTGTTTGTCAATGGCGGACCCAATGGCTGTTTTTCGATGGTGGACCCAATGGCTGTTTGTCAATGGCGGACCCAATGGCTGTTTGTCAATGGTGGACCCAATGGCTGTTTGTCAATGGCGGACCCAATGGCTGTTTGTGAATGGCGGACCCAATGGCTGTTTGTCAATGGTGGACCCAATGGCTGTTTGTGAATGGTGGACCCAATGGCTGTTTGTGAATGGTGGACCCAATGGCTGTCTCAGCCAGTCCTACCTCAAGGTAACTGGGACAATTCTGATGCTATTTCATCCTGATCTCTCCACACTCCTGTGTGTCTCCAAGAACAGATAAACTCGGAACCCAGTACATGTCCCTCTTCCTTGCTTCGTCACCTCTGACCAGCAAACACAACAGAAACATTCCAGTTTGTTCAATACAGTGTGTGGCAAGAAGTGCCATGGCCCAGACAAAGGAACATATTTGGCAAAGTGTTGGAAAGTAAATTTGAATTCACACATTAAGGTTAAAATGAGAATATGGAAAAATGGAAGGGACTCTCTTCCCAGTCCTGGGAAGACACCTCGAGCCCATGCACTGTTTCTATTGTCGTGAGTGTATCTTCACCCACACAGGGCAGCTCTTTTCTTTCAGTCCGCTCAAACAGTCTGCTTGACAGTTCAAGATGTAAGGAGACTGTGGGCATCTACACATAGAGGTTTGAACAACAGAAGTAGTCAGACAGGTGTGTCTGGAATAGTGTGTGTGTGTGTGTGTGTGTGTGTGTGTGTTGTGCAGGAGGGAGAGGGAAGCCACAAGGGAGAGATTCTTTTGGTGATCATAGTGGCCCCAAAACAGATTGTCTGGATTTAACAGATCTTTTCTGGGTCAAAACTTTATAGAAACTATTTGTAAGACTGATCTCTTATAAAGAGATAGAAGTAATTTAAAGCATTTGCGAGACATGTCTAGATGTCGAAGTGAATGTAAAACTAAAGGGTCTGTTAATCTATTAACCGAGTTTAAGATGTGACATAAGAGAAGCCTTTAAATAAGCAGAGGGTCAGAACAGAGCTGGTGGTGAGCAGATTATATTCTGCCTTAGTAAGGCCTAATATATTCCACGAACAAAATTATCTTAACACTATTTTCATTTTTTTTTTCCTATTTTTTAAAAATTTATTGGGGTGACAGTTGTTAGTAAAATTACATAGATTTCAGGTGTACAATTCTGTATTGTATCATCTATAAATCCCATTGTGTGTTCACCACCCAGAGTATCTTAACACTATTTTCAAGATAGGCTATGACTGCTGCTACCATGGATATACTTTTTCAAATAGGAGATTCATTTTTCATTGTCTTTGTAAATGAAAGGCAGCCTTGCTTGAGTACAGATGACTGCAAGAAGCCTCAAGGGTGGTCCTTGAAGTTTACAGGATCAGTCAGCTTTGTATTCAGCTGGCAAACGAAATACAATGTAGTTACTAGTGCTTCACATAAAGAGCTGCCCAACTAGACATCTAGGGGAATGTAACTCATGATGGGCACAGACATATGGACGTTGTAAGCAGCCCAACCTCTTCTCACGTGTCTTTCCCACCATCATACTCCATAGACTTTTGTCCTTGTGTCGCCATCTCACGTCTCTTGATGGCTGCTGTACACCCATACCTTTCATCTGTATTCCAGCAAGAAGAGAGGGAAGGGCAAAGTGGCAAGAGATTTTTCCTAGTGAGCTTTGTCTTTTCTCTTTTTGTTGTTGCAAGAAAAAGAGATGAAAACCTTCCCCAGAGACTTTGTCTACACTTATTAGCTGGAAATACATCATATGGCCCCTCAGGACTTTAGGGAGTGGGAGAGAGACCCTTTGAAAGAAAACAGTCTAGTTTTCCAGCCTCTACTGCTGAGTTAAAAAAGAAATAATGGGATTATGAAAAGTTTTTGAATATTTATTGTGTCTGCTCGTTGCCATAGCTGGTCGTCACTTCATATGATTGAATCTCTATGAGGGCATTTTGTCTGACAAGCTTCCCAATGTACAGAGATCAAAGAAAAATAGTAAGTTTGCCTCAGATGGGAATAAGTCTATCTTTCAATAAGTGGTGATGTAAGATGCTGACTTCTTTGGCCAAATGAGTCTGGAAAGCCAAGATTTTGGCTTGGTTGCATTGTTGATGGACCACAAAGGGTGGGGCATTCATTCATTCATTCATTCATTCACTCATTCTAGCTGTTACTAACTGCAAAGCGGTGAACTCCACACTGGGGAGAGCTCAGAAAAGAAAAAGTCACAGTCTCTGCCCTGAAAATATGTTTCCTCTATTCGTAGGATAAGACATGTACACATGCATGAAACCAGCAATTCACAATGTGCCACAGACATGTAGAAAAAAGATATCGATGAAAGCTGGAATGTTGAGAGAAATATTCAGGTAGTTGGTAGAATTGAAAGCCTGAGATTTGGACAACACATAGTTTCTGTATCAGGCATGTTAGGCAGGCACACGGCATGAGAACATATGGGAATAAAAATAAACAAGGGGTGAGTGAGGGAACAGGCACTATATTTGTTTGCAGAGTAAGTGAGCGAATATTAGAAAACTAAATAGGAATTTAGCTGGTTGCTAATCCTGAATGCAGAAGGCAGAGTTACAATGTGCTCTAATAACAGTGGGGTATTGCTAGAGTACTCAGGATGGCATGACGGAAAGAGACATTGGATTCAAAGCAGAAATGGTGGAAGAACGTTCCAGGTACTCAAATCCAAGGTTCAAACAGAGTGTGTTAAGTTATAAAAACAAATGCACAGAGTGACATGATAGCAAAAATAATGTCATTGAATTTAGGGTTTTAAAGACCATCTAGGCGTTAGCTAGATGAAGAAGGGGGGAGGGCATAACACGCAAAAAAGTGGACGGCATTAAGATGTCTGCGGTATGGGCCTGCGTACAGATTGCTTTAATTTTGCCAGACACCTTCCACACCACTGCTCTGCACAGACAGGATTTAGATGAAGATCAGCCTGCCGGAGGATACACGGGGCCCTTGCATTCAGCAAGTCAATACCAAATGAGGATAATAATTCCAACTGCATGGTTTGGAGGAAAGACAAATGATCAAGGTGAAGGGGAGAGTGAGTGGAAAGGCATTCCTAGGTAGGTTCTGCAGCAGGAAAGGTGATTGGAAAAGGGAAGAGAGAAATACGGCCGCAGTTAAAATGTGCTCCAGAAGACGTCTAGGACATTTTCAGGTTAGGTGAGAAGGGTACAGGAGAGTGAAAGTAAAGGAGCTGAGACAACTGAGACTGGATTCTAGAGGAGGGTGATCCACATGGGGCCACAGAGATTTCAGACTCCGCTCGGTGGACGTGTTAGCCTTTCAGAACTGGTGAATCCATTCTCTGTATGGAAGAATTCGAGCCCTTTGGTGAGCAGGTATATATTGAAGGGAAATAAAGAGAGTTGAACAAAAGCCTGCCCTCCATCCATATTGCAAGCAGCAAGACCACCTGAGGGCTATCATCCATTTAGCTAGAAGGTATTTTCATATTCACAGTAGGTGACACGTGACATAGAGGCTGAAACATGTGAAATCGATAACGTTTGCTCCCTGTTGACTTATGAAACACCATTTTATATGATGCAGCATAATATTCGGCCCTCATTTCAAAGGAATGACTTCAGTGCAAATCGCATGGGTGATAGTGTACCCACAGCAAGGCCACTGGGCCAAAATTACAAAGAAAAAACTAAATGGTTGCATAGAAACCACAGAAAATGATCACACCTATTTTCAAATTGTGGCAGATTTTAGAGCATGTTTGGAAATGACTAAATCTTCACGTTGTTTCCTCTGCCACCAATTTCCTATGCAAGGTTCTGTCTCTCTGACTGGTCATGCTCTCCGGGTCACCTGCCAGCTCTTCTGGTGTCCGCCCCGCCCACCTGTACCCACGTCCATCTTTCATGCATTCTGTCCCCTTTCCTGCATGGCGTGGGCCTCCCCACTGCCAAATCTGCTGCGCATTCATAGAACTAGATTTTTTCTTTCTAAACCTTGAGAACCTTCATTCTTCACCTTCCTGCGTCTTACACGTGATGCCAATTGTAAATGACTTGCTCTGTTTTATAGCTGAAGGGTAGCCTTTTCGTTTCTGATACTATTAATGATTATATGCTTAGAAAAGAAGTTAACTCCTTTGATCGGCTAAGAACTAATATGACGACTTAGTAAGTCTACCTATAAAGGCTTCACGGAGGTAGGGAGTGGGAAGATAATTGAATTGTTTGATCAGGATTTTTTTAAATTATAAAGTCAGAGACATAAGTTTACTTCTTTTGAAAGAAATTATGTAATTAAGATTTAAAAGCTTAATATTTCTTTTAAAATATTTTCCTTCACGTTAAAGTTTTCACATGATCTGCATGCCATGTTTTAACCTTCGCCAACATTCCACTGCTGAATCCTTCACATGTGGAAACAAAGGACGTGGTTAACACCTGACTTGCCAGGCCAGGGTCTAATCCAGAGCCCCTGCCTGTCTCTCTGGGACCCCACCTCTCCCGGAGAGAAACCTAGTTCTTGTACAAAGAGATACAATGGAGAACATTTTACAAATCAGGTTATATTTTAACTCAACTAGTAACCTAGTGTTTGAGGTATAAAGTCTGGTGAATGCTGGGATCGTTTTTTCCAAACTGCTCTTCACCATCTTTCTCCACACTCTCAATTGCGTTTGTAAAGGGAATGAATTCCAATCAGGTATTTCTTTGCCATCCCTCAAAGGACCTTAGTAAAGAAAAACTAATATATGCTCCCCTTTTATGTTTCCCATTGTGAGCCTCTTAATTCATAAACGTAAAAACAAGTGCTGTTTTTTTTTTTTATGTCAAATGAAGCCTAAAAGTATTATTAGATTCTGATTTGAATTCATTTTTATACTTATCTCAGTTTTGATAGTGGTATAGACATAATACTTTTTGGCTTCATTCAGCAAATGCAAATTAGGTCACAAGTGAAATGCACGCCTGGCATAGCTAGGCTAGCCCACATGGCAGACAGCCTTAAATATTAAATAGGAAAATTTCTATTGTTGATTTCTCTTAGAATTTTTAAGGAAAGACACTGGAAGCCAAAATCTCTAACAACATTTTAAGAATAATAATTTATTATTGTTATATGACCCTATTAGGTATAAAAATCATATTCAACTTCCTAAATGGTAAATGTGATCAGTTTGGGGGTTAAAGATTGGTAGTAAAAAGAAACACCATTGAAGAAAAACATAGAAAAAGGAACATGAGATAGCTTTGAACACATCCAATATATAATATGAAAGCAAAGACTTAAAAAGAACTTTTAAAAATTCCCTAATGGCTTTAGTATGTAATAAACTCCAGAAATATTTACATGATGTTTTTTATCTAGAACTTTCTTCCCATAGATTCCAAACAATTTATAAACAATTTTGAGAGAAATGATTTTAATGACAGTGCAATTAAATAAGTAAGGACCTTCTCTCTCCTCTAGATCTCTATCTAGTTACTCTTCTATCTCTCTTTCTTCTCCTTCAAAGAGTTTTTAAAGATTTTTTTTTCTGGCCCTATAGTCCACACTCTCTCACTGCTTGTTCACTTACCTGCCTACTGTTTTCTGACTTCTTCCCCAATAGCTATTGACAGTACTTGCACAGCTACTCGGTATCACAACCTTGACCCCCACCTTCTAAACGATGAAATCCAGTGGACCAAGCTTGAGCATGTCCTGTGCGTCTCCTCTTGGAGACATTTGTCATTCTGGACGCCTGACTTCGTTTTGCAGCTCTTTCCTCCCTAGTGTTCATGAACCGTGACACCACCTTCTCTAGGTCGTTGTCTTATTTACTTCAGTTGTCTGACTCCTCTTTTGCTGAAAGCCCCTTAAATGTTGGTGTGGGCACCTTTCCAGGTGATATCACTCAGTCCCGTTGCTTAATTTGTCTTCTGCAAGTTGGTGCCACCTCCCTCTCCAGCTTTGCTGACTCTGTCCAGATATGTACCAGGCATCTCCAGCTGGTATCCCATGGCGTCTCAGACTGAGCATTCCCGAAACTGAGCTCAAAATCTGCTTCTATTCACCTGTTCATGCTCACAGTCTCTGAACCACTGAATTCTATCTGCTTCCACACAGTAGCCCAAGCCAGGACCTTCGAACCCATTCTGAATTTCTCCATTTCCCCTAACTCAGTTATGAAACATTTCTGGCTATAGTTTTCATCTCTCTTGAACTACTCCTTTCTGTTTCCACTGCCACCCTTTCATTCAGGCCACTTGGGCTCCCACAGCAGCCTCTGAGGCTGTCGTCCCCGCACCTCTGTATTTTTCTTGCTAAGGAAACCTTCATTTTTAAAGAGAAATGTATTTTATATTTAATTCTTTAGTCCTGTAGTGACTTCACGTTCAAGGAGATCTAGGTGTTTCCATGTGACCTAAACTCAGGTCGCGATTAGTCCAAGTGAGTCGAGGCGGCAGGAGTCCCTCTGACAGAGGTGCAGTGTAGACCGATGAAAAGCAAAAGGGGTTTGGAAAAACTGTGTCCTCTGTCTTTACAAAGAAACGGAAAGGAAAGAGGCCCCTTTCCTGTACGGCATGAGAATGTCATGAGAATGCTTGGTATGTTATGAGAAGATGACACCTCGTCATTTTGAGAGCTTGAGGGCACCTAGGTCCAGACCCTGGCATGTCAGAGAAAGAATGTGGAAGGAACCTGGGCTCTGAGGCACTACTGAGCCACTGAATTAACCCTTTTTGGTGGAATAATAAATTCCTTGGTGTTTATTCTGTTGGAGTTTTTTTTTTTCTCTCTCTTAGTTGCAATTGAACGTATTACTAGCATTTTGCGGTCTTCTACCCTGTATCCTGATCTTGCGTCCCTGACCACGCATGTGTCTGCACAACTCAAATGGGATTTCCCAGCTGCCCAAACCTCATCCAAATTCCTGCTGCCGGCGGATAATGTTCCAAGTCCTCATTGTGTAATAGGACATACTTCTGACACCACGTTTCCCTTCCAGGCGCATTTCAAGCCCCTTCCTCCCATTCAGCTTGCTTCCCAGCCATGGAGAACAACTGCGTTCTCCGCTCTGGGCCACACTGTTCTCTTTCTTGAAAAGACTCATCTTCTTTTTCTGCCTGATGCCGACGTGTCCTTCTCAACTTCGATGGTACTTTTTTCAGGAGTCTCTTATAAGGAATATTATCTCTTAGGAAAATAAAGAAAATGTGATAAAAGATAATAGAATAATACACTCTCAGAGTATATTAGACTTTCCCCCAGAAATATGGTAGAAAACGTGTTTTGATTTGTGGATTTTTTTCTTTTTTTTTCTTTTCACTTTGCTGGTATTTTTTAAAAAGCAAAGCCAAATTTAAGAAGTTTGAAGTCTTGAGGTGTTCATAATGTACTGCTCTCCAAACATTGCTGTAATTAAATGATGTTTACACTATGGGTGAGTCATGTATACATATGAGGACCAAACACTCTAAAACAAACATTTAAAATGGATTAGTAGACTTTTGTATATTCATTTGGTATGCTATAAAGTAGCAATTAAAACGTTTATTTTTGAAAAAAATAATAGTTATACACTTTCAACTTAATCCAGACTTTTCTTCCTAAACTAGAGACCTTTGTTTCCCTGCATTTGCTTGCTCCATATATTCAGTAGCAGGGACACCACCTCTTTTCAGTGCATCTGGAGCAGAAGGTCCCTCGCTTCCCTTAGATAATGGATGCTATCGACACCCACACGTTGTGAGTGAATTTTCCATAAAGATGTTTAAGAATGAACATACAACCAATGAGTAGAGATTTTATAAAGCAATTTCATGTATGAGGTAATGGTTAGATAAGCTTTATTATCTCTTCCATCATGACCTTTCGTGATGGCACCAGGAATACAATTGTCTTTTCAGTAATGGCTGTTTACACCATCTTCGTTTTGACGGTGTGATGACTGGGCCATGACTGCAAACGTGTATCAGATGGGCTTTGAACAGGCCCTGATCTCAAAAATATTCTGTTTGAAAATGAAAGAAAAATTACATCATCTTTCTCTGAACTATAAATACAGAATTTGTAAAAAATAACCTTACATTTGGGAATAATTTCAGATTGAGAGAACAATTGCAAAGAGACTTCCCATTTTTTCTTCACTCAGCTTCCTCTAATGTTAACATTTACATAACCACAGTGCTTTTGGCAAAACTAAGAAGCAATTATCGAGAAGTCGCCAGTTTTTCCACCCATGTACTTTTGCTGCTACAGCAGCTAATCCAAGATACCACGTTGCATTTATTCGTGATGTCTCCTTAGTCCCCTCTGATCTGGGACAGATTTTTCTGTCTTTGTTTTTTCATGATCATAAAACTTCACAAGAGTTACTGGTCAGATATGCGGTAGAATGTTTTTGCATTTGGATTTCAAATGTACAAATTGAATTCTGATGCTCTTTCTTCAATGTAGAGGCCAATCCTAAGTAATTTTCAAGATAATTTTTTTATTAAGTTTATTTTAGGACTGAGTAATTTACAATATAATCACTAACATGCTGTCATTTAATTTTCACCATGGTATTGAAGCTTGAAGATCTGTGGTCCCTAATTATGCATGTTCCACTCAATTATACTGTCAGACAGTGTTTTCTCCTTACCTACATTGCCCTGATTCCCCTCTTTGAAATTCACGTATAGATTCCCTTCCTCAAATATTCGTGAATACAGACTGCCTTTCAGAAACTCCTACTCAAAATTTGCAATAGCCTTTCTGCAGGTGGTCATGTCTACTTCCAATCTGCAGCCCTGGCGACAACCAAGGCTGTCGCTTCTGTGGCATGCTTGCTACCTGCCTGCCTCTTTACATGGCTCTCACCTTCAGCACACCAGCGCAAGACAGTTTTCAGATCAGAAGGTAAATCTCATTCTTAAGGTCTGATTCAGGTAGTAAGTGGTGAGAAGCAGAGTTCTGACCGGAGCCTTGGGCCGGGGGCCTGGGGGGCCGGGGGACCATGCACCTCGTCTGGATGACTTCCCAGTCAGAGGTAATTTGCATGTCCTGCCCAGCCCCTCCCAGGACTGGAGTGACAGAAATAGTCATCTGGAAGAGATATTTGATTGGGAGATACATGGAGGCGTAACTGGGAGGGGAATTATCAATGTTAGTCAAAAATGTGTGAGAGGGGCAGGTGCCACGTAAAGGGGGCCTTTTTATCCAAGCTCCTCCGTGTCCTAGTGGTAGTGTATAGTGAGGGCTTAATCAATGTCAACAATTGTCACCACCTCTATGGTTATGACTGCTGCTGTTACTACAGTGGGCGGCTCTCTGAGTGATTTCAAGTATTTTCTTATTTTCTTCTTTTATAAGGAAAAGACATTTTAAAAAGACATTGCTATCAGTTCTAAGATACTCAGGGGGGCAACTGTTTTAATTTATTATAAATGTGTCAGCATATGTTTAAGCGTTCACAAATTGAAACTATTGTATCACAGGATCCTTCCTTTCTAAAGACATATCTGTGTTTCTTTTAGATTTCTTTGACTCATTGTATCTAAGCCAATTAGGAACAAAATATAGAAATTAAATGTAGTTTTAAGTAAGTTTCTCTCAGGCACATACAACCAGTATTAATTTTCTAATGACAAATACAACAGATTCCTTGTAACAATTTAAATACAGAGATCTATTCATTAGATGGCTACTAATGTCACTATTAATGTTAGTGTAACATGCATATGATTTGCTTCTAGTTTTCCTTCCGCATGCGTGCACCAAAGTATCTATATGTAATTTACCAAAACATTTCATCATACCATATACTGTAAAACGATCCTCCTAGAATTCCCATTCCACATTTGGAGACTAAGCATTGTCCCCTTTATTTGCATAATCCTTTAAAAAAGTTATTAACAGTCAGATAGTATGTGAATTTCACCTACGTTTGATCTGAAGGCCTGATTTCAAGGGTTTGAGGTAAAGAATGATGAACAAATTTTGCAGTCATCCTTGCAAAATATAGAATATTTCTCAGTTCTACTCACTTTATGAATATCATAATTGTTATCTTTCAACATGGAATTAACTTTTGTGAGAAGTAAACCTCTAAATTTTAAAGAAAGTGTAATTTTGTTGTGGTATATGATAGAAAGAAGATCCCAAACTTTCTCACTGAATATACCTCAAATGTAGCTTTATTTCATTATCCACATTTAGCTCTTATTCTTTTAAAAAGTATATGCCAGTGAAACTATCCCATTAACAATAAGAACCTACCTAATTTTAACCTCACCTTCCTCCTCACCAGGAGTAAATGATCATAAAGAGACAAAATAATGAAAAAGAACAAGAAATGTATGTGCTTCTCATAAGATTTCCCATAAGAATTATCTCAGCCCAAATTTGCTCTTTGTTTTAGGACGTGAGATGACCGACATTCTACACCCAGAACTGGATTTCCTTTGTGATAGGTCAGGCATTAAAAGCAAAACAAAACAAAAAAACCAAAAAAACAGTTTCTATCTCTGTAGATTAGGGGAAAATATGTTAATGAATTGATGATTGAAAAACTCGGGGCCCACTTTCCCTGGAAGGTTTTGTTGCTACCAAAGGAAGCCAGGTCTCCCTTTCCCTAATGTCTACTTTGTTTACCCCTGGATCTGAAATGGGCGGGTCGTTTCTGCTGTCACTGCTGGTTTCATTTATAAGGGCAACTAGAGAATATTAGAAGCCTGGTGCCGATGAGCAGAATATTATCCCTGCCTCAGCATGGAGGCTGATAGGCCGATCCATAAAAATTGAGGCTTTCGGTGCTGGATGGGATTAAGGTTCAAAGTAAGTAAAATAAATGGTTGAAATGAGAAACAGAGCAGGACTGAGTCATCTTATTTAGGCCTCTACATGTCCACTCTCCGTTGTTGTTGTTCTTACTGCTTTTATGTCACTTCAGGCAGTCAGGCCAGTTTTAATTCAGTACATGCAGTGTCGTGCTGTGTGTGTGCCCAGGCTGGCACAGGACGCCGTGAGGACCCCGGCCTAAAGAAGCCATGTCCTGAGGTTTTAAACGTGACTACTTTAGCATAGGTGTGACATAAGCCTAGCAGGCTCTTTTTGACTTTTGGGAATCCCTCAGCCAATCAATAAGGGGGAACAGAAAACTGAATATGAAGCCGAAAAGAGGCCAGGCCTTTTTCCATCCAGCTGTGAAAACCTTTCATTGAAACAGATGGTAGATCTGTATCAATCGGCGAGGGGTTCTGAGGTGGTTTTCTGGATGGTTGCCCAGAAGCTGGGTCCTCCAGGCTGTGTGGTGCTGTGTCACCTGCCACGCTTTGGGACTGAGCCCAGGGCAGGCGGCCGTTAGACTGCACGGACAGGGTCACACAGGACAGGTCCCTGACAAGTCCTGTCTTTCTGGGGGCTGGCATCTTTGTTGTCACTCACAAGCCTTGCTTTTGATAATGTTTCTTCCAAGCCCCCCCTGCCCCCCAGGGATGAGGGGAAGTGCAAAGGAGGAGGATGAAATTCAGCGCTGAGTGTGATAAGCACGTTCGAGCTCGGGCACACTCAGCCTCGCAGTCTGCGGAAGTCACACGGATCTTTTCCTTCCCTGCCCAGCACAAGTTGCATAATCGTAGAAAAATCAGGCAAAACGCCAGAGTTCAAGACAGTAGACACATAGAGACTCTTACCTAACTCATCATTAAACATTAAATGAGATTTTCATGTGCCAATTAAGTGACTATTTAACTGTCACTGGATTCCAGAATCGCATTAAAATTGTTACCCCTGGTGCCCACTGAGTGATGAGGCACAGGGACAGACCAGTGCCAGCTGCCTGAACACTTCTCCGACCACCTCTGCACTCTGGAAGCGCCCTGCAAGTATCGCTGCATCTAATCTTCATGTCATCCTGTACAGATGCTAGTGTGAGCGTTCTGTCCCCTCAGAAAAAAGCTTGCAAACATTATTTAACCCACACAAGGCCCTCGTTGGCTGAGCTGGGCTGCAAAACCAGGTCAGCTGCAGGGCAGTGCCAAGCCCAGCTCCTATGGCCATAGTTTTGCCTTTCACGCTTCCTTGTATGACATACATATACATATGTATGACAATTCGAACACATAAAAGTGCCCAGAAGAAATGCAATACCATCTTCTGAAATGAGAATTTACACATGGCATATGTTACTATGAGTTTCAAAATTATGTTCTCCAAGTTTTGCTACCGTGGGACCATAGGCACAAACTATATTCAGATTAAAACCAAAAATATCTGTTATTTACGTTCCATGCACTAGGCGTTGTGTAGGATACAAGGGACGCTGCCTTTAAGAAACACGAATGGGATTAATGCCCAAAAGTGATCGTTGTGAGGATGGTGATGGCAGTGATGACAAGTATGACCGTCCACTGGGTCCCACATGAGAAGTACTCAGTGCTCCTTACTGCCTAAGTGCTTCCCAAGCATTGTCTTATTTAATAGCCACAACAGCCCTCTGTGTAGATGTTATAGATTAAGTGAAAAGGAATTAATGTTCAGAGAGGATTTGTCATTTTTCCAAGGTCACACACTACAGAGCGGCAATGGAGTGATTCAAACCCTTGTGTGCTGTTTCCAGAGTCTGTGATCTTAACTGGACCACTCCATGTAGGAAGAAAACAAAGACGATAAGTCAGTCTGTGACATGCGTCCCCATGAGTGGGGCACATGGTTACTATTCCAAATGTTTCAAGGCCCTGGTGGCCTGAGGAGACCAGGAAAACTGTCAGGAAGTTGGAATTTGAACCAAGTCTTGAGGATGGCTATGATTCAGGATCAGTAAAAGAGGGAAAGACATCGGCTAATGTCCAAGCGAAAGGGAGAGAGCGGACATGCACCGAAACCTAACGCGCTTACAGTCATGGCATTTGAACTGGCTTTGAAACGAAATATGGGATTTCATTTAAGCATGTTGATAACGTTTTTGGAAAGGCGGTTTGGAGATGGATTGTGAAAAGCTTTTGAATAACCATAGTAAAGATTTTGGAATCTCCTACTAAGACATCTTAACAAGAGAGCAACATAGCACATTTTAAAGGTAAAAGAATCTGGAAGGGAGGGAGGAAGCTGCAGTTTAGAAGCTGAGGATAAAAGGTGACATAGGACATGGTTAAGGGGTAAAGGCAGCAGAGAGGAAAAAGCCCAGAGCCCAGACGTTAGACACTCAGGGACTATGTACTGACGCTCAAGAGCAAGACGCGACATGGGTGCCCTGGGTCCTCTCCTCCCGGGAGGCGGCCCCACACGGCTCGTGCGGGGTCAGAGGCTTTGCATGTGGTAGACCTGGGGTTGAGTTTTGCCCTGTGACTCATTCTGATCGGAGCAATTTATTTAAACTGCCATGCGTTCACGGCCTCGTTTATAAAATAAGGATGATAATGCGTGTCACATAGAGATATCCTGAGCATTCAAAATATGGTCCTTTTTTACTCAAGATAGAGGAAAACTGTTCTGACATAAAAAGGCATGAAAAACCAACTATGACACTTTCCACAGCCATTCAATACAAAGTCATCTCCCTAACCTTTCCCAGGATTCATAACTGATGGGTGTTAATGAATTATTTGAATATGTCCTATATCCTGAAGCAATTATTTTTAGTGAAAACAGAAGGCAGTTGGTAGAAATACTCTGCATGGACAATTGTTACTGACTGGGGGGCTGGGGCGTGTCAGCTCAGGCGCCAAGGGGGCAAAATGAGCCTCCACATTTGTTTCCAGACACCAGCTTTCATGAGCCGTGGGGTGTGGTGTAAGGAAGTTACTCGCCTTGCTTAGCTCAGGACTCTTGCTTGCAAAGCTGAGATGCGGTGTGGCCCAGTGGTAGGTGGTGTTTGTAAGTGAGGCTCAAGGACTCTGCCCAAGTGGGAAGTAGCTTTGCCTCAATTGATTGGCCCCCTGATAACCTCGAGGTAAGAGAAATGTGCATCGTCTTTACCAGGAGGCACATCTATCCTGCTTTTCTTCTCCACAATGTGACCAGTTTTCTCCAGGTTTCATTATGTCACTAATGAATCCCATGGCCTTGTCGGCCGAAGGCAGGGCAGGCAACTTGCTGTGTCATCAAAGGTGAGACTGGCTTTCACTTCAGTCTCATGAAAACAGCGCTGCCCAGGGCTTCGCCGCTGAAGGCCCTCCTCTCATCGCCAGCCTTACTTCTGAAACGTGTTTTCATTGCAACCAAAAGAAACGAGCCCGAAGCTAATTTTTTTTTTTTTTTTTTTTTTTTTGGTAGCAGTGCAATGTCGAATCAGACCGCTTCGGTGCAAACTGGAGAAGTTGTGGCTTGACCCCAGATAGGGCTGGCTGTGCTGCTGCTATGGCAACGCACTGCACCACCGGGAGGCTGGGGGCCTAACCGCATGCCCGCACCTCTTCCTTTCCTCTAAAGGCAGAAAAACAGAAGTGCAGCGAAGAGAAGCCACAAAGGCGGCAGAGACACTGCTGGTGGCTCCGAGCTGTGCAAGCAGCAACACATTCAAAACCTCCTCTAGCTGAAAGTGCAGCTTTTCCCATTAGGCCCAGGTTCCTTTCATGATTCTGAGAGTAAATCAAGTGTTTCTGGTCTGAGTTTTCATTAAGAGGAAATGAGACAAGGCGAGTAGGCCCTGGGTCAGCCCTCGCTCTTTTCACAGCTTCTGTGGACATCTGACCCATCCCGTCTGTGACATGGGACCCTAGTGGGTTAGGCGGACCCCCTGGGACCTCGCATTTGTTGTCTGTTTCTTTTTTATTGTCTTGTCTGTAGTACACACACACACACACACACACACACACACACACACAACATAATTTAGGTTTCACTCCTGGTTCCTTTAAAGGTGTTTGTGGATGGCACTGTAAGTCCTTCATTACAGAATAGATAAAGGCACCCCCCCCGTTCCCCGCCCCCACACCCCCTTCTGCCCCAAGTGACCCCCACTCACCCACTCACTTCCTCACACCACCTTCTTGTACAGCACACAGGTTCCCTCAGCACCAGCTTCTTCTTTTGTTCTGTTTTAAAGCATCCCGGCATGAGGACAGTAAACCGTTTTCAAAAGTGTTTAGCTGTTCCCTCCTTTGAGGATTTGGGTAAAAATTCTGGAGGACGTCTTCATACCATGGTTGTCAGGAGTCCACTCACATTACCCTGCCCCCCACCCACACATTTTTTTCCCCTAAACAATGAGAATCTACCTCTTTCATAGTCACTGTCCAGCAATTTGCATTTTTTAAAAAATAAGTTTTCACATGTGACTTCCTCTGAATTCCATCCCGATGGTTCATCCGTGACATTTTCTGGCTGTTGAGTCTCAGCTCTCTAGCCTAACTACTGGGTTTAGCATGAAATAGTTTTCCCTCTCGCAGAGTCTGGTTGGATAAGCATGGGTTTTTTACAGTCAGACAGATCGGCGTTTGAAACCAAACTCTTCTGGCTCTGAGCTTTTTTGTCTTGCATAGATTTATTTATTTTTGAACCATGATCTGTGAAAGGAAGATAATGCCATCCACTTTGTAGGGTTTCTGTAATGATTAGATAAAGTAATGTGCGTAATTACTTAGCCTGGGGCCATCACATAGTATCTGCTTATTAAATAGTAAGTATTCTGACAGTACTAGTATGAAAGACACCAATGAAACAGTCTCACCACTGCTGCAAACACCTTTGGAGATCCCTGTGTGTCTTTGATTACATAGTCCCTACCCTGCCCTAGAGGAAGCAAACAGCTACAAATTCTATGCTAAGGGATTAATGCAATTAAAAAGTTCTTGCTATCTTTTAGTATGTAAGTTAGGCATTTACCCTTGATTTAGATAGATGAAAACAGACATTTTCATAAGAAACCAAAAAGACATTATTGTAAGACTTAACCTATTGGGGCAATGTTTTCAAAGAATGGATGCATAAGGCAGTGTCTGCACCTTTGTTCTGAATGCTTGTTCCCATCATAATTACCGTTAGAGCTTTAAGAAAGTTCCAGCACACAGACTCGGCTCACCTCAGATCTCCTGAGTTAGAATTTGCCGAGATGGAGCCCAGAGTGTTGAATCTGATTTAACCTGGGTAATTTTTGTTTTTCATCGCCTGCAGAGCAAGATAAGTACAAACCCTGATTTTGTAGTAATCAGTGTCATCAGTACTGCGTATTCTTTCTCTCTCTCACACCCTCTCGCTCTCTCTTTGTAAGTATCCATAACTGAAACAAACCAGAACCACAGGCTATGTCCGGGGGCACTTGGGGGTTCCATAACTATGTCTGCAGTATGTCCATGGTAAAGCACGTTGTTTATGCAAACACTTTTAGGGAGATTTGGGGTTAAAGGAAGCTACATAAATTTCTTTTTGTAATACACTCTGTAATTCTCTCTGAGGGGCTTGTGGCATGACATACTTCTGAAACAAATTTGACTACAGGACATTTTAAAACCTACGAATCTAAATCAAAGACCTCGGATTGGGCATTGTTAAACAGGAAGTGGTCATCTAGTTATTTTTATTTTCCTCATGACTTACAGGTAAATATTTTAAGATAGAAAATAAGGCAAAGTCCTCAATCTTTTGTAGATGGTCATCTTGCCTCTGTTAATGTTTTTGTTGTTATTGGTTTACTTAATCAATGTGGCTGAAATTGATACCGTTATGTTTTAAACCAAATGTACAAGATATGGCAATGCACACTTATAGATTTAGGGGTATGTGTGTATGTGTGCACACCCATGCCCACCCATGTGAACAGGAATGCTTGTGAGGTCACACATGACAGTGTTGGAGCAATAGCTACGTATGATTGCCATATTTAAAAACAAATCCCTTGATTTTTTCAATCCCAGGGCCCAGTGCATCTGCCCGTTGTATCCTCGGTTTTGCATACTGATACCCTTTTTATTTATATTTCCATTCAGATGTGTGCGTATGTATCGAAAGTTTAAATAGCACTCTAAAGTCTATAGTTAAGTTTACCTCCATCCCTCTCCCCATCGTCAATTCCTGCTTTCCAGAAGCAAACACAGGCACTTCAAGCTATTTCGCCCTCTTTCAATGGTATTTTCTGTGGTACCACTTTCTTTTCCCCAAAGGTTTTAGCCAGTGTCTATTCACTCCCCCTCTTGATCTTGCAACATTGCTTTTTCTAAGCCTTGTTCTCTGTTCATGGATGCAATCTTGTCTCATTTCTGAGAACGTGAGTTGCAGTTTTGCCGTTGGTCCCAGAGTTTCTTCTATTCCTGTGTTGTCTGTTCCTCCCGAGTCTCCCTTCTGTTTCTCTTGGTCTCTGTCTTGTCAGAGGCCTTAGGCTAGTGTTTCTTGGATGTCCATTAGTATTTCAGAGTGAGGCCCCCCCAAAGGTGTGCTGAACTTCTGTGGCCACTGGCGGAGCTTGTAAACCCTGGGCCTCACTACGGTACATGAAATCAGAAAGGCATTTAAGCTCCCTGAGTTTTGGTTCTTTATCCATCAAAGGAAATACATATCAGTGGATTAAATTCCTACATTTCTATACAAGTTAGAAATCTCTGAAATTATCTTCTAGTGGTAAGCAGCAACTATTTGATTCATGGGATTCCAGACCTCATAACAATATAACCAACATTTTAACATAAAAAGCATAAGGAAATTATTATTAGACAGACTCTGCTTCACCTCTCCCACATCCTATGCGTGTGACCGTGTGCAATTTACTAAATTCCTGTAAGTCTCAGTTTCATTCCCTAGAAAATGGGAAGAATAATTGCTAACCCATTAGCTTGCTGGGATGATTAAGTACAAAAACGTAGGTAGAGATTTGCATAGCGTCTGATAAATAATAACGTTTCAGTAACTGTTGCCATCATTTTTATCATTATTCTATTTACTGGTTCGCTAAGGGAGGGAAGGAAAGACTATTTCCTATCTGAAATCCAGATAATAATCTCGTTTGCCACTTGCACACTGTGCTTACTCCTTTTAATTTGATATGATTTGTTGCATTTGCGTCTGTGGGTCATCCATTCGTTTGCAGAGTAAGTAAAGGTGAATCCCTCTGTTTTACGTATGTGTTGTCTTATTATCATGCCTTACTAAGCAAGGAGAGCCACGCATGTCTGTGTTACTGGCCCTGTTTTGTCTTACTTTGCTTTTTCCTTTATGTTTACGGAGGGCAGGTTTGCGTTGTCAACCTTCAGAGGATGTCACCGTTCGTCATATGGCAGATACTGAGAACGGCTCTTTGTTTCACATATTGCCTGTCACCCTCTGTCCCTGTACTTCTCTTAGATTGGTCGAACCAGACAGATTGAAGTCCCCTTGGCAATAGCATCCCATTTCTTTTTTGGGAGCCGGGATGGGAATGGGTGGCAGGTAAAGCCCACGTACGTCTTTTGAAATGTCATTTTCATTCAACCAATTCCTAGTTTTTGCTGAAACCTCTGATAGGACGCTTAGGGGTATGACTCAAGGTAACTGAATTGTGACCACTTAAACATTTTGAGTTGTAAAAGAAACACGTTGGCAAAGGTAAATTCAGCAACAATACACGTGTGAGAACAGCACAGCTTTGAAGATTAAGTGGTCTGTCAGCTCCATTTTCATCTGCTTCAGGTATCGAGTCCGTTCCATTGGTGAATTCTGAGCAGGACCCTGCCAGGAACACAGCGCTGGCGAATGATTTACAGATTTTTGGTGCTATGGTGCCACCTACTGGAATATTTCTAAATATTCCTTTGTCTAAAGGAAAACCCAGGCACTTAACGTTAAAAAAAAAAAAAAAAAAAAAAAGAGTAGGTAATGTCCCAGAAAGAGTAAAGTCAAAGGATCACATGTAAAAACACTGAGTACATTACCGTCCTCTAGTTTATTATATTTATTTGATATGTTTATAGAATGGAAGACAGAGCTCAACGCAGTTCATACTTTTAGAAATACAGATGCCTTCTCTTCATTGTCACACACCTGCACGTGTGCCCCTTCGTGCCCACTGCTATTTCACGTAGTTCTTCACCTGCTTTCCAGGCCCAGCATTGTTCATATATAATGTTTACGCATATTGGAGTGTTATTGATCTCAAGGCAATCTCCCACTCTTCTGTTGGACGCCACTAATGATATGTGGTTGCTTCCAAGCGATCCGTGAAGTCGGGGGTCTGCAAACGACTGACATTAGTGCCCCTGTGTGGCACTGGCCAGGCAGATGGCTCTGTGACAAGCACTGTAGCCCCCCGGGTGACTCATGACATACCTACGTGCTCCTACAACCAATCTCATTGGCTTTT
Organism: Rhinolophus sinicus; assembly: GCF_036562045.2. Lineage (NCBI taxonomy): Eukaryota > Metazoa > Chordata > Mammalia > Chiroptera > Rhinolophidae > Rhinolophus > Rhinolophus sinicus. The sequence goes on from NC_133761.1 coordinate 66,254,319, forward strand.
ATTGTTCAGCTCAAGATTCCGCCCAGTCTTTCCCACCTACAATGTTCTGAGAACATGTGTGCCCGTGAACTGCAGCAGACATTGGCAGTCATTGTTCACAGACTTTAGGAAGAATCACAAAATGTGACAAGGGGCAGTGACAAATGACTGCAGATATTTGGTAGCATAGTCTCTGCTAAATACTTATGTGACTTCATCTGTCCTCTGCTTTACCTCCTGTGGAAGACAGAGTCCATGGGAGCATTTATTAGAGTACTGCTTCCAGTTAGGTCAAAGTTATACATGGTTTTGGGGGGATCAGATCCTTTAGATATTAGGTTGTTAACTAGGCTCTTTCATGTAGGCTGCCTTTATATGTCTTTCTACTTTGAGATTTATAGTTAAATGTTTTGATATTTCAACAACTAATTATAAAATTTTAAATTCGTATAATCTAGTGGATATGGCTCATTGAAATTAAAGTGTCATTTCAAGTGGCATTGCTGCAATACCTACATATTTTCTTAAGGACATTAGCTCAAATTAGGGAGTGGCTTGCATTTCTGAAATTTGAAAATGCTTTTATGAGGTGTTTTGAGGACCTCAATAATTTTCATGTTGACTGCAAGTGTTACAGAGACTGAGAAGCTGCTGACAGGGATTTTGTGACCATGAGAACCAACAATTTAAGTTTCACATTGAGTCTGAACTGTGATGCTGATGGTTTGGAATTTTCTTTCAAAAAGAAAAAGGCTGTGTGTGTGTGTATGTGTGTGTGTGTGTGTGTGAGAGAGAGAGAGAGAGAGAGAGAGAGAGAGAGAGAGAGAGAGAGAGGTGATGTACTCTACAAAGGAAATGAAATAGAATACAAAATAAGCTGCAGTGCTTTACTATAGCCTAACACTCACTCAGAGGAGAAATTTAGGATCAGAGTCTGAGATAAACGGGTGCAAAAGAAAATGCATGTTCAATTTGAGAAGCCCTGATGGGCCATAAGCATGAACACAGAAGGCTCTGCGTTCGACCTTTAGATATTATGTCGTTTTCCATGGGTGCCAAGTTTTGTTGCTCTAAACATGAAAGGGTATGGAGAAATGTTGGCTATGGGGCCACAATTAGACCAGAAATATATAGCTATAGATGGAGAAATAGATACAGCTATAGCTATAGGTATAGAGAGACAAAGATCTAGGTATATAGATAGGTTCTTCTGTTCCCAAGCTCCGGAAGCGTCTTCATAGCTAAACAAGAGGTCTGTGAGTTGTGCTATTTTTGTTTGACGGCACTGTAGTTTGGTTGACTTTCCTGTCAAAATCGTATCCTGTAGTAAATTAAATTGACACGCCTCTGGATTTTCTCCACTATTCATCTGTACCATATATGTATATATATATGCACACACACACACACATACACACACACACACACACACTCACACACACACATACATATATATAATCTAACCTGACTATCTATGCTTCGGGCCAAGTGTATTTGAGCTAGTCGTGTACTCTGCAGTCCAGTTCTGACTGAGATGTTCTTTTACTCAGCTCGTGAGCTCTTAATAAACACCAGCCTCTATGGAACCTGAAACATTGGCTGAAAGAATTCCCACGTGGAGAGGTCGGATGGAGACGAAGGGCAGTGAAGACAAGTTAATGAGGAAAGCGGGGTGTCAGGGTTCACAGTGTGACCTGCAGAGTCAGACAGGCTCGGGGTCAAGCCCGGGCGAGCAGGCACCAGCCTTGTGAACTTAGCCAGAATCTCGACTTCTCTAAGCCGCTGAGGGGTGCTGGGACGCTGAAGGGAGACAATGCCAGCAAAGAGCTTAGGGTGACACCCTGGAAACACTCCGTAAATATTAACAGTTAATAATGAAATATCCTCTCTGAATTATTCTTAAAAAAAAAAAGAGACGTCTCTAGCAATTGTCTTCTCCATTTTGGTAATTTATCTTGCCCTCCTTTTGAAAACTCATGAAAATAGCTATACGTCATGTATTTGCTTTAAAAAAAAAATGCACCTGGAATTAAATTCGTATCTCTGAGGCAGGTAATCTGTGTGGGCTGATCACTGGTCTACAGATTGAAATATTTCTGGTGTCTCTACACTAATCTCATGCTCAAAAAGAAATTATTGTTCCAGCATTCTTTTTTTTATTTCTGTAATAAATATATGACAAATTTGAATTCCCTTTTATAAAATGCTCTATATCATTTGTGCTACATATTTTGGTGACAACAAACTAATAAATCAGAACCCCAGAGTATAACGGTCTGTGGAATTAGTGCTGGGGCTTGTGGGGGTTACACTAAGATTCTTCTTTTCTCTCTCTCACCTAATCTATTAGATTTCTCCTCTACATGCATTGATCCGATGGTTTCCATCACTCCCAGGAAAAGCTCCATATCCTTGTCATGGCCAATAAGGCTTGCCCTTGGCTCTTCCCCCAAAACTGTTGTCTTCAGAGCGGTTGGCTCTCTCCCCTGCACTCACTCTTGCTCAGAATCATTCAGCAATTGCGTATTGTTGCAGAGAAGCGGCAGCTGCTTCTCTTTCTTCTCTTCAGCTCAGATGGAAGACATTTTTATTGTTAGTTGGAAGCAGGTACCTGTGTGACCTAAAGGTCTCTGCTAACCCCTGGAGGTATATGCATATCTCATGGATTATAAGCTTTTCCAGGAGGAAGTGCTATGCCCTTATCAGTTCGAACCTAGAACCTACTAGCAAAACAATACCTATTTCTTAAACCTAACTGAATCAATTAAGTTGTTAGAAGGAGCATGTCAAAATAGTTTTAGATATTTGAAAGCTTATATATTTCTCTGATAAATGTGTGTTATATAACATGTATTCCCACACACAAACCAACTTAAATATTTTGAATGTGGCACCATGCTAAATTCTTTATAAAGAGTTACTATTGGGGTGACTTTTTCCTTTCACTTAAAATACAAGAGCTGTTAGTTATTTTTATACTAATATTGTTTTTCTGGTTACTTCTCTTGCAAATCAACACACTTTTAAGATCGTATTTTATACCTAGAACATGGCATAATGTCTAGCACTTAGTAGGTTCTCAATAGATAATCATTGTCTAAATAAATAATGCATTTGGGGAAAACTTTCCAAAACATTTTCCAAAGTCTTTTGCAAGCTTGAAACTAATTCCAACAGCTCTCTTTATTCTAGTCATTTTCTTGTTTAACCTGAGAATTCAAAACTAATGGCACAAGTTTTGACACACAAGGGCTTTGGAAACATTGACATCAAGAAAAGGAATATAGTTTCATTGGGGTAAAAGGCACTGAAAATGGTCATTTTGTGAATGTCAACATAGAGATGATGTATATTTATATTTACATATGTTTGTAGGAAATTCGAAACTTTCTAACAGATGTCTGTTTTCCTTTTTGCAGAAACTACCTCAACTCCTGCTGGTAAGAATTAATATTTGTATTTTATTTATTTTATTTTTTTGTGGCAAAGTTTATATATTTAATGTTGATAGACTTTTCTGTTATTATGTAGTGAAATCATTTTGTAAGCATAAACTTTGTAATCGTGACTGGTTTTGCACATTCTCTTGTTCTTAGAATTCCTGCTTTTAAGCCACAAAGTTTGATAACTACCTGAACATATTATTATTTGTATCTGTATTATTATGTATAAATTATAGTTTTTCTTAAACTTGACAGGAAATCATATGGCAGGATTCCAATCTCTAAATTGTAACACTACAAATACATCAATGCAAGTTAGATTAGAAAATTTGATAGTTAAAAAAATGCGTTAAAAAATTACATGAGAAATTAGAGAGAATTTTAAACATAATTACGTTTGTATATGTGTGTATGCATATTTATTCCTTCAAGAGAAAGGCTTTGAGACTATTAAGATATTTTGTAATAATTACTTTCAAATTCCACTATCACAACTCTATCCACACTCTGAACAAGTATCCTAGTCCTGAGGTAAGTTTAAACAAAGATGCTGAAAATAAATCCATACATATTATATGCAAAATAAGAGAGAAAATTAGGCTGCATTTGGTTAAAAACTAATGACATCACTTACATGTTATTGTTATTGAAAATGCATGTTATTACATGTTATTGTTATTGAAACTTCCTGATTAATCACACGGTTGACAGTATACATTAAGAAGGTAAGTAAAGCCATTAAGACAAAGCTGATTTAGTACTCAGTCACTGTTCTAAGGAGGCACATTGGAAATGCTCTGGGAATTGGGTTATTGAAGGGGTCACTTTTGTCATTAAAGGAAAATCCATTCCAAATTATGGCCACAAAGCACTAGGCAGACAGTAACAACATACTCCTGGATCTGCGTAAGAAGCAGATTCTCTTTTATGTTTTTAAGAAGATCTACCGTTGGGATGTTATAGTTTCATAGTATGCAGGGAGGTTTTAGAAATGCATGACAGCCGTCACTGCACAGGACACTGGGACTGGTTTGTGCCATTTACACCCAGGCAGCTTAGCACCCCCACCTCTCCCAGAGGGGTGAGTCCATCACCTTCTCCACTGGCTATTTTTGCAGGAAGGCGGATGAGAATGGCATGGGTTGGGGAGTGAGTGTTGAAAATGGTAGATGACAGGTCACCTCCCTGAGAGAGTTTCCATTATCTCTGTGCTGGACTCTGTTATAACAAGCCTCCAAACGAGGAAACCAGGGCCATTAAAATCATGACCCAAAAATGCAAAGAGAAGGGTCTCTCCCACATGTTGCCAACAGAATATAATCAGTGGAAAGCAGCACTGTCCCCAAAGCAAGGGTACAGGGACAATGTGACATTGGCAGTGGGAGCCTATTTTCTAACCCTGAATTAAAGTCTTACTGATGGAACTTGGGGATGGACACTGAGCTTAAGACGTGTTGCAAGGGTTGCAAGGCTCCTAGGTGGCCTGGCTTCCTCCACGCAGGACTGCGTTTGCTTGGCCACAAGGCATCTTTAGGAAGGGCACTGATCAAAATAGGATAGCACTAGTGTGTGGGGGAATGGGAGTGATTCCCTTTTAGTTTCTTTGTAATTCAAATCTAACAAAAGACTGGGAGTGACTGATGGAAGGAGAATGTCCCAACCTTTCTCTCAAAAGTACAGGGATCGCAGGAACCCCTCCCCAACAGGAAAGATACTTTCACCTGAAACAACAAACAAATCGTTTGTTAAGGTCTATAATGATGAAAGTGAGTCAATGGTATTACACAGGATTTTAAGGACCTCTCTCCCTCCCGTCTCCTCTCTCCCTCCCGTCTCCTCTCTCTCTCTCTCTCTCTCTCTCCCCCCCCCCCCCCCCCCCGTTTCTTCCTTCCATCTTTTCCCCACCCTCCGCCCTTCCTTCTAAACAGAACAAGTGAGAGAACCCTAAAGTTAGATTTAGGATTTTATACTGAAGACAGGCTACTCGCCTACTAGTTGGATATGTTGGTATGTAATTGTGGGTGAAAGTTTACTAGTAAAATTATTTATTTGTGAGTTGTTGGGCTGTGAAATTTTAGGAATTGAACATTTTCTTTGGGAAATCGTGCATATAATAGCCGTACTGCCACTTTGGATTTCTGTAATCCCAGAATAGTTCTGCCAGCATTGCGTGTGCACTGGCGTTGGGGCACTTCAATTAGTTCAGAAGGTTTTTGTCTGGATTTAGTAAAAATTGATTTCACTACATCTTTGATGTTAATGCAAGAAGCTAAGCCTTCTTTGTGCCCTTCCCATTTCTATCTCCTTAATTCTCTATTCAGTAACCGCTCCATTTCAGATCCTAATTCTTTCCAGTCTTATCACTTCTACTCCTTTTTTTTTGTTTCTCCCATTCTCTCCCTTTCCCCAAATCTGTGCTGTTCCCTCTTCCCCAATCTTGTTAAACAGAATTAATTAAAATACTTGGGGGATAGAACTCAATTTGTGTTAATCAAATATTGAAAAACAAATTTTGCTATTCATAGAAGTAAACACAGATCACACGTAGAAAACTTAGAAAAAAATACAATTCTATAATCCCAAGATCAACAGATCACAGGGTGCTTTTTGTCTTTTAAAAACAATTTTGGTGTATTTTCCCGTTTCTTTTATAAAGAAGTACACTTGCTAAGAAAGCTCACACACATACAAAGTCGAAGGCCTTTAACACAGGGAGTTAATTTGCCCCGCAGGAAGCTTTTACATTTGTAGGTTCATATGAGCTGTGCATGATCCTGTTTCAACACTGTCTTATCACATTTATCTTTTTTCTAAAGAATTGAAACTGCAGAAAATGCTATTTCAACATGTCCGTTGGACTTCCTTTGTTACCATAAAGTTGAGAGCATTTTCATAGACTTGGGTCACTTGTGCGGCGGCTGTTTGTGAATTTTGTTTCCCAGTCTTTCACCCAGCCTTTGCTTTGTCTGAATTTGATTTTTTAAATTTCATGCGTACCTAGAGCTTTTGCCGTTTATTTTTTTCTCCTGAAACCTTAGTCCCCCTAACAATCGCCTTCCAACTTTATCATCCTCTATTGTTTTCTTCATGGATAAATCTTTTACAGTTTCTTTTAATCGTCTTTCAGCACTTTGCTTCATCCTTCCAACCCAACTGCTTTGCAGAGGCGAGATCCCAGCGACTGAATTCTGAGAGAGAGGCAAGGAAAAGCCGCTCTCCACTCCGTTTGCCCATTTTTAGCTTCCGCCACTGCCCCGCAGCTGGATTTCTATCTACATCCTCATGCTATATCTACACGCCTGTACGCAGCTCTGCGTGCATACATGTCTGGGTAGACGTGTATGTATTTACCAATATATACACACCGTATACACACGTGCACCATGTATCACATCTGTAGGGTGTGTGTATGGACATGTACATGGATATTATATACATAATACACTCAGGGAGGATGCGTTTCAGGATATGGTTCACAATATTTATTTTCTCCTTCTTCCATCTCCCATTAATGTCACAGGAACGGACGCGCCACAAAAGTCCAGTGATTGGCCTCCGACTAGCCCCTTACTTGCTCTCTCCACTCCATTCTCACCCGCAAGCACCTCTGAACGAGAAAGTAACTCCTCAGAGACCACCCCACGTCTTGGGCAAGGCAGCCCTACCACGGAAGTGGCCCCCAACTCTTTGGGAAATGCTAGTCATCCTGACACCAAAGGTTGGCGTAGAGATGTCGTCTGAAATGGGTTTAGGGAAACTTGTCTTCTTTCCTTTTTTTTTTTGGAATTCTGAAGTTATCAGAACAGTTTTACCTTATGTGTTCAGCTTCTATGTATGTGATTTTATGAAAGTGTATAAAATGGGGGACATCTAGGGGTTTGTATAATCTTGGCTGACTAATGAATGCATGTTATTGGGGGGAGCGGGGGAGGGAAGCCCCCCGAGTAAAATCAGGGGAACTTTTTCTGGTGTCCACATGCTGCCCTGTCCCCGGCCCTGCTCACCTCGGTTTTGTGCAGCCCGGACAGGTCAGAACCCTATCTCAGGGCTTTGTCAGTCTTGCCCTCTCCACCTGGGCCCCCAGAGCAGAACCTCTCTTTACTCAATTCCAGATTCTCAAAATCAGGAAATGATTAGAGATAGACAGCTTATTTTTCTTGGAAAATCACATTGAGGATTAATACTCCGGTTTTGCCATTTGGATTTCTTCCTGGGACATCTGAATTATTTTTTTAAAAAATTAAGTAATCCAGGTTGTGAGTCCTCAAGGTGGGCTGTCAGGTCGTGTGGCCATATCCATAGCAAAATCTCAGAGCGGCGTGGGAGGTGTTTTTGCCGGCACAAACCTGACGCTCCCCAGAATCCTGACAACCAGCCATTCGCTTGTTTTATGGTTAACGTCAGGTGGGCCGGTGTATTCCGGACGTAAATGGAATGACAGGAGTGATATGCGTGTCTTTTCTGAACTGATGTGCTTGTTTCCGTTTTCTGAGGCCAACAGGTCTACAGACACTCTGATCAAAGAGGCTAAGCCCATGTTTAGCAATGCCGTTAACTGTAGTCTGAAAAAAACAAGCACATGTAACACCACCCCAGAAATTTTGTGGACAATGGAAAGAGAGGCTTAAAATGGAATGGATGAGAAATAAGCATAAATAATTTAAAAATACTAACTTTCTCTGGCACAGTAAGACTGACAGGGAAATTGGTTTGGAAAGTTTCTTAGGCTTTCAACTAAAAGAACACATTTTCTCTTCTGGACAAGGACCTTGCTGTGAGGTGATCGTTCAATTGTCTACTGGGATCAACTCTATACGTGTTATTTAATGTATGTTTACCACTGATTCATGTTGTGGAATGCAGTCACATTTGTCTTGCTTACTGATGTACATAGAGAAAAAATAATCCCTTACATCTGTTTTCCAACAGTGTCATACACACCTTTCCAAAATTGTTCTTGTTTTGAAAATAATTGCAATCAATGTCCACATGCATAGCATTAAATTTAACTATGTAATATCATTTTTATAAAAATAGTTTATGCATGTTCAAAACATCAGTATAGAAGTACGTGTGTGTGTGTGTGTGTGTACACATATATACTATGTATAGGCTTTACACACACGTATACCTGCAGTGCAAATGCTATGTCCCCAGATCCTGCTCCTTAAGGACACATTTTCAGCGCGATGTGCCCTCCAGACTTTGGGTCCAGGATCTGTGAAGGTCTGTGTGCATGTGTGCAGCTGTTTCCACCATCTTTTTTGACACTAGATCTTACCAATCTTTTAAAACTCTGCTAGTAGGGTAGTTAAAAATATATTTTTTAATTTCCATTTTTTACATTTTTCATGATAATGAATATCCTTGCATATACGTTTTGGCCATTGTGCCTATTAGATGTATGTCTGTTACATCTCTTGTCGATTTTTCTATTTTTTCCTTTATCTGTGATTTATCAGAGACCCCATATGTGGGGAGATTCTTTTCTTATTCTGCCCACAAAGCAATGTCCCAGTTTTCAGTGTGCAACGTTGATGGAGAATTCAGAAAGCTCAGTGACTCAGAAGTCACAAAGGCCGCCTGGAAACCTGAGTCGTCCCTGGCAGCTGCATTCAGCCTGCTCAGGGAACCTCCCGGAACTCAGGCACTTACCCATGGGCAGACACACGTGGTAATCGATCAGGTCATTTCAGAGTTTGGTAAATGGTAGCAATTTGCTCCTTGTACCCTCCTCGTATTTACATTTTCCATTGCAGTGGGGGAAATCTTGACGAAATAATGTCCCTTTCTTGCCTTAGGTGTCACACCAGGTCCGCTGTCTTCCACGCAGGCAGACTCGCAGACATCCTCTGTTGGATCTGACACTCAGACACCCAGCCACAATGCTTCTGTCACCCCACTCATCTTGTCTTCGGGAACGAATGAGACATCAGGTTTGCAATTCCTTCAGACGTTGGGCAAATGCCAAGGGGCAGGCAGCTGTCCGTGTTTGAAAGTGGTGTGAGGGGTCCAACCACCCGTCCAAGGGATGCATTCAAAATGTCCTGCTTTCCTAGGTACCCTTAGTCTGGGAGGCCACACAGCCAAGGTCCTCGTAGTAGAGATGAGATAATAAAGCTCAAAAACTATGAGCATATGGGTACAAGCTGTTCAGAAGGAAACAGTTATTCAAGGCTCCTAGACGTTTCTTTTTATTTGGGGCAAATATCATTGTACAGTGAAAGCTTCATTTTGCTGGGAATAGAGAATAATAGGTGTGACTCTTTACTGAAAGACCTCCTTCCCATAAACCAAACAGTGACGAGCAGATGACTTGTATTATCCCTGAGAAAGTATGACCACAATGAAATTGCTTTTTAAAAGAAGGAAAAAGAAATAGATGCTCATATTTCCCACGTAAACATGAGATGTTTTCAGCTCAGTACCTCTGTATTTATAAACACCAGGTGAAGTGGCCCCGCCCTGGTCTTTCCAAAATCAGTGTCTAAGTCACGTGATGGTGCCCTTTTTCATCCTGAAATACAGGCATGTTTGTCAGGTTACAAACCTACACAGACACACAGGTCAATTTCGGGGCCCAAGTGCCTGAAAGTTGAAGGTATAAATGGGGAGCCCACAGAGCTGGCATGGAAATGGCCCTGGGTTAAGTGTGAATCAAACATATCAAACAGCATAATTATTATTTCAAACTAGTAAAACTGTTCCCTGGGCATAAAAAGTCATTCCAGGCAATCTACAGACTCTAAACAGCTGGGGAAAGAGCTATTCTCACCTCCTGCCTCATTCCACCCTCTCCGGCTGCCCTGGGAACGGCAGTAAAAAGATTTGGAGCTTTCTGGTAATTTCACAGATTCAGAAACTGGGGCTGGGAGCAGCTGTAAAGTAAGTAGACAGGACGGGCCCACGGAGGCTGCTGCTCCCACAGACCAGGCGTGCTCTGCCCTCAATCTTCCTCTCACAGCGGCTAATTCCACACGTTAAAAAAGCTATTAGGATGAATTAACCTTATTAAAAGTGTAAATGCCACTCCTAAACCATCACCTACACAAGGGACAGTCTTCAGTGAGGCAGGAGGGTAGTGGATTTGGCTATGGGGGGGGCAGGTGCTCAGAGTAGCATGGGGATAGGGTCTCTAGTGACAAGAGTCGCAGAAACAGATGAGGAGAAAGGCTGAAAACAAACCTGGCTGATGTAAAAACTTCCCAGAGAGCCAGTTCTGTGTCTGACTTTTCCTCAAGGGGGAGAAAACCCTTCCACGTGCTTCTTGTTCTGCTGGAGCCTCCCCCCATCCCAGGACCCCAAACTGAAGGATGGGTTTGTGCCATTCGCTCTAGCCTGGTTCAGTGAAACGTGGGGGTTAGAGCCTTTGAACACAGGGCTGGAATCCAAACTCGGAATTTTGGGAGGTGCATTTTCAGTTCTCACGGGACAGGCACATGACCTGAGGCTGTGATGGGCGGATGGCCTGGGCTCGCATCAAAGCCGTTTTCAGAACGGGCCCGCCTGTGTGGCCCTCCTAAAACACTGAGAATGGGGCTGCAAATGAAGATTGACGATGCCCTGGTGACCGTGACATCAGGTGACGGTGACTGTGGCAGTGAAATAACCCAACACGCTCACCTAGGGGTGGCCGTAGTCCCGCTGCTGTTGCCGTGATAGCCAGCATAGCGCCAGTCCTCCCGGAGGCAGCCCGTGACACACAGTGGCTGTCTGTGCTGGAATACTGGGTGAGGGACTTGGGGACACGTCACGTGCCTCAGGCTTCGCAGCTTGACTACGGACAATCCCAACTAGAAAGAGCAAGGCACACTTCCGTCCGTACCGATGAGCTCCCTTGCGGCTGGAACATCAGGGGGATGTCAGTAGAACCCCCGGGGGTGTTCTTCGGTTCTAAACCCACTGGGCGTTTCCTGGCCAGAGGAGCCTACATCGTGAAAGCACAATTGTGACCTTCAGCTGGGAAGGAAGACCCCTCAGCCCTGCAGCTGCACCCGCTTGGCTCTAGTTTAAGAAAATTAGAAGGAAGCCCCCGCAGCAGGGTCCCCTCCCCAGGGAGCTGCCCCCCTCTCCCCCCGTGGAGGCTCGCAGCACGTGGCAGGTGGCGCTTCTGCCTGTGCCGGGCTTCACGCACCCAGAGCTCCATCCACCTCCATCCTGGGGTCTTCCCGCCAGCACCCAGGGGCCCACTCCATCACTCTGCAGCAGTTCTGATATTGGAGGCGGTCCAAGCTGTCTCCTGAGGTCCCGGGTCCTTTTAAAGTTTGGGTTCTGATGACAAAGCTTCATGGGTTTCCAGTCATCAGCCCTTACGGTCATCTCTCGGGTAGCGTTGCTGTGTTTTGTAGTTTTGCAGACCGCATAGACTGTGGTGCAGCAGAAGTGTTTGGGTGTTTGCTGCTCGGCTCAGCCTCCGCCGATCCTATTTACCCTGGCTGGCTGGCCACTGCCCTGGAGTGGCAGGAACAAGCAGCAGTGTTGACGACCTTTCTGATTGCAGGTGTCCCAGCAGAGACGAGTCTCTCCAGCACCCGCGCCCCGTCAGCAGCAACCCCCAGCTCTGCACGCAGCAGCCCAGCTGCCTCACCCACACGCATGTCTGGCATCAGCACAGACAACTCCTCAGGTCGGCCTGCAATGCTCTAGGTGTCCTAGGTTACGGAGGAGGCGAGGGACCCTGGACCCTCAGAGGCAGCCCTTTTATTTCACACCAAATATGGTCGGCAGGATCGCCGTTCTTTATAAATCTTTGCATATGGACACGGATAAGAGCCTTGCCAGGGAAGCTTCTCCTGGCCATATTGCATTTCCTTGTTCATATGGGAAAAGTTCATGGCAGAGAAGAAAGATAAGAGCTGTTGATGACATGGGGCTGGGGACCAGAGCCAGCCTCTCCAACTGTGCGGCTGACTTGGGCCCATGTGACGACTCTGTTCTGTGGGTCAGTGCCCCCCTCTGCAAAGACGGTTCTCATAAGATTCATTTTAAGGGCTTGCTGTGAGGGCTCAAGACGTAAAAAGCCGGTGTGAAATGCAAAGTGCAAAAGAGTAAGTGGCATCCTTATTAGTAATCAAAGTAAGGGCGTCATAACCGTGAGGGAAAAGAGGAGTTTGAGGGAGAGCACACGCCAGGTGAGAATTACACTGAGGGGTGAATGCTTCCCTCGCCACTTACAGTGTTTGTAATGGCTCGAACTATTAGTGATTATCATAAAGGGCCACGTGTAGATAAATCTTTGATGCCTGCTCTTGTTTTAACAATAAGCATCTGTTCCTTCGAAGGAGGGCCCCTCCAGGGAAGATTGGGCTAGGAAGTTCTGGGTCTGTATGTTCCCCTCACCCTTCCATGTGGCAGGCTCATTAACTGTTGTTCTTCTGCTCATTGCCTTGCAGATTCGGACCTCTCATACACCCCACGCACGCAGAACCTTACAGCAAACCTCACACGCACGCAGAGCCCGACAGTAATCACTGGTCTGGCCTCCACAAAAATAGGTGACAGCTTCACCCGCAGTCACGCAGCCATGCCACTGCAGTGGGCCTGGGACGGGCTCATGGAAGGGTCCCTCCTTTGACAAGTTCCATTGAGGGTTGTAATCCTGAGGGCAGGAGGGCAGTTAGTCAGTGACACGGCTCTATTTTTGCAGTGTGACAGCGGGTGGGAGCAGGGAGCACAGTGGCTGTCATACAGTGTCACGTCCTTGGATTAGCATCCTCCAGGAGTTGTGTACTTTATGAAAACGTGTGGAGAAATGACCAAATATACTAGAACTTCTTTCTCTTAAGAATGGGGTTAGGTATTGGCACAGAAAAGAACAGTCCTACCAACGGACTCTCCATCCCAGGTAGTGAGCAATGAGAGCAGAGGACAGAACCTCAGCCACTCAGTGGGGCTGTGGGGACAAAGGCAGGCTGCGGGGAGGGCCCAGTGGTTCGCAGGGCCGAGCCTGCGAGGCCACCATCCTTCCCCAAATCCTTCCAATGCAAAGACCAGATTCAGAGTTCTCTGGGTCCCCGCAAAACACGTCTGCAACTCCGTCTTCAGTTAACTTGATGCTCACACAAGATACCCCTCAATCTGCTGGACCTACTATCTGTGCAAACAGCTTACAGAGGTCCAGCTAGAGAATGAAGCAGCCCACGTCTATTTTCTGTTCTGTTTTTCTTTAAACAAAGGTGTAAACTGAACTCCCTGGGGTTATAATTATAAAAAAATCTAGTTTGAGGTAAATTCAGGGGATGAGGACGTTGAAAATGGTTTTCGCTGTGTGAATAGTCAGTCATGTCGTCATACTGGAGTCAGGTGTGTGCCCCAAAAAGTCTTCATATGATTATTATCACAACTGTGTTTATTAACAAAAATTAACAAAAAAATATTTTCTAGGCTTAGCTCATTAGTTTATAACATTTGAAGATTTGAGATGGAAATGTTTGTTCCAGGCCCTGCAAACCCTGTGTTGTCTGTCAACGCTAACTCAGCAGACATTAGTTTACGAAGTTGAAACATTATAAACCTCCCTTTCCCAATATGACTACAGCTGAGAGATTCTAAAAATGAAATGTTAATAATTTGCATTCTTCTTTTCTCCATTACAGATTTAACTACAACTATGCCACCATGTGGTAAGTTTGTTTGCATAGGGGCAGCTTCTGTCTCTTTCCAATAGCACTTTAATTACTTCCTCATGCCAAGCTTCCGAGACCCCCTAGCAGGCCAAACTCACTGCTCTGATTTCTCACCAATGATGACCTCCAAATCTTCAGAGCCAGTGTCCTTCAGGACAAGAACCTTTGATGTCGTATTCAGACCTCGTGTTGAGTACCAGGATTTTAATAATTACTCGTAAACCACTTCGGCGGGGGGGGCATTTCCCTTCAGTGGGGTGTTTGTAACATGGATACAAGTTTGTTTTGGGGTGGGGGGGGGCAACGTTTCAGTGTAATGATGTACATGGAATGTGGATACTACCTAAAGGCTTATCAAGAAGAAAAAAATGTATGTATCTGTTTCTGTCTGTCCGTCCGTCTCACTTGCCTGGGTTTGGCTCAAAGCAGAGGCCTGAGACCACTTTGTATACATCCCTTCCCCAGTCTCTGCCTCCCTTCCCAGTGGAAGCAGAGTCCTTCTTCCCGGCCAGGGCTTCCCCTTCCACATTTCTACCTGCCCCCCTGCAGTCCCTACTTTCAGTGCACCCCTGAACCCTGAGTGCACAGACCAACCTTCACAGGCTTGTTGGATGAGTGCTATCATCTACCACCAGGGTCCTCTTGTATCGCTGCCTCCTTCTGCCCTTCCCTTAAGTAATGAGGAACGGCTTACAGTTTTTGACATACACAACGTTTCTTCCTGCCTCCTGCTCTTCTTCCTCTTTACCTGGGAGACCACCCCATCCTCACCCAGCACCCCCTCCCTCCATCTGCTTTTCCATGCCCTGCTCATATTTTAAAACATAAAGTGAGCCACCTCCTCCTAACTCTCCACTCTGAAGAGATTTCTCTCTCTATTTCCTGCCCTATAATTTTCTGCATAATCTGATTTTAGGTGTTTGTACGTCTTGGGCAACTCACATCTGCGCCTCTCTCCACGTTAGACTGTTCATGTCCAAAAGCTGACTGTCCGTGTCCCAAGTGGTCGGGACAGTGGTCATAAACATCACGAGGGCTTCATCACTTCTGTTGCATTAATAAATGAACGAATAAATTAATACTCATTGAAAGGATATTTTTACCAGTCAATGGAATGTGTTTAAATAAAGGCGGGAATGTGAGCTGACACTAAGAAAGTTGCTTAGGATGGTTTATTATCAATAGTTTTGCATACATAAAGGAATGATGCAGCCTGGGTTGTCTAAATAGTTAACGGTCCACGTATTTGGAGAAACAGACCACCAAGAACTACGTTTTAGAAAGCACAGGAAGTTAGACAGCAAGAAGAAGAAATTTGTTGGGTGTCATGCCCGTATCAACTCAACAAGTAGTTATTGAGCCCCCACTAATGACAGGTTTTCTGGAAGGACCTGCATGTTTGGTGATGATCAAAGTGGACTGGCCTTGGCTCTCATGGCACACAGTCCACGTTAGGAAGACGGACATTAATCTGATAATCATCCAGATAGAAACTTATAAGCTGGGGTCCTTGATAACGCAGGAAAGGAAGTTAGGGAAGAATACTGTGGAAGCACCTCATGGGTGTCTTCTCTTTTCGTGTTCCCGGGGCTATTCTGTTAATGGTTTGATATTTCTGAAAATACATGTGAAGGCGCCTGCATTTAACGTAGGTTTATTCATTCTGGAAAATGGAAAATAATCCTCCCTGTTTTCTTTTCTTTCAGATCACATGTATGCCAATATTTCTGTGGCTTATGTTTATAACCATGGGAATGGATCATTTCATGCAAAACTCAATGTTGCTGACGAACTGACGTGTTCTCCTATCCAATGTATAAACAACATCATCTTTAACCTAGAAGCATGTTACATTACCAGTGTTAATATAACTGATACATCATGCAACTCTGCAGCACCTAAAAATTTAACATTATATGTACCACCAGGTAAATAGAAGTTGATTACTACTTGTACATTTATAAAAACAGGGTGTTTTCATGTATGGTGCCATCCAAGGGTCACGGGAGCCAGGCACGTGAGAGAACAGGGTGAGGGAAAAGAAGTTAGCAGGAGGCCAGTGGGTGACTTCTGTGCTCAACCAAACTCATAAAGCCATATAAGCCTTCTGTTTTTATTCCTTACCCCCTCCCTGCACTTCTTTTACGGAGCGGTTGGTTCATGTAGATTAGATACAATTTCTCCCACTCAGTGATTAGGCACAAGCGTTTTTTTTCCCTCCTCTGTTTCATTCAAGTCATTAAATATATACGTACAACATATTTATTCTTTTAAATACAGGTGTGTCTGGAATATATTGGGGAAAAGCACAAAGTCAAGGGTTTCATGTTTGTGAAAAGAACAAAAATACTTTCACACAAAAAAGGAGACTTGGTGCTCACGTGGAGCCCACCCAGTTGCTTTTGCCAGCGCTGCTGCATCTGGGAAAGAAAAGGGAGTCAGGTCTCCTGTCCGCTCCACTGGAGCTTAGTTTAACAGCACTTGGGAAAGGGATTCGGGGACTATGGAACTTGTTGACTCTCTCACATCATTTCATAATTCAAGATTATCGATCAATTTATTGACACTTAAATAGGGTAAGACTGATGCTTTTCTGAAAAATGCCATGTAACTTACTCATTTTCTCAAACTATTACCAAAATCAATTATCAATTAAAAACAGAACATAATTTTTAAGAATTGCACTGCCCACGAGGAAGCCCCATACTCTGTGTAAGAACTGTTCCATGTAAAATCAAAGCGTAAATGAGAAAATTGAAGATGTAAATAAGAAAACAAAATGGAGTGAGTGCTTTCAAATATGCAAAAAAAAAGATGCAGTTTTAACTAGATGTTTGCTTGGATTCTGTTTTTTAAAAGTAGCATATACATAAATTCTAAATAAAATGTTACCAAAATGTGTGATATGAAAAAAAAAAGAACAAACTAAATAATCAAGGAACACAAAATCTTAAGTTTAGACTTTTCCAAAAAGTAATCTAAATGTTTGCCAAAGTATTTATTGTGAATTAATTTCAATTGAGCACAGGGCACATGTTATGAAATATTAATCTCCTATTTCTATATCCTCTTCTTGACAGATTCTGAAAGTTTTCAGTTAAGTGACTGTGTAGAGAAAGAAAAAGCAAATACTTCTATTTGTTTAACTTGGAAAAAAACCAAGAACAATACTTGTGATGGAAATAAATTTAAATACAGATTTACATGTGGTAAGAATATAGCATTGATCAGATAATTTTCTGTGGTAAAAAGTTGTGCTACATATTGTCTAGTTTTTCCTTCCCTCCTGTATTTCCTTCCTTCCTTCTCTCTGTCTCTCTCTGTCTCTCTCTGTCTCTCTCTGTCTCTGTCTCTCTCTGTCTCTCTCATTCTCTCTCATTTGTTTGGAATCAAATCACTGTATTCTCTATACCCCTCACATTCACAAAATAGACAAGCACTCCCCCTGAAAAATAACTTGAAATCGTAAAAGTCAGTTTACAAGCATTTTCTTGGCAACTGTTACACACAAGGTATTGTAGAAGAGATGGTCAGAGAAGGGTGTTGTAAAACGATGGTACATATTCTGTGAAAATGAAACGGCAAACCAATGTTTTGCCCAAAGGGCAAGACCATATGATTCAAGCGTTTACTTGGTCAGCCCTTCACCAACAACATTCACCAGCAGCTTCTAGAACATTGAGATGGAAGGGAAGTGGATAAAGAACAGTACGTGCTTCTAGGGATAAGTTGGGGTTCATATTGGTGGGGGGCAATAATTGAAATATCATTACTTTTGAATGATTAATAATATTATGATTTTGATTCCTTTTTATTCGGGGTTATTGAGATGGAATCTCCCTTCCTTGGCATAAAGCCATCTTCTAGGCCATTTTTGTCAGGACAGACAAATGCACACAAACACACACGAAGGATGAAGTGTGACCCCGGTTGTCACCATCCTGTTACAGGGAAGATACATGACTGTGATACCAGTTGTATGAGGAAAGCAAGAACAGACATATGCTGGACTGATGATAAAACAATGACCTGAAATATTTATTAGGTGAAGGCTAACTGAGGTGTAGTCTCGGTTTCTGAGCAGAGAACAATGAACTAATTCCACTGGTTAAATTAGAGACACTCTCAAATTCAGTTTTACTTCCTAATGTTTTCTTTAAAATTGAGTGTGGCAAAACAGTGTATTGTTTTAGTAGTTTTCAGGATCTTTTACTTATTATTTTGACTATTTACATAGGTTTTCAATCTAATAGATATTAATTACAAATATGAAATCTAAATAAAAGTTACATGTCTTATATTGCATTAATATACTCATACGCATTACTTATTTCTTTCAGGTAATAGTACTGGAATTGAAGATAAATTTGAAAAGCACGACTTGCAACCCTACACAAATTATACTTGTGTCTCAGAAATTCTCTATGATAACTATAAAGTTACTGAAGAGAAAATTGTGCGAACAGATTTTGGAAGTGAGTATATTACTTACATTTATGCATAAAATTTCTTCTTATATTCTATGATTACTTGAGAATCACTGAAAATGATGTTATACATATGGAGAAAGGGTTTCAGAAAATGGATTTGTATCATTTTTTTAAAGTAAAATTATTTAGAAATAAATGACAGGGGATCCAAACCTCTGTCAAGGGTTTTGCTTGTTTTGCTTTTTGCAAACTGTAAACTGTTGTGAGGTTGTGGTGGAAGCGAAACGGTGAGGTAAGTGAAGTGTGTGTTCACTCATTGCCCGTTTCATGCCCTTTTCCCCTGAGCATCATTCTGGTCCTCTGGTGCCCCCTGCCCCTCTAGTAGATCCTGCCTCTGAGAGAAGTACAACGAGCACATCTGCTAATAAAACACAGTGGTAAGTCCAAGAATTGGCAGCAAAATAATAATTGTTATTACTAAAATGCCAGCAGTATAGATAATAGCAAGAAGGATGTAATTAATGACAATTGGAAAATAAAACTCTGGAAAAAGATAGCTTTTGGGAGATGGAGGAGAAAAGGAACTACAAAGTACTCAACTCCCACTCTTATTTAGTGGAAGTAGAGAGATTCCAATTCAATTGGGAATCTTCTAGAAAAAAATGTTGCTTATGTGTGTGGCAATTGATGAGTCACCAGTAAAAAAGGAAAGCCAGAGAAATAGCGGGCATTGCTTATAAGCAGTAGAAGAAAGTTATGGGATTAAAAAAAAAAATCTACATGTTAGAGGAGGAAAAGATGATGGTGGAGAAAAGGAGGAAGAAGAAGGGAAAAAGGAGAGAGAGAGAGAGAGAGAGAGAGAGAGAGAGAGAGAGAGAGAGGAAGGAGGAGAAGGAGGAGGAGGAAGGATTTTATCAAAATTGAACATTTTTGCTCTTTGAATAAATCTATTAAGGAAATAAAAAATCAAGCCATACATTGTGAACAACAACAACAAAAATCCACAATTAACTTTTTCAACAAAGGGAATTTTTTCACAATATAGGGAACTCTGTCAACTACAAAATGAGACATCAAGTAACCCAATTAAAAACAAATGAGAAACAGAAACTCATAGACGCAGACAACAGTTTAGTGGTTGCCAGAGGGTAAGGGGGGGTGGGGGGTGGGAGATGAGGGTAAGGGGGATCAAATATATGGTGATGGAAGGAGAACTCACTCTGGGTGGTGAACACACAATGGGATTTATAGATGATGTAATACAGAATTGTACACCTGAAATCTGTGTAATTTTACTAACAATTGTCACCCCAATAAATTTAAAAAAATGGGTGAGCATTTTGAACATATGCTTTACAAAAGAAGATATATGAATGGCCAACCAGCACGTAACTAGACGCTCAATATCATCAGTTATCTGGAAAATGCAAATTAAAACAGCGATGAGATGATGACTTTGCACGTTTACTAAAATGGCTAAAACTGAAAAGACTGACCATACTGTTGGTGAGAATGTAAAGGGATAACTCAGAAATGCCACTCCAGGTATTCACCAAAAAGGAAAGAACACGTCCACGTGAAGACTTCTACACAAATATTCATAGTAGATTCATTCATAATAGCCCAAAGCCTGGAAACAACCCAAATATCTATCGACAACTGAGTGAAGAGAGAAAACGTGGTATATCCTTACAAAGGAATACTACTCACCAGAGACGGAGACCAAGTACTGACACAACATGAATGCATCTCTAGAACATTGTACCTACCGAGTGGAATATGCGAGGTGTGGAAAGTACTTCCTCTGATTTTATCTATGAAATGGATGAAAAGACACATTTCGTCGGTAGTACCGGAAAGCGGTTCCAAGGGTGTCTGGGGTTGGGTGAGGGAGCTGAGTTGACTGAGAAAGCACAGGACTTGTTTGGACGGTACAAACATTCTATCGCTTCCCTGTGACGCTGGTTACATAGGTGTCAAAACTCATCAAACTCTACCTCAGATGGGTGTGTTTGAATGTAAACTATGCCTCATAAATTTGATGTAAGCATTTATCACATTCTTCGTCTCGACTTCTGATGCCTGGTGACTGGAAGCAATGACAAGTGCCCTTTCAAATAATGACTGTGAAGTTGATGGGTGCTACCAACAACAGACTTGCAGCACAGAGAAATCTAGAAATCCCAAGGTAGCCAGACACAAATGCATATGAGAGAAAGAGGAAGTTCTTAGATATTTTCAAGTCAGGGGAGTGCTTAGGTGTCACAGTGCCACTCAGGAGTGACCTTCACTCTGCTAAATGACCTCTAAAGAAACTAACATGACCAGTTGTCTTTTGTTTAATTTCATTATTAATTCATAATTAATTAAAATATGGCTATTAATAATGCATGCTTAGTCTATGAAGAATGTCTTCTCCACATTGTAATTTTTATTTTTTATTCTCGTTCTTTCCACAGATCCCAGAGAACCTGAGAATATTAGATGCCAGGCTCAAGGTGCAAAGATTGCAGTGGTTACCTGGAAGCCTCCTTCTACAAGTCATTTTAATAATTATGTTCTTTGTTATAATGATTCAGGTAATTTGTATATAATTTAATTCCATATCAGGAAAGAGTAATCAAGGATTGGAAAGCTAGAAAGGAGGGTGAGGTCGTGAGCATCGAAGCTGTCTGCCTAGTGACAGCAAGGACATCCTGTGCACGAGGTGGCTTGAGGACAGCTCCCGCTGTCAGTGGGCTCCCCAGTCCGGCCATGATGACGGCCTGGAGCATCCAGCCTGCCTGCCTGTGTCGATCTGTCTCAGCCCCAGTCTGCACACTCCAAAGTCTGGGGAAAGGCTAGCTCTGGGAGATAATACCCATTCCTGTCTTGCACATTTTATATAAGTGAGTCACACGGGTTTGAACTCGTTATTCAGGCCCACAAACACCACCAAAACTGGCACCAGTTTGGTGCACGCAAAATATTGGGTGCATTGAAATGAAGAGGCACCCATGTAGCCACGGAAGCCAGTCTGATGGCAGGTGGAGTCTTGGGTCGCAGTTCTGGTTAGAATCAGACATCCGTGGAAGCAGAGGGACTGGGGACTAGTTCAATCCCGAGTCCTCCAGACGAGAGAAGAAACATCTTCTGGACAACTTGAAGTATCTCAGATGCTTGTAGAAAGCACTGAGCCTCCATGGACCACGTGTGAGCAGACGGGGAGCCTGAGACAGCCCTTCACCTGTG
This sequence comes from Rhinolophus sinicus, assembly GCF_036562045.2. Classification (NCBI taxonomy): domain Eukaryota; kingdom Metazoa; phylum Chordata; class Mammalia; order Chiroptera; family Rhinolophidae; genus Rhinolophus; species Rhinolophus sinicus. The sequence goes on from NC_133761.1 coordinate 66,276,027, forward strand.
GGAGGTGGGATTCAGCTGAACCTCTCACTGACCTCCATCCTCGTCTGGTGGGTAGGAACCAGACACATTTTCCGAATTTGAAAAAGTAGAAAACCGTTTCTCTTCAGGGTCTTATTTTATATTTCAAGAACATATCATCTTGGCTGGTTGCTGGAATCTTAGTAATCTAATCACTAAAGCGACGTTAAACACACATGTAGTTTTTAGGTTCGCATAAGAGGACTCAAGTGCTGTGGATGAGAAATATCAGCAAGGCACTTGGGGTCACGGTGATTACAAACGTTGGGTCTATGAGAAAAGGGAAGTGGAAGTTCCAGGAAGATAAACCCGCAAGACGATTAGATGCCCTCTGCCTCCCTGACAGCCCTCGGACGAACGCTGGGCTGGGCTTCCCGATGAACGCATTGTCTGGGTTTCTCTTCTCTGAATCTTCTACTCTCTGTTCCTCCCTTCCTGTACTCTCTCTCCTCCACCGTATTTTCTATGCCAGAGTATATGGTAGAAATTTATGGAGAAATGTTTATTGCTGCTTTATATTCTATACAGTTTGAAATATCCAGTATTTGCATAACGAGGCTTAGAATGACGTAGTGAGTGAGTTATCAGCAGTCTGATGAGGGAGTTTTTTGCAACTAGTACTAGTTTTTTCATGTGTGTTTTTTCATTTTGTTTTGTTTTGTGTTTATCACCACTACCATCCCTTCTTATTTAGTGGGGCCCAAATTTATGACTACCCAAATATAACACTTAAACAGGAGGGGCGGGGAAGTAAGGAAGCGGGAGCTGGGCAATGTCAGGCTCTGTGTGTGCCCTTTTCTCCCGAACTGTTCGCTGCTAACAGAATCCAGCTGTGTCCTGGGCTGTGCGCTGACTGCTGATGGGTGGGTGTCTTTGGAAGCTGCCCACATGCCACCCGCTTTCTCTCGTAGTGATCAACACAGAGCACCCTGAACGGAAGGGTGCTCTGCTTTGCTTCTCTTGTTCACCTGAAACATAGGCAGTGTGAGACCCTCTCCCACTTTACCGAAGTCGGACTTGATAGCATTCCAGCTTTGTTAAAGCATTTATTTAAACTACTCTCATTATTTCAGATAAAATCACTATTAACAATCCACAGGAATAAAGTCTCTGAACTGTTATTGCAGCTTATATTACTTTTAAATTAGGTACTAAGTTTTATGTCATTATTTCATAATGCAATCATGTCAGTGTCTCTGAAAGTTAGGGGTTAAAGTGGAGGAAAAATGTAATTGACATTTATTCGTTTCCTCTGTCGGGTGTTTTTATAATGTTTGAAGATTCTGTTAAACCTCTCAATAACAACTCTGAGAGGAGAAGGGCATAAATGTTTCCATAGCTCATAGGACGCAGCTGGGTAATCACAGAAGTTAACATAAATGATCAAATTGAACAGCTTGAACTGTGCTCTTTTTGCAATTGTGTCGTTCATGCTTTTAGCTTGAGATACTGTAGGCAAATGCAGTATTGGATATAAACTTGATGACAACTGACAATGACGCTTCCTCAATAATGGAGGAACTTCGTTGCACTCAAAGGACTATTTTTCAAAAGTTATTGAAACCAGCGTTCACCCTTCAAGGTCACAGTGATGCTGCTGGAAATGATTTTATGTAATGTCTTCTTTTTCTTGAAGAGAAAACGACCTGTTTTATATTTTAGTTTTTAAGCAGCACAAAATCCTGTGGGGATCAGCGGGTTATACTCTTTAGATTACTGTTGAAGAAGATAGTTTAGAGCAGTTCCATGTGGGCAGCTGTTAATGGATTTCCTGAGATACTTTCTAAAAAACAAAGAGGTGACAAGTCAGGAAGCCAGTGTCTTTGTAGTCATTTCTATGAGCCATGCATGACATAAGGAACGGCATGTCCCTGAGGGCTCACAGAAAAACAAATCTCAAGCCCTGAGCCAAATAAATCTTTAACTGGTCCCCCACACGGGGCTTCTGAGAAAAACAGCTCAAATGCAGGAGGGGGCAGGTGTCCGCGTCAAGTGCTTTGGCCTTTCCACCAAACCCTGAAACCTCAGTGCCAGGGTCCCTCCTTTCCTGTGAGGTCATGGACAGATTGCTTAGTGTCTCTTTGGCCCAGTTTTGTCATCTTCAAAGTGAAATCATATCAAGGGTGCCAGCCTGTAGGGTGGTGGTGATGGCTAGTTAATTTGCGTAAGCCAGTGCTCGGTACACAGAGTGGCCCAGCCATCGTTTCATCTGCATCTCGCTGTCATCACTGTGACTGCTCTCTCGAAGGCCACTGCCACTCTCACCTCCCTTGGACCCCTCTTTCCTGGAGCCACTTGACTACTCAAAAATAATCAGTGCCTAGTGATTTTTCAGTGTCACAAATGCTAACTCTTCTGCCTGAAAAGTAAAACACACTGAAACAAAGTCCTACGGCCTATGTGCCCCCCACCCCCCACCCCCCACCCCCCCGGCAGAATCTGCTGCCTCACTCAGGCTTGTCCCTACACTCAAAACGCTTGTATGGTTTGGTTTTTCTTTTCAACCTTCTACCTACTCAGTCTCACTCATCTCTCAACTCTCAATGAAAAGCTCAGATGCGACTGCCAGCGTGAACTTTCCTCGTTTCCACTGCCGCTTCAATCACAGTCGCATGGTACAGACCTACATCTGAAATCCATCAGAGTAGCTAATATCAGGGGTCAAAGTTTGGAGGTTAAGTATCAGAAACGTTCACTAAAAATTCATCTTTCTGAAACAGCACAACTCAGGACTTTCATAATATCCACTGAGGGCTGTGTTTTCTCAGAAAGGAGAGAGACCATCTTCACAAATGTGCCTTAACTTATTAAGTTGTTTATGTACCAAAATAGTTATATGAAACCATAACTTTCGAAGATCTGAGTTTGTTTATAACAATGGAATTTGTCCAATCCAGTGGCTGATGGCTGTGTGGCCCTCTGTGCATGAGGACGTATTTATCTCTCAATCACTCGGTTTGGAGTTGGCGAGGAATGATTTTGTGCAGACACCCAGTTAAATATGTGGTAATCTTGACTTTTAATGACTTAATAAACATTTCCTTTTTTTTTTTCCTGAGGTTTAAATTGCCGCGATCTGAATGAAAGTATGACCAACTTTAATCTCACAGATTTGAATCCGTATACACATTATAAAGTAACATTGCATGCCTACGTCTGCGGGCAAGTGAGACGTGATGGAATTCCTGTGACATGTGTATTTCAAACAAAAGCATCACGTAAGTGACACGCTTTCATGCTTCTCTCTCTGAATGGTAAGGAGCAAAGTATGACCATTTTAACATACTGTACATCTGTTTATGCTTCATTTGGGAAATAATTGATCTGGCACATTTGTTTACATCTAGGGTTTAGAATAATTTGAAATACAACTTAAAAACGGTGTTTTGGGGTTTTCTGCACTCTTCGGGTATAATCATAAGAATTGTAAGAATGAAGCATCGGGGGCATATTAACTGGTACAATCTGTAAGAGTTCAGGCAAGTATGTACCTAACCAACTTAGCTAAAAACACGTTGTTTGTTGTTTTCTTTACTGTCCAAAATAGTAACTGCTCTCAGACACCTAATCATGCCTCACTCACAAAGCAGTCACTTGCTAGCCTCTGCTTACCTGACCAAACACCTCATAAAACAAAATAGTTTGTCAGCATTTTCTTCTCTTTGCTACACTGAACTGCCGACTGTTTTATTTAATGGCACATTTTCCACGTGGGGTTTCCGTCGCATGGCACTTGGCTCTTGCCACCAGTGTGATGGCCCCATCATATCCAGGCCCAAAGCTAGGTCTGCCTCTGAGGCCAGTGTTGGGCCCAGCAAGGTCAGGGAAGAAGGGACCCCCAAGGGTAAGACTGCAGGGGCCTTACCTGGAGCCAGGTTCGTGGAAGGGTTTTGTCCCCTCAGGGCTGGGCAGAAAATGCTCTGCATGTCATTGAGGCTTGGGGTTAAAGAGTCCAGGTCCTCGAGTTTTATACTTTGGTTGTTTTCCTGAATTTCTGTGATACCAGAGGAAACAATTAGCTGCCAATCCTGGAGAGTCCAGCCAGGTAGATGAGTGCCTGGCTGACGTGGGCACATCGCAAAAGGAGGGCGTGGGCTGTATGGAGGCTGCCGGGGTTCCCTGTTCTCTGCTCTCGCATTCTACACGCTCCTTACATACAGGATGACGCAGAGGCTGTGGGTTCAAGTACCACTTGCAATCTCATTAATCTCCACCAATGACCAGGTGGTTTCGTTTTAGGTGTTTTGCTATGTACAATATGTGCTTTTTCCTGTATGTACCTCATTTCCCTGTCCACACCCCCCACATGAACACTTAAAATAGGGGACAGTGTGCACATATAGCATCAAGTAGTTTAAATGTGCATTTACCCAACGATTAAAGTCACACACCTTTCTTGCTTTGGATATAGCGCCAACCATGGTCAGGAACATCAAAGTCGCACAGAAGTCAGATAACGGTATGGATGTGAGCTGTGACCCGCCTGACAAGTTCAACGGCCCCACCTCAGGCTTCTATCATTTGGAAGTCGAAACTGGAGGTCACGTGGTTCAAAAGTCCAAACAAAACACGTGCCATTTCCAAGTAAGAGATCTTCAGTATTCAACAGCATACACGCTTCAGGTAAGGTTATCATCTCTGTAATTGCAATAGTATTGATATACATGATAGTGACTGTTACATAGACCTTACGTAACGGAAACCAGTGCATCACACCTCAACAGCCTGAAATGTTTGACTCCAAATTCTCACCCCCTAGTACTAACCACCGTAGTTTCAAGCAGATATTTTGTCGGCATATTTTTTGACCTTCAATATGATACCAGCAAATTACCTTTATATTATCAATATATCATATAGTACCAATAGGACCTTCAAGATTCTGATGACATAGTTTGATGCACTTCATACTATTTCTCACTAAATTATTGCTCCTGTGTCAGGAAGTACGCTTTGTGCACAATGGATGATTACTTTGCTAAATCTTTTCTTTTCCTTTTTTTTTTTTTTAATCTTTACTAACGTGACTGTTTTTAACTAGGTACCCTGAGGTTAGAAAATTGTACAAATAAATATTAGGAAATACTAGGGAACACAGACAATTAAAAAGCTCACCCTTCATGAGCTCACTGCCTACTGATCATATTTTGTGTGTATACTTCTAAAATGGAAAAACTCAGCCTTTCCCTTCTGTTATGGGGGAAAAAAGAAAAAAACACACAAATCGATCCATCTCCTGTGTTTCTTCCCTGTGAGTCTCCTTTACTATTCACATGAAACCCTTCTGACACTTCTGGTCACCAGACCTGTGCCAGTTCTTCCCCACAGGAAGCAAGTCTTGGTGACACCAGCTGGGTGTCCTATAATTTCATCCAACTGCGACACTCTCTCCCTGGGGACAGTGTCAGATCCCACAGGGTAAGGGCTTTGTCCTACAGGACTGCCTTGCCTCCACTTTAGATGCCAGTCGCAGATAGTCGGTCCCCAGGTCACCCATAACTTCTGTCTGACTTGGCTACAAATGATGTATTCCCATGACCCCCTCATTGGGTTCAATTAATTTGCTAAAAGCAAACCAACAGCCAGATGAAGAGACACATGAGACGAGGTCTGAGAGGCTCAGGAGGTCTGTCCCATGGGGCTGTGCTGTGTCACCCTCCCGGTGTGGAGGTGTCCGCCCACACGGAAGCTCTCCGAATATGGTACTTTTGGGATTTTATGGAGGCTTCATCATGGAGGCACGATCAATCATTAATTCCATTTCCAGCCATTCTCCCTTCTCAAGACAATAGGGGGGCGGGGGGCAGGGCTGAAAAATCCAAGCTTCTAATCATGGCTTGGTCTTTCTGGTGATCAGCCCCACCCAGGAGCCATCCAGGAGCCCGCCCAGAGTCACCTCGTTAAAACTAAAGACACTCCTGTCACCCAGGAAGTTACAAGAGTTCCAGAAGCTCAGTGCCAGAAACCGGGGGTGGAGACCAATACCCAATACATGTTTTCCATTATCTCACAATTTCCATAATATGCAACACACATTCATATATATTCAACATATCTGAATACAGTTTGGTAAACTGCATTTTTCATATATCACTGTGTCATGAACCTTCTTCCATGTTACATATTCTGCTACTATGTAATTTTTAATGGTTGCATAGGATTCTATCATATGGCTTTATCATTCTGTACTAACCATACCTATTTTGATCTCTGTTAGAAACAGTAATTGTTAAACACACTTATTGGTGAATAACAGGTCCTGCTTTTTCTGTGATGTTTGGGCAGTGAAATATGGTATTGGCATCTCTTTTTGTTTTCCTAGGGCGTCTTTATTTGCGGTTGAGGACAAATACAGTTTTTGTTGCTATTGTTATGGTTACATGCTCTTTGCTGCCTTTGTCTGGTTTTCTTTGGGGAAGCTTTTTGGATATTAATAATATTAATCTCTGTCATATGAGTTGCAAAGTTTGTTTTCAGTTTGTAGTTTGCTTTTCTCTTTTATAGCACCTTAAGTTATACACAATTCTCCCTTTTATTTTTATTCAAATCTATCAGTTACTTTTTTGGTTTAATGGGAATTTCCATAGTTGACTGTTTGATATGATGTTGACAATTGGTTTCATATCCCTTATCCCTGAAAAAAAGTGTTCTTATACATGTAAGCTTTCTTGTTTTTTGTTTTTTTAACTAGAAACATAGGTTGGACTTTATCAAATCTTTTTTATGTTGCCATGATGTGATTTCTTTATATGGTGAATCATAGTGATAGGTTTCCCTAATGCTAAATCATTGTCATATTCCAAGAGAAAATTCTGCTCCGTCATTGCGTATTATTGTTTTAAAGTATTATTGAATTTAACAGCTTAATATTTTATTAAGTCTTTAGGAGCAGACATCCATAAATGAGGTCGTTCAAAAAGGGGGTGGAAAAGGTGTGACATAGACGTGGGTGTCATTCTTGTCATGTTTTCGTGTAAAGGAGATGCTAACGTGATAAAACACTGTAGACATTTTTCTGTTTTATAACTTTATAGAGGATAGGAAGGATTTTTTTCCCTTGGAAGATTTTGTTGTAGTCTCTTTAATGTAGAGCAGAATTCTTTAAGAGCATTTATGTTTTCCTTCAATATGATTGTTCTTTTTAGATATTTTAGACTTTTTTCAGTGGGTGTGCCACCTACATTCTTCCAAAGAATAGTCCATGTGGAAGAAGTAGTTTGTTTTTCCCTATCGTGCATTGTACCTCAGCTTCCACCACTTCCTCAGTGCCTGCCAAGCTCCAGGCACACTGATTTCTTTTTTAATTTCTAAAATACATCCAGGTTTAGTCCTTTAGGCACTTTACCTGATGCTCTTCTCTCTTTTCAGCATTTTCTTTTTCCGTTTGTCAAATATGGTTAAGTTATTCTGAAAAATTATAGGTAAATATCGTACTAAAATACAATCTTGAAATTCAAGTGAGGAGATTGTTATTCAGTTATCCATTCTCTTCCCCACTCTTGAGCAGCCTGTCTTGTTTTCTTCATTGCATATGACATAACTTGTTTGTATGTTTACTTCATTTCCATTCCTACATCTTCGTGAGGGAACAGTCATTTTAGCTTCGTTCATCATTGTGGTCGCTGGTTGATAAATTAATGAAGTTGTTTTTGTTATTGCTAATTTATTACTTTTCTTTTGTGTAGGTTTATTTTCATGTTTTTCAGGTAGTTTGGGGATTGAAAGTGTTTTTTGTCCATTTATTTAATTCTTTTCTTTTTTATTAACTAAAAAATAATTAAAGCTTTGGTAAAATTTTGACTGTAGCCCCTGTCCCTGATTTCTCCATGACTGAATTTCTAATTTCTCCATGACTGACATAAAATTTAAGGAGTGGATATTTAGAGTTCTTATTATTGAAAATTCTAAAGAGTTCATATTGTAATTCAGAAGACTAATTTATCTGTTTTTTTTTTAAGAGACGGTTTCTACACTTCTGGTGCTTGAATTTTTTTTTATTGTTATTAGTTATTAGCTAATAAAAGATCATTGGTCTTTACACTTTCTGCCTTTTGGAATTTAGAGTATTTTTTATAGTTCACTTAGTACATGGTACATGTTTATGACTATTCTGTGAATACTGGGGAAATTATACATCCTCCATAGGGTAAAAGCTCAGGTACATGTTTTTCAGATTTATTATATTTGTCAATCTCTTTTAATGATAGGATCCAGATCTATTTTTACTTACATTTGTTTTTTGCTTTTATTGCTCTTGTTGCTTTCTTTCTCTTGTCAGTTTCCCTGTATATCTAAATTGTTTTTGGTTCATTTGTAGTCAGTATTATGAGATGCAGGTATTTATGGGAGTTACGTCTCTGCTGTAGATTTTGCCCTGTACACTCAGGGCATCAAATATTGTAACTGCGTGAACAAATATCACTTTAATATAAATATGGTGATTATTACATTATAGTATTCCCATTTCCCCTTTGAAAAATTTTGTGTGCATTTTATGTGTAATTCTTGTAAACAGTATATGGTGGAATTACATTTTAAATAAACTGTAAAGATATTAGCCTATTAATAGGGAATTTAACTTTAAATTATGAATATTTTTATATGCAGAATTTGATTCCTTCAGTTTCACCTGTTCTTGCTATTTACAACTATTATTATTATTATTATTATTATTGCTAAATGGGCTAAGAGTTCTTTATATCTTTTTCACTGTTAAATATTTTCTTTTAAAAAATATTTGGAAAAAAAAATATTTGATAAAATCTTGACATATCCTTGAAATTCCAGCTTTAAATGAAAGGTAACCAGTCTATTTTAATGAAAAGTAGCAGCATTGTGTGAGACATATTGTATATACATTGGCCTCAGAAAGTGACTTTCTCTTTTATTACTGGCCTTCAGGTCTATTTCAACAACGGGGAACATGATGGATTTCGAGACAGTGTGTCTTATTCAACATCTTGTAAGTTGTTACTTGGCTATAGATTATATTTATATTAAAATGTAATTAGCACTCGCAAAGCTTTATTATTTTACATTATCTCGTGTTTAATTATTAAATGTTTGAATTGTACATGTTCCATAAACGTAGTATTTTAAGTTATCTGAAAAAATGTACAGGGGAACAAGATATGAAAATACAGCATCTTAAAATTCAGTGAGGCGATTCAATTATTAAGGGTTGTTGATTGTATAAAATACTCGTGAAAGGATTTCTCTGAGTAGAGCATTAAGTTGTGATTATGCCATTCTCCACGTTAGTAACAAAGCACGTCGGTCTGCGTGCTGTTTTCGAGGCTGTTATCTATTTAATCGGTGCTGTGCTTGGCGGAAGCAGGCATTAGACACAAATCCCCCCTGGTTTACCTAAGTGAAGCTAAGATAAGCCTTCCCCAATGACAATGTGGCTGCTTGACTTGGGCGTCTCCTCCTTCTTCAAACTTTCTCATGCCTAGCCGAGCCGCTGCTCTCCTTGGAGCCTGCTCGCCACCTGCCTTCCTGACCCATGCCTCGAAGCTCAAAACCCTGTGTGGCCTCATGGGTGGCTTCGGAGGCCCTAAGAATCGGACCCTTACCCTCCCCCACTCCAGCCACCTAGAATTCATGGTCTCCATGGGCATATGCCAGGCGTGTTCCTGTCTCCAGGTTCTGCCCCACCTACACCTGCCCCAGGGTCACACCCAGCCTTTATAGTGTCCTAGTCTACTTTAGCATCTGCGTGGTTATGATGTATATTGTTCATGGGCTGTCCTCCTGCCTGACAAGGTCAGTTCCACAGGGACCAGAATCTTTGTTTTCATAGGTATCTGAAGTGGTCAGAGCAGTGGTGGGTGCACAGTCAGACACAAAAATATCTTTTGTGATGAGTGAACAATCAGTACTTACCATGTCCCAGGCATTATGCTAAGCGTTTACTGGGAATCAACTGGTGGAAGCTCGTTTTAGGAATTAGAGAATGGAGACGGAAAGGTCCCAACTGGGAAGAGGTAGAGCCAGGATCCGAATCTCACCCACCTGGCTCTGGTCTGAGGTCCTGGTGCCACTCTGTTATTTTGTTGTACTTTCACTGTACATGAAAAGTATGACACAGTAATTCATGGTGAGGGATATTTCGAATACATTATCTTTTCTCTGCCCTTCCTCCAGCAAAGGGTGTGACTTCATGTTAAACCTTAGTGAAAAATTACATCAGGGTGAGTGTAATCCTAACCAAAGAATGACATAATTTTTGTCTCTTGGTTAATTGGTTTCATACCTCAGTGAGCAGGTAAGAAAGTTTATCTTTGTGGGGCAGAGGCCTTTCTGATCCCTATAGGAAGCTACCCACTTCTGCATATAAAGTTAAACTATATGAGTTTTTTTCTGAGAATTATAATAACTAGATTCCGTCTTTGATCCCTTCCAAATAGAGAGGCTGAAAGAAAGAGAATTAAATCTACATGATAGTATCTCGTAAGAGGACATTATTTAAAGGAAGGAAAGAGAATCGCTCTTCTATAGTCTAAGTGTTTTCTTAAGATACAAAGTGTTTTTGTTGGTTCTGAATAATCTAGGCAAGATTCACAACATCAGGAATGTGTTGTATTTAGTCTCATTCTAAATCTGTTGTCTTTTGAAAACCTGAAAATAAATAAAAATAGCAAAATCTAAGTACTTTAAAAATGATTATTTAAAGAATCCAACCAACTATCTGACACAATAATCTCTCTTCATGTGTTATTTTTCATTTCTAGATAATTCTAGAGCACTGATTATATTCCTGGTATTTCTGATTGTTGTGACATCAATTGCCCTGCTCATTGTTCTCTATAAAATCTATGACCTGCATAAGAAAAGATCCTGGTAAGAGTTGATTTCAAAATGAAAAAAATCATGACGTTAATTATGATGCAAGCACCCAGCTGTGAGGCAAGTTCGCAACCAGTTAAGGGAACAGTGACAAGACAGCATGAAGTCCAGTTCATCACTGAACTTTTGCTCAAAGATTTTCAGTACGGTCTTCTTGGTTTATATTTCAATATTAGTATTTTCTACACTCACTAATAAGGTTATGGGTTTCTTTGAATAGTAATCAATGAAAAGAATGTGTGTCTGTTCTTTTAGTACAAAGTGAGTCAGAGGGATCTAGGAATGACAAAGGCAAAAGAAAGGAATAAAAATATCCAGGGAAGCAGATGTATTCCTTTGGCCAGGCACAATTGCGTTTTATGACAAACAAGAGTTTTAAAATAATTTAGTCACTTATCTGAGTGTAGCAGACAACCCTTGATTGGTTTCTTCCTCCATTTTTCCTCCCTTCCACCCTTCTGTCCTCTATTCTTTCCTCCCCTCCCCTCCCTTCCCCTCTTCACTCTTCCTTTTTTTAACTCCCTGCTTCCATTCCCTCCTCTGTTCAATACATTCATTAAACATAAATTGAATGCCAACTGAATTCTGTTTCTGAAGGCTATAAAAACTTATGTTTCTTATTTTCACAGCAACTTAGATGAACAACAGGAACTTGTTGAAAGGGGTAAGTATGTGTATTATTTTTAACGCTGAATTACCTCCCCCCCTCACATTGGAAGCCATTCCTTTTAAATAAGAATTCAACTTTTATCTAATCTGGATTTGCTCCATTGACACCATGAGGAAGCATCACTGTATTTATGTGCATCACTGTATTTATGTAATCAGCAAGCATTAACTCTAAGATGTAAATGTAATGACATGTGTGAACCCGGGAGAGACACCACACTGGTCCTGAATCTTCAATGTGTTTGCAGATGATGAAAAGCAGCTGATGAACGTGGAGCCGATCCATGCTGATAACTTGCTGGAAACGTATAAGAGGAAGATTGCTGATGAAGGGAGACTCTTTCTGGCTGAATTTCAGGTGTGTGCTCATCTCCATCCAGGAGGAGGAATTGTACTCAGTGATCAAGATAAATCCAACTTAAATATATTTGCCTTTAGAATTCACCCCACAGAATCCTGCAATAGTATCAAAGCAGATATTATTAGCAGATATTCACTCACCAGGAGAGTGACTCGTAGTTAGGGAACGAGTCCATAGTTCACAATAATGCTTCGTCGTTGTGAAGTTGTGTCACCAAACCTGTTTGGCTCAGTGTGTCCTTATATTCTCAGTAATCATCCAAGTACATATTTTTCAATGATTTTTCAAGTCGCAGAGCAATGAATGCTTAATTTCCTCTCATGGAAGAGTTCTTCTTGAAGGATGAGACTTAGTCTCAAAGTAGTCCATCCTTCATTTTCTAAGTGTTTTCTGGTGTAATTTCTCAATGTTGATGTCAATGACTGTTGTGCAATTTGGCCATCAGTATAAAGGATGCGCATTGCAGGACGTCTCCTTTCCGCACTCGGAGAAGCCGCAAGGGGAAAGCTACTTTTCTTTCTTTTTTAATTTTTATTATTTAAGTGTGTTTTTCCAGGACCCATTAGCTCCCAGTCAAATAGTTGTTTCAATCTAGTAGTGGAGGGCGCAGCTCACAGTGACCCATGTGGGGATCGAACCGGCAACCTTGTTAAGAGCACCGCACTCTAACCAACTGAGCTAACCAGCCGCCCCGAAAGCTATTTTCTTTTTGGAATGTGCTGTGACCCAAAGATGTTGTGTCTTCCAGAGCATTCCACGGGTGTTCAGCAAGTTTCCGATCAAGGAGGCTCGGAAATCCTTCAACCTGAATAAAAACCGCTATGTTGACATTCTTCCCTGTAAGTGACCCTGGAGAACACGATCCCGCGTGTTTGGGCTACTTGGTTATTCACCATTTCACTAACTTACACTGTCCTTTTCCTGAACAGATGATTATAACCGCGTGGAACTGTCTGAGCTCAACGGAGACGTGGGGTCAAACTACATCAATGCCAGCTACATTGACGTGAGTAGAAAGGCCTGTACAGCTGGGTTGGGTTGTATCTTCATCCTGTTGTCTTCCATCAGGTTCACTCCCCTTGTATCTTGCCTCCCATTCAGTTCTTTCTTGGCCATGGCAAAATTTTAGGAATATGACTAGAAAGAGTTTGTAGTAAGCCCATAATGTCACCACCACAAACAGCAAAATCTTTCTACAATTTGCAAGAATAGTTATTTCTTATTTGCTATCAGTACTACGTTTAACACAGGATTTTTTTTCTCTACAAACAAAATGATACTAAGAATCAAAATACCCTGGTGCCCAGGGCGGGATATCAGATGATGACTGAGCGTGTATGTCCCCTGAGAGCCCACATTCGCCCGGTGGGGGCTGGGGCTTCTGCCTCCCCAGGTTCCTGGACCGGGTACAATAGTAGAGGTTTGGGCTGGGACCCGGACAGGCCTCCTGACTCCAAACCGCTCTGCTTCAGTGCGTCACACAGCACTGCACGTCCATGGGGCGCTCTCGTGGACCCAGGTCATGCGACCATTGGCTTTATCTGAAAACAAACATGGCGCATGGGGAATTTACCCAAAATAGTTAAAAATGAAATTCACTATATAAATTCTTAAATATGTCAAAATGTCAAGCAGTATCAATTCATAGAGAGACTGGAAAACATCTCCCTCCCACTCAATGCACCATCTGCCCAATGTCCCCACATAGCACAAGAGATGGCCTGTGTGGTTCCTTATTTATCCAGCTGGAGTTGCTGTTTACAAACAAGAAAATGCCCACATTTGTTATCTCCCCTTTATCCAAGATGTTACCATAACATTCACACTGTTCTGAATCATGTTTTATTTAATTAAAACATTTGTGTTGGAGATTATATATATATATACATTATCATTATAAAGAGCAGGGCTCGGCAAATCTCCTTAAAAAAACACTCAATTGAAATTGAGGGCTTTTTTGTTTGTTTGTTTTGAGCTACTTGAATATATAAACCTTCAGTGGAGTAGGTGAAGTGATTAAATTATCATAATATGTTTATTAATTTACACCATATATTAGTTTCCCTGGGCTGATATAACAAAGTACCACAACTTGAGAGGCTTAAAACAACAGAAATTTATTCTCTCATAGCTCTGGAGGTGTCAGTAGAGTCACGCTCCCTCTGAATTTTTAATTTTATAAGAATTTAGATAGTCTCTAAGGAGGAAAAATATCTACTTTCTATTCAAATACGTATGGTAATTATGCTGTTGAGCTACACTTACGTTTCTCCAGCAGAGCTGGGAGCTCCTGGAAAGCAAGTGTCTTCAGCTTTTAGACATGGACTTGTCATAGTGTAACCCATATAAGTGTTGAATAAATGAATGTATGAATAATACGAGGTCGCAAGAAGTTTCAAGAAGTTACTGAAATTAATCATGACATTGTATGGCCCGTGTGATGGAATTCCGTCGCATGGCAAAGCTATCTATCTGTCTGAGGCATCCTATGACTGCTGAGGTGATCTTAGGAACGTGAGATAGTTTGGAAGAAATTAGCCCACTATCCTATATGGCTCCGTGCTCCTCCTTTTTTTTGGCAGCAGGAGTGGAGAAAGCTGCCATTGCAGAGAATGAAATGAAAGTTGTCTGTTCTCTAGAATGGCTGAGACGGAGTCTAGGTAGGAGGGGGGCTAAGCTCAGGCTGCCTTGCTGAAAGAAACAGAGTGAAAATCTCGAAGGGAACGCCATGGCTGTGAGGAGGTTGAAGCTGTGGCAGATGGTGCTGTAAGGCTGGCAGGGTATCAGGCACAGAGAAGCCTCGATTACCCTTGTGTATTGCTGTACCAGCCCACATGAGGGCCAAGTCGTCTTTCAATTGTTTGGGGTATACAGCGATGACCCATGCAAGCCACTGTGTCAACAAACAAATATTGTTTGTACACGCTAACGACCACGTTTGGCACACTTAAATGCCTGATCGCGAGTTAATGAGATCCCCCTATCATTTGGAAATGCCCAGGGAAATCCACAACCAAGAAATGGTGGCTTGAAAGCAACTTCCTCTAACTTCCAATTGTGTATGTAAAGGAGTGAGTGAGTGTTCAGTAAATGACATACCTTTGTGTGTGTTTTGAACAGGGTTTCAAAGAGCCCAGGAAGTACATTGCTGCACAAGGTAATGTAGCTCCTCGTCCACTAGCTTCCTGAAACCATGTTTTGCAGCACTTTGAAGAAGCTCTTTCTTAGTTCGTATTTGCTTACCGCCTAGGTCCCAGGGATGAAACTGTCGATGACTTTTGGAGGATGATCTGGGAACAGAAAGCCACGGTGATTGTCATGGTCACTCGATGTGAAGAAGGAAACAGGGTAAGGACCCAGAAGCTCGCTAGGGCGGAGGTGGATGTTAGGAAAGGAGAGTGTTGGATCGCGTATCCAAATGCCACGTGTGTGTGCTTGATGACACAATCAGACCATTCTCTGTTTGAAGCAACATAACACTTGATTACAAGTTTTCAGACCTGTAGAAAAACAAAATTTGTACATATATACATATATGTACCTATGAGTACAATTTAAACATTCCCGGTTAACTGCTGGTCTTAAATTTGATTCTCATTTCTCGGCAGTGTCGTTCTAAGTTCAGTACATTTCTATGTGCTGATTTCACAAGTACTTGTGGGTATACTTGAAACAAACCTGACCGTGGGTACATGGGTGGTAACTCGTGTGATGTGGCTTTCGGAAGCATGAAAGCCTCCCCATCCCCAGCCTGAAATTAACCACAGCATTTCTGCCGACCCCCAAGCACGTCCACTTTTCCTATGCAGCTAAGCCTGGGAAGGTCGTCCCCTGCTAGGCGGCAGGAAGGAAATCCTTCAGGGCTCATTCGTGGAAAGGGAAGCTAATCCCAGCATCCAGCTTAAATTGCAGCTGTGCTTACAGGAGAGACTGTGTTGAGCATTTCCGATGGTTAAGCCGTTGTTTAAGGAATGTTTAATGAAAAGCTTATGTAAATGGAACATTGGCATCATTAACGATTTTTTAAAAACACAGAACAAATGTGCAGAATACTGGCCATCGATGGAAGAGAGCACCCGGGAGTATGGCGATGTTATCGTGAAGATCAACGAGCACAAACGATGCCCAGACTATATCATTCAGAAGTTCAACGTCACAAACGTGAGTTCGCTTTCTTACCTAATGTTCATTTTCGTGCTGTTAGTCGAAAAAGACAGGTAGGAACTATGAAATGTGAGGAATTACAACATACCTGGGAGAAATGCTTTTTCATGACCCCCAGGAGGAAGGGTTGGGTTAGAATCGTAGCACAAGCCACCAGAGTCACCAGTGATTGTCCCTGGTGAAAGCGGTTATCTGTCCAAGTCCCATCAGAGCCTTCATAATGCGGACGCTTGAAGTAGGAAGAAAAGAGCTTATGAAGTGTGTTACATAAATGACTGGATTGCTGAATGAATGGTCCCTATTCTCAATGTGTTTATTACCATTATGGAAAGAATATTTGTACAAATGGGACAATTAGACACCGCTATAAGAAGTATCAAGTTCAATGTAGGAGAGATAAAGCGTTTAGTTTAGAAAAGAACACTCGCGGTGTGGTCTTGACGGATAGTTAAAATGGAGGTTCTCACATGTGTGTGTTTCTACTCGTGAAAAGTCAGAACAGGCAAATTTATAGAGACAGAGAGTTGGTTAGTGATTGCTCGGGATTGAGGGCGCGGGCGCAGAATAGGGATGATTGCTAATCAGTAATGTGTTTTTTTAGGGGGGGTAATGAAAATGTTTTACAATTAGAGAATAGTGATGATTTTACAACTCTGAATACAATAAAAATTTTACGCTTTAAATGAATGAATTTGACGGTATATGAAAAACATCCTTATAAAGCCGTTAAAAATTGGAGGTCTTTATAGATAAGGTTGAATATTTCTCTAAATTTCACTTAGTGGAGGGTTTTCCGTAATCTGAATTGCATTTCTATACGAGGTTCAGATATGTACATTTTCTGCACTAAAAAATCCATCAGTTGTGTATTTATCCCAAAGTTCTCTGAGTCTCCCTTGGTATCACTAATTGCTATGCCTACGGAGCTGTGGAAAAATCCCACCAATGGTTCGTGGATGAATGACAGACTGAGCCACAAAGGTCCCCATCCATAGACATGCGTGATAGGCAGAGCAGGGTGCCAATCTGGTTCCATTGGCTAGTGGGACGTCACCATTCTGAGTTAACGCAGCTATTTGTTATCAGAGAAGTACAACCCACCAAGTTCTGCTGCTTCTCCTGTTACCTAAATGCAGGTGGTTCCTCTGTAGGCCTGGTCAGAGTGATGGATTACGCACGTTCTAGCTGTTACCTTGCAACTGGGGCAAACAGGAACTGTAATCTGAGGCTGCCTTTCCTCAGCTGTCTACAGCTGACACTTCTAAGATGAGAGGGCCTAAGAAATAGAATTAATCAAATCTACATTTTCTTGTGCATTTGCTTTTGGTTTGGCGCATGGAAGTTCTAGCAGTTTCTGCTACACCGCCCACATGTTACTTACCCTACTGGTAAGTCATTGCTTACTGGTTAGGACATGCCAATCCTCATGCCATCTCAGTGACTGCTTATTAATTGGAAAGGAACATGTAACCATGGCTGAAAAAAACAACAACACGTGCACGAGGCGTTTGTGTACTGCCTCCCCTTTCCGTTTATTTATGTCAGGTAGCTTGCTTTGGGGAAAAAAAATATCAGCTCAGAAAAAGTATCATCTCTCAATCAGAAAAAAGAAAAGGCAACCGGGAGAGAAGTGACCCACATTCAGTTCACCAGCTGGCCAGACCACGGGGTTCCAGAAGACCCGCACCTGCTCCTCAAGCTGCGAAGGAGAGTGAACGCTTTCAGCAACTTCTTCAGCGGCCCCATCCTGGTGCACTGCAGGTAGGCAGGGCCCCGGAACCACGGCCTGGGTGGCCCGACCAGCCTCCCTGAGGCCGTGGCTTTTGTGGGACCGTCTGTGGGGAGACGCTCATGCGCTTTCCTCTGCTTCACCTGTCGCTTTTCCGTTCCTTCCCGGTCCGGCACTCACTTGTCTGTCTGTCTGTCAGTGCTGGGGTCGGACGCACTGGCACGTACATTGGCATCGACGCCATGCTGGAAGGCCTGGAGGCAGAGGGCAGAGTGGACGTGTACGGCTACGTGGTCAAGCTCAGGAAGCAGAGATGCCTGATGGTTCAAGTAGAGGTAGGTATGCTGTGCCCCCCGCCACTTCTGTCTCACTCAGCTCTTCCAGGGGTGGCAGTGCAATCTTACAGGAAAGCCGAATCCTGCTCAACCTCACACAGTGGGTACAAATAGTTTTCTTTTAACTTCCTGAAAACTAAAGCGTGTGGTAAGCACCAATTGTAGTTAGAGGCACGCTGAAGCCGAAAGGAGTAACTGAGGCCTCTCTTTCCACATGGTTAGACGCTCCGAAGAGGACAACGAGGGCATGAAGTCAGCAAATAAAACGTAGAGGACAAGATTTACATCATTTTTAAGAAAATGCACAAAGATGTATAATGTTTATAGACACATACAAGTAGATGTTAGTGTAGAAGTATTATATAAAGACAGGTTGTCAGCAAGAAAAATATGCTTTCTTGTTGAAAAAAAGAATAGGGTTTACGGATACAGCCAGACTCAGGTGGTGAAACAGGTTTGAACTTAATCAGAAATGCATCTTTTATTTTAAAATAGTGGATTCAAATTTGATAGATGGTTAGGAGTTTTACAGTCTGGGTTGTCATAACATACAACCTGGGTGTGTGTGTGTGTGTGTGTGTGTGTGTGTTTAAAGAATTTTCTCTATTTTAAAAAGTTCTAGAAAACTCTTTTAAAAATGTGCGCTATGGAATATCAACTTCCTTTTTTTCTCTTAGATATAATGTGAAATTTATTATAGTGGTATATATTAGTAATTTGACTTACTAACTTAGGACCAGTCACTGAAAGAAGTAATAGATAATGTTTATTTTTAATTTTTTCATTTTTAGAAATAAGATAATAGCTTTACACTACACAGTAGGTGCCTAATCTATGTAGCAAGCTTCCCTTCCCCACTGCTGGAAAAAAGGTCTGAGATGAAATTTGATCATATTCCAGAGAACTGTGAGAACTGACTTCCAGAATATTTAGATGTTACAGATACCAGTTTTCTTTTCCATGCATTGTCCCAAATGAGCAAAACTGGGGAAGTGTGTAATGTAATTTAGTCAAATGTGACTTATAGGACTGTCAGCCATCAGGTAATTGCCTCCGTCTTCCCTTGAACTTGTAGGCACAGTACATCTTAATCCATCAGGCCTTGGTGGAGTACAATCAGTTTGGAGAAACAGAAGTAAGCTTGTCTGAATTCCACCCGTATCTGTCCAACATGAAGAAAAGGGATCCCCCCAGCGAGCCGTCGCCTCTGGAGGCTGAATTCCAGGTAACAACAGTGATAACACACAGTAAGAATAGTTATGGATGAAAGCCCCAGTGCTGTGGGGGTCACACAACCATTAGGAAGGAGACTGGTTCAAATGGTAGAAATCGGATTCTGCAGCCAACACTTTTAACCGTTCCTCATTAAGCTGGTTTAAACTAAAGTGTAAAAATAACACTACAGAGCCACAGAACTGCCCCGCCAAAGGCAACGTAGCATCTTGCCTTTAAAACCTGCATCTGGTTTTGGTTTGTAAAGGAAATAATTAGAGGAGTTTATGACTATTTAGGAAGTTGTACTGGCTGAAGCCGTACAGAAACTGAAGCAGAAACTGAAGGATAATACACGTCCTAACCTATTTACGAGGCAATTACTCGGGAGCTAACCCAGGATGCAGCTCATTGTGACTTCAGTCAGTGTGGCGAGCTCCAAATTGCCCAGTTGTCACAAAAATGTCCTGTAACTTTTGTCTTTCACCTACAATTACCAGTTTACCGAACCTTTCTGCAAACTACCAAACTGGTCAAATCAGAGCGTTTCACCAGACTGGGAACATACTTTTAATCAGATGCAGAATCTATGTTTTGGATCAAAGTGGGGCTGAGATGGGGCTGTGGGGAGAGCGTGCAGTAACAACCAAGGCAGTCAACACCAGGGGCCCAGCGTAGCCAGGAAGACCCCGCAGGCTACCAGGGCTGTCTACATGGAGGCTTTGTAGTGTTTTCTTGTTCTGTGAGCCAAGAAATGAACCCTATTCACCACAGTAACCCTTCTAAACCACATATGCACGTCTGCTGTCTGGAGACACTCCTATGTGGAGTCACTGAAACGAGTGAATTCTCTCACTGAACAAATGTGGTCAAGTCCGGTCTGTGGTGAGTACAATGCTAGGCCCAGAAGTCAAGGCGATTTGCAAGTGGAAGCCGGACAGCGCGTGGTCTAGAGCACGGGCAGTGACCACAACTGGACAGACACAGGGCAATGAGTCCTTCTTTGCACAAAGGAAGACAGAAACTGAGCAGAGATGGAGGTTGGCTGCTAGATTTGGTGATGGGAAGCTGAGGCAGTTCTTGTGTAAGTGCCTTTTCTTTCTCAAGAAAATGTGAAGCAAGGTCATCTGTGGAGAGCTTGGGGGACAGAAGTGAGCAGGGCAGAAGGAGAGAAAGAGAAAAGGGTTGGAGAGCTTCCCTTGTGGAACTGGTAGGTCCTGCTGACTGACTAGCTCCTATGAGTGGAAGAAAAATGATCTGGGAGGGTAAAGAAGTATCCGCTCTGTTCAGCACGAGCCCAGTCTTCTGTGGGTCCTCTGTCTGCGAGGTTATTTCTGACCATCTGGAATCATTTCCCATGGCTTTCTGCAATACGGGTAATAATCCACCTCTGTAGAGGGCTTTCGACTTGTACAAGAGCAAGCCGTGCTGCTTTGCTTTTAACTAGGAAGCGTATTCTGTTCTATAAGTATGTGTATGTTTAGTTCAAACTCACCACGTCAGAAGTCCTAAACATCTGAGCACTTAAAAGGAAACATTCAGAGGCAGACTTACCAATTGTGACCTGTCGGGAATGTATGCCAATTTTGCAAAACTTGATGAAATACTTTTCCTTAGGGGGTATCTTATGCCATAGTCATAAACAAAGCCAATATTTACATTTTAAAGGACTTTTCCACTCTATTTGTTTTTTCCTCTCAGAGACTCCCTACATACAGGAGCTGGAGGACACAGCACATTGGAAATCAAGAAGAAAACAAACGTAAAAACAGGAATTCTTCCATCATTCCATGTATGTAGTATTTTTTATTTTATCTTATTTTATTTTGTATTTTATTTTATTTTATTTTATTTTATTTTATTTTATATTTTATTTTATTTTATTTTATATTTTATTTTATTTTATATTTTATTTTATTTTATTTTATTTTATTTTATTTTATGTATCAGATAAACAAGCTCTCTTTGGGATTTGTAAGACACACAACCACAACTGATATTGAAGCACATTTTCAACATTGGCTTGACCGTAGCGAATCATTAACAGGATACCTAACATTTAGTTCCAGCAAATACTTTGAACCCCAAACTTTCATGAAGGACCTTGGAGGACAGATTGTGCTCAGTGTTTTCTTCCTACCAATTATTTCAGACATGGGTTGTCAGAGGGATGTAACCTCTGAATCTGAGAGAAAAAAGGCGAAGTTCTCTACCAGTTCTGTGTCATCTTTAGCTTAACTCAGTTATTTCCTCCAGGGTGACTGCCAAACAGCAGAGGTTACGTGCTTTCGCTCCCTTCTGTTTTCTCTTTATCCCAGCCTTACACCTGGGAGGCCGGCAGTTGGTGAAAAGTACTCCGTAAACTGCCATTCATCCAACTTAACAGATCAACATATGTAGTTTTCAAGACTTGAATTCTGCTACATAAGCATCTTGATAGGACCACATCTGGCACAACTATAATTGTATTCAGTTGTAGACACTGAAATTAGCATGGAGAAAATATAACTGACACTAAGAAGCTGGGCGGCAGAACAGATCAGATCATTGCATGGTGGACGTAGTTAATTTCTGAAAACTTTCTTATGAATGTAGTTTAAAATATGGACTGAATGGTGATATGGCTCATCAGATCATTTGAGCAGGTCATTAGACATGAAAGAAATTTAGAGAAACAGAAATTATGGCATAAATAATTTTCTTGATTAAATAATTATCTGAGGTACCTATTGTACATTGTTAATTTAATGTTACTACGATAGAATTGAACACTGCATTTTGACCTAAGCTATGTATTTTATTAACTTATACATACATTTTTAACATACCAAGCAGAATAATAATGTTCCACGGAAAACTGAAGTATGTGTGTCAAAGACTGAATAATCACACGGAATGTTACGATACCTATTTGTTGTTTAATATAGAGTTACGACCCGTGTTTTTTTTCCTGGAATGCTTTTGGGGCCTTCTTTTTCTCAGACCTCTTTTTATCATTTGTTAATAAGAACTGAATTTTATGTGCATCTCATCACATCTCATTCCATGTAGATCAATAAATTTACATAGTGCCATGTGTCCCTTCTAAATTACGGTCTCATTTCCACGTGACAGTCAAGCAGAGATTTGATTTTTCTTAAAGGAAGGCTTACGGCTAATCTGTTTTACACAGATGACTTTAACAGAGTGCCACTGAAACATGAGCTGGAAGTGAGCAAAGAGAGTGACCATGATTCGGATGAATCTTCTGGGGATGACAGTGACACAGAAGAGACCAGCAAATACATCAATGCATCTTTTGTAATGGTAGGTCCTTACATTTCCAAAGCCTGGGGCCTAACCCTTTTAAAATATGTCTATGTTATTATGGCCATGCATTAAGTAATTTTATAAAAGAATGGTGAGCGTGGCCATAATTTTATCTTGATTGACATGAAAGTTTCAATTTTTAATACTATATTTTAACTTATTGAAAGGCTTAAAGATATTAAAACTGGACAAGTTGAAAAAAATGCTATAAGTCACAAATTATGACAAATATGACTATAAGATTAATTTGAAAAATAATAATTTGAGTAAATATAAACATTTGAAAATGTTTATATTTACTCAAATACCCAATTTTTAAGGAAATGAAAGTTGCATATTTGTGTAGTTAAAAACTTTTCATTCCTATTAACCTGAATTTTTAGGTGAGTCTGTGTCACATACGCTTCTTTACAATTTTTGTAAACTGAGAATTCGAACAAGAAACCTTCAGTCATTCAGTAAATCCTTTTTACATATACACTAAGTTGGATTTATTTCTTCTCCAAATTTTCCTAAAACACATTCCCAAAATATTTCTTTAATGACCAGCTACCATAAGAATGTACAGACACCAATCAAGTAGAGACACAATGAACATAATTTGAAATGTGTGTGCAATTTCTTTTTATAACCACTTTAACCTTTGTGGAGAAAAAAAGGTAGTTTTGGAAAGGAAAACATTCGTTTTATAACATAATGTGTTCTAATCTTGATTTCATATTATTAGCTAATTATTATCATGAACTAAATAAGAATTTTACAAATAGATATCGCATTGTTTCTTGGACCGAAGACTCATAATGTCTTCATGTAACAACGCTGATATAAAAATTAAATGATTGTATTTCTAACTGGTTACTGTAAGAATCCACTCTCTCGTCGGCAGAACAGAGTCCCACTTTTTTTTTTTTTTTTTTTTTTAAGAGTTATTGGAAACCTGAAGTGATGATCGCTGCTCAGGGACCACTAAAAGAGACCATCGGTGACTTTTGGCAGATGATTTTCCAAAGAAAAGTCAAAGTTATTGTTATGCTGACAGAGCTGAAGAATGGAGACCAGGTTTGTACTTCTAGTAATCTTTTTTCTAAAAGTCTTTCCATCATAAAATATCATTCTCCATTCTTGGATTACTTACTTGATCGCTATACCCACGTCTTTTTGATGCCTCTGTCACAGAGTTTCATTTGTTCCTTCTTCCCGTCTTCCATCCACGTGGTGCTCTTCACATCAGGGTGGGCTGACATCTCTTCATCCCCTCTCTGGCGTCCTGCTCACAGATTCTCTAACAGGGCGATCGCAGGGCCAGCTTTCTAAGAACAACATGCAACAGTCACGTTTTCCTTCTATTTCCCCACCATGAAAACCAAACTCCTCAGTCTGAGATTCAAGACCCTCCATAATTTGGCCCACAGCTATCTTTCCATTTCCCTCATATTTTTATGTTCTCCATACTTTCCACTCTGGACAATGGGTTTACTGACTAGATCTCAACACACCATTGCATCTCCATCACTGAGTCTTCATTTACTGACATGCCATATACCTAAAGTGCCCTCTTCCCATTTTGATGCTATTCTTCTAGCAAGACAAAAACACCTGAAAAGTTTGTCGAAACTCTGCCTTCTCCATGTCCATTGCTATGAAATTCTGTAGTTGAAGGCGACCCTAAGGTCTAATTTGACCTTCTGCTTAATGCCTGTGACGTACATTTGATCCTTCCTTTAATGCCTCGAGTTATCAAGATTTTCCTGGCAGTCGACCCTACTAAGTCTTACCACCAAACACATCAGCTGACATCTGTTAAAGCGTTTTTAATGAATAGTGTCATGGGCATGCAATTCTATTACCTGTGTTCTCTCTCTTTTCTCTGGTCCCCTACCCTGGACATGGATAGTTGTTTCTTATTTTTACTTTTTGTTCTTTTTAAAAAAGACATGTATGTTTATATTTCGAGCATGTATTAATTCCAGCAGTCTTTTCCTTCGTCTAACTTGTAAGAGCTGGGAAGAGGGCCAGGAGTGTAGGGAGGAATGCAGTTGTAGGCCTGCAGTTGATGGAGAACCATTCGCACAGAGGACACACTGTTGTGATCCATTTGCTCTTCATTCTTAGCGGAGTTATTCAGTCAAATTATACAGATAAAGCTGCTGATGTTGCCGGTGGCTGAGATACAGAGACGAAGCTCCAAAGATGCAGACTCCGTCCTCAGGGGACCCCTGGGGGGACAGTGAGGTCAAACTTACTGCAGGGTCTGGACCGATGGCAGCTCAGTCTGTAAATTGGGAAGAGGTGACGATAAAGGTCTGGATGGGAGGAACAAATCTCCAAGACCGACACGAGAGATGACAGGGCCATTCCTGGGTGTCTGGCCACCGTGGTTACTCCTAGGTTCCCTCATCTGCACAAGGAAACACCATGTGTCTGCTGAATGGATGTCCACCATATTTAGAGTAGATTTTAGAATTTTATGGGCAGCTTTCAATTTTACAACAGTCATTTCAAATAAAACAGAGGGAAGGAAAAGAGGAAAGAGAGAGAGACAGAGAGACAGAGAGACAGAGAACACTTGTGTAGACGCTGTTGAATCATGTTTTTTTCTTATCTAGGAGGCCTGCGCTCAGTACTGGGGGGAAGGAAAGCAGACATATGGAGACGTAGAAGTTGATATGAAAGAGACCAGCCAATCTTCAGCTTACACCCTCCGTGTGTTTGAACTGAGACATTCCAAGGTACATAAACAATTCCAGGAGTGTATCTCTGTGATGCAATTGATCTGGCAGAAAAACTAAATTACTCCACGAAAGCAAAGCAACTATCTACACAATGTCTGCAGAATAATGATTTAAATGAAAGTAATTGTGAACAAAAAAACATGACTATCCACTTATTCAACTGGCTGAAGTTCGCTTGAGCTAAGATTCCCTTCATTTCTGGTTTCAGAGGAAAGAGCCCCGAACCGTGTACCAATACCAGTACAGCAACTGGAAAGGGGAGGAGCTCCCTGCAGAACCCAAAGAACTAACCTCTATGATTCAGGCGCTCAGACAAAAGCTTCCCACGAGGGATTCCGCCGAAGGAGGGAATAAGCACCACAAGAGCGCGCCTCTCCTCGTCCACTGCAGGTGGGTGGCACTTGACGCCATGTGCTCTGAAACTCGCCGTCATACCTGACTTCCTGCTTCCCACTTCCTGTTAGATGCTCCTCATCCTGGTGTGTGAAATGCACGACCACAGCGAAAGCCTGTGATGGAGTCAGTCGCTTCTCAGTTATGTCCGACCGCATACCTGCTATAGAAATGGAATAGAAATGATGATGCTGTAGTGTAGTAATTTTAGGCTGTGAGTTTCTTAATACCAGTGTCATGGCCTCTTTGAGTCCCCAGTGCCTAACATTGAGCCTGGAATGTCATATGTCCTGAATGAATTAATGAGCAGGAGGTGTGAGCAGATGGATGGATTTATGCTTATATGCATCAATCCACTTGGTAAGTATTAACAGAATCCAGAGGCCTGAATGCTTTGCCTCCAATAAATGTGTGTAATACAGCAGTAACTGAAATCTTACTGCTTTGCAACCTTGGTTTGAAACCCTTCACTTGATTATCTAAACTGACCCAAAAGGCAAAGACTTTAACAATATACACAATAATACTTGATTTCATTAATTTGTTAGGCAGATCCTTAACTTTCATCAGTGATAGATGCCTGAATAGCTACCTTAAATAAGAGCTATATTGAAAGACGGAGGCATATACTATAAAATGTTTACATAAAATGTTAAAGTAAATGAGAGATGAAAAACAGTGAAGTAAAGTGAGAATGTAAACCTGGGGAAATGCTTTTAGAGTTTTCGAAAAAGCCTCATTATTACTATTAGAATACACTAGAACTGAGCTCTTGCAGATACACTACTTTTCAGCATATACTTGTATTTTCAAAGGTGAAATGTATGTGGAAAGAAAGCTGAAGAAGGGAAGTTTAGGCTTTAAAACCGTATGTGTTTCTGAGGATATGGTTGAATACCTCCTATATGTTCCCTAGTGTGTCTGATAAATAAACTCTTGCTAGTGACACATTCTTTACATTAGAGCTTCATGATAACGTAGCACCTCTCTCACACTTCAGTTAATCATTTGGTGGCCCTCTTTTTAATGAATAATTCCACCAGGTATCATTCTTCTATTAATACAGAGTGTAAACATTTGTCAAAGCAGTAGAGAGGCAGAGAGAGAAGGAGAAAGGCATATGTTCCACTAGTTTACCAAATTTCAGTTCCACTATTTCTGGTGCCATCAGCTTGTAGCCATGCCTTCCTCTCAGCAAACCTCAATGTCCTCAAATTGGCATTATCATATCTGTCCTAACAACCTCAGATAGCTATAAATAAAAATACATTATAATCTGTAAAGTACTCAATAGAAGAAAGTATATTTTTAAAGCCTAAGACAAATAGTTTTAGAGTTTTAGACTACAGGATTATTACGTTCTCAAAAAATGCATTTAGCAGGAACTTTTGGCTCTTAGGAGATTGGACTAAAATAATACAATAAGCATGAAATGAGGAATATAGCCTGTTTCTCTCTTTCAATTTTTATTCTACGATCATTTTCTCCATGAAATGTAGAATTACTACATTTTCACCTTTTCTTGCTTTTCTAGAGATGGATCTCAGCAAACAGGAATGTTCTGTGCTTTGTTAAATCTCTTGGAAAGTGCGGAAACGGAAGAAGTGGTTGATGTTTTCCAAGTAGTCAAGTCTCTCCGCAAAGCCAGGCCGGGAATGGTCACCATGTTTGTAAGTACACCTCATCTCTTCTCCCCTTTCCTGTCCTCCCATCCGCTTTTCCTCTCCTTCTCTTCTATTCACTTTTTTGTTCTCCTATTTTACCTTCCGTTTTCATGTGATAATTCACTGAATTATTATCAATATGATAAGAGACCTAATTTGAGTTCTCCAGTGATTGGCTGGCAAGCATTTCTCTAAGGGCTCGTGAACGCTTCCTTCCTCCCGCCTTCAATCCTGTATCAATGAGTGTTGTTGTGTAACAAGCCACCCCATAACTTAGTGCCTGAAAAAAAATAACCTTTCTTATAGTTCAAGGTCTGTTGGACCAGCTGCCTAGCTCTGCTGGCCACGTCAGGCCGAGGCCATCTGGGCCAGGTGCACTTGATGTCTGGTACCACTGGTGGGCCCGGTGGGGTTTGGCTGGTCCAGAATGACCTCATCTGTCAATAGACCCGCAGTTGGTTAGCGTTTTGCAGCCACAGCAGGGGTACGTGGATCACGTGTCTCTCCTCATCCAGGAGCCTGGCCCAGGCATTGTCACACGAAGGCAGCAGGGTTCCAAGAGGGAGAGCCACAGTGAGCCAGACTCAGGAAGGCCACAACATGTCTTTATTTCCTAACCGGTCACAAGGCCTGCTTGTTGGGGTGGGGGTGGAAATGGGCTCCACCTGTTGTTACGAGGGCTTGCAAAGCCGCGTCACAGAGACGTGGGGAGACAGAGAGGATAAGTGTGGTGTTTCTGAAATCAACCTAAGGTGCAGGCTCTGTAAGTGGCCGTCACACAGCGGAATTAGTAACTAGTCACAACGTAAACTTAAGTACTCACTCGAATACAGGTACCTTTTCATTCATTGTGTTTGACACTGACCACGTCTCTCTTGATTTTAAAAGTGTATTGACTGCCTGCTATGTGCACCTGCCATTAATCAAGTCACTTGGGTAGTGTAAGGACACGGGAGATATTTGTGACAACGTAGCAAGTGAAATGACAGAGAAATCAGAAGGAGGACATGAATGAGGTCACTTAGTTTACCTGTGACCGTCAGCATAGGCCGGAGATGCCTGGCCTGAGATTAGATGCAGCGAAGCCTTCAGCCAAGGGATGAAGTCCCCAAGTTGGCATCCTGGGTGCACGCGCGGGAGGGACACCCACGTGGCCTGTGAGGGTGGACACTGGCCTGGTGCGGCTCCAAGGTAAATTTCGAAGCGTCCTCCCCATCCTGTAGAACGGCAAGGAGAGTCAGTCATTGACGATGTTCCTTCTAGGAAATCACAGAAGGGTGGTTTTCTGTGACCCAGGACTTTCCCAAGTACATGACCTGTTCTTGCGAATTTTTATCCGATATAAAAAACAGCGACTTTCTTTACGAAATTCCTTGCCTATTTCCTTTCCTAGGAGCAATACCAATTCCTCTATGACGTCATTGCTGGCACCTATCCTGCCCAGAATGGACAAGTTAAGAAAAACACCAAACAAGAAGATAAAATTGAATTTGACAATGAAGTGGACAAAGCAAAACAGGATGCTAATTTTGTGCGTCCACCTGGTGCCCCAAATACAGCCCAAGAAGAAAACAAGGAGCCTGACGCTTCCACCCCCTCCAGTGGCCCCGAGGGGCCAGAACATTCTGCCAACGGCCCAGCGAGTCCTGCTTTGACCCAAAGTGCATAAGAAAAGAAATGAACAGGGAAGCTTATAACATGTGAAATATTATTTCTATTTTTCTAGAAGTAGGAGGGCAAAATAGGTACAGGATGTGTTAACAATGGGAGTTGGACCAACACTGGTGGTGCACTTCTGTTTCACTACTGTAGAAAATATTTAAGACAGTTTTGCCACAATGTTTTGTACAGTCTCATGCTGATTTTAAAATTTTATCTGTCATTCAGCAAAAAAAATAATAATTTCTTGGCAGTCTTTACGTGTGTGTGTGTGTGTGTGTGTGTGTGTGGTAGGCAGATGTTTTCAAGTGAATCTAAATAGTTTTGAGAAACTGTGTCCTTTGTCTGAAGAAAAAATATTTGTACTGAAAATATTAACTTAGTTGAAAGCATCTAGTTTTTAAAATCAAATTGTCTATGAGCGCTGCGTAAGGATAACATGTACATTTATAGAATGACCTCTAGATGTCCTCCTTGTTCTATTCCTATATAGCTTATAGTTCAGTATTTTACTTCTAGAAATAGACATAAGAGTAGTGTGTGTGTAGAGTTCCAACAAGAAAGTTAACTAAATTAACATTGGAAACCTTGTCGTCCATCTGTTAGCATTTAGACTGGTCTCTTTTCAAGCTTATTTAATCTAATTTAAGATTTTTAAGCAAACCTACCTTGTTATCTGCAGATGGTGTTTACATTTTGCAACAAGGATTATTCTCTATATAATCATATGTTTGGTACATTGCTTGATACTTTTGACCCAAAACAATGTTTGTTACAATTGAACTTCAATAAACTTTTTAAAATAAATGCAGTATATATGAAATCCATAAGATAAAAATAGAATCCTGCAAATGTATTTGTGCTAAATATTTACATACAGAACTTAATATAGCTATTTTTATGGGCTAAAATGATGACAGGAAACATATAATGTTGCATGTACAATATTCTCCATATTAAAGTCCATCCTTGACTTTCACTGACGTGCATTTACTTTGAATTTCTTAAATGCTTAGACTGCTTTTTACCAAGAATTGCCATCAATAATCATAAAATTCAATCATCTTTTCTTGTGCACAATAAATTAAATGTGTTACATGTTCATAAATGCATTATATAAGCACATGTTAAGATATAGGCTATGCAATTAACTTCTGTAGAACAATTTTACAGGTCTCAAAACTTTTTTAAAAAGATCCATAATTTATTAATGGTTTAAGATCTAGAAAAAAAATTAAGAAAAATGGTATTTTTCAAAAAAAATAAAATAAACAAAGCTCCTTTTATTGAATTCTACATCAGCTTATACATTAGTCACACACTACCTTTACATTGGTTTGGTTTTCTATATCTTCATGCTCCTGACTGATTTTATTTTTAAAAACTTTTTATCTAAAAATAATGTTTAGTATAGTTGACATTCAATATTATGTTAGGCTCTTGACTGATTTTCAGTGTCTTAACTACACATCACTAATTGTTTTCCATTCAACTCACCTTTATCTTGTTCATCCTTCTAATTCTTTTCTTATTGTACATGCAAAATCAGCAATTGTGTAGTAGTGCCCTGTAAACATGTGAAAAGAAGTGAATTTTAGAATGAAGCAATCGTTTCTAATTTACATTGTTTACTTACTTCTCTTTACTTTCTAATGAAAAAAGGGGGGTTGGGAATCATTAGTGACAAGCACCAAAAAGAAGCAAAGCTGGCGTTCCCTTCTTTCAGTCATTCAAACTCTTGTGCCTCAGTTTCTCCAACTGAAACTTGACTTGTTTCTTCTTACTGGATAATAATGTAGTTAAAACGCACAGTTCTCATGCTCAGTAGACTAGTGTTATACATGTCTATTTTATCTGTGATCTGCTTCAAAATACAAATAGTAAAAATGTGAAGTTCTCACTAACCTACAAGTAAAGATTTTATTCAGAGGGTTTCAGCTGCAAGTGACATCTTTCAAATGTGGATGTTGTGTGTTTCAAATGTGTCTTTCCCACTCAAGTGTATCTTTTTGAGAAGATAGAAAATAAATACTTAGAAAGTAGAGCCATGGGGATTTCTATTGGTTTAGAAGCAAGCTGGGAAACTTTTCACCGGCATATGAGAAGTCGTGATCAGGGAGAGATAGCTCTCAGTTCAATACTGACACAATGCATCCTGTATCATTACTTGTAAATAACAATAATAACTGTTATCATAATAACTAACATTTCCTGAGGCACAATCCCTGCCAGGTACTAATGATTTACCTGGATTTGCTTCTCAAGACAAACTCTACGCAGCATGTACTCTCGGAGTCTCCGGTTTATAGGTGACGAACTGAGTCTTCGAGTAAAGTTGGTACCCAGCCTGGGATAACACATCAAGCAAATGACAGTTAGGACTGGAAACAAAACCACGGGTAACGTGCAGTCTCAACAATGCTCTACACCATGGTAGCTTATCTGAACTCACAACATAAAAGTTATTATACAAAATAAACACACTCTTAAACATCCCTGGGCAACGATTGTTTTCATAATGCACACAAAGGTCACCTCAACAGTAAAGTGAGTGCCAGGAAATCAAACACAACGACAAATCACCAATGGCACTGTTCCACGGTCTCTCAATTTGGTAATCAGAACACGTCCTTATGGTTTGGGTCCCATTTCAGTATGTTTGTCACCATCAGTCAGGACTTGAAACAAACTACTAGGGCACCATGACATGCAAACCACAGTTAGGAGAGCATAACTCTCTGTGGTGAGTGAGTCCCAGGGACCTTGGTTCTTCTGACTTAGCTGTTCCCTTCTGGGATTCCAGAGAACTAGAAATGGACTTTCTATGCAAGATAACACATGCATTTCGCTCTAAAAAAAAAAACAACAACCCCAAACCCAGTGCTTTCTTTGTTCATATGTAGTAAGAGTGGGACCTCTGGTACACCTACATTTAATTTTCCAGAAAAAGAGAATTTGTTGGATTCAGTAACATCTCTCAGGTAGACCAGGCAAATCTGGTCCCTTCTCAAGAACACAAATCTCGTGCTGATTTTTTATGGATTGTGTAGCCTGGTCATGCATACTCTGTGACGTGGAAAGATGGAGCACAGGTAGGGGACACTGTGCCCACTATTGACACAGACGAAGGTGGCACAGAGTGGGGTCACCCTCTGACCCTGTCCCCACTGGGTAACACAGGCTCACTGTAGGGCTTAGGTAACTGGGCAGCGAGCGTTTTTACTGGTGATCAGTAATTCAGATTTTTCATGAACTCGGACTCTGTTATCCTTCATGAGTTCCATTTCATGGCTTTTGTAATACGTTAGACATCATAAAAGAGAAAGGGGAGAAATGGGTTATTATAGTCATAAGAAACTGACATGTAAATCTCTTTATAAAAGCGGTTCCATTTATATTTATTTGCTTTCATTGCATTGACAACCTAACCTAAACACAGGGAGGGAACACAAAGAAGATGCAGAAGATTTAACACCAAACGTTTGGATATTTTTGACATAACAGAAAACAAACAAACAAAGTAAGCTTACTTTGAACGACTTGGCCGGCAAATCTCCCATGAGGTCTCACACATCATGGTGGGTCGTTGTGGACAATAGCACATAACAGTACGCTACTGAGATAACACTACGGAACGTCAGAGCACTGATTATTTTTACATAATCTCTTAAAAACATGCCTTTCCCCCCCGCTACTGTTTTGTTTCCCATGGACATACATTCTGATGAGGTTACAGTTCACAATCCATTGGCTCTTCACCCGAGAAGCTTCTGGACTTTGATCTGTGTATTATTTTTGAATATTCAGTAAATCCTCAGTCACTCGGTGTCCTTCTGAAAGACATGTGTACAACATGAAGGACCACACATAGTTCAACATACAAGAAGCATTATTTGCAACAGCAAGAGTCATGTGACTTCTGTGAGAGGATACATGTCAGTGATGTAAGCACTGTAGTCTGGAGTTTCCAGCGTAACTTCAAGTGGGTGGGTTTCTCCTCAGACAGTCCAGTGCTTCTCGGATGGGCTCACCGTGGGTTTTAGTTTTATAAAAGGACTTCTTAAATGAAATGAGTTATTTTTGTAAATAAAACATGCTTTGGCAGTTTTCTCTTTGTTTAAATCATGGAAGTCAAATTTCTCTTTGATGAGAGTCAGTGGGAAATTGTATTTGTACCTTCAAGAGGTAGCAAAATATTTGTTCACAATTTAAATGCAGGAAGTTAAAAAAGGTCAACACCAGTCAAATCACCAAGTTCAGTCAAATTGCTAACACCCACTGAGTCTCTCTGTACATATTTTTATTGTGTGTTTTAATCCAACGCCCTGTAGTCATTCAGAGAACAAATGAATTTCAGAAATACAATCAACCCTATATTTATATAATTTAAAGGAAGAGATTAATTTTATCTAGCATTGCTAGGTGACAGACATACTTTGTAGGCTATTCATTACTTAACATAATTCTCTGGAGATTTACATATAAGATATCTTTCCGGGAATATTATCGGACATTTGTGTCTTGTGATTTATGTAGCAACTGAAATTATTATAAGTGCAAGACACGCATTGATATTAATTTTCGCAAAAGAAAACAACAACAAAAGAAATGAGAGCTGGGCATGGTCTTGAACTCCTAGTGACTCCCTGGAGAACTCCAGTCCTCCAACCCTTCCCAATTCTTCCCTTGTGACTGTGCCTGACTTTGAATCCTTGGACACAGCATCCATCACCAGCGCCCACACACTCCTGACAGCCCAGCCCGTGTTAGTCAGGGTTTTCCCATCACTGTTCCCACATCCGTGCCTGCAGCTCCTCTGCTGGGACCTACCATTAATTTGGAAACTTAACTTACCTGTTGGCTGACTCCAAACTGGAGTCTGAGCTTGATTCAAAACCTCCGTGTGGTGAATGGATTATTTTCCTGCTCCGCATTGAGCTCGTCTCCATGGCCTCTATTGTCACCAAATGCCATTGACTCTTTCACAAAAAACAAACAAACAAACAAACAAACAAACAAAAAGAAGCCAGTCATCTGAATTTCTTTTCATCCATTTTACAGTATATTTCGATCCTTCTATGCTCACTTTTTCTCGCCTGTCTCCAAAGAGGTGTTTCTAGACTTTATCAGGCCAAACGCCTCATTGATGGTATGTGTATATTTTAGATTTTGTTTTGTAAAACTGACACAGTCTTATTCTATAAAAGCAAGCAATACAGAAAAGCACCAATACAAAAGTAATAAACCATCCCAAATCCAGTGGAAAATAGTCCAAGGAGTAGAGAGTTCAAGAACAAAAACTATGAAGGGCCCTAAATACATGAGAGACGCTCAACCTCCCTCAGGTAAGGGAGATGCGAATTAAAACTACACTGAGACAAGTCTCAATGGAAAATTTGTCCACACCCTGTTCTCAGGGCTGTGGGGAGAATCAGGACTTCTGTGATGTTTATCAGCACAAAATAAACAGCCAACCCTAGCGTGGGCAATGTGGCAGTGGTTATTAAATTTACAGATGCGTTTCCACTTTTACCTAGAAACCTCACATCTCATGATTTGCCCCCCAGAAATGTCTGTACAGTTTACAAAATGTCATATGGACAAATTCCTTATTACATCTTTCTTTGAAGTTGGAAATTATTGGAGACAAATCAAGTTGTCACTGGGCTATCGTCCAAAAGGCCCTCACGTTTTTCAACACCTAAACTATGTCACCACCTATGCTTGCTTGCGGGAACTGAAATGATGCCCCACTGCAAAGACCAAGATGACCTTGGGGCATCGTGTGAAAAAAGCACCATGGGCAAAAAGGATCGTGTGTAAAGGGCCGAGGGCAACAGAAAAGTAAATAGCTTGCCTAACAGAATGGGATCACCCCACGCCACGGCCTATAGACGCAAAGGCTCTTCCCAGCAGGAGATAAGGTGCCCTTAGCTGAGCTCACCCTTGACATTCCCTGAGCTAAGGACAAAGGTTCTGCTCTGCCTCACTGAACCCAGTCTCGTTTGGGTCCCTGACCAGGGAAGCTCGGTAACAAAATGTTGGCTCTGGAGGTTCCCATCCACTGGAACGCTATGTACGTCTCCCCTTCCTCCCTTCCATTCTCTCTCTCCCTCATCCACCCCCATCTCATGCCTCTGTGTGTGTGTGTGTGTGTGTGTGTGTGTGTGTATGATGGGGTGAGAATTACCTTGTTTTTTGTATTAAATCTCCAAATTCCCTGATCTTCTTATGTTTACTTTGCTTTTTTTTTTTTTTTTTTAATTTCCTTGTCTTTTTGGTCTTCTCTCTACAAGTCTATTTGTCTATCTTACATTGACTTATTCCTTCTAAAATATAATTTTCTTAACAAAATTCTTATTTATTCTCAGGATCTTCATTGTTAATCACCTCATGTTGATACTTTATAACCAGAATATTTCTCTGAGCATATTTATTACATTTCTCCCCATTTCCAGGCATTGTCTCTGTATCTGTTTCCTCTGAGCAACTCAAGACTTTCGTGCTTTCTTGATGAGTTCACTTGAGCTCTTTTCATTGGCTGGTAGACATCTGAGCCTTTAACACCATCTCCTAACCCATCATCCCAAGGATCGCTCAGCCTCGGCCTACCTTCTTGCTGCCTGAGCAGAGTCTTCTGCTTGCCATCACCTGACCCTCACAGCACAGTGACTGTATTAATAACTCTTCCACAGTACATGTCAGTCCTGCTATAACGTTTCCGCAGGGGCCTCTCCCAGGAAACCCAGCTCCTCAAACTCAGGAACTCTGTGCATCTTTCCTGTAGCAACTAGCGAGAACACTGGAGTGGCCAGAGAGCATGTTTTAGATGCTGTCGGTACAAGTCAACTTCCGTTTCTGTCATGGCATAACGTCTCAGGTGTGGACTGGTATCAAACTCCAGTAAAATACTATTGGTAACCCTTGACCCGAGCACCCTGCTTTCTCAGCCCGTCACCACATTTAAGTTCTACATTTAGAACAAAGGTTGTGCTGCTCTCCCAGCTTCTAGGATACTTAGTTCTTTGGTTGTCCACCGCCGCCGGCCATTTCCGGCACCTTCCATGGCACATGTGCTCCCCTGTGTCTTTCCTGCATTGTGAGTCACCTGAATAGCGAGCTTGCCATTTGTCTTTCCTGACACAAGTTAGGCTCTGGGGACACTTGAGCGGAAGTGCAATTAAGTGGGAGGAAGCCGGTTTGTGGGGGATTCTGTGGTCTGCCACAAACCCCATGCAGAGAGCAGAGCTTCACTGCTCCTGTGGCACAAGGGGTGCAGCCACAGGATGGGGGAGTCGAGGAGGAAGTTAAAGGAGCCACGAAACAACCTGGGCACTGCCTGCAGAGTTTTGTCTCAGAGGGGAGCGAGCCTCTGGTTCTAGTCCCTCCCCAACGAGTTTTCTTACCCAGAAATGACTTCTCACTCTACCTGCCAAGTTTTAAGACAAGCAATGGGGATTGCTCTAAAGCCGCGATGGAAATGCAATGCCTCAGAAGTCACAAGTGGAGTTTCCTTTCATCAGACACGTGCACAAATACCCATGTGATTAATTCCACCGAAATGCATGTTGAGCAATTCCAGCTTACCTAACTGCACAGGTATTACCAGTGTCGTGCAATAGGACCTACCGATGCTGGAACGTGTCATCAAGTTTCCAGGGGCCCAAAGAAGTGATGCTATTAAGGCAGATAAAACACTGATGAATTTCTTCGTGAATGTTTTTAATAGATAAAGCATGTTTAAGCATAAAATATCTCATTTTTGTAGCAATAAGTTCCCAAAGAAGTGAATTTCACCAAGGGAAAATATAATTTTCTAGCATTTAAAAAAAGAGAAGCTTTGTAGAGAGCTAAGTACACATTCCATTCCAATTGCAGTAAAATACTCCTATTTCAATCATTGAAATACTCTTTATTTCAATGATTGAAATAGTCACATTTCAATAATAAGTCTTAACACTAACTCATTAATTTAGGAAAAATAGGATATTTAACTCTTTAAAAAAGCATACCCTCTTTAAAGAAAATAAAAAGATTGACAAAGAAATATGGCTGTGTGTTCACAATAAATGTGATGTTGAAACTCTGGGGGTTGTTTAGACACTCGCTTGATAAAAATTTTCTTCAAAAACTATAAAAACGTCTTGGAAGAAGATTCAAAATTCTTGGAGTTAAAGGGTTCTGACCCCAATAATTTATAATATAAAATGTCAGAGGAAATGAGTCCCCTGAATGCTCCCGGGAAAATAAATCTCCCAAGTTGGCAGCCAGATCTTTATCGCAACCAAAGTGGCTGCTCTAGCCCTCGCTTTATGAGAAATACAAAACATATTTATATGTATTTTTAAAAGTTTTTAAATAAGTTTTTATAAGTGTATAAATGTTATATATAATACAAATTTTATTTAGTGGGATTTGTATGCTAGGCTGACAAAACCAGACAAATAAGTTACCCAATTACTTTATACTTTTTTATTAGTCTAAATGGAATTTTTACTTATTAGTGAGATAAAATATACCAGTATTTAAATTTGGATTTCTAAGAATTTCTCTTTATGTAAACAAATTATTATTAACTTGTTTTTAAACTCCAATTTCTCCTTTCTTTGACTAAGACCAAATTATTAACTCTTAAAATATTTTAAAAAGTTAATTCTATGGGAAAAACTAACTCTCTGAACAAAGGGGGAAAAAAAGTCTGTGAAGATAAAGTTTTCAGCCCAGGACACTTTTTTCATTCAAAATGTATATTTCCTTTCGGAATGAGTGGGGAATAAAAACAAATTTGAGGAAATGTGTGTTTTAGTTTCTGATTTGTGCTTATATTGTATTATCGAGTGACACAGAATAGTAGCTTTCACTGGGACAGTTTGCATTTTCTTGAGTAATTCTGTCATACTCAAGTATTTTTGCACAGATGTGCTGGAATGCTTTTCAGCACCTTCTTGTAGAATGTCCACCAGGCTGTGCTCAAACCTTTGCAATAGTTTTATACAGATGTGGGTGTGCTTCTAAATGCAACAGCTTACGTGTCAATAAACCACACGGTTGCACTATAGGTTTGCACGGGCATGCTGATATTTTGTGTCTTCACGCTTACTCACAGTTATTTGCAATGGTACCAACAGGACAAGTCAATCATACTCTTTCTGTGCAAAATGGTTTTCTCTAGACCCTATTCCATCCCATCATCCCAAACAGGACCAGCCTGGTATGTCCACTTACCCATGGCAGCTACCCACTCCTATCTCACAGCTCTGGCGGCAGGGACCTCTGGGAGATCCTCACTTCCACACGTGGATCTCACACCTGGAATCTTTACAAGCATGTGCTTCATCCGTCCCCCATGACACTCGCTCCTTTCACGTCAAAAAGCATGTAAGGAGCTCTAGGTGGAGTCACAGTTCTCTTTGCCCCAAATCAGAAAATGCGACAAGTGCTTTACCTATCCATCAGATACAAATGGACGTCCACTAAGGCCCCTGTGTGTGGTGTCTTCTGGGCTACGTGAAAGCCAGTCAAAGGTGTTTTCTACCAACGAGATTTGGTATTTCTCAGATGGCGGGCTGAGTTCATGTAAGTTTAAGTCTTTTCCTCTTTGCATAGCTTCTGAAACAAAGCATTTGAGGAGAACTAAACAATGATAGATGATGGTAAACTAGATACTGTTTGATAATAATACCTGAGGAAGTATAAGTTTTAGAAAAATATGTATGCATAAAATCTCTGTTTTAATTACAAACATTTTGAAACAGCTATGATAGCTCTTAGAGCAGCACTTTCTCACCAGAAACCATTTCTGTCGTCACTAGTGGGGGTTCTGATTTTGGGCATGTCTTTCCTTGGGCCCCAAGCTTCCCTCTGCTAGGCTGACCATCTGTAGAGGTTATGCTTCTGAAAATGTTGACTTCCGGGTCTTTCCAGAACTGCTCAAGAGCTAGAGTCTGGAAAACAGCAAGAAATGAATGAGAAAGGCTGATAAAATAGTAAGTGGCAGCAGTCTCAAAAACCTGGAAAACGCACCTGCTACAGATAAGTACTCAAATACACTTACGCAGAGATGCGGCTCAGGCCTGACAAACACACCAGCAGCCTGGACACTTCTGTGTGTGCACTTTCCCAGTCTGTTCCCATCGTACAAAACTGCGGCATTGGTCTTCCTTCTCTTTATCTGTCTCTGGTTATTTGCATTTGTCCACTGGAAGTTCCACACGCTGCAGAAAACAGGGAGAAGGCGTGTGTCCCCTTTCCACTTCAAGAAACAATGACCTCTTTGGCTGCAGTATATTTTGCACTTGAATCTTCGCCTTCGTCTGTGTGGGGCGCAGGTTCTCTGTACACCTACTTCCAGGGCTTTCTATTTACCTTCGAGGTTTGTTTACATGCATCTGTTTTACTGGGTGGCTCTCTGACTCTACAGGTCATAACGTCAGGAGAGCTCAAACCCTCCTGAAGGTGAAGCATGCCGACCAGGTGAGCTGGACGGCTCGCACCCCTTGACATTGATCCCCACTGTCCTTGCATGGTTCTAAAGCCTCAAGCACCTTCAGGCGGGTCATCCACAGTAGTAACAGGCCTCATGTAAGAACTACAACTTCTTTGTTAGGTAGGACAAATGTTTCCAGGTCTGGGCATTTCTCAGTACGTGCTGTACTTGCTAAGTGCTGCAATGTAGCACAGTATTTTGCAGACGCAACTGCAACCAATGGAACCATAATGCAATGGGATAAGTGTAGCCAACTGCAAAGAAGAAATCAACATGTAATTAACCAAATAGTGTATAAAAGCAACGGCTCAGCCTCCCTTCCAGGGCACAGAACTTTGGATATGAATCCCTTATCTCCTTTACTCGTTGCAAGTAAATAAAACTACCTTGTTCTTGAACAGAACACCCCAAGTGGTGAACCCCTTGAGTTCGGCAACATCTTCAGTACGTGGTCTAGTCCAATGTGCTTTTTTAGCTACTTTCCTTTATCTGTGCCCATGAGGTGAGCACGTGTGGGAAGCAGTAGCTTGCGAGAGAACGTGGCTCCTCAGCCATGTGGTCAGTTATCACTTGGGTCCAGGGTGTGTGGCCAGCAGATCATCTTCACAGGGTCTATCCATCGGTCCATGACCTGCATTGACTCTGGACTCACTGTCGCCTACCTGTGGCCTCTGATGTGTGGACCCCAATGATGCAGACACTGTGTGCCAGTCAGAGCCCGCGGCCTCTGGACTCTGTCTGAGAAGGACTATTTACACTGCACTCGGGCCACCAGGATGAGATTGCCGCCTGCAAGAACATGCCCCAGAGCTGGAGACCATTTTCTCTAAGGGCTTTTTCCTTTCTTCTTTACAAGCATTCTTCCTTTTCCACAGCTTCATGCCAAGAGGCACCAATGACCTTGCTTTTATATAAGTGCACTTTCTCTTTTTCATGCTGCTGCCATCCTCAGAGAAGGGAATTCTTTTATCAACTGTAAGTACTTTAAGTTTTCCTTGATGCGTGACTCGTGATGGCCGCTTTGAGCCAACTGATTTCACAACTTGGATTTGGGGCCTTTCGCTCCTTTTGTGTTTGTAACTTTTCTGCCCTTTACTTTATGGTTTTATTTGCCCTTCTGACCTGCTCTCTGCTCAGGTAATTTCCCACTGCTTTACTTCTGACGACCCTCAGAGGACGAAGGATGACGTTTAGATGCCCACCTTCCTCCTTCTCCCTCTCAGTTGTGACGCCTGCTTTGTCTTCCTGGAGCGTCTGCTTTTGGCCCATCTGACCCTTCCTTACTGAATGATTTTTCTGGGTTTCCAGAAAGCCTCAGCCTCTGCTTTGAACTCTACCCAGGTTCCTCCAAGTTATTCCTGGAGCATTTCAGTAAATGAATACAGAGATCTGCGCTCTCTCCCATGTGGATTTTCTCCTGAGAAAATACATTTTGCTTAAAGGTGAAATGGTGAGTCCTGTTGTCTTCAACGCCCGAGCCATGTCTCCCCCATTTCAAGTGTCAGGAGCTGAAGCTTCCTGATTCCTCTCAACCTCTTCTCTCTAACGGGGAGCTCAGCCTCCAGCTTCTGGGCTTGGTGAGGGGCATTTAAATTAAGTACCTTGTGGTGGAGAAATCAGGTGGCAAGTCACCAAGTCATGTAAAACATAAGGCAATGCTACCTGATTAGATAGATAGATATTTTTTAAAGGAGAATAAAACTGTTCCTTCTGTTTCCTAGAGAAAGCATTGTGTAGAAATTTTTAAAAAATTTTTTACAAAATGGAGGCAAAACATCTTGAGTGTTTACTTACAGTTTTGGCTGTATTAAATCTCCCCTCATATGTGTCCATATTTTTTCTCTCTGTGTGACTTCTGTATGCAGCCATCGATTCTCCGAGAAACTACCTGACCTCACCTCTCACCTTTGACTAAAAATATAAAGAAATAGTTACTTAACTCTTTACATAGATTTTTCTTTGTTTTTCTAAGTAGTGTATTGACTCGCATTTTACACCAAAGAAACCCAGAATCAGAAGGGGAGCAAAGTCCATTGTCTGCTTCTAGAACCCAAACTAATTAGTTAGATGACACAGAGTTCTATGCATTAATCTAACCAAGTAAATGTACTATGTCTAGAATGGGTTTAGACATCTGCCCTCCACCAAGTTTATTTAAGGTTGTTTGGCAGGAACTGGTGCTGGAACAGGCAGCTTCTTGGATGCTTTCTACTTGCAACTTGACACCTAATGGTTTTCCTCTTGGCCGAGAAACTCCCTGAACAGAAGTGAGCAGAGGTCATGTGACTCGAGCCCTTCTGGCAGCTGGGACCTGCCCAAAGGAGGGGCAGGCAGGCAGTGAGGTGGAGACGGCTCTTGGCTGCTGCATTGAAGAGGCATCAAACAACAAAAACATCCTCTCTGAGGAGGACGAGGCTTTGTCCTTAAGAGCTCGGCGCTTGTCTCGACCTCTGGGAGCTGGCTGAACACAGCTGCATGGTCCTGGGTGGGGTGGCTGCTTGCAAATGGCTTGCACCCTTTTGCTGTGAGGCAGAACGTGGGGCGAGGTCCCCAGCGCTGGAAGTTTGTCTTGTCCTACCCCCTCAGTCATGCGATTTGCAGGAGGCTACTTAGCTGTTTTTAGCTTCAATGCTTTCACCTCTAAAATGGGGATAAATCTTGAAAAGTGACCATTTACGCAAGGCCATGACCCAAGCCAGTGCTGTCTTCAGCACTGCATGTTTTCTCATGTCTGCTGAAATGGCAAAGCCACCAGGCAGTGGAGTTAGGTCAGGGCACTATGTCTGGACTCCTGAGCCCCAGGTCACTTTCCTGTAACCTGGAAATCCTGAGAGTTCCCACCTCCCAGGCTTGTAGTGACAGTTACCGAGACCAAGTGCACAAATGTTTAGA
The DNA here is from genome assembly GCF_036562045.2 of Rhinolophus sinicus. NCBI lineage: Eukaryota > Metazoa > Chordata > Mammalia > Chiroptera > Rhinolophidae > Rhinolophus > Rhinolophus sinicus. Next base: position 66,318,498 of record NC_133761.1, read on the forward strand.
GGAGGAATTGACACGTCCTAGGAGCTCAGCAGATGACGGCGATTATAAACGGCCCTCAAAAGGTAGCTATCGCCCCCACTCTAAAGCTGTGGAGATGGGTACCACACCAGTCACGCAGTAGTACATCTGGGAGGCCAGCGTAGGTCCACTGGCTATTAAAACTGAGCTCAAACCACCAGGCTAATAAAATCCCTGTTGCCAGGACGCTGCATCGCTTTTGCTTCGTCTCCCACCCGCTGTGCCTTCGGCGGGGCCCCCAGATCTCTGGGAATCATCCTGACATTCAGCCTCACTCATCTAGTTCCCAGGCCAATTCTGACTCGACGGAGGAAGTTCCAAACCAGACTCAGCCCCCGCAGCCCTGGAGTCTGGGCGTTGAGTCATTCTTCCTGTTACCGTGAATTCAGGACAAAGAGCCCCCGGCAGTAACCAGAGTCCCGCTTCTTCCCGGAGGAAACCCCCGCAGTGGGGGGGAAAGGCTCCTGTGGCTGCCCCCCTTGTCCCACCCGCAGTGGCCGTCTGCCTTCCCACTCTGCAGGCTGGGCTTGCGTGACAGCAGCCAAGCACTGTGATCGCATTTGGTACTATCCCCTCTCATACCCATTGGAGCCCATGTGGCAACTACCAGTGTCTGCAATTTAACTTGAGGAAATGCCCTAAGAGGGGTCCCAGGTCACACAACCACTGACATTTATAAGTAACGATCTTCTGCAGTTCTCATTCAGGCTATCTCTAAATCATCTAGGTCAAGGTTTCTCAGCCTCGGCACCATTCAGGTGGGAAGTGGAAAGGGAGGAGAGTGTGCCCTGCCTTTTAATGGCATCACTGTGTCCCCACCCTCATCCCATTGGCCAGAACGCAGCCATATGGCCACTCCACGCTGCAAGGAAGGCTGCCATAGGTGGCCTTCATTTTGTGCCCATATACATATCAGGGATTGTGATGGTTAATTTTAGGTGTCAACTTGACAGGCTAAGGGATGCCCCATAGCTGGTAAAACACTATTTCTACGGTTGTCTGGGAGGGTGTTTCCAGGAGAGATCAGCATTTGATTCAGTAGACTCGGTGAAGAGCTGCACCAGCACCAGTTTGGGTAAACGTCATCCAGTCCATTGAGACCCAAATGAACAAAAGGTCAAGGAACGGCTGCTTCCCTCTCTTTGACGTGGAACATCCATCTTTTCCTGCCCTCAGACATCAGGACTCCTGGCTCTCCAGCTGGCACACTCAGATGGAGGATTTCTGGGGGTCCATAAACTCGTGAACCAGTTCCTGTAAGAAATATCTCTATCCATCTATTTATCTATCTCTCTATCTCTCTATCATCATCTATCATCTATCATCTATCCCATTGGTTCTGTTTCTCTGCAGAACCCTGACTGGGCAGGAATTCTATGGCTATACAAGAAGACAATAGAGTGGAAACACCCAGAAATGTTGGCCCCAGCGCCTCACAGTGTCGTCAGGGCACCCAGAGCACATGGGAAAGAGCTGTGGGAACCCTCGGCGACAGGACCCACGTATGCTCGGTGCAGACTTCTTCTAAAGAAAACCTTGCACCCCAACTCTTGAAATGTTACCAGCTTGAAAACCTAAGTAAGCAACAGCACCAGTCACAGCATGTTCCCGCAAGAGCCCCCAGCTTCGTTGCCACTGGGAATTGCGGTTGACATTTGGGTCCATGCCTGCTGAGGGACGTGCAAAGTGATCACAGAAATCTGCAATTTCGATTTTACCAGTAGCTGTGCTGCCAGCCATTTGATTTTCATGGATGCCATCTCTTCCAGCCTGGGGCTAAAAAAAGCCTCTCGTGTCCTGAAAGCCAAAGGAGCTGCTGACTGCACAGTTTGTGTCAGCGAGCCCTGGACTGGGAGTTGGGTGGGTCAGATACTGCTCTGACCAGTCAGCTTTGACTGCACTGAACTAGGCCTTCTCACTTCTCCTACGTGCAAAACGAAGGAGGGGGACTTGCGGACCTTTACGTTCCATCGGAGCAATAGCAGTCCATACGTCTCGGTGTCCGTGGCCAAAGCATCCGAGTCAAGGTGAAGGGCTGGTGGGGGATTTGCCAGACTCCCTTTTCGTGGTCTGAATAATCCCGTGTGGCTTACACAGCAGCCACCGCCTGGCTGGCACTGCTGGGTCAGCTGAGGTCCAGGCATCACAGGCCCGCCCCGCCGCCTCCGACCAAGGTGGGTGGGTGCCGCCAGGGCCTGGCTCAGAAAGGCCGGGGCCTCTCGCATCTGTGAGGACTGGTGTTCCCCCAATTTTCCCCCAAATTAAAAGAACCAACAAACTGTATTACAAAAACAAACAGAATTTGTTTTTTCTTTTAACGAATAAAAACGAATTTATGCTAAAGCTTTGTTGCCTTGAGTCACGCCAACCACACGATTCCTGCCAACACTTTTCTGTGTTAACATCTCAAGTTCGTCAAGCTTAGCCCTTGCTGGAAAAAGTATAGGGTTTGCAAGCCACTAATTGGCCTAAAATGCTCCTCCATTTTATATAAACACACAGCCTGCTATCAAAAATAGAGTTGCATTCATTAGCCTAAAAATCCAGCTTCCCTTGTGAAACCTTTTTTTCTTTTTTTTTATAGCCCTCAAGATTTAGGTCTGCCTCTCGAGTTAAAGGGAAACTTGTGTTTTAAATGTGTACTCTGTAATTTCACATAAAAAAAGACATGGCTTTGATTTCTATTTTTGCCTATTAACGTATTTTATAAGCAGGGAGGCAGAAAACTACAGTCTCTCCCTCGGCTCTTCAAGTGCTAATATTATTAGGAAAGTGAATCTGAAATGATGCAAAAACATGACAACAACGGCAACAACAACAATAGAAGTCGGTGTGTCCTGTGCATTGTGCACGGATCGGTGATTAAACTCTGTCCCCCTCAGCAAAAGCCTTTCCGATTCCCCGGGGTCGAGTGCACGCAGCCCCCGACCGTCCCAAGCACAGACTCTTCCTCCTGCTTTCTGGAGGGCTAGCTGATGCCCTGTGTCTCCTCAGGAAGCGTCCTCCTAACTCAGAATCCCTCCGTGCCCCACCCTCAGGCTCCCTGCAGCCTGGGGTGTGAGGCGTGGTCCTCCCTCCTTTGTCACCGAGGCCCGTCGCCCTGTGTTCTTGGTTCTGTGGCGTCACACCCAGGCACAGCTTCATTAGCCTCCACTGCAAGTTTGTTTCTTCTCTTAACTTTTCTGAACTACGGACTTGTTTCCCACCCCCCACTCTAAAAACAATGCTCTATTTTGCCGTTCCCCCAACTCATCCCAACCTAGCTCCCGCTTGTCACCTCCAGGTTCTCAAACAGGAGTGTGGAGCCTGGAACCTGGAAGAAGGACGGGATTCCCCCAGGACGACAGGTCCTGCTGGCCTGTTCCTAACTGTAGGGCGATGACTCGAATTTTGACCATGTTCAACGATGAGGTGAATTCTTCCTTAGTCTCCTCTACAATGAACTATCACTCTTATCGCGGCATATTTTAACAAACAAAAGTCCTTATTTTTAATGGAATGAAATGTAACCCTATTTCCCCCTTTATGGATGGTGCTATTTGCATCTTATTTACTTCCACAGCCTCTAAACCACAATGTCGGGTACCAACCACTCCTCGGAGGGAACGATCTCACATTGGCAGTTCCCGGCCGGGCACTGCCCTCTCGTCCTGGTGGACAGGACAGACGTTCTCCCCATGCCCCAGGGTCAAGGCTTTGAACCAGTCCTCTCTCTCGGTGCCCAGGATCACCAGGACTGGTTGATCTCCTTTTGCAAAGACGCGGGAAGCTTTGCATTTTGGATGCCTGCTGCCACAGGCCTATGGAAGCTGCCTGTGGACTAGAGTATTTTAATACGACCTCACAGACTCCTGGACTGCAGTTGCTCTCACCTCTGGTTTACCCAATACACCGCTGTCCAGGACCTTTGCTATATCACATCTCTGATCAGAATGGGATCTTGTTCCGGTTCTCCAATGGCTCACAAGGAGAGGTCACTAAGGTCACTCTCCCTTGCTGACTGGAGACTCCCTGGCCTGCTCACTGCTGCCTGCCCACCTACCAGCTGCTTTCTGTGTTTCTGGAACTTACACATCTGCACAACCCCAGCACAGCATCCGGCAGAGCATATGCTTTCTACAAATGTTAGCGACTTGCCTCAGTAGACGTTGACAAAGAAACAAAATGGCAACACAACTAAAACAAACAGGAAAATAAAAACCATGTCCTCACGGTTAAAGATACTGTTCATTTTCTGGGCCAATCAAGGTTTTTCTTTTTCTTTGACATGAAGACCCAACCTTTTCTGGATGGATATCAATCTGGTTTCTGATTTTAGGACGCTTGTGGTTATTGGCAGAAAATTGTCCTTTCAGTTTATTTACTTTCTATATGTAACCAAGTTACCTTCTTCCAGTAAATCTTTGACAGCACGGCCAGTAGCTAATTCTCAGCACTGGAATGGCCCTTCCACTTCTGTGGTCTGTGTCTCTGCTTTGTAGCTGGCACCCCTCACGCCCCTACAACCTGAACTTTACTTGAAATGGTTTTTTACCTGTTCTGGCTTTCCCAGGAAGAGCAGATGCCCACTTGAATTAGAAACACAGGATGTGATGACACTAAATTTGCACACTGAGAAGCAACCCCTGTCCTGGGGCTTAAAGTAGGTGTTCCTGTTTGTAATTTGGAGAGACACTCTGTTGTGCAGGGCGGCCTGCGGGGTCTCTGTTCCCGCTCCCCACACAAGAACGCAGGATATGGTGAGGCCAAAAAGGAACACCCACGGAGCCATAGGTAGGGGAGTCATACCACTATATTCTCTCTGGCGGCACTATACTCTCATTGGAGGCTGGATCCACACTGTCCGCAAACCGCCATCCACATTTGCCAGCCCAGCCGCCATCTTCTTGCTAGCCCCCATCCTCTCTCTCTTCCTCCCTCTCTAGCGTAGCCACAGCAGTTATATTAGTGGCCAATGGCTCACTGGTTACAGCTGATGGCCAACTAGCCACAGCTGATGGCCATGCAATCACAGTTGGCCATTTACTACCTGAGCCAGCACCTGTCTATGTGAGGCCGAGAGCCTGGAAACTGCTTTCTGGGGCTCTGCCCCCACACACTCAGTAGTGGGAAAGACTTTTTCTGAGATGGCACGGGGGTAAAAGTAGGGTGCATGTTAGGAAGGAAGGGACGTTTGAAGTATAATTAGAATTTTCTGAGGAAGAGAGGGAAGCATGTTCCAGACAGAGGGGCGGTAGGATGTCCCTGCCGCTCTCGGCCTCCCTCTGGTCCCCCGGGTGATGCGCTGAGGCACACACTGAGCTCAGATGGTCTGGGGACACTGTTGACCTCAGGACATGCATTCGACATACACTGGCAGCAAGAAAGGAAGCAGCGTAACATCGCAAGCTCATTGCCAAGGGAGCCGCTTTTAGAAAAGTGTATTAGGGTTAAGGGCCCCTCCACCTCACAGCAGCTGTGACGATTCCCTTCAGGTCAGCGGCCCCCTAAGATCCCTCATCTTAGCATCCCTCATCCCACCGTCAACTGTGGGGCCTGTCTCCTGGAGAGGGCAGGAAAAACCTCCATTCACCCTCGGCTCTTTCATGTGGGGAAATTCATCTCGGGACGGCACGGGAGACAGAAAACCACAAAATCAAAGTAACTGTTGGTCTTTACTGAGTTCTTGTTGTGAGTCTGTTAGCTGTTCTCTCTTTGGTGCCTTACAACACACTCCTGACTATACTATGATGAGCCTGTGTAGGGGAGAGGGCTTCAAATGAAGGGATATGCAAATACAAAGATAATATAGTCAAATACAAATATTCAATATGCAAACGGAGCGAACTACTTTGGACATGCAACTTACCAGGAGACGTTATGGAGCGAACATTTCAAACATATTTCCCGCGTCGGGCCTGTGGGTCTCTGCTTGTTTTTGTCTCCTGCTCCATTGTTTTCACATGTGCTGGGCGAGGCCCTGGAGTTCCTTGCAGCCCCTGCTCTAGATGTGCTGGGGGCGGGGGAGGGGGAGGGAGAGTGCCAATGAGAAACTGCTGAGCCGGCACTCAGGAACTTGAACAAGTCTGCACAGGCCGATGAAGATTAAATGGGGAAACGCTGTGCACACCACATAAAGGAGTCACGTCACCTTCCTTCGCCCCTGCTCACCAGCAAGGGGATGCTTCCTGAAGAAGAAAGCATAGTGCTCAATGGGTCATGGCTTCCAGCTATCGAATTAGATCAGGGCTGGAACGCTCAGTCCCTTCTATGTGAAGAGCACTGACTCACATTTAGCATCTTGGATAAAAACCTTTTTCCGCAGAGCCCTTTTTCTATCACCTCTCAAATCACCCAGCACACTCGCTACCAGGTATATGACTTAAAAAAAAAAAAAAAAAAAAAGATTGAGACGATGTAAGAGAAAAACTCTTTGAGCACTTCGAGGAGAGTTAAAACATAAAAACTACCAAGAAAAATTAACACACATAAATAGCATCTATTCAAGGAAGCAGTCTATGCTACTTTCTTTATAATAATCACTTTTAGGATAAGAATGGAATATATTAGAGAGTTGATGTACGTCCTCCAATCTCAACAAACTAACAAACCTCTAGCTAAATAAGCTGTCTTCCTAAAGAAGACGAAACAACTCTGTTACCTGCATATTACTGCCCTTCCTTTGATTCCCTGTTTACGTTGCTTCTGGAAGTGTCGTGAACTTGTTTTGCACAATTACGCACTGCATCTCATTGGCTGACTAGCAAATCAATACATCTTACTGTGTGATGTGTGTCACTTGTTGACAAAATACATGTTATACGGGCCATCCTGTCCCCTTCCGTGGTGTCAGAGAGCACTTCCTGTACTTCTGATTCCCAAACTGCTGTCTTCCAGAGTGGCCGAGGCCAGCCAATGTCTCATCAAACCTCTGTCCTTCTCCGGGAGTCCCTGCCAGAATACGTAGTTCCCTGCCTCTCTTGCTGTGAGATGTGACCAAAGAACTGCATTCTCCCATCTGCGCAGCAGCACAGGTGGCATGCATACTTTGCAGGCTGGCTACCAAGCCTTCCCTCTCCTGCAGCCGGAGGCTGGTGAGCCCGTTTCCACACTGGTGAGGCCACCAGCCAGAGAAGCCTTTAATGACCGACTGATCAAGCATCCCTGGTTGAGACTCTACATGAGTGAAAAATAAATGCCACAGGTTAAGACACGAAGATGTAGGGGTTTATCCCTTAAAACAGGAGGCACTATAGTAATTGATAATCCACCCCGACTCCTGTCTTGAGCTCCAGACCCATGTTTCTAAATAGCTACTTGGCTGTTCTTTACGATGTCAAGTACAACATATCCAAAACTGAAACAATTATCTTGGTTTCTAAACATAACTCACTCATTTACACTCGCTCTCCACTCTACTTACCAGCCTCGGCGTTTTGGCTCACCCGCCACAGCAGCGTTTCCACAACTTTGGCAGGCAGGCGAATCAGCTGGTGGCTTTGTTACAAGCACGATTTGGGGGGCTCCCCCCACCCCTCCCTGACCTTGGTGATTCTGATATAGTTAGTGTGGGGTGGGGGCTGAGACGAGGGTGATGTGAATGCTGCTGGTCCCCGGAGCCCACTGAGAGTGGCCCTGCTGTTCACCGCCATCTTCAAAGCATCTCACCTGCTAGTTTGCCACCGTCTGCTCAGCGGGCTACCTCTGATGCGTCTCTAACATCTGTCCTCCTCTTTCCGTTTTCACTTGGCCTATTTTCAGCATCTATGATCTCCCACATGAATTGATGCATTGACCTCACAAATGGTCTATCTTCCTCAAGCCCATTCTTCACACAGTGGTCAGATGGCTTTAAAAACCAACCAGCCAACCACCCAACCAACCAACCACCCAACCAACCAACCAACCACCCAACCATCCAACCACCCAACCAACCAACCACCCAACCACCCAACCACCCAATAGAAACTTTGTGCATCTGTGCTTGTCATGCTTCAAAATATTCAAGAGTGGTTTTCAAAACTCCTTCCTTCTTATATTTATTCTCCTTTCTTCCATAACATTTTGTGGGTGAATAAGGCTCATCTCTGGCAGAACTCATTCCCCTTCTTCTCTCTCCCCGACGGCAATCTCTGATGAATCTCCCGATACATCCTACGGCTTCTCAGAGAGGACTTTGAAAATGATGTATTCAGACGGAGTCGGGTGCTTATTTAAAAAAAGTTACAGCTATGGGAGCATGGCTTTAATGCCTGTTCATCACCCAGCTTCAGTTTAGGGGTTCAGTTTTCTGTCCAGACTTTCCCCTTCCTTCCCTGGGCATGAGGGCCACGCTGGAGCCACCCCGGGCACTCACCATCCCCTGCCTTGCCACAGGTGTGCTCTTTCCTTTCCTCAGGACGCTGTCGGGCACACGCTGCTGGGCCTGGCACAGCTCTCCCGTGACCAGTAAAGCTTTCAGACTCACACCCCCTATTTCCCCACCACTCAAGACAGAAGTCATTATTTTCTCTCAATTTCCATTCACATGCCAACTGCAATGGCTCTGTGTTTGCTCTGTGACTGAACACCAGGAAAGCAAAGCCCATCCCCTTACCCCTTTGGGTATCACCATTTTTTAATGTGGGATGTGGGTACACATGCTTGTGATAACCGTTCTGTGCGCTAGAGGAGGATACGGGGTGGTTCGCACTCACGACTGTCCTCCTAAATCTTGTAGGACGTCGTTTAGAATCATGACAAAACATAATTTCCTCTTACAAGAAAAATTGAAGTGCTGTTGTATTAATAAGAGTCCTGTCGACAATTATTCTATGCCTTTATTTATAATAAATAAGGAGAAAGATAAATCTGGTGTTTTGGTCCTTTAAGGGGACTTCTTTCTGGCTGGAAATCTATGTTTTCTAAGGGAATTCAGTTACAATGTATTGTAACCATCACACGGGAAACATTATCACCACCACAGTCTCCATGGATCTGACCCTGGAGGAAACACGCCCGTTCTACATATTTCCAGGTGTTATTTTGCTAGAGAGCATTACAAGCGCATTTAATTCTCTTTCCGTCTTACTGGACACCAGGTCTAGCAGCAAATGGTAGATGAACTAAGAAATACTCTGTGCTGGAATTCTCCCTATGTTTGGAACAACACACCCTACTTCCATGCAAGAACCTGGTGTTTGCCATTACATCTTCGTGGGAAAAGGTGAGTGGCACAGGGCTGACAGGTTGTCTCCAAGCAAACTAAAAGTTAACACAAAACAGGAATAACCTCTTCCCCAATGTACGTAAACTGCCTCAGCCCCTGATGCTTTCATTTCCGTGTGGATGATTAATTTCCAATAACGTGAGTGCAAGTGACACATACCCAGGGAGGGACAGGCTCCCCGAGCTTAGAGGACCCATTCTGCTCCGCTTTTAAAATGGGCCACACTTTTGTGCTTTCCTTCCTTGCTATGAATGCAGAGACTTTTAAAATACCCTTCATATCACATTAAATGTATCAGCTTGAATACATGGCCCGACCGGCATGGCTTCTTTCAGGCTTCCAAACATGTGGGACCGTTTATGCTGCTCATGGCACAGCATTTAACACACGAGGAGTGTTTATGGGGCTCCGTAAAGTTTTTGTCTTCTTAATTTTGAATCGGTCGCCAGTACCAAGCGGGTGCACTCAGAGTAATAACTTTCCATCAACCGATCCAACGGCGTTCTTTCTCCCTTTTGAAAATCATGTCTGATTAAGTCTAATGCAACAGCTGTTAGTGATCATGTTATTGATATGTTTTTAAAGACAGATGTTGAGCATTAAAAGCAGACCCCTCCGATTTCTCTCTTGTCCGTGAATATTCTTGAATGTTTTTTTTCCCCATTTTCCACCTGTTTTTTTCTTACTTCTTCTTTTCTTGTCTTGTCCTGTTTTTTTTTTTCTTTTTATTGTAGAGCAGAAATAATTTTAATAAAGCAAGAGAAATATATGCAGCACCTTTCATCTTCCAAAACAAATACAGGATAAAATTCATCTTTGATGGTGAAGGGTTATGTAAATTCTTTTTGACAAAAATGTTACCAAGCGTCCCTGGTCAGGGACCCAAACCAGCTCCTGTTGCTCAGCAACAGAACAAGACTGAATTCGGTGACGCAGAGCAGAACCTTTGTCCTTAGCTCAGGGAGTGACAAAGGTGAGCTCAGCTAAGGGAACCTTCTCTCCGGCTGGGAAGAGCCTTTGCATCTATAGGCCTTGGCGTGGGGTGATCCCATTCTGTTAGGCAAGCTATTTACTTTTCTGTTGCATTTGACCCTTTTGCACATGGTCCTTTTTGCACACGATGCCCCAGGGTCACCTTGGTTTTTGCTCTCAGCACCTTGGTCTTTGCGGTGGTTGCAAAGTTCCTGCAAGCAAGCGTAGGTTGTGACATAGTTTAGGTGTTGAAAAATGTTAGGGTCTTTTGGATGATAGCCTGGTGACAAAATCATGAAAACATCTTTAGGTTCTGTCTAAGAACACAGATATAGTGAAATTCAGTGACCATGTACTCCTCTAGCTGGAGAGTTTCTAGATGGCTGAAAATTGCCCCAGAACAAATATATGTTAATTAGAGACTGTATTTCTAAATAACTCCAGTTTTCAATGTTGTGGTTTTCTTAATGTGTTCTTTCACAAATTAACCGCCACATTAGAGACATTTTTAAAAGACACAACTGCATTACACAGCACTGTCTTTGAGCACTGGAAGCCATCGTGTTTCAGTGGCTTCCATCTATTCCTTCTGTGTTCCCTCCAATTCTGTGGCTTCTATCCTGAATTGTTGTGCTTGAATTTGTCACAACAGGATGATTTCTACCATCATTCTGATGATACCTCAGGAAGGGATTCATCTGGCAGGATCTACTACAAGGAAGAAAGAAACCGCTGTGCAAAAGAGAAGTAATATTACTTACCGAGAATCACAGCACTTCAGAGCTGCAAAAGGCTGTGGAAGTTACTTCAGAAGGGAGTAACTTGATATTTACAACACTTGGTATTAAATGTAAAGGCTGAGGAGTGAAAGGTTATGAATCAACACAGACCACAGGTCCCGCACAAGGCTTCTGCAACAGCGCGTCTCCCAAGCTGCTTGGAACCTTTAGATTATTCCAGTCTGGGGGTCCCACAGGAGCCTGCCCCCTTCTACTGGTTACCCGGCAAGAATGGAAAAGCCATTAGTTAAGCCCAAATGAAATTACCACGCAAGTTAGAAGGCCCAGTCTCGTGCTAAATACTATGCATTTATGTAGAAACTTTCACCCTTGAATTATCTGCGGAAAGCCACAATATTATTCCCACTTCATATACAGAGTGAAACAGTAATTTATCAAAGTGACGGAATAACTTAAGTTTGCTGTGAATATCAGAATATATTATTGAAAAGCAAGTTTTCAGTTTAGCTCCTTCCTTAACGATTAACTTCACAAAGAAAAAGCAAGGCTGTACCCATTTAGCTCAGGGGGCGGTTTGGTTTTTGTTTTGTGGGAGGCAGCGAAAGTTACCCTCAGAGGCTGATGTTGTCTTTGCCAGCACTTTAGCACAGGTTCACCGTGGGAATTATAATAATGTCACCAGCCAGTAGCATACAGGATAGTATCTCTTAAGCCAAATAAAGAAATAACACACCCCAAACAAATGACAGATTAGTCACACTGTTGTTCCTGGCAAGGGGAGACGAGAGGAATAAAGTCCAGATTTAAGCTTCTCAGAGGAGGAGGCACTTGGGAGAGACAGTGACCAACCTGGAGCTGATTTCCAGCTGTCCGAGCAAAAGTAAAAGTCCCCTGTTGCCAGGGCGTGTTGCTAGGGAACAAAGACCCAGTGTTGAGGGGCAGGCTGGTCTCTTTCATGGGGCCTCTTCCTGGTTTCTCATCACTGTCTGCGAGGAGTCCCCTCGCCCAGACAGGAGCTGGCGCCCCAGGGGTCTTCCGAGAGGTTTCAGGTTAGTGGAGAGTCTCCTGCCTAAGCTGAAACCCTTGACTAGTCTCAGTAGTTAGTCTAAATGTCCCCTGGCCAGGTGCTTCCTCCCGAGCTGTGATCCCTAAGCCCCAGCAGAGCCCCGAGGAGCCGGGCTGCTGGCTGCGGCTCAACAGCAGCAGCTGGGAGGATGACATCCGCGCACAACCCACTTCCTACTGGTATCAAAGCAACTTTTTTGGTCTTTGTTATAAACACGTGGATTCAAGCAACTCCACCGAAATCACAAACAAGTGGATGAAATCACATCACACCAACACGTGAGAGGAAACCCGTGTGTCTTGCTCTCCTCATCAGCATTCGCCGTGTGTCCCTGGCATGGGTTTCACACCCTTACTCACAGCTGTACCATTGTCCTCAGCTTCAAAATGAGTTTCATCAACAGGAGAGAATCCACCAAATCTCTGTACGGAACTTATCTGCTTACTAAATGCCCCGATGACTCTAAGAATTGTAATCACTTCGAAATGCCAACATGCTTATGTCACTACAAAGATGGTATAGGTTAAAATTGAGGTTTGTGGTTCTCATGTTCATGTTTCAGACTGGGTGGAAAAGCGGTGCCTTTCTTATGATCTGGAACAGTAGTCGTGAGCGCAGGTGTGGTGATTGTCACGTAGCCGACCACCCTTATACACTCACTCACAATCGGTGGCTGCTTCCCTGTTGGTCACAGCCCCTCTTGGCCCTCTGATGTCTGCGCTTGTTTTCACCTTGGGCACCATGCTCTCGGACGAATCATTTTCAAGTTGGAACATAGAAAGGTGGCTCCGAGAAATTGCTTTGGGTATTTGTGGGCCGTTCGGTGAATAAGCAGACGAGAAGAAAGCAGATTCCAGGAAGATGCGTTAGGTATTTTATACCTAATACATATTGTTATATTGTATGTTTATTATCTAGAAGTACGAAGTATATAATACAAATATTATATAGAGCTATATATTTATATATGTTATATATGTTTTATATATTCATATACTGTATATGTTTAAAAGCACAGTCACGCTTACCATGGTGCCCTGATACATAAAATAGGAACGCAGTAAATACTTACTGAATTATTTATAATGCATCAAAGGTGAAGAACGTGTAGGCAAAATGACAAGAACGATAGGAATATAAGTGATGGGTTCTGCTAAGACTCAGAATCTTGGTTTGGACTGTGTTTTTGGGTTTCAGCGCTTACCCGAGGTAGCAGGCTTTCCTGTGAAGGTATGTCGTTCTGGAGTCCCAGCTGAATGCCGGGGAGCTCAGCAAGGCTTGTTCCCTGTGGCTGAGCCAGAAATGCCATCTCCTAGCACAACTGGTGTCTCTGTTTAGCCTCCAGGAGCCACGCGAGCTAAGCCTGCGGAGTGTCGCCTGGTGTGTGCCAACCAGCTCTCGGCCAAGAACCAGCGGGGTTATCCATGAAGACGTCAGGGATGTCTCCCTCTGGGTCCTTCCCTCCTCCTGAGAGCTTGGCCCGCACATCCCAGTGGCCTTGTCTCACCGAGGCCCAGCCTCCCGTCTCAGCTCTCGCACCGGCATGGACCAGTGTCCCCCACTTGGGCTCCACTCCCCGCACTGCAGGCTGGGAGGCAGAACATGGGTTCATTTTGTGTGTTTCCTTCTCTCAAGGACCACAGCTGTCTGCTTGCTGTTGTGCAGGTTAACGTGCCGACTGCCATATTGCAGTCAGTTGTAAGGTTATTGTCTGTGTCAAGGAGTGACCAGGTAGTTAAGTCAACCAACAGTGGTGCCCCAATGTGTTGGACGTGAAAGCTGAAACACACAGGTTGTTGGATATCGTGTCTGAGATGATGGGCCACTTCCATTCCCATTCACTTGAAAAGCTCATGAGGATTTATCTGAGAATCTGCCCCCCTTTTTTGATAAGAATTTTATTCTCATCTCTTTTAAAAACTAGAGCAAAGTTGATGCCACCATATCTTGGCAAAGGTCCCCGTGCTATGTATGTGTACAGCTCTTCTTTATTCTAATTCATGCAAGCTGATCCTGTTTATTTGAAATTATAACTGAGAGTAGCCTTTGAGCATAAAAAGAGCAAGGACAAGGCATAAAAATAAATGCAAATTAAAGAAAATAAAGCTCTCATGAGAGGCTTGACTCTTCAAAAACAAAGTTACGTAAACGCTACACAACCAAGGGAAGCAGAATGCACAGTTGCAATACGATAGTTCAAAGAGAATTCTGGTTTCTCCTTGAATGAATCTTCAGTTTGACATGTCCATAATGCCTGCACAAGACAACAGATGGTCTGAGAATGGTAAATTACATTAAAAGATGTGTTCCAGCGTGGGTATTATATTTATCTAGTCACATGTTCAGTTTAAAAATAAACTCAACTTGGCACGGCAGGTGTAGCTTAAGTATAAATTCAGAAACGTGCAGGTCTATTTCAGATTTTAGGAAAGCAGGTCTCACATTAGGGCAGATCAACCTGAAATGACCTTTCATAAAATGTAGCTGTTTTGACAACGAGTTGTTTCTACCCAAGGATTAATAATATCCTTTGGATAAGGAGATAAGATAAGGCTACCAAATTGCCCTTAGCAGAGCAGATATCATACTATGAAACAGAACTAGATCTACAGAGGAAGTAGTAAATCTTCATCTAGTTCCCAGAATTTGAAATGGAACGGAGTTAGTTCATCCATACTAGTATTTCAAAGACTATTGATGAGTTTCAGGATTGAATCTAAAGTCGTGGGACACAAACCTTACTGGCTCATGGGGTAATAAATGTATTCTCCTGAACTCAATAATTCCGTGTAATTAGAAGCATGAAATAACCAGCTAAGTTAATTAGCTACAGCGAGATTCTAACAACTGGTTTCTGCTTACATGAAAGAACTCTGATGGTAGAATCAGAAACCTTCCAAAAAGTCAGAACCATGGTCGGCCTGATCCTGGATGGCCATGAAGCCGAGCAACCTCAAGTTCACAAGAGACTGGCACACCTCTTACTTCAACTAAGTGCTACTTCCTTGCCAGAGGGGCTCCAGCCTGTATATAAACTTCTCCACCCACCATGAACTTATCACCTAACAATTTGCTGACGTTTTTAGAAATTCAGAAAACATGCTTTACAGTAGGCATACACGATTTAGGAGGAAAAGCATGGATTTGGAGTTCAAAAAGCACTGCGTTTAATTTAAAGTTTGTCACTTCCTAATTTTCTCACCTGTCACATGGATTTAACAGGGCATGCCTGTTAATACTACTTGGACTATTTTTGAGAGGATGAAATGGGAAAGCCTTACTATGTCTTCAAATGTAGGAGATAAATACAATTGTTATGCTCAGTAAATCGTGAAGAAACTGATTTACTAATATTAGAGAAATATTAAAAACTGCTCAATGCCCCATAGGTAGTGAGAAGCACAGCCCGGATGTCTGAAAGGTGATGGAGTGTTCACAGAGGAAGTCCCCATGTGGAGCATGACTTACTGGTTTTTCTGCTATAAAAGACACCTCGACTTTTCTCAGTCAGACCCCTTCACACACAGGTTACTATGCATGGGAAGTGGGACAGCCAGGACATTTCAAATTCCCATTTCAGCCAAGGTTCTCATTCACCAGAGAAGTCCATGGCTCAAATTGCTATACAGCCTGGGGAAAAATCAAGATACCCCGGTGTGAAATGCCTGAGTGCAAGTCCAAGGGTGCCACCTCTAGAAGGTTTCCACCTCCGGGTCAATGGGGGTGGTGATGGTACTCAGTCCACGGGGTGGTTATACGGGTTAGATTTCATAATGACCAGCAGTGATTGCAACAGAGCGAGTGTTGGATACAAGAAAGACGTTCTTCTTCTTTCTCTGTACCAAGCACAACACTGGGAAGGGTTTTGTGACCTACTGCCCAAGGGGTGCTGGGAAGCAGACCTACCTGCTGGTAAGGTTTTCTTCTTTCTAATGAATGGCTCTTCCTCTTTATAGCATTCTGCCTTCTTCAGCATTACATGACGTCAACACCTCCCCGCCTGGAACCAAGACGGTGCAGGTCGCTAAGGACACAGATCATGAAAAGATACAATTTTGTCCCCAAGTATCTGTGGCATCAGGCCCCATTGGTTCGATACTATTTCCTGACTTCTCAGACTTACAGGAGGGCAGCTAAGACATGCTCAGGTGTCAGGATAATTAACACATCAGAAGCACTTACACACTCTCAAGTCTCTTGGGGTATCTGACGGATTCAGGACTCTCGACTAACCATTTTCCTTGGATGTCTTCCTGATATGCAGGACCCAATGACGTCATACTACACATGGCTGTGTAATTTCAGCACACAGACTAATTCATTAGCCACATTCGTTTTTAATATATAATATTCGTATTCTCATGTTCATCCAGAAAGACTAACAATTTCTGATCGCAGCCTGGAACACATGTCTCTAATAACAGCTCTGGCTCTGCCAATTTTTTTTTTTTTTTTTTAAACATAAAGATACATGGGTTGTTGAGTAGCTTAGATATTCTAAGATTAAACTGATGAGAGCAGGCAAGCCTGACGGCTTTGTTTTCTGGGAGTCAGACAGACTGCAAATTTACAGGGTATAAAGTAGTTCAGTTAGACAGGGAGGCACCACTGGGGAGCCAGCCGCTGTGAGTTCACGGCCAAATGCAGCAGCGTGGGCATGACACTGGGCCTGGCTGCGCCCGTGGGGCCATTGGGCCTGCACAGGTGCGGGGCTGTGACAGGCTGCCGGCCGACACAAATGCAGCCACTTCCAGCGCAGTGCATACAACCCCACGAATTCGTTCTATGTGGGTTTGTTGGTTGCTAGTTTGCTATATATAAGATTAAAATATTTTTTCATTAGTTCTCTCAGGCTGTTTAAGATCTGTGCAAAATGGAAAAAAAAACCCACAAAGATTTAAATGGGATTCTAAAGTCACAAGTGAGGTTTTCAGTTAATCACAGAGGAAGACTGAAAATGTCTTGGCCAAAGTTCCCTTTCCCCCTAATTGTTAGATTACTGATATCTCACAACCTTCTTTTGCGTATTGCCTGGGGTTACCCTTTAATAAAAAAAGGGAATACTCTTCGGACAGGATAAATCGCTTTTCTAGCTGCGTTTTTTTTTCCTTTCTCCCTTCTTCCCTACTTCCCTCCTTTCACTTTACAGTTTTTCTTATTTTTCCTCCTACATGTTAAAATTTTGACCTTGATTTCTTTATCTCGAATCCCATATGCTTCTTAGTTTTAAAGGGAAATATATATAGACACTTATGCTACCGTGTTTCCCCAAAAATAAGACCTAGCCAGACCATCAGCTCTAATGCGTTTTTTGGAGCAAAAATTGATATAAGACCCGGTCTTATTCTACCATAATATAAGACCCGGTCTTTATAATATAATGTAACACCGGGTCTTATATTAATTTTTGCTCCAAAAGACACATTAGAGCTGACGGTCTGGCTAGGTCTTATTTTCGGGGAAACAGGGTAGTCCTAGCTTTACCAAATGTTTGTCCACCTGTGCCTCCAGCTACCTGGATGAAGCACATTTTTCTGGGAAATGAAGGCACCTGATGACTGAAGAGTCTGGTTCTATGTGTAACTCTAACCTGAGAGTCGGGTGTTACGTGTTATATAACACATATTCATTTCCGATCGTTCCTGATTCTTCATTGGCTAATTAAAGGGCATTATACTTTAATATGGATTGAGAGGAAGGCTTAGACTTTACATAAATAAGCGAAACAATATTAAAGAGCCCTGCTAAGGCTATTTTCTGGAGTGCATATGTGTGTTTATGGACAAGTTCTTCCCTGCTTAAAAAACAAGACAAAACAACAAACACTGAAAGGCCATTATTGGTTGGTTTTTAATACGTGGCAAAACTGTAAGTTATTTACAGACCAATGTTTTCCTCTCACTCAAATAAATAACTTATGTCTTTGGAAGGCTATTAAGCGAAAGTGCTCTAAATCATTTTAACCTTTTAAGCATGGTAGGTGTGATATCAACGTTCCAGAAACTCAAATATTACAACACTAAAACAATGACACACAAACAGGGTACACATTTTCCCATCTGCCCACCTCTTGGCCTTCCTGCGGGGACCAATTCGTTTTTGCTTTGCAGGAAGCCACATTCACCCACATTTGTTGAACAAATATAGTGCTTTATAAACATTTTAAAAGCTGTGAAACTCCGAGTTTAAAATACTCCACACATACTCCAAACAGGCAAACTAGATTCGGGCAGAGCGAGAACCCTGTGAGTTGGGAGGAAAAGAAGATGTCCGATAGCCGGAGACGATCCAGCGAGCTGAACGTGACTGCCTCCCTGCTTTGATTGGTGCAGAATTTAGCCAGAGTGACTGTGATAACTGTACTAGGAAGACACTGGACACGCCTGTCATTGCTCAGTACAAAAAAAATCCACCAGTCACGACGGTCTTGAAGGCCATCATCTAATATGTTGGGGGTTGGAGGGAGGCCCTTACTTTCCTGTGGGACCACTGAGTTTTGTTCAGTTTTCATAAAAACATTCCTGTAGTTGATTATGTTTTTGTTCCTAATGGTTTGCTGCTTTCCTTGTCAGAGGATCATACGTCTTTCTCACCAAATTCAGAGTTGAACGTGTGATTTGCTTTGGTCAGTACAGTGGGAGCGGGAGGGAAGGGTGGCTCTTCTCAGCAGCAGCTTTGACAGCCCTTATGTGCTTCTGCCATTGCTGTTTGCTTTGACTTAAGCATGGCACATCCTGGGTGGGGGCTGCTTCTGAAGCCTGGGCCCAGGACGGAAGAACATTGGAAGCAGAGCCAAACTAATCCATGCTGGATATGTACTGTAAATTTTAAAAACAAAACAAAACAACAACAAAAACATTTTTCTTGATGTTCTATGCCACTGATAATTTTGGGGGCCATTTATTGATACAGTATAATCTAGCTTAAGCTGATGGGTATAGCACCCTAAAAAAGTTGCTTATTTGGCCAAAATATAGTTCAGACACTAAAATGAGTCATGTGTCCTAGAGTCTAGCATTTTTTTTTCCCATCCCTCCTCTCTCCCTTTTATTTCCCTCTCAGTTGCTTCCTGTCAGAGCTCTGGGGTGATAACCAGTACATTACCATGTTTGTAGTCTCTGAGCAGGTCTAACAGAGTTAAACAGGGGTCCTCACATATACCCCCAAAATCTTGAAAGCATGATTTGTTATGTAATCCAATGTCCTCATTATACATAGGCCTGTAAATAGACGTCCAGACATACACATTGGCTTGCCCGAGTTCATGTAGCAAAGCAGTGACAAAGTTGAACTAGGAAGCTAACAAGGCTCCTGGTCCACGGTGGCTTCCATTCAAAGTTTCAGCCTCTTCAAGGAATTTCATAACGCTGCAGCGAGCCCTGACATAATATTTTTGTCTTTTAAACATTTGGAAAATGACTCATATCTATCACAGACACAGCAGGAAAACAGGCATGGAGCATTTAGGGAACAACATTTTAACTTCTCAGTCTACTTCCAAGAACTGAGAAGAGATACTGGAGAGGCAAGAAGGCAGGCCATGTTGGCTACTGACCCTCGCTTAATCAGATAGTGGAGCTTTGTCAACACAAGCTGTGTGAAGCCCGTGAACATATGAATCTCCCTACACAGTTATTTCTCTACCACAAAAGAAAAAGAGACAGCAGAAATGCACAAAGGGCCATTTTCTAGTTTGACTTGGGAAAACTAAACGTCACCCTCTGATTGTTACAATAAATGTGTTGACACCATTATTTTGCAGTTCTCTTCTCTTTCATTTCTCATAAAATGACACAGAGCTGCCCTTCACTCTGTGCCTCCTTCCAGAGAATCAAAACATGAGATCAAAAACCTCCTAACAAACAAAAATCTAGGACCACATGGTTTCATTGGTGAATTCTACCAAACATTCAAAAAAGAATTAATACTAACACTTCTGAAACTGTTCCAAAGAAGAGGAGAGGGGGGATGTCTTCCAAACACATTATTCGAGGCCAGCATTACCAAAAACAGAGAGGGACGTCACAAAAAAAGGAAATTGCACATTGATAAACGTAGATGCAAAAATCCGTCAACAGAATATTAGCAAACCCAATTCAGCAATGCATTCAAAAGATCATACACCATAATCAAGTGGGATTCATTCCTGGGATGCAAGGTTGGTTCTATATCCACAAATCAATCAACGTGATACACTACATACACAAAATGAAGGATAAAAATTATATCAATAGATGAAGAAAAAGCATTTGACAAAATTCAACATCAATTGATGATAAAAACTCTCAACAGAGCGGGTACATAGGGAACGTACTTCAACATAATAAAGGCCAGGTATGATAAGCCCACAGTGAATATCATACTCAACGGGGGAAAGCTGAAAGCTTTTCCTCTAGGATTGGGAATAAAACAAGGATGTCCACTCTTACCACTTTTATTCAACATAGTATGAAAAAAAAATAAAAAGAAATAAAAATTATCACTATTTGCAGATGACTTAATAATATATATAAATAACCTTAAAGAATTCATCAAAAAACGGTTAGAACTAAAAAAAAATTTAGTGAAGTTGCAAGATGCAAAAATCAATATGCAAAAATCTGTTGTATTTCTTTACATAATAACGAACTGTCAGAGAAATTAAGAAAACAATCTCATTTACAATTATGTCAAAAATAATAAAATACCTAGGAATAAATTTAACAAAGGAGGTGAAAGGCCTTCATATTGAAAACGATAAGACATTAAAGAAAGAAATGGAAAAAGACACAAATAAATGGAAAGATAGTCTGTGCTTATGACTGGAAAAATTAATATTGTTAAAATGTCCATACAACCCAAGGATGTATACAGATTCAATGTAATCCTTATCAAAATTCCAATGATATTTTTCACAGAACTAAAACAAAGAATCCTAAAATTTGTATGGAACCACAAAAGACCCTGAATAGCTAAAGCAATCTTGAGAAAGAACAAAACTGGAGGCATCACACTCCCTGATTTCAAACTATATTACAAAGCTATAGTAACAGTAGGGTGCTGGCATAAAAACAGACACTTAGATCAACGAAACAGAAGAGAGAACCTAGAAATAAACCCACACACATATGGTCAATTAATTTATGACAAGGAGCGAAGGGGGAAAGGACAGCTTCTTCAATAAATGGTGTTGGAAACACTGGACAGCCATATGAGAAAGAATGCAAGTGGACCACTGTCTTACACCATACACAAAAATTAACTCAAATTAGATTAAAGACGTGAACATAACCTGAAACCATAAAACTCCTAGAAGAAAACATTGGCGGTAGTAAGCTCCTTGACATAGGTATTGGCAATGATTTCTTGAATCTAAGACCAAAAGCAAAAATAAACAAGTGAGACTATATCAAATTAAAAAGCTTCTGCACAGCAGAGGAAGGCATGAACAAAATGAAAGGCAACCTACTAACAGAACAAAATAATTGCGAATTATATAACTGATGCAGGGCTAATATCTAAAACATATAAGGAACTCATTCAACTCAATAGCAAAATAACCCCAAATAACCCAAATGAAAGATGGGCAGAGACCTGAATAGACATTTTTCCAAAGAAGTCATACTGATGGCCAACAGGTGCATGAAAGACGCTCAGCATCACTAACCATCAGAGAAATGCAATTCAAACCACAATGAGGTATCACCTCACTCCTGATAGAATGGCTGTTATCAAAAAGACAAGAAATAACAAGTGTTGGAGAGGCTGTGGGGAAAAGGAGACTCGCCCGCACTGCTGGTGGGAATGCAAATTGGTGCAGCCACTATGGAAAACAGTGTGGAGGTGCTTCAAAAAATAAAACTAGAACTACCTAATGAGCTGGCAATCCCACTTCTGGATATTTAGATATATATGTCTATAACTATCTCTAATTCAAAGAGATATCTGCACCCCCCAATTCATCGCAGCATATTGACAATGGCCAAGATATGGAAACAACTTACGTGTCCATCGATGGAGAACAGATAAAAAAGTTGTGGTGTATATATATGCAATGGAATATTATTCAGTCATAAACATGAATGAAATCTTGTCATTTGTGACATTATGTTAAGTGAAGTAAGTCAGACAAAGAAAGAAAAATACCGTATGATCTCATATGTGGAATCTAAAAAAAATCCCCAAAATCAAGCTCATAGATACAGAGAACAGATTGGTGGTTGCAAGAGGCAGGGAGTGGGGGTGGGGAAAATGGGTGATGTGTTTAGAAAAGAAAAAAAACAGGAAAATTACCTGTGGTAAGTGAGGCGACCCCATTTATACCTCCCACGATTCTGGCTTGAGAAACTGGGTGAAGAGTGGCGCCTCTCGTGGAAAGATACAGTGAGGGCTAGCAGAGATGCTTGGGCGTTTGAGGGAGGAAATCCAGAGCACAGATTTCCTCAAGTTCAGATCTCCATTAGACATCTGAGTGGGTCAAGCAGGGAGTTGGATAAATGAGACTGGAACTCAGAGAAGAGGTTTGGGCTGGAGTTAAAAAAAGAAAACCAAACAAAAAGAAAACACAAAAAACCAACCATAAAAATCATGAGAATCACAACGACAGTTTTATTAAGAGCCTGTGGCCAGACCTTCCAAGCCCTGGCAGTGATACAGCTCTGCTCTGGCCCACCGCTGGTCCCCTTGTCTTTTCTTCCAAGGTCCAGTTGGAGGTAAAAATAGAAGTTAATGTATTTTTCAGAGGCTGCCTCAGTCACCAACCTCCTGATGCTCTCCGAGGAGCCTGGCTCATACTGTCTCCTTCCTCCGTCTTGTGAGGATACATCTTGAATTTTACAAGTAACACAGACTGAATTTCATGACCTACATGAAAGATCCATTTTATTGAAGTGCAGTGGAAGATGAGGTAAGGCAGACAAAAATATTTCCAAGTCAGCGAAAGCTTAAACTCAACAGACTTTAATATTGAGGAATGCCATAAAGTATGCGTCTGCCCGTCGTAAAGTATTACTCCAGTCATCCCGCCTCACGCCCCCGAACTGTTAGTGACCCCATCTGCCTATCAGAATAAGCACCGCTCTCTCATCCTGGCATTCTGGACCCTCCACAACATGGCGTACCTAATGTTATATGCCCCTGCTTTCTAGACGCAGCTGCTATTCTGTTCTCCTGTGACCCACACCTTCTCCTCCCATAACCCCCGTATTTGCAGTGTCTATGTCTGAGTAGCTAAAGGATTCAATCCTTTTTCTTCATACTCACTTGCACGGCACACACGTCGCTGCAATTTCTCCTCCAGGCCTCTGGAATAACCTCCTAACTGCACCCAGCTTTGCCCCCCCTCCCAGCTCACCCCAATCCATAGCCTCATCTTTGGAACATGTAACTCCGATCATGTCTGCCTTCTGGATAACCCATCAATCTCCCCGTAGGCCCTGGGGTCCTCTTACAAGTGGTCTCCGAGTACTACTTCATGTAACTCCTCCCTGCTGCACAGTTTCTTCTTCTCTCTCTTCTGAGTTGCGGCCATGCTAGTTTGCCCTCAGCTCTCAGACTGGCGGTGTTCTCTCTCCCTCCAGGCCTTCCCTGGCTGGCATGTCTCCTCCGTCTGCCTCCCCTATGTGTCCTTTAGGTCTGTTTCCCCTAAGTATCTCTGGCCAAATGCTTCACACAATGGAATCACACTTCTTCATAGCATGTATTACAGACCCATAAGTATTTGCTTGATAGCTTGTCTTTGCATGTGTGTCTGGGAGCTAGAAAATGCCTAGGATGAAACAGCTACTTAGAAGTACGTTTGGGGTGTAACGGTTTTCTAAAATGGTCATCATCTTCCTTGGCTTTCGTTATACGTGTTCCTTTTCAGGAAGCCATTGCAATAAAGAGCACGATTAGCTGAGGCGGGTGGGAAGGAAGCACCGAGGGCAGGGGAGTGTAATGATCAGGACAGAGAGGAGGCCAAGCAAGTGACTGGGACTTGTACTCGTGACAAGTGACACTTAAAGAGACAGGAGAAAACACACACACACACACACACACACACACACACACACACACACACAAACAAACCACGGATGTTGATGCAAAGAGTGGAGGTGGGAAGACGGACCTAAAGAGCAAGAAAAATCCTCTGCCAGAGTGGACTGATTTAAAATGAGGCTCCGGCTTTCTCTAAGGAATTTGAGCAACACCCCCAAAAACAGCCTAGAAAGAAGCTCAGTGTCCCCGGCCACTACCTAAGCTTCCAGGGGTTTGTGTGTCTGTTATTTCCCCACAGCCCTGGCTGGAAAAACACCGTCAGAGGAGCACCCGTGGCTCCACGGCTCATCAGGCACAAAATGCCTGACAGCTCTCTGGGGGTCTCCATATCCACAAGCAAAGCCACCCGGCTTGTCAGAGGGCTCCTTCCTGGGCGGTCAGCACTGCGGGACCCAGACTATTCTGTGGGGCCCGCCATCTAGACCAGATGATTGAATTCCCACCACATTTCGGCAAGATTCCCATGCTTTCACTTTGATCTCAAATCATTATTAGAGGTTATGTGTATGTACTGCATGGGGAGACAGAAACCCCCAAGACTCACGCGCCCCACATTCTGTACTGCGTACCCTTGTCGGTATGCCCTTCGCAGTGGGTTTGGAGTTGATTTTGCTTGGAGCTGAGCTAGCCGTGTGACTTAATTGGGCAAATGGAACGCATCCATCCATTTCTGTCCTGTCAGCATTTCAGACAGACAGAAAGACAAAGCAAAGGACGCGAGTTGGTTCTCTTTTAAAAGGAGTCTTGGTAGACCCCATCCAGGTTCTTCCGCTATTTCTCAGTGGTGACAATGCAATGGTTTCCTTTGGCTTCCAGTTTGAGTTTGTACTTTTTTTTTTTTTTTTTCCGGTTGTGTTTGTTTACATTTTTTTGCATTTTTTGTTCAGCTAACCCCATAGCCCCACGGCATCTAGGCTCTACAGAACAGTACAGCAATCTCTAAACTAGTAATCTGCCAAAACTGTGTTACTCGAAAGCATTTTAACTTTTTATTTTGACAATGAATCATGATGCAAAGGTAAAGTACGCAAATTAGGATAATGCTGGAATGACCTGCTTGTGAAGGTTTGTTACAGGATTCTTTGGTAGTCTTGGTTTCTCCTACAATCGTTAGACAGTAAGAGAAGGAATTATGCAGGATGATTTTAAGGAAAAAGAACTTATCAATAGTAAATTAATTTGGCTCTCACTTTTATAATTGATTCTATGTTTGCTTGAGAAGCTTCGAGAAGGCTTTAACACCGCAGAGAAAAATTTCAGTACTTTTAAGGCTGATTCAGTTTTTTCTTCCTATGCTGTTTTCGTCATTAGGGAAAATGTTTTACTGGAACAGGTTAAGACGGGGTACTCCAGTTGACTGATAAACAAAACTTTATTATTTTTTTCTCTCCTCTCAGACTGGTCTAGAGGAAGACGCATGGGACTAAGAATTATAAGATAGAGTATCTATTCTTCTTTCTGCTGAGAGTTCACTTTCAAACTCAGCTTCTATTTCTGTAAATAAAGATGGTAATATTTAGCTTCCCACATCCCAGGGTTATTGTAAATATAAGGTAAAGTAAGTAAAAACATGCCAAGAAATTTCAAAGTGCTCTATAAATTATAGAAAATTATTGACTTTGAAGAGATTATAAAATGCTTCTTGGAGATAAGAAGAGTACTCTATATTAACTTCCCCATAAATGTTTTATTGTTGGAAACAGAAAGTGAGGGACTCATTCTATCTCCCAGGCAATGCAAATTGCAGGGGAAATGTAGTGCATTGCATATTTATACCTCAGTTCCAATCAGGTATTTTGAAATACAATAAAAACCATTGGAAAATCTTTATCATCTAATGTATATGTTTTAAAAAAGAACCACTCATGCAAAAGAGGGGACGCCTATAAAATTAAATTCTATTTTCAAAATACCTCTCAACATAGCTAATATAACTCAGTCATCAACACTTTCCCAGAACACGTGGTACAAAGTAACTTAATCAAATCCTCGTCAGGCCTACATTGTACATGAACACTTACGATATGATTCAGAAAGGAATTCCCAGTCTGAGAAAGAATCCCAAGTTGCCACTCACAACCTTCTCCATATCTGCTTAGATATAAGGAGCTGTTTGAAACACTCCAGGATATATCGTATAATCAGTTTTGGGTACCAACTGAGTGGATCAAGCTAAGAGGAGAAAGGACTTGCAGCGTTCTCAAAACACAGTAACCAAATGATACGAAGTTACAGCTATCCTCATAGGTAGAGTACTGAGTTTTCTCTGCCAGAGACCTTTCAGTTAAAAGCCTCGAAGGAGTCCAAATGGCAGGTCTCATACATCCAAACTACAATGGCAGCTCTCAGAAACTAATTTTATATGCAAGTATAACAAAAGAAGCAAAACAAAACAGAAACAGATTCCTAGATAGAGAGAAGGAACTGATGGTTGCCAGAGGGGAGGGGGCTGCAGGGATGGACAAAAAAAAAATGGTGAAGGGGAATAAGAGATACAAACTTCCAGTTATAAATTAGTCACAGGGATGTAACATATAGCATAGGAATATAGTTGAATAATATTGCAATAAATTTGTACAGTGTAGATGGTTACTAGACTTACTCTGGTGGTTACTCCGTAAGGGATAAATATCTGCACCTGAAACTCACATAATTTTCTATGTCAACTGTACTTTAATTTAAAAATTAAATTAAAACTATAAAGTGACTTGATTGAGGAAAAAAATACGTGGTTCACGTTTTCTTCTCAGGGGGTCTGAGCTATCAAAGAAATGCAATAAATGATCAGTTAGTCACTCTTTCACAAACCACAGTCCACTGGCACCTAAAGGACTCCGGTGAGTTTTTGGAAGCCCAGAGAGACCACGGGGGATACAGGACATGGGTTACTCAGTCACGTGTGTCTCACCCCTGGCCGAGTAGGCAAACCGGGACTTGACAGCAGCAGTGTTAGTCTGTGTGATAGCTTGCGCAGAACTGAAACAAACTGGGAGGAAAATCTATCATTATTCCTTTAGAGATGAAGCCCTCACTTCAGATTGGCCCCAAAGCTACTTTTAATTCTACATATAAACCAAATGAAAGATCTCCTAGAACCATGTTTATGCTGTAAAGATTATCCTAATCTCAGAATGGCAAGTAGGAAAAAAGACAGGTAGGAGGTTTTTCCTGACTGGCCACCACCTTCCTGGCCACCCATGGAGACTCCATTGCCATGAAGTAAGAGTTTGCTGAAGACCTGGCTGAATGGCCCCGGAAAAAGTAGCCTTATCTGAAACATGTGGGAATCGTTACCCTTCATTCTGTGTTTGCGATAGGCCACACGTTCTCATGTGGATTTACCTCTCTTCCTTTTCTTTATTATTATTATTATTTTGTTTTTACTTCCACACTCTTTCAAGTTGTTGGCAGAATTTAGTTCCTTGTGGTTGTAGGACTGAGGTTCCACTCTTCTGTCTGGCTGTCGGCCATGGGTCCATTTCAGCTCCTAAAAAATCTGCTCTCAGGTCCTTCTCCCTGCGCCCTGCAACAGCACAATGAACCTACCTCAGGTGAAATCCCTCTTAAACCTCAAATCTCTCTGACTTCTCCTACCGCCAGCAGGAGAAGTCTCTGCTTCTAAAAGGCTCATGCAATTAGATTAGACCAACCTGGAGAATCTCCTTATCTTAAAGTCAACTCATTAATAACCTTATGCGCAGCTGCAAAATTACTTTGCCATGGACTACAACATAGTCACGGTACTGAGATCTCATTAGAGCCACAGGAGTCATTTTACAACGCTGCCTAAATCTGGAGGAGGCTTACCCAGCCTCACTGCTTTCTTCTCCCGAGTCCCTAGTTCCCACTCCCCCTTTTCTCACCCTGCTTCATCCCATACTGAACACGCCACTTTTTCCACAACGCATCAATGGAACTGCAAATAAAAGCTATTGTGTGCAGTGCACTTTACAATCAGTTGGAGTATTTGTAGACTATATCAGGATATAATAAATACAAAAACATGAAATGAATATGAGTAAAGACTAAACTTTCTTCCTGGTCAAGTCGTAGTACTTGGTTCATGACCATCTTCTCAGGGTCAGTTGTCCGTCTGAAAGACCTTTTCCTCCTCCGATGCTCTACCTGTGACTTCTAGAAGACAACGTCAACCTTCATGACCTACGCTAACTACCCAAAGCTACCCAAACACACCTTCCGGAGTTTTCTTAAGCAAAAGAGGCATTGGCCCGGTCCTCATTCTGAGCAATAGTCTCCTTCCTTGCCCTCACCTCTGTCCAATAGGATATAAAAAGGAACTTTTCAAAAGATTTGTTCTAGCCCTGTATACAGCAAAACACTAGGGGTTTTCTGTTTTCTTCTCTGTAAGGAAACTCACCACCAGCCCCACCGGGGCCAAGCAGAGCAATGCACGGTGAGGTCCTTGTACATCAAAGCTTCCTGCTTGAGAGAAGCCTGGAAGATTCCTTTCTACACCCTTGTGCACTAGTGTGTGTCCCAAAGTGTTTGTGTTTTAGTATAAAGAAGTTCTCTCATCTCTACCGGGGGCCTCTCTCATTCTAGAACACATATGGGTCTTTCAGGCCTGATGAGGAGAAGGAAACTGACCGCCATGAGATTAGACCCAGGCCCCACAACAGAGTGGCCGTTCCCTAATGTTGTCTTTCTACGCAGGAGGTGTCCCCAGTTCCTCAGGGAATCCAGCTCTGGGGGCGGGGGGAGGCACCTGGCGGCCTGCCAATCATCCACAAACATGCCTGAAATGCTGCAAAGAATACGGACGACACCAGTTCTGGGATCCCCTACATAGAGGAATTTGCAAATTGTTCTTTTCCCCATGAACCTAGACACACAGTCTTCTAATCCCAGCATGTAGGCGCTTTACCAGTTTTATTGGTCAGATTTGCAATTGCCTCTTTCACTTCTGGTTTATATAGTTGAGGTCAGAGTGCGAAGTTTTATGGGCTACATATAAGAGACTCACTGTTCCTTCTTGTTTTTCTTGTCATAAAGAGTACAGTGCTGGGGCGGCAAACATTAATGAATTGGGGCTTTAGACTGACACCCAGCACAACACCTGCTGGCAGCTGGAAGTGACACTGCCATAAACCTTCCACCCGCGGCAAGAGCGTTCACACTGGAGCCTTGTTAACTCACTACCCTTTAAATGGATGATAAATGGTCTTCTTTTTTTATAAGGTGTTTTAGATCAGAATCTTGTTTTCCATGTGCTGATACCATCTGTGCTATCAGCTCAAAATCTCTCTAACAATAGAAAAGCCTTCATTCAGTTGCCACTTTCTTTTTGTCACAGCTGCAAAGGTTTTACACCCTTCGTCTGCCCTGTCCACACTCTGTTAATACCTAGAATGAACATGGGAATGGGATTCACTCTTAGAAGTCTTGCATATGCCAGAGAGAGAAGGAAGTGTGCCAGTTACTTCTTAAAAATCTTCAAAATGCAGTGTGCTAATTATTGTGGAGACAGTGTCTTCTACAGAAGTTCAGGGAAAGACAGCCTGCGAGACAACAGTGATGGGCCATTCACCGCAGACAGAAAAACTACAGCACAGCCAATCTTGCTTTGAGAAAATGCTCGTGGAAAACCTTTTTACAAGAAAAATTTTATCATCATGCAAACAAGCATGAGATTCAATAAACACAAATCCCACAAATTACATTTCCTTAATGCAACCCAATCATTTTCAAGACTCATACAAAACTGTGTATAAGGGAACGTCTCCCATCGGATGAAAACAATAGTTTCAGTGAACCAATAACCCCAGAATTTACTCTGAGCAAATTGCTTAAGAACAAAAGTATTTGGTTAGTTTTTCTCTGTGCCAGGTACTGTGAGAGATAAATCATTTGACTGAAGCCTCACTAAAGCTCTTCAAAATACATATTCATTCATTCATTCATTCAGCCAATCAGAACTGTGTCGCCTCCTGCTATGCACAAGCACTGCCGTAGGCAGTTAGCGGGCATCAATGCAGAGAGCAGGCATCTCTGCCCTCATAGAGCTTACGTTTCCACGGCAGAAGAGAAAATTATGCAATAAGAATGCACAGTGAACACGTACATTATGGGATCTACTTGAAGGAGCTAAAAGGTATGGGATAAAGAAAAATAAATACAAGTGAGGGGCTTGGGGGCTAGAATGGGGCACGTGCACTTCATAACCAGCGTGGTCAGTGCAGGCTCAGTGAGAAGCCACTGCCCCGTCAGACCCGAGAGGGACAGGAAGTTGGCTGTGACGTTGTCTGTGAGGAGGGGGTCCAGTTCCAGGGCACGGCTCACCAAAGTTCAAAATCCAAAGCATGGCTGGCCTGTTAGAATCACAGCACGGTGGCCAGTGCGGCTGCGGGGAAGGACACAGGGGAAGAGCAAAAGAGGATGAAGTTAGAACCCGTGTCGGGTCCTATAGACCATGATGGGTCTTCCTCTCTGCATAAAGTGGGCACTGTGGCTGGCTTTCGAGGAGAGCAGCAGCATAACCAGATTGACTTTTCAAGACATGTCCTCTCTCTGCCTTATGAAGAAGAGACTGTAGGTAGGTGGCTGAAGGAAGCTGGGGAGAGTGGGTGGGGTGAGGCAGGGAGGCGAGGTAAGAGGCCATTGCAACGATTCACACAGAAATGGGGGTGGCCCTGCCCAGAGGGGTGGCCTTTGTGAGGAACGGCCAATAGCGTTCCGTGACTGACTTGCTTTCCAGGCGGGAAGAGTAGATCATGGAACAGATTTTGGGGGTGGAAATCAAGGACTTTGGTTGTGGACATGTTAGAAGTATGACATCTCTGGGACATTGCAGTGGCGATGTCCCAGGTGCAGTTGGGTATATAAGTCTGGAGAGCAGAACGAGGGCTGGGCTGTAGATTAGCTTTGGGAATCACTGGATATAGATGTTATTTATAGCCTTCGGGCTGGTTGAGCTCATCCAGAGAATTCTACAAAGAAAGATGACCAAGACGTGGGCCCCAGGGGATGGTAAGATGAGGGGTGAGGAAGAAGAACAGGGACCATCCAAGAGGGCTGGAGGGAGTGACAAAGGAGCTAGGAGGTAAACACGAAGGTGTTTAAGGACATATGTTGTTCTGAAGGTCAAATGGATGCAGTGGAACATTTTATCTATGCACGTGGCTCAAAGAGTTGACTAATCGGATTAAATTTCGTGGAGTTAGCAACTAGTAGAAATTGGATTTAAAACCAGCTCTTTGACTTCAAACCCAGCTTGTTTCCTCCAAACACTGCCACCTCAGACTATAAGCTATAGTCGCTAATTGTAATAAAACGTGAGTTCCAAGAGAAAAATACTTTCTTATCTGCAACAGGCAATTTAGAGCAACTTCACACCCCAAAAGTGAGAGCAAGCCCTTGAGTTTTGAGACTGACCCTCTGATGATTGCTTAATACGCACACATTCGTACTTTCATCAGACTTGAAAGGGGTTTCTTGAGAGTGGTTTGCTGATTATTCTATTTAAAATCAATTAAGACACACCTTTAAGAATGTACGTTAAGAAGCTTTAAAAGTAGGGGAGAAACAAAATATACAGAAGACAACAGGAGGCCACAGGTGTAGTAAAGAACATGTAAGGTGTGTTCATAGAGCTCGGAGAGGTGGGACCTCTGGCTGAAATACTCAGGTGAAAACAGAACAGGCCTCTGACATGCGCTTGTCCAGCAGAGTGGACCTGTGCCCCAGGCCAGGGGCTGCTCAGGAACCAAGGGGCCGAGACCTCACTTTTCGGGACTCCACGATCTCTGATCTCCTCCCCGGTTTATTCAAACAAGCATCACTCATGTCTGTTCTACACACAGGGCTTCCTGGGAAGATTTCCTTTTATAACGGGTCTCACAAACCAGCGACACTAACCCAATGTGCTATTTGACTGATAAGAAAACTGAGGACCCAAAAGGTCTGTGACTGGTGCAATAATCATGGCTGTTTTTATGGTGGGGCTGAAATTCAGATGTTAACCTGACGACCCCAAACCTAACATGTGAGTGTGTGTGTGTGTGTGTGTGTGCTTCTTTACACTACATTCATATCCCCTAATGAAGAACTGGGGAAATCCTACACTTTTTTTTCTTATAAAAGATGCATATAAAACTCTCACTGACTGGCTAAGTAACAGCCATGCTTCAATTTTAGTTAAAAGTAGCTACAGAGTAAACTCAGGGGAGAAAGTTTCCCATTTACGCAAAACTGACTTCTGCATTACACTGTCTGATAAGGCATCCCCCGACAGCTTGACACAGACCTCAGAATTCCAGCTCCGAGCCTGTATGTGAAGCCCTGGGCACGAGAGAGAGAGGGCGGGACCAGTGTTACACTCAGTAGGACTCACAGCAGCAATGGAACATTGAGCACTAATGTTTCCGCTGGTGCCGCTCAGACTCATGGGCGCCCTCCCCTCCCGTTTAATTTCCCCATGGCTTCTAGAGACTTGCTGCTTCTGAGTGCCCAAGATTCCTGCTAACAGCAACCACTAACATTCGTCCAGTCCTCTTATACGCCAGGCAGCACTCTGTGTTATACGCACAGCCTTCACTTACATTCATCACATCCTCCTGAGGTTAGTGCTGAAAACCACTTGCAGCGCAGAAGTGAGGAAGCTGAAGCAGAGTGTGGGGGAACCGGCCCCAACTCACATCACCTGACACGTGAACTCTAAAGCCTGGCATTGAACCCTGGGCATGCGGGACAAAAGCAGGCCTGTGTCTCCTGAGCCTGATCACTTGCCTCAAGTTGGCTGGGATAGTCTTTCTAAGGAGAACGGATTTAGTCTCCACAGGACTTGATGCTTTATTTGGCATTTTCCCTGGGCACTGCATCATGGAAATAGGCACCCAAGCTCTCTTGCTGTCTAACTCATTCAATCCAAGCATTTCCCTGACTACATAGCTAATCTAAGAACCTAACACGAGGGACGTTATTAAGAGTTTATAATGGGGTAACTTAGACTCCCCCGATGTACTCACCCTTTCTTGCATTTGAAAGAGCCTTTACATATACCAAACACTAAACAGCTGTGGAAAGTTTAGCCTCCATACCAAGACTGAGAACGAATGTAGCTCTGCTTTTGCTCATCTAAATGACAGCATCTGAACAAACATCTCTGCTCTCTAGGAAGAAGGTCACATCCTATGAGCAGTCAGTTTATAAACCACTCAACTTAGATCACCTAAGAGTTCGTTCCATTCCATGGCAGCTGGGATGCTTCCTGTACCTGGATGCCTTCTTGTGTGCAGAGAACGACCGCCACCCCTCCCACCATTCTCCTGGAAAGCGATCCATCCAACGCTCTTAATTATAGTATTTCAGTTGGAGCTGCCATGAATTTATGTGACTCTGCCTCCTTAGCCAATCAGCAGTCATGGATTTACATGACCTCGCCCATCAGGTGATTGTTGATTGGCCTAGGTTGCCTGATTTCAACAAGAATCCTGTCCTAACATTTTGGAATTTAGGTACATTATGAGTCACTCTTAGTCTCATTCTGTTTGCAAAGCTAGTGTGTTTGAGTAGTTTTAAGGTCATAATACCTGTCGTGTAGAGAACTCACGTGTCTGAAAAAATAATGCCGATCAGAAAAGAGAATCTGAACTGAGGGTACTGGTGGATTCTGGCAGCTTTCAAACGCCTGGGGCCAGCTTCATCCTGTAAGGAGGAAGCAGGATATAGGGCGCCAGAGCCATGCCCGCCCAGGAGGGTCCCCGAAGACACCTCCCTGGGCTTTATGGGGAGAAAAGCTGCAGGCGGAGCTGCAGGCACTTCGTTTTTACCCTGAGACCTTGAGTTATGAGTGTGAGAGGTGGGAGAGGGGCAACCACCCCGTATGCTCCCGAGAACCATATGGCTTCTGTTTAGCTCCAATTTGTCAAGTTAGAGTCAAGTTATTTGTAGCTTTGGCAATAGCACATGGGAAATGACAGCAGAAACGCCATAGCTGGTATTGACAGCAGGGGTCAGGGAGGACACACTGTTATGGGAATCGTGTGAAATGTCTCAGATGCCCCGGAATAGCATCATCTGCTCGGCAGCCTTTGCTATCTATCAGCCGTGGGGTCCCCGTGGGCAGGGGTGCTGTGCCCGCGGGGTGGGGCTCTCCCCACCAGAAGAACAGCGACATAAGGAAACTGGCTCTGGTCGTACAGCAAGGAGGCAGGGGAGGGCGGCCGGTGCACTCTGTCTGCCCGGGCTTGGGAATCTGCTGGGACCTCTGAGAAGGACCTCACGGTGGGGGTGCGGTGGGGACGGAGCGGGAGCTACTGCAGATACTGCCCCGCAGCATCCAGGGGACAAGATTTTCATGGAAAGAAGCTCATTTCCGATTTTACATATGCCCAAAGCTCATTCTTATTTTGTGGTGGCCACGTATCACGAGTGAGACTTAAAAGCCTTTCTCTTGTCATGACATAATTACAGCCAAAACCCAAAGGCAGAGTTTTCTGTATTTAATAAGTACAACCAGGGTTTGTATTAAGATGACTAACAAGGAACAAAACAGAGAAGATAAATATACTTTCTGGTATTTGAGTTTATCTGCTCTATGAACGTGCTGAATTTACCGAAGCAGAATACCCCCGAGCCACAGCACAGAACTGTTTATATGTACTTCACCCCCCTATTCTCTTCTCTTTGATCAATCTTGAAACTACTAGAACATAAAACAATGAACTTTTCTATTATGTCTATCTGTACACGAATTTCAGCAAAAAAGCAACGTTTTAAGAAAAGCTTTAGTAAGGAAGTGAAAAGAAATAAAATAGTGAAGACGTGTGAAGAGTTCAATGGAGATGTTTTAAAAAGTGAATGTGACACAAGGAGGGCGACCAGCGTAAGCAGCGATCTCCCTGCGGAAGCCACCTCTGGCTGTGTGACAAATCGCTGCAAACGTTAGCACTTCGAATAAAGACTTACGGTCTCACAGTTGGTGTGGGTCAGGAATCCCACAGGGCTCGGCGGGGCTGCTCTTGGCTCAGGGGCTGTTTGGAGGCTGCAGCCACCGTGATGGGTCAGCTTCTGCCATCTCAAGGTTTCACTGCAGGAGGATGCACTTGCAAGCTCGCTCCAGGGGCTGTTGGCAGGCGTAAGCCCCTCTCCATGAGACCCTTTCCACAAGACTGTTTTGTGTAGGACACAGCAGATGGTGTCCCCACAGAGCGTGTCCAGGAGACAGCAAGAGACAACCATCGAGACAGAAACCTAGTCTTGGGAGCGACGCTGTCATCTCTAGCACTTTCAGTTGGTTAGAATTAAGTCACTAGGTCCAGGCCACACTCCAGAGGAGGTGACTGCACACGTCACTTGATGGGGATTGTGGAGGCCATTTTAGAGGCTGCTAACCACAGTCTCCAAGACAGAGAAAACCCAGGATGGAGGGATAGGTGTGATATTTATGAACTATGGGGCAGCGTGACGTTTGGGTGCCCTAATTATTATCTCCCCTCACGCTATCACTCTTTCAGTGTTGAAACCATCCAGACTCATTGTTTTTAATTCTGTCTCTCTCTCTCTCCTTCACAATGATAATTGCCTCCTACTAGCAAACCCTTCAGTTCATCTGTCACACTGTAGCCAAAGTGATGGTTTTGAAACACAAATCAGACCATCCACTACCCTCCAACCCCTACCCCTACCCTTTGTTTTACAATCCTTCAGGTGATTTCTATTGTTGCTAGGACAGTAGGCAGACATTTTAAACATGGCGCACACATTCTTTCATGGTCTCGCCACAGCCCACCTCCTCAGCCTGGAGCTCCAGCCACGCCATGCTGGTCTCTACCCTCTCCTTGAACTGCCATTCTTATCCCACTTTTGCCGTCTGTACATGTAATTCTCCTGTCCCGGGGTGCTCTATCTCCGTCCCCTGACCCCACAGCCCCGACTCCTTCACCCGTTATCTTTTGCATCTGTAAATGGAAACATTTCCACTAGAGCAGCGCTTGCCTGGAAGATATCAAAACCAAATTTTTTCACAGCTAGCTCTAACCAGCTGAGGCTCATAAAAGACCATGAACTTTGCATGACCTTGGTGTACCAAACCCTTCCTGGAGCTAACCAGACTCTCCACTGACCAATACGCTGTGAGATGTGTTTTGCCCAGCCCTGCACACACCTTGCTTTCATCTGTCATCTTTGCAGAGCTTGTTTTCACTCCTACCTTAGCACATCACCAAAAATACTCCTGTCAGGTGACAGAGTTAGTGAGTGTCTTCATTCGTGTGTTCCCTGGCTTTGCAAGTTAATAAGACTCAGCTTTGACAGTTTTCCTCTTTTTAAATGTTCTGGTGGTCTCCCTGTTACTCTCTAGCTCTTTACTTTACAGCTCTCTATTTATGCAACTATGTGATGAAACGCTCTGCCACCAGACTTCAAGTTCACAGGAGATGGTATCTCCCGACACTTAACAAAATGCCAGTAAGTAAGTAACTAGGCTCCCAACACATGTTTCTTGACGGGAAGAGTGCACAACTTTTCATTTTATGACCTTAGACTCTAAAGCAACCAAGTACACACGACGGACTTACTCATTTCCTTTTCCAGTGGTTTCAGCAACGACTGGCTCTTTTAATTTCACAAAGATGCATCTATCTTAACGGCTGTGTTAGCTGGTGATTACCAGCTGCAGAGGCATTTAGTGATCTGGAGAAGGTGCTGTGTCCTCCCCTTCGTCTGACATTACCAGTAGTGTTCTTGGCCAGCTGTGCCGAGCTGTCCATGTGCACGGAAATTCCTTTCTGAAAAGCACAGGTGATCACATTACACCCTGAAGCCCGCGATCTGATTACTCTTATTATGGCCGACTGAAAAGTTACAAATGTCATTAGTAGTCATTAAACGACTCTACTTGGCTTTCTAAAAGGAGCTCTGGTATTTAACTCAGAGATCTCTCACGGCCATAAATTCTGCCTTTTGAACATGCGTTTTCATGGGGCTGCATAATCTTTGATAGATTCTATGTGTTATTGCTCTGAAAGGGACTCTCAGTGATGAAAGCAGGACCTGAACCCAAG
This sequence comes from Rhinolophus sinicus, assembly GCF_036562045.2. Lineage (NCBI taxonomy): Eukaryota > Metazoa > Chordata > Mammalia > Chiroptera > Rhinolophidae > Rhinolophus > Rhinolophus sinicus. The sequence goes on from NC_133761.1 coordinate 66,355,521, forward strand.
AATGCTAATGGAAATTCATGGAAATCCACGTCTTGGAATTGAGTGTGTGTGAGTATTGGCATGCCCGAATTGTCCCCACCCTTCCCACTACCCCCGTTTTTTCTGCTGTGCTCAAGCAATTGAATTCTGCATCTAATTTTAATCTGTAAACCATACCCCTTCCTGCAGTTGCAAAGCATGTGTTAGCACTTAAGCAGCACGGCGGGTTGCCTGAGGTAAGAGGATGGATGGCACAGACCAGGCATCTTACAAATGGCTTTGTGTGAATTGGTGCCACCAGCCCAGGCTTTCTGCACACGGGTCCGAGCTGTCTGTCCAGGGCTGAGAGACACTCAGGCAGTGACTACAGTGGAATATTTTCTTATTACTTGGTGTTGATTTTTCAGGAGACTTTGCAGGGAAGGGTGGTTTAAAGGAGCCTGAAAATATTCCCAATCTGCTTTCCCAGAGGCAGTAGGAAGAGGATGGAGTAGTGACTTGGAAAATACAATTAAGATCCATTAAAATTATATTGGGTGGCGATGGCATTGTGGAAAGTAAAAGAAAGGATTAAAAATACAAATTTGGCTGCTAAATAAATGGCCATTCTTCTTACTAGCTGTAATTTATAATCTTAGAAAGTAACAAAAATCTGCTTAGAATGAGGAGTTTTTCTTACCTTGAAGGTCAAGGGGAAACTTAGATTTTAAAGTCAGCGTCTAGGATAAAAGTCGTGTATAGTTAAAACAACCCTTGAAAATCGCTTAAACACTTATAAAGTTCAAACCATGCAGTTTATTTGTGGGGGGGGAAATTAAAATCATTCCCCATACGTCTCAACCATTGTTTTCTTGCTCGCATTGCCTTTCCAGGATTAATTATATCTGTTGTATAATATAAGGAGGGTAAACCATCAATGGTAGACTTCTGAAGACAAATACTGTATTTCACTGACTCTGAGATGCATCTTCTTTACCTTTTAACATCTCTGAAATTGAGATGTGTCTTATGATTGGTGACATTTTAAAATTACAAGGGCCAGGGTTCTTCCGTTTTTTTCTCACTGCTTCATACAATGGTGGTTTGTCTTACCATTAATTTCCTATGAGATTGGAAGAAAGACAGTAGCTAAATTCATATATGGAAAATATATAAGTAAATGTCAGGACTCCACTCTAGAGGGTAGAAATAAAGGCCACTGTTGTGTATGTAGTTTTCTGGGAAAAAAATACATTTCAAGGAAGACTCAACATTGACTCATAGCTTCTGGCCTAAAGCATCGTATCATATGAGTCAGTCATTGAAGGTTCTGCTTGCTGAGTAGATGTGTTCATGAGTCAGTCACTCCACTAATATTTATTGAGTTCTTATCATGTGTTTGCCATGGCTCTTGGTGCCGGGTTGGAGCTGCAAATGAAACAGATAAAAGCTCTAATTTACAGAGATTATTTTCTATGATAAAAAACAAAAACAAAAAAACAAACAGGTCTCAGGTCACTTAAATTATAGGTTATCCTTCTAAATACAGAGCTGGGAGTACATGTGTTGTTCTCAGACCATGTCTTTATATTTGACTTAAATGCCAGTGAAAGTTAATTCAGACTGCGATATTGTTTTGAAAGGAATATGCTAGTTTTCCTTTTCTTAGAAATAGCGATTAATTAAAGACTTAGGTTCTCAAATTTTGAATGGGAACTTGATGGTTAGAGCCATACCTCTCCCAGACAGCAGACATATTACTGTTTTATCCCCGTCTAAAGAATACTATTTTTTAAAAAATAGTATTTCCTAGCTCTTGTGAGGATTAAAAGAAACAGTATATCATTGTGTGAATTCAATAAAAATAAAGTAAATAATAATCCTATGTAACTTTATTTCATTTTTTTTGCAATTGACCAAAAGGGAAGCATAATTTGTGGTGTGATTATTTTGAACCAAGACCTAGAGTCTTCTAGGACAGTAAAGAGGTAGATGTTATCACTGTGAAACCAAAGAAGAAAAAGAAAGCTGTAATACAGAGGAGAAAAAAAATGACCCAAATCCTAGCACTGAGAGTTCAGTAAACATACTAACTTTTCCATAATGGGATCCTATCACACACAGGCTAGAGTTTACTGCTACTACTAAACAGTGAGTGTCAGACATTATACAAAAGTCATTACGTGAATTATTTCATTTATCCTCAAAACAACACTCTCAGGTAGGGAATATTATAACAATTATATAGCTGAGAAAATTGGGGCTTAGGAAGGATAATTAGCTTCCCCATGGCGGCTACTATAGTAAGTTGAGATTTAATCATCAGTCTGAGTTTTACTTAATTATTAGCAGACTCTCCATCTATTAAAACACTGTTGGGTCATTACTATTTCCTATGATATTCTTGTCAAAAGTCATTGCCCCATTTCTCCATCGTTGCACATGTAGCTTGCTTTCATTATTAAATTCTTAAAAATAATATTGATTTGAATATCTTCACACATACATAGAGAGAATCCTAGACATAGAATGACAGATTTAAAGTTTGCAAACATTTTAAAATTCTTGATAAATAGTGTCATAATTAATAGGCCATGCTCGTAAGTCGAATAGTACAGACTAGGTTCTTAGAAGGAGGAACACAAACCAACTGGGTCAAGTTAACCTTAAATTTGAATCTAATTTGAGAAATCAATCTACTATAAGACTCTCTTAAGTGTTCCAATAGTTGCATAGTTCTTTATGTATGTTTTCTTCCCTCCTTAGCAAATTCCATAGCAAGAGGAAATATTTGAGTCAGTCCCCACCCACAGCAAGAGAAAGTCAAAATTACCTGGTGTTTCTGTCATAAGTTGACCAGGAAATCTAACCAATGATGCAGAAAACGGATGTTGTTAAGGGTCATTGTCGTTTGAAGGGCATGGGTGCCAATTACACAGGTGCTGGCATCTTCCTCACGTCTTCACCCACACTTCGACCCTAGGAAGCTGGTAACTCAGATGGTTATGCTATAGATCCGTGAACAAAATGTTAACCTTTTGCCCCAAAAGTTCTGTTTCTAACATACGGACATGCACATAAGTATTACTGCTGTGTAAACTGCTGCCTTTTTCATTGAAACCTGCCCATACGATATAAATTGAATAGATGAGCCTAAAAGCTGGGCGGATGTGAAAAGTAAAGAACCACTTTCCTACTTTCAGTGCATTTTTCAAAGATGGACTCTCTCCGGGTTGAGACTGCAGAGAGCGGGGCCACAGTTGCATTCATTGTTCAGTGAGCTTGTCCACACAGTTCAACCCACCGACAGCAATGAATGTTGATTGTGACCTTTTAAAAAATAATGTCCGCCCAGGGCAGAGGATGTCCTGGTGTGTCCAGCTTTGGTTTCCGGTTTCCAGCAATTTCTGGAGTAGGGCGTGGAGTAGGTGAAGGTTAGCCATAGGGTACAATCAACGGTCGATGGTTTTGACTTTAATTCCAAACTCACCGACAGCGTTGAATGTTCACTGAAGCAACCTGAAACCCAGAATCCTGCTGACGTGACAGTGTCTGTAAGTATCAGAAGGGGTTGGGAGACAGAAATAACAGAGTAGCTTTAGTCGTACATTTTGTGCTTTTTAAGCCATTTCAGAAGAATAAGAATGAAGAAGTGTGATTCTTCCAACCAAGAGCCTGGCAAACCTCCACATCACGATGTGTGAGAGAAAGGGATCTGTTTCATTAAGCTAAAAAAATGCCTATGTTGGCTCAGTTCCAGAGAAGAAATAATCTCACTGTTAATGACAGGGAGAATTTGTTATTCCAAGTAGCTGGAGGTATCCAATCAAAACACTATCTTATAATTTAAATATTGCTATGCTTAGGGTAGGTAAACATAATGTATTTAAACAGAATTTTCTTAGATTTCCTAAAATCAATGTTAGTCAGTGTTACCCTTTAGTACTTAATATTTTTTCTAATATAGGGTTATAAAATTAGTACAATTTCCTCCAAGAATTCTTATTTAGCAACTACTAAACAAATAATAAATGAAACCGGCGCAACACATTTTTCTTAGCTTATGGCACAAAGATTTCATTAATACTCTGAAAGGTAAATACCATCCATACATTCTGAAAAACTATTCATTTCCAACCATTTTGGATATGAAAATCCCAACATTTTCTTTTCTTTTTCTTTTTTTTAAATTCTTTTCATATCCCCTTTCGCCAAGAGTGTTTTGTGATTTATGCCTGTTTTTTAAATTATCACCAACGCTATTGAATATGTTTTTAGAGGCATTTTGAATAGTTTTCTATCATTGATCTTAAAAAAGTCAGTTTGGATGTAGCCAAACCAGGACAGAAAGTCGCTATTGCACCCACATAACTGGCATCCAGTGTGGTTATAATTCCCCGTGGGTGAGACAACACACAGCAATTTGCGATTCTGATTTGGAGGTGACCATGGTCTATATAACCAAGGCAAGTCCCTCACAGAGAAGTAAAACATGTACCCTGACTTCTTGTACACGCTAGGATTTCACTCAGAATATTTTAGAGACACTAATTGTTTAATTCTTTCTAGACAAGTTGTTTACACGGAAACTGATTTTTTTTAGAGGAAAAGGGTTAGTGATCTCCTGGACGTACATACTGAGGTGACAAACAGAATATAAACCAGTCATTAATCTGAATTGTGCAGTATTTAATGCTTTTGAAATGAGCAAATTTTTCCGAGAGAATAAGACCCTTTAGCAGGGGCCTCATTCGTAGGCATTTCTGCGTTACTGCTGGGAAGAATATTACCAGGGGCCGGGGACTCATGTGTTTGCGTGATCAAGGACAGCGGAAGGCGTACCACCCCCATCCTGACGCCTGCCTGCTGCGGGGTTAGTGTCAGGTCAACACACATCATCACACCTATCCCTCTCTTGCTGCATCTGCCCACACAAAGGCCTAAACTGTGTAGTGTGGATTAACAGAAAATACTCATTTAGCCAAAGAATAAGCAGAGCCCTGGGGCGGTTTCCACTAACTGCAGTGCCTCGCCATGTTCTTGCTTGTTTCCCAAAATACTTTGCTAGAAGTCATTTGCAGAATACACTCCACTTAAAATTCTGAAATATAAGATGATCCACTTACAGCGAGAAGAAATTAGATTCAGTGTCTTCTCAGCGAACACATGCAGTGGCAGGGGTACGTACAGTCATGATCGCTCTTCTTCCTTGGGCAAACCTGGCTGCATGCATCGCATAGGTCCAGCTTCAAGCCAAGCAGCTCACATTTTCCACAACTGGAAATACGACCTCTGCGTCCCTGCTTGCAGGTTCCCTAGTGTCAGAAAAGAGAATAAACCTTAGGGCCCTATATTCTAAATTACTTTTGTTCCATATGGAAAAATTATTCTACTTACTGGTTCCACTTAGTTTTCTGCTAGTGCATGTGCGCTTTCGATCACGAGGTATAGATTCCAATCCTATGCCTTCCACATCTTTATTTTCATGACTTACTCCCTGCCTGGAAGACATTTATCTTAACATTGAGATTCAACAGTACCGAGACTGTACATTTTCTGTAAGAAAGTGTGCCATGTCATTTTTTTTTAAGCACACACTGTTTGTAATTCGAGAATTCCAGGTTGATGGCAGCCGTTTTCCTTCTTGCATAGTTTCCCGAGCATCTATGGATAAACAGCTTCCTATAGGCCCCTCCCCGTGATTTTGGAGGGTTGTGTGGGCAGGATAAAGCCAAGTTGCACCAAGGCCAGATTTATTTTAGCTTTTATTGCTCCTCCCTTGGCTTGTGAGAACGTTAAGCATTTCAGTTTTGCTTAAGGTTAGTAGGTCATAAATAATCCAAAGCAATTTCTGTGCTGGGAGCAAGAGGATCACAGAATCCACGAAATACCACTTCGAAATACAGCAAACCCTAACATGAACTGACAGAGGACCACGGAGAAGGAGTGTGACGTGACTCAGGAAGGGCCACAGGGACTTGGGAGGCCGAAGCTGTCAGTGTTAGGAATGGATTATCTATCTTGTCTGATGACCTGCATGTAATTTAAGTGACTGCCTCTGCCAGTCCTTCCAGAGGGCAAGCGTGTGAAATAGAGCATCTCAATGTCAGCCTCCAGTCCTTTCCTCTGCCTGGTGCCTTGACCTAAATTAAGCCCATGGGCATCAATCTGGACACACGGAAGGGAAAGACTATCAGAAAACGTCACAAGTGGAAAATGTTGCATTAGAAAGACAGCCACTGCCCTCCCTCTGCACCCACCACCCTCAAAGGAAATCACACCATCTCTGAAACTGGTTAGTAAGTGGGCTGCCTGCTTCACTGGCATTGTGGGCTGCCAAGACCTTTCTCCCACGTCCACTGCCATTTTCTCAGAGGATTTCTTCCTCTCTTCAGGACACGAAATCTCATGCCATGTTCTAGCACTAGCTTGCTCACCTTACCAATTATACAAAGTGCCTATGACAGAAATGCTCATTCTGGGTGGTTATTGGGATTTGTGGCTACTTCAGTAGAAAGAGTGAAAGCATCACAGGGCAGAAACTGACTAGATGCAGAGAGTGCCCCAGTGAAGGAGAGGACACCGTTCTTCACGGAGAAAGCAGAGTGATCCGGCCTGGTCACACTCAGGCCAGGCTCAGATTCCACCTGCTCTACTCCTGAGAGACAGACTCCCTGGCGGGGCCCATAATTCTGCTACCAAGAGCTTCTTAAGCACTGATCACCGTACTGCTATTGACACCAAAGGGCTGAGATGTCCGGGTCCCCCTCCCTTTGGACACCGTGGAAACAATTCTACGCTACTCACGTTGTACAATGTCTCATGGATTGGCTCTGGAGAGGGAGAGCATTCCCAGCACAACCTTTGTACTATTTGGCCAAGTTACTAGCAATCGAGAAGACATGGACGGATTTTTAATATTCCTATTAACTAGATTTCTACATAAAAAAACCATACCATACACATGTTCCAAAATACACTGTGAGTGATTTAAAAGTATTTTTCACAGACAAATCCATCCAATTGGCACCGATAGAGCCCTTATAAGAAAATTGCATTTTCTGGAAAGATTTGGAAATCTACGCTGTCGCCATCTTTATGTTGTTTGTTTTTGGAAGTCTTCACTGCCATCAACATTTGGGTGTTGTTTGTTGAAAAACTGTGCTACCTCAAATATTTACAGAGTTTAATCGAATAGCGAAAGTTTTTTTTAAAAAAGAAGTACCATAGTTCCAATATGAGCATCACTTTTAATAAAAGCCTAGAATTATCCATATTTTTTGCTTACCTTACTTTCCTCATATTAACTATTATCACAAGCCGGATTAAGACTTTTCTTTAGTAGAGAATGTATACTTATGAACTATGTGTACACGGAGAAAGTTTTCTATGCAGGTAACTTGCAGCAATTTTAAAGGTGGGCTTTCCTGCGCTGTGTGAAACAAGAACGGAACAAACAGCCAAGGCAACGAGTCAGGGGGTGGGGACGCTCCCCCCACCGCTGGCTTACGGGACCTGTCGGAGCCCTAACTTCCCAGACAGCAGCTGGATAACCAAATCGTCCTCGCATACACTGGTTCATTTTCCCCCTAAATAATCCTTTATAATAGATATTCTACGAAGAATAGCCTGGTACTCCTACTATTCAAGGGGCAGAAGCTTAAATCTAGGTCTCCTAAAATTCTAATGCCTTTTCCCTTCAAACATAGCTGTTTACTCACTTCTAAGATGATAAATAGATGATAGATAGAGATGATAGAGATAGAGGTAGAGATAGCAATAGAGATAGAGATAGAGAGAAATGTTAGATTTCTTTTCTACATGGCCTCAAAATCTCTCCCTCTCCCTCCCCCTTCTCTCTCTGTCTCTCTCTCACTCTCACCAGCATAACACCCCCAGTAAGATCAGCACTCAACTGTGTAGCTTTCTTGCCTGGCAGGTGGTACTGACTGACAGGCAGGGAGCCCTCCTGGAAGACAGGCAGTTCTAGAGAGGATTGATGTCTCCTTACAAGTTACAATTAATTTTAAACTCTCCTCAACTTAGGAACCCTTGATTCACCTAGCGCACCAACACAGCGTGTGGAACTAGAGTGTTCCCAGGATGACTTTTCCTGATCACCTTCAAAATAGTTTCTTGTCTTTGAGCTTACGCCATGCAGTATTTTAAATCAAATACATCTGTCATTAGCTCTACACAGAATTAGACTAGTGTTTAAATATTATTGTACTTCAAACATTCATCAAATATTTATGCTTTTATGTTTCAAGGTTTATCTACTAGAAAAATATTCCAGTGTTTCTTTGCTCTGCTATTTAGAGTTCTTCCTGAAGAAGGAAAAGAAAGAATGAAAATATATACATTACTACATTTCTCCAAAACCCATGGAGCTTGTTTTGAAGTTAAATTCTATGGGACTATCAAAACTATTCCTTCCTTTGTGAACAATTAAACATTGAAAGAACCAATTTACAAGAAAACATCTTTTTTTAATAGAATAAAACCTCTTCTTTATAGAACAGGCCCCAAGGATAGTGTCAAGTTGGGGTGAACCAAATACAATGAAAAACTCACATCAAACTTGAAGCTAGGATTTCTTTTCATAATGAAGAAACATTATTTCAATAGCACAACCACGGTGACTTCCACAAATAGTGCCAATAACATGCTCAGCACTGTTTATTTTTAGCAAAGAAATGTCGTTTCCTTTGATCTAAGACTTTCAGGAACGGTTGATTAATCCCTCAGTTTGGAAAAGACAGACATGTTGACTAAAACTCAAATAATTTTAAAATTAACCCCCAGGAAAGATTACCATGTCAGTAACACAACTTGTCTTATTCTGTTGTTATTATTAATCATGTAAATTAATCTTGGAAAATTAAGACTAATATGTGTATAACAGAAAATAAGTATTTTTCTAGGAAAAACCTACCAGTTTTTGTAAAGATGGCCGATCTCTTATTTATACAGATTGTTTAAAATTCGTCAGTGGAAGAGACCCGCTATGCGTAATCATAAAAACACTTGCTAGGGTTTTCTATTTTTCACGTAAAACAATCAAATATTACTTTATGATTATATCATGTTCCATTATAAGCTGAGTGTTACAATCATATTTTTAGAATATTGATAACATCTTTCAAATTTTCTATGCTCCATTCAAAATTCAGTCCACAACCTAGTTTCCCAAGCTTTTTGACTTCATTCCCTACTAACGATGTTATTTGCATACCTTACTATTTTTGGAAGATACTGTGAATGCATTTCTGGCTTCATAAATTATACAAGCATCTGTTCTTTCAATCAACAGGATACCAAATGGTTTTTGCATCAACCTGTTTGAAACAATGTATATAATACAATTTTATTTCCCATGAGCAAACACTGGCTTTGTAACAATAATAATAAAAAAAAAGTTTGAATGATTAGGATGGTGAAAGGGGGCTGAAAAATAGTAAATAAAATGTGTTACAAAGTACAGTCTGTGGGAATTAAAAAAAAGGATTTATGATACAAATATAGTTATGATACCTTTCTAGGTTTCTATTTTACACAGAAATGTAAAATTAATGAGATTAGCAGAACTTAACAATTTTTAGGTACAAAACTGATTTCTACTAAAAAGCTTATTTCTTATGTCTTTAATATTATATAAAGTACTATATTTGGAGAATATGAAAGCTGATAGAAATTTTTTATGCCGAATTGTGATCCTCATTACATGGATTTTGGTTTACTCTGTCCAAATCACCTTGATAAGGATTTATCCTTCGGGAACGAACGCTCTAGAGCACGCTTGGCCAGGCAAGACCTTACCTAATATAGCGAGCAGCTCACTGCGTCCTCTCCACGGGTGGCTTGTGGGCTGAGAAAGGATTCCAGCCAAAAGAGTCCATTACAGTTACATATCACATTGCTCAATAAATCTTATGAAAATGAAATACCTTAGCATAAGTTACTCATCAAATATATGCCATACGATACGTGTGGATTAATTTTCTAAAGGATTTATGCATTGATTTTGATCTCTGATTAATGGCTTCTTCTAGACCTGAGATTCTGAGATTTTTTTTTTTAAGTTTTTATTCTATTTTTTTTTCTTTAACCAAAGGGAATAATTGTATAGGGCTTAGTTAATATTTCCTCCATTCTACATTTTAAAAGAACAAACAGGCCAATACCTCATATTCAGTTAACAATTCACAGTACTTTTTTCTTTTAAGAAATATTAATAGATCGGCTTGTTTCTCAAACAATAGGACCATGTGGCAACTCGATTCACTGAAATCATAACTGGGGAGAAAAAGGACAAAAGAGTTCATTGAGACATTATGTTTGTACCAACATAAGAATGTTCCTTACTAAATGTGTAGCAATGATCCAGATACTTTAACAATGTTGAACTACTCAGTTATTCTTTATAACTATTTCTCTTCCAAAAAAAAGTCACACAGAAATGACTATATGTTAAAATACAGAGAGAGAGAGAGAGAGAGAGAGAAATGAAAAAATGGCTTCACAGTAAAAAAGAAAGTTTTCTTCCATCCAAATGATCCAACCTTCACTCTTGCGCTGCTGTCCTTTCATATTTACATATTTGTAGAAAATCAAATGGCTTAAATTTTCAAAACATACTGTGTGAAAAATGAGTCTACCAGAAAAGGAGATAAACCATCTTTAACATTATTAGGTAAACGTAGAAAATTATGGTTAGATTTAAGTGATCTTTATGAATTTATTATTTACACCCCTGAAAGGACACGCCTGCCACTATTCATCCAGCTAGAACACACCGAGTTTCTAGCAAAGATATGATATAATTGTACTATATTTTTCAGAATTATTCCTGGACTTAATTTACAAGCATCTTCTCTCCTGTATTTGTCATACGTGGTTAGTGGAGATTACATTAGAGGGAAACTGACACAATGACACATTTGTAGAACTTTTAACAATTTGTTGTTTATCATTATCAATCAAGTAACTTTCTAGCTTATAATTTTTAGTCCGTGGGAGTATTACCCAGATAATCTTGGAACAAAGTCAATTTAGGTGCTTTTCTTTATATCCCCTCTGAAGGGCCCATTAAGTGCATTACTCTTCCCAGTTTCCTGTCTTAAATCTCAGTTTGAGTGTTACCTGGGGGCTGTTAAGCAGCTGCTGAACACCAACCATGAAGCTTGTGCTTTCCAGCGATGAGTGAATCACCCAAACGCACACCCTGTGAAATTTCCTCTAGAAAAGGGTCTATGAATGCATAGATTTCGAAAAAATCATGATGTGAAAGCATTTCACACCTAAGAGTATAGATAAGCCCAGAAGTACCTTGAACACATTGTGGAAAAGATGGTGATTATTGTACAAATACACAAATGTATCACACAGCCCCAGGATGAAGACCAATATTTATTCTCTAAAAATATTAAATGATATACTCAACTGACACAGACTCAAAACACACTGAATAATTTGGAACAAGCCATCAGACAAAGGTAACTCTATGGTTTTTCCCCACCCCAGCCCCTTTTTATCATCCCATGTATGGAATTTATCAGCTTCTGTTTTACCTTTTGTTATCAAATGATTAGCTACACAGATTATAAAGATTATTAAAATTACACAACATAAAGACAACATAAAGAGTGTCCCGCGATGTACCCTGAGAGGTGAGCCCGTCTGACATTTCCTGTTGAGTTTTCACACACGAGGGGGAACAGAGGGTGAAGTGGATTTAGGACATGGACATCAAGAGTCTGCAGAAGCCTAGCTCCAATATTGTGAAATGTGAAAGGTCCTTCTATGTGAAATGTCCTTTAAAAATGAATCTGTGATACACCAATTCATTTAAAAAAATGAAAACCAGATACACCGATACTCACGGACGTACTGGGCTTCTCCTTGTTATTTATCCTGCTGAGCAGTGAGACCTTGAGGTCAGGAACTGTTTCTGGGTCATGGACGGACCGAGGACCTAAGGTATTTCCTGAACACAGCAGGTGTTCAGCTTGTCGCCTTCCCCATGAATCTCTGGCACACAATCAGATACCGTCTGCGCCCCCTCCATCCTTCGTTTACCTGACCTTATATAGAACCGTGGGAAAGCAGCGAACTTCCAAGTTGGGGTCCCCCATGTCCGGATGTGCTAGAGTCTAAGGTCTGAATCAACAGCCTATGATCCTCAAGGCTGCGACACGGAAACGTTCACACAGGTCCATGCTCTTTAGAGCTCGGGGACCCAGCAGAATCACGGGTATAGAGCAATGCAAACGGCCGGGTTTCAGGCAAATAATCTTCCTCGTTCTTTAATGCAGTGTCTCATTAAATTAGGAAGTTTATGCTCTGTGCAACAGAACTTAAACGTTAGAAGTGTATGCTCTTCTAACGATGTGCACAGATATCACATTTTAAAAACACAGCCATGGACGTGTTTCTAACCCTGAAAATACTGTTTGTAAGACTGTACACTTCTCATAATATTTTCAGTTTTGAAACTATTTCTATATTCTTTCCATTGATCAGGACATGTGGGTACTATGGAAAATACAATAATTTGGGACCCATTCAAAACAATATTTCTTTAACTGTTTCAAGTCTTATATAGGGAAAGGCTGTATGAGGCAGCAGCAGAGAAAGGGTGATTTGTTTTGAAATTGTTTTCCTATCTCATTATTTTTTAGTATCCCTTCATGGTGGGTATTCAGAACAGATATCCAGCTAATCTGATCCTGTTCACCGAAATGACCTTCAGAAGTATTTCATTAAGCACAGGTGAAAATTGTCCTAGTTTTTTTTTTCTTTTCTTTCTTTTTTTTTTTTTTAAATTCTGGTCCTTGTGAACCAATCTGATCAACTGCTTTTTGCACCAAACTTGGTAACGTTAAGCGTTTTTCAATTTCTTAAAGATTGAACCAGCCTCAAAGAAGGGGCATTGTCATCTTTCAGCATCTTTAAAAAGTAGGGTTAAAAAGTGCGTGGGGTTGGATTTAAAGACAATTCCAAAAAAGCCGTATGGGTGGCAGGCAGAGGCCCTGGCTGATGGCGCTGTCTTCCAAAGTGATTAATTCTGAGGGGCCATGGAGTTAGCTGTAGACACAGGGAGATGTCATCCCAAAATCAGCCACTTTAACATAAATATTGATGTTTACAGAAATCTCAGCAAGTGGAAATTTTGTTCCACAGCCAATCTAAAGAAGCACAGAGGCGTTTTTACTAATAGTTCAGATGCCGTCACTTATAATGTTCTTATGGGAAAGTGCGGCTCTCTTGGATTTTTTGTTGTTATTGTTTAATTAAAATAATCTTAGAAGATATTTCCCCCCCCCAAAAAAATATACTGTTAGAAATATCATACCATATTCTAGAGTGCTCTTTTCCCAACACTTATTTTGCTTTAATTAAATTCAGTTTGTATCAATGCCTAAACAGCAGCTAATCATTGCACGGTCATGTTACAACTCTTATTTTATCTTTCAGTTTTTAGCTACAGCTTTCTCTCTGAGATATTCATGATTTTGTATCTAACACTGCCTTTCTCACAACGTTAGATTGTGCTTATTGCTCCAAAGAGGAAATTCTGACCAGAAAACAACAAATTATATCGTTTACCTAAAAGGCTGAGCATCTTCAAAATAGTTTCCAACATACTGAGTGACTTGAGCAACCCAATCAGTCTCTCTCCACACCTCATCCTTGCCACAGAGAAGGCAGAGTTTACATAATGAGATTTACAGAGAAATTCTGTCATCCTGGAGGGAGAGCTATAAAAATACATCATGCTTCGTTCTATTTTCAGCTTTTATTTTCTGGCCAAAAAAGAAAAAAAAATTTTTTTGCCAATAACTCGTCAAAAAAATCCCCTCGATTCTTTTTGTTGTTTTAGGATATGAAAAATAGTTTACTAAGTGGAGTTTTTTTTTTTTACTCAATAGTCACTTAAATTTGACTTAAATCTTCATGTTCACCTAAAAGTTCACTCAAATGTTTTTACATTCTCAATTCTACACTCTGCCCAAGTTTGTCAGATCACCTGAATGACACACAGTTTTGCTAACTGTACTGATTTAAAAGTGACCGTGAATGCACATAATTCTCTGGACCCAAAGTACGAGGCTGCAACTCTGATAAACAAGACTGGCTCCATGACACATCTTTCAATGAGCCCTTGAGCTGCTGTATTTTCCCACAGTCTACTGGAGACATTTATTTGAGGGCAGTCCAGATAAATATTATCGTTTCTTTGGGATTTTTTAAAAAATTAGTATTAAAAAGTTAAAAATGTCTATTGGAGACAAAAGATATTAACAAAGACGCTTTCCTTTCTATTACGCACAGGAGGTAGCCTGGGGCATATGGCGGAAGGAATGGCAAGAGGCTCGATTTTCCTACTGCTTTTAAATATAGCTTTTTACTTTAGTTAAAACTAATATTATATTGACAGTACAAGTTTTGCAAGCCTCTATGGTTACTAAAGATATCTTATTGGAAAGGACAGTAAAATTTTAAAATTAGATGTACATCCATTATCACAAATTTGGAATACTTTGAGAGAAATAATGGAATAAAAATATACAAAGCATACTGAGAAATACAAAACAGATGTCTCCTAAAATTCAGTATATTTATGTGCTTGTAAATAGTATATTTTTCCAAAACATGGCATTTCTTCTTTAGGACAGTTTGTGTGTGTCCATGGGGTGGTTGGGGTGGGAGATGGGGAACGCATTTTATTCCAATTTCTGCATTTGATGAAACTGCTTAAGACTGAATCTTTATAATTGTTCAAAGTGCAATAGAATGTTTCTTTTTGATGAAATGTTTGAGTGAATGGAGATTGATGATTTGCATTAAGCTTATTTCCATGCTTTTGTACCTGTCCTAGGTATTATTTGCTCAGCACCCCTTCCTTGATTTCTGAGCTTTGTCCTTAGCAATATACGCCAGAGCTGTTTTCAGTATCTCTCAACAAGAATAGCCTGAATCTGGACGTTGTGTTAATTCTCTAACTTGACACATTTATAGTTTGCTTTGGGATTCCCAGTTACGTGTGCTCAGGTAGTTACAAAACCTTGGAAGTGTAAGGAGTCTTCAGGAACCAGAAGTTCAATTTCCCAAACAGACACGATCCATTTGTTCCTAGGTTTACAAGCAAACAGGAAAACCAAACCTCCACTTTGCCTACTGACTTAGCAAGTGCACATCAGAGCCCCAAATCCAAACAAATAAAGTGTTTTTTTCCACCAAAAGTTACGCTTCCTTAAATGTTTTTCTTAGTAATAAAAGAAAAGGCGGGAGGGAAGAAAGAAGGAAAAAAGAAAGATTTCTAAATGGATATGACATCATCCTAACAGCAGTTTTACCTGAAGAAAATGGAAAACAAACAAACAAAAAACCTTTTAAAATTGCTTTCTCTTTGTTTTCCTCCATGAAATTTAAAGTTATGAAAGTCTATGGTTTCATTTCAGAGAATATCAACATGAGGAGTTGATACCAAATAGAGCATATATTATTATACTAGCAGTAAATAGCTATGTACTACTTCTTTGATTATAGAGTACTAGAGAGTATAATTTGGATCATTTCCCATTTAGTTAAAAGCATAAATATATATTCTCATAAAAAGAAATTTTAAGAAGTAACACTAAAATGAATAGTGATTTGATAAAGTAATTCTGACAATTTATCCAAGCTCTATTTCTTTTACTATAAAGAATATACTAAGATTACACTTCCTATCAAAATAGACTAGTACTCAAATTTCCAATTCTTTAGATTTTTTTCACTCACCTCGTATAACCAAATCACTTTACTCACAAAAGAAGAAAATGGAAACTGTAAGTGAGTTGCCTTAATTGCCCATAAATATATAGGGACAAAGCCAGAGGTCATTTCCTGATTGGGGGGCCATTTGACACAATCATCTCTTCTTCTCTTAGGGGCTCAGTGAAGTTCATGGGCAACCTAACCATCTCTTCCCAAGTTTCAGGACCATCATCCTCGTTCCAGCCCTTGTTCGAGTTTTGTTTCATCTTAGGAGTTTATTTTTTGGTGTTGTTTCAGTTAAAAGGTAACACGTAGAGTTTTACAATATTTAACTCCCCCATCATTTATTCCCTATTCTAATTGTTTGTCTCTTTTATTTTTTGCTTTTTAAAAAGTGCATCTGAGATCCTAGAACGTGGCAGTGCCTTCCGACCACTGTCACCACACTGGTGCCACACGGACGGCCAGCCGCTCCAGCCAGCCCTTGCTTCAAATACATTTGATCTCAAAATGTCATAACATATAAACCTCCACTCGTTGTTTTCTTCTGAAGGGCAAAGATGCTTCGTGGGTTTTTCCTGCATTATTTTCCCCTGGGATGAGGAGTCAAACGTTTTCTATTTTGTAATAAATAAAACTTTTTATATCGTTCTTAAACCCCTGGGTACATTACCATCCCTCCTCTCCCTCTTCTTTTTCAAAAGCAGCTCACTTACTTGCCAATATTTGAAATTAAAGGGCCTCTCAGCTCTCTGCCAGGACTCAAGGGACAGCTTTCACAGGGCCGGGGACCAAGAACCAAGGACCAAGCACCCCTGACTAAGGACTGGGCAACCCCGCCCCAGGCATTCCTGTCCAGAGGGACCCAGCACGTGAATCAGACAGACTGTCCCCATGGAGCCGAGGGACAGCAGGGAGCGGGTTGGTGCCCTTTTCTGCAGCTTGGCTGTCTGCTGAGGGTGTGATCACAGGCTGGAAAAATGCAACCCTGCAGAAGTTGAAGTGTCAGAATTATAAAATAGCAATGAATTAGGGCGGCCAAAATTCAAAGTACTGGGAACATGAACGAGTTTTCAGGACAAATGGGATGAATTTATCACATATAGTAGGCAGTCCGCCCAATGGCCATGCCCTTTGGACAAGTAAAATAATTGAAAGCCTACCGTCTACGACGCTAAGTGAATTTTCTCAACCAATTTCTAGAACCCTTTTGGAACTAAATAGGGTATGTGCTTTTTGAACTTGACAAATAAGATTTGCTAAAAGTATTAGGTGCTCACTGTTATAGGAAGAACTGAACCCCACTATAAAGTATAAGCATGACCCTCGGTTTTACCCCCCTCCTCATCCCCCAAGCCTCCTATTTGAGTCTTTCGAGAAAGTAGTGTCCTCTTTCTTGGGAGAAGTGGGACGAGCAGCTATGGTGCTACTTTGACAAAGAATTACTAAATGATTTGCAAGTTTTCTCTTCAGAAATGCCAACACATGTATTTAAAATTCTGGACCATGTGCTGACTGTAGAAAATACTTAATAGAAAATCTTGATCGATAGGTTATGTAATAAAGCAGTCTTTTAAGTTCACCCTGTACTCTCTTGCTTTGGATGAATATAAACCTACACAGGATTGGATTGATGTTATTAATAATAAAAAAATGATTTCCTCCAAAGGGGGAAACTTGTAAAGAGATGTAAATGATCCGGCAGGTTATCTTCTGGTGTGTTTGTGAGATCAAATAGTAGTTCAGAACAAACATATCCTATGACTGGAAACTGTTGTCATTCCATTGACTGATTATTTGATCAAGTACAGCTATATATTATAAGTACAGGAAACTCCGTAACACACAGTAGGACTAAAATGTTTCAGGTTCTGTGGGTGTGATTGCTCCATGGGAGATGCCTTTTTAAAAATAAGGCCATAGCCCATCTTTTTTTGTCAGTCTTCGTACATGTTCTTAAGCGTAACTTTCCACATATCCTTTCCTACTCTAACTTGCCTTCTGTGTGCTGGCTGTTGTCATAAAGAATATAGATTAGCAGTTGCATTTGTATATACCAATAATAAAACATCAGAAGGATAAATTGAAAAAACAATCCCATTCACAATTGCTCCAAAGACTATAAAATACCTGGGAATAAATTTAACCAAAGAAGCGAAAGATCTGTACTCAGAAAATTATAAGACACTGAAGAAAGAAATGAAAGAAGATACAATTAGATAGAAACACATACCACGTTCATGGATAGGAAGAATTAATATAGTTAAAATGTCCATACTGCCTAAGGCAATATACATATTCAATGCAATTCCTATCAAACCACCAATGATGTTTTTCACAGAAATAGAACATATAATCCTAAAATTTATATGGGACCATAAAAGACCCGGGATATCCTCAGCAATCTTGAGAAATAAGAACAAAGTGGGAGGTATAACGATACCTGACTTCAAATTATACTACAAGGCTACAGTAATCAAAACAGCATGGTACTGGCATAAAAACAGACACATAGCTCAATGGACTACAATAGAGAGTCCAGAAATAAATCCATGCCTACATGGCCACTTAATCTATGACAATGGAAGCAAGAATGTACGGTGGGGTAAAGACAGTCTATTCAATAAATGGTGCTGGGAAACCTGGACAGACACATACAAAAAAATGAAGCTGGACCACCTCCTTACACCATATACAAAAATAAATTCAAAATGGCTTAAAGACTTAAATGTAAGATCTGAAACCATAAAATTCCTAGAAGAAAATATAGGAAGAAACTTCACAGACATTACCCGGAGTAAGATTTTTACTGATATATCCCCTCGCATGAGGGAAGTAAGAGAAAAAACAAACGTGGGATTACATCAAACTAAAAAGTTTTTTCACAGCAAAGGAAACCATAAATAAAACAAAAAGGGATCCTACCGAATGGGAAAAGATATTTGCCAATGATATATCTGATAAGGGGTTAATATCACAAATTTATAAAAAACTCACTCAACTCCAAAAAAACAAACAACCCAATTAATAAATGGGCAGAGGACATGAAGAGACACTTTTCTAAAAAGGACATACAGATGGCAAACAGACATATGAAGAAATGTTCAACCTCACTAACCATCAGAGAAATGCAAATAAAAACCACAATGAGATACCACCTCACCCCAGTCAAGATGGCTATCATCAATAAATCAACAAACAACAAGTGCTGGTGTGGATGTGGAGAAAAGGGAACGCTGGTGCACTGTTGGTGGGAATGCAGATTGGTGCAGCCACTATGGAAAACAGTATGGAGTTATCTCAAAAATCTGAAAATGGAACTACCTTATGATCCAGCAATCCCACTCCTAGGTATCTATCCGGAGAAATCCAAAACTCCAATTCAAAAATCTTTATGCACGCCTATGTTTATTGCAGCACTATACACAATAGCCAAGACGTGGAAACAACCGAAATGCCCATCGGTACATGACTGGATTAAGAAACTGTGGTACATTTATACAATGGAGTATTACGCAGCCATAAAGAAGAAAGAAATCTTACCATTTGCAACAACATGGATGGACCTAGAGAACACTATGCTAAGTGAAATAAGTCAGACAGAGAAAGACAAATACCATATGATCTCACTTATATGCGGAATCTAAAGAAAAGAATAAGATAATGAACTAATCAGAAACAGTTTTGGAGACATAGAGGAAAACCTAAGGGTGGCTAGAGGGGCGGGGGGGTGGGGATAAGGGGAAGGTGAGAGGTTTAGAAAATAGTCGGTAACCACAAGATGGCCACGGGGTTCTGAAAATCAATTTGGGGAACGTAATCAATAATGTAAAGATTTTGTGGGGTATCCGATGGACACGTGTCCCATTTGGGAGACCACCTCAGGGATGATGTAGATGCCTGATCACTGCTTCTTGTAAGTATATACACACATATATACATATACTTTGTCTTATGTACCTGAAACTAATAAAACAAAAGAAAATTTTTTAAAAAAGAATATAGATTAGGAAGAAAATTGAGTGTTCGTTTCTGTGTTTCTTTTCACTGCCTTCATTTATGACCTAGAGCTGTGAATCAGCCCCCGGTAGATGATAACTAGCTTGAGTTGAACACCATGTAGCCGTCAAATACTCTGCGAAGAGCTTTTATTCTCTCAGCACCTCTCTGCAGCTCAATTTCGTAGGCACTCATTGTCAAATCCACTGTCCTCTCCAGGGTTTACACAGATGGTCCGAATGTTGTCTCTCGCTTTGTCTCCCACTTCTAGTCCCCTCACTCACTCCTCCTCATCAATAACAGAACATGCCAAATATGAATGAGCCTCAGGGCCTTTGCACATGCTGTCTCCTGTCTGGAATGTTCCATGAGCTCCATGGTTCATTTTCCTCACTTCATTCATCTCTAGTCAAAGGTTACCTTCTTAGAGAGGGCTTTCTCACCACGCTGTCTAAAATGGTACCCTGGTTACACAATCTAACCACTTACTCTATTTTAGTTTGCTTAATAAGTATTACTATAGGACATTATATTAGATGTTAATGTAGTCATTCAATAACTACATAATGAACACCTGGTAGATGACAGGCACATTCTAGGGTTGTAAAATGGAGTACAGAACAAATAGACAAATGTCCCTTCCTTCATGGAGATTACAAGTAAAAGAATATCGTATGTTAGACAGTCATGAAGACAGAAGACTTTTTTAAAATAGAGCAGGAAAGGGAATATGAACTGTGACAAGCATGGGATTGAAATGTAAAGTACGTAGGTAACCAGTGAAGGTGACTTTGAAATAAGAAGCTGAGTGCTGGGAGGGGCTATCCCTTTAGACATCTATAGGAAGAAAATTCCAGAAAGAAGAAAGAGTACTCACTATGGGTTGGAGGATGGGTAGGGCAGGGGTAACTTAGCAGTTGGTTATCTGCCCTCTTCCACTGGGGTGGAAGCTCCATTAGAGCAGGAATTTTATCTGGTTCACTGAGAAATCCCCACAGCCCAGAAGAGAAAGCTCTGACTAAGCATGGTTGAGTGAACCAAATAACAATTCTGTTTCCAAATGAGGAAATTGAGGCACAGCAGGTAAGTAACCTGCCCAAAGTACCCAGGTAAGCAGAAGTGGTGAACAGAAGGTCTGAAATGATGGAAACCGAAGCCCACAGCCCTGTTCTAAGCACAACTTCTGCAGCTATAGGGTCTTCCAGTTCTCTCTGAAAGTAAGAACAAATGGCATGTTGACTAAAGGGCTGATCCAGGAATCAGAAAAGATTATGAAAAGACAGAAAGACAGGAACTCTGCTGGATTACCTACATTTATTCCCAATTTTATATTTAGATTCAGAAAGGTTAACACATTTCCCAAGGTTCATTCTAGAATTGTCTGAATTGCAGTGATCACCCCTGGAGAGATTGGCAAGAGATGGGTAATTGGTCTTGGGCCATGTCTTCTCTCTGTGCCTCAGTTTCCTTAAGCAAAACATGAAAACGTTGCGCTAGATAATCCCTCCATTCTTTTCCATTTGAATAGTCTCTTTTCTCTAATTTCTAAGTCCCTGAAAATACTCTGGAAAGCTTTGAACAATTATTGTGCATTACAAAGATGAGTAGAAATTATCTACGAAGAAAAACAGACAGAGGCATTCCAAGGAGACAGGGTTTTTAAGAGAATGTAATGGGACATAACCAGCCACGTGTTAGGGAAATAGTACACACATATTAGACAGGCATGGTTGGAACTCAAGGTCAGGAGAGGGACAGAGAGGATGTTTGAAGACGCTAAGTTCCTGAGCTCAGAATACGATGAGTGTTCACCACCGTGGTAAGGAGTCTGGACCCTATTCGATGGGAAGTGGAATGCATGGATGGTTTCTACACAGAACAACCAGGATTTTTATATATCGCATATGGTCAGAGGTACGTCTATAGCGCCTACAGGAGGGTCTACAGCAACAATTACTCATTTCCTGTGCCAAGATGCTTCTTTGACATGAATTGTTTCAAGATATGGTGAAAGTGGAAGAGACAGAGCTTTAAAAAATGATTGGAATAAACTGGATAGATAGACGATAACATTAGAGGACGGTTCCCTCTCCCTTCCACTTTCCATCGTGCGTGAGGTCATCATAATGTGATGTGTATGGTCTACACTCTCGTGTTGCTGCCCACCGAGGGGAAGATGGCATTAAACCAACACAGAAACCTACTGCCCAAGTCACCTGATGGTATACAAGGTGTAAGACTTGAAGGACAATTCTAAATAAAATGAGGTCAATCTGAGAATTTTTGTATGTTTACTTAACATACACAAGAATGGTAACTGTAAAAAGAAAGTGGCAGAATTTCTTTTGGTGGTTGGTTCAGTGGTCATGAAATTAAGGAACAATAAAAGCTGTTTATAGAGAGCCCTCCGCCTTATTTTTAATTCCCTTGCTTCCCCCCCTCCTTCTCATCATTCCTGGTTATGCTTTGCAGCAGCCATCTGTGTGGAAAGCTCAGAAAGAATCCTTCACGCACCGACTCACCAGTCTTTGCACAGGGTTGCAAGTCTCAAAACGTACTTGTCGGGCAACCCATGTGTGTCCCTCGTATATACAACCCTGGGGGGAAAACACAATCACACATCTGATGATTGTGTTTTCCCCCCAGGGTTGTATATAATTCACATGGTCAGTGGCACACTGGGACGTCTACAGTACAGGCTAATACAAAAATTAACATGCAGTTTCCAGGAACAGCTTGTAAAACGCATGAAGAGAATGGAGTGGGAATCCTTTCTGGACTGGACAACAATGCTAGGGAATGTATTTGAAGACACTTAAAAATGGTTTAAGGTTGTATCGCGTGTACTTTACGTCTTCCAAACGTTTTCCTATCTAATAACTTTCTGTATGTCTTTTCTGCCTCTCTATACTCAGAACTGTAATCACAACCTTCAGTTTTGGGTGTAGATATTCAGTGTCTCCAAAAACAACTTGAACAGGGTGTGGGAAAGGGAACAAAATCGGTCATTTTTGCTTTGGCTGAATCCTCTAATTTGAATCCCCATTTCCCAGGTTTAAAATAAATGCATTTAATCCATGTTCAGATAACCAAAAGGGTTGCTGGCTCTGCTTCCTCTTCTGGCTAATGGATTTGGAGAGAGTGACTGATTTAGAAAGGGAGGAATTTTATGGGACCACCCAAACAGCTCCTTATAAATGGAGCTCATGCCTCTGTACAACTAGTCTTGCATACATGCTGCCAGTATTGAAACCTTTTTGGGTTTTCTAAACAAAGCCTTGTATAGCCCAATATTCTTTATACACACTCATTAGAGCTCTTAAGTTTCGCTTTTCACATACATGCCCTTAACCCACCCACAGACCTTAAGACTCAGAAATTCCTATTCTAGTCCGTACTTGAGAGCATTTCTTGCCCACATGTTTCAAAAGACACACAAGGACATTCGCAGCAACAGTGTGTGTGATTGCAAAGCGATAACAACCCAAATGTCCAAGAAGAGAGTAGAAAAAGAAAATGAGGATATTTACATAATGAAATACTATGTAGCAGTGAAGTAAATAAACATAGAACTTACATGCGACGATATAGATGATGCTTAGAAACAGAATTTCGAGGGAACAAAGCTAGTTCTAGTAAGATTATCCAGAAACGCTATCATTTTTGTACCGCTTAAAGAAGCAAAGCTATCATGTACATGAAAAGACCATCAGTCCCTCAGCAGCTCGTGACAGTGGCAGGGCCACTGTGAACATCTGCGTGGGTGATGCAGTGTCCACTTCCAGTGGCATTATTCAGACCAGGCCCAGCTGGACATGAGGGCAGGCAGAGCTTCCATTTGTAGAGTACACACCTTGCACAACTGTGCATGGTGGCCTGGATAATAGTACTTCTGGGGCAGGGGGAAATCAGGGCAGAGCATCATTTGGGTACCATTCTAGTTCTTCATCTGATAGTAGGTTTACACGTGTTCATTCTGTTGCACATAATCTTATGGATTTACCAAATAACAGAGTCCCAGAAATAATTCTAAAATATATTCCGGGGTTTGGGGGAGAAGAAAATGGGGATATCGAGTCCACTGTTTTCCACACACGGAGAATTTTTTCATTCTCCTCTATTTTTTTGCCCCTAAGAATCACTGGGTCTTTTGCTTCCAACACAAGGAAAATATATATTTGCAAATCAAGATACTAATTCGTTTAGCTTTATCGAATTCTGACAGTCAGGATTTCCTTCCAATTGTCAACTAAGTGTGGAGACATCCAATCAGGAGTCCATGAAAAGGTGACATATTGTCCCCATTTTCAGTAACTCTCTTCTGCAGTCCTCAGGTAAGTGACACATCTGAAAGACCCCTGACATTTCCAGGAACAGACCTCACTCCTCCAGCCCACTCTGTGTCTGGTGAGTCCCTTCCTGCCTTCTCCACACGTAGTGTACAGAAGTCGTGATCTTCTACACAAAAATATTAGGAGCAATCGCTGGTCCAACTCATTTGGAAATTTAAGAACCAATTTATTTGTAAAGGTTGGTTTTTTCCCGAAACAAACAGATCTGTTCCAGTATAAACTCTCTCAGTTGACTCTTATCTAAGGTACTGTCATTTTAATTACAAAATAAACATAAATGCCTCCCATGGGCGTGATAAAATCATATTCTCAACAAGCACCTTGCATCTCAATCTTAATATAATTTAAAAACTCATTATATTTTCAAATTATGTAAACATACTTGAAGATGCATGAAGTCCTATGCTGTATTTCTAAAGCATGAAAGCAAAGATATCTGCCAGTTATTAATCTAACGTATGCTCCTAGACAAAATACATTTTGCTTTTTTAAACACCTATGATAACTGTTTATCAATACATAATACTGAAAGTATAAAATAATTGATTCCGTATTCCTGTTTATATCTATGTTTCAGAAGAAGCCACTACTTCTGTAGAAATCTAACATCTCATTTTTATATCTGCAGGAATATTGTAAGTAAAGTGCTAATTTTTAGAAAGTTTTGATTAAGTCATTATAATAAACATTCTGTTAAAAGAAGGTATTCAAATTAAAACTTTTCTTTCCAGTGCTAATTGAAATACACCATCTATATTGGGTGCTACAGAAGAATTCAGAGACCTCCTTTCACTTATATATAATAGTCACTCTAGTGTTTATGAGTTTCACACAAAATTCTGTGCTATGAGGAAAAAAAATTAACCTATAATTCTCTAACGGATACACATTCTTGATTTTTACTTAATATGTGTCTAGAACATACGTGTATCACATCATATATAAGAAAGCTGAAAACCCTGAAAACAAAAATGTGGAGGGGTTATTGCAGAAAAAAGGATGAAAAAAATCTATAAACTGATTGCAATTAAGTTAAAATAATATCCACGAAAGTGGCTTTTGTCCAGCTTGATTCGGTCAACTCACAAACCTGGCTTACAAGACAATTTGTTCAATTTTTCTAGCAAAAAAATTGAGGTCAACTCACAAACAAGACAATTTGTTCAATTTTTCTAGTGAAAGAGAAAACTGAGGACAAATACAGTTTAGAAGAATTTTTAAATAAGACGTACTGACAGATTATAACACGGTGTCTCATCAGATGACGTGGTGTTTTGACTGCATAACTACAGAAGGGCTATAATTTAAATGCCATTAAAGACACATAAGCTCTAGTGTGGAGACAGGAATACTGCAAAATTGTTTTGGTCTGCAGTCGCAATGCAGATAGAACTGTCCCTTTGATCTCGCAGTGCCAATGCCTGTTGCCCAGTAGGCCCACATCGTTGTGCTTCTGTCTTGAGCTCAGACAGATTTCACTTCCCATCTAAGCCGTTTTGTTAACACCACGTAAAAAATAAAGTCTATTTTATCAGCAGAGCTTAGTTTTCTTCCATTGTTATTTTAGGTTACTTTATGATTATGCAGCGCTCAAGCAATGTGCCCAAAATACACACATCGGGGTTGAAAGTGGCAGGCCTAACTTCTAGTGTCTTGACATGGGCCGTGTAGTAGCATTTGTATCTTAGAAATCCAGAACATTGCAGTTTCCTTCTCCATTTTATACATTTTTCTTCTTAAAGAATAGGGACCTCTGTTGTTTAGAAGACAGTAGAACACATACACGCACGCGCACACACACGACCTCTGTGAGGGACCTTAGCAGCTAATCATCCGTCATAAAATACATACCACAACCACATGCAAAATCACAATGAATTCGCTCCCGAGCAACTCTTGAAATTATGCCAAACCTTGTGAAACGTTAACAATTTTGGGCTTTCAATTTTACACGCTGATCCTACATTCTTAAGGGGAAGCCAGGATGTGGGGAGATAATCTACTCTGTCTTCATCTTTGGAGAACGAACACAAGGAGCCAGCTGCCGTGGTCGGCACACAGTCTGGTCCTCACTGGTGGGACCTGTACGTGCACGTCACACATAGAAATTGTCTGGATCACATGCCAGTGATATTAGGTTGGTGCAAAAGTCACTGTGGTTTAAAAGGTTAGAAATAAAGGCAAAAACCTCAATTATTTTTGCACTCACCTAATAATTTCCAGGATCCAGTAAACTTTAGGTCTTAAGCATTTATATTTTGATTCTTGTTTATATTGAAAATGAGAAATAATCTTTTTAAAAAAATAAACGCTGAGTTAGAAATGTGTTTGCCAAGATTGAACCTAATATTATAAATATCATTTGTATCTATTTCTTTATTCTCATTATTCTTAAGGACTACTTCCAGTTTCTCATAGAGATGAAATTTGGGGGATAGAAAGCAGTATGTTTAATGGCCAAAAGTAACATTTTATTCTGTCAAATTTCTGCTATCAGGTGAGAAATCCTTGACAGGAACCTAGTCAAGGCATTTGAATAGTTGAAGGCAAAATGTCTTATGCAGAAATCGTCTGTTTCTTTTCTTCTGCCTCGATACATTTTATTATACCATAGCATAACCAAGTTCTAAAAGTCCATTTCCTGATTGAGAGTTCTTTGGAAAATTGAAAGTCATTTAAAAAATGAAAGAAAAGTTTAAAAAGCTTAATTGGAACTATTTCCGGTACAAAACCTTTCAAACCCACTGGGCATTTCTGCCAAACGCCCATCAACAAGAGAACGAACAACAGTAGGACCAAAGCCTGTAACTGAGCTGTCCATCAGTACTGCCCTCCAAGTGTTGGCGAGGGGGTGTGTCGTCAGTAGAAACAGGGTTTCTTTGGCTGCCTGTCCCAATATGGGCACTACCGGGGAATCTTCTGGGGAAAAGCGTGTGCCCAGCGTTTCCTGCTACTCACCTGTGGCATGTGATGAGTAAAGAACAGAGAGGGACCTCCCTGAGGTCACATTCCAGGCACACTCCGTACCTGCCCCAGAGCTCAACGTGTGTGTCACATGAAGAAAGCATCCACCTGCCGAATGGTGGCCGGGCCTCTATCGTGTGATGAATTCCTTGGCAGTGAAGAGTACATCACTGGACTTGACCCAAACCTCTGCAAAACAGAAATGATGTGTAAAAACACCATCAGGTAAAAATAATTCTGCTTATTGATTCTGAAAATAATTCATCTTTCTACGAATGTTCAGGAACAACCCAAGAGTGATGCAGAATTTCCTATGACATGAGCGGGGGGGGGGGGGTATGATGCAAAGTGACTTACAGTTAACATAACAAGAAAGGCCGGTGGGGGAGTGAAGGGTAACCCAAAACAATCCAAGAGCATACGCTGTATATTTTGTGTCTGATTTTGAAATGGTTGTTTTTGAAAAATTCATGTCAACATCTTTCTGGAATCCATAATTGCTAATGGTTACAAGTATCAGCCCAAGACAGACTGACTGTCTTAGCAAAATTACTGGAGCAGTGAAGGTAAACATACCAACCACTATGCAAACAAATATTGCTTTTATGGTTATTTAAACACTCAGTGTACATTAGAGTATTAAAATACTAGGGGAAGGCACAGTATCTTCTGGTTATGACAGGCACCGGTGAATAAAGCTGACAAAATGTTTAAGCATATACAGAATTGGTGTCACAGAAAATATATTAACAACACAGTACAAAACCATTTCTCACCAGACGGCCATATCAGAGATCACTGTCGCTGAAATAGAAACCATACATAATTATTTAAAATTGACTATTAGATCATGCGAGAGATTTAATCACTGTGTGTGTAAAATTCCAGAAGAAATAATTAAGCAAAGAGAAATATTAAATTAAATTGGAGATTAAGGCAAATAAAAGATACAAGGGGGAATACTGCCATGTTTTGGAGGAAGGGTAGGAAAGAGGAAAAAAATTAGGAAATCTGTAAACTAAATAAAAGTCATATGTCATTGTATCTTTGCAGAGTTATTGTGTGAATTGGAGCAATCCCGAATTTGTTCTGAGGAAACCGGTTGAGTTGCAAGGAGATCACTGGGAATGACTTTGATTAATAAGGTAATTGTAGGGTGTTAACTAAAAGCCATTTCATCCTTAATTTTATGAGTAAAAAGCACTAATGCTCTTATGATAAAGATAATAATTGGTAGCCGTTTCAAAGACAAATTAATCCAGTAGTCATTCCCTTTGAGTCTTTTTCAAGAATAAAAGCATTCTGAATAAACAACATACAGATGTGTTTCCAGCTCCAAAACACAAAATTATTTCAGACATTTCGTGAACCCAGACTTCAGTGGGGTATGCTCATCACTGAATAATTCTCTACTTCTTTTGGAGATTTCTTGATTTCTAGCAAATCAACCAGTATCTAACAACCACGTTTCGCGGAGGCACTCTGTACGCCACTACAGAGCACAATGGTTCTCACGATATTCTGAGAATCAATTTCTAACTCCAAGTAATCAATCCTCTCCAAAATACTCAGATAGGAGCACATCAAGCAATCGCTTGGGAAAATGATGACAGATGTGAGGTCATCAAATAAACAGCAGAGAGTAGGATGCCTTGAGCAGCGCTGGGTTTAATTCTCTCCTAATAAAGTGCTCTCTATCTAAGGTGGTGAAGCGTGGTCTCTGACCCCAATGGACAGTGTCAATCGGTAAGAGAAAGGCAGCCTCCAATACCTACACGTGGTTCAGATTGTGACAAGTTATGCTTTTGTGTCGGGTTCCAAGATGCGCTTGGTACAAAACAGCGTGTCCGCCAGTCTGCAAGCTTCTTAAGCTGCCAGAAAATATCAGAACAATCAGGGCTCTCTGGATGGTGTACCTAGCTTCCTGCCACAGGACACGAGCCACAGCCGCTACGATAGCTGTGGCTTCCAGGTGTCAGGCTGTAGGGAGAGTGAGGTTATCGCAGGAAGGAAGGGATCCAGTGTTGTTACCACAAGACTACCACTGTCCCCATTGGAAACCAGGGACATGGCATGAGTGTCAGCGTTCTGGTGTCCACGTGGTGAGCTACAGGTATTCAGGCTGAGGTGTGGAGGGAGGTACGTTTGCTTCTGTGGAAAAGGATGGGCCGGGATCACCACAATGTGTGGCAGAGTGAGCGCCCTCGAAGCTGTTTGTCGGGTTTACAAAAGCTGTAAGTGTGACGAGGCCTCATCAGCCGAAGCTGGTCTTATAAGCCAAGAAGCAAATACTGAGGTTCTGCCAACGCATGACGAGAAAACGTAGTGTTAACACACTGATTGCTTCATCAACAACGGCGCCAAGGTCTGTCTTTGTTTTTTAGTGCCTGAGTAGAGAGCAGTGGATGAGGGTTTTCCAGGCCCCAACCAACAACTTGCCTGCTGCGTTATCAAAAGTGTACAAGTTATCAAAACCTCTAGAAGCATTTGTTCCAAAGCTGGAAGCAAGGAGTCATGTTCCCACAGGGGAATTTTGAAGACTACATGATTTGGGCGTATTTCACTGGCAAAACCAGTCCATATGTATTCACAGGTTTTTGAAAAAACTGCAATTTAACCATTTGTTGCTTTCCTGAGTGCTTGATTATTTATGATGCTGAGTGTGGGACATTTGTTGAATGAACAGACCAGGGGGTGTCTTGGTTCATCTACAAACCAGGCCAGGCTGAGGACTCTATCTGAGAAGCGGTCAGTTCTGGAGTCATTGGACCAGCGGTGAAGATAAGGGACTTCTCCCCTGCTGGCATCAGAAACGTCACGCTACTAAAACACTAGGCTTTCCCAGCAGGTGCATGTTACTACTGACGGACTCGTACTGAGCTAATAGCCCCGAATGATGCGTGCAAATCTGAAGCCAGGTCTCCCCCACGCCACAGGCTCTTGGAGCCAGAACAAGCACGTTACGCCTGTTCTGTGACACCTCGCTATTATTCCTGACTAAGGGACACATGAATGCACGATTCCAGAGGGCACCTCACACTGTTCATCTCTGCCAATGGCGCCCCCTGGAGGTGTGCGATGCACAGCCTCCCCGGCCGTGGCGATAACCCCGTCTACCTTGGAAAGTACCTTTTTCTGAACCATGAATAATTTATTGACTATGTTAGCTATCCTGTAGTGTAATGGCATCTTAAATTTAATAGGACCTTGCCAAGGTTTAAATCAAAGTATTGAATGAGTAGGGCCTTGCAGTCCATTTAAGCTGTAAACTCTATCAGAGTAAGAGCCCCTGTGCACTTTGGGGGGGTGGGAGGTGGGGCGAGCAGTAGAAGGGAGGATCATTAGTTCTTCTCTGGCAGGTGGAAACAGGATGATTAAGAAAAACTGTGAACGAAATATTGATAACCAAGTATTTGCTTATGTAGGAAAATGAACTTTTACTTTGTAGCAGGCGTTAAAAAAAGAAAACATAAGGATAAGGCCAGATAACGAACTGAAACGTCCACCATCATAGGGAACACTATGTAAGCTAGACAGGCACCGTATCCATCATTTTATTGGCAGTCCTGTTGTTATAACTCATTCTTCAAAGAACTCCGTCTCCAGCTTGGACGGCCTGACACCCACACATGCATGTGTGTTCTCTAAAACCACTCCCGGGGAGGGACTTCTGATAATCTTCAGCCTCGTATGTTCAAAGATGAACGAGCCTCGGGCTGAGCCAGGAAGCTGTGTGTCTTCTAGGAGCACCCAGCACGGGACTACAGTCAGAGACCAAGGAATTAGTCAGAAAAAAAGGCTTAAAAAGGTGAGCAAATGGGAGGAAGGAAAGTAATATATGAACTTGTCAAAGACGGGTATGGAATCCAATGGAAAGTGGGGGACACAGGTGTGGAGAAGGGAAAGCAGAGACTCAGGGGGACGGCGTCCCCACCACGTACCGTGTCTTCCCCACCCAGACTGATTCCATCACACTCTCCCCAGAGGACCCGTATCTTTAACCCACCCGTCTCCAGCAGCCGATGTGACTGCCACCACAGAAATAGAAATTATAGCTTTCAACCCTTCATTTTATCCCTCTTACCTATAATCCTCTAGTTCCAGTCTGTCTGACCACTTGACAAACTTGTTTTTTTGTTTGTTTGTTTGGTTGGTTTTTTGCTTTTAAAAAAAAATTAGTGCAGCTTTGTGGGACCACTACAATATGCTTTACACACAGAGAAGAGTAGACATCCCCAGAAGCTTTTGATGAGAAAAAAAAGTCCTGCTGGGAACATGAAATGGCACAGAAGACACGCAATGATGATTCTCATAATTGAGATTGTCAAGTGTCTTATTAAAAGCCATCATTTACCTGCAGGTCTTTCTGGAAAAACTGCTAAGAGTCTTTACAGACTTGACGTAAGGGTGTTTTCAAAGGCTTGTGGATCTGTTTTCACATGTGTGTTGTTTGCTTGGGTCCTTCAAAGGGCTTCAAGGTTTACTTTCATATTTAAAAAGAGGAGGATGAAAGCTGCCATTTGAAGGCAGCCTTGTGCTCACTGGCACCCGGATGCTTATGCTAATGTCCCCGATGAGATGCTCCGAGTATCCTGGCTTAGTGTCCCCTAATGTGTATTGAGGGGCCCTCTCGATGGTTCACCTAAGTGATGTGGCATATATTTGATGAAAGGAACAGTAAACAACATCAGTTATGAAAGACATCTGTTAATGAGACAAACAAAAGGAAGAGAAAGAGAGATTGAGGAGAAAAAGAAGAAATGGAGTGGAAAGAACAAAGCATTTCAACTGCACTGACAGGAATGACGTACCTGAATCATGTCCGCATTGTAGGGTGCAGCCATACTCTCCTTTGGGGATAGACACACTTCTTGGACTTTTGTGGGGCTGTCATCAGAGGTGCCCATCAAACTGACTTCGGTTTCCTTTATGGATTTGTTAGTAATTTTGCCAAGATCCCTGTACAAAACAAAAAGAGACAGTACCTGAAACTCAGGCCGTACTAAGCAAAGTAACTAAAATTGATTTGTATCCTCTTATGGAGACGTTTGCCAAGCCAACCATCCATAGAGATTTGCACACTTTTCACATCCCAAATTTTCCCTTTTCTGGGGCTACTGATTTGGCCCCAGAAGACATTTGTTTGGGGTTCCCCCTCATAAAATAAGTCTTGTCAAATAACAACCAGAGACCCATGGAGAGATAAAAGAAGTAGTTTTGGCTACCTCCACTGTGCTAATTAATTATAAGGATTAGTTTTCATTTGGAAGTATTTCCCATGTGTAGAAAGGTTTTAAAATATTAAATAACATTAGTACAATTGTTAAATAAATCTAGATTTTATTCCCAAACATATCAAATATATTTGCTTTTTTTATCGTTTAATTTCTTTAAAGAGACTAATGAATGTATCTACCAGGGGTGCCGAAACAATGTGTATAAGTGGACACTTTGGTCAACGTTGCTCAAGCGGTAGTTCACCGTCATCAGAAGTATCTGGACGCTGATGGGAACCACTTTGAGCACCTCTTGTAACTGCAGAAATCAAACGTGACTTGTATTCATCTTTTTTTATCGGTATATATTGAGTATTACAATTTTCATAGTTTTTCTTCTTTCTTAAAATGTGTATATTTTTTTTGGCACCATCTGTATTTAAATTATACTATGTATATCGTTCTCCTAGTCTATGATAACAGTTGAATTTTCCAAACAGAAAATAGTGAATTGGGATTAAGCAATGTAGTTTTCTCCCTTTCAATTAGGCTAAACAGAGACCAGCAAATGTGTGTTTTTTTCTTTTTTACTATTAAATCATAGAATCCTGGTGTTTTATTAAAAAAAAAAAAAAATACCGTGAGAGACTGTTTAGAATTACAAGTTTGTTGATCTCAGATTAGACACGATGTATTTATTCTCTTTTCAGGAATACATTTCCACTGCTTTCATTTGAAAAGCCAATCGCTGTTTTCCTGAGTATCTTCCATGAAACACTATGTTTTCCTCCCATAATTCTGTTCTGTGTTCGCTGGCATCTGGGTGAGGTTCTGGGGACCTCTCAGGAAGCACCCTGAAGAGGTATGCAGCCCTGTTGGCCTAGTGTCCTGCCACCCCAGCTGTCCCCGGCACTCAGGGGTGGGGCTGAACACATCTCCTGTTTCCTGTCTGGGGCTCTGGCATCACTGGCTCTCCCAGCTCACAGCCATTCTGTGCACACCTGCTGAGCAGGACACTGACTGACAAGGGAGAAAGAGTTCATCTAAATAAATACGTCAGATATACTTGAAGCAATTTAAACTGCAGGGTAGCAGATTAGTATTACAGAAGGTTGAACCTTTCTGAAAAGTGCAGTCAGTAATACACCAGCCAGCCGGGCTGTGCTGCGGTGAGTGTGTGGCTTTTGGCTCATGTATTTGACGGATTTCCCTGGGGAAGTCCTATCTCTATTAGCTGAATTGGTCCTCATATGAAACTTTAAAGTTTTGAAACACAACAGTAGTTTCACACACTCCTTCGACCCCTCGCACACACGGATGTTAGCATTTTGGAGTCAATGTTACCTTTGTCGACAAATCCCCAAAGGATTTCCTATCATATGGTGGATAGAGAAACCGAGGCTTAAAGACCCACTAAAATTACAGCGTCGCTGAATATGCAAAAAAAGTTATGCTCCCAAATTCCCAAACAAGGGTTCTACCATACTCCCTTTGGATAGCAAATAGATGAATGCTTTGAGCGCTGAGGTATTTTTGACACCTCAGATGAAATATGAATTTTATTAATTAGTATTATAAAATATAGTTTAAAATGTTGCACAGTATTTGGATTAGCTTGGAAAGGCTAGTTAGAATGTATCGTACCGTGAATATTGTTGTGGGAAGAGTGTGTGTAGAATGTTCTAATCGTCCTCGAAGTTTCCTAGTAACCTCACTCTCCTTTCAGTCATTTCTTCTTAGACTATGGTGTCATTTGTTAGTTTCTTTTCTCTCTGATGTTTCTATTGAATAAAAAAGTTAAGAATTGCAGGATCTTGAAAGGGAGTGATGGAGTACAAAATGTGTTCTCAATTAAAAAAATAATTCCTGTAACTCTTTAAAAATTAATTATTCCCAGGGCAATTTCTTGGTCTATAACCCCTGATGGTTACCATCAAATACATTTTAACCTGTTAATGATCTAACACTTCCCCACATATATCAAGCCTGTTGCAATTATTCTGTGAGTATTGAATGTATCGACTAAGAACAGAACCACTGAATTCATTGGGATGTAAGCAGACTCGATTTGAGATGGAAATATTGACTGGACGTTTTAACTGAGCCCTCAGAGCCCAGGGCTGAGGGCATTTGAGTGAGACAAAATTCTATCAAATAGTCCCTTTCAAACTTCTCATAGAATTCTCCTCCATGAAAGTAGCCTTTCAATCACTACTCATATACAACTGAGTCTGTTTTGCATGGTGTATGAAATTAAAGAAATGCAAACACATACCAACCGACAAATCTAAGCGGGCAGGTGGAGGAGCTCCCTCCTTTTCATGAAAAGATTATTTTAAATGAATACTTCAAACTCTCTCTCCTTCTCGCTTCTCTCTTTCACTCTAGTCCCCTACTCTCTCCCCTCTTTCGTATCACTTGAAGATAATTCCCTAATTCATTTTCTCATTTCTTCTCACAAACATTTCTCTAAAAGTTACCCTGGCACATCCGACTCTAGGGAGAAGGAAAAGCATGCCCCGTGTCTCCTGACGATGATACCGCTTTGTCTCCCAGCCCTAGCTTTTGCACCTACATGCCGCCTGGCCTGGTGTGGCGTGGAGGCCAACCAGATGGCCCTCTCTGTGAGATGCCAGAAGGGCTCGTAGGAGCCAAGGGTCCTGAGCTCACAAGCTAAAACTTGCATGCTTGGCAAGGCTTAGATGCCAAGGTTTGAATCTCTAATAAACCACTCGCTGCCTCTCCAGTAATGATACCCTGGGGCTGCTGGGAGGGGATTCTTTTTATAGGAAACATACTCATAAGGATTTAATATTATCTTGCTGAATCCTTTGATTCCATAGGGTTGTTTTTTTCTTTTTTTTAACTTTCCCCCTTTATTTTGTAGGCCCTGTGTTATGAGCCAGTGTTAATTCTTTATGAAGCAGTAGTATATAATCAACATCTCTCCACTGAGCTCGAGATCCTTTCTCCTTTTTAACCATGTGCTTAAAAAAAAAAAAAAAATATCTTGCCACTGAATGTCTTTTTACAGACTGAAAAGACTTTTAGGTTAGACAACATTTGTTAGGCTTTGATGCAATCAAATGCAATTTCAATCTTCTTGAAATATGCAGCCCTGCCTCTCTAAAACTGCGCATATGTGTCAGCTTTCAATTTTTCTCACTCATGTGTTACACATGAAATCTATTTTCACTGAGAAAATGGAATCTTTGTGCCTTTGTCTCTCGGCTTCTGCTTTCGGGCGTGGTCTGGCAGGCGCTTTGACTATCGAGGCACTGGCGGAGGGGCCTGGCAGTCATTTGTCAGCTTTTCTATGTCTGTAATTTCTGGCCACTCAGCATTATTAGAGGGTCTTAGAAAGGGGGCAGCGAGGGTGGGGGGAGAGCTTGTCATTGATGAAAGCCAAACTTGGAGTAACTGCCCGACGTTAATGACCAAAGAGAGAGGGGGAGAGTCTGAAAAACTTTTATTGTGCTCTAATGAAAAAGATTTTTTGGAAATGGCTAATTTACAAAATTGCACATGGTAACATTTTCAGATCCCAGTTTAGAAGGCCCCTCTCCATATTATGTTACCTGTTTCATTGCTCTTAGCTTGGCAATGGCTCATGAAACTATTTTAATTTTCCACTAGTGGCTTCTGGTTATTTCTGCCCTTATTTCCTCGTAACACAACTGACAGCCCAATTAAACATCTGCATTTTTTAATCTGGATCCCGCCCCCCCCCCATAACTATTTTGCTTTTCTTCTAAAACTTCCAGATGTTTTGGCTCCTTTATGATTTTAATGCATGCAAGTGTATTTCAAAGACAGAGAGCTAGATGGACAGACCAGATGTTTCAACATGAAAAGCTTTGTAATACACCCTGTAATCAGGTCAGTATTTTTGCCTCTTTATGGATACATTTACATGGAATATATCTTATTGTTGTCTTTTACCACTTTACTATTCAAGTTGATTTTTGAAACATTTTTGTGGGCTATTGAGGGGTTCAAAATTTATACTGTGACCTGTAAATTAATCGCTGTGGCCAATGAACAAAGTCCCCAACTGTTATCTCAGTGTCTAGGAATAGGAATAGAAGTTGCTGTGATTTGTTTTTCATTATTTCTGTTTTTCCTTTTTTTTTTTTTTTTCTGTGAGAGATGAGAAGTTTTAAGCTATGGAGGCAGCGATGTATTTTACCCCCGCTTCCGGCTTTGTGTAAACATTAAAGAACTTGTCAGTACCTCACCTTGAAGTGTGTGGACAAGAGTTAAAAGCGTCTCTAATATAGTTCAAGAAAATCTGTTTCCCATAATTAATAACAGGAAGCCCGGTAAACAGACATTTGCTGACAAATGAAACTGAATCAGTACCGTATACACAGGAACGTGGGAAATGAAACAAAGCAGCCTTGTAGTCTTGCAGAAGAGGGGCTCCTTCCCGAGCACTTATGCAGTTCTCATGTGGAAACCCAGAGCAAATGGTCATTACTTTCACATTTCAAGGTGATTTCTGACCATTTAAACACATGCTTGCAGAAGGCAGTAATTTCTCCCACTGGTTAGTGTTTGAAAGTGATCTCAGGCTATTTATATGCTTAATGTTTAGGCAGAAAATCCTTATTTCCTGGAATATAGATTTTCCAGACAGTCAAGTAAACATGAAGGAAGATAATCTTTTCTTTATTAAAAAATTATTATGAGATTTTTAAAGGCTATTCTTGCTGCTCACTTCTGGAAATGAGAATACCTGATGGGGTAATTTTGGTGTGTGTTGTTGTTGTTGGGTCTTTCTTTCTATACTTTTCTTTCCTTTTTTCTTTTATTTTTTTTGGAGGGGGCAATATATTCATGAGTTCTTCGGCAAACTAAATGCAAGTCATTAATTAGACAGACGCAAAGAATCACTGGGCAACTTGACCCACTTGTGCTTAAAGCTGCAGACAAAGCTTCCCCGGGAAGTAATGTGTCTTTATCTTCCAATTGCATCATGGAGGGGAACTGCCTGATCTCAGTTCTGACCTTGAAAGCAGCAACTAATGTGATATGTGGTTTCCCTGCGTTGAAACATTGAGCTCAGTTTGAATTTGGAGGTTTTTCTTTTTACAGAGTTAGCTGCTTAATTTGCAGTTAGTTTTGAGGTATGAATATTTTGATTCTTTAAGTGAAAATTTTTTATTGTGAAGGGGACTATCTAAGAACTGTTAAATGTAAAATTAAGATTAATCAAATGTGTATGTCTGCTTTTGTAGGATGAACAGAATAAGGCATGATGGCAGAAGTACAGAAATGTGTTTGCTTTATGATGTACTTTTTGCAAATTAAAGGATGCAGTTTGACCATTCAGGTGCAGTGCAAAGAAACCCAAAGTGTCTGTGATGGCCAGAGCCTTCCTGTACCTTCCTGCTAAGCCCCTAGGAAGTCACATCTCAACACCGGACAAAATGGTCAGAGGGCTTTTCCCACTAGTAATGTACATCCACATAACTGAGCTGGTTGCTGAAAGCCATTTTATCTGTTTACATTGAAGGCAGAGGGGTAATACTCAGAGCTGATTAGGTTCAATTAAAAATAAATTGTTTCATGTTTCATACATACATCCATGGATGAAGAAAAGGGACTGAACGAATATCTTGACTTTAAAGAAACAATTGAATTAGAAAAATCATCAGAGTGAAGCTTGTTCATTATAAGCGAAAGTTAGTTAAGCTATGAAATTTTAGTGAGTATGTAGGTGAGTAAGAAAAGTATGTAAAAATTCAAAGTGACTAAATTTTTGTTGAATAGAGGATGGACTACATATATTGATTATTAGGATTAGGCCAGTTATTCAGAGTACTTTTTTTTGTCACAAAAATATGTTAATAAATCATAAATTACAAGAAATGTTATTACAGTTCTCTTTTGTTAGGTCTTTCTGGGGGGAAAAAATAAAACAGCAAAGCCCAGCAGGTTTAATACTAGAATTATGTCATTTGCCAATTGATGCTTTGGAAATATAAAATAGTTTTCTAAAAATTTTAGGTAAGGATCTTCTTAGAAGACTTTTGAGAATAAAGTACAGACTTTTAAGGATTAACCATATGTTTGCATGGGAACAATGAACATAACCAAATTTAAAAGTACTTCTTTTCACGGGCAGACACTGTGTATACACACAGGTCATCCGACTTGTTCTTGACGTGGTTTGTCACAGACACCACACAGACGATCTGAATCACGCTATCCAGTGAAATGGTCTGCATGTGCTTCTTTCTCAGGGTTTGGGTTAAACAGAGGTGCCAAGTCTTGGCGACAATACTATTTCCTTCTGCTCCATCAGAGCAGAGGGTTCTGTCTTCAGATGAAACTGATGGGGAAAGCCTGATGTTAGCAGAACAGCTGTGAGCTCTGCACACAAGTGCCACGGAGTCAGGAAATCATCCTGCTTGTGTAGAAAAAAACTAAAATTCATGTCTTACAAAGGAGATCGGGAAGCAAAAAATATACACATTATACACGAGTCTCAGTAAAATACTGGGCTTGGACCAATATTTTGATCAAAGAGCTACAATATATAAAGCAAAGTTACAAGCCCAGTCCATGTAAATTTCCTGGTAGTTACAACTTTCGGTGCAAGGGGCTTGTGTGTGGTATACGAATGTCACCCGACAACGTATAGATGGATGTTGATGGTTTCTCTGTCGTACTGTTTTCTGGTTTCTATTTGCTTTTCAGGAACATGCCTCAGGAAAAAGTGAACACCTATTTCCTGACTTCTGCCTTCTCCACGTTTCTTTGTATTTGTGTGTGTATTTATTTATGTATTTATTCCTTTGTAAATTTTCTCTAAAAGGCATCTTAAAGAGATAAAATCTGTAAATAGAAATGGAAGCTGGTACAAGGATTTCTTGGCTGCCTGGTGATTCCTGCCTTCTAACACCTTTGGTAGCTCCCTGGTCTATTTGGTACCCAGCGAATTTCCAATACAAGCTGGGAAATGTCGGTGTGACTGTCAGGTTTGAGCTGGGCACTGCCCACTGACACTGCAGAACGAGATACCTGTGGGGGGCACGGGTACCATTCTCTGCTCAGAATTCAGCATCTTCTTCCTGCTCCATCTCAAGCTCCATTGTTATCATCAAACCAAACTCTAGCACTGTTCTATGCTTCTCAAAACAAGGAAGTTCTTTCAAACTTCAACCAGGTTTCTGGAGATCTTTTTGTCCTGTGTTTTGTGTGCACATCTCAGTGTATTTCCTGTCATTGTCATCTTTCTAAACACAGCAACCTGCTATATACATCGAAACCATTGGTGGAAAACACATTATTTTGTTAATAATGTGCCAGCCGCAGAAATCACTAAGATTAAAGAGTTTTTATGTATCTATGCTTGAATAAATGATGGTTGTGATGGAACTTACATTGAAGCAACAATTAAGACTTTATTTGTGGTGTAAATATAGGTCATGACTGGACTTATACATGGTCTATAAATATTAGGAATGCTGATTCGTCTATAATAAACAACAGAACATGCCTAAAATAGAAAAATCGGCCTTTTTTATTTTTTATTTTTTGCCTTCCATTAAAAGCAAAATGGTGAACTGTTACTGCCGTGTAATTAGTATTCTTCTTTCTTTTATCCTTTCTTTTCAGTTACACGTGTTCCTCCTTCAAAAGAAATCAAATTTCCTTTGCTAGAGGGGAAATTACATTTATAAATTTTAATTTTAGAAAGGAAAAGCATAACGTTTGTTTTGGCGGTTTAACAGGTAGAGTGTATTTCATCCATGATGTATTCAGAAACTGATTTAGTTCTGCTTTGGAAAAATCTGTGGATATTTAAAAATAAACGTAACTTTTAAGGGTAAGTTGCATTTTTTGACTTACAATGAAACATTGAAATGATGTGGCTTTAAGAGAATTTCCAATGTGTTAAGACACTGTGGATTCACTTAGATTGCTTGGAAAAGCTAAGTATGCCTCGTGAATTTTGTTGAATTTTACTTGCTTCCAGATAAAAGGTTTATTGAAACTTTAAAAATATGGTACTATATACATTCTCTGTGAAAGAACAATGTCCATACAGCTTTTAGGCACTGGTATTGCTCAATTGCACATCTTTATGCTGCATGGGATACAATGGCTCTGAAGTTTTCTGCTCCCTTTGTTGACGTGTGATAACGAGACATGTCAAATGGTCCATGGAGAACAGGACACAAATCAGCTCTGCCTGTTTCTGTTGTTATTCTGGTATTCGCTAAATACGTATCCTCTGCTCATGTAAACAGGGTGTGTGTCCTTTTTATAACATTTTTATAAGATGCTGTGTCTTCACTGACTTCCAGTCTCCCCTCCCATAGGATGGGAATAGAGTCAACTGCCACTGATATATCTGGGAAAAAACGATTTATTGCTTAGGAAAACCACAGATTTTCTTTTCTCTTTGGTATGTTCCGCAGTTTTTCCTGTAAATTCTATGGCAATACACGGTGATCAAGCCACCTTGCTACATGAGTTTAAATGATAATTTCAGGTAATAAAAATGCTTCCTTCAAGAATGTTTATTAAGCAAAAACCATTCAACATTTATTTTTCTCATAATACTCATTTTTAATTGTACATAATGTCGCAATAATCTTTTCTAATAATTCGCACTTACCAAGTTAACTGTGCAGGTTATGAAATTTGTTTTCAAAACGTTATAAAAAGAGAACTTCTTTACTTTTTGTATTCTGTTACTAAGTCCCTATGTATAATTTCAGACAGAATTGTTTGGTTTAGTCTTGAGGCTCAACGGGAAAATATATCTTATGCTAATTATTTGTTTCATGTACTTAAATATTTGAGATATTTGTGATTTTAAGGGGCAATGCATATATAAAATAGTTGTTAATGGGATTAGGAAATTTGGGGCCCTGATACTTAACAAAACTACCAAATAACCATTTCAGTATACTCTGTCATCATATTTAGTATACTCACTGAAAGCGGAACAGAACAAGGCTAAATAGAAGACACAGAGGAAAATACACTCCAATTTCTACTCTTACATAATCTTTTCAAACCTCTAAAATGTGCAGCCTGGGTTTAAGATTGCCTGACTTCCAATCAATCTAATACCCCAAACAATAAGGTTGAGTACCGGTGACCTCAACGGGGTAAATTATCCTACTTAGACTGAATCGATGCACATGCATTACAGCACCTCCTAAGACAGGAAAAGTCACTGGGTCCCTTTAATACCTGTGTGGGAACATTAAAGGATTTCACTGGAAGGGGCCTTAGACACCATCTAACCAATGAGACTGTTCCCGACATACGGGTGCCATCTTGCACGCCCTTGATGATTGCAGTACCTAAACAGAGTCGGGCCCTTTTGGTGTGCTGGTATATCCATAGCCCGGTCAATGTCATGCAGGGAATAACCCTGGCTAGGAACAGCTGCTGTTTCTTGTGTCATATACTCTCTCATCTCCCTACTTCCACCTCTTTATTTTCCTGTAATCAAGGATTGGCTCAACACTGAGGAATGATATGAAAAAAGGGATCCAAGAGGCATATACCTTGAAAGACGTCACAGAACTCATCTCAGATGGGACAGAAGAAAAGGTTAAAAAATTCTCTCTGGACACTTGACAAATGCTCATTTTTTTTCCTTAAAGAATAAGCCAAGAGGAAGGAATGAATGCCTGCCTCAAGAGGCTGAGAATTTACGTGAGTACAGGTCTAATAGAAACATGCAGAAGAGATTCCTGGGGAGGAAAACTGACCCACAGTATGTGAGGCCTAGACATTTTAACGTCAATGTCCATATTTTCTGATTAAAATATGGGCATTTGCATCATGCTCTAGCATTCTAAATACAACAGCAGCTAAGACTCTCCAAGAATACTTAAGTTCTTATTCAAGAACAGAAAGGAAGCGACTGGTTAGAGTCCTGATGTTCCAATAAAAAATACTCTGCAG
The DNA here is from genome assembly GCF_036562045.2 of Rhinolophus sinicus. Taxonomy (NCBI): domain Eukaryota; kingdom Metazoa; phylum Chordata; class Mammalia; order Chiroptera; family Rhinolophidae; genus Rhinolophus; species Rhinolophus sinicus. Next base: position 66,397,711 of record NC_133761.1, read on the forward strand.
CCTGACACTATCCTGACAATAAAGCCTGTTGGCAGGCTGGTCACTGTGTCAGAGTGAATGCAGAGGTGACGGAGAGATTTTTCAGAATTAAAAAAAATATATAGGTCATTGGCTATTTCAGAATAAATGAATATCTGAATAGTCTGGACTGGCAAACTTCCATTTTTACTCATAGAAATAGTTTGTTAAGTGGCATCTTTAGGTGTGCTTTTAATAACATTGAAATGCTAAACACACATATTTAATAACGAGGCAATACAGAAAACAGCGCTCATTCAACGTAAGCATGCCCTCACAGAGCGCACTTCTAAAAACTGCTCAACTACGAATGATCTGTTTGGGGGCCTACAAAATTCAAAGAATTGCTGAAATTCACCGTGCTGGTCTTTTGAAAATAAGATGCTAACCACTTTCTATGAAGCTAACTAGCCATTCAGTCAATACTCAGCAATTTTCCTAATGCTCAAAATCTTTACATACGGCCTTATGGATTGGAACTCCGCATGGGCAAGCAAAAGCAAAAACAGAAGAAACATGTGAAATGTAATGGAAGGAAGAGCAGCTTTGGAGCTCTGGGATCTGGCTTGATTTCCATCACAAAGCATGTCACCCAGCCTCTCTGAGAACAAAGGTTAATCTTAACAGATGAGTTCCCTAGAGAATAAAAATGAGGATAATTGCCACTGTAAATATGATGCCAGGGAGTCCCCCTGGAAAAGGGAGTTTTCTTTCATCTACATCTGGTAGGAAGCTACTTAGTAAAAATGCTGAAGAACAACTTGACCTTGGTTCTAACTGAAAATACCTCCAGAATCCAGCTACTTCTCACCTCCTCCACTCCTGAGGAATGGCCAGGTCCCCTGATACAAGGCACCTGCCATCTCTCACCTGGGTTATCACCATATGGTCCTAACTGGGCTCCATGCTTCATCCTCACTCATCACCACCACCCCTAGTCTAACCTGTTAGTCACACAGAAGCCAGATGGCCCTTTTAAATCGAAAGCCAAATCACAGTGAGTCCACTGCCCAAACTCTCCAAGGGGTTCCCATCTCATTCAGAATAAAATCCCAAATCTTAACTGTGTCCTGAAAAGGCCCTACAGGATCTCCCTACCCCACCCCTTCTTAGCATCTCCTGACCTGACCCCTGGTCCACTCTGGACTACAATGGTCTCTGATGCTTCCCCAAGCATCTTAATAACATTCTTTTCCCAGGCCATTTGCACAGGCTGTGCCCTGGTCTGGAAAGCTTTTTATGGATATTCATATTGCTCCCATCACCCTTTCATTCAAGACTCAGGTCAAATATGACCTTATCATAGAGGTCTCTCTCTATGTGCTGAAATAATTCTAGGGCACAGGGGAAGCCGACACACCCAGCAGATTTTTACTGACCTAGTTATAAACTAAGAGGGAGTATGTGAAAGGATGGACCGAGGAGTTATATAGCAGAACACGCCGGAACAGGCTGGCCAGTATTCAGACATTCCAAGACATCCAGCCTTCCTGTATCAGTCCGGATTCTCCATGGAAAATCCAGCAGGGTGTGTGTGCATGCTTGTGTGCATGTGATGACAGAGAGAAGAGTGAATAAGAAAGATTTATTTTAAGGAACTACTCATGCTATTGAGGAGGGTGACAAGTCCGAAATCGGCGGGCTGGGCAACGGGCTGCAGAGCTAGGGAAGGCGGCAGTTGGCGCCTCATTGGCGACAGAATCCCCACACAGCATCGTGGGTGCGCAGAGGTATTTGCACAGTTCCTTCTCAAAGGGAAGCTCAACATACACCTGTGGAAGCCTTTATTCTGGAAACCCCACCCAGCCCGCTCATAAGCACAGGGGTCGTCCACACGACCATCCAGCCCTCGCTGTGCGTCAGGCGCCCATGGCCACTGAGAATGACACGCGAGAGGAAGACAGGCTCAAACTCACATTCTAGAAGGATCACGCAGGCATCAGTTCAGATGAGGCAACGTCGCCGCTGCCAAGAATTAAATAATGGTCCACGCAGGAAGTATAACTTGTATTTTCCCCAAACTGTTTATTCTCTAAACAAAATACTAAAATCAAGCAGCCATTTACTAGTTTCCTCCTTATCTTTGTCCTCATTAGGTCAGGGTGGTTTCAAGCTACGTGTCATTTTATTCCTGGAGGTGTGGAAAGCCCATGCAGCCACGTAAGAAAGATTCTCAGTGGCTGATCCCATAGGGACATCTCGAGAATGTGTCCTGGTCACTGAGGTTGACGCTGGCTTGAGCCCCCAGCACCCCACGTAACTGCTCGGCCTTGCTCCAGCCCACTTGGCACAGGAATCTGGACACTTCTCACTTGAAAATGAAGCTACACAAAGTGCAAGATGCTTTCCGAGGGGGCAAATGCACGATGCTGACATTCTAACAGAAAGGAGCATTCCCTTCCACGCCATATCTTGGCTAGTAACGCAAGGGATCGAGAAAGTCATGGCCAAGTCGTGACCTGCACATGGTGACGAAATATTGATTCTCAGTAGAAATACATAAATGGGAGAGCTCGTTTTACCCTGAGCTTTCCTAGCAAGTTCGCCGTGTGTGTGTTCACTGGGTGTGCAAAGCATGAAAATCGTCCCAGTGTGCAGGCATGCAGCTTGCCATGTAAGCAGAGAGCTGATAATGTCAACACGTTAACATATAACCTCACGTGAGTGGCGCGTATCCTATTTAAACTGACTGTAAAGAGAGTTTTACAATTTATGTAATTTTTTCCCTTGTTTTCTGCAATGGCTCAGAGCGAGGTATGAGTGCATTGCCTGTAAGAGTATGTAGTTATTACTTATCTAATATTCTAATCTACCTTGATCATTGAGAATTTCTTGTTTTAAGTTATACAACTATGGAAAAATGGAAGGCTTTTAGTTTTAAACGTGTATTGGTATCAGGTGTACATACAAGTGCATTTAAATGTAGGCCGTGTGCATATGAGAGTTGGTGTGCTCTTACCAGAGAGCTTGAGTGTATAAATGTGAGTGTATAAATAAAGGTTTCCCGTGATTACGTGAACCTATTGTTCTGTTTTCCATATGCCTCCCGAGTCGGCTCACGCTGCTTCCTCCTATTGAAATGACTGTTCCCTACTCCTGTCTGAATGTCCAAATGTCGCCCAACCCAAATGCCACCTTCCCCAGTGTACCTCTCCCGCCGATTCCTGCCACACTGATTCCCTTCTTTCAACTCTTGCAACCTTCCATTCCCCTCCTTTACCACCTTGTCCTGTCTTTTCACCCTTAGAGGACCAATTGCTGAAAGCAGGACTTCAGTCATTCAGCAGTCTCTTAATCTAGAAGGTGCAATGTGGACATTTGTCAAAATATTGGATGAACGGGCAAGGACTTAGATAAACCCTGCAGAAATGCAAAAGCCAGTTCTAGGGCTGAAATCGTTCTAGCAATTTGGAGAGTGCTAAAATTTTCTCTGTCTAAATTGTAATGATCAAACAGTCCCCATTTTGTTGAGAAGCTGAATACAGAAACCTTCAAAATTGAGGGGAATCAGATGGGAGTTGCTTGATTTTCTTGTATAAATTGCATTTCCTTTCCTTCCCATCACTTTGCAAAGCTGTGCTCAGGAAGTGGCCTCTGTAGAGTAACGAAAAAGTAATCGAGGTTCCTTTTATAGGTTCTGATATGGAGTAGGCCCTGTGCTCTAGTAATTGAAAAGTACAGATAAAGAGCTCACCAAAGAATAAACCATGAGAAATGAAATGAATTACATAGAACAGAAGGACCATTATAAGATTGGGAGAAGAAGTGACTGTAGAATACAGAGATAGATAGAATCCCAGGAGATTTGATGGCTTACATACCCTGAGACGGATTGCTATCCATTGTTTTTATGCTTTTATTCAACAAATATTTATTGAGTACATCTATTTTAAATCTGGCACTCTTCCAGTGGCTGAGAATGGTAAACAGATGGATTTCCTGATCACAGTAAACACATATATAACCAATAAGGTGGCAGGAAAATGGAGTATGGCTTTTATAGAGTCACACAGGCCGGGCTATCACAGAAGTCACTCTCCCGGCTCTAGATTGTGTGTGCTGAAGGCAGGACTTGGAACACTATTTCTGCTAGATGCTGCAGCCCCCGGCTGACGGCTCTCAGAAGGCAAGGCTGATATGATATCAGTGGAAGGGAAGGGAACAGAAGACAACGGAGGAGAAACATGGGACAATGCCATGCCCCCATCCACCTGTTGAACACAACTGTCTCTACTCTCTGCAAACATTACTTAATCCTACCTGGTGAAACGACCGGGCTAGAGGTGTTTCCCTCTTGTGATTATGACGAAGGACGTTTACATGCTGGTGGAAGATGGTTATCGGTTACAAAACTCAGGCAACACCATTTTTCCTACGCCAAGATATTCTTTCTAGACATTTGCCATGCCCCATTGTTCTAAGTATTTACGATAGTCAGGCAGTTTCAGAAGGAGCCCTTGTAGACATGCTGAATGGAATCTTTATTTAAAAGGACAGACCTAATTTCATGAAAGCAGCACTGAATGTTGGCGGAGGGGAAATGGAAGGTGAACTCTCTGCCCTTTACAGCCAGCAGCCCCATCCACCAGGCGAGGGGAGTAAGGGCAGACGTCTCTGGTGCAGACCCAAGAGCTCTTCACTAAGGTTCTAGATGGAGGCTTCTGGCAATCACAACAACCTTTGGTCATGGCTCTTCTCCCTGGAGAATTCTCTCCTCATTGCTACATACACATAGGTTATTTGTTAGCTGTCTTTGAGAATATTAATTTAGATAAAGAATCAAAGATAGGATTCTCCTTTACTTTAAAGCTGTCTTGTACTATTTTATCTACTTCATAGTCTCCTGCTTTCTATTTCTTTTATGCGTATCTTTAAGGGGAAGTTTCTTCTCCTCTTGACATTTTGTGTGTAGGGACTCTGCAAGCATAGTTCTCTAAGCTCCTTTATCCAGTCTATTCCAGAGAGGCATTGAATTGGAAAGCGTGGCAGGAAAAACTGAGTGTGTGAGCTGTACGTATACCTCATATCTCTTTTTTTCTCTCTGTGTGCCTGTGTGTGTGAGAGTGGGTGTGTGTGTGAGTGTGTGTGTGAAAGAGTGTATGTGAGTGTGTGTGTGCATTTGTGCGTGTATGAGTGTGTATGCGTGTGCATTTGTGAGTGTGTGTGTTTGTGAGAATGTCTGCATGTGTGTGAGTGTCTGTGCATGTGTGTATGAGTGTGTGAGTGTGCACGTGTGTGAGTACGCAGGTGTGAGTGTGTGACTACGAGTGTGTATGTGTGTGTGGGCGTGCATGTGAATGAGTCTCTCTGTCTCTCATTCTCTGTCCCCCACAGAACTGGCCCGCCTGCAGACTCAGTGCTCTGGGATGACCCGTCCACTATAGTTCTCAGCCCGGCGGGAAGGCTGAACCACGTTATCCAGAGCGGCCAGCTCTCACAGGAATGGAGCCGCTACTGCACCTCCATCTGTTTCGCTCTGTGTTTTCCTTTGGAACGCAAGTGGGGAAAAGGTGCCTCAAGAATCCTAACGGGCTGATGCACGTCTGAAACAAACGAGTATGTGTCTTCTGCATGGCAAAGTCTGACCAACATATTGTCATCTATATTTCATGCTATTATTATGACAACCCATTTTCTTTTTTAACTGTGACTCAGAAGTCTGTTGGCGTAGGGCCCAAAGTGACACAGTCCTATTTTTCTCTTTAAATCACCCAATCAATTTCTTCATTCACTTGTGCTGACATTTCATTTTCTCTGATGTAAAACGATCATCTGTAGCTAAATTAAGACAATAAATCAAATGAGCAGAGATTAAGACTTGATGGCAAACACCTGTATCCTACACACCTTCCTTTGCTCTATTAGGGAATATAAATTGGACCCAAAGCACAGCAAACAGCTATAGCAATTTTCTGTTTTTGTTTTGTCAGCCTGTGCTGCTTTTGCAGAGCTGACCTGCCGCCATGACCGGCCTTGAACTCACCACTTTCCAACTCACGGGGGGCCGGGGTGGAGGCTGACAACCGAATTACGATTCCTTTATTTCTTCCTGAGCGTTCCCCAAATCACAGGTGCTATTTCTCTCCAGGGAGGAAAACCATTAAAACCAGGAGCAAAATGACTATCTTCCTTCTCATGTACTTTCTCAGCAACGGAAACCTATGCACCACTCTAGAATCACAACGTTGAACCACATGAAAGCAACGGCAATTTAGTTGACACTGGTTGTACTGAGAGCAGAGAGACATAGTCGTGTGCTAGAAGCCAGAGTCTGAGACTGCATGTGGGCCACAGCCAGCATCTCAGAGGTGGCGAGTGGAGGCCAGTATTTGTACTGAGACACCAAGAACGTGTGAGTAGGCAGAGTGGTCACTCTGGGAGGGGCATCTCAGGAGCTGCCATCTCACAGTGAAGTGTCAGTTCCCGCAAATGAGAGAAGAGCCCGGGATGCCAGGCACTGCCTTTGTGACGCCTGCAATCTCTTGACAGGCAGTGGCACATGCCTGAGTCTATATGACAGAGCTTCTGAAAGCCTCGCCGCTCCACCCTGGTCCCAGGCCAGAGCGCTCATGGCCTCCAGGCCGTCTCCACAACGTGTCCTCTGCTCTCTCCCTGCGATTTCATTCTCATTATGAAATAATCCTATGTTACCTGGAAACTATCTTACTTGAAAGCTTTCAGCAGTGTTGCTTGGCACTTCTCCTTCCAGGTCCATCCCCGGAATGAATCAAAACTCCTGCTGTCAATGTGGCAATTTCCAGGAAGCATAGTTCTGTAACCTGGCTCCAGGTGAACGGTGGATGAGTCAGAATAAGTCCTTTCCTGATTCCCTTGTTCATAGAAGGGAACAGAAAGATACTGATGGCGACCTTGGTGAATGGGGTGGGATTCATATGAGGCTTCAATGGTCAGATACAGGACCTGAGAAACATAGCCCCAAGTTTCAAGTGGCAAGACCTCACTTGTCAATGGGACCAATGGCTCTACAATCTATGATCTACTATGACTATGAAACTCTGAATTGTTCCAGAAATTACAGGTTGATGGGCGTACTTTTGTCACCATCTGTCCAGCCCACAGGCACGTGACACCCTGTAAATTTCACGGCTCTGAAATGATTTTGAGACCACTACATTTTTGGTCATTGGGTCTATGAGAAATATACATGCTCTAACACGTTCAAGCCACAAGAATACACCAAACTGGAAGATGCTAGAGGCAATCGCATGTGGGACTGAGCTGACCCAGGCAGAACATGTGGTCAGTAACTGTGAGTATGGTGTGTCACTTATGCTCTCATTGATGAAGATGGATCTGGGACGCAAAGGGATTTTAAGATCCCAGGTGTTATTTGAAATACACCTGAGTTCTTCCAAATGCGGGTCAATTTACTGAAACAAATATCCTACAGCAAAGGCTACTTGTCTCTTCCCTTTCATGACTTGTATGTGCTCAAAGAATCAGGGAGAACATGATTTTAGTCAACTAACAATGACTTGACAGCCCTTTTTCATATACTATCAAAGGATGTGGCAACTACCCGATTAAAAACAACTCCTTGAACTTACATGACACAAGAAGCATTAATACAGATAGGTCTTTTTTTTTTTTTTTTTTTTCCAGAAAAGGATCTGACACAGTTGATTAATGCTTGGATTCCCATTTTCAAATACTTTAGGAATCAAAGAATAGAATTTATCCCCAAATTACATTGAACATAATCCAGTGTTGAGTTTCATGTCTGAGAGTGTAGGATTATTAATTCTCTGGTCTTCAGTACTGAAGATCAATTATCTTCGAAAACGATTGAATAGGGACAACTTTGAAAATGCCATGCCTTGAAATTCCTGCTCATTTTGGATTCTGTGTACTTAGTAGGTTGCTGTCCTCAAGCTTATGATAAAATTTCCTACATATAGAAAGTTTTCTTTTTTAACTTCAGCCTTTATTTTGAATAAAAGTACTACACTGAGTACTTTTTACTTTATTTAGAATCAACAAGGTTATGAGCACCCTGAGGGTGCAGAGAAAGTTCTTCTCATGTTTTTGGTGTCTCCTGACTATGCAGCCCAGTATTTAGAGTGAACAAGAGCTCAGTGAACAAGTAGCACAGTAATCCGGCCTCTGACTTTTCACCTTGACCGTAATCTATGCAATGTGGACAGTGTCTCCTTGCTTTGTGCTCACGAGAGACACCGTGTTAGTTTAACTTTACTCCTTATATGTGGTAACAAACCCATGATAACACATAAATGTTTTGTTGAATGAGTCAAAAGTTACTTATGAATACAAAGGCTGAAGAGAAGACTGAATGCAAATTATGAACAAGTATCCAACTATAAAACTTCCTGGTAAGAGTTTCTTTAATGACTTTCATAATAACGATTCTATCACATTTGAAAGACTGATTACAGTACTCATTTTTCAGGGAGAAATACTAATGGGACTCCTTCAGGACAGCCAACATAACCTCCTAAGACAATTCCAAATTTACTGTAGAATTTCTTAGAATTTAGAGCCAATATGGCAGGCAGGAAATAGCTTCCAGTCTCTTGCTATTATGTTGCCCTGAACTTTTAACAAAAATGTTTCTGCAGTCCGCTGACGTTGCACACAGACACACTACATGCAGATGTAAAATAGTGACTACCTTCAAAGATATTTTCAAGTGAATGAAATAAATAGAGTAGGATTCTTTCAGATGTAGCATGTATAAAAATGCTCTACTGTTGTTTATGGAATGAATGAGTTTCTTCAGTGAGTTTCACTACCTGACATAAAATCAACAACTAATTTTTTAGAAAGCTGAGAAACAATAAGAAAATTTTCGGGTAATGACTTACATTTCTTCTCCAAAAGAGAAGCGGATTTGGGTCAAGAGTTTCACATCCAGAAACAACCAGTTGATGAAGGCTTAAAGAGTCACGAGAAAGTCTTGTGAGTACAACCAAGTCTCCAACTAAATCAAATTTTGGTTGTGTACAGAAATTTCAGAAACTACCAGAAAAAGATTGAGAGGTATGTGACTTTAGGATTTCTAGGTACATATTTTTAATCCTTGACAGACCCCATAAACCCTGGTCCGAGATTAAGATTGTCTACGGATTTTCTTTCTAACCCCTGAAAACACACACTATGTTGATGGCCAGGGTCTACCCCCGAGTTCACATTCAATAAACATTCAGATTGATTAGGAAAGGGCTGCACTGTGACAGTTTGCTAGGTCTGCTGTTGGATGTAACTTTGTCCTTTGGGGAGGATTATTGGTGGGACATTCATTTGGACCGACGCCATTACAGGCAGGACTTCGGTGCTACTGCTCATTGTCTCAAAGCCAAGTTCACTGCATTAACTAAAATGCCATGAGATGAATGTTTCAGTTTGCAACCATTACTGGTGTGCTTTCTTGGAGGCATTACTTTTACTTAGCTGGAAGAGCAGAATATAACATGTTGATCAAGCAATGGAGTGAAAAGAGGAAACCGATGAACCACAGAGAAACATGACTGAGAACAAGCTGATTTCATAGAACACATACCATTGGTGTGGAAATGAAGATGTATTGGCCACACAGGTCAGATCCTATTACTGCAGCTTTCAAGAGAGCTCAGCACACAGGCATTTTAACTAAATCAGTAAAATGAATGGCCTTTTCCACGTGCTTGTGTATGTTCTATTTCAATCTGCCTTGTCATGGAACGCAAGAGAGAGATATGACCTGCACATCCAAAAATTGGTTACCCATGATAATGTCAGATCTGGCCATCATCCTTTCCGAAATTAATACCACCTTGCATTCGTAAAAGGCTGTATTTTATTGATGTCCACCCCCCACCCCAACCTATTTTATTCCATATTTCAGTACAATAATGGAAGAAAAGCCACAAAGGAGAGCAGCTCCGTGCCCAGGTAGAGAGTCTGGGCTTCAGGTCAAATGCTAGCCCTTCCCACAAGCTGTTACTGAGCCTCCCTGTTTCTAAGGAAGAATCATGGGCTGACATCATGGAAGTTTTAATAGTTTAGAGTTGGGTGCAGAGTACAGTGTGCTATGATTTCCTGGTCCTAGCCTTAACCAACATCCCTGGTATTCAGAGATACACAGCGCCTGCCTGCGCTGGACACTGAATAACAAAGGGGTTAGGGCTTCTGGTGGGAGAAGGGGGTGGAGGGGAGGTTTCTTACCGAAACAAATTGACTCCGTTTTATCTTTAGCAGGACTTTTATCAGAACTAATGTTATTAACCAAATGAAACTGTTGTGCTTTCATCTCTCTCTGCTTTCTTTTATCTAGTCATTTTTACAGGGAAACTGAAAGGGTTGTATCTTATCATTCTAGATAATTTCCTCCATGAATTCCGATTACTTGCCTCACTTCTCAGGCCTCAGTTTCTTGTCTACTGCTCATCTCCAAGGCTCTTTTCTGGTTGAAAATAATATTCTTACGCTAACTAGATAACCAAATTCTTGGGCTCTGAGGTTTGACTCAAATAAATATCTTCAAAGAAAAGGAATCCACATTTTGATCACCAAAAAAAAATTTTTTTAAATGCTGTTACATTTCATTTTATGCATCTTATTTAGGCACTAACACCCAGGTCAGTTCTTCCTCAGTTTAACATCTCATTTCAAAGAAAGTGATAATGAGACTCCAGATGCATATGCTCAACTTAACACTGACAGCACTTATGGAATTCAAGATTTTCCTACCAAGTCCAATGTCATCATCAATGACAGGGATCAATGTGTGGCTGTGGCATAAAGCAGCACAGCTTTGCATAATGGCAGGCAGCATCCAAACGTGATGTAAGTAAATATTTCTGAAAGGCTACATGATTTCGGAAAATAATTTCACATTTTCAGCGAAGAAGCTCCTTTTACATTTACTATGATCTACTGTTACACCTTTTGGTTTTCTGCTTTGTTCCTCCCAGCTAACGGTTATTCTTCTGTGACTATTTGAATAAAGTGTTATTGTTCGTGTGGGTTTTTTTTTTTTTTAAGAAGGATGAAAAAATCACAGACATTTCTTCAGTTTTATATTATGGATATTTTGATGACACTTGGATTTTATGCGCAGTGGATATCTACAAGAGTGGTTTAATTTGGATCTGTTCTGTGTTTGTACAATATTGTAAATGCAGAGATAATTTTGGTGGACTAATAGGTTTAAGAAATTGGTTTCTAATTGTCTGCTTTATGACATGATCTGAATAGTTGATTAAATTGTTGATTACAATTTCCTAAAAGAATACATTAAACCTTCTGTATAGACTTCAGCGAAAAAAAACAAAACAAAACAAAACAGCTCAATATAGTTACAACTCTTTATATTTCAAGTGCTTTTTTGTAATTCATTTTCTACTAATTATTTAACTCACTTGACGTGACATTTTCCTCCATGGACGCCCATTACTCATGCTGCACTATTGATTTTCGGATTTTTAATGTTATCCCTGCTTCTGACATTTGAGCCTGTAAGTTCCATTCATATAGTCTTTCCCCATGGATGTCCAGTACACATATACTACAGTTATAAACCAGTTTAAAACTAAAGCATAGCCTGAATTAGCAAGAGAATTTATAACTTCTCTACGTTGTTCAAAAAACAAGAAATCTGAGTAAATTTGCATTGCTAAAATTCAGAGCAAAAAGGTGGGCAGAGTCCCTCAGCAGCGTCTTACTGGCCAACTTCCTTAGAATAAAAATAGTGGTCGTGCTAACTCGAAATACAATAACTTCTCAAATACCTCGAGGATGTCTGTTCTGCCCCTCTTAGTATGAATGTCTAACTCAGCATTTGGGAACCCCCACGGTCATGTCATATGATTGCAGTAGTAACAGTTAAGCTCTACCATGCAGTGAATTCTTTTTTTTTTTTTTTTTTTTTGTCATGCAACCCAGTGGTTCCAGATCAGTACAGAGTTTGCATAGAATATCCTCCTCAAAAAGCATCTTTACAGAGAAGTGACCATGTTATCTCCTGACATTATTTGGATCGTTGTGGAAGGGCACGGTCAGAATTATCTCAGACGTCCTTAAGCCTTCCATATGGCACGACGTACATATGGTACTTCACTCCTGCAGGAGGACAGCACATTCAGGTGAAGAACACCCTTCAGAAGGCACATCTGGGAATCAGAGTTTGTATACTAAGGACTTCACCAAGTGCAAACAAACGCTGCAAAGGAATAGTCTTGAATAAGCTCCGTGTGCCCACATGTTATTAGGGTGGACCACTTGGCAGGTGCCACATACTGAGGTGCTTTTGAGAGCTCAGACTCCCTCGACCCCTTAATAGACTCAGTGTTCGTTAACCCTGCAGAGGTGAGTCCCAGGACTTTGAGGTCCACTAGCCCTGATTCCCTCAACTTCTGATACAGAACTCGAGGTCCGAAAAGAGTCACCCAGTTATCGAGTAACCCATCTTCTCACTGCTTTCCCAGTGTGCTTTTTAGCTGCTCTGTGACCCTAATCAGAAACAGACATACAGATACTGAAAGGTAGTTACTGAATTGGCCAGAGTTTTGCAGACCCCAGTGAGCGACACTGACTGCGAAATTATCTGGAGGGAAAGATTGTCGGAACCTTAAAGGCTAATGAAGATGATAGGTAGCTGAGAGTAAGGAAAGTTCAATAAATATTTAGTGAATATGTCTGTGGTTCTTTGGTCTATATTATAAGAGAAGAGCCTGTAAAGACCAGCTTTCTGTTCTCTTGAATTCATTTTATAGTAAAAAGTGTGATGTCAGAGTAAATGATTTCGTATACAAAACTTATAGAAGAAATAAAATTTAACTATGTTGTAGAGCAATATATTCTTTTAAGAAATGATGCAGTCAAAACCCCTGAATCGTTTTTGGTGTGTGTTTTTTGACACCTAGCATAAAGAATCAGAAGCCACTTTTGGTGGATGATACACTACACTCTGGTCTAGACCTGAAAGAAAGACAGAGTCTTGCACACGTGTCTCGCTCCATCCTTAGACTGTGTGAGCCTAAACATTGCCTGGAGTACATTTTTACGAGTGGTGGGTCACCTGTTGTCCAGTCTTGAAATAACATGCAGTTCAACAAGATGCGAGTTGAAAATAGTTGATGTGGAGAGAATCTCCAGCTTCTACCCAGGGTGCTTTGGGCGTATCTTTTCCCTTTTAAGTTCTGAATTGACTATGGTCCTCTCTGTCTATATTGCTACCCAAACAATCCATAGGGAACTTAGGGGAAAATGCACGTGTATGTAACTCTGAAGCTTTCTCTCTGAAGATTACGTTTAAATTGACAGTAGGTGCCCGCCATGCAGATTTCTACTCTGATGATTTATTTCCAGAGATGCTCACAGCATGAAGAGGTCACACAGTTCATGCAAATCCGTGGTAATACTATGTTCAAGGAAGGATCTCGGTTGCAACACTTTTTCAGAAATGCTTTTGCTCCTTTTTGAAAGAAATCTGGCTCCAAACGAAGAGGTAAAAACCAATCATCGCAGTAGTGTTTCTTTCTTTAACTATGAGATTGCTGACACTTTCTTAGCAAATCAAATAGAAGGTAACTTTTGTGGCTCCTTAGAATTTTTTAAAATAAGCATCCTTACAAAATACTATGAAAGCGTAAACTATGACGATTAATATCCAGGCATGAAGGTACCTATAACAATGCTCCTTCATGAAAACAATAAAATGAGAGCAAAGCACATAACATTAGAGTATAAACTTTCACCATATTTCCAATTCCCTACATAAAGTGAAAACCGTTAAAATGTGAAAGACTCCATTCTGAAGAATGTGAAGAAAAGGCAGGTAGGAGGCCTATTTTCTCAATTCCTGCCACCAAGAAACTTAGTTGAGGCAGGCCAAGGACATCTTTTAATTTAAATCTTTATATTTAATCACCATTATGATTTTTAAAGGAAAAATAAGTAAGTAAATACTATTTCTAATGAATATGCTCATTTTAAAATTTTCCAATAATTTGAAGGTAAATTTGGACACAGCAAATTTAGGATCTGCATATTTGATATCTCGTTCACTTTTAATTGTTTTTGATACAAAGTAGATGTTAAAGTGTAAAAATGGAGACATGAAAGATGACCTAGCAAATGACTTCTGCAGCCAGAGGGACAACAGGAGATGGAAAAGAGACTGGCATTTTCAACTCTATATACTTCATTTTTTAATAGCTGGGAGTAAATTGAGAAAAATATTAAAAATTATAAATCTTGGTGGTAGAAATATGAGGATGGATACTATGTTACTTTTACTGTTTGTGTAGTTTGAACTATTTCTCAATGAAAAATGAAGTTTTTTCTACCTTTGTATTCTAGCTAAAAAAGGCACGTTTATCTATGAATCCTTTAGTGAGATTTTAAAACTCTTGTTCTCATAAGTTAGAGATTTCATTTTCTTCAGAGTTCAAAAATATATATATTTAAAATGAGTAAATTTATATAATTTGGAGAATTGTCTGCCAAACAAAACATTCAGCACAAAGATAAAATAAAATCAAAGTTTTACTATATTTCAGGATAAAATACTAGGGCATTTTGTGTGTTCTACTCTTAGCTAATGCAATTTCTTAGAAGTAAAATTAATTCTTAAAAAAAAAAAAATCTAGAACATAAGATCTTCATGTATTACCAAGAGCACATGTGTGAAAATTTAAAAGAAATCATTATATATACTTTTCTGTTCACTTCAAAGAGAATTTGTTTAGACAGAAATCACTATTATAAATATTCTTGCAAAAATTCATCATAGCAGCAAGTGTACCAAGCTGGTTTAAATGGAATTTGCACTGGAATAGCCTCAGTTATCCCGAAGGAGAACCGTAGTCACTGTTTATTAACTATGAAAGAAAGTGGGTATAAGTTTACAGATCTTTACTTTTTTTTAAACGTGGGCATCGTAACTCCTGGAGTGTCTCCTAACCCGGCATTCTTTGATCATTTACAGTTTGAAGCTTGCACACAGGGCCCAATAGCAGCAAAGCACTTGCAAAAATATTGCACCTGGAACAGCGTAGAATCAGGGGAGCAGAGGTCAAAGCCGTGTCTTAATAAGCATCCACAGAACAGACCGGGGACTCGGGGAGAAGTCCCAACGACCCCCGCAGCGTCATCTTACAGCCCTGATTTTCCTCTTTTCAAGATGTAGTTAGTATAATCCATAAATACAACCAAATCACCAGCAGCTTAGTCTCTGCTTCGGTTTTTATCTTCTTTCCCCACCCCTCTTCACAGAGATTTGAAAAATTAACCCCTTTCTGTCCTCAGACTAATCAAAGAATGAATTTCTTCATAGTCAAGTGCTGTCAGCTTAAATCTTCAAGTCCTTTCAGGGCAAGAGGCACTTTGTAAAGTGGCTTATACGGCCCAGGGCAGTGGCTGCAGGCTGCGTTCTCTCCCAGCACACGTGGAATAGCGTCCTGACCGGTGACTGACAGGTATAAGGGAACCAGACGACTATACCACTAGTCTCTTCCATGAATATTCCTAAAGTGATAAGCTTAAATACTTAAAAGCTCAAACGGGATTTCTGTTCTGGTTTCCTCTACATAGATGTTACATTTACAGACAGGTTTCTAGATAACCCGTCTGTAGGATGAAACTATCTATAACCAACTTTTGGACACAGTCTCCTCATTTCGGATTGTCTGGTACAGCTCACGCCCTCATACTCGTCTGGACCCAGTCTCTTTTGACACTTAGGTTCTGTGTCTCTAATGCAACACCTGCTGAAGGAGAAGTTAGGGCTTTGAAATCAAAACAGCAATTTCCCCGCAGGAAACATACCCCATCGCATATAGCGTGCAAAGAGGAAGAACCCACCTTAAGCACGGTATGGACAAAGGGCTCCCCTCCCCAGTGGGCACAGCCACGAGCTGGAACGGAGAGCTTTCCAGTCAAGTTCAGTGTCCAGGTCATTATTCTGTTTGCAACACTGCAGATTTTCAGAATGCCATCTGCCCCTACCCTTACTCTTTTGATGTCACGTATGCCCCATTAGTCCCACTTCCTTCACAGTTTAAAAATACAAAATTGAAAAAAAAAAAAAAACAGCCCGACTGTGAACCATAACTGCACAATGAAGTTATGGAGTCTCACCTAAGCAGAAATGGCTGAGAACACAGCACACTGAGGGGACGGCTCAGTGACCAGATGTGTGCTCTAGTCTGGGGAGAGACCCTTCAGGGGGAGCATGAAAACAGACCCAGAGGGGGCTGGGAGTGGAACAGGACCTGCGTGTCCAAGGACCTCTGTCCCCAACTGTTCATCACCGTCTTACAGGACGGAAGGGGCACGAGGAGGGGCACAGCCCACACGGCTGCTGTGCCTCCCTCACCGACCACTGCTCCTGTGCTGTTCGCCTATGGAGTCAGGATGGGCAGGGAGACAGCAGCAAAGCCCAGCCGGGACGCCATCCCAGGGAACACGCCAGAAGCCACTGAGGACTTGGCATTATACATGCTCCTGCAGAACCAAGACCTCGTTCTCAGAACCACATGGGAGAAGGGAAAATGGGAGAATCTCTGAGGCCTGTTCTTTATTGACACTTAGCAGTTTGGACTGTTGTAGCTTCAACCATCCACATTACAACACCAAGATAATTTTCACGATATTTCCCAAGATCCCATGATCCACCACCTCCTACATACAGGGCTAGAGTCACTGCTAAGCAATATCTGTTATTACAAAAGTAAAACTGAACTAAGCATGCGTATAATTGAACACCTTAGACGCTGTAGTATGCTTAGGTTTTCTGCTTATATTTTGATTTCTTAAGTTTCTAAACATATTTTATTCATTTTGGGGTAGAACGAGAATTGGCTAAATCCCCACTATGCATATTTTTAATGGATTTTTATAATTCATAAATCAGTGGGAAAATCATCAAATATGAGAGATGAGATGTATTAATCAACACATCCACTTGTGGTCTGATGAGAGTTCTCATGTTTAGGTAACACAAATTGACTCACAGATAAATATGTGCAAATATATATATATATATGTAGATGTACATGGATGTGTATATATGACAACCTCAGAAATTTAAGTTTGACAAGGTTCATAAAGAATTGACTTCATATGTTGGTGGTTTAGGACACGACTTCGCAGCTGTGCTACCACAGTTGGGCAACCACATTTCAATTTTTGTGTAATTTTGATACAAAGAAATTCTAACTGATCTTAGTCACGTGACGCCCTTTTCACACGAATGTACTGTTATGGCTCCCAAGGGGGCATCCTGTTTTTCACAACTAGTGGATTTGCTTGAGGGAAAAAGTGACCTGAAGGAGAAGAATCAAAGAATTCCAAATCAGAGACAATGCCGCTATTAGGCCAATGACACTGATAATTAATTTGGAGTTGTCCTTATTTCTATCATATACTTTAAAAATATGTTGGTACCTGTTTCTGTCTTTATCCCTCAAAATAATGTCAGTGTCAGAAGGCTAGCTTGTTTCATTGAACACTTTTACCATTTTAAAATGAAAAACTTTACAACGAGAACATCTTCAACTTTGCAATATCAACTATGGAGAAAATTACTGGAGCCAAGAATTTGTCAAAAAGGAAAAAAACAAACAAACTGGAAACGTACACACCCCATTTTACAGCATGTATAATTAGCTAAGCTACACTGACTATGCAAACCATTTAAAAATTCTTGATATCTTCTACTAATCCAAGTCCAAAGAAAGTATCCAGAAAAAAACATTTTTCCTCATATAATGACTATACACATAATGAACCAAGAATTTTAGATAGTGGATATTTTCATAGTATTTTAAAAATTATATTCTAATAATGATTTATTCAAGTGACAAGGAAAATAAATTTAGTATCATCATGCATTCATCTTAATTCTATTATGATTGCCAATGTGTTAATATATTTTTGAAACCGGTAAATTGCTTACTATCTAGCTGAGAGACTGGAAATTCATGATAACTTTTTTTGATTGCTGGTGATGTGGCAGAAATCGCCAACTCAAATAATTTGCACTGAGGATTAATTTTGCAGCTCTATTAATATTAATGCAAATTAAATGTTTCCATGAGTTTAGATTGGCGAGTAAGGGAAAAACACAAAGACAAAACTGAGGCCGCTGGCCTTACAATGTCTCCACTCATTTCTCCACTGGCCTTCCTCTGTACATGGTCAATTAGAATTGAAAATCCTGTGCTGATTTCATTCGCTGGAATTTTTAAGCAGACCAGGAAGAAAGATGTTATTGAAAGGAAAAAATCTCATCTAAATAAGAAAGGAGCACAGGGCCATCTGGCCTTAGCTATACATATAAAAAGTTATTTCAGCTGAACTGCAGACTTGATGTTTAAAAAGATGTGCCAAAAATCAACCCCAAATCTGTGTACGGTAAAGTATCCCAAATGTTTCTTTTTAAGCCTCCAAATATGCAATACACAGTTCATTTCCTATCTGTGATTCATGAGCCCATTTGACCCCAGAGCCTTCCTGAGCTTGACTGAGTTTCAGGCAGGGGAACACTCAATCACTCTTAGGACACTTTTCCTTCACGGCATGTCCACAGGACCGTAGATCTTTTGAAAACTGTGAAAATATCTTTGATAGCTTCACTCCAATTAATTTTGAGTGTTGTCTGCACGTAGGCTGGGGAGAATAAAATCTGAGGCATGAAGCAACCAAACCAGTTTCCCTGCTTTCCTCACTGAGTGTTGAGGTTCCTGTGTGCCCTCTGCATGGGGTGGAGGCCTCCACTCACAGTAATTCCAGGCCCTGGGCCTGAAGGCTGAGTCTTTCAAAGGCTGAACCTCTCTTTTCATAAGGAGAAATCATGTGTCAGTCTACTTTTGGAAACCAGCTTCATGACGGTAAGAAACAGAGACCTTTCACTTAAAACAACATTTTATACTCTTTGCCAAACTGGAGTCATATCTTTTGAGATGACCACATTTTCTGGATATGAGGCATTTGCAATAATTACATCATTGATACGCTAATTTAGCCAATATCTGAGTATGCTCTTCTGCTAGAACATAGCTAACTGACATGCCACCCAAATTTCATCCTTTTAAAGTGTGTTAGTGTTCTAACTCAAAAGCATTTAAAAGCTCTGGTTATAATACAATACCAACTTTTTTTTGGTCATAAGACTATATTCAAATATATATATATATATATATATATATATATATATATATATATATACACATATACGCATATATATGCATTATACTAAACATGTGCACAAGAATACATGTTATAATATCAACATATGCTAAGCAAGAGTGTAGGTTTTAACTGAAGTCTTCAGATAAATAAATAATTGAATTAGGAATATTCTAATATATGACACACAAGAATCTTGATATATCCCTGACATATGATACCATTGGTTGTTTTTGTGTATTTACTATATTTGTTCTGCCATTTCCAATAAATCATTACTATTGTGCAGGAAGAATAAACTGTACTATAGTAAATTGTTCTTTCTCCGTTACGCTCTGAAAAACCATTTGTTCTTGAATTGGCGTTACGTAGTTCAACTATTTCAATCAAGTCCATTATCTTCTTTTCTTTGAAAGATGCCTTTTTAGTAACCTGTATCCCCAGTGGGCAACATCATGTTTTGTTTTTAGAAAAGTAAGTGAAACTTAAGTCCAACTATGCATTTTTTTAAAATCTTTGATACAACAATTACATAATTCATCCTCAGGCTAGCACTCCACTATATATTGGAAGAACTGTTTATGCAAAAATTATTGAGTCAGGCCCAAGACTTTCTCAAAGTTATTTATTAGTTCACACTGGAGTCTTACCCCATAGAATGTCACCTAACTTGTGTAGCTTGTTTTTTCTAAGTACAAAATGTGTCCCTTCTTCAAGCTAAGTACTTTTCTTAACAATAGGAACATGACAGAAGAAAAAGAACAAAACACTTTTTCACTTGTTTTAAAACAATCACACGATACACTGGCAAAAGTATTCTCATTAATTTGTGTGTTGATGTATAAATAGTACTGTTCATATACATATGTCTCACAAATCCTTTCAAAATTAACCCTTTTCAAGCATGCAAGAAAGACATATTTAGAACAAATTCCAAAATTAAGAAAATAATGTATCAAATACTTGGTATGTAAGAACTGGTAAGTATACCCAGCCATTCTATATTAATGAAGATTAATTTACATTAAATATTAAAAATTTGTAATTAAGAGCCATTATGTATACACAGTTGTCCCATATTTATAGCTCAGATCTAGCACTATGTTTTGGTAACATCATTACACTTTGTTCTGTCTGAGTGAAGCAAAATAAAATAATGTACTTAAATCTACACATTATTGAGAATCTGAACACTTGTTTTGGGGATAACTGCTTACGTAAACCCATAAAACAGAAACACCGTACTAGAGAATGAAATTTGAGCCCAACTTTCATCTAACCCAGAGCACACGAAATGAGCATTACTTTTAAAGCATTTGTTTATAATCTTCCCTTAAGCAGTAAGTTAATAGTAAAAGTGATTTAATGGTGACAAACATTTTAATGGCAGATGAGAATCACCAAGTCGTAACACATCAGTAGTGTAGCATTTTTTACCCAAATGATTACAAAATGCTCACCATTTCTACATCCTATTCATGCCACTGAAATTCAGCCTTCTCTGGAACGTTCAACCAGCACGTTAACAAGGCTTCCTAGAACCAGCAAACTCTGCCTGACTACACATATCTTGATAAATGGGCCCACGCTGCCCCATAAACACAGCTTCAAGAGAGAGGGAGCTGCTAATAAGATAGTCCTTTCCTCTGGGTGTTGGTTAAGCCAGCAAACACTTGAACTTCCTATGGGCACACACCCAACAGACACTGGCGATGAGGCGACCAAAAATATTGTCCACAACAGCGAAATTTTATATGTGATGACATCACCAGCAAACCTGGGTTTCTCTGTGATATAATGATATAATTGCTGTGTGTCTCCTGAGTGTGTACGAGTGTGTGTGTGTGTGTGTGTGTGTGTGTGTGTGTGAGAGAGAGAGAGAGAGAGAGAGAGAGAGAGAGAGAGAGAGAGATGCTTAAAGACCAGCATCCTCAGAAGTGGCATAAATAACCTTCTCCAAGGTTTGTGAGAATCTTTCCACAGACCTTCGACTTTGTTCAGATTTCAGACAGCTGAAGTTCATTCAGCAATGTACTGCGGGAGCACAGCAGATTAGGTTTCCTTTCGCTGGCACACTGTTAATCCTAAATATCCCGGATGGGTCTGTGGAGATGAGATTTCTGTACCAAATGAGGCATGTGAATCTGTGTGACATGGGCCAGGGTCCCCTGAGACCTGCATGGGGACGCACAAGGAGTCTTGGTTTTACAGGCAAGGAAAGGGTTAAAAATTGAGGCTGTCTGGGGTAAGAGAAAGGGGATATTGTTGTCTTTAATCTTTCCGCAGTGTGTGCAGGACTTCCATCCAGGGTCCGCACTGAGCTGAGCGGTGGAGTAGCTGGGCAGGCATTGCATGCAGCCTCCTTGATTGTGTGTGTGGGGGGACTGGCTGGGATCCAGACAGGCTGGGGCTCTGTTGATGATTATGTCTAGCCTTCAGGTGTCTCAGCGCAGGGGGCGGTGGTGGGGGAGGTGTAGATAACAGGAGAGCAGACAAAGAAAAAAAAAATGGTGTATTTCAAAAAGATGATGTGAAAATGTGTGTCCGGGTCTTCTCTGGAAAAGAAAAAAAAAAGAATCCTACCGTCTTCGACTTTCATAATCAGAACACAAGCTCTGCGCTGGCAGATCTCTTGGAGCCATAATTAGTTATGTCTGGAGCCTTTGACTAATTCCTTTCAATAATTGATGGAGTTAATATTCTCTTTTAAAAAATGAGGAGGGCGATGTCTTCTCACAAACTCTCTTTTTGGTGGAGCTTTGTTGTTCAGAATCTTCATCAGTCAAAATCACATCGATTGGATTTGCCTTTTAATTTCTTACGAGACTTAGCTTATAACTTTTGAAGGCTTTGGATGATTCTAGAAGTAAAGGCATACTGCCTTGCTCGATTACGCCAGCTGGATGTGAAAAGAAAGCAACAATACGGGAGCGTTCTCCCCCATTTGTTTCCAAATATTTTATAAATTGGAAATTAAAAAACTGCTTTGTAGGTTGCTTCTGTTTGAAACTCCATCAAAAAAAAAAAAAAAAAATCTTACCATGACTAACTTTGACGCTAACCTTAGCTTTTGCCTGCTAGAAAGGAGAAATCCCAAATTATCTTATTCTTTAAGCATTCTTCTATAAAGAAGCTTCCGCAGCTCGGTCCCCACCCCCACATGCTCACTCCACCCTAATAGGAATTTCAAAAAAAAAAAAAAAATCTTTATACATGGAAGGCTGGCTCCTGAGACAGAAAGCGATCTTCTCCGTCTGTCTTCCCACCGACCCCTCTCGGTCCTGCCTTTCACTTCGGCCCGGATGGACTTTATTCCACATTTTGTGGCTGAAACACTGAAAGCAGCTCAGCGTCCCTTGTTATTATAAAATGAGAAGTGCTGGTTAAAAATAAATAAAAAGGAAGCCGGGGCCTGAAGCCATTGTTCAGAATTGAACAGCTATTTGCCCCCAAGTGTCTCGGCAGCCTTTCACAGCTCATTATAATAACTGTCAGGTGTCTGCAAAGTCCACGAGTGCTCTTGACAGTGGAGTCGGCAAGGGCTGTCTTTTCTTCTCCTTGGGGACAGGTCGGCTCTGATCAGACGTGCAGAGCGCAGAGAAGTGAAGTAAGTACATATGTGTGCGCCTTCATGTTTTCTTACGAACAAAGCAGCACCCTAGAGTGGGGTTCGGGGCAGGCTCAGCATCCGGCAGCCCCTCTGCCCTGCCTGACTTTTATTCTTAATTCTGCACTGTTCACATAACTAAGCTGCAACAATTGTCCCTGAGACGTTCTCCCTGCAGGTTGAACACCCTCCCCTAACACACACAAAAGAGTGCCCTAGAAATCTCCCCACATTTGATGCTTCTGACATCCAACTGTTTCAATCAGTACACTGGACGGAAAGACATGCATACTTACAATTTCCCAAAGGTTAGGGGTGACTTCCTTATCTCTGGAGGCACAGCACAGGCTGCTGCCAGACTGTCCCCAGGCAGGTGCAGAATCCCGGCTGCATGGAGGAGGGAGGGAGGAAAGTGCTCCATGAAGTGACTGGGACGGAGCCCCGGGTGCTCAGCTGCGCCTGGAAAGCTGTACTCTCTGCAGTTCTGAATTGAACTCAATTGCAGCCCATGTGAAAGACAGGCCAGCCAGTCACGTGGGAGACACACAGCCGCCCGATTGGCCCCCGAGACCAGCTCAGGCATCCTGCCTTTCCACCATTGGTGAGGAGTTCAAACTGAAAGCATCTAGGTCCTCCGGTCGACATTATTTGTCCTTTATGTGTGGAAGAATGGCTGGAGGATTTTACAGTGACAGAATTAGTTAAGAAAGAGGCTGGAGCCGCCCTTCACAGAGCCTGGTGGGAGGAGAATGGAAGCTCAGCATTTGCAAGATTTGCTTCCCTTTCTATCCCCTGCCCTGCAGTTCGCTCTGTGATTTGCCTGTTTGCCTGTCAGAAAAACGTGTTTGTGGGTTTTGTTTTGTGTTTTTTTTTCCTCCCCCAGTTAACTTTGGAGCTGACAGAGAGTAAATTATCGTCTCATTGCTTTGCGGAACTCTGTCATGTTTTGAAGCACAAATTCAATTTCTTTTCAAGGGTGAATTTTCATATTTTATGTTGATATTTAAAGAAGCTTTATTGCAGTTCTGAACTAATAGACTAAACTGTTCACTAGTGACACTACAAACAGAATTAACTTTTTTTTTTCAGCAGTTATTACATTTCGGAGAAGGCAGGGGAAAAAATAACTGGAAAATATTAAACAATGTCAGATAAATGAAAGTAAGGGCTTCAACTATCCAGGGATCAAGAGGAAATATGATTTTTCCAAAGTCATCCTTAATTTACCTCTTTGGGTAATGCAAAATGTCCACAAAACTGGCAGCTAGAGGTGTTTTTCAGTTATTTCAGGATTATTTTGTTGACCAGAGACCTACAGATCTGTGGTGCCTTTGCAAAGATTAGAGGTGTGAGTTACCTTAGAGATCACCAAATCCCATGTCCCCGGAGTGAAGGGTGAGGAAGGGGGGCTCGGCCAAATAATACTCTCTATTCATTTACACTGATCCACAGAGCCACACGAAATAAATGACGGGAACGTGAAAGTGAGTAGTAGCTGGCTGTTTCTTGCATACCTACTAGGGGCCAGTCCCTCTCATTTGAGGTAATCGTTGCAACAACCCAGAGAGTCCGATTTATTACTTTCATTTCTTGGTGGCAGAAACAGACTCGGATGGTGTTCTGTCACCATAGGGTTCATCCATATTGCGCTGATTTCATGTCCACTTTTCAACAAGGGATGTTGTCTTCCGAGCTAATAATGCTTAGCATTTGTAAGTACCTTTCCACTGTGTATGTCAAGTAAGGGGCAAAAGCCTCACTCACGCCTCACATCTGTTAGCGAGTCAGTAATTCAGTTCTCGCGATTTCACACACGAGGAAAGTCCTGTGGTTGGAAGCAGTGACACCTGATTGAAACCAGCCCTCATTCACTCTACACACCACATACGTTCTCATCGGTGTTGCATAAGGAGGCTGTTTTTCTCCTGTGAAACACATTTGAATATTTCAGCATAAATGGAGAATGTCACTCTAGGCCCGTGAGTGTGTCTGATTCAGACCCAAATCGTACCATTAAGTGACTCATATGTGACCATAAAAGAGGTTAGTGGGACAGTCATGGAGCTGTATTTCGCTTTGGGTCCCCACGAGAGCCCCTGCACAGAATCCTGCAACAATAGAAACTGCCACATTTGTGGAGGACTGTGCTCTCCTCTCCCATCGTGCGAGCTCTGGAGGAATCCTGCGACTGGGTCAGAGCTGGAAAGCCATGGAAGAGTAGGATAAGACAAGGCATGGGTCCTTTTCAAAGAGCATCAAACATTCCGTGTCATCCAGGGAAGTATGAAGAGCCTCCACGGAGCTTCTCAATTGTGCCCCTCCAGCAGCCTGAATCAGACAGATTCAAGGGAACGTCCATCCTCTTCCCTACCCTCGTGTGGTCTATTTGAAGACGGGAGATAATTACTTCAGGAAGTATGATTGCATCCTAAAATATCTCTGCTGTCTCAGAGCAGGATGCCGCTCGGATAGGTTAAGCAGGTTCTGGGTAGAATTAGAACATTTTTCGTCCTCGTCTTTTTGGAACTATTTTTATCTTTCATTGAGTGGTGCTTAGTTTCCCAATAACTTACGATGTGCAGATGACACCATCTTACTGGAGAAAGTAGCAATGACGTGAAATGACTTCTGATGAAAGTAAAAGAAGAAAGTGCCGAGGCAAGACTGCATTTGAACATCAAGGAGACAAACATCAAGGCTACAGAGAAATACACAACTTTAACACAATGAAGACGTCGAAATTGGTTAGAAATTTGCTTGCCTTGCTGAGTTATCAGTTCAAATGGAGGCTGCAGCCAAGAAGTCAAGAGAAGGCTGAGACTCGGAAGGACAGCGATGGAAGAACTAGGAAAGGTCACCAAGAGCACAGACGTGTCATTAGGGACCAAGGCTGAGACCATCACACCCTCGTGTTCCCACTCACTACATACGGACACGAAGGTTGGACTGGGAAGAAGGCGGATGGAAAGAAATTGGTTCATTTCCACTATGGTGTTGGGAGGAGCTCTGTGGAGACCCTGGACCGCCAGGAAGACGAACAAGCGGGTCCTAGAGCAAGTTAAGTCTGAACATCATTGGAGGCAAAACACCAAAGCTGCAGCTGTCCTACTGTGGGACATCGTGGGAGGGCAGGGTTCTCTGGAAAAGAAAAGAGTGCTGGGAAAATAGCAGGGAGCAGGAAAAGAGAGGGACCAAATAGGAGATGGACTGACTCCATAAAAGGGGCCACAGGCTGAGTCTGCAGGAGCTGAGCAGGGCTGGGAGGATGGGACACTTGGACACATGTGGCATGTTGCCGCAGACTCCGGCATGTAGCACTGACATGCTGTCCACAACATTTCTAGGTCTGCCTTCTCATACCACACTGATGTGATAGATAACACTGAGTTCTTGCCGTGCTGGCTTTTCATTTCTTCCTGTTTTTGAACAAGACCACCAGATATCGTTGTTACCCGTGTCCGTGACTAGTACCACCAACGACCAAAGACAGAAAGCTTTGGCCTAATAGCAAAGCCTCCCTTTCCTTAATCCAGGCTTCACACCCCACTGAGCAGCCTGCCCACAGATCTCGCGAGTCTGCCCACCTCTCTCCATCCCGTTCCTGGTGTCTGAGCTTCCAGGCGCATGAGAGTTCAGAAGAGGGCCCGTCTCTGCCTCCAGTGCTGCTCAGCCCCACCCTGCCATCTTCAGCACTGTACCGACACTTTCTCAAGCCTGCAGCCAAATGGCTCTCCTCTAGAGGGAACCTGGCTCTTCCACTTCTCTGGTTAAAACCCTTCAGTGGCCTCCACTGTCCTTAAGGCAAAACCTAAAGGCCCCTTAGGAGCTTGTAACCTCATGTTTTATCTAGAAAAATTCAGGGAGACGCCAAATTCTACTTCATAATTTATAAATGATATTATAAATTACCTACAGTGAAGGCTCTTAAACTTGACCTCTGAAGCCTTTGAAATCTTCAAGTAAAATTGATGCATCAGCAAAGCACCACCATTTGCCTGGTGGCTTGGAGAGCTCCCAACAGATATAACATCCTAGTCCTAGAATATCAAGACAGGGTGGATTAAATACCTTTCTTCTTAGAGAAGATTCAAAACCCACTCATACACTCAGAGGGGCCTGGTTTCCCCTGGCCTAACATTTGTTTGTCTTGAGATTCTAGTGCAGATCTAGGAAACCTTAAGTATCCTTAAGATGGCTCCATTTCCTTCCAGGGGTGGGTAAAAGTGAGGGCTTCCTAAACGTAAAAGAACTAATCAAAATTATGAGGTTGGGGAAGGCGCATGGCTTTCCAGTTTTCTTGAGGTTCCCTCTCTTCGTTAACCACACTGCTTATTCTCCAGCTTTCTCTAACTAGGTTAAACCCCGACAATTGCTCAGTCTGAAACCTAGCTATTGTTCTCAATTTCCCTCTTTCTCATGTGCATGCCCCCTGATAAGTAAATATTGCGGGGCTTACCTGCAAAATTGACCTTAAATGCAATTACCTCTCGTCACATCTTCTGCTGCTATGCCCATTCAAACCACTATTATCTCTCACATGCATTACTGTAATCATCTGTCTGGCCTCTCTGACTGCACGTGCATTCACTCTCAGCACAATATGTATTTCACAAAGTAGCTAGCTTTTAAAATATAAAATATACCATGGTACTTTTTTGCTTAAGAGTTCTCCACTTGCTTCCCACTTTAGTTATATTAACCTACTGATTCATTTCAGTCACGGGCCACTTAACGACAGTGATACGTTCTTAGAAATGTGTCATTAGGCGATGTCGTCATCATGCAAGCATCACGAGGCGTCCACACACCTGGATGGTCCTGCCCACTGCACACCTGGGCCGAATGGTGCAGCTGATGCTCCGGGGCTGCAAACCTGCACGGCAGTGACTGTGTGGATCCTGTAGGCAGTTGTTACACAATGATATTTGTGTATATAAACATGTCTAAACATAGAAAAGATACAGTAAAAGTATAGTATAAAAGATAGAAAACAGGACACGTGACGCGAATGGACCCCGCAGGACCGGTGAGTCGGCGAGTGAGTGGTGAGTGGATGTGACGACCTGGGACACGACCGGCCACCACTGGACACTTTGGAAACACACTGGACACTTGGGCTGCACTGAATTTATAGAACAGCTCAAGACCAAATCAAGCACAAGAGAAAATGGTGTCATCAACACACGTGTTAAACATGAGATGTCTGAGGCAGTGTTGGGTCGTACTGTTCTACACACTATTTTTAATAAGTAGAGAGAGTGCAGTCTACAACGGGCATGAAAAGCACAGTGTAGTAAACACACACACAGTAACAGTGGTTTGTCACCGTGACCGAGCCTTGTGCCCTGGACACAATGTACGTGCTGTGCTTTTACAGACCAGCACCCGGGCTTTGTTTGCACCAGCGTCGCTGCAGACACATGGGTAACGCCTGGGCTATGAAGTGACACGGCTGTGATGTCAGGAGGTGATAGGAAGTTTTCTGCTCCCTCGTGTCTTATGCGACCACCGTCACGTGTGTGGTGTAACCGGAAGTCGTTTCCCGACGCTCGAGGGTACTACGAGCAATTAGACACAACTTCGTCCTATTGTCCACGACACCCTCACCTCATCTGGCATCCATCCTTTCACTGTACCGCAATCACACCGGTCTTTCTGGAGCTTCAGACTTTCCTCAAGCTGTTGGGCTAGTTGTTCCCCTGCCCACAGTTCCCTCCCCTAGACCTTCACCTGCTGCCTCCCTCTCATCGTCTGTGTTTCTCTTCGAATGTCACTGCTCAGAGAGAGACCTTCCTTCTAGAGTGACACCCATCCATCTACCTAACATCTCGTCTGGCTTTGTTTTTGTTCGTAGAACTTACTGCTATCAGAAAACATTTTTCAGTTTCCATGTCTATTCCGTGTCTCCCCCCACCTGAATAGGAAACCCCTGAGATGACGTTGGTACCATTATTTTTTCCAGTGCTTAGAACATTGTATCGCATATAACAGGCACTCATATATTTGTTGAATGAATAAATGCAGGAGTAATTATAAGAGAATTCAACTAGTGTATTTGAGGGGAAAGAATCACCAAACTGTATACCAATAAAAATTATTAAAGTAGTCCCTTATGTTGAAAAAACAGAGAAACTCTACATGTATTATTCTTAAACGCTAAAACCGAATGTACAAGTTAACAAAAATACATTGATATTGAATGTTCAGTGAACTATTTAACATTCAAATTGTCTGAAATTTGTTGTGTTTATAGTTCAAATTTTGAGCTCAAAAATTCTGAATATAATATACAACAGTCATTACAGAGATTTAGTTATAAAAGAATTAGCTGAGAAAATGAAATTGAAAAAATTACCTAAATGTGGTAGTGAAGACAATAAAATAAAAATAACGCCAATAAACTAGTTTGCATTTGTGTTTTGCTCACGTTTTCAAAGTGGTATCGATGCACTTTTATAATTCTTCAAGGCCAGTCAAATAAAGTAAAAAAAAAACAACAAAAAAAGAAGTATATCTATGTTTTTATCGCATAGAGGTACTTCTTTCTATATTAAAAAGGTCAGTTTCAACTTTAAACTTTCTGAAGAAGAATTTATTCAAAAATGAACATTATTGATTGCAGAATTGGACCCTAGAATACGTACCATAATATAAGTCCTAAAATGTCTTTGAGAAAACACACTTACTAATACAAATCTTTCATAGTTACACAGCACTTGACACATCTCAAAGGTCTTTAACGTCTGCTGTTATATTTGATATCTACAATAACACGGTGAGGGACTTGGGACAGGGACCGTTAGCCCCTTTGTTATGTATGGAGTAGCTGAGATACGGGAAATGATATGATTTGACACAATAACACAGCATGAGAGCAGCACCACGTCTGCACTCCCAACACATACAACGATGATGACAGTGAAAGAGGTAAGAGCTCTGTACCTCGGACGTGCGAGTGAGTGATTGGACGGTGTTAACACTTCTAACTGGCCTCACACTTGTATTCTAAAGGAAAGGCTACATAGGAATGCCTGCTTTTCACACATTTGCATATAAACTGGTTTCATTATAAAATTAGCTCTTGGTATTAATTTTGTTTGTCACGGGTGGTCTGAGACTTGGGTGGGAAAATTGGGATCAGATGAAAATGAGACGTATCCGAGCAGGAAGTTTCTCAACTGTTCTGAATTTATAATGAGCACATATTGGGATGTGTGGCCAGATCTTAGGGAGCTGGGCCAAATACGCTAAAAAGTCTCTCTCTCTCTCTCTTCTTTGGATTCTGTAAGGGTCAAACCTTGTTATGAACTTAGATACTTAGATTTTTACATTTAAGTAACTAAAATGCTTTAGAGTTTCCTTGATTTATTATCCTCTTTCAAGTGTGAGGAGCGCATTTCCTACAAGTCAGTAAAAGTTAAACATTCATACAGACAGGGTTTCCCAAATATGCATATGACTCATTGTAGAACAAAGTGAAAAACTCACTATTTTGGTTTTCATTTTTCATGTGGAAAGGAAAAAGTGGTAGGTTGACCTACCATTGTCTTAAATCTCCCAATTTCCAGTGCCTTAGCTGATGAAAGGTGAAGCACATGTTCTGTTTTCTTCCAATCACAGGGCACCAGCTACACAGACCCCCATGCAGCCTATGAGCAGAGTCTCTAATTTTCAGAAATAAATTCGCCAAACAAAGTATCACTATTACATAGTCTCAGATCAAAATAACACAGTTCTATTGATTTGTGTTAGATATTTTTTAAGTTTTCATTTCACTTAGCAATACGTCCTCTATCTAGTGTTTCTATCTAGATACTAAACAGCAATGCTTTTCTAACATTAACCTGCCTGTGAAACACCTGGGACTTGGTTAAAATACAGAGACCGATTCTATAGGTGGGAGACACAGTTGTAGCTTCTGCCTGTCTGTGTAACAATCTCTCTGGTGACCCTCGTGACGCTGGTGACGCTGAGGACACTTTTCTTAGGCAGGCTCTAGAAGCCATCTGTAAGGGTTAGATTAGATTAGAAGCCAACTACTCAATAGGTCTTACTGGTCATCGCCAATGAGAGAGTCCCTCCCCGGTCCCATTGGTTTTTTCTCTTCTACTGTCAACTCTCATCCTCACTCTCCACGTTTTGTCTACCTTGCTCTCACTTGACAGCATGTTGACATCTCATAGAGTTGCTGAATTCCAGGGTCATGGCAATCCTTATCTGGTCCTCAGCCACACACAAGCAAAACACTGTCTAAAATACAAAAATTCGGCCGAACGACTCCGCAGCTCCTAAGCAAAGTCCTGCTACTTTATTAATCCAGTCAAGGTATTACATTTCCCTTCCATCCACAACTGTGACTCTGGTAGGCTTTCACTTAGCTCTTGGGTTTTTTGGCTCAAAAACACGATAACTAATTTTATCTTTGTTTTTATGCCAAAATGAGTTTGAAAATAACCTACTGTTTTTCTGAAATGTTTGCTCAGCGTGCTGCTCAACTGATTTTGTTAAAGAACATTTCCCAAAAGTATTGTACTAGACGGCACCAGTATGAATAAGTATAATTAGGTGCGACATTTATCCATCTGGGTGCCCAGTGGGGAAAATTTTAGACAATGGCTACTTGGAGAAAAAACATTTTGATAAAAGGTAAGATTACTTTACGATCCTCAAATAACACCATTAAGTGACTATCTGCTGGATTCTGGTTTTGGCATTTATGTTTCTTGTGATATCACTCATATGATTAACTTGAGCTCTTCTAACTTCCTTGGTATAAATGGAGTGTCCAGGTGCGGGTAACGAATGTAAAGTTGAAGTACTTTTAACTCTATTGGGGAGTTGTAAATATTTATGGAAATTTTGCTGAAAGTTCTTTTAGTCTTCCTGGGTCTTCTTGCAAAGGTTTTTTTTTTTATTTTGTTTTTTTGCAATTTCTTAGTTATCTTCAAAACTATCCCTCGGGCCATGGTAATGACTGATTTGACACTTTATTTAATGGAAGCAAGTATCTCACAGGCAATGAACTTTAAGAAATTATCTTATTGACCCTAGAAAATAAAATAGAGAAGGCCTAAGCAATTACAGTTTCCTCCACAGTTCCAGCCTCTTAACCTAGGTAAGTACATGGCTTTCACAGACACACCGAATTATCTGCTCAAGTCTTCAATTATGAAAATTGTTAGGCCTACGAGACACGACATTACTTTGAGCTGTAGCTATATATTCAATTCCAACACTACTTCCAACTCTTGGGTGGTCTAAAATTGAGATAATTAATTAAACCCTTTGAAAAGCATCTGCCATCCACATTTTGTCTTGGATGAAAGAAATTATTTCATGCTTTTACTTAAGGAAAGTTAATACCCGAAGGCTATACATTAGCCCTGTCTTGAATTAGAACTTACCAAATCTGAAAATTAGCTACTCACATGCAATCTTCTTTCATAACTTAGGGATATTTAAATTAAATCGGATTAATAATTTACATAGAAAGTTTTACCAGTGAAGCTTAAAATTTTAAAGCATTAGAAGAAGCAGTGAAAAGATCAGTTAGAAAAATGAGTTGTTGGATGTACTATTTTAAAGATAGTTTTAAAAGACATTAAAAACAGGAAAAAAATGCTTCTTGGGGACTTGTCTTAGAGGAATATATAATGGGAACAAGAACATTCTTGAAAGAAAGGTTAAAAAGAAAATGGACTCATTTCTCCCGCCCCTGAACAGATCCCCCCGCCCCACTTGTACGAGGGTGACATCAGTTGGCTGCCTTAATGGATGATTGTTGGAATTTCCAGTCTTAGGCTTTTGCATCGGAAATGGCCTCTGGGAATGAAAACGAAATGACAAAAATATGCTTCTTAGTTGGGCTGCACCGCGGGCACACTCAGCCATGGGGCATGCAGCACTCTGAGGGGCAGGTCCGGGATGAGCACGAGGAAACAGGAATGGTGGAGCTCACACTCAAACACTGAGATGACGGGCAGCCGCAGGCCAAGGGCAAACCCACCGGCTCTGTCCAGCCAAGGGCATCAGGAATGATGTGAAAGCCAGGCAGCAAGGGAAGGCCTGGAAGTCATGCCGGAAGGTGTTTCTTCTTGTTTAGAGCAGACCTCCTGCCGGCAGCCGGAGGCAGACCTGAGCCCTGGATGCCTCTGGGGTGGGTTTCCCAGGCTTCCAGGAAGTCCGGTCCCAGTTTTGCATTCACAGGTCGCCACGGGAGGAGTTGTGCTCTTGCTGCTCAGCCCTCACTGTACTGGCCTACGTATGGGACCTGGCCGAAGCCCCTGTAATCAGTCGGCATTTGAAGTTGGGACCAAGAGATTCCAGCTTCAGTCTACAGACTGAGAAGGAAAGAAAAGTCCGTTTTCAGCAAGACCGAAGAGTGACGCAGAGCTTACAGAGGGGGTGGCAGATGTCTCGAACTTTCTGCAGTGTGGTTTCAGTCTTATGACCGTCACCTTCTGTCCTTCGGGTTTCCTGACTTCTTTCCTTCAACCCCCAAAGACCTGTGTTCCTTGCATTGAGATCTGACAGTGTGGACGGCTCACAGAGACAGGTTGGGTGCAGGTTCCCGTCATAACCATCCTATCATATGTAAATAAGCCTCACTTTCCCTTTGATTTATTTCATAAATTGCATTTTAATCAAAAAGACTCATCCCTTTTATTAGTCACTTCCAGCTTCCTGGAGCAATTGAGGTTTGTGTCAAGCTCCAGGCCAGACCTACATATTTCCTTCATTTGTAATATGTGGAGTGAGATTGAATCAGTCAGCCAACAACCGTTTACTGAGAATGTACTAGTTTCCAGCACCGTCACCAGTTGGGGGAAAAAAAGTCAGGCTGATGCCTTTTCTTACCTCACAGGAAGAGGTGAGGGTTACAATCATTGAAGAGCATCTAAAAGTAATGAATATGGCACTGATTCTTAGGCTTCTTTTAAAACATTGAATGATGTATCATCTATTACATGTAACCTAAAAATGAGTGCCCTAGAAAACGAAACGACCTTGACATTAAGGAAGTAAGAGCCAGGTCAACAATAACACAAATGTTCCCAGCCAACAAGAATGTCACTCCGCAAATGTCTTAGGACTATTATTTCCTTTTGATTGTTGATGTTCTCCGGTGCCTGTAGATAGTGTGATTTTCATTAGTATCTTTGGGGGAGCTTTTTAATCGGTGTTGTTAGTTCATCTACATCACCTCACACCCACCGATGCTCTCCTTGAACTAATCACATCAACTCCCGAGGGAGGGAGGGAAACTCAAATGACACCGATGTATTTCATCTGACTCTGACTTCCAGCCCCCAATTAGGGGTTTTGCAAAATATCCAGGGTTTTACCAATAATAAGATATCACTTTTCTTATTTGCTTATATTCATGAAAGCAAAAGTGAAATCGAACTTCTCACCGCCCCCCCCCCAAGAATTTCAATTACAAGGGCCTTTCTCCCGCTCCCCTGCGCTCCGTTCCCTGAAGCCACATCCTCTGCAGCCCTCACCAGCCCCAGACGGCTGCAAACCTTGATCTCTTAGATGCTGGTAATGAAATCCATCAAGCTGTCTGCCTCTCAACTTTCACAGCCATTCCTTCCTGCTCTTACTGTGCTCAGCAGTTTTAGGGGAGAAGAAATCTGCCAAGACCCCTCTGCAGTCATGAGCAGAAGTGACGCTATTATGGTGTTCTGTAAGGACACACATCGGGTAGCTACGATGTCTCTAAAACTCAAGACTGCTAAATATATTTGAGCTGCCCTGTTATGTCATTTTTCCAGAATATTAGGGCATCTAATTAAATTATGCATGCTGCTTTGACCATATAAGGCATTTGCCTCATTTTAATGGGGAGTGACATTTATTTTCCTATCCTAAAAGAATTCCACAGAGCTCTCATTGTAATTGAGGCTAATTTTATCTCTACTATGGTAACTACTCACACATAGAAATAACCATACAATTTCTGTTGGGTTTTTTTTTTTTTTTTCAGATTAATTTAGAGGTAGCTCTTTCTTACCTGCATCTGAAAAATTAACAATAGGCTTGATAACTAACTTCAACTTTTCATCTTGGTTTTATGGCACATGTTCTTGTCATGTCCCCAGTCTGTGAACTGAACATATCATTTGAATGCACAATTTAGAATCAACATAATTATTTTAAATGGGTTCTTTCTATCTTTCAGATGACTATTGAAATTTATACAATGGGGTCAAATTGCAATTTACAAACTTTTGTGCATATTGAAAGTGATTTCTTTGGCAGTGACATGTTTTCCACAGATGATGATGATGGCAGTTATCTTCTGTGGTCTGAATCTAATTTTAGTCATTTTTATTCATGATATTCTAACCCATAGCATATTAAAGAATACATAACTTCTAAAAGTGCTGAATTCTCTTTGAGATGAAGTTTATCGTACCGTTAAATACTATACATCAAAAGCAAACAATTCATGTAGAAAAATATGCCTGTTCTTTGGAGAGAAGTAAATAGATCAGCTGTCCAAGTACAAGGAAATAGAGCATAGATAATGCAGGTCTGAGATATTCTCTTGCTTAAGTGATGCATTAAATCAATATTTGGCGGTCTTCTTTGTTGGTTGTTGTGTTATTTATTTGGATACTGTCACAATCTTCCATTAAATTGTCTATTTCAGGAGAAATATTTTTCTCAGTTCCCAATTTCATTTGATTAGTATTCTTTATACTCGTTCGCTATATATGCAAATTATTGACTATTTCCATTATGTCACTCTTCTGCTCAGAGACCTTCATGGGTTCCCAATCTCCTGTCACATCCCATGTCACCACGATGACCTGATTTTCAGGATCTCCAGTACCTGTGCCCTCCTCTAATGATGCAACGTGATTTTCTAGTATTATCCACCGTTCTCTCTAATGCAGTCAGGGCTGCTTCCCACGGTCATGTAAACATACCATGCTAGTCTCACTCACCATCCCTGTGTTCTTTCCTTCCTGACCTCCTACGTGTGTGTTACGTGCGTGTGCAACACCTTTTCTCCTCGCCCCTTTCTTCAATCTTTAAAGCCTGAGGACCCTTCCTTCTCCCTAAAACCCTCTCTTACTCCATCAAGGATAGTTGATTGTCATCTTAAAAAAAAGTCCCTGCACAAATCAGCACACAGAGTCCCAACCAATGATACAGGCCTTCGTATACTTTCTTTAGTCTAACAGCCCACAGCACGTGTGGGGAGGCTTACAATGTCTAGTCCCTTGGGATGAACGAATACAACCAGGTCAATAATTGGTCCACTCTTACATATGTGCCAGAATCAAGAAACCAACCATGTCTGAGTTCAACACCTCACTCCCCTTTAGCCTGCTAAATTGCCTAGATCATGGGAGTAATTTCTCCGTTGTTAAATTCCACGTATCAATACATAAACATGAAACACTGGCAGAAATAACATAACGTGAATCAGTAAGCGTGTGACTTTTTCAACCCACTGTGCTGGCAGAGGGACTGTACTTCCCTGAACTAGGTCACTTCTCTCTGTTCCCTTAAAGCTCTGTAATTCTCTGATAATAGTTTGTAGTTCTTTATTTTCCCAAGAAGATAACAAATCACTGAGAACATACTTGGCATTCAAGGAAACCGTTTCCAGTAGGACTGTGCTAATTCAAATCATGATTGTAAGGAATTCTGGCACATCAGTTTGATTTAGGTACATTGGAACTTATGAAAAAAATCCATAATTGGCCACGCCTGTCATAAAATCTTTAGGTAAGAACTAAGACAGCACCTAACACAAGGTGGGTGCTGAAAAATGTTTGTTTATGAATAAATAACCTGACTTTAAAGCGAACAGGGTATTATTGTATTATACTTATGGAAGGAAAAGACAAGACTTTTTTTATATTTCAAACATTAAAATGAAAGTTTCATACGTTTAAGCTCCAAAATAACCAAAATAACCTGTAAATATTGATAAGACAGATATTTTATATCCCTGTTAGCCATTCCTAGGTGGTCAGTGAACACTTAGCAACACTGAATACCTTTATTCAGGCCTCTGAAACATGGCAGACACACGTAGGCTTCTTTGGATTAGAGTTTTAGTAATATTTTATTTTTTTTCCAGGTGATATAGGTGGTACCATGGGCTGATGCTGGGTTTTAATCCCTGAATCCCATGGAAATTACCATAAATAGTAAAAGAGGCAATTAAGTATTAGGGAGAGGGAGTATTTCGAGATGACCCGGGTGGGTCCCTGGAATCACAAGTGTGCTGTAGCAGAGCAGCTCAGGGAGAGCTGACACAGACACGGAAGGAGAGGACACACCCACAGAGGAGAGAAGGCGGCGAGAAGAGGGGAGCAGAGGCTGGAAGAGGCAGGAACCGTCTCCACCAGTGTCTCTGGAGGGGCGTGGCCCTGGCTGACACCTTGATTTTCGACCAGCGGCACTGATTTCGGACTTCTGGTCCCTGGCACTGAGACCAAATCGGTTATGTTAAGTCACTAAGTGTATGGTAATTTGTCACAGCAGCCACAGAAAACTAGCATGAATGACTTTTACTTTTCTTAAGATTAAACTCTGCAGTATTCAGGAAATATTAAAACAAGTTAAAAATAATAGAAGAGCTATATGACATTTCATAATTCATTTACATCATTCATTTCTTCTTGTAACTAATTTTTAACTCTGCTGTTCAACATCATTTCTATTTTTACACAATGTTCTCAAATAATCAAGATTTAAATACTGATTTTAAACTTGGGAGTAATGTTATCAAACCGACTGAATCAGTCGTGGAGCTGAGCTGCCCAAACATTTGTAGAAATAAGCCCCAAAGGTAAATCCATAGTGCCGTGAAGTGTGCTGCTATGCAAATGCGTGCATTTCATAAAGTCTGATGATAAGACTTAGACTTTTATAATGCAGGTAACAGACAAGGCTTGATTACAAAGCACAAGTGTGGGATGGTTTTGAAAAAAGGAATGTTTTCAGCGGCATGCTAGTAAATGTTTGACTCTGGGAGGAGGTGGAAGGGAGGCAGGACAGAGTCCTGATTTATAGCACGTGCTTATTTCCAGGATGGAAATATGCCTGATGTGGCTCACGTGATGTCACTGGAAAGGTCGGGAGGAGAAGTGCCCAGGACTTCTGAAGAAGGCAGGTGTGGGGACCTGACGCAGCCTCTCTGCTGTAGTTAGTTGTGACTGGCAGTAGTACACAGGAGACACGTTGGGGTCCTGATTGTGGTACCCCCATGTAAGACTGTTCTGCAAACCCAGGGCAGCATGTAGGAGGGGTTTATAGAGTGAATCCATTACAGTAACAAAACACACACCCGCAAGTGGAGCCCGGGGGAGAGCCCGGGACTCGGGCTCAGTCATAACCACAAAGAATGGGGAGAACATCCCAACAGAAGAGAAGAGGAAGAGTTCCGGCCTTGACAACATGAGTTTAAAAGCTGAAACTGACCTTAACCCCACAGGAATCCCAGTTAGGAAATACCAAGAAAAAACGAAGGGGGGTTGGTGGTGGTATCACTGCCCTCTCCATTCCAGCCCCAGATCTTCAGTCCAAACTTTACAAGGTGATGACATAACTGGCCCTGGGGGGAGACCAATGCCCCAGGCTAGGGCACTGCCCAACTGAGACCACTTTTGTCTAAAATCGTAATGTTGCTCTAAACTGAAACCTATTTTTACGCTCTCCATTGATTCACACCTCATTTGAGCCTATGGACCGACGTGAGGGGGATCTGGCTGCAGGTTGTCGGGGGCGATTCAGCTGAAACTGAAGAGCTAAAGCAGGTGCCGTCTCCCACCCCACGGGCCCTGGAGATGACAACAAGCCCTTCCCACCCAGCAAAGCCCTCCTTCACATACCATTATTCAGGTTAGCCGGCAGAACCTAGGTTTCCTAACAATCGATTCAACTCGGTCTTCATTTGTAATCACTACCTTTATCTCCTATGACTATGATTAGGTGAATTTGTGGGTCTCCTGGACCATGGTTTGGTTTCCTGTTCCCCCAGGGTTGCCTAAGGAGTCTACTTGTCATTGGGCTGTTTTCCAGGCTGATCTATTTTTAAAAGATGCTTTATTCAAGTGTTTTTGTGCATCGGGCAATGGGTATTCACTTATCACGTCAGGTATTTCCAACCGTTTGGAGCTACAACCAAATACTTTCTAATTTCCTCGTAAAAAAATGTTTATAATAAGATCATTTGGAGGTAAGTTTATGACTCTTCTTGGTATTACTTACAGTACCCTGGTATATAACAGAATAAGTACTGAAAATAAAGTTATTTTTTAACTTTAACTTTATTTAACAGTAAATATCTCCTTGCAATTGTTTTATTCATTTGAATATAAAACTCCAGAAAAAAATTTCAGAAATGTCAAAGATAAAGAAAAGTTGCAAT
Organism: Rhinolophus sinicus; assembly: GCF_036562045.2. Taxonomy (NCBI): domain Eukaryota; kingdom Metazoa; phylum Chordata; class Mammalia; order Chiroptera; family Rhinolophidae; genus Rhinolophus; species Rhinolophus sinicus. The sequence goes on from NC_133761.1 coordinate 66,436,884, forward strand.
TGTGTTTTGTAAAGCACAGTTACATTTTGTTGCATTTTTCTTTCAAGTAATGTTTTGCCTCCGAAAGGTTATACTTGAAATATCCACATGTATTATATTCCAAACTGAAATACAAATAATGTTTGGTTTCTGCTGAAAAAGTGGATTCATGTTTATATCTGTATATTTTGGGACATATCATTGTCTGCTCAGATATTGGTAATTACTTCAGACAATGTATGATTTTTATACTCAACCTGTATAACTTCAGGTTATGTAACAATTTGTATGAGACCATAGTTTTCCTGTAACACTAGTAACAGTAACTTCAATTTAAAGGTTATTTAAATATAGATGGAAAGCCAAAAGGCATCTTTCAATTCTTTTCAGGTAATTATATATTTCTTAAATGTACATTTCTATAGCAAGTATCTAGTAAGATTTTTTTTTTTTTTAATCAAGAAGTTTTTTTCTAAGGATTCTAGTCACTTGGCATCTATAGCTGACTGAGTGACTTCTTCAGTCATAATTTTACTGACATACATATATTAAATTATCTTGGAAAAAAGTGAACATTTTCATGCTTCTTAGTGTGCAGTCCTGGGATCACTTTAGTCCAGCTTTCAGTTTCCCCAGGAGGACTGCTCTGGTTTTCCCCATAATTGGATCTCATCCAGTTAATGTATGACCCCTTTTAGCCTTTGTAATATCTGTTCCATAATGAGCAGGGGGAAGAAGAAGAAGAAAAAAAAAACTGTTGAAACTCTGTCGAGTAGTAACCGTACCAAGAAGACGAGGTGGTTAAATTTAATATGTGGCATTACTAACCAGCGACGTGAAACGTTGCAGTGGGAGCCCACACTCACAGGGTGCCACTTCCCTTAGCTCTTGTAACCATGTAAGAAAATAAATCTCAGGTTTTCATTACATGGAGGATGGGGAAGGGTCATAAATTACAGACTCATATGCATTTCATAGTCTTTCCCCTTTTTCTCTGTTAACGGTATACAGTTGAGGCCACACAAATATGGATTAATTTAAACTACTTGGAAATCTGGTTTTGCATTTTATGAAATGAGAGAGGGTTTCTGGAGAGAAAACAATGAGACGGTAATCGGATCACCTTTACGTGGAGTACTCCAGCATTCTCTCATCATTTTCACGCTGGAAAAATGAGCAAGATATCTTATAAAATAATAGAAAAAAAAGGCTGTCTGGATATTTTAAATTTCAGTTGGGCAAAAAGCACTGTGACATCAATTCTGATGGAAGGTTCAGTTTGGTTTATTTATCCTTGTTTGGGCATGCGATTGGAACTCACATTGTATTATGACAAAAATAAGGAATTCCTTCTTGTTTTGAATGAGTTCACATTTTTATGATCAAAAGAATTACACATGAAGGCACCAAAATAATTTTCAAATGTGACTCCAAACTGGGGAAATTTAGGAAAGTGGTAATAAAAATTAAGAAACATAATTGTGCAGATTTTTACGAAGGGTAAATAATAAAAAGATTCTGGAAAGTACAGACTTGCAATTTGATGTGAATTCATGTTCGCAGACAAGAATAAATGCCCAGAAAAAGTTGAACAGAGCAATGAAGAATCACATGAAAAACGATGAAAAAGAAGCTGGAAAACGTAGGTTGAAGCAGAAAAGTTGTCCAATAGGACACAGAGTAAGACCTTTCCTCGAAGAGAAAGGTATCGAGTCTACATTATGACTCAGCACGTGGAGGATGAATAATGGATTTTCATATATTCACAGGTGATTAAACGTGTGTTTTTTTCTTTTCTTTTTTTGCCATTGGCTGTTCCTGGACAGATTTATGTTGCTTCACACAAACTGCAACTTAAGAAATGGAAATATTCAACTTTGTCACTTTCTTCTCTGAATACCCATGAAAATGTAAGAAATGTGAGAATCAAATGCCATCATTATAAGAATATTTTTATGCCTGGGTGCTGTTTCTGGCAGTATTGGATAGTCTAAGGAAAAATTAAGTACAAATGTGTGCATGATTGTAGGGTCACAGGTTGTCTGGCCCCATGGTTGAAACGTCAGGTTGGTGCCTTGTGGTTCATCCCCCTCTGAGTTAATCGTGGCCCTGAATAATTCTGGAATCAGCTATGTGTAAGTGGTACACATATCACTCCGCCATAAGAGAAGGTGAAATACTGCCATTGGTGACAACATGGATGGATCTTGAGATTATCGTTCTTAGTGAAAGAAGTCAGGCAGGAAAAGTTGAGAACCACATGACTTCACTCATATGTGGGACATAAAACTGAAAGCAACAAATGAACAAGACAAAACTCATAGACACAGACAATATTTTAGTGGTTACTAGAGGGGAAGAGGGGAAGGGGCTGGTAGAAGAGGGTAAAGAGAGTCAATTATACGGTGATGGAAGGAGAACTGAGTCTGGGTGGTGATCATACAATGCAATAGATAGAGGACACATTACAGAAACGTACACTTGAAACCTACATAATTTTACTAACCAATGTCACCCCAATACATTTAATTTCAATAAAAGAACCCATGCTGTGTGTGATTGCTTGTGCCTTTGGAGGTCTGGCTCTGCGGATAGGTTACTCTCGTCCTTGGCACATACTCAGGGTAGCAAGTGTGCAGTCAGGGAAATCAGTTAGTGAGTTACTGTCACAGCAAAGCAAGATGCAATGGAAGGTGATGAGGAAAGCACTGTGCGAAGGAGGGAAACAGGTAAAGTCCAGGTAATTTCTGAGGACACTGTCACAAGAAAAGTTCTTGGTGGGTCATCAGATGAAGGAAGAGTCAAAAATGACTGGTAAACAGCGAGGCTGGTGCTGGTGTCATTTTCTGAAAGAGAAAATTAAAGGAGGAACAAGCCGGTGTTTTTTTTGCTTTCCTTTCCTTTCCTTTCCTTTCCTTTCCTTTCCTTTCCTTTCCTTTCCTTTCCTTTCCTTTCCTTTCCTTTCCTTTCCTTTCCTTTCCTTTCCTTTCCTTTCCTTTCCTTTCCTTTCCTTTCCTTTCCTTTCCTTTCCTTTCCTTTCCTTTCCTTTCCTTTCCTTTCCTTTCCTTTCTCTTCTTTTCTTTTGCTAAGCCAAGGACTGGAGAGAGAGCAAGATCAAATATACACGTGAATTTTTAGATGCTTATGAGGCATTCACGAGGCTGTGTCAAGTGAGATGCATGAGTCTGGCACTTAGAAGAATTATCCTGGCTGGGGAAAACAAACTGAAAAATCTCTATATTTATGTGGCATTTACAGATACAGAAAAATACAGATAGGAAAGCTTAGAGAGAAAGAGAGAGAGATGGAGGCTGAACTATAAAAAGATAGTCAGACAAGGTTAATATACATTTTTCCTAAAGCAGTATAATCAGAGAAAGGGACACAAAATTTGCCCCAAAACCCAATGACAAGAGCTGCACCTCTTAAATGGACACTTCTGAGTGGACCCAGCAGAACAAGTGAATTCTAATATTTAGGACAGAGCTTGGCAAGCCTGGACAGCCTGAAGACTTAGAAGATGAGCCTGAAATGAAATATGGCCCATGGGGTGGGCCTGGCACTAGGAAACACTGACCAAGCTACAAGAAGTGACAATCTAGGCCAGGGGGTACCTACCACATCCACACACCCATTGAAGAGCAGGCCCCACAGGGGGTCGAGATGTGTAGCTGAAGTCAGGAATCGATTGGTGGGGCACAGGAGGAAGATGTGACATCTGACAACCCATGAGCTGCAGATGGAGAGGGGAAAGCGAATCTTCACAACCCTTGCTTCTAGCTGGGAAGCTCTCTGTCCCCAGAAACTCAGCACAGGCTCTGAATTCAGAGATGGGTAATGACCCTGGTCTCCCCACTGAAATCACCCCGGTGTGTGCAAGTCCGCATTTGGCAGCGTGAGCATCGCACCTCTGGCCCCCACGGGCCCCTCTTCCCTCACGCGGACGTGCTTGCTACTCTGCTCCACGCGCCTCCCAAAGAGCTCCAGGTAACACGTAAATGGAAATCCATTCACATCATTTTCCCTACGAGACACGTGCAAGGCGGTCCTTTTGCACTTACAAGGAAATCCACGACTCCAGGCTGTAATGTCCGCCCTGACCCACTCTCCCTTGCATTCCTTCCTGTGGCCTGCAGGCCTTCCGTATTCTCCGAGTGCTAAAATATCACCTTCGTCATTTTACTTAGTTCTCAGCACATGCAAGGCACCTCCCCGGATCCCCTCGGATGTCAATGTGACCCCTCTTTCTCAGAGGGGTCTTACTGAGCGACTTACTTAAAACAGTTTCCCTGTCTGGTTCCCTCGGCTCAGTCTGTTCATTTCCTCTCCCACATGAGCTAATTATATGTTTACTACTACAAGTTCACTTGCTAAGTCTGCCTGTTGATGAGACTATGAACTCCATGACTGGGCAAGAATAGGGTGTTTTCAATCATTACAACCCCTGTATTTATTAGCATATGGGATATCAACATTAGCAGTATTTACTAAAGGAAGGAAGGAAGGAAGGAAGGAATGAATGAATGAATGAATTAATGAATGAATGAATTATAAACAAAGAAAGCACATTTCTCATTAGCATCTGGCTTTTGAGTGCATGCACATAAGCCACCAGCCACGATAACAGGGTGCAGGCCGGCAACTTCTCTCTGCTCTGTGTGAAGCTACAGGATGCTGCGACAGTCATACTCCAGTAAGTAAAATGTCCTTACAACATCTGTTGCTGGCATTTTCTTTTCTTTTTTAAATTTTCCAATGTGGTCCTGCCACCTGGGCAAAGGGGTGCGTGTGAGCACATAGCAGGGCCAGGCTGCAAAGCTAGGGTCCCCCAGCCCCAGCTCATCTGCATCCGATTTTAATTATTTTGATACATGATTTAGGTTTTTTTATATTGTTCTAGGTTTTAAATTACGTGTGTGAGTATTATGCCTGTACTCACAGACATAATTTAAAAATCAATCTTGGATTTTTTTTTCTATTTTTAGCACTTTATGTCCAACCAATAAAAAATAATTAATTTGTGACTCTAACCTGAATATAATTCTAATTTCATAATTTCCTAAATTTCTCTACTACATTTAGAATTTAAAAAACGTGATCATTCTCTTTATTCTGTAAAATTTCTTGAGAAATCCAACTTTAGTCTGTGTTTATTATTTACAAGCAGAATATATTTGGACAGTAAATCCCAAACTGTTTCAAACCTAGTTTTTGCATAAAATTTGTATTAATGTCCAAAAGAAGTGATTGAGGAAATGAGGCCAGTATTTTGCTCTGGCATTGATAATATTTGTTGGAATAGTTGTTGGAAACCCGGCTAAAAGCTGTGGTTTTTAGGAAGAAAAAAATATATTGACTATTTTTCATTTCAATACAAACTTTCTTTGATGTCACGAACCATCATGACTTTTGTGCGTGCCAAATTAGGCGCAATATATAATAGAGGCATAAACAATGTTCAATAACGAGAGTCTTCTCATATCAAAATTCAAGCACTGGCCCAGGCGGTCGCCAGTCCTCTCTTCCAATAAGCACTGATTTCAGTTACCACGGGTTAGTTACATAACAGCCGTCCCCCAACACCACGCCTCCAATACCACTGCACGTCAGCTGTGATTAACTGCATACGGTACACACTTTGCAGCCAGCTCTTCAGTTCACAAATCACTACGTAAGGAACAGATGCAATTCAAGTTCAGTGGCCAATCATTTTACTTCTTCCAGAGTCATCGGTGTTTGCTTACTGCACGTGAGTTACTCTGTTCACACACAGGAAAGTGTGCAGTGGTGTTGCCTCTTTGTCTCCTACTGACCAACCTATGTGGCATTTTATAAAGCATATCATCGAAAGAGGGAATTACACAACAAGATGAAGTCTCAAACATGACAAGGGATGATGCTGGCCGTGAAATTTGAGTAGATGGACATATAGAAGCAACAGTCAGAGGATCTTCGTAAGAGTGAACCTATCAATGTAAATGAAAAGGATGAGGGATGGCAGGAAGGAGCCAGAGATCCCAGAGGAAGTTTCAATGACAAACGCACGTCACTTTAAAGGGATTCTTGGAGGTAGTTCATGACTTTGAAAATGCAAAGGACAAAATGTTGGAAGCTGACCCAAACTGAAACATGAATACGACAGTTCACCAAAGGCATAGGAAAGCCACTCACCGTGGCTGACTTTGTAAGACACGTTATGTCACGACAAGGGAAGTAAGCCTTGTTCTCACTACTCTTGATAAGATGTTTACAATAAAATAAAACACATGCATTCTCAATGTTTCTATTGTCTTAAATCAGTGTTCCAAATAAATACAGATTGCACTATGTGTTTTCATTGCCCCATACAATTGTAACGGAGTAAGAGGTTGTCATGTTTTGAAAACAACTTTAACAATCATGAATAATCTATAGTTTCTCCCTGATTATTAAGATCACTGTGTATGGTTTCAGTTTCATGTCTTATGTACAGTCTCACATGACCATGAAAAGTGAGGAGTGCTTCTAGTAAGTCTTTACGTCATCTGAGTGACCAACAATCACGTTCAAGACTCATCGATACAGATGGGAGGGGATTGAGACGTACAAATTGGCAGTTATGAAACAGCTACAGGGATATAGAGGGCAGCACGGAGAACGTGGTCAGCAATGTTGTGATGATTACATGCTGTGTCAGGTGGGTGCTACACTTGTTGGGGGAGCACATCGTAAGGTATGTAAATGTCCAACCACTATCTGTACACCTGAAACTAACAGAACATCCAATGTCAACTGTAACTGAAAAAAAAGAAAAGAATCAAGTTCTGCACATTTTATCAGGTAACAGGACTGAGTGATTTCCAAATTAACATGGGTAATGCTTACGTAATTAAAAAAGTCTACAGTTTTGGTGTACTTTGGAACTTATGAATAGCCTAAAATGAAAGACCATCACTGACAAAATGAATTTAACGTACACGTGAACTGACCCTGCTACTGATCAGCATTGCAGAAGTAATAAAAGCACATGGAGTTTTCACTGGTCACACGTAATTGGAAAATATATCATATTCGATGCTGAAACAAAACTCATTTATGAAGTATCACTGAAGTTTTGAAAGCTGTATACAAAAGTTATGATTTATTATTTTGAGAAAAACAAAGACTCACCTACATTTTCACCTGTCCCAAAGAAGATGTCATGATTTTTGGGGGGAGAAGGGTTATAAATTATTATCATAGCTCTTCAGGTCATAAATAAATTAATTGCATTAAGATCACTCCCATTTTAGGAGCAAAGAGATCAATTAATAATGCATTTTAGTATTAAGTAGGTACAAATAAAGGCTTATGTTAGTTTTTATTAGCCTAAGCTGGACCACAGACCAGGAAGCAGGCCGGAAGCATGATGCTGCAATCGGACCCAGGTTAGAAAGAGACCCACCCAGCTAAGGTTCTTCAAGAGACCCTAACGAAGGGTGTGAATGGAATTAAACAAACCAACAAGGTTTGTTGGAGCCACCAGAGATGAGAAGCAAAGGTAAGAGGACTTTATCATTGTTGGCCTGAAGGGGAGGACATTGCATCAACAGCCCAGTGAGCTCTGATGTGGAGGGTTGAGGGCCACCGGACAAGAGCTGGTCGTGAGGGATCCAGCCACTGCTGGAAATGCGACTGAAAGCAGGACGAGAGGCGGCAGGGATACCATGACCTCTCCATCCTCCCGTCTCCAATCTCCCACCAGTGGACCCCGTCGGCCTAAACCCACTGGGAGCAGCCAACATGGGACCTGTGACTCAGTTCACAGAGGTCACCTTCCCAAGGCCCCCAGCAGGCTGCAGACAGAAGCAGGATCTGGGTGCACCAAACAGAAAAAGCATCAGAATGACCTCACCTACCTACTTGTGTCCCACTGAATTCTGCCTCAGAAGCAAGACTGAAACCCATCTCAGCATTTGGAAGCAAGAGAAGTTCAATAAACTCTACTTGAATTTAAACAAAAATGTGTTTTATTAGAATAATGCTAAAATCTCGAGGATCCTCCTTTTCCTGTTTAATTTTGCTTAATTCTCATGTCCCCACTTCATTTAAGCCATTGTTTTATGCCTACATTTTGAGAACCTGAGAGCCACTAACCTGAAAGTGGACAGAGACACAAACAAAACAACTGAAATGCAGTGTGGCCTTACATACAGGAATGGGAGTCTCTGCCGCCTGCCCACTGAGAGGTAGTCAGGGGACGTCACCACCCGAGACTGTTCAAGTTGATCAGGCATCCACCAGCCCCAGAGAGCTGAGGCAGCGTGTTCGAAGGTAAGGACGCTGGAAGCAGCTTCCTGAAGCCAGCAAGCTGTCCATACTGAAATTCAGGAGAAAGCGGATGCTACAGATTGGGAGAAGGGTAGCCTTCACTGAGGAACGCTACCTTGCCGGTCTGGGAAGTTGGATTTTCATATTTTTGGACAAATAGAGAAGTGCTAAAGAGTGGTAACTCGAGGAGAATGAATGACTTTGAAAGTTTGCTCTGCTGGTCAAATAAATCCTGCCTTGTGAGCAAGAAAATGTTGGAGCAATTTAATTCAGGATTACATTGTTTTTTACTCTGGGGGAACTACAACACTGAAAAATAAAACCTAGAAATGGTGATTATATTGTTTACATAATGGTAAATAATGGCTCCTAGAACGTTTTTTAACGATAAGGTCAAATATGTAATTACTAAGTGGAAGAGGAAGCTGTAAATGTCGCAGACACTGTGTTTGGCAGTGGCTACAGCATGTCTTCAGGTGTCGGACAAAGCACATAAAACTGTGTGAAGAAACATGGCTCCCACTTAGAGTTGCGTACTTGTGTGAATCTGGGCGTGCTGACACTTGATGACTTTAAGACACAGCAGAGAAATTGTGCGGGTGCTCAAGCGAATATGCAAGTACCAGGGAGCATAGTCATAACGATTCGCGGTTGTGAGCACTTCAAATGATGTGCTCATTTGGTTGATCCCAAAGTGGGCCACCCTCACGACCGCTGAAATGCCATGAACTTATTCGTATAACGTAGGAAAAGATCCCAAGCCCTGAGCGGCCATTCATTCCCTCCTAGAGGACCCACAAGTGCTTCCCTTCATCCAGACTTCAATTATTTTAAAAAACGGGAGGGGTACACTGTCATCTTTGAAGAACGATTTTGTGGAAATGTCCTATAGAGCAAGGGTGCTGGCAGTCGACCTCATCCGCAGTGGAGAGCAACCAGGATGGGAGACGGTGGCCCTGCCAGGTAGTGGTGGTGCAACGTCAATCCCAGGTGAGAGGGGGGCCGCAACAGATGGGATGACCTGTTTACCAGGTTGGCCTGAGGAACCTGAAATAATTGATTAGAGGGGCTCTAGGGTCGAAAGAGATGGCTTATTCACAAAAATCTTCTTTGTTTATTAGGAGAAATAGGTGCCTATTCTGGGGACTCTGTTCAATGCCTGTGTCGTTCAGTGTGTTCTCTCTGCTCTGAGACACCGGAAATCATGTCGGTCTCCAGGATCCCTGCTCAGCTCCCAGCTCCCTTGTTGGCTGGCCTTTTCCAGACCTCATGCTCTCTTGCCCCCGCCCATGCACAGCTGACATCTGGACCCAAACATCAGGGACCCCCAGGCAATGTTCTCGGTCACTTTCTCTGAACAGCTTTCTCCTCTTTGGTACTCTGCCCTGCCGTCTCCATCCATCTCAACAGTCTGCTTTTTCTCGTTTCTGGTGAGACATCATCTCAGCGTTTTGCAAAATACGGACAGATTTATAAAGGCAATCACCATCGGCGCTCTCATACCTTTTTGATAAGGAAAATCATAAAAGATATAAGCACAAGTACAAGTTGATGAGGACATACTACAAAGAAGAAGAAACAAGAAATTAAGTAAAATATACACATAGAGACACAGATGGAAGCATAGCTAGGTGGTGAGGTTTCTGGCGTGTTTGCCCCACGATGGGTAAAGAGGCGGACAAATGAGGGAGTAAAGTTACATCCTCGCTCTGCCAGCAGGAAGCGTTCAGTTCTGTAGAGGATTTTCCCCCTGTAATTGCCACAGAAATAGCTGAATATAGTTACAATTGAAGGAATTCATTTTGGGCAATAAAATATTTTTTTTAAATCTAGACTTAATTTTATATACTTACACTATTTTCGAATGTTCAACCTAGTGGTGCCACAAATCAGACTGGTAACATCAATTTAAAAGGTTATCACCAAATATTGATTTAGACTCACGATTTTTAAGATTAAATTGTGTTAAGCTCCTATTTAATATAAAAACATTTAATAAAACAAAAGGCTAGTGCATTCGTAGGCTCTTTTTATTATCTTTTTAAAAATTATTCCGTGCTTGTAGATTTTGGAGTTTTACTGTCATGCAACTGAACTACTTTAAGAGGAAGCAGAATGACTAATGTCAAATTATACTCTAAAAAGAGCATCAGATGAATACTGTTTAGTGCCCAGAACCTGCCATCGAGGCCACTGGAGATCAAATCAACCATTCTTCGATTCCACTGTGGAAGGCATATTATGTGCTTGCGATGCTGTCATTTCACATCTGTGTAATTAATTAATTTCGGTCCCCACTAGTGACTGACTCTAAGCTGTATGACTTTATTGAATCCCCACTGGAGGGCTCAGAATCGGCCCTCAAAATATCTATTTAGATCTGATGAGTGAATTTTAACAGCATTTTCCATTATATAGCAAGGCCAGGATGAGTCATCTTTCTATTCAGGTAAACAGATACATGTGTAAGTGTAATGCAAATGTCCCATTTATTTCTCAGGTGAAAGATAAAACATAAAATTACTCCGCTTCCAAATGTGATTTTATTTCTAAATCTGGCGAATCTTAAGAGTAATATTAAATGGAGCCCAGATTAATGTTTGGCTTCATTTTGAAACTTCATTCAACTCATCCAAACATATGAGGCTCTACTGATGTTTACCATAGTCTACTTCCTTTTCAAGAGGAAATGTCCACGGTACACTATCTCTACAGAGCGGCTGGCATAGCATGAATACTACAGGACTTACCTTGGGTATGGGGACAGGGCGTGTCCCCTCTAAGATGAGAGGGAAGATGAGGCAGTGAGTGGATGTGGACACACAAAGGTGACAGAGCATGCCAGGGCCACAACCATTTCAGACCATCTGGTTGCCCTCTCCTCTTCCCTCAATCCTTCTCACCAAGTTCAAAGTTGCCTGAAATTCTGATGTTTAGATATAATACTGTAACTTTACCTCTCAAAGCTTGAAAGCTGATTGTTTTCTTTGTTAGTTATTTTTATTAGCTTGAATATTTATTAGGACCATTCCTCCTAACATTTTTGAATATGACTGACATAATTAATAATCGTAAGAACCAGTGTAGTTGTGAGTAGATCTGGACTCTAGCTGTACAATCTGACCCCAGGGAAAACTGTGCAGTGGTGTGGACACAGGGAAAGAACACGAATGAGAGCCTGTGGTGTCTTTCGGCTGACCTGGGTCTTCCAGAGTGGTGGATTCTACTGGTTCTCAATAAATATCTGCTGTGTGACTGAGGTAGGAAACAGTTGCTTGACAGTTTTATGAGCTAGACAAGAAAACTCATATATGCAAAAAGGGTGAAGTCAAGGGTGCAGTAAAAAGAAATGTAGAGAAAATAAAGCATATGGTACAAAGAGAGCGAGAGGCAGAAGAGGGTCGGCGCACACAACAGTGGTTTCTATTTTAGCCATAACCCTCCACGGTGATGCTCATGGACTTCTACCAAGGGCTCCATTGCTTTCTTACCTCCCGGGGTACAGATCCCACAGTGGGGCCAGTGATCCTGGGACACCTAGGGACCAGGCAACGATTAGTAGCCCAGTTTCCACTTCACTCTGCGCCATCGATTAAGGCTGCCTCCCTAAGGACACACACAGATACTTCTAGGCCAACCACAGCCAACACTTGACTACTTTCCTGATCATTAATCTTCCTTTTTATGTGTAAAGGTCTGAAAATAAACACTAATTACCTTTTCCTGGAAAGAATCAAACTTTAAAGGTTCACACAGAAGGGGCTAGACTGACAGGGGAAAGACTGTAAAATGGAAAAATGACTATGCTGGATGAACCTCCGTGGACCCTGGAACATAAGACTCTATGTTCTGCTTTCATCCTGTTCATCACTTCTTATGATAAAATGACGTAACATTCCTAGTCCTTTCCATTGGTAAATAGACTGTTAATAAAAATTCATCAGGAAATTTCAAATTATGACAAAGGAAGGGGATAAAATCCTGTGATTTAAGAATGGACTATTTCCCACTTCCGGTAAGCTGCATGAAGGCAGAGTGCTTCTGTCTTATTCAGATTTATCCTCAACACATAGCATAGTGTCCGATTGAAGATCAATGGTCAATAAATATTTGATGAGGGAGAAAACTATATCTCTTAAGATCTAATCAATCAACTCCTAAGCAAGGAACTGTGCTGAGCACCAAAAGGAACCCCCAAATGCGTACCCACCTACTCTGTGGTGTGCGAGGAAGAACCGTCTCCTACACCTGGGACATGTGGACTTGGAGATCCTTCACACGTTCAGAATCAGTCCCTTGATCTGTGAAATGGGGACCGACATGCTGAGTGCCACTGGCTTCCCATAGATAGGAAACGATGCACGTTAAGCCTCCCAGGAATTTGCCCCCCTGCGCATCTGTGGTAGGCTGAATGTTTTACACCCTCCTCTCCTGACCAGTGCATTGTGCAGCCCGTTCCCACCAATGCTGACTGGTTTGGCCAAAGCACGGGAATGGAAGTGATGTGCTTTCTCACACGAGGGCATGTACGGCAGAAGCTCGTCAACGCATCGCGAACTGCCACCAGGGCTTGTGTGCCCTGGCCTGGGTCCCAAGCAAGGCTATTCCTGCAGCCTCATTCTCAGAATAAAAATCAACGAGAAGCCAACCGCAGCCTGCCTGGCACACAGCAGCCTGCCTGCAGCAGCTGGTGTCTGATGAGAATAATAGTCCCTGCCGTAAAGGGCTGAGGGTGAGCCTGTGTGTAATGCGGTGTGAGTATGTGAAATCTGACTCAGTCAGTCCCTTCCCCAGAGGCCAGTGGACGTACCCTGCCCCTGGGTCCCAGCTCCAACGGGTCACTCAGAGCCCAGATTCTTCATCCTCAGCGAGGAAAGGCGCTAGTTCTGCCATTTTCTTCTTGGTGTCTTTGCTTTGATTTTTGTGATATCTTCGAGCCGTATTTTATTCCCAGAATCTTTTTTGGTCAACTTGTCCATTTTTTGAGCATTTGTCAAAATACAATCCACAAAGCCGTTCAACGAGGCCTGCACAAACTATGTTCTGATGTGCTTAAATGAACAAATACGAGCGGAAGCTATTATGATGACTTTCCAATTAGATGTACCAAGAGGCTGAAGTCAATTTACTGATGTTTTTGGCTGTTTCCTGGTGGCATCTCCATGAGTTGATGCATTAGTTTTGTAGAAGCTGAGAGACCACAGTGGTGGTCGGGAGTTTAGGCATATCAGAATCTAGTCTCCAGTTTCTTGGATGTTAATGGTAGTTGAGCAGAAATGACCTGTCTCCAGGCTCTGAGTAATTGTGTGGGGTGGAGGCTTCTTCTCCCTACTCAGAGCCACAGCCACGTACCCTCAGACTCAATGGTTGGAGTCCCAGCCGCCTGAGTCCCCACCTTCCTGGCTATGTCAAAAGCACTCAACCTGGTAAATCAGTGATGCAATGGCCATCCATCATTCCAGAAAAGCCATCAGAGGTCACATTGCTCCAGGATTAGTAACAGTTTTGAAAGAGGCTTCTTTATAAATCCCCATCTGTGCAAAAATACCTAGAGACCTTCCTGTTTCCTTCATTGAAACAGGGCCCAAAGTCCAGTTCAGCTCTGGGCGTCACAGAGAATCCACGGGAATTAAACACCACGAAACTATGCATAGGGGAGATCCCCACACTCATCAACTTTCCACCACTGAATTTGTATAATACACCCATTTATTATGGTTTCCAGGGAGAAATATAGCTAAACTTAGGAGGCAGTGCCCAATTTCAAAATGTCTGAGATAATTCCGAGGTGAAAAACAAAGGACTTGCAGTCACGATTAACAGCTCACAAGACCGCCTTGTGTTCCCATCCATCACACTTCAGTTGAAGTAATTTATTTCTAAAAGCACTTTATTAGCAGAAAAGGGAAAAGACGATTTACTTGTGTAACTAAACTCATACTCAAATTGTCAGGATCATTCTATTAAAAGAAACAAGCTACTGTCTTAAAGACACAAATAGGTCCCTTTTTATGGCTAAAATATTTGATAGAATTTGTGATTTATAGCATCTCATTAGGACAACCTAGGAATCTGAAATGTACTCTTTTCAGACTTCGCCATAAATATCCAGGGTGCTCTCGGCTCATATCCCTGATCTTTTATTGCTATATTTCAGAAAACAATGAAAGAACGCACATTTGTGGCCTTTAAAAATTAAGTTTTCTTAGGCAAGAATTAAATAGAGAAGATATTTTTCAGGTCAGGGGAACAGGTTCAGCACAATGCCTGGCAAATATCAGGTGATCAGTCGTTATGCGCAGAATGAGTAACTTAAAATTCTAAAGGAGACAAAGTAGGTGATTTGGAAAATCACTGTGGATGAGGCTAGCCCCAGGAATTTAATGCACTGGTTATTAAGCAGGCATCACGATGAAGAGGACCAAGCATAAGCTTTGAAATCACTTAACCTGCCTTGGGTTCCCCAGTATGGCCCTGAATGCATTCCAGGTGGAAAATCATGGAAAATCTCCAAGCTTGAGTTTCCTCACCTGTAAAGCAGGGGACGTAACACTTCCTTTGCATAGTGGTGATAAGGGCTACGTAATAGGTGCTGGAGAAACAGCAGGTATAAATATGACACAGTCTTCTTATTAAACCCAGAAAACTGGGCATGGACACAGAAATAAATACTTGTGCCAGACATACGCACACACGTCACTGTGTATGTTCCCATGTCAGCTGGGGGATCATCACATGGGACAGGGGTGTCCATGTCCCTCAGGGATGACTGGAAGGGGTCAGGTGTGGCAACTATGTAGTGACGAGCAGAGCTGGCCGTGAGGAAGAGACAGAGAAGGGTGGCTGCTTCTCAAGATGATTCTCAACCCAACTCTCCAGTTTAAACCCCTGAAATGCTATGGAAAATTTAAGACATTTCTTAATTATTAAATCTACAAGTTCATCCAAAGATCCTAGCAGATTCGGAAAGAAAGTATCCTTTGGCCATCACATCACCCAGCAAATAGCATGGCGATGATAAAGGCAGCAAATACAGGTCCGCGTCTGAAGTTCAAGTCCAAAGGTTCCATTCGAGTAAGACAACGACCGCACAGGGTGCTCGGGACTCAAGTTAATGTTCTCTCAAAAGGCATTTATGAGCACTTCACTGCTTAAGGACGTTACTCTACCACTTCCTACAGTGACGTGCTTCCAAGCCCATCGGAGTGTTTCTGGAACCTAAACGTCCAAGTATCAGTGCCTGTTCAAAGGGAGCTGTGAGACATTTTTCTCATGGCATCGTCTCACGTGGCACAGAATGCAGTCACCAAGGAAAGAAGTAAAATTCATCCAGGACCCATGGGGAAAAAAGGGTTTTCTTAATGAACTACTCAAAAATAACGAGGAAGTATTAAGACGCATATGTTTGACACATAAGAAATTTGGAAGATGTGAATCGACAACTGAGTTCATAATTACTTTGTACTGTTGCAACTCGGTTGTCTATAAAGAGATCATTGCTACATAAATGTATGATAACATGTGGAATGATAGACCCATTAGGCAGTACGCTGAACAATCAGTAAATTCAAGAATGCAAACTGACTCTGGGTGGCGAACACACAATGTGAAATATTGACGATGTATTATAGAATTGTACACTTGAAACCTATGTAACTTTACTAACCATTGTAACCCCCATTAATTAAAAGAATGCAAAGTGAGTTACAGTTTTGCAGAGAATTCAAGAAACCAGAAACAACACATGCACACACAAAAATTCGTGCTGAGATTGTTCAAAAACTAACCCACACAAACAAAAGTATGTCACCCAAGATGACATTTTAGGGAAAAAAAAAATGTGGGAGGATGGTAGTATTGGTGCTCAGGGGACACTCAAGCTAAGTAAGAAATGACTGATGGCATCACAAACTAGTGAAAATAAATATTTTCAAAGGATCTGATTCATGATATCTCAAGTTTAAGGCCTATCAGTGACCTCCAATGACCCCAATGAGAAGTTAATTTCTAGAAGATGGACAGCCCTCCACGTGACTATTAGTTCTAGCCCATCAATAGAAAATAGTGAGCTATGATCAGGGAACTGTATGATCTAACACCAAAAGGACCCAACATAGAGCATTACCAACAAGGACGGGCTGAGCCTGCGGGGCGATGTCCCTGCAGTGAGGTGTCCCTTTGATTATCAGAGGCCCAGTAACAAGAAAAAATGACTCATCTCTTGATTTCAGGGGAATAGAACAGGATGCTTAACTGACAGACTAGTATTTTCTTGGTTGAAAATCTCACATTTACTCATTCATTCATTGTACATGTTGGTTGCCCTCTTTGCTCTTTCACTGAGACAGCAGAGGTGGGGCTGCCTGGTTAAGTTTGGAAATGAGTAGCCAAGAAATAAAGACGCATGAGGTGACATGGGAAACAGGGGCTGATTTTGCTCTCAAGAGTTTTTGCAGTCGCCCTCCACTGGCCTTTCTATTTATGGTCAAATAGAAGTATTGATAGAACTCAGGGGAAAACAAACTCAGAGAACCTGCTAGTATGTTTCTTTAAAGGAAAAATGAGATAGATATAGTTACACATTTGGGGGAATACACTGTGGGAACATCACAAGCATTTTGCATCAAAGATCAGCTATTTGGATGCTCGTAATGATATCTATCTTATGTTATATACGTAAGGTTCACAATCTAAGGTCATCCCTAATACGGGGAAATAGAGAAAAGAAAAAAAAGCAGTTTACCAGCTTGGACAAATATTTCTATTCTAAGCTTTACTTTGTGATTAAAACATAAAATTATCAAGAATGGCATTTTCATAATGCTAGTGAATGTTTAAAAACCACCGCTTAATACTCCACTTTCTCTCTTTCTCTGATGTAACATCATACAGACGCAAACTTCGTATGTAGGTATTAGACCCATGGTGTTAGTTGCGCTGACATAAACCATAGCCCTTGAAAATCCTGACCCTTATTCCTTTTTGCTATAAGAAAAGGAATCAATGGGAGTACACAAGAGATCATCTAGAAATAAAGAGAAAGGACGCTCACGTTCATCTCAACCATTTTCCTCGTTTCTGTTGCATCCGGTATCTAATAGGTCACTTTCTCATTTGTCTGGAAAGCAACTAGACAAAGATGAGCCCCTAGAAAACTGTCGTAAAATGTTGCACAGGACTCTCAGTGTCTGACATGATCATTCTTTTTATGCTTCTCTTGCTTCATTCATAAGTGCTAACTTTCCCCCCGCGGATGTATCATCAGCTCTGCTCCAAAATTCGGTAGGGAAAATCCTCTAAGTTTCCTTAATCAGATTTAAAATGTTATCTATATCCTTTATGCTTTTATACCCCAAGAAGTAAAATTACCAAACTACAGAGACTATATACTTAGAAACTGACATTACAAGTATATGTATGTAACTAAGGTTAGTGCACATAATACTATACATACTTCCTGCATATATCTCTTGTGAGAAAGCACTTATTTCTTCCCCAGAGAGCCCCGTGCATCTTTGGAACTCTGTTGGTATCATACGTGCTGCTACAGGCCACAGTGCCTGCAGGCAAGCGGGTTTAGGAAAACACGCGACTAGAAAGACAAACGTAAAAATTCCTTTCTTCCAGTTTCCCTTCCCGTTTAGCCACTCCTGAACCAAAAGCGAAAACACTGCACCTGAACAGCCATTCTCTAACCCTGTACCCACCCCACCAGTGGGAAACTACACTTTTACGTATTTGTAAATATCTGAGCAGTGTATGGAAATCTAGATTGTCTATGATTTTCTTTGTTTGGTTCTAAAGAATTTACATGATGACCTGCTTACAAGGAGCTCTGAGGTGGGTCATGGTGAGTTTAAGGGCAAAAGAGGATCTCCATTTGCATTTGAACTGCCTCTGTACTCAAATACCCAATCCAGAAATGTCTCATTTTGAAGGGCAGGGGGTGGGAAGAAAGATTAGTAAATATAATTTACATTCCGTATGATGTGCCAAATCTTCCCCACATGTGATTTTTCAAACTGGGGAAAGAACGGAGGAGTTAAATGATGAATTTTGTCCTTGCACTTGGAGGAAAACAAGGAAAGAGCCGTGCCAATCATCTTTCCTACTTCATTTCCCTGATGGGAAAAATCAATTAGTATAGTTACTGTCTTTGATGTATGGTAATTTTACAGAAACTATTAATGATTTTTTGTCATGTGTTTCAATGTGTACAAAACATTAAATATAAAAGGCACTGCATTTTATTTCCCATCTGATTCCCTAACATTTAAAAAACATTAAGATTAACATTTAATCATAATCAATGTGCTAGAATTAAATGGGGAAAGATATTTTGTCGTGCTCTGTGTCAGACTAATTGTTGAAATGTTAAACCATATTTCATTAATGATTAAAAAGTTTAAAAAAAATCACACTTAATGGCAACCAAAAAAAAAAGCATTTGTAAAATCTGATTTTCATGATACAAATATGCATTTAGAATGCCATAAAATTACATTGGTATGTGTCATATGATTAGTATACATACATTAAAATGTCGCCGGTGACGCTGATAACCATGTCACCAATTAATTAATAGGCTAACTGTAGTCACATTCATTATACTGAAAGTGAGAATGAAATTGAATTCAATCACTGTCTTCTTTAAGAAGACCATGCGGTGGCGTCATGAAGAAGCACAGTCTCTATAACTTAACCGAATCGACCCATATATGGTTATGTTTGTGCTCCAGTAACAGCTAATTAATGAGCAGTTAATAATTGCCATTTGATCACCATATGGCCAAACTAATTTCATTATTTCAAACAGCCAAAATAATGTGCAAGGCCATTTCTCCATTTTGCTAATCTGTTAAAACCGTATGCACACATTTGATCAATAATGCAATCAACTGGGTCTTAAACTTCAAATTCCAGCTTTCAGTAACATCTATTTCTTATAAGAAAAATATTCAATCTAAACGACATA
The DNA here is from genome assembly GCF_036562045.2 of Rhinolophus sinicus. Lineage (NCBI taxonomy): Eukaryota > Metazoa > Chordata > Mammalia > Chiroptera > Rhinolophidae > Rhinolophus > Rhinolophus sinicus. The sequence goes on from NC_133761.1 coordinate 66,456,127, forward strand.
CCAGTTCTGTTCATTTTATCCAAGAGCATAGCATGGCTACATGCCATCCCTGAGTGCCAAATTTGTTGTCTGGCTGTGTGGGGCTTAAGGCACATCCAAAAAAGACATATGCTTGAAATACATGGAGGTCCACAAATATACAAAATGCAATTTTCTATAGAGTTGAAAAGGACTGGGCCTGTCCAGCAAGAACTGCAAGGCAGCAGAAGAATCTGAACACATATCTCCACCACACTGAGAGCTTTTTTCCTGAGCTCAGCGCCTTCCCCATGTCCGTCTCCATCAGTGCTAAACACCATGTGGGCTGAGACCCACACCCAAAACTTTCATGATCGGTGCACATGTACGGTACGTTGGCGACTTACATTTCTGACCATCTGTCATAGTGGCAACAGGCCCGATTCAAATGCCAGACCCTAGCAAGTAGGCATAAGATGGGTTTCGGTTTCAAGGGATGCTTCAAATAATAAATAACACTTGTCAGTTAAGGATTGCTGGCATTCAGCGGAAAGGTAAATAGTACGACACTTCTTTTTCTACCAAACTTAAGAGTATCTAGATTAGCACTCTCATATCTCCTAACAAGTGAAGTCAATAAATGGGAATATCTTGAAACTAACATTACTTGTAGATTTTTGCTTTAATCATCGCCTCCTTTGAACAGAGATTTCCATTTCAGTATTTTCCTGTTTTATAACGAACCTATGTTAACTGACCTGAACTGGACAGAGGGGTGAGATTTGTGAAGGGGGACAGTGACTTGGGGACAGAGTCCTGTGTGAAACCAAAAGTACAGTCACCTGGAAACCACACCCTCTGGATTCCGCCCCTCTGACTTTTGCTTTGGGTGCCTTTCAGCAAATCACTTAACAACTCCAAGTCTCGTGTTCTCCATCTTAAAATGAGGTGAATGAACTGAAAATGGCTTAAATCTTTTTAGCTGTAATAGTTCATGATTTGAAAATGCGTGGAACATTGTCCATTCCTCAGGGCTCATGTTAAAGACTTTCTCTGTGGATAGTTTGAAACCCCTTCTGCCCAATCAGGATCATTTCCTCATTTGTGTTCCCACAGCACTTTGCTTATGAATCTCTTAGGGTATCTAGTGAATTAGCATGTACAGTTATGTGTCGTTATTCTCTGTCTCTGCTAAACATATTGCGAGCTCCCCTAGAGCGGACACAAGTGTTTCTCATCCCTAATACTTAACACGGGACTTGGCGCGTGGTATCTACCGAGTAGATATTACAGTAAATTTAGATAGACACAAGTGTGTGGAACACTGAAACAATAGTAAATAACGTTAGAAAAATAAAATAAAACCACATGCACACACATTAGGCAAATTTTAACACTCTGGTGTAAAAAGAATGTATACACATTTTAAGAAAGGAAAAAACTGTGTTAAAATTGTAATACTCAATATATACCAATAACAAGAGATGAATACAAGTCACATTTAACTTCTGCAATTACAGGAGGTGCTCAAAGTGGTTCCCGTCAGTGTCTAGACACTTCTGATTATGATGAACTACTACGTAATACACAGATAACATCTCTTAAAATGCATATATATTTTTTGGCATCCCCAGTATCTTGCCATTACACACAGGGAACAAACTTGTTCTATGATAAAATTTACTGCTTTTTTAAAATTTATGCATCAATAATAACATAATAAGATTTGTCCCTGCCAACGTTCTATTTAATTAAGGAATCATTCTTACATTGTTTTAGAAGTTGTAACTAATTACTGCTTTTAGACACCTCCTTCACAAAGATATTTATATCCATCTGCCTTCTTTCTGGATTTCCTCAGAAGTTGATTGAGTTCTATTTCAAGACAAACTCTGGCTACTTTCTCATCACCTGCGATCAAGGCCCTTGTCTCTGATTGGTCAGAATCACTGTCCTCTCTTCTCATGTTGTCTATGGCATCCAGCCCAGAGGGCGCCTCAGCCCTGTCACTGGACCCAGCCAGCCTCCCTCGGTCCTGTTTTCGCGCATGCAAACGCTTATAGATTTCCCTTGGGTGTACAATCTCTTAATACATTTTACTCTAACAGAGACTTAAACTTGACAATGATTCCTATTCCCCCATAGGAAAGGCAGTGGGTGGTGGTAGAGCTGGGATTTGAACCGAAGTCCTGCTCTTCTAACTTTACAGGCTTCCTTCTACCTGGTGTTCTGGCAGCTGACCCATTTGACCTACTCACATCCGCCTATGTTAATGGCAACCAGCTCCTGGGCGCGGTATTGCGGAGCTCACTCACTGGGATGTGGCCGCCTTGGGTTCAAGATGAGACGCAGGAATCCAGTGTCTCGAACATTCGTGCAGATCACTCTGAGAATGAGCTTTGTCGGGCTGTCACCAAAGCATTGCAAAATTCCCACGGGCATAGTTCAAGATACATGATCAAAGAACAGCATTACTTGTGGAATAAATAATAAAATTTAAATATTTCCAAATGATTTACTTGGATAGCATAATTAATTAATGGAACTGTGCTTTCATTTCCTAAATAAATATCTCCTAAAATGATTGCTCAAGCCTTCCTTTGTATTATGCGCTAGTGAGGTTGGTCAAACACGCAGAGTGATGGGCTCTGTGCTGCAAAACGGTCATTTTGCTTGGAGTCATGTTTTCTTTAGAGTCCTTCCTTAGTTAAATAAGTTCACTTATCCGCATACTAACTTTGATTCATATTATTTTTACTTTACTTTTTTTTAAATGGCAATGATGTAAAGAGAATTTTTGCAGGCTAAATTATGAGGTTCACATGGTACAGCTTATCTTTTTAGCCTCACCAAATTTTTCTAAACAGACATAATCTATCTATAACCATATAGAGTTTGTGGCATTTTTTCTTTTAAAGAAAAGAACAGAAAATATGAATCTAATTTGAGCTTGGCTCAACATCTGAAATAAAATGTGGGAAAACCAGAAGTATGCCGTTTAAACTAGAACCTGAACTTCAGCTGAAAACCTTGGGTTTCTAAGAAGGAAGTATCAAAACTGCAAGTAAGCAGATGTAATTTAATCTGAACAATTTCAGTTTAAGCAGATAGTTATTTAAAAAAACCAAAGAAGGAGACAATGAAAAGACTATTAAGTATCTTTCCAGAGATTTTACTTCTCTGGAAGAATGACACCCCCTCTTCCCACCCATCCCCAGCGTTATTTCCATGTATTAACATCATGATATTACACAACTATTTATTAAGAAAAAATATGCCTCGTAGCCTGTGGCATATAATTTTCCAGGTAAAATGGAATGTGGGCTATAGGCCAATGCATTCATTTATTTCTTAAAATAGTACCGTCCTAAAAGGTTGGTGATGAACTTCAGGTCATTTCTTAACAACAGCCATGCTCAGACTAACTTAGCAGAGAAACATCAACTCTTCTATCAGAAAACATGTTAAACACTTGGCATACAAATATTATTTAAAACAGGCAAATGCTCATCTAGAATTGACCTTTAAATGGATATTAATATTTTTATTATGCAAATATGAAAATAAACTCACTTAGGATTTCTTTTTTTAATAAAATCAGGCAAAAGCAAATTACACATAAATGTATTTAAGTGTCTTTAAAGTGATAAAGAATTGGGTAGCTCAACAAAGCACCCATTTAAACAGGTCCAAAGTATTTCAGGAGCTTGTGGAGTGATGTTTAGGATTTGACTGAAAATGGGTTTCTACAAAGCCCTTGTTCACTTTTCCCAGTTTTTTTCTTTTTTTCTTTTTTAGTGCATTTTCAAAGAGATTTAATCTCCATGCGTCTGATTAATTTACCTTCCTCTCATCAGAATGCTATTCTTCAAGAGTTGGATATTTGATATCCAGTTATCTATTCTGAACCTTTTTCTTTATATGGGGAAATGCATATTTTGCCAAGAGCAAATGGAAATCAAATAGCAAGAATATGTGGGTTTGGTATGAGATTTAGTAGGTTCCAAAGTTGTCTAAATAAAATACAGTTGCGATCTGAATCTCATTCCTACTCCCCATTCAGTGCGTCATGCAAGATGTTTCACTCTAGATGATTACTGAGGGCCAAGCTAAACTAAGCCCCAGAAAAATGAGGAGACACCCGCAGGTCTGAATCAACTGAGCACGTACAGTGTTCTTTTCCACACATTCATTTAAACAAATATTTAAAGAGCCTTTTCTGTGGGCCAGATATTGCTCTAAATACTTTACATATGCTAACTCTAATTTCCCTACCAAACTTGTGACGGAGATAAGATCACAAGAGGAAAGAAGTGTTTAGTAACTTGTTCCGGGTCATAGAAATCATAAGTGACAGAGCTGAGCTTCAAACCCAGGCAGTGGGGTCTCAGAGGCGGTGCTCTGGGTGATTTCACTATGTTTCCATTGTTGCAGGTTCTTATAGGATAGTAACGCCCACAGTGGCTTCTGCAGTGATGGGGTTACAGCGGGAGGCTCACGGATTCTAGTACTGGGAGCAATAAGATGCTCATTTAACCTGAGGCATGCTCAAGAGTGGACAGCGTTCCAAGGAAAACAAGTAGCGTGGATTCAGTAGAATCCAGACTCATACAGCCCTTGGGAGCTGCCTTATCTGGCCAGGGACCCCTCGCCCTGTGGGTTATCGGATTCATCTTTCATATTTGTTTCCATCATTTGAAATGGGTTGCAGACATCCCAACGTACCCACAACTTTTCCCATTTTAGGAATCTGGACAATTCTAGGACTGCCCAGTGAGACTGGGACGAGCAATCTGCATCCTATCGAAGGCCAGGGCACTGATGTGTACCCGCCTGGATCGGACCCAGTCGCTCAGTTTGCTATGCAGGAGTCTGTCACCTGTAAATGTGCATAATGGGAACACAGACACCATCGTGGGCACACTGGTGGATCAGATAAGAGCTCTCAAGAGCCTCAAGCACGATAATCACGCAACACTATTTATGTGAGCACATCTGCACGCACAGAAACATCTGCACAGAACCACCAGGTGAAGAAGTGATGAAGGAAACCGAGAGAGAAGGGCTTGTAGTCCGTCTCCTGTGCTGGGCCCGCAGGGAAGACACCAGCTCCGTCTGTGTGGGGCTTTGTGAGGACACAGGTATTAATGAGTCGCAAGTGGGGAAATGGGACACAGAGGCATTTCTCCCCTAGCTTCAGAACAGGAAGAGCAATAAGAGCCCAGAATTTCTTGGGGGTCTCAATGCTGCTCATGGAGAATGTGGGAAGGACCACGGCCGTAGGATGGACAGTGGGTTCCCCATGGAGGGCAGAGGCTGGCAGAGATGGGAGACCTCACCTTCCAGGGAGCTTTAGGGGCCAAGGAGAAATGAGGAGCAAGGGAGGCCAAGAATCCAAGGACCCGCGAGGACTGTGGGAAGCACGCAGAAGACTCTCCTCTGGCTTTTCTAGAAATAGCAAGCTGAGAATTCTGGTTGTTTTGTAAGTGAATGTCCACATGTACCTATTAGGCAGTGACCCTATAATTCCTACCTTGAGGCTAGTAAGGGACGCCAGGTTATATCTGGTACCCATCTGGTCACTCTGACTGCTCTGGGCATCCTGGTCTATGAAAAGCCCCTTGCATCGGGCCCCGTGTACAGAAAACTGACCATGACTTTGCGCAGTCGGTTCCATCCAATGCTTGGCATAAAGAGAGGTCCTGCTCAGGACTGGGGGACCTCAGGGGTCAGTCATCAGCAGGACTGACTCAGAGGGGTTTTTGTTATGTGTTTATCGTTTGCTGTTAATTTTCTGTACTTCTGATCTAGTGTTGGGAGTGACTGTTCTCAGCTTCTTCCTCAGCCTCTCACTCAACTTTTCATTTAGATAGGGGTGCTTCAGGTTTTTGCAATCTTACGAGTTTTTTTTTCTCTACGATACAACACACGTTCTAACACAAGCTTCTCTGATGCTATGCAAAATACCCCTGAAAGAGTGAACATTGGCAGGAAAAAAAATACACGGTGATATAAGGTTTGTACAGATGGATTCTATGTGATTTTTTATTGAGCTGAAACAGTTAAAATCTTGAACTGAAGGTATATGAAGAAACCCTTACATGACTAATACTTTTGGTGTTTTCCTATGTGAAAAAAAAATACTATGATGGAGACACTTTTGAAATGCATTGGACTTACACTGGGGTGGGGGAGGAATACAACACAATTAGAAATAATTATCTTCTAAGACTTTTTCTCTACACATCGGGTGCAATGATCGTAGTGCCAATTTTAACCATAACACAACCCATAAGAAGAATACAATTTTTAAAGAAGGCGGAGGCGAGGAGGAAGAGAAGGACGCCGTCTTAGACAGACGCGTTGTCTCCTCAGTTAGGTCATGTCGTGAAAGTTCTTTCCTAGAGTCTCCTACTGCTGGGGGAATCCCGACGTTGCCTTTTTTGTCTTGGGGATTTTCTATGCATCAGTGTACATGTTCACTTTCTTTGGTGGGGGGTTTCAGACCGTGGAAGAAATGCTAACACGCTTTCCTGGACAGGAATGGCTCCTGCCTAACCCACGTTCTCGTTCTTTGCTCTGACGTTTGTAACTGGGCCACCCCAAGCCAGAATGGGCTCCCCAGTGCATCCACGATGGGGGAGCCTGGGGCCTGCCCCTCCACACTTATCCCTTCCTTCTCAGCTGTGTCTGCTCTCTCGCCCCTCTGCTGGCAAGCACATCCATTGGAGGTGTCTGCTTTCTTTCTCACGAGCATATGTAAGCATTTATTTATGGGTTTTCTCTTAATGCATTCCATATTACAAAAGGCCAAGGGTACCACATTTCTTTAAAAATTCAAATTTCTTGAGAAACAAGGAGGTGGTGGGAGGAGGGAGTGTTAGCTTGGCAGACCGTGTTTAAAATATTTTGCAAAAGGAGCCCCCTGAGGAGCTGTCCATTAAACTCCCACCATTGTGCTGTGAGAAGTGAGTGTTTTTTCTGGCTCTAAATGTATGTGATTCTTAAAAATGTTCTCACAAATTCTCGCAATAAAAAAAAAAAAGAAACGCCTGTTTGAATGTATACTTGACTATCCATGACTGAACTGTCTCTATTAATTATAAAGAGAATTTGTTTTTCTGCTTGAACTTCACACTTCTTTTTATTTTGCGGAGAGAAAGCAGAATACACAGAGAGGTCATATCAACATGATAAGAGTACCGAGAAGGAAGTCCAGGTTTATGGCACAATCGTGTTTCTTCTGTTTGCAATCGCTCGCCTCTGGAGTGCTAGGCACAGCCTCAGGAACGCCTTTACATCTTCGAAAATCCCAAAATAAATTCTGTGCCCTGACTGGGTCATTGTTCAAGGTCATCCATCCGTTGTCATTCTCTTGATTGTTTGAAGTGGTAACTAAGAATGGTACCGAAATGTGAATGAATTATTAGCAAGGGGGCATATTTTGGGGAGTGTCAGGAAATATTACAGGGCAATTAATGTTATCCACTAGCAAAGCTGTGTTCCCAGCAGATGTCTTATAATTACTGTGTTTAAAGAGTGTACAGCTTAAACTAAAATTACAGCTTTTGCATTGTCTGCCTTTAGAAGTCATATTTGGAATTTATTCAGTTTATTCTCTTGCCCTTTCTCTTTTGTTCTGATTCTGTCACATACATTTTGATTTAAATATAGTCTTTTGATGAAATAGAAGAAGTCAGCAGATGGTATGCGGTGTAGATGTTTATAAAATAGTAAAATGGTTGCATAGCTATTTTAAATGACCAATGATAATTTATATTGATGTTATTTACTTGTTACTCATGTCTTCATTTCTGTAATTCAGAGGTTTTTACATCTCGAACAGTTCACAATCTGGTATTTATGAAAGTGTCGCCCCGACTTACTCATGCTTAGCAGGGTAATAAAAATCACTTCAGGAAATGCCGAGTGACGTATCACCTGGGAGCTCCTTATTTTGAAAAGCAACACTCACAACACATTTCTGTTCTCCTTTCCACACTGACCTCCGCCGTGGGCTTTGTTTCCTTAAATTGTTAGGAGACGATTTCAAACTGAGTGGAATGACAAATCTCTTCTTCCCTTTGATGAGCATCTTTAGGTGGAGCGTCTGAAACTAGCCCAGCGAGCCTTGGTCACGTCCGCTGTGAGTGTACTTGTCCCAGCTACGGTGGGGGATGCTTTCAAAGCCACGGAGATGGAGTGAACAGCCCGAGGAATATGGTCAACCTACCACAGGAAGCGCACGATGACAGGTGGGGACTAGACAGCGCGGTGATCACACCGCAAGGTATACACACGTCGGGTCAGGCGTCAGTGCACTGCACCCCTGAGGCTAATACAATGTGTATGCCCGCTGTGCCTTACTAAAAACATCCCGAGGTGCACTGCAAACGATGCTGCTGCCCCCTCACTGACATGTTTGTCGCTGCAAGGCCTAGGGGACTGTTCTGAAAAGTATTCTTACTCATACCCGGAAGTTCATTCATGGGGCCAACTGGTAAGTTCTTGGAGGAGAAAGAGAAAGGGCAAACAAGAAATCTAGCAGTTTCCTTATTTGTAGATCACCATTCTTCCTGAACTATATTGAAAGTTCAAGAGAGTTAAAAAGACAACAACAACAAAATAAAGGCTGCGGATGGGGTTTCCACGTGTGGAAACACGGAAGGAAGGTGAGCTGAAGAAGGAGAGCAAGATGGGCAGGTTCTGAGGCCTGGAAACTGGCGTGGAAAGTGCTAGAAAGCTGAAAGGACTGTCTTACTCAGAGAGGAGGAAATAATCATTTGTACCTAGAATGGAGTTTATGATATTGACTGATAAGAAATAAAGCTGGGGGTTCTGGTTGGAGTTAGGTGGGTTCCGGGCGTCAGTGTCCCATAGAAGAGTTGAACGTGGTCAGTCAGTAGCTCTTCGGGGCTTTTGAGCAAGGGAGGGAATGACTAGAGCTGTGATTAGGAGGTGATTTTGGAGGCCCCGAAGGATGGGATTGAAGGGAAAAGTCGCGATAGAAAAATCCCCAGAAACCTTATTGAAACAGTTCAGCTGAGTGGTGGGTCCTAGAAAGCAGGCACTGGCCTGGTCGTGTTTCCTTGTATGCGTCATGTTATCTTCTCAGACACAAACCTCCTGACCTCATTACTTCCATAAAACAAACAAACTGGTTTTCAGTTCTTAAAAAAAATTTAAACTACTATGTTTTCGAGTTTAAAAAACAAATCAATTAACAACTCAAGGTTATAACAAAAGCAATAGTCCTCCGAAGGGAAAAAGAAAAGAAATACTGATATGTAATTTAAAGAAAAATTGTGACATCATTTAGGGAGATGAGGCAGAGAGCAGAGGTGGGCCTGTGGGATCATGGTGCAAAAGCGTGGATTTTAATGCTACACGGTAGAATGTCTTTGATGGTAGTAACATATGTTATTTAGAAATAAGAAGACTGAAAGAGCTAATACAAATAAAAATTTCTATTAAAATAAGACAGAAAAATATCTCTATTCCCTATGTCTTTTTCATTTATGTACTCCATTATTTTGCTGAAGTGTGTCATCGCAAGGAAGAATGTATCGTAAGTACGTATTTTGAGATCTATTATATCTGAAGTTGATTTTATGTAATCTTTCTCTTCTGATATTTTTAATGAAGCATAGAATTCTAGATTGAAATTAATTTTCATTTGGAAGTCTAAATGATATGTTCTAGCCCTCATTACACGCGAACTAGCGTATCTCCCTCTAAGCTTTTTAGTATCATCTTTCCATATGCAATGTCCTAAAATTGCACAATAATGGACTTCTAAATGTGGTGGGTGTTGTTGTTTTTTTAATTTTTATTTTTATTTAACTTTTATTTCCTGTGTTGTTTTACTAAGGTTCTATGGTCATGGGAGATAAAGACATACCCAGGGAAAAAGTAGAGCAGGATAAAGAAGAGTGTGAGGCAATTCTGAGGGAATGGAGACTGTCTATTAGAGGCTGGAGTGTCAGACAAGTATGGTGAGACTCAGTCTTTCACTCAGTCACTCAACAAACCTCACTCTTCAGCATGTGTGGTTGCCCCGCACCTGGATCCTGCAGTGGACAGAAGCCAGCAATATTCCTTGCCCCTCTCTTGGGTGGTAGCAGGGTGCCTGTGTCACGGTGGGCTCGCTTGTCCCAGCTCTATCTCAGCCCCAGGGGTGGTGGCTATTCCTCAGCTGCTACCATGTTTCCCCGAAAATAAGACCTAGCCAGACCATCAGCTCTAATGCGTCTTTTGGAGCAAAAATTAATATAAGACCCAGTATTATATTACATTATATCCAGTACTATATTATATATTATATTATATTTTACCCAGTATTATATCATGTTAGACCTGTTATTATATTATATTATATTATATTATATTATATTATATTATATTATATTATATTATATTATACCCGGTCTTATATTGTATTAAAATAAGACTGGGTCTTATATTAATTTTTGCTCCAAAAGATGCATTAGAGCAAGATGGTCCAGCTAGGTCTTATTTGGGGGAAAAATGGTAGTCCTATATTTTTAGGGTTCTTTTGCTGCCCATCAGTTAATCTATCATTACTTCAGTCCTCTGTTATAGTTCAGAGCTCTACACTGAATCTTTTTCAAACCACTGTGTGCTTTCCCCTCCCTTGATTGGATCCTGACTGATATACTGAATAAATACAAATCAAATTACAAACATGAGTAAAATTATAGCCCCCAAATGAAATCCATGTTAGTTGTCTCTGGACATATTACCATTATTTTGCTTATCTCCATATTCTAAGTCCTTATAATAAAAATGAATTACACTTGTGATAAGAAAAATACCAACATGCTTTTTTTAATCTGACTATAATGAAATGTTTTTACCCACCTGTAGGTAATAATAAAGAATGACCTGTAATTTCCTCGTATGACTCAGTATGATTTAATTTAGTCTCTTTGTACAAGGTTCAAATACTGCAGGATAAACTTAGAGATAAATAGTCACCAGGAAAGAACAGAGATTTGGTCCTGTTTCCAGTACAAATTCATGATTCAAAATTAATTTACTGATGCGTTGATGTTTGTGGATCATTGTGACTAATTATTTTTGGAAGTAAGTTAGATGCAAAAGAGAAATGCTAGGGTTTCAGCTTTCCCGTCATGTGAAATAAAACTGAATCTTTCTTATCTAAAACGTCCCTGGTCTCAGCGTCTAATATTTACTTAGGGCGGCTGCAGGGAGTTTTAAACCTTTCAGACGTCTCCATTTGAATTGTAGATGGCATGTTATAAAAATCAGACTCAACAGAAATAATTTCACTCGGAAAAGGGCCATCACTTCAACATTTTGTTTCTATTGCTGGTATTTGTTTTTGCTTGCCTGATCACAGGAATGCCGAACGAACAACGCTCTTACTTCAATAGGTGATCCTCAGAAAGCTAGGTCTCTGTACTTTGTGTAAGTGTGAGGGTTGGGAACATGCAGTGAGCTAAAGCAGTCCTCTTAAAGGTTGGTTCAGGCCATGCAATGGTTTGGAAATCTTGGCCATTTTCTTCTACTCAGAAAATACAGTACTTTCACCTTTGACTTGACTCCATATTAACTTGTCTTTGTAGCTGGAACATTAGTAAAATCCAGTATTGCTATAATTTTTAAAGCCCCATCATTTCACTGTGGGAAAAACCTAATGGACGCCACACCTTATAACATAATGGACGCCACATACCTTGCAATAAAATTGAGAATTACATTATTCGCCTTTACTGGTTCACTGTTTCTTCAAGGTGATTGTGTCACAGTCATGATAAGTGTGTCACTGGCATGTTAGCCGTTAACCTTTCCTGATTAGCCTGAAATTTCTGCCCTGGTAAAGAAAATGAGTAGATTTCACCGGAATACTCAATGGAAGTATTATACATACAGCAGGGGTGTGTTCTAGGAATAAAACACAATGCTTTCTTTTAAGAATTGACAATTTTGGGCAGAATTTAAATACTGTGAAGACGGCCGTGTCACACAGGCCAGTGTGTGACGCTGCACATGGAACGGGTTGACCTGGTATGTGGCGCAGGCCGGACAGTTCCATGTTTGTATCATTTACGTGTGCCAACAGTTAAGTGCCAACAGCAGCTCCTAACACCCCTGAAATTCACGGTGGAAGCGTGCCACAGACACGACACACTTGAAAGAAGCAGTTTTACTTGTATCCCCTTTTTTGACTAGGATTTTCAATATCTTCTACTTCATAGCTCACTAGGAAAACCACTGAAAACATTTGAGAATAAGTCCTCGTTCTGAGCTAGCAATGCATTTATTTTACATTTCGACCTTCACTCTCCCATAGGTAGTTGCTGGTCTATTTTCCTAACTGTAGGATAATGGCGTCTCATCCTATCTGTTGTCGTAACAGAAGAGATCATTTTCCAGGGGATTCTGGTTAGCTTTCAGTGTGCTCTGTCAAGTTGAGAACCACTTGAACACTGGTTTCCAAGTTTAGTCGAACCCGGTGAGCTTTAGGTTCCGTTTGGGCAAAGGCCGAATGGGAACTGCTGCTGCTTTGGAAAACCGATTCCCCTGGTCCCCTCAGAATCTCCACGTGGGCACAGAGCAGCCCTCCCCTGATTCGAGAGAAGTACACTCACTTTTATTTGAAAGCTGGGAGCTCCAAGGGGGTAAATAATAAAATATGAAACCTTTAGAAGGGGTCGTATTTTAAAACTGCTCTCGAGCAGAACTGGACCCTTGAGTTTAGGGCATGGTATTCTTTTTTTAAAAAGGGAAAAAGAGGTCCATTTTAATTATTTTAAAATGTACTTGCTTGAACTTGGCTCGGTGAGTTAAGATAAAATCTGTTCCTCAGGTGGCCATTCGTTTGGATCGTGTTGAACTATTTTTTTTTCTTTCAGAAAAACTGGTCTCCACAGTACACCAGATAATCAGGGTATACATTCATCAGAGTGAAATGGGTTTATTTTTCTCTTTTTGCGTTATACAAATTTAATGCATAATGATAAAAAATGGCATTTCCACAGCAGGCCTGTCAGGCAGTGCCCTAAGCTGTTTACATATATTAATTCGTGTGACACAGTTATCCTTTAATAGATGCATTATTTTTATCCCCAATTCGCAGATGGGAAGTCGGAGGCTCCCAGTGGTGAGCTAACTTTCTAAACAGCACACAGCCAGTCAGACCCAGCGCCATCTGTCTCCAGAGCCCATCCTGTCCCCACACTGCGCAATCACGTGCAACGCCGAGCGCTGGACTCTGCAAAACCCCCACCGCACACAGGGATCCAGGGACCCCAGTCTGTCCACTTCAGGCAGCCTACCCTGTGTTGATGCAGCAACGTCTGTTTTCCCAACCTGTGGACTCTTCTTTCAGTGCACAGGCTTGTGTAAATCCCACCTCACCTAATGTTCAAACTGTAATAAAACAAGGCTGTGAACTGACTGGAAGTTTCCCAAGTGGACTTTGCTTGTCTGAAGCCTCACATGTTCTGTTCATTGGCTCAGACGCTCTCCCTCACACACACACACACACACACACACACACACACACACACACACACACGATTCCTTGTGTCCCCATTCTCAGCATCCTTTCCTTTCCTTGCTGCTTTCTGTCCCAGTTGGGCATTTTTCATTTCTGTTTTCATCCTCACATTTTCCACCATTCCCTAAATACTTTACGGTGTTCTGCCAAAGGCCTCATGCATAGTCCATCTCAATAAATGCTACTTTTGAGCAAATGAGCGGCATAGATAAAGGAATTGCTGGTGCAGAGAGAGCCACCCATCGCTGACCCCGAGATAGCATTCTTTAAACACAAACAAGGGTGAGAGGATATTCTGTGGGCACAGTCCTGAAGACAAATCACTCTTCCCTTCGCTGAGAACAGCCAAACTCTGATTGGGGGCAGGGCAGATAAATCGCCTTTTCTGTGCGCCTACTGTCCCATATCTGGCAAGACAACTTCAGAGTGACGCCCTGGAGAAACGGGAGGACCAAACTGAAATGGCACTAAGATCCCTTTGGAAAACACTTTGAGATGGAAATTGCCACCTTTTCGCAGCCTCTCCATGGGCAGCAAGCAAGAGAGAACACTGAGATATATGTTCCGTTTCGTGGCAGTGTGAACCGTATGTGTGAGATTTCCTAAGCCCTGTTTTCCTTTGCTATTTTCATCTTAGTTTATTACTCTTATTTTTCCTTCTTAAGGATGATGGTGAGCAGAGATGTGAGAGCCCTCGGCAGAGAAAGTGTTCAACACCAGCCCACCCAGAACTTTGCAGAGTGTGGCCACACTACTGGGTACTCAGTAAATGTCTGTGGAGTTGAAAGGCGTTGACTATTTCAGCACTTTGGAATATTAAGCTGAGCTTGGAGCATCGTTCTCCTAGGAACAAAATGACTGAGAAGTGTACCAATTGTCTCCATTTTATGCTGGATTAGCCACGACATTTCAAAAAAGTAAAAAATGGAGAAAGTGGCGAGGGCAATAATTTTTTGAGTACTGGAGATAGAAACAGCAACAAAATGATGTCCTCCCGGTTCGTCCTCTATTTAACTCTGGGGAGCCGGGTTCTATTCTGTAGCTTTAAGTTATTGTCACTGCTCTATCATAAATCATAGTGACACACACTTTAGCTATTTCTCACATTCCTCTGCAGCAGAATAAGAAGAATCACTGATGTCACCTTCCCCATGCAGGTTCCTATAGAGGGGACTTTAAAAAAAAATGAGGGTGACAAAGGGTTCAAAGATTACAGGAACCAAACATAAACACTAAACAAATTTGTAAAACTCTATCACCTCGCGTCCATTTTTTGTGTCCTGCTCTCCAATGTATAAATCCCCTTTGCCCCACAGATATAGCTGGTAAATAGTGTAAATGTTTATGTACCTTTAAACCCGCCACCCTCCCAATATATGAGACGAACACACTAGAAAGTCAGTGTGTGACTGCAGCCGAGAGGTCAGCAAGTCTGCCTGTCCTTCAGATCACCCGATATCCCCTCTCCCCTGCCCCGCCTTTCCCCTTCCTGAATTCTGACTTTTCTTTTTTAACCAGGAGTATCCTGATTTCATAAGCTCTTCTCTACAGGTTTTGGTTGTTCCTGAAAAATTAGGTTTTCATGGAAATTTTCGTCGGTAAATAAACAGTATTTAGAACATCAAAGTAGGCACTCAAAATCTAACTCAATAAGTGAACCCATGGGTTTTGCCTCATGTAAATGCACCTGTTGATTCAACAGCTTTGAATCAGAAGACTTGAGAGATTTAGAGCGATTGTAAAGAGGGCTCAGGTTTGTGATCCATTCTAGTTCCAAGCTCCTTGTCTGCCATCCTTTTTGGGTCATCTTATCGAAAACATCAAAATTGGTCTCTTAATATAGCACCAGGCAGCCCTATGTCTACTTACCAATGATGAAAAATGTACCTGGCAGAGTGTGATAAACCTGTACAAATTATAGTAAATCGGAAACATAATTGGTAGAATAGACACAAAACTATCGAGTGTTTCCCTGGGTGAGGTAGTGTGCTGGGAAAGTCTGGTGACACTTTAGTTTCTTCCACTGAATTATAAGTTTTATAGGGCAAGAATCATGCCTGTTTGTCTGTCGCTAAGGACCTAACCCCTAGGAAAGGGCCTGACACAGGTAGAGGCTCAAGGAATACTTGCTGATTAAATTATGTTTCATCCACTTTTCTTTTGCTTAGGTTTTCCCAAAGAGTACAAGTTACTTTTCTGGTCATAAATCAAACAGTAAAGATTGAACAGAAACTATGTCACATGGCATCTGGTAGGACCTCCATAGATGTTGGGTGAGTGACAGAATCCACGCAAAAACCACGGAACCAGCCCTTTGCCGGGAAGCCTGAGTCACAGTGCAGCAGCAGCAGCACAAAAAGTACACACTTTTCACGAGGCTAAAACTGACCACCTACGACAGGCGTGCACAGGTGACGTGTGATGACGCCCTCCTTGGTCCTATGTGACTGGCTGTTGTTTAGAGCAGCGTTTCCTGCACAAGCTTATCCAACCCGCCTCTGCCCCATGTCAGATGTCTCTATCTCTGCACATTCTCTCCTCTTTCCCTGCAGAGTTAGAGACACAAGTGCCATTTTCTGCCTCAAAAGCCTGTCCCTCCACCAGCCATGACCGTAGTTCCATCCACTGTCCCCTCCACACTGTCCGGCCGGGTCTTGTCACCCATCCCTTTAGTTTCTGGAATGCAGCTCCTTCACCAGGTCTGCTGCCATCCGGCCCCCAACAGCACACAACAAGTCACATTTCCTAAAAACAAAACCCTAATTCTCAGCACCCAAACACATAGTGAAACTACTGTCCATTTAGCAATGTCCCTTCACCTGCCAAAGGTCAGTGATTCACTGAAAATCTGGGCGGTATGGGAAGCTGCACATGGAAGCCGTGGACGGCAATGTTTGGAGTGGCCTGTGACAAGCAGGACGCCACCCACGTGGCTGGCTGGGCTTCTCCCTGGGTTGCTGCTGCCTGCCCATCTGGCACCCAAGTGTCCGAGTCAAATTCTGATGACCGTATCTGCCTCACGCAGCTCTGTGCTCTCAGTGGGACCCAAGGGAATGAGCCTGTCACCCCCTGACGTCCATGAGCAGCTACGACCGTCTCCCCTAACTCACCCCACTGTCTTCACAACCAGCCAGACAGTTTCCATGTCTTAGGTTGTTGATAACATAGGACAAGGCTTTTGTTTCCTGACCACCTGCTTTCTCTCCTTCCATCTTTCGCTTTGGTTTCTGCCTCACCACTTAACTAAATGTCTCTAAGGTTACTTAGTCACAGCACCAGTGGTGCAGCTTCCCGATTTTCTCTGAGTCTGAATGGCATTGACTCAGGACCGGAGCTCACAAGCTGGCATCCTGTAGACCACATTAAGATCACAAGGGTACATGAGGACAGTGTTTGTGGAAATGAATTTCTTTTAAAGCCAGTGATTATATGGGTCACACACATTTCCTCTTGTCTCTGTCCCATCCCCTTCTTATTACTTTCCACGTGGCTTGCTTCAGTATTTGCCTGACTTTTCAAGGAGTTCGACTTTGCATCTCCTATTTAGAATACCCTGTCTTTTGGGTGACCTTCCAGGTGGGCCACTCCTTTTTATTTATTTTTTTAAATTACTGTTCTGACCACCTCTCTCTGTTTCTCTTCCTTCAAGTGCTTCCTCATTTCGTCTTTGAAATGCAGACAATTTACAAAGCTTTCATTACAGCCCTTGTCTCGTCTCTCTCCAGGTTCTCTCCCCTGGCAACCTCACCCCGTCTTATCCACTCAGGAGCCACCTTTACTCGGGACTCTCACTGCCCACATATCCAGTCTGGTGGCCCCACTGTGCGTTGTACGTTCCTTACATGTGTTAGCAGCCCGACAAATATTTGTACTAAATTAATACCATGTATTAAACATATTTGAGCCTAAAACTTTTGGTACTGGAAACACGAAAATATGTGTTTAACTTTCTGTTTCATAAGCAGGACAA
Source organism: Rhinolophus sinicus (assembly GCF_036562045.2). NCBI lineage: Eukaryota > Metazoa > Chordata > Mammalia > Chiroptera > Rhinolophidae > Rhinolophus > Rhinolophus sinicus. The sequence goes on from NC_133761.1 coordinate 66,473,601, forward strand.
AGCTCAGTGAGCATCTGACTGAGAAAACATTGCAGAGCAATAGACCCAAATTTCCAAGTATTTATTTTTTCTAAGTCTGCGTTAACTGCTTTGCATTGTGAAATACAAAAAGTTTTTAAAAGAACGACAGAAATGTACAGTCTTAGGAAAAACACATAATAAGATTTAGAAATTAATTTTTAAAGCAATGGTACTAGTTTTCCTAAAAGTTTTATCAGGTCCTCAATATTAAAATACAGTAAAGCAGCTTAACTCCGTGTCCCCATGGGCTATGATTTTTTCAGTTTTCCACTGATAATGAACTTTCTATCTACACACACCCTTCTCTGTACTTGCAGGATGATTTCGATTAACAAACACAGGACCACAGATTAATAATTTAGTCTTTTTCAATTCTGTAAAATGAAATCTGTAAAAATAGTAGGTGACAGGGAAGGACTAGGTATTTAACACGAAGCCAGTCCAGGACCGTATCTATGCTTTGTGGGGTATCCTGAGAACTGCTGACCATTAAAGAGAATTGCAATGATGTTGGACATTACATACGATGACACTATCATGATATGAGAGGACTGGGAAGTGTATTCTGCTAGGGACATCCCTCCCCATACCAGCTCTGCCCGTATTGAGAATGCACGATTATTGCACCTCTACTTGATACTAATTGGCTAATTTCTTAATAGTCGCAAGGGTCAGCATATCCAGAGATACTAAATTGTCCTAAAAACTATTTAAATGAAATTGAGATTCAGAACACTTTTCTAAACGTTCATTGATTTAAAAATTATTCCTTTGCACGCCTGCAGTTTAATAAAAGAACATCTCAGGTCTCCATTAAATGAACCAGGAAAAACGAGTCATGTGACAGCCAATTTGTTTTATACACTACTCTCAGGTGCCAACAAAAGGATGAGAATGATCTTTTGCAGTCAGATACTTAAAAGTAATCCTCTGTATCTCCAAAATCTCTAACACAGATGAAATGAATACAAGCCTCACAACCAATTGATGCTTTAGTCCCTCAGATGCCCCCTGCTAGCCTGAAACACGCTATTAACATTCAGAGGCCGCTATGAAATCCGTCTACATCAAAAGTGTGTTTACTGGCTAGAATTGGTGTTCTTTAATTTTTATCTGAGCTGCCACCATTTGTGTACATGGGTGTGTATATATTTACTGTCAGTCACACCCAACCAGAAATAAGCAGCCCGGACACAGGGCCTGGCAGACAGCTGGTGATTTGAGGGAATAGAGAGGCATTGGGATACAGACGGCTGCTGCCGACTTCTACCTGACTTTGGAAGCTGGCCTTTCCCTTGCATCCGCTACGTAACTTGAGGCAATTACTCAAATTCTGTCTCCTCATCAGGAGAAATGAGATTGTACTATCTAGTTCATACAGATTGTTTTTAGTAACAAATGAGATAATGCATATTCAATATTTAACCTCTTGACTGACACACAGAAAGAAGTAAAAATTTGGTAACAATTTAATTGTTGTGTATTATATACTCATATGCATATATAAGCAAACAGAGACAGAGAGACAGAGCGACAGAGAGAGACAGAGAGACAGAGAGACTCATCCTCAAGAGACTAAATTATGGTCTCTTACTGAAACAATTTTCTATCATTTATGAATATTTTGAGATTGATAAAATAACATTTATGAGAAAAGATAGTTTTGATAGAAGAGACATTAAAGGCATAGTATTCGAATTTTTAAATAATTTTTTCAACTTGTTTTCAAGTTATATTTCTCTTTAAAACTTGTCTGTATTTCACTACTAACGTACAAGAAGATCAGATAGTACAGAATCATATGAAAGAAACTCTCCAAGCGCTCAGCACCACCCCAGCTGCTTGATAACTGCCTTCCTCCTACACTGTCTGTTGTATGAAAGCACGTTGAGTCAAGGACTCTATTAATGGTATTACTTCATGGGGTATTGAAAAAGGAACATAATTTTTTTAATTAAGTGACTAGAGGGCAGACAATAAGTATTATTTGATAAGAGAAAAAATGTTACTCTTTAAATGTTTTGACATATGACTGAGAATTTATAGTTTTATAAAACATATTGTGTTCATTTCTCCAGACAATTTAATTATCTCAAATTTAGAATTTCCTATGCTTCTACAAGAGCCTTCTGGTTTGCAATATTTTTGGAAACATATTATCTGGAAGTCTTCATTTAAAATGTTGATTTTTTAAAAAATGCAAAATCTACCCCCAACATGGGCTTTTATCTTACCCCTGGAGTTGTCAAGGGAAAAACATTGACAAGAACGAATGGACTGACAACATTCTGAGGCAGGAAATGACAGGTCGCCTTCACCAAGACAGAAGCTGTGCTGGTTGGGGTGGGTCAGTGTCCAAAAAAGTTTGCCTTAGCCGAGAGGTCCAGCCTGAAAGAAAGTCTTCCACACCAGCCAGCCACACGGTCGCCTGAACTCTTAGGACGAGATGGGTGGGGTTTGAGGATACTTCCAAAAAGCAGAGTCACCGCACTTTTACTATGTCATCTATGGCTTTCTCTAGTAAAACTGTGGGGTAACAGCTATAAAAAGGAAGACTGATAGCAATTAGCTGACGCTTTTATACCGTTTGGGGAAAGTTCTTCGTTCCATTTGTTATTTTAGAAAAGTATATGCTAGACTGAAGAAGGAGCCACATGGGTTTTGGCTTTCTCTCCCCTCCCGGCAAATGAAACATGAAAGGACGTATTGAAAAGAAGACCAAAATAAAGAACAGACTGGATTTATTATAATTTTTGGTAATCATCTCTGATAACTCTGTTTCTTCTCGCAAAGTTCAAAGAAGAGTGTTAATTCGGTTCATAGCATTTGGATGACAGTGAAATACCTCAAAAGTATCGAGGTAAACCAATACCGTGGGGCTGAGTTAGAAAATACAGAATCCTTCCGATTCACACTTGTGTCCTTCCCACGCTATGTGAAAATGGTAACTTATAAAATACTTAAAGAGGGTTCTATATATATTTGTTTATATATTCAAGAAGGAAAGGTATTCCTGATTAGTAATAACATGATGGAAATGGGCTTTGGGTCTATTTGGGGAACAAATGTGAATAGCAAGTATGAGAGAGATTCTGGAGAGCTTTCTTTTTTAAAGACAGGCTATTGTTCTACTACGGATATGGCAAGGCTAAAGTCGTTCCGTGTGGCTGGAGTGCTAGTAACACCACCGATAATTAAAGGCCGCCCAATGTCTCTACTTAGCTATGGTACCATAACCATAATTATTGTAGGACTCGGAGAACTACAGCTTTCCCCCAGCCCAACCCTATCATTTACCAGTTGAAGAAACTGAGGCTCAGTGGAATGAATGTGCTCACCCACGCCACTGGCAAGCAGACAGCGGGAGAGGGAGCAGAACTCACATCTCTGGCCTCAGAAGCCCTTGCCCGCGCCCTCACAGCTTGGCCTCTCCTTCGATGAGAACGGGGACAAGAAAAAGAGAAAACAAAGGAATGAGAACGGCCTGGGTTTGGCGTATTTATTGACATTTACGTTTTCTTTGTTTTCCCTGGAAGGATAGCCCTGCAGAATTATAAGGATGGTAACCCGGATTCGTTTTTACTATCATTCCACGTGCGTGCTGACATCCGTAAGACTTCGGCTTTTTCCCCTCTGAAAATCTCCTCTATTGTTCTCTGTCACTTAAAAGTCATAGCAGGTTATAAATGAGGATTTCAGAAACGTATAGTTACATATTTGCCCTGTTTCCGTGTTGCGTTTTTTATATCACTTCAAAATTTTCAGTAAAATTCGTAACTAAAATTATTTGAGTCATATAACAAGTACATCTTTCTTCCCATCACTCCCCTCAGGCACCTGGCAATTGAATATACTTGGAATATTATTTTAAGTAATTAACATAGAGGTGAATACACATATTCATTTTACATAAACACACTATCTCCTAAATTAGTCACAAGAGAAGTTGTGTTTTTCTTTCTTTCTTCTTCTTCTCTCTCTCTCTCTCTCTCTCTCTCTCTCTCTCTCTCATCTATCTATCATCTATCATCTAAAATCTATTTATCTATCTGTCATCTATCTATCTGTCATCCATCTCTCTATCTCTCTATCTACCTACCTACCTAGCTATCTACCAATCCTGTCTCTCTCTCCCTAATAAATCATTTTGGTTTTCTTTCCCATTTTTAATCTTCACAGTTTTTTCCTTCAGAGCAAAACTCAATTAGTACCCCATGGCTTACACCAAGCAATTAACTGAATGCGTGGAGAAGATTTTATTTTAGTCAGGTTATCTTTAAAGTAGAAAAGAGAATCCACATTGCCTTTTCAATTTGAATAGGTTAGCTTTATGTGTAGGCAAAAAGGCACTTGCTTACATTTTCTGATTATTTATAAGAATTAAGAAAGTACTACAAACCATGACTAGTTAGTCAGATTAGGTTCCACTCCCTCCAAGGTTTGTAATAAATGCGAAGAAGAAGAGATTATTTTCAGAAAGCTCTGGGCTGGGCTTTCAGTCCCTCCTTTGCTGGGCATCAGAGTGGGGGCAACAGCCCTGGCCAGAGGAGGCAAAGTGACAGAAAGAAAGGGATTTGCTAGTTCTACGATTTCGCCTGAGGCTCGTCCTCTACCTGAGTGAATGTTCTCCTTCTTGGATTTTTACAACACGTTTTCTTTGGGCATGCTTCAACCAGACATGCGTAAATAGCATTTTTTCTAACATGTTTTCCTTCCATGGTTGTGTGCTACTGAGCAGACTAGTTGAAATAACTTACTTTGCTGCCTTAAACATTTCATCAGGTCACCTGGAGCTTCCACCCCAAGGAGACAGGGTTTGCTCTACTCTGAAATGCTCCTTCCTAGTCTGTGCTGCTGCTTTGTGCTATTCCACAGTAAGGTGCTCCATCTGATTCCGGTACAAACTTCCCAGCATTCAGTGCTTTTATCACTGTATCACGCCCCGCCTTGAATCACATCTTTCTTTTAGCCTCAAGGGCACATGTTCCAATATTAACACTGGTGTACTTTTTTCTTTTTTTTTCTTTTGTTGTTGTTGTTGTTGTTTTAGGTTTGCTTTTTTTCCTTATTTTGGGGTCATTCTTCTATTCTCAAGGTTCCTGTGTGAACTATTTTAAGTGTGTCTCGTAGAAACATTACATACACTGATACTGTATTTTACTCAATCTGATGACCTGCCTGCAATGGGAAAGTCCATGACTTTCATATTTAAAGATCAATATAGTTCATGTTTACTACTAATTTTCGATTACTCTTTGTTTCCCCTTTCTCCTAATTTTTTTTTAATTTGGTCAAATCACTACTTATTTAGATTTTTTTTATTAGTTTGTATTGAAGTCATATTTTTCTACACTGTGAAAAATGTTTATCCTTTTCTCCTGCTCTTCTACTTAGATACCTATGACTCTACTATTATTTGAAAAGGATGACCAACTATTCTCCCAGCTGAGATACACTGTCGACAGTACTTAAAACAGCATTCAATATTCCCTGATTTTCCCCAATCCCTCACAACAGCAACAATAAAAATAGTAAACTTTTACAAGAATTATATACCAGGTCTTTTCACTCCTTGCAAGATGTTGTTTCAATTTCAAGTGTTCTTATTTAGCATTAAATCACCCTCTGCTAGATTTTTGTCTATTAACATATAAAAATCAGACTGAGAAAGAGATACATGAGTGGGTGGGTGGATAGGCATATAGGCCACCACCTTCTTTCCTCATCTTCCTCTCTGCTGAATTGGTCTGATTGGTTAGAGGTTGTTGTTTTTTGTTTTTTGTTTTCAAGTATTTTATTCATGCAGAGTATTTGGGAAATATGTTTTATAAATTCTTGTGTATTTTTAAATAAACAGCATGTCAGATGATTATAAGGTTCTTAAGTGGTACCTCTTTTTCTCTTCTTTCTAGCTGCTCTAACTAGTACTAATAAGAGATATGATGCCAAACGTACCTTCTCCTTTTGTAGGTAACTTTTATTTCTGCTTGGAAGCTCATGCATGTTTTAATTCTTTGACTTTAAGTATTTACCAGGGGATGTCAGATGTGGTTCCTTATTCATCCATTTGGCTTAGAACCATGAAAGACCTTTCATTCCACAGACTTGATTCTTTCTTCACATCCGAGAATTCTTGAATGTAGTTTAATTGCCGTCTCTCCTCTTTCTGTTCTTTTCCTCCTTCTGGAGATTCTATCATTTACAGTATCTCTCCTGTTTCTAGACCTCAGTTCTTTCTCTTTTCCCTCGTGGTTGCCAAGTCTCTGTATAGTTTGGCTTTGTTATTTGAAGTGTCAGTGGGACTTGATCTCACCGACCACTGACTGTGATTTCGACACTGACCATCCTCTTCTTCAGTTCAGCTAATATAGTACTTACTCTGAAATGATGATTTTCATTTCACTTTTGTAATTTTTTAGCACAAGAAAACGTTTGAATAGCAAGTGTGGTGAATATTGTTATTTCGGATTTGTATCTGTCCCCACCAGCCGTCCTCACTGCTGCGAGCCTGCCCTGATTATTCTACCTGGTCATCTTCTCTTAGGTTCTGGGACCCTCAGGACTAGAGTTCGAGGTTCCTAAGTGCTTAGAATCCCATTGGTGAGAAAAGCAGAAGAGTTTGGCACCCAGCCCAGAGGCAAAGGTTACTTGTTTCTTGGCCAAAGCACCTGGAGGACGCTCCTGCGCCCGGGGTCCCACTGACCTCCTCCAGCTCCAGGGGGACAGGAGGACTCGTTTGTGCCCTTTTCTGTCTTCTAGGAGTCCGGGACACCTTGCATCCCTGCTCACAATGATGTCAACCTTCTTCTTCTTGCTTCCAAAAGTATAAAGAGATAGCATCATAGAGAAAACAATAAAGGGATTGTAGGAGAAGTCCAGAACAGGCAGTGTTGGCAGCCTCCTTCCCGGGGTCCACATCTCTCTGAAAACTTGGTCTCCTAGGACTTACTTCTTCATGCTCCTTTCCACCAGGTGATAATCGTTTTCCCCAGTATTTACCCGACCCCAGTTCCTCCTGCTGTGATCCTAACAGATCAGATCTCAATTATGCCAGCTGTCCATGAGTTCCAAAATCTCTTTGTCCATAGAGTCAAATCTTGGAATGGGAGCTGACAGAGGAGAGAGCAAATAACCTTGCTGCCAGAAGCCCTGTTCCATCAACTGTTTCTGTAACTCATGGAAGGAGCCGGACAAATAAGACATTCACTCATTCAAGAAACATGTGACTACCTGCTATGGTACCAGAGAACATGTCACTGAATTTCCCCCGTCCGCTAACAGTTATGTCCTGCCTGGGAAGACAGGTGCAAGTCTATATTCCTTTCATGCTAAGTGGTCCTTTCATGAGTGCGGAGAGGGCGCAGCGAGCAGCTGAGCTGCTTCCAGGATGCTTCTAGTACATTTGTCTTGAGTGCGGAGATTTATGGTGAGGCCAGCGAGCTGGAGACACTTTACGTCTCCGCAACTTAAAGAGCAAACAATTACCACACAGTCCAGAACCACGGGCCTGTGTACTTGCTCCTGGCAAAATGCAGGTAGCTCTTAGTAGTGTGTGCGAACATTTATAATCCACACAATCCCCCCTCCCCAAAATATGAAGGTTTTACATTCAGCTTTATGAAAGTTTGCAGTATAGTACCCATTGAGAATTTGGCCCCACAACATTTTTTCTTGAGTCTTGTTGAAGTTTGCATTTTAATTTTTTTTCCAAAATATAAAATTGTGATACGGAATATATTTTCAAACTTTATTTCTGTTCTTCACCCGGCACAATGGGTTAAAAAAAAAATCAGCAGATTATGTCATAGTAATTTGTTTTAACTTGTTAGTATCCTGCTATATCATTAATAAATACAGAGATGTAGGGACCAAATTTATGATCTCTAGTCCACTGAAATGAGAGAATCCAGACACGTTATGTTTTCAAGTTATTGCCAAGTTGGAAAGCTCTGCCAACACAGTGACACCTCAAACACACAGCTGCGTGACTGCCCTCCCCTCTGTCCAGCCCTGCGTTTCCACCAGTGACTTAACAGGATTTATAAGGCAACTTCACAGTGTGGCTTTCAAGCAAAATCTACATGCATAGAAAACACAAAGACACGAATTTCTTTGTTTTAGTACCTAAATGTGTCACCGCCATGGAGCCAAAGCTGTAAACCCCAGAGGCACCTTCGTTCTTTGGCAGTTGGGCAGCATATATAATCTTCAGCAGAAATTTTATCTGAAATTTTCTCCATTAACCCAGCGTGACTGACTGTTGATTTATGAGTCGCCCCATTGTCATCATAGGCTTGTTTTAAATCTGGGCAAGGATCTTATCTCAAAGCATAATTTATTTTCTTAATAAGTGGTATCTTATTTCTACGTGGTGTTAGTAGGTAGTTCAAAAGACATGGAAAATAAAGTGCTGATTTTCTCCTTCTCCTAAAATCTTTCCCCCTTACTTGGTCCCACATAGGAAATGGCACACCTCCTTGGCTCTGTCCTGGCATCCCACCACCTGCTATGGGGTGGTGCCATAGCTCTTTCAAGAGATCCTCACCAGACTCTGCCTTTTCTGTCCCTTCGCCCATTCTCTTGTCCCCAAGTCCTCAGAGATGTTCGCTGCCACCATTAGTGTCATTGTCATAATGCCTCTCCCTCAGGGAACAGGAGTGGGAAGACCCATAGCAGCAAAGTGGGGAGAGACATACTGGGCTGAAAGAGAATGTGTGGCAGGGGGAGAGCGGATGGGTGGCAACGCCTGGTTTCCGCGTCCTAGTATCATTTGTCTTACACTCGTTAGTGCGCTTATTGGTTTAGTAAAGAACACCAGGTCCCTCTACGGCTCTCACTAGAAAGGGGCTCCCTAAGGGGAGGGCCTGGGTTTTGTTTACTGGGATAACTCGAGCAATGCCTGGGGCAGAGCAACTGCTCAGGAAATATCAGTCGAATGTTTGAAGGAACCTTCCTCCCATATCTAGACTGAAAGTGCTCTTAGGTCTAGCACGGACCTTTGTACGGAGGCTGAGAAGAAGTCAAATGAATGACAGCTCTATTTTCAGGCAGCGCTAAAGCTGGGATCATTTCCAAACAAAGACTAGGTCCGTTTGCAGACTGCGTCTTCGAAATGTTACATGTCACGGGGTCATTTTGTGTTGCGCTCTGACAAACGTCTAAAGGCGACTGCTGCATTAGAGGTGGAGAGGGAAGCCGGGCACCCCTGTCCCTAGCTCACGGGTCCACCTTGGATGGGTCTATGAGTGCTGAGATGGATCCCCTCAGCTCTGTGGGTGGCAGGGGCCCCTCACTGTCACCTCCCTCTGAAAACAACCTTGTCCTTTTGCCGGGTTTGTCATCCAAACACACAGAGCAGACAGGGTTGGGTCTAGTGTGAAAAGTCCGACTTATATTCAAGTCATCTAACTTCTTTGTGCCTCAGTTTTGTCTAACTGCTAAATTACCAAATACTTAAAGCAATGAATGGAGCATCTGAGATTACCAAACGCATAAAGCAGTGAATGTCTATGTCGACTGCCACGTGGGTGAGAGTCAGTCATATTGGTTGTTATTACTACCTTGTATGTAGAAAGGCTGATGCTGAACAAGGCTGTACATGTTATTTGGACTTTATGAAGTGCCTGTCATCTTGAGCAGCAAAGAATTTCTCCCCCTTTGCAAATATTAATCATGCAACAAATGTATCAGCTTCTTAGGCGGTTTGCTAGAGCCTGAAAATGAACTCCGCCAGCAGCATATGAGTAAACTCATACTCTTTCAGCCCATTTTGTCTAATCGAATAGCTATATCGCATAAATTAGAAGCAAAAAGTATGTAAAGGGTAATGGATTACGTTAGACTGTGTAGAAATGAAACGTGTTCTCTCTGAAGTGTTCTTATCCACTCTGGTTTTGGAAGGATGGCGTGCTATATGCCTTAAGGAAGTGTTAGTGACCGGGGGCCTAAACTGAAAGAGTAGCTTGAACCAAAGGCAGTTCCTAACTATGGAATTACATATTAGTGAGAGATGAATAGAGACTTTCAAAAGACATAGCCTTTGCTTATTCCTTCTCGCAGTTAAATTTCAATAGTTTATTTGTCCATAAAACCATCCATTTCTATTGTAAGGTGCTACATGGACAATCCTGGGCAGCAGTCTGTTTTGAAAACTCTGAGACAGAATTCGAAAGACAGCAAAGAAAGGCAATCGTGTGGGTTTCCATTTCTGAAAATGGAATAAACAATACTCGGAGTTCGTTCTACAAGGTTCTCTAAAGATTTAATTAAGGAAATAATTTGGCACGAAAAGAGAAGGTCATTCGATGATAATATCTAAATCATTTTGGCAGCCAGCGGTCTTTTATCAGTGTTACTTTTATTTTTAAGCAAGTGATTAGCTGTGTTAGAGTAGGTAGTATAACAGGGTCCCAAATACAGGGACCCAAGTGGAATAAATTGTTTACTCATCAACAAATTTCCGCTCCCATGATTATTCTTGTAGAAGCCTAACGGTATTTAAAAATTTTGCATTTACAATTACCCCCGATGGCTGGAGAAAAAAAAATTTGTTGAGACCCATTGTTATCTTTTCCCCAAAATTACTTGCATTAGTTAAATGATAGAATTAATGTTTATTCATTATTTAGAATCAAACTTCCATCTAAGATTTTAACTCACTTACTTTTCACTATTCTTTTTCTTCCTGGCTACCTTTATAAAACGGAGAGATTAAATGACATTTGATTGTCCCAAAATGGAATAATCAAGACCACTTGCCATTCTTCTGATCTGTGACGTCCAAAATAGGCAGGGGGCAATATGTCTCCTTGAACTGTTTGGATAAAGTAGCATAAAAATATTTCTAGACCTCAAATACTTCATTTTTATTTTCATGTTTGTATTAAATTAAAGCTTGTCTTAATAATCGCGTCCCCCAGTTGTACCTGCCAGTTGCTTACCATGTCCAAATCACTCAGAGTGCCAACAGTGACAAACAGAGTACGTTTTCAAAGAAAGAAGTCACTGACAACTCACCCTGTCATATTTGCCTTGAGACAAGACGTAAGTACAAGAGGATTGCATTTTAATAGACACACTACTCCCTTCATTAGAGAAATAAATTATCAGGTTTCCCACCGGCTGTCACTGACCATTGTCCAGCTTTGATAATTGCTTTGGCCAGGTATTTTTCTCTTTGATTCAAACTGCTCTCCCTGGAGAAACAGCCCACAGGGAAGTTATCTTCTCCATCCAAAGTTCCTGTGCTGGGACAATAGACAATCCTGGCATCCCCAAACCCTAACATCGTTAGGTCAGATAAGGGCTAGTTAGGTAAAGTTCAGGAGGTTGTGAAATTGATTCCAGATGTCTAAATAATCTGCATTTGCGTTAACTGGAGGCAAATCAAATGTACACCTGTGCTGTATATACATTAACCTACCACCTGGCAGTTTGCTCAGGGGAGTGGATGAGGATCTGGAGTAATAAACTCTTATTCCGTGGCTCCCGTAGCTCTGAAGCCCGTCTTCTGACATGAGCCACAACCCATGGAGCGAACTCCCTTTCACTTTTATCAAAATTGCTTTATGCTAAGGAGGGGAGAAAAACTGGACATGGATGCATGAATTCCATTAAAATCATGTCTATTACCATGTTTCTCCAAAAATAAGACCTAGCCGGACCATCAGCTCTAATACGTATTTTGGAGTAAAAATTAATATAAGACCGCGTCTTATTTTAATATAGTATAATATAAGACTGGGAATATAATATAATATAATATAATATAATATAATATAATATAATATAATATAATATAATCGGGTCTTATATTAATTTTTGCTCCAAAAGACACATCAGAGCTGATGGTCCGGCAAGGTCTTATTTTTGGGGAAACATGGTATGAACTAGGGTAAAGTCTGAGAGGTGTCTGAGGTCTCTGCCTCCCATTACTACTTAAGAAAGGATCTTAACTGGTGGGGACCCAGTGTAATGCATTTGCTAAGGGTCCCCCCGGACCTGGGGACATTCCTAGGTACATCGACTCTCGACCCCTCCTTTAAATAGAGTTTGGGTTGTTTCAAAGATCTGGCCCACAGCATAACAAGCACATGTCGGAAATATTGATTTGGGTTTGTGGGTCCCCCTCCCCCAGCTCTAACGACTGAATGATCCTGGAAGTTAGATGGTGTCCCAGTTCCGGTAGGACTCCACAGTTTCTCTGTGGTCACCACTGTCTTAGGGAGAATTTTAAATCACAATTATGTTTAACGCTCATAAATAGAGACCTGGAGATACGGTACCTCAAGTGTCCTCCCAGGGGATGTCTTAAAGACTGAAGCCGCTACCTAGGACTAGATTGGCTTAGGTTCTTGAAGGACCATTGCAGCGCTAAGAAAAGAGGAAAAGCAATATGTACTCCTTTAGGGCATAGAATTTCTTTCCTATTGACCATCATAAAAATTAGAAACAAATCTGAAGATCTATGAAATGGTTGAAAAGTCCCACTAAAACCCAGCAGGTTGCGACAAAGTTTAAGAAGATAAAACAGTAAAAGCTGTGCTGCTGGAGATAATATGTGAGCATGTGATGATTTGTCCCATGAAGCAGGGATCCTTCATTTTCTTGGGTTGTGGTTACTGAGGATTTTTCATAGTAATGAACTCTCTAACCAGACGAGTGCCTTCCACCCATGTCACATGTTGTAATTGACCACTGCCTAAAGCCATTCTACAAACTTCCCGACAGAAACCCCTCCTTCATACAACCTCCGTCGTCCAAAACATGTTATAGTTTAGTCAAGCAGTTGAGTCAGCCACTCACAAACAAAATACATGGCTCCAAAGGTTTGCAAGGAACTCTGATGTTGCTTTAGGTGAGGGGACGGTTATGTACTTTAGGTGAAGGGATGGAAGGATCTGAGAGTTCCGGGCTGGAGATTTCATGTAAATCAGAACCAGGTAAGATACTGGATTTCAGAAGAAACAGACTGGTTGAGCATCTTGCAGACTGAGGCACTGAGGTGAGGACAAGATCAGAGGAAAGAAACGTCTGGCATGTTTGGTGAGCAGCTCAGTTCCTGAAACAGATGGGCCAGAAAATGAAGTCGTTTGAAAAAATGTTAGAAAGTTGATTCGGATGGAATTCTTGCATATCAGATTATATATATATATATATTTTTAAATGTTACTATGAGTAAAGGAAGCCCATAGCAAATATTCAGAAAAAAACCTGGGACATTAATAGAGCGGCATTGAAAAGACTGACCTGATGAGATGCAGAAGATGGGACAGGAAGAAAAACTGGAGATGGGTGGAGAAAAAGTCCAAAGTAGGGTGGTTACATTGAGAAAGGAGAAGAGGAGCCAAACTGTGAAAGAAAAAACAACATGTGTGGTTCCTTAAATGCATGCAAATACATGAGATACAAGCAGACCTTTAATTAACAATTTGCAGGAGCTGCTTTAGATATCAACAATGCCCAAAACGTGTTGCAGAGGTTTTGGAGGAGCTTCAAGGGCCCGAATTATATTCTGCTCTGGAATGTTCATAATGTTAACAAATTAATGTCTTCCAGAAACCCTGCTTCACTGCATTTCAGCAAGAAATTCACAAATGTATTAGAGAGTAGAATCCTTGGCATGCCTATAGTTGTATGTGAAGCATCTGTTAATATTCCAAGAAGCTAGTATTCTTTAGTGCACACTTTCTGATGCTTAGAGCAGTTACAGCCATTAGCTCACAGTCCCGCCTTTTGTTGTGACATAGCCATATTTGTTGATCGTTTTTATTCCACACACGTCATTGCTTATGGGTGTGTGTACATGGGGGAGGGGCAATTTTGAGCCCTATAGATTTGGGAGCCATCAAATATTTTGAAATAAAAGATTTTGTAGTTCTAGCTTCCATCAGAGGAAACCCATCTACTTGACAATACCTTGTAAACACATAATAGAATGAAAACTATAGGAGCAAAGGCTATAAAACAAGCAAAGACCGTAGAAGGCAAAGCTTTTGTAATCACCAGACTCATAAAAAAATAATTCAAACACATTTAGCATTTCAAAAACTAGCAGGTAAAGTAATTATGAATCCTAAGGACTATTTAAAATGTTCTTTATAAAGAATTAAAATAAAAATTAAAATACTCATGATGAAGAATATATATCTAAGTCTAATAATTTCTTTTGTTCAGTTCATAATCAGTACAGGGTAATTTTAGTTTTGGATGAAAATTGGGGGACATGTAAAAGATGCATTGACATAACTTGTTTCACTACAATAAAGATACCAGAATTCTCTCATTTCTTGTAAAAAAAATTAAATCTATGCCTTCATGTTTGCCAATCTAATTGTACTTCCTAGTCTTACGTCTACTGCTACTACTTAAGAAATAATATATTTAGCCATGAAACACATGACTTAGAATCTAAGTATGTTACAATCGTATACCAGTTAGTCACTAAGTCAGGAAAGGTTTAATTTTTTATTTTGAGAAAAATGGAAGCAGTTCTATTTTCCAAAACAGTAAAACAACGATCTCACTGCGACTTAGAGACAGAGAAGAGTTTGTCTTCATTTTTGGTATTATCTGCCTGTGTTTGACAGTTGCAACTTTTTTTCCAGATGAGAGTTGTACCTCAAAGCTCCAGTCCCAAGAGATGTTATCAGCCTGCACAGCCCAGCGAACAAATATTTGTGAGCCCCCTTCCCGATGACATGTGCTGTAGAAAGGTGGAAGTGGTAAGCAACCGTTGAAACGGTGGTTAAGAAGGTAGGTCTTTGCGGCTGCTGACGGGGACTAGTCGTTAGGGGAAAGCTGCCTCACCACACAGGAAACAAAAACTCTTGAAAGCATCTTGTCCAGCTGCGGCAGAAGAATTTACATAGATAACATTTTAAGCCAGAGAGTTTGTATGACTCAACTGGTGACCAAGAAAGGGAGAGATGAGGGCCACAGGGGAAGAGAGGAATGAAAATGTTTTAAAGTTACCAGAGCTACTCCCAAATCACATAGCTACCTATCTCCCAGAAAAGATGTTGAAAGCGAAGACCTACATTTCAACACACTGAGCAACTAGATGAGTTTCAGAGGAGGGTAAACAATACATAGAACAAAACAAACACTCAAAGGAGCAAGTTATAATTTAATATAACTGTTACTGAATTCCTGACATGGAAATATTTATGTTTAAATATCGATAATGTTATTTTGTAGGTATGTTATATGATATAGGTTTATGTTACAGACATTGAAAATAAAATAAATACAAATATTCATAAGTATTAAAAATAACAACAAAGATTGCCATTGTTTGCTCACTTACTAGGAACTGCTTTCCTTTCATGGTTTCACTTCTGAAATTCAATGGTGTTGGAACTACTGTCCACATATTCTAATGAGCAAACAGACTCAGAGCAGTTAAGGCTTCTGACCACATCGTGAGACTCAGAGTTGGGCCCCAGGTGTGTCACCTCTGAGCTGGTGCTGGCTAAACACGCAGTGCTACGTCCACCATAATGTTCCAGACTGTAATCAAAAGAATGCCATTCTGGTTTTGTTTAATTCTCTCTTCTATATTTACTCTGCTTATTTCTCTCCCAGCATTTCATATATATATTTCATATATATATATTCTCCATATATACCTGTATTATTTGATCCCTAGAGAAAACTTTGGAAATGCTTCCCTGGAAAGATATGGAGACTGTTTTTGTTCATTACTGTTTTGTAACTATTCTTCTTCCACAATATTTTGGCATACGGGAGTCCCTTCATTTTTGCACACTTTGAAACTAAACATGCTTTAAAGATAAAATTGTGGCTGTAACTCAAATTCTTACTCGCGTGTAGTAATTGTGTTTTTGCATGAAATATGTGTGGAAAAAATAAGCAGAAATCAGAAAATGACCTTGTGAGTGGAAATGAAACTCTTTAACAGCTTGATGCTCTGGTCTTTCATAATGTTCTATTCATCCAGTGAATTTACAATGGTTTAAACATACTGGTAATTTGCTTAAGGAATTCAGGTACCATTACTGGCGGGGTGAGGAGAAGCGGGGAGGCGATCTCAAAGGCAAGCATCCGGATACATTAATCTCTGACTTGAAACCATCACCATACAAATAGCTGCCGGGCACATTATATTCCGTCTTTGTGTCTAATTCATGGATCCCCTTTTTGTAGGTGCTGTTTCTAGCAAGAAAGCTCCTCCTCGCTGACTCTTCACCCAAAATCAAAGCAAAATCGTTGCAACTTCTCCGCTTTCTTCCCCTTTTCCCTGATCTAAGTTCTGCACGAAGGTAATTGATCTGTACACCTGCTTTACCCATCATTCCATCTTTCACTTACACGTAGCCTCGTTCATCCCATTTCTAAGTCCTTGCAATTCCCACCACTCTTCCAATTACTTCTTGAACATCGGAAAAGTCAATCTGTCTCCTATGGAGAGCACTTCTTTAGTACTTTTCCCAGTGTTGCTATATATTTCTGTATCCTACTCTAACTGAACTCACATCAGCTTACAAGATAATTTCAAGTACTATTTTATTGATAGTTAATGTTGCTTAAGGACTCATTTCTAGTGACACATGTCTGTGTGTTTTACAAGCACACACAAGTCACTTGCAATGTTCAGCAAGGCTTGTTTGGTCTGTCCCAAGAACAAGGTAGGCTGAAGAGTGACTCTAAGTGACCCTCTGAGAGACATTCTTTTCTGCCGGGAAACGGCTACACCTGTGAGCATTTCATACTTGTCTGAAACTTTCTGCAAGGTCCAGCGTCTCTGTCGTCCATTCCTTTAACACAGCTCTTCCAGATTTTGAAATGTAACAGATTCCCAGACGTAGAGCATTGAAGTGGGAGCGGTCCTGGGCAGTAATGTCACCCTCTCATTTCACAGCTGAGGAAAGTGAGACTGAGCCCTTCAAATGTACTGACAATGGGATGGGGTGTCCAGTTGTTTCTGATTTCCAGTATGAAATGCTTTACTGAGTTTAATTACTGTCAATTGCTTTTAGCCCATAAGGCATTGGGAACAAGGGCTGAGGCAAGATTAAACATAAGTGGTGAAAATAGTCTGGATGCCTGTTAAATGCCCAAATGTTCCTATTTTAGAGGGAAACTACAATGGCGTCCGCGATCTGCTCAGGTCTGAGATGTACCATTCGGACGTCCCCACGTCCACACGTCCCCCCACCTACAGTCCTTAATGGCACGTGGAGGTGATCACACTCTTTTGGTCCCACTGGATCCTTAAGGCAATTTCTTCTAGCGGGAACCCCATACAATCACCAAATGGAACAACCCTACGTGAGTAGGGAAGACTGAGCCTACCCAAAAGTGAATGAGTAAATACAACGTCTGTGTTTCCCGACTTGAGGACCTGACACGCGACTCGTGTAACAGCACGGCAGAGTTCTTTTCATCAGGGACATTTCTCATGCCGCCCATTACATGCGGCTCTCTGTCTGGAGGAGACTGGAAGGGCTGGCCAAGGGCTCTCAGTCGTATGCTTCATATTCCTGAGTCACCTGCAGTCTTCTCCTGTGTGGGTCAAATTCCTTCCACCCGCCTCTTTGTTCAGGAAGGTTCACAGCAGGCTGTTCTCTAACTCTGACAACAACAACAAAAACCGGTACACTGAACCCTCATTGTTCAAGTCAGCCGATTTTAAGTTAAGTCGCACCACACAGCACGACTAGTGGGAAAGGGCGCTGCCCTTACTCACCAGAAACTGTACTTAGTACTGAAACTCTCCCACTGCTATGTCTCAGAATTCAAGGAGCTTTCGGAACATCACTGAGCATCTGTCTTTTCTGTTTTGAAAGGGAAGTTACAATACCAACTCTGACATATTTTGGTCAATTGAATAAGATTATATGTGCAAGTCATCTGGCAACCCTAAGAGATAAACGAGTAACAGCTATATAAGTAAACACATAAACGTTTGCTGCTTTGTGCTCACTTGTCTTGACATTACTGAACTTGATTAAAAACGGCTTTATTTTTACATGGTATGTTCTTAATGTCCTAAATCTATCTCCTTTAAACATTTAGTTAGTTCGTGTTTGCATGCCACTTCATGGGCGGGGCTACGTTTCAAATACGGCCTCGTGTTCCTATGATTTTGGTATATCAATTATACAAACTTCTAGTATTTGTAAAAAAAAAAAAAAGTATTATAATAGAAATATTGTATTTCAAATGTTGGACTATTTGTTCATAATGTTTGCAAATATGGATAAACATTTAGTTCTCATTGGGCTATCTGTGTCTTCATCGGTGGGCAGAGATAGGAAATGTGCACGTGCTTTGGAGAGGAAAACACACCACACGGTTTCAGATTCTAGTAGCTGATGCTGACTCTATTATATCCCAGAACACACAGATGAAGACCCTGTAACTAGATCTCAATCAAGAAATCGACAGATACGATTCTAACTGACTTGAGGTCCAGTATAAAACATCACTACCCCTAATGATGCGTTTCTGTGAAAACTGTGGTTATGCTGTTATTACTGGGTTTGAGGATGACGGCAACCACGCCTGAAATAGTCCAGCTTTAAGCTAGAGGAGCGAGAAGAAATATACAGCGAGTTTTCTTTAAAGAGACGGTCACACCGCACTCAATTCATTCGTCAGCCAAAACACTCCCCATTTACACTGTGGTAACACAGGAGGAGGGTCCAGAGCGAGAGGAAAATTCACCTTCAGAGACACTTACTGTGGAATTGAGGGCCATGGAGTACATACACATCATTAGAGAATAAACGGGTAGGTCATCCACAAGTGTGATGTGGAAAGCCCGGTGAATCTGCTGAGGGCACCAGAATAAGATGCTACAGAGAGAAGCACTGGGACGGTAGAGATAGGCCTAATCATACCAGCCTTTCTGGTTAGTGGAGGGCATTAAACGGTTTTCTGGAGAGAGGGGGTGGTGGAACAATTTGAAAAAGGCAGGGAGAGAAGAATTTGAAAAAGACATTTTGCTCACTGCCAAAACAATCAAAGCTGAATTACAGAGCCTGGAACCTAATTTTCAGATTGCAAAATGATAGCATGGGCAGGTTTCCCTGGGAGCTCAATTCAACTCCTGATACTAACAGAAAAGTTTGCATCGCTTCTGAGATAAGAGCAGGACTTGTGAGAGGAACATGTGAGTGACAGACGACGCTCTGCTTCACATCTGGCCAGCTGTCACTCCAGACAGTTCACAGGGAGGCTCATGAGCGGGCCTTGAATTATCACGACGGGAGCAGCAAGAAGAGGCAAGAGGAGAAACTGAGTCTCTCACGACGGCATCCATTACGCAAATCATTGGATCTTTTAGGGTCATAGAGTGAAATAATTTGGGTAACGTGCATATATTTAGCCATTCATTCTTTTAAATGACATTTTAATCAATTTGTAGCGAGGAGAGTACCGTGTTTCCCCAAAATAAGACCTAGCCGGACAATCGGCTCTAATGCATCTTTTGGAGCAAAAATTAATATAAGACCCCGTCTTATATAAGGCTAAGTCTTATTTTCGGGGAAACACGGTACTATAAAGGAGACGGAACACACCATACTTAAATTATTCAGCTCAGTGTCTGGTGTCTCGTCCACTTTTTTCAGTTAATTTTCCTACAGTGCTGCCCCAGAAAGCCTACTCATGTCTAAACCGTTCTTGCAAGTTACGTTTATTTTCCACTGTTGATGAAACTACTTTTGGCAATGGAAGATGCCCTCCAGATAAAAGATCTAAAGACACTCTTAGGATACAAAAATGCTTCGTGGCAGGAACTCCAAATACGGCTGAGCATTTGTGTATTTGGGCAAGAATGAAATAATGTGAGAAAGTTAGCAGGGCCTTTGCATGCTCACACTTAGGTTAATATCTGCCATAATTATCTTTACCTGTACATAAAAAGTCACTACACAGTATGCATTATATTTAGTACATAGCATGACATGTGTTACATATTTAGTGCAACTCCACATTCAAATTTCATACTGTGATATTTCTATGTTTACATCAATAAATCTATGTGCATATGTACAAATACATATGTCAAAGGAAAAATATCTAAATACGTGTATCTCTTAGCTACAGTTACCTCCAAAGACTTCATAAATATCTTGAAGTTAAATTGCACAAAATGTTTATACAAAGAATCGTTTCCTTTCCTTAGAGGATGAAAATTAGTAATTGAAATTCCCCTGTTATCAGGGTGTCGTAGCAGTTTCTTATCATTGAGCACTGCTCAGAATCCATTCCCTCTCCTAGTCAAGACTGTGGCAGTTGCTGCTTCCGAGTCATTTAAATACAATGAAACGTTGTTCCCATGCATGAGCATGCAAAAACAGAAATACTGTTAGGCCATTTTAGTCCTGTGTGATTTGTACTAAAACATGTTTTGTAATCATAAGAGTCAAAATTGGAATAGAATAAGTTTGTAATTTTTAGACCCCTTTTTCCGATATTGCTTTCAAAGCCAGGATGCGTAGGACGGACAAATTCAGTGTGTTGTTAATATAGGATGATGAAGGAGCTCAGAGTAGGAGGAACAGAGTTTAGATGAGTTAATTTAGCGTTAACTACAGATGTGAGTGTATGTGTGTGGAGAGACGTATGTCTATAATCTCCAATGGTTCATCAGAGACGGCAAGACCAGCTCGGCTGTAAATGGCTGGTTGCTTATCTGCCAGTCCTTCAAGCACAGGAAACGTGTCACATGGGAAAGTGTCTTCATCATGGACAGAATCACTGAAGTCACTGTTTATAGGCAGTTTTCTCTGCGTTTCTAGTGTCTGGGTGGACGGCGAGCACCCACCTATCCCCATATGAGACTGAATTTACTTCCTGCACATTTGTCTTTTTCACCCCCCTCAATTACTCCGTGGGTGCCTGTCTACACAATACCATGTGAGGTGCTGGAGCCTGTGTCCCCCACTGGGTCTCCAAGCCCTCAGCACAGTGCCTGGCACATAGTAACAATAAAAGAAATTATTGAAAAAGGAGCAAATGAATAAGAGATGAAACAGGAAATTAGGCAGAAGGAACAGACATTTTCTCTGAAGTCTGAGCTATCTAATTCTGTGCTCTGATTTTTAGATTTGGAAAATGATTGTTGCTCAGTTGCTCATATTAAATAACGTTGGATCTCGAGAGAACTTGTGTATACCTGCACAAGCCTCTCGCTGCCCACACCTGGATACCTGCAGAGAGGCTGGCCTTTGTGTGCAGTCTCGGCTTCTTACGTCTCAGAATTGTCTTTGGCTAAAGTGGGGCAGAGGCCCAAGCTACAGGACCCATGACAGCACTTGTTCTTTCTGCATTTCCGTTTCCCACGATGAAGATTAATTTCTTGCACCTTTCACTGTCCAGTGCAGGTCCCTGGAGTGGAATGCTCTCTGCGTCCTGCTACCCAGGGACTAAGCCTCGTCTATGTCTCTCCCCTAAAGCCTGAAGTTCTCAGTGGAATCCTCTCCACCCCACTCAGCAGTGAGCAAAGAGAGAGAACTGGGAACATGGCCTGAGAGCATTCAGAGGTCAGATCTGGAAACGGGGTACATGGGTTGATGCACTCCCCATTGGCTGCTAGTCCCATCTACCTGTGAAAGATGGAGAATGGGCCTTGCAGTGAGCCCAGGAAGGAGGGGAAACCATGGCTGCTGGTGAGCAGGTGCTCTGCCACAATTGTCAACATTCCAAGGTGGAAGCGTACATTTAGGATACCTGCCAAAGATTTAGGGGGCCTAGGCATTTATTTTAATATTTATTTGTCACTACTAAGTTTTAAAAAAGAAGAAGAAGAGGAAAAAAGGAGAAAAAAGTGTACAACTGTCTGTTGGCAAATGATAACTTTTTCATCTCTTCCCCAATGACATAAATACTGGCCCTAAGTCTCCGGGAAGGAGATAGAAAGTAGAGTTACACGGTCTTCGGGAAAGAAGCAGTCCCCGGATTTATAGCTATGGGAAGATGACCTATAATTTATAATGTGCACACAATTGTAAGTGAGCATAACTACGACTGCGTGTGAGACTATGTATCTAGATTTACC
Organism: Rhinolophus sinicus; assembly: GCF_036562045.2. Taxonomy (NCBI): domain Eukaryota; kingdom Metazoa; phylum Chordata; class Mammalia; order Chiroptera; family Rhinolophidae; genus Rhinolophus; species Rhinolophus sinicus. The sequence continues at coordinate 66,495,652 of NC_133761.1, forward strand.
GAGTTGTCTCTCTGGACATCCACACACACCCATATACTCCCTCCCGGAGTTGCACTGACTTAGGAATAAAGGTGCAATGGGTATTTTCCAGGCTCGGAATCAGCGGCTGGAACGACACTTCATCTCCAGCTCAGAAACAGCTCTTTATCCTGTTCCATTCTGGTGCAAGCTCTCCCCTAAAGTCTAACATTTCTCTTTGAATTCTTTTCCCTCTTTTCTATGGAAGGAAAAGCGTGTCCCCTGGAGGTGTTCTCACAGAGTTAGAGTAACAGCCGCAGTTTCTCACCATTACCCCCTGTGGGCCCTGGAAACCTCAAAGGCAGTCAAGTCTGGGGGGAGGTCTCGCTGCCTATGGTTCAGTGATTCCGTCCTTGCTTTGCAGGCCTGGGGGATGGGGATGGTGATAGTAGGAGCTGCAGACATGCAGGCCGCATTGAAGGTTTCCTAGCATCTGGACAGCTAGCAGAGGCTTAAATAGTGTGTCATCTGCAAATAAATCAACTTAACCAACATCTCTGTCTCTAAATGCTCCTGGTCCGTTGCATGGTTTTATTCTAAAATCGTATCATTCATTCACAGAAATCTCACTTTATGTTTTTAACTGTTATTATTCGCCCTATAGATTTCCATGTCTTACATTTATGATAATTTAACCTATGGAAACGAGAATTTAATACCAAAAATGATTCAAATCAAGCTTTTAATTAGTTGGCAATGCACTTGCTTTCTTTTTCTTCTTTCAGTTACACCTGATTGGAAGGTCTGACTCTAATAAATTCAATGTGGAAAAAAGGACTTGACTAAGAAGTGTTTGTTTCTGGGTGTTTTTCTAGTTAAAGTCGAGAATGGCTATTAATGGTAGATGCTCTAGTAAAAAGCCAGACAGCTCTTAGATCAAAGATATTGCATTGTTTACCAGCCTGTCGATCTGAAATGATCTCACTATGAAAATTCTAATGAGATACATACACTGTAAGCATATTTACATTTTTAATTTTATAAATTAAATTCAATATTATAATTTCAGATTTAATGTAAAGTTTTAGTTTTAAGGACATAACTATTCATATGATATGAAATATAATAACTGTTAAAAGCTCTATTATGAATTTATTACATTTATTTCTTCATCGAGTATTTATTGATAGCCTATTATCTTCCAAGGATTATACACTTCTAATTTTTAAATGAACTACTTCGAATTACAATGAAGTATAGTTGTATTTTGTAGTGGTCAGAGACTTTTCATGTACAGTACCTTATCTGAGTTTCATAACAACCAAGTGAGGGTCTTAAAAAAAAAATTCTGGTACCAAAACGCAGGATTCTTTCCTGTTGTACATCAGGCTGACTCTCTATACTACACCCCAAAGTACCTAGAACATTTCATAGAACTAATCTTCCAACGAGACCATATTATTTCAGCCATACTTTTTCCTTCACTTGTCTAGACAATGAGACGTTTTATAGATTTGAGACAGGGTAGGACAAAATAACATCACCCCTAGGAGCTGGGTTGAAGTTAATTGCAAAATCTATCTTCCACTGTGTACCGCATGGTATCATAAAAGTCTCATCAGGTGAACACCAGATTGGAAAACCAGTTTCAGAGCTCATTTACTGGTTCACAACCCATAGCATGCGGGAGCAGAAAGAACACTAAACTTGAAATGAGGCAGCCTGGACTTGGTCGTAGACTTAACCAGTTTGCACCTCTGCGGGCAAAGTCGTTTCTGACGATGGTAATGATGACGATGGTGACGACAAAAGGCTAATAATTATGGAAAGCTTACTACGTAGGGTTCATTACCTTGATGCTTAAAATGTATCCCATGTAAGAAAACTTATTTCCTAGTGATTTTGTAAGTCTGTCTATCACACACATAGGTAAGTGTACTTTTTTTATGCTTACACTCTATTTACTGACATTTCTAAAATATGTGTCTACTTTGATATACATAGATCCAGTGTCACTAAATCCAAAGGTGTAGGGAAAAAAAAGTATCGGTGTCTAATGTTTATAGGACGAGGCAAAAGATCCAGAATAGCCAACACAATACTGACGGAGAGTAACAAAGTGGGGAGGGGGGCTGAAACTACCCAACTTCAAGAATTGCTATAAAGCTGCAGGAATCAAGATAGTGAGGTACTGGTGAAAGAAGGGACAAGTAAATCGATGGAAAAGAATAGAAAGCCAGAAGCGGAACCCCATAAATACAGTCAACTGATCTTCAACAAATGAGCGAAGCAAAAATCGTCTTTTCAGCAAATAGTGCTGGAACCACTGGACATACACACGCAGAAAAATGAATCTAAACACAGACCCTAGACCCCACATAAAAATTAACTCAAAGTAAATCATAGACCAAAATATAAAATGCAAAACTAAAACTCCTAAAATATATAGCATAGGAGAAAACCTAGATGACCTGGGGTATGATGCTGACTTTTCAGACATGACATCGAGACACAATCCATGAAAAAATTACTGACACTGGACTCTATTAGAACTAAAATTGTCTGCTCTGCAAAAGACATTGTTAAGGGACTGAGAAGACAAACCCCAGGCTGGGAAAAAATGTTTACAAAAGACCTATCCAAAAGAAATACTGACTTTTTTTTCCTGATTAAGCACTGTTATCCAAAATATACAAGGAATGCGGCTGGTCCTCGACTTCTGATGAGGTCACGACCCGCTATACTCCTTACAAATTGAACATATCGTAAGTCAGATACGCACGTTCTACACCTAACCTACCGAAGCTTGCACTGGCCCACCTTAATCGTGCTCAGAACACAGTACATTCGTCTACAGGTGGGCAGCTACCTTGAGTTTCATCTCAAGAGTAACCTTCCTCTTCTTCCCACCAGCAGCAGAAGACACAGATGGGAGTTTTGCAGACATGATGGGATGCAGAAACACAGAAGCCCAAGACGCTGGCACCGTGGTCCACTAGAGTGTCAGTCATTCACCCTCGTGACCACAGGCTGCCTGGAACTCACTGCAGCCTGGCCCCACTACCCAGCCTCACAAGGGGGTATCGTACCGCATCTCACTACCCGTACAAGATCAAAACAGTTTCAAACTGGAAGTGAGTGACAAAAATGTCTGATGACATTTCTTTGCTTTTGAAGCATTTGACTAACATTTTGTGTAAAACATTTGCAGTTCTTGTTATAACAATATAAAATACCCTATAATTCCAGGAGAATCTTTGCCCAGTGCAGTTTTCTCTTTAGGCTGAATAACTTCAAATGCAATGATAAAAACGGTCTTTCCTGACCAAGCAGTTTCTCTGCCAAGCATAGTGCAACCTCAGGGAGAATTTGAACAACCAGGTCGGCTCCAGGAAAATGGAGGCTAAGCTGCAAACTGATTGGAGGTGGGGGCTCCTCCAAATGCTTTTGTCACATTTTGGAGACAAGAAATCGGAAGCTAACTTCGTAGGGAGCTATATAAGCAGTTAATTCGGTCAATCTGTGTGAACAGAAGGTTTTCCCCTAAATGGTAATTATTGGAACATGTATTTCATAAGTCACTTTGCCCTGATACAAAGTAGTTTATCAAGAAAGAGGCTTTGGTCAGGTCACAGTGAAACTCAGGCCATATTTCAAATAGTTTCTGTCATTTTCCTCATAGGCCTCAACATAAGATTTACTACTCGCTAGGGGTCTGGGGGAAGGGGGTGAAAATTGAACTGGATTCGTGGTTTTGATGAGATTGTGAATGTTATATTCTCATGGAAAGGTCTTTAATATGAATTGCGCTAACGGTCTTTCAATCAAAATCACAGAATCACTTTACTATTTGCCACATGCTCCAGGAATTCTCCACATGGAAATGACCGATTTCTTTCTAAGAGAAATTTGATTCGGATGGTTTTGGGTTTTAACCAGTGAACTAGTTAAAAGTATAACTATTTTTATGGAAAAGGTCATAAACTCAAACTTAAGGGGAAAATTCCCTCAATGGCAAATTTGAAAAACTAATGAAAAAGTTAAATATTTTACAATAAAATAATAGTAACTCTCATGCTACTATGTATAGATCCTGTAATAATAATTCAAGCTTATTCTTGACTAAATTTTCTACACTGAAAAGCATTCCAAATAAAACATGCATTATCTCTTCTAACATGGGCATTTCACATGTCTCTTTCCCATCGTAAGGATCACAGACGTGTCATCCATCATTAGACATTCCTCTTTGTGTCTCTCTTTCCATCTCTGTCTCTCTCTCTAAGGGGTACTATATACTCTAGTACCTAACATACTACATATTGAAAACTTAATTTCAACATCTCACATAATTAAAAATAAATTAGTTCCCTTTTATAACAATTTTTTACAGTCTAATTTTCTGCAGTTTGTTTGTGTATAATGACCAATGGCTGTATTTATGAATAAGACTAGAGAACACAACACATTCTACTTAGCATGGCAAGTTATCAATTGATTCTAGAGACTGTGGTGATTTTTTTCTGTAAATAATCAACTGTTCTGGGATAGGAGTCTATCATCCATGTTGCTTATGTTATCGCTTGCAGTTTACGTTTAGATTTTCAAGTTCAGTTCTGAGGGCTTATATTTTGGTTTTCCATTTTGAAAAAAAAGTGGTGATTTCTTTTCTATTAGTGAAAATGAAATGTCACCATCATTCAGACTGTATTGTTTCCTAGCAACCTCTGCTGCTTTTACAAAGTGAGGCCGGCAGCTGCGAACCCAGGTCTGTGTAGTGCGTACTTGGCCAGGTTTCTAAATCTTCTGCTCAATCTCCTTATTTGGGTAAGAACACTAAGCTTCTGACAGGTGGGATGATTTCTTCAAGATCCTAAAACTGGTTCATAAGAAAGGAAGTGCTCAAAAGTAATTTCCAAAAGGATTATGCTTTATCATCTAAAAAAAAAAAAAAAATCCCTAAAAATTTGTTAAATTAAAAAAAAAAAAATTGAACAAAACAAAAGTCATTTCATTGTGGATACATAAACTATTTGGAATGCAAAAACATGATTTCAAACATATATATGTACAAAAGCTTGACATGTTCATTTCAATTGATCATTTTTCAACATTGTTTTCATTCCACAATTTTACAGAAGCAGCGGGCTAGTTGTTTTCTTAAATACGTCCCTGTCCATTTCTGCAGCGGAATCATTACTTATCCAACCTGACCCCAACTCAGATCAGACAGATGGCTTTTGCACACTTGCACGGCCCTTGGAAAACGTGTTCATACTGAGTGGCCACGTGGAAGAAAATTGAGGGAGGGTCTAGATGAAACTCAGAAGAGCGCTTTAAAGAATTTGCTACTGGCTATGAAGACACACCGTTCATTAAATCAAACACATTCTTGGTCTTACTGTGAATCCAGAGGGAAATTCTCACGTGGGTGCTCCCAGCTTAATTTAGTGTAAAAAAGAAGAAATGTGGAGGCACTGTCTCTTACCAATGCCCATTGCGACCTATTTATTCCCATGTACCATGTCAGCCATTGTGTTTTATGACAGAAGTAGATGCTTTAGTACATAAATATTTCAAGATTTGCTAGAGTGTTTCAGAAATGCTCCTAAATGTAGAATTTCATAGACCACTAACAAAGCTGTGTTTTCATCTTTAAAACGGTGCACCATAAATTGAATTCGTCTGGTTGCCAGGTGGCCCAGTGCGTGCTAATACAGTTTGGTGTTCAGTGAGTAGCTATGTGAATTTTATCAAGCAAATTGTCTCTGGGCCAGAGAGGTGTCCATTATGGAGGCAACATAAATCTGATAGCTACATGGACTAAGGGCAGAATCAGCAAGGAAGCACAGGTGCCAAGCCCCGAATCACTGTTTGAAGTAAAATGGTAGAGTTTTTTTAGCTTTATTGATGCCTGGGACATTTTAATGTGTGGAGCTCAATGAGCAAAGTGCAAATGGAGTAATAACAGTAAGCTATGTTGCAGATGTGTTTTGAACAATCAACAGTTTGAAACAAAAACAGGAAACTGATGCTGGTCTAGTGCCGATGTATGCCATTTTTTTTTACAAACAGGAAAGACTGTAGTCAGTTAATTTGACCTGCATTCTGTGTAAGACCACACCTCTTAACTGCCTTATTCCAAGTTTTACTCAAAGGAGTTATTGACTTGTCCCATCCACCTCTTATACTTTACACCATATTAATATCTGATGGCTTGTATTATCGTATTTCCACAACTCTTGACTATTTTTATCTAGATCTTATACATACGTATGGTTATTATTCTAATTATGGGTTTATTGCTTACACTGGACACCGGAAAATACATTTAAAGCCACTCAAAATGCAGAAGAAAAACTACCTGATTTGATGGTGCCTCACAATCCTTAGTTGGATATGTAGACTATATCTTGTCATTCTAATCTGTTTGTAAAAGGCCAGAAAATAAACTTGAAAACTTTCCTGCCATTTTCCCCCCTGGGCATTTGGACATGTAAAACTGTCTTTTTTTCTAACAGCAGCTTTAATGAAGCAGATAAAAGTGAATGTTAGATTGTTTATCAAATGTGCTTGTTTCTAATCTTGGTTTAGTTTATCTGTAGTGTACTTCCTCTGGAGGCCACTACCAGAAGTGGCTAACCCGAGACACTTTAATCTTTCTAGATGGTGATACGGTGTAACCGAATGTGAGATTAGCTCATTACACTATCCTATCTTCACCTCAACAACATCTGATGAAAATTATCTTTGTATATAAATAGCTTAAAAATTTAATCCTTTCCTTGTAATTTTGGTTCAAAATTTTGTTAAGCTTTCCCATATTCAAACGTGAAATGCAATGAGTAATTTAAGCTTGTCTACTTTAATTCCCAATCACAGATATGGAAAAGTATGTGGAGGATTAAACTCATTTATAATTATCAGTATTAACTACAGGAAAATTGAAACATATCTTTCACATTTCTGTTTCTCTGATTTACTGATACATCATTTAGAACAGACATCCTTAAATGCAGGTAGCTTAACCTGACCTTACGAAGGCCATCCATCATTCATGCTGTATTACTAAGCTTGCAGACCTGATCATTTGTTCCAAGTGTGACTATGAAGTCATGAGTTTAACCAAGTTTCTTGGAAAGGACTCCAATAACCAGCCTTCCTCTCAATTCAAAATGTCCCATCCTTTGAGGATGATTATCTATTCTGTTTGTACATACACTGAATATGTAGATCTCAGCTTTCACATAAGAACTTTGGGAATAATCAATAGTAGTTATTATAGCATCGTAAATATTTATTGATAAAATAAACACGGAACAATCCTGATTCTTCTAAGTTTTCCTTTATGACAATTTTCCTAGGATATGTTCAGTCCAGCCATCCTTCTCTAGATAAACGATAGTTCAAAGGACACTACATTGTAGATAAATATAGTAGTTGTCACTTCCCTTTAGCTATGGGATACAGTTCTTTCTTTCACTGAACAATTGTTGAAGTAGTTGTTTTCATTAATGTCCCTATTGCATGAAAAAAACATGGCTCCACACACACTTCAAGCGCAGTATGGTAAGACACTCACGTTATCTGACGTCATAACAAGCGCTTACCTCCCGTATCACTTACTCAAGAGAATGCATTGAAAGTGTGGAAAACTGAATACTATCATCCAATTACTAAATCTTTTTCTACCCCATTACAAATTCGAACAAGATTCCAATAAATATCTAAATGCGTGCTTTCTGACAAATGTGATACTCTGAGAAGCTGTTATTGAAACAACACACTCAATGTTTAAAACAAAATCAAAATGCCTCCATACATATGTGGTTCTCCCACGTTAGTGCAGTATTTTATATATATGTATATTTTCTATACCTCTCCACAAGAAATCATCCTTCTATTACTCGCCCCAGGACCCTGAAAAATAAAACGTCTTAACCCCTTATTGCTCCTCAGAACCCCTTTCAAATTATCATTCCACTGTAATAAAAAGGGGGGCCTCCCTTTATCTCAATGTGTCTTTTATTTAAATTAAATGGATTGGGGTGACAATGGTTAGTAAAAGTACATAGGTTTCAAGTGTACAATTCTATAACACATCATCTATATATCACATTGTGTGCTCACCACCCAGATGGATCAAAGACCTAAACATAAGACCTGCAACAATAAACTAAAGAAGAAAACATAACCAGAGGGTAAGGGGGGTGGGGGGTGGGAGATGAGGGTAAGGGGGATCAAATATATGGTATGAAAGGAGAACTGACTCTGGGTGGTGAACACACAATGGGATTTATAGATGATGTATTACAGAATTGTACACCTGAAATCTATGTAATTTTACTAACAATTGTCACCCCAATAAATTTATTAAAAAAAAAAAGAAAGAAAGAAAAGAAAATATAGATAAAATAAATTTATGGACATTGGGTTCAAAGAGGATTTTATGAATTTGACCTCAATGGCAAAGGAAGTAAAAGCTAAAATAAATTAATGGGACTATATCAAACTAAAAAGCTTCTGCACAGCAAAAGAAACCATCAACAAAACAAAGAGTCAATCAACCAAATGAGGAAGATATTTGCAAACAACACCTCCGATAAGGGGCTAATATCCAAAATACGTAAGGAAATCATACAACTCAACAACAAAAAGACAAACAATCCAATTAAAAATACAAACAATCCAATTAAAAAACAATCCTCCAAGGGCAGAGGACACAACCAATGTGTGTTTTCTGACTGTACATGTCCTCATCTTACACCACCATTTCTACCTCATGATTTGCACAATATTTATTTTAACACCGAATTAATTGTTTTACCTTCTCTGTCCTCTGACACTGGTTTTCAGATGATAAACATACATGCTAAATACATAGCTGATGGGGAATGATGGGGAATTAAAAACAACCTGTTACCTATCTTTCCTCCAAAGATCTCATTAAAATAAAAATAAAGGAAATTTTAATGTGAGAACATATAGGAACAAAGATATTGGGACTAGAGAAAACAAATGCGATTTAGAAACCAGAAAGCATATGGGCAGAGTTACAGACTCAACAGTCTGGGAAAACTGAATCCTAAATTTGTGATGGAAAAGCCAAGAAACAGCCTAATTTATATTATAGGAAACTCAAAAATCATGAATTTGTAGTACCAGTTTTCTGTATAAGTAAGGGTAAGGTGGAATACAAAGAGAATAACTACTTGAAAACTTTAAAAAAGAGTTGAAATTTCTTCCAATTCATCCAATTTCATAGCACATTAAAATTATTTCTTATTCATTTTCACCCCACTCTTCGCTAATGATTTACGCTCATTTTAAATGTAAAAACTAAATGCTAACTTTATTTGATTCAACTTTTCGATAGTGAAATTAGGTTGAACTGATTCTATTTTCTGAATATATATTCCCAGTGATCTAATGCTGCACTTGTATATGGAATGTTGACCATTGTGATTTTTTAAAATTATCATTATCTGAATTAGATAGTCCAGAAATAAAACGTATCCTCATTTGGCCTGGGCCACTTACCAAACCAGCAAAACTCCAACACATGGTCTTCATGTAAACAAGTTTTTCATTAGTGTTTAGCTGACAAATTTCCATCCATTTTTGACAAAACAGGACTCTTGGCTTGTTTCAATCATTTGTACATTGAAAGGCCTCATTATCCTGTATTTAACATTCATTATACATTTTCTCTACTACATTGCAGAAATTTTTAAAATAAATGATCGGTGCATATTGCTGAGTCTTTAGATCAGTTGTCTCCTTGGATGGAATATTCAGTTTATGGTTAAATCTCTACGTTTCAACATTTCATGCAAATCGCCTTTTATGAATTTGCACTAACTGATTCTCACATCACTTTTACTGCAAGAGAGTTCCACACATGTACCTTTCAGTCACTGCATCACAAAGATTTGTTAAACACTGGGATCTGTAATACAGGAAATAGATGCTAAATTAAGGGTGATTTCTGCCATTGATTAAGCCATTCTTTACACAGTGGCAGAAAGCATGTTGTTCTCTTATCTCTATATAATATTCATCATACTATTTCTCCCCTCTGGAATTTTTGGCTTTAAACTCTTCCTCTGGAAGTCTGGTGTGTGTCTAGGAAGTGCTAAGTGATTCTGAACTTTCTAATACAAGTAGTTTTACTGCCATCTTGCCCTCAGAATGACAACCCTTTGAAACCCCAGGACCTGGCAGAGCCCCTGTGGTTCGCTGATTTTGACTGGGGCCATTTTCCCTCCTTTATCATCCTCATTCCTAAGTATGTGATGGTCTCTAAAGTCGATGATATGTTGCCCTTTGCTCACCAACGTGAGTCTTTCCACACAGCTCTTTCTTGCTCTCAGATGGATGTTAAAACAAATACTTGAAAAAGAAATGCAGCCAACGCACCCAAAAGTATTGCTGGTGTGTGTGTTCCTCCAACTCCCACGTTGTACGTACAGCTTTTCTTTTTCTCATGTAGGCACTTTGAGCTTATTCTCAGCAGATGTTTTCCTAGGACATTTCCTAGGACAAGTGGCGTTTTTATCATTTTCGGCATGTAAAGAGTCACAATTCATAGCACTTTCTTTCACAGTCGCCAAGTTTTATGATCTGACTTTTGAAAGAAGCTCCAATTCTAGTTTATTATTTTGTACTCATCACCCTGAAACAGATCATAAAATTCCCTTTTAAGTAGATAAAGGGAACCGATTTTTCCCAATCTGTCATGAATATCTAGAGTTCTTTTAATAGTAAATATTCAAGACACTACCATGCAGCCTAGAAAGAATTTCAAATGGTACCAGATGAGTTGGAAAATAAGATATGTAGACATACAATAAAATAACTGGGAAATAAGGAAAAATCAAGTAACGATAAAATGAGTGTACAGACCAGAGAAAGACTGGGGCTGCCAAAGTCTTTCCACACTGGTCATTTCACCAACCTTGCTAACACCCTTGAAAATATAAAACTGATTCAGAACTTGAGCTGGTTTTTCTCTAAAACAAAATAAAATAGAAAACTGTATTATAGCAAAGGAACTGCTCCTTTAGAACCCGCAAGGCCCATCACCTCAGAAACACAATACGGGCCACTCATTCGTAACCCCATCGCCGGCCACGTCTCTCTCCTAGAAGCCCAGGCCAATTAGAGGTACCAAATTAGTAGGAGGAATAACCAGAAACCAGCCAGCACGGCCCACCTAACAATTTCAAGCCTATTCCCAAACTATTTTTAAAATGTTTACAAGTAATTAGACTCCTAGTTTCACCACATTCTACTCAAACAACTCAAGACTAAATGTTCCCATTTCCATTTACAAACAAGTATTAACAGATAATAACAGCAATTTTACTAAATGTATAAGAGCTTAGGTAAATACTCCAAGAAAAGCACTGGAGAATTCTACTGTGAGATGAGAGCTGCTTTCAGAGTTCATTTCACACAGATGCCATATGTCACCAGTGGGGAGGACTGGGGCTTCCTGAGAATGACATAGCCAGTCTGCTTCTATCTAGAGCGTCCCCCCTTGAATTTCCACTTTTTTCTCAAAACCCTGCCAACTCTTTTCCAATGTGAAGTTCAAACTCTCTTTGTAAATTCTCGTCATCACTCTTCACTCTCCATGTTTTAGGGGGTATCCTTGACAATCTTCATACTAATTCTAATATTGCTTTTTCTTCTATAATTGAACCAACTTTTCCCTTTCATTTCTAACACTCAAAGCTCCTGTTCTAGATTTATCATATCTGTATCTATGCCTGGACTTAGAGAAAATTACTTACCCTATCTGAGTTGTTTTTTTTTTTCCTCCCGTTTGCTAAAAAATATTAACTTAATAATTTCTACATTACAAGGTGTGATGAAGATTAAGGAGTTAAATGAGATAACGTACTAGAAAACATTAAGCAAACACTGGGTACATATCTTGCAAATCAAACAATATTTTCTTATTCTCCCACTTTCTTTTATTGTTTTCTTAATCAGGATATTCTCTTTTATGATACATAATTCAAATTTATAATATGTAATTTAAATTTCTCATTGGTGCAAAGCAAAATCAGATTAACTAGGTGGTACTCAGAGTTCCTATTGTATTCTTCTCTTATTTCTGCGTATGTCTGGGGCCTTATTTGGTTTACTTCCCGGAGACGAGTGTATTTAAAATAGGCCTGATGGCGGCCAGTGGGGGTCAGTGATGACAGCCTTAGCTCCATCTTTTCAAAAGGCCTTTGGTGCAGATGGGGGCTGCTGACCCGCCCACTTCTCAGGGGAAAGGCTGTGGGGAGTGAGTGTCCCACGTACCGTGGTGTCTTGCCGAAGGCACTTGCAGTCTCCGCTGCTCACACCTGGTCTACAAGGCCTGCCAAACCCTGATCGTTGCCAAGTTGCCCGTTCAGGACGACCTCCTGCCCCTATGCAGTAGTTCTCCAGCTACTAAGTCACTGATTTTAGCCACTTGGGGAGAAAACGTGACCATGTGCTAATTCCAGAACAGATCGAAAGTTGTCATCAGCCAGGCTGTTACTGTGGAGTTGCTTTTATTTTTATAAGAAAGAAGCAAACTGATGGGCTGTGCTCATGTGTTTAGTGCCAGAGTTTCGAGTGAGGATAAAAGCTCAACTCTGTGTGTGTGTGTGTGTGTGTGTGTGTGTGTGTGTGTTCTTTAAAGAAACACTACCTTATCCCATTAGTTAAAGAATACTTGGTTCTCATCAATTGAAACGAAAAAATATGACACTTGCAAAGCATGAAACCTATTTATCCCGGTCAAATGATGGTGCAGCACTGACATTGGAGGGGTATTGTGTAAAGGTTGTGCTGGGTGGCAGTGTTATTTATTTTAGTTTGCGTGCAGCTTCTGAGAAATTTGAACAGTAGCAGTTTGTGACGTGACGGCCACTCTTTCCAACAATACTAAGAATCAGTCTTTTGTCCACATACCGGCTGCAAGGCAGGCTCTGTTCTAGAACACGGAGGCCGCGCCTTCTCTCAGCTGGGTTGATGACCACATTTCAGACTCATGAAAACTAAGCGCTGCTGTTAGAGTACCAACCCTGGGATTTCCTCTTGGCGGACATTAAAAATAACCCACCAAATTTGTAATTTTCAAGATAATTTTGGCTTTGGTTTTGTAAGTGATGCCATGTGTCTGGACTATGTCTTCTAACCTTGACCTTCTTTCAAGCTCTGTCTCTGAACACATCAGCTCTTAGTTGGGACTGAATACATTCATGTTAAGTTATTTGGGATTAGCGACTATGTGAAAAAAAATATCCGTGCAAATATTTTGAAGATCATTCAGCAAATGGGTCACCCAACACTCATTTCACTTAAGAAATCATGTCTCTATGAGGAGAATATATGAATTTACTGAGGCTTAACATATTTCTGTTGTAAATGGATGTAATATTGTATTTCCAGTTGCTTCCCCTGTGCTTCACACATAGAAAAAGAAGGGTAGTTGCAAAGCAACTCAAGATATTTTTAGGTTCTGACAAATTTTTAAACTTTCATTCTTGTGGGTGATAATTATATTCACAGAAGGGTGAAAAGTCTACCTCTGTCACCCTTGGGATCCTGTGACAACTAGAAAAGGTGATTTCCAGCCATCCTGCAGCTGCTGCCCAGCAGGAAGATAACACGTGGATTAAGCAGCAACCCAGGCTTTTCCTGGGAATCAGGGAGGCAGCTGACGCAAGTGGAAGTGCTGCCATGTGTCCTGGTGACCACAAGCCACACGATACGCTCCTTCCGAGTCACACATTTAGACTGCGTGGTTGTCTATCCAGACTGTGTGATTAGAAGTGCTGGGGACAGGAGGGGAAGGCCAGACAGCCACGGTGTCGCCCTCAAGCCCTCACAAAAAGCCTGTTCCTGCCTTGGCTTGCCTGATGCTGACCCAGAACTTTCCAAACTATCCATTTAATGTAACAGACACTTATCACATCATTAACAAGGAAAGTCAAATGACACACAAAACGAATTTGGGATTTCAACTTGGCCAGAGTGTGTCCAGAAGGGCAGAGAGAAGATCTATCACCCACAGAGAAATCTTCAGCAAGACTGAGAATTTCCTCCTTCAAGAACTTTTGTCTCTCAGGGAACCGCTGAGAGCTTAGAAAACGATCTTTTAGCATATTATCAAATATATAAATTATATTTTTACTGTGAGCATCTGGTAGGGAGTTATAGATCTATGAGTAGCTTTACTGGTATTTTTGTTTTTGTTTTCTTTCAAGTTCTATGGTGATGAGTGACAAATACGGGATGAGGACCATGACCCCCCATCCACAATGGATCTCATCCTGACATCAGAGAGGAACGTTTGTTAGAAAATCTTACTGCTGAGATGAATGGGAAACTGGGCACAATGGGGGATGGGAAAAGCAGGAGGAGACAAGAAACGGTCGGTACAGTGTGGGAGGGGTCTTCCTGGTGACATGTCACTGCGTAGATCTGCATAGATCGCTTGTGCAACGTCATTAGTTCACTCAAAAGCAGTATGACTGGTGTGGATTTGCTTCTCTTGTAACTTGACAAGAGAGAAGGTGTCATTCTGCTCTTGAATGTGATGCACATTTCTCAGATTAACTAACAATTTAAATGTGTTCATGTGAAGAGTCGGAGCACCAGGACAGCTCCTGAGACCCGAGGGGCCGCTCAGCGTCCAGAGCAGTCGCCCAACAGTGGTGACAGCCACCTCAGCACTACTGACCGGCTAGTGGCACAGAAAAGACAAATGGATGAACATGAGCTGTGCCTCCCTTTGAAGTGACTTCACTGCCCATGAACCTACAGCTAAAAAGTCGTCTACTGTTGATTACAAAATTACTGAAAAAAATTAGAAGACTTCAGGTCACTTTCAGACCCTTCAAACAGGCTCAGGTGTGTTTTCTTAGCTCTTTCTCCTGAAGCACAAAGAAACATGGCCGGGAGGACCTCAGTTGTTATCCAGACAGGATCTCTGATTAAAAAGGAAGAAGGAAGGGAGGGAGGGAGGGAAAAGGGGAGAGACGGAAGGAAGGAGGAAAGGAAAGGAGAAAGAGTGGCAAGAAATAAACAAAGTTGAAACGTTTTCTATCTTCTGACAACAACGAGAGAAAAGGGTAATTCAGCTCTCCCAGGTCTCTCGTGAATTGAGTCTCTCCGTTGAAATTGGCCAAGTATGAAAGAGAATTACACACAGTATCTTTTTTGAAATTAAATTCAATTGCCCAAGACAGCAAGCTGATTATTTTAGGGGCAGGAAAGTGGCCCAGGCTTTGTTCTTTCTAAAGACAACGTAAAGGGGATGTGGGCCCAAGTGCACGGCTTTCAGAACTGAGGGCATATCACCAGCGTCATAGAGAGTCAGACGTCAGTGAGTGCATTAGTCAGACATGACAAGCCAAATACAGTCCAAACTCTCTTGGAGATTTAAACCTAGTTGGAAGAGTATACCAGATTGATGACTTCTTAAAAACACCCACCAAGTAGCATCCACAGGACACCCTTTCGGGGACTCAACTCCACAGACTGTGGGTGTATCTTAAGGAACACACTGTCCAGACCAGGAAACAAGTATTATCCTTTCTGGGCCTGGAACCCTCCTCCATATCGCTTCTCCAGGTAAGAAAAAATCCCTCTAAGACAAAATGGAAATACATTTCTTTGATGGCATTGGCCATCCCCAAAGCAAAAAATTTGTTCTCCTCTGTGAATCTCACACACTTTGTAGAAGCATCATTAGAACCTGACCTCTTGGCACATAAATTATTTTGTCCACTCTCTCAACTCTGGGCTCTTCGAGGGCAGGCCTTATGCCTTATTTATCTGTGAAAAAGGTATCTATTGTGCTTAGACACTAAGTACCTTTACCTCAGAAACAATATGGAGTGAAGGCATGAATGGTTGTAGAAGCTGAGGAGATGCACAGGGGAAAATATCAGGACACTCTTAGAGGTCATCAGATAAGATTTTATTGGAACAGAAAGGAAGGGGGAAGATATAAATTGAGGGAGATGACATGGGAGTGTGTTTAGGGAGAGAAGGGTAGGAGTGTAAGTAAACGGAGCAGAAGTAGGGAGGTCAACTGTGGGAAATACAGAAGGAGCAGAGTGTGTGAAGCTGGGAAGGCTGTAACTTGAAACTGTGGGAATTAAGTCAAGAGGAAAAGTTGGTTGCTTTTGCATAAGGGGGAAGGAAAAATTCCTGGGAAAACATTGAGGGCTACCCAAACATGCTTGGTTTGGAATTAGGCAGGAAACAGTGATGCACTGAACTGGATGCTGCTGATGTGGGGTAAGGGGGCAATACCTATAAATATAAGCTCTAAGAATGTCTCACTGTTTACTAGGACTTTACAAAGTGATCAATGGGATTTTTTGAGGATTATTTCATTTGGTCCTTATAATGACCCTATAAAGGAGGCAGAGCAGTTATCAGTAACCTTAATGCATAAGTGCAGGCATCAGTCCTGTTCTCAAGGAACGTACAACACATCAAGGTGAGAAAATGCAAAGAAGAATAGGAATAAAAAGAGAGTAGCAAGCAGTGGCAATGGATGGATGATCATAGGGGTTCTGTACGTTCACAACTGGGGAGGCTGCTACCGTCATCCAGTATAAAGAGGCCAAGGATAGAGCTGCTCATTCTACAAAGCACAGACGACCCTCACAACCAAGAGTCAGTCAGCCTAAAATGTCACTAGTGCCATGGCTGAACAAGCGTGGTATACAGCAGTCCCCCCTTATCTGTGGGAAACACGTTCCAAGAGCCCCAGTGGCTGCCTGGGCTGGTAGCACCAAACCCTACACATACTATGCTTTTTCCAATGCATACACACCTGTGATAAACTTTAATATTATGAATTAGGCACAGGAGGTTGACAACAATAACTAATAATGAAATAGGACAATTACAACAATATGCTGTAATAAAAGTATAGTGAATGTGGTCGCACAAACTCTCTCTCTCTCTCTCTCTCTCTCTCTCTCTCTCTCTCTCTCTCTCTCACTCTCTCTCCCCCAATCTGATGACCAAGAGGGTTACTAAGTGACTCATGAGCAGTATCGTATACAGCAGGAATGCACTGGAAAAAGGGATGATTCGTGTCCTGGGCAAGACCAAGTAGGAGGGTGAGAAATTTCATCACTCTACTCAGAATGGTGTATAATTTAAAACTTATGAATTGTTTATTTCTGGGATTCTCTGGTTAATATTTTTGGACCATGGTAGACCACGGGTAACTGAAACCATGGAAAGTGAAACCACGGATAAAGGGGGACTGTTGTATAAAAATCTCCTAAAGATATTTATTTAAGCAAATTGTTTCTCAAAATACATACCTTTGGTACATAAGCATTAGATGTTATTAGAACAAATTTGAAAAGCTAATCTTCACTTTGGTGATATGGAAGCAACTCTCACTTTGTTTCCCTACCTGGAAATAAATAAGTTTAAAAATGTTTTATTCCAATAGAAAATAGTCATTGCTTAAAATAGCAAAATCTAAAGTGAAGAGCTCCCTATAGAATGAATGAACCAGTCCCTTCAACAAACACATTATAAGGAAAACACACACAAAAGAGAGAGAGGGAAACCCACTGATTAGGAGAGACTAAAAGGACATATCAACCAATTATAATGCGTACATTTTGTTTAAATTCTAATTTGAACTAAAACCTCTTTGAAATTTTATAAGATAATAGGAGAAACTGAACACTAAATGGACATTTCATAACAGTAAGGAGCTGTTGTTTTTAAGTGTGATAATAATACAACAATATTATAGTATGTTATAAAAAGAGAACTTATCTTTTGGAAAGATATATTGAGATACTGATTGATAAAATGATATACTATCTGTGATATGTGGTAGGAAGTGGGTACTGGCTTATATAAAAAGTGATTGGTCATGAGTTGTCAATTTTTGAAACTGGGTGATGGGTAATATGGATTTGTTAGACAAGTTTCTTTAATTTTGTATATGTTGAGGTAATCACTAAAATAGTTTTTTGGGTTTTTTTAAATTAAATTTATTGGGGTGACAATTGCTAGTAAAATTACATAGATTTCAGGTGTACAATTCTGTATTACATCATCTATAAATCCCATTGTGTGTTCATCACCCAGAGTCAGTTCTCCTTCCATCACCATATATTCGATCCCCCTTACCCTCATCTCCCACCCCCCACCCCCCACCCCCCTTACCCTCTGGCAACTAAAATAGTTTTTTAAACTCACTTTTACCCATATATATTTATATGTCAACCTAATTTATCACAAAAGTAACACTAATGTGCAGTGAAAAAACATAGTCTTGTCAATAAATGGTGCTACATCAATTGATTATTTATTTGAGAAAAAAGTGTCTTAACTTCTATCCACCCAAGTCACAAAAATCAATCAAAGTTGACTGTCATCTAAGAGAGAAAGGTAAACCAATAACAGCTTTAGACGAAAACATATTAAGTGACCATCTTCAAAACTTTAGAGTATCCAAGTTTTCCTAAACAAGACACAATTAGCTTTAATCTAAAAAACAAAGATATGAGTAATTTGATAACGTCTGCTCCTAAAATGGCAAATTTAATAGAATAGAAAAGGAAGATATTTATGAAACATTTACCCTACAAAAATATATCTAGACTATGTGAAGGACACCAACAAACCAATAAGGAAAATCGAAAACCTAACAGAAAAATCAGCAAAACACTTCAACAGACAATTCCCATAAAAATATGTCCAATCGCCTAAAGCATAGGAACAGGTACTCATATTCATTATTTGTTGATAAAATGCAAATTAAAACCACAGTGGACTATCTCTACTACCTCACTAAAATTGCTAGATGAAAAGACAGAGAGTGTCAGGTGTTGGTGAGGCTCTGTAGCAACTGGAAGTTTTGTCCGCTGCTGCCGTGAGATGTAACTTCGTACAACGTCTTAGGAAAGGTGTTGGCCAGTGTCCTTGAAAGCTGAATATGTGCATACATTAGGAACCAGCACCCCACAGAAAGGTTTACATGTGTGTACCAGAAATTCCTGTACCAGAATGTTCACAATGCTAGTGGAAGCCTAGACAGAGATAAAATGAACTAACGACAGCTATAGGCAAACATAGGTATAACTCGCCCAAACAGGAAGCCACACAAAACAAAGTGAATGCTATGTAATTCCATTTGAATAAAGTTTAAAGACAGGCAAATGCAAACGTCTATTTTAGAAGTAGCTAGACGTCAGCCCTGGGGAGGAGAATTATCACAACTGGAGGTAGCATAGGGGGTTTCCTGAGAGGGTGGCAATGCCCTCTGTCTTCGCTTAAGTGATGGATACATACATATGTGCATTTTTGGAAAATCCATCGGGCAGTGCGTCTATGATAAATGCATATTTATGTAGATACGTTAGACGTCAATAAAAACAGCCTTAGAAACACTACAAGCTCTACTTCATGTGAACGCCTACAGCTTGCTGTGGAGGAATTAAATATCCTAGAGGAAGTATGCATTCAGTCAGTTCTCAGCAATATTTCTTATGACACTTCTGATAATGGGATGTGATGACAGAATGAATATATCCTTAAAAATAGCAAAACGAAACCATGACAAAAAAAATCAAATATTGCCCCAGACTGATAACGGATATTAGTTTTGATGAAATATCAAAGAAACTGGATTGAGAATTATTATTATAGTTTCATGATTACAGAGTAATATTTCAAAATAAAAGGAAGCAATCAAGATGGGCAAAGTTGTACTTGATTAAACTATGTAATACCCCATGTCATTTGAAAGATTAAAACTTGGAATAGTTTTTTTTAACGAGCCCTTGTGAGAAACAAAACAGGAAAGAAAATAATGTAATTGAACTGGCATTTCCCATAAATGCCATATTTACAACCTATGAATTACTCTTTTGGTGGGAGGCAATGCTGTGATATCCATCAGTTCCCAATAATATTTTGAATAACAACAGTGTGCTATCATGGTGAGCAAACAAAGAAGGACAGATTAAAAAGTGTATCATTAAGAAATAATGTACCTTTAGAGGAAAGTGATTCGCAGAAAGCTATGCAATGGTATGATTTGATCAACAGAAGGGAAAAGATTAAAACTCATTGTTCATCTTAGTCTAGATTTCATTTTTGGCTGCATGTAGGTTTTCTCTTTTAACCCTTAAAACAATCCAGGGAGGAGATAACAGTGTCCTATTTTACAACTGAGGACATCAGTAAGTTGCCTAAATGTGAACAGACAGTAACTGGTGGGACTTTGCAGCCCAGTCTGAATCTCGTAGGATGGCGTGAGCGGAGCAGACCAGGATAACCATTTTCATAACATAACTAGTGATTCTGAATGGCACCTTGAAGCACAGGTTATATTTAATTTTGGAAAAGCGTTCAAAGTGGAAGTAGGAGTTATAAGGTTGGACACGAGCTGTATTCACCTTATGTTTGAGGTTTGTGGGAGGATGAAAAATGGTCCCGAAGACACACAGGTCCTAGTCCCTGGAACTGGCAAATGTGAACCTCGTACGGAAAAAGAATCTTTGCAGGTGTTATAAATAATAGGTTTGAGAGGGAGAGATTACTCCGGGGAATCTGGTGGACCCTAGATGAGATCAGGAGCTCCTGTCCAACTGAGAACGAGAAGGCAACGTGCTCATGGAGGCCGAGCCTGGAATGATACAGCCATGAGCCTGGAAATGCCAGCGGCCACCAGAAAATGGAAAAGACCAGCAGTGGTTTGTCCCCGAGAGCCCCCAGAGGGAGCATGGCCCCTCCTACACCTTGGTTTTAGCTGGAAAATATTATGTGGAACTTCAGGTTTCCAAAATGTTAAGAGGATGAATCTATGTGGCTTTATGTGGCCAAGTTTACGGTCATATTTCTATAGCTGCCACAGGGAATGACACAAGGCTTAAGAAAATGAGTTTGAACCCAGGGACGTGTGGAACATCTACACTGCAGTCTCTGAGTCACACGACCTGGTGGGAATGGCATCCTAGAGATTTGCCTTAAGCTGTGTGCCATTATTATCACTCTGTACATGATTTTCACGTACATTATTTTCACTGTGATTATAGGTTTCAGGGGCAGGAAGTGGCTTGGTGGGAACTTCTGTAGATAAAGAGGGTACTAAAGAATGTCATCTACTTCTTGACACCTAAACTGTTGAGAACCTCAGTCCTAGTCCCCAAATAGAAATTGCTTTCTCTCTTGATTTCCCTCAAATACCACTCAAGTGAGGAAGTTGTGGAGACCGAAACCACTAGTAGGCATGAAACAACAAAATGACAGCCCAGCCAGAGGACAGTGACCCCCGGGGATCTCTCTTGCCCCAACTGCAAGGGGAGGAGGAAGCAGAGAAGAAAACTGAGACAGAGGCAGGCGAAGACGCCTGCTGCCCTCCCAGTTCACACCCACAGTTCCCCAGCCAGCAGCTGGGAGAGTTAGGAGAGGAGAAGCAAGGGCTTGGGAGTGGGTGAGAGCTTGAACCATTACGGCTGGTCTTTCTCAACACCTACAAGTCCATGAGTGTCTGTGCCATAGGTCCAGGATTTCATCTTGAGCGGGGAAGAAAACTTGGACAGAGTTTATGTAAAGAAGAAAGGGTGGGAGAAAAATAAAGTGTGTTAATGACCACCCGTGCCAAGTTTAACCTGTTACAAACAAGTCTGCCTCTTCTACAGCTCAAGGAACGCACGCAGCACTGAGTTTTAGAAGCTACAAAGGCAGCAGCATTGAAGCATGCACGTAAGCGACACAGAAAGGAAAAGCTAGCACGAGCTCTCGTGTGCGCCCTTGGCCTGTTCTGTGCTCTGGTTCACGACACCGAGCGCATCACGAACGTCATCTCATTGAGTGCTCACACACCCATCAGGTGGGTAGTTTGGCTCCAGGCTTCAGAAGAAGAAACAGCCTAAGGAAACTAAGCAACTGCCGACAGAAACAGCAGAGTGCTAGCTCACGTCCATCTCATTCAAAACCCCAGGTGCTTTCTGCCTTGAGAAGTATAAAAAACAAATAAAATTTCAGTAGACCGCGGATACCCTTTGTCAATGCATGAGCTTGATGGCAGTCCTCAAAGGGAAACATTACGATGAGCGAAATTTGGGGAAGAACTTTTGTGACAGTGTCAAATAACGGCAAGGCCGACTTTTATCTGCTTCCGTTTGGAAGGCAAACAACACATGTATTTCGGAAGTTAATTTCAAGTCTTTCATGGATACCCCGCAATACCACTACAGAGGTTGGGTGCTGGGGCGACACATGCCCACAGTGTACTTCAGCACAAGCCTAGCTGCAGAAAATTGGGGGGACTTGGATAATCGGTTCTGAATAAACACCCTCTCCCCACAGATATATATCGATGCATCAGTACACACCAGGGGGAGACGAGGTACAACTTGCAAGCCCCTGGACACTCGGTGTGCAGGTGCAGCTTGCTTGGAGAAGAGCTGGACTTCAGATTTTCTGGGGACCCCCCACATTGAAGGCTTTGGAGGTTCCATTCCTTATAAAAGGCATGGGCCAGCCTCCCGGTGGATGTACAATGTCAGGGTGTTTGCTACTTATATAGGGAGCTGCAGGGAGTTCAGCGGACAGAGCTATGTCACAAAAGAGAGGGTCTACTGCAAATGAAGTGAAGTCTTGCAGCAATCCTATGACACAGATCCAGCCAATTTCATGATCCAGCAGTATTGCCATCAATTTGCCCAAAGATAGCTTAGTGTGGAGTGATACTTCCAGATGTGGAAGTCAGACATAGCTTACTGCCACATCTTAGCTGGTGATTCTGACCAAGAGCTCCACTTTCTAGTTTGAGTCTCCTAAGCTGGGTACAAACACAATACTGCATATTTTCTCTAACTGCCAAAGGACGTACGGATATATTGATTTTTTTTAATGATGATATAGCTGTTAAATTGGGGATCCATCTCTTTCTATAGAAGGCTGCTTTGCTATTTCCCAAGATGTGAGAAGGAAAGTGTAAATGTGCCAGGATAAAGGAAGAGAAACATCCTTGATCCATCAATGGAATGTGAGTTCTGCTCGGAACCCAACCATGCTGGAGGTGATCACAAGCTGTCTTGCTAAATACTAAGTTCTGCTGGTGGGAAGCTCAGTCACATTTCCTTATGCTTTCAAAGTGAGCTAGGCATGAACATACAGCCTATTGGCAGGACTGTGGTCTCTATCCGTCCCTGGTAGGAGTGCCGAATGCCTCTCCCAGGAAGCCATGTACCTTTACTGTTTGTCGCCCATTCAAGCTGCCACACATGGAAACCACTCTTTCCACTCTAAATAAGATTATACACATGTTCACAAAAAAAGTAGACGCGTACTGTTCTCTATCTTTCTAAAAATTTCAAGGTTCTGTATAAATAGTAGTTGTGGAATTTTACATGGATTATTCCCGTACGAAACAAAATATATGGGGTTTTGCTTTGTTTAAATAAACCATCTTGTGTGACCACAGGAGAGGATGAAAGGGATTATGTCGCTAATACTGACATGGAAAGGGATTAAATCATGGGGTAAGTGGAAGAGATTAAAGAGGGGGCCGTGGCTTTGTAGGCTAATTGGTACCTAGATTCTGCGGACCTAGGTTTTTCATGGTAATACTGCTAAAATTCAACAAAAGGGTTCCAAACTTAAGATCCTGGAATGAGACTATGTTATTTCCTTTTCCAAATTGCCTGCTCTGCGTCTCAATGCAGAAACTAATAAAAGCGAAGTTCCCACCACATACATACTTTGTTTGTTTGTTTGTTTGTGTTTTTTGGCCTGGATCTACTCAACAGTAGATCAGAATAAAAACAGCTATTTCAATCAGCATAAGTAATGCACAAATGTTAAATCTTAAGCTTTCACAGAAGTTCAAATGTAAAAGGTAAGTAGAAAGCAATAACTATGGCAAAATGTAGTTAGAGGGTCTGCCGTTCCACAATGTGCCGTAAATTGCCCAAGCTGCTACACTTTTAATCTATTAAGTGATTTCCTGTTAACAATTAACCAAAAATCTAGATTCTTATGTGAAGCCTGCATAAGGAAAATCATACCTTGGTGGCTGAAAATTGGCACCAATGGAGAAATTATTTGTGTTTATAGTTCTCATTTTGGTGTTAATTAAAATTATTTCTATACTTCCGCATGGATTTCATATTTCACAAAGCCATTAATCAGTTTAATCATAGAACACTAATTCTAAAGGGTCCCTGTGAAACCGCCTCGGTACGTGCAGGCAATCTGAGCCTGAACTTCTCTCTTCTCTTTCTCCTCCGTCTTGCAAAACGAAACCTACCCTTAGCTCCAAACAGCTCTAAATAGGTATTTAAAAAAAAAAAAAAAGTTCAATTAAACAGCGCATAACTTTCTGGTTTGTTTACTTAATTATTTATTTGATTCAGTAGTCCTTACCATCTTTTCTAAGAAGATTACTTGCCCACTAACATACTAACAGTCTGGAATCAGAGCCTTCTCAATGTAAAAAGAATAATAATAAAGTTAATAAATAACTATTCTTGGTCTACACCCTGCTATTTTCTAAGTTGCTTTGACTTTTGAAAATTAGATGTATAACTTATGTCATGGCCTGAAGTGGCTTTGAGAGCCCGAACGTAACCATCTCTTTGGAAATGAGACAATCACTTAGAAACTAGGCTCCCAAATGGCCACATGAGTCTGCTCTGTGTGGGACCTTGCAGGGAATCTCAGTGACAGGAAGTACTGTTGACCCTGTGGCCACAGAAAGTCTTTAAGCAGAACCGCTGTCTGAAAAGCAAGAAGGTTGAGGAAGATGATTTTCCTCATTCTGTACGCGATAGAAAAAATGATTGCCACTCCTGTTCCTCCACTAAGGTGACACACACACACCTGTGCTTGCCTCTCTTTTATTTTAACCCACTAGCAGATTTCACATGAATCAATACTTTTTAATGGATGAAAATGATTCACTGTGGTTGTCGGGTTAGTAATCTGAGACCATCATTCAGAGGCACTAAAAGAAATATAGTCTAGGTTTTAAATTAGTTGAAAAAGTCAGAAAAAAATTTCTACAGCATTCTTTATGTAGATGTAAAAAAAAATGGACTAAACACTAAACTAAAAATGCAAATCACGAAAAACAAACAAACAAAACCAGAAAAATCGGAATTTAAAAAAAAAGCCTGTTTTTCATCATTATGTCCTCACTAGGGATATTCCAAACTCTTAAGAACCTATTGCACCATTTATGTACAATATTGGCACCATTTATGTACAATATTGGCTAAAATACCTGGGCTCTTGGGGTCACAGACATTGTTGATGTAATTCCTGGGAGGTGACCCCTGCGAGTCTCACTCCTGCGTGGAAGTGGCTATTTTTTCCAAAGCAGATGCTCTTATTCAGATGAAAACTGAATGAGAGCCCAGTGGAACCCTCAAGGAGTCCCAGTCGTCATGATTCCTCGCTTCGGGACTCTGTTAGAGCATGGCGGGCGCTCTGACAGATAACGCTTCCCTGACACTCACGGGTTCCCTTGACCTTGAGCAAATGACTTGTCTTCAGGGTTCCCAGTTTCTTCAACTGTAATATGAGGAATGTTGAATTAGGAAACCACCAAGGCCTTTTTACCTTTTAAAAATTCTAGAAATCCATGATTCTGAAATGTGCTCTTCAGTTTCTTCTCTCCCTAAACTTTGTGAACACATATGACATGGTAGGCCCTTTTCTAAGTGTTTTACGTACTGAGTCATAGCAATCCTCGCAAAATCCTTATCAGGCAAGTTATATGTTGATACTCATTTATGCATAATCTGAAGCACAGAGAGATGAAGTGTCACACCTGAAGTCACAAAATTAATTTCTGGCCAAAGTGGGATTTGGACCCAGACAGCTGAGTCTGTGCATTAACTGCTTGGCTATACTTTGCTTAGATTCTCCAGTGTTCTGTGAAACCAGTTCTCCAAAAATATTGGGAGCGGGGGGAAGGATTTATGATCTATTAGTTATGACTATTTTAATTTTAAGTGACAGAAATATTAATCCAAAGCTACTTCAACAAAAAAGAAATTTATTAGCTCAAGAAGCTGAAACGCCCAAGGGGTGGGGAGTGACTCTGGCTTGGGGATGTTTGATTGAGATTGTATCATTATGACGTACATGATGGCCCTACCTTTATCTCTGGTGGCTCCTTGGGCTCCAGGATAGTGGCAGCATGTCTGGTCCTCATGTCTTTGGCTCTTGGCTCCACTCACACAGAGAGTGACCAGCTCTCACATAAATCCCAACCCAAATATATTTGTGCCGTCTGATCTCTGATTGGCTTACATTGCATCTCCCAGCCAGTCACTGTGGCTACGAACCTTCCGTCGACTGGTGGGTTCCTGATGGGACCATCACAAAAGCTACACGGAGGAAGGGTGGGGGAGGTGGTGTTTTCCCAGACAGAAATCAGGGTGTGGTTACAAAAACTGGTTGATGGATGTCAATAAATGTCCAATACGTGTAGCTCAAGCTTATTTTTAAAATGTCTTATAATACATTTCTATCTCAGATGTTATCAATGCAAATAGATATCCTAAAACCCCCAAGTTGTGGAATACAGAGGTTGTTTCAGCTCCTCATTTCCCAAATTTCTTTGTCGTGGAACAAATTACTCAAACAAAATGTGTTACCATCCTTTTGAACTCATATTCTGTGGAACACATTTTGGGGGATTCCACTGAAGACTCAGCTTCTGACATTTAGAAACTAACCTAATACATCAGGCGGCAAATAATCCCTTGTGTCCTGTCTCCTCCATCATCAACTTATTCAGACTCATATAAATCTGCCTTCCATTGATCAGTATTAAAAAATAAAACACAGCCAGCACATAATATTTTCAACAACAGAAAACTCATTAAACCCTTCCAAGACATGTTTGTATGATCATTAAAATATCTAGTGGAAAGCAGAATCACAAGTCCCAATGTCGGTAGGATTTATAAGGAGTTTCCACTCGCTTAGCAGAATGTGAACAAAATGCCGTGGTTTAAAACCACAAATGTTTGTTATTTGTTATGATTCTGTGGGTTAGCTAGGCAGTTCTTCCGGACTGGGTCACATCAGCTGGGTGGCCTGGTCCTCTCTGGTGTTTGGTGGACGGGTTGCTGCTCTGCTACGGCTTATCTCTGCTTCATGTGGTCTTTCTTGCAGGAGTTAAGCAAACCCGGGCTTCTAAATATGGCTGTTTCATGTTTCAAAAGATGGGTGAAGGCAAACATCAAAGTGTAAGCGCCTCCCAAACCTCCGTTATCATCGTCTCTGTTAACGTCCCAGCTGCCACAGCAAGTGACATGACCAAACCCATCTGTCAGTGGCACTTTGCACAGTGGCATACAGAGCACACGGACAAAGATGGGACAATTGGTGGCCTTTTGTATAACCCATGAGAGTGCTCTTAAAACCTGCTTGCTCCAACACCAGATATAATCTACTGATCACACTGGTGAACTGCTTAAATAAACTGCAAATATCAAGCTGCGGCATGAAATGGTGTGTGTGTGGAAAACCAAGAAACGACTTCTGGTTGCCCTGAATACTTAGGAATTCAAAAATATTGAAAAGGCTGGAAATCTGGCCGGGGATAACGCCTAATGACACGTGAAGAGGGCTTACATGCTTGACTGATTGGACTTGTGGGACAGGACCCCGCGTGCACGTGGAGAGGAATGAACGGTGTGGTTTGTTAGGTAAGAACCCCTGCAAACAGATCCTGAGACACAGATCCACATGCAGGAAGCTCGCTGAGAAGTATGAGCGGGAAACACTCCTAAGGGAGCGAGAAGAGCACGAGTGGGCAGAAGGAGAAGTGGGGTGGCCAAGAGGTTGCAAATTAGCCTTGTTCATTCCCCAGGGAGCTCAGAGCAGAGGCGGCCTGCAGAGACGTGCAGAAATAAGGCAGAGGGTGAGAGCACCCCTCCCCCAGCCGGGCAGTCAGTCACTGGCTGGCAGGGGGTACTGGGGTCCCCTGGGAAGAAGACACACGTGAGCACAGTGCATGCCTCTGGCTGTGAGTCACTTCTGGGCAGAGACTTATCGGGGAGCCAGCCCAGATGATGGAAAACTCACTGAATCGGCACTTGGTGACTATTTCTGCACCATCAAATCTCAGAAGTTTTGACTTGATCTCCAGGTCTCTCTTTAAGCCTTTAGTTTTAATGACTTCTTACTTTTGGATAAAGTAAGTTGGAGAATAGTGTCCGAACCATTGATAAATGAATGAAGTACAATAGAATGCTTGGGGTGTAGGTAGAGTGTCCTTTCTGAAAACGCTTAGAGAATATAGCTGTTCAGTGTTGATTAATGTACAGAACACAGTATTTCATCTGGTCAGTTCTATACAACTGAATTGAAAGAGAGCATTCAGTTAAGCACAGCTCTCTGATAGCCTGGGTACACTGTATTGATTATGTACACAGAGACGCTTCCAAAACAAACAGTCAAAGGGGGTGAGGAGTCATTACTCCAAGACATCATTGCTTGGAAGTGTGCCTGGTGACAAAATAAAAATGTATGCCTTCAGGATCCTCAAGGGAAAATTGCTAATTACAGAGACTGTAAGCAATCTCAAATATTGAATATACAGAGTTTATGACCCTGTATGCGATATGTCTAGATAATCAAGCCATAGGGGAAATTACTGAGGGGTGGGAGTGGGGCTGGGGTTCCATTTAAAGAAATACTGAATGTTTTGTCGTACTTTTAAAAGTGAAAAATCCTTGAAATATCTTTTTCAGAAATATCTATTTGTAATATACTAGGTTTACTTTTTGCAAGACATAGTATATTCCTTGTTATTTTTTGGTTATAAATTTAAAAACTATGTATCAAGAACTTTTCTAGAAAGACCTATTCTTAAATATTGCCTTACTGTTTACCTAAAAGTTAAACATGTTCTAAGCGTCCCAATGTGTCTTTCAACCCAAAAGTGACCCAAAGTAACTATTGTTAAATGAACCACATATATCAGTCCTTGATTTGAGATACCTATAACTATATCACTCACTTCCAGACTAAAAATACTCACAAAGTTATTAACTCCTTTGTTTTATTCATTTATTTTTTAATGTTATCTCCTATAACCTAGAAATGTTCAAATATCTTTTACCTACCTAAATTTTTATATGTGAGTCAAACCTTCATTGCATTATATAAGTTATACTACCTGTGAAACAACTTTTCTGGTTTCTGTCTTCCGTCAGTGAAATGTAAGTGCGATAAATATCACACATTATCATTTACGGACCCAGCGGTCACTTGAGTGGTGTCATGAACTTGGCATGACTTCTGCACATAGAACCAACAGTTTTACAATATGTTTGATACCACAACCGATAGAATAAATCAAAGTTGAGGATTAAAACAAGTTACAAAACACTGCTAAACTTCAGCAGCTCCTTAATTACTATTTACTTCAGAATGGATTTAGTTAGTGCTACAGTGTACATCTCTGATTTCGGAGAAATTGTCACAAAATTAATCTTGAATACGGAGTTTAAATATGTATTCTCATAACTTGAACATTTCTAAGATACTTGATACTTAAAAGTATCAGCTTATTCCTAAAAAGGAAAATTAACTTAAATAGTATATATAGCCAAGAAAACTCCAAATTACTTATGTATCTTTACAATGCTGCTTGGTAACCCTAGTTCATTACGGCTATGGCATGAATTTGGGAAAATTGAACTCCTGTAAATAAAAACATATGACAAAGGAGAGGCAGATGCACAGAGACACATAAAGAGCCCTTGGGGCTCATTCTGTACCTCACATGCTCTCTGTTCATGCCGTTCTTTCTGGAAAAAGGAGCCCCCTCTGGATGAATGCAAAGAGTCTTAAAAATTAAGTTATTATGACTTGCTTTACTCTATTTTCTCACATATTTCTTGGATTTGGAGAAATAATTTAATCTGTAAAATAATGGAGAAGACATGTAACTTCATATTCTACCACAATTAAATTATGCAAGTATGAAATGAGAAAAATGTGCATGAATAATTACATTTGGGTAATTTATAAATAATCCATGAACACGCTATGCTGCCAAAGGACTGCAGCATTCAAAAAAGCAAAAAAATCACAGAGCACATTGAATAAACTCAGTGTTATGTATTAAATAATTTGTTTTAAGAATAAAAATAAATGTATAATAACATGCCCAAGTTTATAAATAAATAACCAAAAATAAAGTAAAATATCAATTTGCCCATGAGGCTGGTGAAAATCAGAAGATTGTTAATATGTATGTTAGAAAATGAACACATGTGATGCTGATGATAATGTACGCAATTTTCAGGGGCAGTTCGGCAGCACCTATCAGAAATTAAAATGTGCATAAATTCCTACCTGGCAATTCTACTTCTAGCGGCCTATCTTTTTGAGATACACTGATACTCAAATTAATTCGAATATGTCTTAAAAGGCTCATTGCAGAATGATTCATCATAGCGAAAGCTGGAAAAAATAAAGAAATTAAAGCATGGTCTCTGGGAGTCTATAGAATTGTATTAAACTCTCAGCTCTTACTAGCTTCACGACTCTCAGAAATTTACAAACATTTTTAAAACTCAGTTTACGTCTCGAGTATAATAATAACTACAAATTAGGATTGAATGTCGGTTAAGTGAGATAATACAAACAAAGCATTCAGAACATTTAAATAATCAAAGTCTATAAATTGGTCATTTACTAAATAAAGTATGAGACA
This sequence comes from Rhinolophus sinicus, assembly GCF_036562045.2. Taxonomy (NCBI): domain Eukaryota; kingdom Metazoa; phylum Chordata; class Mammalia; order Chiroptera; family Rhinolophidae; genus Rhinolophus; species Rhinolophus sinicus. The sequence continues at coordinate 66,526,349 of NC_133761.1, forward strand.
CCCATCCCTATAATGGAATACTGTATAAAAATACTGCACAAAAGGAACGAAGTAGTTACAGCTTTGTGTTCTGACATACAAAGATACTGTTAGGTATATATTTGTATATATATGTTACGTATAACATATCTAATTAAACATATTTCTACTTAAATAAAAATATATAAAGAACAGATAAGAAAACTTTAACAGTAGAATTCTTTCTCTCTTTCTCATTTATGCACTCCTGTATTGTTTGAATATTATACAACAAACGTGTATTACTAATGTTATAAACATAAAGATATATACAATTTTTCAGTTATATTGAAGCAACCATTTTGGGAAGATTGAAAGGAAGAAACGTAAGAGAATAGAATCACAGATTATTGGGGTTTCCAGTTTTGATATGTTCTAAGCCTCTATTTGCTGTTTGAATCGCTCTACAGCACCCTCTCAAATTCATAGAGCTTATTCTTGACCGCCCAGTTTCCCAGAAAAGAAAGTGTCGCACTCGAGGTGAGATTCAGAGACGGGACAGTTGCGATCAAGCTTATGCCCAAACTCTTCCTTGATTTAGTGCTTTGTGGAGACACGCAAATGGCGTGCCTAAACTATGGCCATTCCAGCATGCCGCATTAACTTGCTCTGCACCAAGGGGCCTGACATACATACATGCTGTCAGCCACGTGAAAACTCGGAGCACATTTTTAATGTTGTATATTTAGACTCTTTCCCATTTAAATTATAAGTAATATGTAGTCATTATGCTAATTTCTTTTGAAAGTATTTGAACAGTAATTAAGGTAGGGTGCTTTTGCTTAATATATTCTAAGTAGTGAATTTTTTTTAATGAAATACCTAGATAACAGCATAATGTTTCTTGTTATTTTTTTGATGGAGGAGTATGAATTAGTTCAACAAAATACCTGGAACTAGTGAAGTAAACATTCATTGATAAAGGATAGAGAGTAGATAGATAGATAGATAGATAGATGGATAGATAGTAGATAGATGGATGGATGGATGGATGGATGGATGGATAGATAGATAGTAGATAGATGGATGGATGGATGGATGGATGGATGGATGGATGGATGGATAGATAGATAGATAGTAGATGGATGGATGGATGGATGGATGGATGGATGGATGGATGGATAGATAGATACATAGATAGATAGATGGATGGATAGATAGATGGATAGATGGATAGATAGATAGTAGATAGATAGATAGATAGATAGATGGATGGATAGATAGATGGATAGATGGATAGATAGATAGTAGATAGATAGATGATAAAGTGTGTTCAGACACATGTATGTGTAAATCAGCATGTAAGGAAGTAGGATGGTCTGGCTGGAATTTAGGATGGGGGAGAATTTCCTCTGCAGGGATAGGTGATGAGACTGGAGAGGGAGATTTCAGAGGAAGAACTGACAAAATTAAAAATAATGAGAAGAGTAAATTCTGGACTTACAAATGACTCCTATATTTACAAATCAAGCCACTGGGTAGATGAAACAAAGGAAGAAAGAGGGTTTGGGAAAGTGTATCAACTCAGCTTTATCATGTAGGTTTGAAATACCTGTGGACCTTCCTGGGGAAGAGGTGTAGTATGTGGTTGGATGGATGAGCTGAGACTCAGGAAAGATTTGCGTTGAAGTTAAAGATTTGTGAATCACTAGTGCTAATTGCATTATATACTCCCCAAGGGTATACTAAGTAAAAGCCAGAAGATTGAGGCTAGAACTCAAACACCACCATTTCCATATTCTTTCCTCTATGAGCTCTTACGCAATATTTCTTAAACTCTGAAGCATGGCAGCATTCTCACACATTTGGGTTGGGGAGAAGGCTCTTTTATGATCTCTCTCTCTCTCCCCATCTCTTTCTCTCTCTCTCTCCTCTTCTCAAGGACAAGGTACTTGTATCCAAGAATCACATAATTTAGGAAAACAAAGCATCAGAATTCTTTTTCACTTCGTCTTCACCTATTCAATTTTGATTGTTTTGCCGTGGGACAATTGGGAGACATCTAAGAATCCAAGATTTTATTGTTTTAACAACAAAAGTATACAAAATATATATTCAATTTTTGAATTGTTTATAACTTAATAATAGAAGCAATACAATTAATTTGCGTAATGATAACAAGTCCAAATTTCTATTTGTTATCCTGGGGAATTCTAACATCTCACCTTCCTGCCATGGAGACAACAGGAAAAACCCCTTCGTGAGGCTTATCCTGCTCCCTGAATTTATACGTAGGGAGATATGAGGAATGACAAGCACGGATGAAACGTTGGACTCAATACTATGCCTAGGGACCCACTTCCTGTTGGGGTCTGCTGAACCCTTTCCAGGGCCACCTACACTATAATGCCAGCCCAGACTGCTATGTGCAAAACTGCTTACCTGAGGCTAGGTGGGGGTGATCTACTCTGCCCTGCTGTTTATCAGAAGTCAGCAAGCATCTACCTGACTTCTGGATTAGGGTCAGCGGGAACGACTCTCATGTGCTACCTCTGCAAATAAAACATTTGCCTGCATTAAATAGCAAAGAATCACAGTCCTCCTGAACTGACACATCGATCATCTAACGTGCCACATAAAGAGTTAAAGCAAAACCTGTTGGATTTTTGCTCTCCTCTTTAAATAGCTAAATTATGAGAAATATTCTTTTTTTTTTTTTCAATCCCAGCTCTGCCACTTTCTAGCTGTGGCATTTTTTTTTTTTTAATTTATTGGGGTGACACTTGTTAGTAAAATTACATAGATTTCGGGTGTACAAGTCTGTATTACATCGTCTATGAATCCCATTGTGTGCTCACCACCCAGAGTCAGTTCTCCTTCCATCACCATGTATTTGATCCCCTTTACCCTCATCTACCACCCCCCTCCCCCCTTACCCTCTGGTAACCACTAAACTATTGTCTGTGTCTATGAGAAATATTCTTTGAGTCCCATGACATATTCTGTTCACTTATTCTTTGTTATAAATTAATTACTTATTATTTTTACTATTTTCAGCACTTAGTCCATTGCTGGTTACATAATTATGGATTAAAGCTATTACTTTCACAATTTTTATGACTCTAGGAATCTGGACAGTCACACATTTTGATAGCACAAATTAAGCAGCAACTCCATAAAATCCAGTTATTTCACTAAGAAGTCTTCTTTCGTTTATTATCAGAAAACATTTAGTAAGCACATATTTGTGTTTCTTCTCATGCTGATTTTCAAGCAGATACAATAGCTGGGTTAGGCGTCATTGATCTGTGTTTACAAATAGACAGAGCTCTAGGCAACGTCCATTTGTTACATAGATTTGATCCATTTGTAGCTAAAGCAGTAATTTTGAACAATATCCCAGCTAAGTACTTAGTCATCAATATAGGGGTGAAGAGTTAATCTGACAGTTTTGTCTTAATGACTAAAATGTCTATTTGGCCAATTCAATTTGGCCATTTATAAGGTAATCAATTGTTTTAATTATTGATCCACAAATGACATATCCAGGAAATTGCATAAACCTAATCTCAGGCTGTTTAGAATACAATTCAAATGTGCTTCTGGTCAACTATGCCTCTGATTCTAAAAGGAGCACTGCAGATTTGGATCATATGAAGAACTAAAGAAAATAAAAATCCTTTAGTGTGACTGTTCAGGTTGAAAGCGTAGTTGGACCTTTTTTTTTTTTAATTTTCCTTTAAATGCTTATAAAATAATTTCAACTGAGACTCCTTGGACACACACTCACATTGTTCAGGTTTAACATGGAAATTCAAAGTTACTTCCCAAAGTGAAAACATTGTATGTGTCAATCCCTTTTTTTAGTTTGTAGCAGAACTTTAGATGTTCAATTCAAAATCAGTTATTCACTTTTTTATTAATTAAATGTTAAGTACATTTGATTGTAACTGATCAAAGAGTAAGGGGGAATGCTCTATATTTCCATTTAATTAATTAACTTAAAATTTAACTTATATTAGCAAGAAACTATTACATACCAAACATTATTTGGGGGACACGGGGAATTACAAAAAGAATAAGGCCAATAAAAGTCCATCAAAGTGTTTTCCTTAATAAAAAGTAGACTTCTTTCCTTGAGAGCATTCATCTATCCTCCTGAAAGTAGCCAATTAAAACTCTAGCCAGCATTAAAAAAAAAAAAAAAAAAAGTGTTTTCTTTCTGCTATAATGGGGCAGGGAGAGAGGGTGTGGGAGTTCTTTATGTAGTGTCTTTTTGTTTTGCATTTTCTGATTTTCTTTTGCAATGAACATGCATTGATATATAGTCAGAAAAGGAAACTATTAAAGTATTAACAAGAATTGGATGGATGATACATTGGAAAGAAAATGTACGTCTTCATAACAATAACTTGCATTCTTTTTTACAAAAAATTGCTTGATATTTTTCTTTGCAATTTGCCTGTGAATTAGATAGGGTAGGTATTTTTATTTCATTTAACTTGTCAAGACCTGGACACATTACCAATTTACTCAGAGGACATCGGAGGTAGATTTGGGGTCCAACTCGGGTATTCAGTGCTGATCTCTCCCAAAAACATTGAGATGAGAACTATAATAACTGTAACTTTAGAGAGTTCTGCCTCTTCAGTGATATCATCTGTGCTTTAATCGTTTTTTTTTTATTTCCTTTTTGATGATCTGTAGAAATTTTAGTTACAAAAAACAAATGGGGAATGTTTGTGAGACTTTATTAAATTCTAGGCACACTAAATCCACTCAATTAAGTAATTTGGGGTAGAGTTTGATATGTTTTTATTCTTTGCCTCCATATATAGCTTTCTGAGAAGGTTGCAGTGTTAAGGTCAGATCACTCACTTTAAAATATTGTCGGTTTTGAGAAGATGAGAATCCCTGAGACATGAGCAGTTTTTATAACGTGTAAGAGAAACTTTTAATTTTTTCAAAATAAGAGTAGTAGTGATCAATATTTGTTCAATAATGTTATTTTAATTTAATCTACAGAAAACAAGGATAGTAGGATCTACTGCGTACTGTATCATGTTATTAATATGTGACTCTAACACCATCATAATTGGCGGATCCGCCCAGTCTAATATCAGTATTATAGATTTTTGTGGTTCTTAAATGTATTATCTTCAGGATTCAAAATCTGATAAGATAAGTAGTTATAATGATAAGGAACCTCTCAGTCTGAGTGGAGATCACATTTTTAGTCTCTTCTCTACTCACTCAGCCTTATTGATAAACTATACAGTTTGTAATCATCAACTCCACTGTTTTCTAGAAGGGGCTGGACTGTCAATCTAACCCTAGTTTTGCATCTTGGGTTTGTGCCTGATAAGAGAAAAAAAAAATCTTTAATTAGTGTCTATTATGTGCCCAGTGTTTTAGATTTATTATCTTGCTTAAATCTTAATTTAAACAATGAGGTAGATATTGAAATCCTAATTTTTCAAATGAGGAAACTGATGATCAGAGGGGATAATTAACTCATCTTGTCTCGTTTATAAATGCTGGGGCTGGAGTATGAAACCAGTTCATTTGTCTTTGAAGCTGGTGACATTTTCAGTATATCAGTGTTTCTCAAATAGGGCACACTCACCATCTGCATCACAACTGCGAGGGAAAGTTGTTAATTTACAAATTCCAATGCATCAGAGCAAACTAACTGAATCAGTGTCTGGATGTGGTCCCAGAAAATTCCAGTTGAAATGATCACCCCACTGACTGGTGCTTACACATCCTTGACACATGAACCACTTCTCGGTCATGGTGCATCCCTTCCCTTGAGCCCTAATGCAAATGCATCTATCCGTAGGTGATCAGCTGTCCCTGTGATATGTTTTCATCACCCTTTAGGTCACTTTTCATTCTTAATGATGGAGATCAAGAATTTCCTGGTGGAGAGAGTATGGGCATTTTAACAACGATCGGATGGAGACATAAACACCATACAGAGCAAACCAATTCCTAGCACTGAGCTGGGACACAGAGTCAACACGTTGGGTGAGAACAATTACCAAATCAAAACGGCCTTGACAAGAGAGAACAATTAGCCAAATCAGGCACAGAAAATGCAGCAGGGAAAGATTCTACATACAGCAAAGAGGGCTGAAAACTGACCACAGTAAGCAGTACATTGAAGATGGAACTTAACCTAAAGCCACGTGGAAAAGACCACTCCTCCTGATCTCTCTCTCTCTCTCTCTCTCTCTCTCTCTCAAAAATAAAAAATAAAATTTTCTGCAATCTTAGGCTTTATTGATAGATTGCACAGAATAAGAGAAAGCACAGTTTTGTTTCGGTTTGTTTTGTCTTTCCCCTTTCATTGTGTGCTAATTGGACTGCATCTGGAGTTTGCTAAAAGTTCCGAACAGCACAGTTGAATCATGTCACTGATTAATTGCATTGCACACTGAGAAGATTACTTCAAAACTGAGGAAATGTGATACCATGTCACGTGAGGAATGAATGAAGGCACATTCACTCAATTTAACCCGAGAAAAAGAAGTCAGTGGCTATATCACAGCTATGGTTTTTAATTGGAAAGGCTACTCCGTGTAAAAGAGAGATTTATTCTACGGGGTTACTGAGTTCGAATTAAGAACAAGGAGTAGACGCTTTAAAGATTTCAGATCAACATACGGATGACATTGTTTTAATAATTAGAGGAATTATTAAGCATAGGCAATAGCAGTCTGAATACAAATCAACTTGCTCAGGGTGCTCGAGAGAGAGCCAAGCATTGTATCTGACGCTTTTTGCTTCCTCCTGACCCAAAATCTGCCTGTCTTGATTATCATTTTATCCCCAGCACCTGGCACAAAGTCATCTCGGAATATTTCCCAATGAACCAATGCATAAGACTCTACAATTCTGAATTATCAAATGCCTAGTCCACGTCCACCCACATTACATGGGAAGTAAGCATCCATACTTCTGCCAACCCATCCGTGTGTCCAGTACTCAGCTCTCACCCACTGCCAGCCAGCTGGAGAAAACCTGCCTCCTCCTGGTCAACTGTGATAAATGACTGAGAATTTGTTTTTCCCAGTAAAACTGTGCTACCTAGAGATTTTGATTTTAGCAAACAAATCACTCCTGAACGGTCCAAATGGACTGGTCACTTAACTGAACTTCAATAAGCTACTGATAAAGACACATGCCAGAAAAAAAAAAAAAGCCTATTTCAAAAAGGAAAAAAAAAAATGATGTGATGACAACTCTTTCCTGGTTGTGATAAGGTTGAGAAGCCTGACCTGCAAAGGTGTGTGACAGTACCTTTAAAATGGGTGTTCAAGGCCACTGGAGAAGTACGCATAAAAATAAAAACAATAACCCGCCAGCCAAATGGTGTGCAAAGCTGCACCAGTAGAGTTTCATTATAATTGTTATCCTGATCTAGGTAACATCCTGAGCCTGAGGAGGAAACAAGTCTCAAATATATTGTATCAAATGTGCATCAAAGTTACTCAATAGGTAACTGGTTAGAATGCACATAATGTTGATTGAGTTACGTATTAGATTTTTTTTCTTTTCAGTTGATGTCATATTTTTAGTCAATTCTCTTCAACACTGGCATGCAAGGTTTCAAGACTTAGATCCAAGTTCTAGTACTCATTGGAGGTGTTCCTTCTTTCCTGCCCCTCCCTCGCCTTGGGAAAAACTTCTCTGATGGGTATTTTTCCCAAATTAAATCTTTTTAGTTGTGATACATCACGAGTTGCTCAGTTTCTTCTAGTTATATGCTCTATTAACTTTTCTCATGCATGGGATGATATATATACACGAGATCCCTCTGAATGTTTTATTCCAGTGATTTATTGTCTGTAATACGGTTGTGGTTGGAAAGTAATCATGGTAACTACATAGTATATTATAAATCATCTATAAACATGTATACAGCCTAAATCACGACACATTCCTGAATGCAATACGTATTGAAAACAGGTAAATTATCCAGTAATAACTTGATATTCACTGGTAAACAAAAGCCTTTCCAATTATTTTATCACATAGAGCTTGTCATATTCATTAGAACATTGGGGGGATATATTGAGCAAAGATGTGTTCCCTTCTATTTAAAGTTAGGGAAATTAACCCTTCATCTTTAGACATGTCTCATCTTTAACGCTAACGAGTTAGTTATACATAAAGAAAGAACAAGTGGTGTGTAATTCAGTATTTCTTTCAGCAAGCTTTAATCATTGGACATTTGTTGTATTAGCTTGTGAATCAAGAATGTGTACTAGCTGGTTCACACAGTTTTAAATATTCTTCCTGCCTGGCTACGTGGGCATGCCCCTGGAACCAGCACTTTTGTGTTGGATCGCATGTATCCCAGGAGCTCAGATCAACCATGTGAAGTCTTCAGGTTTCAGATATTCCAGGAATTTCTGCTTTTTAAATTAGCATAAACCTTATAGTTGGCGCTGTAGTTGGCTTTCTGTATGAAGACCCCCACCCTGAATGTGCACACACACACACACACACACACACACACACACACACACACACACGAGCTGCCCAGATAAGTTGTTGGCCTATCAGACGCAGATGCGGTATCCTGTGCTCAGTGCTGTGTGTCTGTGGGATACAGTGAAGCGGCAACAAAGGGGAAGGATGCACCGTATCCTTCAAAGCAGGAGGGATGCACCGAATGGGGCCAAAATACAGTGACCTGCAAGTGAGTTAGGGGATGGTCACATGGCTGAGCAAGTAGTGAGGTGAGGGATTGACCCACGATAGGAGCGACGAGGAGGAGGAAACTACCTGAAGACTCACACAGGGGTTATTGGTGGTGTCTTAGTTCACGTGAGTGTACGGCTCTCTCCATCTCAGATTTCTCTCTTTTTAATTATTCTATCCTGGATCCCCTTTAATATTTTAAACTATTCTTCAATTTCTCATAGTTCATTGTACTGTGTTTGTCCTTTAAGTACCAATATTTTCCATGTATTTTTCCTCAGTCTGTGTTATTGTATATTCAGTCATGAATTCATTAATTCATTTATCCACTCACTGTTTAGAGTTACCCAGGGCACATAACCCATTTTCCAAGGCACTTGAAATATTCAGTCTCCATCCTGAAAATAAGCATCTAGTATCACAGGTGATAAAATCAAGCCAAAAAGTAAAGCTCTGGGTAAACACGAACTCGCAACCCAAACACATGTATGTTCCTGCTTCTCCACGCGTTCCCGGAAAGTGAGGTTTACAGGCCGTTTTTCTTTCCTGCCTAAATGGTAACATCGTGCCTGACTTATGCAAGAAACTAAATAAATATTTGCTGACTTGTTCACAATTTAATATGCTATCCTAACTAAATTAATTTTAACTCTTCATCCCAAATACTCTGTGAGGACTAGTGCAAAGGAATGTACTGGTAAGTAGTAGGAACGCTAAATGTCATTTGTCTTCATTAACTGTCCCTGTTTCCTGGGCCACGTTAACCAATATAATCACAATGGCAGAAAAATAAAATGCTCATTGGATGCTATCTTTTAAAATGCCTGATGCCATTATTTTGTAGTTTCCAAATCAAATCATGATTACTATAATCACTTCCAGAGTAACTGTTATGTTTCATCTCTATTTCATCTTAGGGTTGCGTGAGCTCTGAAGTATTGACTCCATTCTCAGGAGCCAGTGCTAGAGCCTCATAAGCGGCATTCAGACACCTGCCCAGTAGCTTCACCTTAGCCTGCACTTGATGAGTGAAAACAGAAAGAGGAGGCTAGTTTACCGTGAATGGAGGTTGGTGGATTTAGTTCTTCATTTCTGTCCCTTCTCCTTAGTAGTTTAAATACGAATACTAATGACCAACATGCTTTGATTGACAAATGCTACACAGGACAATGCAGTTTGGAAAGAAACAATGTCTTCCAGCACCTACGCCGTCGGAGATACTGTGTTGGGCACGGCAGAGACTTTTTATAAAGATACGTGAGGCGTAGGTCTTGCCTATTAGTATTATACAGAGATTCGACCTTAAATACTTCTGAGGTCTGAACAACGGATCCTATGGCTCGACCCTGGATCTGATCTTCTCTGTGAGGCCTGCTCTTAATTTGAAAATCTCGGAGAGACGATTAGTGAGGCCATTTTGTTCAAAACCCACAAGGCCTGAAGCTTCTAGATTTAAAAGTTCTTCTAGCTCACCTTTCTCCTCCCCTGTGTTTCTACAAGCAGCAAGGAGAAGCCAGGAGCAACTTCAGTACTCAGGCTGGAAATCTCAGGTAGAACGTCCCACCCCTTAGGTTTATTTTTCATGTTCCTTGTCAAGACCAAGCAACTGTGTTGCCAAACTTTTGCCACTCTGCACCAAAGATCTTCTTTCCTTCAGCTTCCATAATGCCTTCCTCAGTTTCCTTCAGTCCCCACGAGCAGCTTCTTTTCAAGCTATCACACTCTACCAGTCTCTTCTTAGTCCTTTCAGTGTCTCTAACACTTTCCTCGCGGTCCTTTTGGCTTGTTCCCTCGCCCCCTGTTCCTGAAGCTCCATGATGTAGGTTGTGGTGTGGCATTCTCCTACGCCCGGTGCCAAGATCAGTTCCAGTTCCCGTGACGGCACAACAGACCACCAAAAACCTTAGTAGACAACCCTGTGTGATGGTCCTAGTGACTCTGGGCCAGGATTTTAGACAGAAAACATTGGAAAGGGCTCATCTCTGATGTACTCAGCTTCAGCTAGGGCTGCTCGAACACTAGGACCAAATACCAGCCAAATAAATCCAGCAACATCTACAGTATAACACATAATAACAAAGGAGAATTTATCCAGGAATGCCAGAGTGCTTCAACGCTTGAAAGTCAATATAATTCACCAAAGTAACAGAATAAAAGGGGGGAAAAATCATACAGATCAATTAGAAAAATAATGTTGATCAATAGAGTATATAAATGAACCTAAACTTATACAATCAATTGCTTTTTGACAAAAATTGCAATATATTCAATGCTAAATATCTTGTCTTTTTCAACAAAAGATGCTGGAACAACTGAATATTCATATGGAAAAAAAACTTGGATGACAACCTTAAAATGTATGTAAAATTAATTTGAAATGGATCATAGACCTAACTCTATAAGCAAAAACTATAAGGCTTCTGGAAGAAAACATAAGAGAAAATACTTGACTTGGCAATAAACAAAGATTTCTTAGATGTAAAGTAAATAAATAAATAGGCAGCAGTAACTATCAGTGGTATATCAAAGTTAGGGTGGTAGAAGTGATTGCTCCTGAATTTAGGGGTTGCATTATTTGTAGAAAATTTAAAAATAATAAAACTGGCTACATTTAGTCTGTTTCTTATTACCACCATAGAGTCACAATTCTAATAAACGTCTATGATGAAAGACTCCTGGGTGGGGGGAATCCTTTTTATGGACTAAGTTCTAAACAATCACTATGATTACTTTGAGATTTAATAATACATATGTAAGTGTCCTATTAGCAAGTCTAATTATGTATTCTAATTAGCAGACGTTATATCCTACATGGAAATTAATTCATGTAACTCTCAGTTACCCAGTCGGCCCCCAATATGCCCACAATCAGCTGCATGTGCTCATTTCAGGGGTGGGTTTGTTTTGCTCGGGGCTGCTCAAGCTTGCGCGGGGCTCAGAGCCACCACCCCACCTGCCCCCGTGACACGACCTGCCTCCGTGTTGACACAGTGGTTCTGAAGGACAAACGCCAGCCAAGTGAGGCCAGAAACAGCCTGAGCGACTGCAATCCTGTCCCTTCATGGGAACATTTGGAATTGTATTTGCGATAAAATTTTAAAACAGTGAGACAGATTGGGAATTGTGAGGTGTAATATTTTTGCTTGTAAGTGAAAATTTCAGTTCTAAATGAGGTATTTTCTGAATTTGAAAACTATCTTTAAAATTCAAAACTCCTTCTTTTAGTTGCAAATTATTTGTTTAAAACTAAACAACGAACCAAGAAAACAGAGATTATAATATTAACTTCTGTGACAGATCAATAGGTTAATGGAAGTTAGTTTTCTTTTGTAGAAAACCTACTTTTATATAGTTAAAAATATGGAGGCATTATTATTTTTCTTTTTGTGCACTGTAATATATAGTATACTTTATTTCTAGTGGGTTATTTTTACTAGTAAGTGCTATTATATATAATTGTGTACTACATATATTATATAGTAGCAATTATAGGCGGGTTGCAGGGGACAAGGCTAAGAAATAAAACTCAGTTGCTTTCTGTATTCCAGCAATAACGTGTGGAATTTGAAATTAAAAACACAATAACATTTACATTAACATCTAGAAACTGAAACAATTAGATATATATACAACCTAACATATATAACCTGGTCAAAGAAAACTGCAAAATTCTGATGACCAAAATCAAAGACCTGAGTAAATGGAGAGATACTCCTTGCTGATGTGTAAGATGCCAGCTCTTCCCAAGTGAATCTATAGATTCCATGCAATTCAAATCCACATCCTAGTGAGAAATTTTGTGATTAACAAACTGATTGGAAAGTTTATATGGAGAGGCAAAAAAAGCCAGAATAGCCAACACAATATTGGAGAAGAACAAAGTTGGAGGGCTGACACTACCTGACTTCAAGACGAAAGCTACAGTAATCGAGACAGTAAGGTATTTGTGAAAGAATGGACAAAAGATCCATGGCACTAGATTAGATGTACCAGAGGCAGGCCTCCGTAAGTGTGGTCAACTGATCTTTGGCAAAGGAGCAAAGACATCTTTTCAGCAAATGGTGCTAGAATAACTGGACATCCACACGTGAAAAAAAAAAGAAAAAGAAAAATCAGAAGAATCAAAATACGAACCTTACCCCCATTACAAAAATTAGCTGAAATGGATCGCAGGCCTAAACATAAAATGCAAACCTACAGAACTCCTAGAAAATAACATGGGAGAAAACATATGACGTTGGTTATGGAGATGATTTTTTTAGATACAACACTGATGGCATGATTCATGAAAGAAATAACTAATAAACTGGACTTCATTAAAATTAAAAACATCTGCTCCATGAAAGACACTGTCAACAGAATAAGACAAGTCACCCACCGGGAGCAAATATTTGCAAAAGACACATCTGATAAAAGACTGTTACCCAAAATATACTAAGAACTCATAAAATTCAACAATAAGAGACCAAAAACCAAATTAAAAATGAGACAAAGACCTTACCAGTCATCTCACCAAAGATACACAGATGACAAACAGGCACATGAAAAGACCGTCCACATCCTACGCCATTTCAAAATTGCAAATTAAAATAACAAGGAGATACCACTACACTCCTGTTAGAACAGCCAAAATCTGGGACACTGACAACAGCAAATGCTGGTGAGGACGTGGAGCAACAGGAACTCTCATTCACTGCTGGTGGGGACGCAAATGGGGCAGCCGCTATGGGAGACAGTGTGGCGGTGTCTTACAAACTTAAACATCCTCTTGCCACATGATTCAGACATGAGGCTTCTAGGCATTCACTCAATTGTGGTGAAAACTTACGTCCATGCAAAAACCTGCACACAGATATTAACAGCAGCTTTATTTGCAATTGCCAAAACATGGAAAAAACTAAGATGGTCTTCAGTATGTGAATGGATAAATAAACGGCAGTACCTCCAGACAACGGAATATTATTCAGTGCGTAAGAGAAACAAAGTATGAAGCAATGAAAGGACAAGGAGGAACTGAAAATGCATGTTAGTAAGTGAAAGAAGTCAAGCTGAGATGGCTGCATACTGTATGATTCCAACTCTATGAACTTCTGGAAAAGGCAAAATTGTCGCGACAGTAAACGGAGCAGCGGTTGCCAGAGGTGGGGAAGGGAACTGCAACAGGCAGAGCACAGAGGACTTTTAGGGCAGTGAAAATACTCTGAATGACACTGAAATGATGAGTGCATGTCGTTATGCGTTTGTCCAAACCCACAGAGTCTACGACATCAAGAGTGAACCCTAACGTACACTATGGATTCTGAGTGATTGTGACGTGGCAAAGTAGGCACACCAATCGTAACAAATGCCCCACTCTGGTGGGGCTGTCGGTGATGGGGGAGGCTGTGCATGGGGGGTGGGGGGACAGAGGGACACAGGAAATCTCTGTACCTTCCTGTCAATTTACTGTGAACCTTACACTTCTCTGTAAAAAATTAAGTGTTAAAAAAGGTAACAGCAATCTATTTATTTATTTTTTGGTAAATATGGAGATGATAATAGAATAAAGATACCAAAGTAGGTATGTCTGGGATTGGAATGTTTGGGGTTCAGAAGAATAGGGGTATCTGTTTTCCTTATGAGCCTTTCAGCATGATATGATTCTTTTAAATTAAATGGATGTATTCCGTTGATTAAAGCAAAACTTTTTTCAAGATTAGGTAGATTTAATTAGAATATAATTATAGTAACTACATAAGAAAAATTTATAAATCTAAGCTGTCATACAATGCAGAAGTTAAAACAATCAGATCTGACACATGTATGTCACTCTATCATTCTATTAAGCAAATTATTTTTAATTTTCCATAATCCAGAGACAATATTTGTTATCACAATGAAAGATAACAACCTTGTCTTAGATGTAGCATTCTTTCACAATTTAGGAAAAAGCTTTTATGTTTAACAAATTTATGAATTAATGTTTAATTTAAACTTATTACTTTATTTTTTGGATAACAAATGATTTTGAGATAGATTTTTTTAACTTTAAAAAAATAAATAAATACTTAATGAGGGTTTTATTACAGAGATGATACAATCTTTCTGGCTAGATGTATGTTGGATTTGGTGAGGTAAAAATTAATACATATGAAACCAAATAATCTAGAGAATATTCTGCTTTACTAGATTAAAAAAAAAAAAAAGAGTATCCATGAATGATTAGTAAACAGTCTTTTTTGTTAACTCTAAAGGAAATCATTTTAAGCGTCTAAAGAACAATGAAAACACATTGAAACTGGAAATTGAAAAATCTTAATTTCAGGAGAGCCTGCTTTGCATTTGTGCATCTTATTTGGCCGGCTGGAGCTGACAAACACTCCTGATTCTATTAAAATCATGGCAGTTCATGGCCATACAGGGAAAGACTTAAGGAAAATGAACAGGGAACGGAGGAAGTGACTGATAGTCACTGACAGCACGTAACACCATCTACGGGGCAAAGGGTGACACTTCCATTCTTTTCCTCTAGCAGAGAAAGACTGCGCTAGATACCCAGATAGGTGACTGTGACACAAACGAATTCACAGTCTTTGTTTCTTTGACTTTGGTGGATTCCTCACTAAAGAGAATTCCTTCTTACGGCTTCAACATAACGAATTTCCACGATGATTAAGGGTAAGCTGTACTTCTAGCCTTTTTGTCCCCAAATCGAGGGCCATTATTATAGTCAGTTCATTGTTGGCTTATATTCGATTTTCTTTTTCCCTGTACAAATTAAGTTGCAGGATTTGCTTTTAGTCCAAATCAGGTGACCTGAGTCTAGTTGCATCTAATTCACCTAGCTAAATCTAATTAAATGCTACCTAAGGACCCACTAGAGAATGGAAAATCAGCTTTGAAACATCTAGCAATCTCTCTTTTAACATTTTCTTTCTTAAAAATGAATATAGAAGCATTTTTTTTTATTGCTGGACATATCGGCTATTTACAGATGCCTTGCAGGGGTCATTTTATAAATGAGAGTACCCCAAAAGGCATATATTAGGAGAGATAATTCTTTTATTTTTACTGTGAAACTGAAAGTGAATTTCTCTCTCTTGTGAACACTATAATACTTTTAAGGCTGTAAATCATTTCATGATTATCTCTCACGTATTTTCCTCTCAGATGTACCATTGTCCATTTCGTATCCATGGCTCAGATTAGCTCTTTTCTTTGAATTTTATTCCAGTAGACACATTGGGGTTGGCTAGTCCTGTCCCATCTTTTCTTATTAAGAACGCTGCCATCCTGGCCCAATGGCTTTCTACATGATTCAAAAGTTGCCTTTCACAGAAGCCACTTTTAAGCTGCGATGCAAACATCGTGATTATGAGAGGAATGAGAACAAATGACAGCAGGACGGCTGTCTCCTGAGCTGTGCAATTAGTGACCAATTTAACACCTACCATCATCTTGTTTTAACACTGCACGTTATGGGTGTGCATGCAAGGACGGCACCTAATTCAACTCCTATGAACGTAGAAGCCATATTAGTGGAGGTGACTCTATTTCCTATAAAATTTACTGAAAGGCAAGCATTAACAACACAGAGATGAGACTGAAGGTCTGGATGAATCCACAACCATTTCAGTGCTGCTATGGTGCGTTCACTGGGCTAGTTAGCATTTCCGCATGCATTCAATTTGGTTACACTCACAAGGCTCTTACTATTGTATACCTATGTTGCTGCTATAAAATAAAGGATGTTTTTCTATCTTTTCTTCTCAATGGTTAACTGAAGAGGATTCCAAAAATATCAAAAACATTTCAACGTTACAAGAGTCATCTACCACCGCAGGTTCCATTTTAGCAGCGTGAGTGATAAGGAAGTTCAGTCCCCAATGTCACATCTTGGCCATTTCAAATAAGACAATGCAAACAGTTGTGTGCATGTGTGTGTGCGCATATCAAAATGAATTAAACATACTTTGTACAATTAGGCTCAGTGAAGACATCAGATGATATGAAAAAGGATTAGAAATCAAACCAAACAGTTCTCAAAATTTATAACTATATTGATAGGAACCAATTTTAACTTAATTATCTCTCCTTAGAAAGTGCCAATAATACTTTAAATTAGTTCAGGATTTTTAATATTTCGATGTTTTGACTTATGTATTTATTCTTATTTTTATACTTATTTTTATTCTTTTCAGAGGTACAGAATGAATGGAAACAACTTATGAAATATACGGTAGATATGGACAATGTGTCTCAATAATACAGAAATATAAACAATTCATTATTTGATTATGAACACATAAAAAACATTCCAGAAGTAAAAGTTACCTTTATAAATCTGTTACCTCGATTATTAATAATCCCAGGCAAGAAAAACTGCCATCAAGACAAAAATAAACCTTTGATTTTTGCCTGGAAAGGTTAATAGTCATTGAAAAAGTAGGTCAGTGAATTAACTGAATTACTGAAAATAATCAGAACCGACAGGTAGACTACCAGATGTCTAGAGGCTATAAGTTTGCAGTTTGACTGTTTCTGTAAAGATGGCATTTCTTGTGAGATAGATAAAAATTAATAAGATTATGCTAATTTACGGCATTAATTTACAACTTAAAATGTTTAATGGGTACTGTTAAAAAGTTAAGTAAAATATAATGATTCTAATTGTATAATAATGTTGTAGACTTTCAAAATCAGTAACCTTCCAAAATTCAGCTACATTAATGCAATTATTTGTAGATGCAAGTATAATTGGGATAAGATATTTTATAATGCTTAACTTCAAAATGATGGTAAAATGTCAACTACTACATTATATTTTTAAGTTCATGCAATAAGAGTATTCTAAATGATACAAAGAAAACAGGTCTAAGCTAGAGCAAACATAGCGTTTTGTTTTCAAAAACTAGTTCTATGTAGATTTAATACTTCTGTATTATACTTTAGAAATTTAACATATTAAAAATGTATTAGAAGGCTAGACTTTTAGAGAAGGGTGATAATGGATTTACTTGTGCAGGTCAAGTTTTAAATGTTGTATTATCCTGAAATGGCTTCTTATGTTACTTGAAGTGTCATTGTGTTCTCCGGGTTTCAAATTGATGGTAAATGTCCTTGCCCCAGTTGGAGATCCTGTGTCAAATACACTGTCTGAAAAAAAAAAAAAAAAAAAAAAAGAAAAAATGCATCACTCTAAAGTGTATTTTAAATCTATTAGTGAAGGCACTTTCCACCCTGGTAATTTGCATAGAACACAGTCAGGCAAAGCGGCATGCAGTGCCTTCCAGCTAGATGCTAATAAGGCCACAGGGAAAAAATTATTGCAAATACATCCTGCATAATACCACGTGTCTTTCTCTAAAACAGGTTGATGCTTCCTCGATTGCTTATACTGCAAAAATTTAGAACCCTTTCAAACAAAATATATCTTTACCACTTTTCTGAAGGAAATTAATACATGTTGCTCTTAACTGATCTATTTTTGGGAGCCAAGAGCAGCAGGGTATGTCAGGAAGGGCTGCTTCATGAATTATGGATTTGTCCTTTTCCTACTTGGCTACATTCCCTGTATTGTATGAATCCTTGAAATCCTGAGAACGGTAAGTCTTAGGTTGAAATTTTCAAAATTTCCTAGCACATGCTTAGTTGTCTGGTTACATCGCTCTACTGGTCACTTGCCCCTGAGAGAGACCAGTTCCAGACCTTTCCCCATGAAGTACAGCAAATAGATTCAATTTCTTCAGTAAAGACTGTACATCACTGCAGTAGCTGTTGTTTACATTATAAAGCTATTAATTAGTATTGCTATCGTTTTCACTTTCCTAAAATTGTAGTTAAGGGTAACTCAAAGTATGTGAGCTTCTCAAGGCGTCCATTACATCATATAGTTTGCATTTTATCACGGGCGCACTGCTTTACCAGAAAACAAAAACAAATTATTAAAATGGAAGTGAACTGGCTGTACAAATCCCACAATTCCGATTAGTAACATTTTGAAGCTATGAAAGTATAAACCCCATATGCACAAAATGTCTCGATAAAGCTTTAAGTAACAAAAAATAGTTCTGCTAACAGATGTGACTGCCATTCTGGAAGTCAGATAAGAGAGTTTTCCTTCTGACCCTGAACTAATACTGAACACAAAACTGTTGATTTGCCCTCATTCCCACAAGCACGTTTACTAGACGTAAGTGGGATGGATGCTGTTACCAAAAGACTCCCTCGTCTGCCCCTGCAGCCTTTTGTCTTTTGCTAATTCCATCATCTCAGATCCCAAAGACCCCCTTTCACAGAGGTTTGTAGTCACTTGTCATGCATGGCCTTCTGGATTTTGCCTTCTCCTTTCTTTGCCTCTGGAAAACTTGACGAGGAAAAAAAAGTCATAGTTTGACTGTCTTTCCCAAAGCCCTTTGTTCCTGCAAAGCGCTCTCAAAGAAGGTCAAAGAGGTGAAACTCCATTTCGATAGAGTGTTTTTCTAACCTTAGGAGTCCACACTGGACTTAAATAATATATCAAAGGTAATTTTAGCCTTTTAACCCTGATTCCAGACAACAAAAAAATCCTGGAAGAAGCGAGTTCAGATTTATTATGGACTATTTTTAATGATACCTTCATAAAGTTAATGTGGTGGTAAGACTTTTTGCAATCAGCTTTTTAGAGGCTGGGGATTATTTTTATTGATAATGTCTTTCAGTTTTAGGATATTAGAAATAATATTATCTAAAATAAAAGTGCACTCTTTAAAATGAATAAAATTTTTTCCTGCAAAATGATTTCTCTCTTGTCAAAAATCATTTAACTTACAACAAATAATTATTAAATTTCCAATAAAATAATATTCTGGATGCGTTTTCTGATAAAAGTAAAATTGATACCTGTTTTTCTATTCAAAATGTTAAAATGCTTGTCATTTCTGGTGATGTTAAAGTATAGCAGTAACATGAATACAACTCTTAAGTGTGAACAGAAGGCAATGATATGAAAGGATGGACCGACATGTGGGAAGAGGAAACGTACAAATTTTATCTGTTAACGAATGTTTATTGCTTTTAGAAGTACTTCAAAGTATCTCCGTAATTTAAACCCACGTATGGCTCTTTGTGAACTTATCATGCATTGCCTATCTTTAAAATTAAATCAAAATTTGAAACTGGGATGAGTTATTTTTCAGACATTATAGGTGAACGGTTTGTAATGAGCATACATTTTCATCTTTTATTTGCCAGAAAACAATGTTTGTAACCAACAATTTGGTTACACAAGAGAGAAGTATCCTTCTTGGTCCCCATCTCTTGTCCTTGTGATGGTTACACTTAATGTATATGATAAAGTTATGAGATATTTACATATGATTTATGGGCCTAATGCCAGTTACTAACCTGGTATCGATTGGCTCATATCACACAATGTAACTTTTCTAGAAGAAAGAACACTGACGTCGTCCAGGTCAACATAAGTACTCGTATATGTTCACAGCTACACTCTTCAAATTATTAAGTTGAGATTATTTACAAATTGAGTTGTAAATGATTCATTATTAATTGATTAGGGACCATTCTATTTCTAAAAGAATAAAGCACCTGTGGTTGACTAAATTACAAGAATTCATTATGGACTGCTGGTATGTACCTCCTCCAACCTACTGTTTACCATAAAAAATTAAAAGGAATCAGAACAAGAAAGCAGGTGAAGAGTTGTAAAAATGTTTCATTTAAAAAAAGAAAGTCACATTACAGCACATTGAAAGGATCATTCACCAGGATCAAGTGGGATTTATCCCTGGGATGCAAAGAGAGTTCAACATAGTCAAGTCAATGTGATATGTCACATTAATAGAAAGAGAAAAATCATACGATCATCTCAGCAGACACAGAAGAAGCATTTGACAAAACTCAGCATCTGCTTGTCATAAAAACTCTGAACAAATCAGGTGTAGTAAGAATGTACAAACTCAGCGTAGCCCTGGAAGAACTCACCAGAGCCGTCAGGTAGGGAAATGAAGGAAAAGGCATCAGGATTAGAAGGAAAGAAGTAAAACGGTCTCTATTAGCAGATGCAATGATATCATATATAGACATGCCTAATGACTCCACAAAAACAAACTGTTAGATCTAATCCATGAATTCAGTGAAGTTGCCAGATACAAATTCAACATATAAAAATGAGTAGCATCTCCATATACTAACAAAGAATTACCTGCAAAAGAAATAAGCATCAGAAACAATAAAATACTTTGAAATAACCAAAGAGGAGTAAGAGCTCTACACTGAAAACTACAAAACATGGGTGAAAGAAATCTAACACACAAAGAAATGGGAAGGTATCCTGTGTTCATGGATTGGAAGAATTAATGTTGTTAAAATATCCGTACTACCCAAAGCCATCAATAGATTCAATGCAATCCGTATCAATATACCGACGGCATTTTTTACAAAAGTAGGAAAAAAATCATCAAATTTATATGGAACCACAGAAGACCACAAAGAGCCAAAGCAATCCTTAGAAAGAACAAAGCAGGAGGTATCACACTTTCTGATTTCAAGATGTACTATAAAGCTACAGTTACAAAAACAACATGGTACTGGCATAAAAACAGACACATAGACCAATGGAAC
The DNA here is from genome assembly GCF_036562045.2 of Rhinolophus sinicus. Classification (NCBI taxonomy): domain Eukaryota; kingdom Metazoa; phylum Chordata; class Mammalia; order Chiroptera; family Rhinolophidae; genus Rhinolophus; species Rhinolophus sinicus. The sequence goes on from NC_133761.1 coordinate 66,547,619, forward strand.
AGACTAGAAAGTCCAGAAATAAACCCATGCATATATGATCATCTAATATTTGACAAGGGAGCCAGCAATACTCAATGAAAGAAAGACAGTCTCTTGGATAAATGGGACTGGGAAAAATGGATATTCGCATGTAAACAATGAAACTAGACCCCTATCTTATACCACTCACACACCTTAACTGGAAATAATTAAAGACCTAACTATAAGACCAGAAACTATAAAACTCCTAGAAGAAACAGGAAAACAGCTCCTTGACATGGGTCTTGGTAATGATTTTTTGGATAGAACACCTAAAGCACAAGAACCAAAAATATAAAGAACTTACCCTAAAACTCATAGAAAAAGATCAGATTTGTGGTTACCAGAGGTGGGGTCAGGGGGTAGGAAAATTGATTGAAGGTGATCAAAAGGTACAAACTTCCAGTTATAAGACAAGTAAGTACTGGGTATGTATGTACAATACAGCTTGATGAATAGTTAACACTGCTGGATGGTATATATGTGAAAGTTAAGAGAGCAGATCGTATTGGCCTTCTCTGTTCCTTTTAGCACCTAATGCAGTGTTTTGTGGTGCTCAAAATGTATAATGGTAGAATGGAATTGAAAAGATTTTATCAACCATTCATCTGGATATGGGAAAATTTACTGCTCTTGAATCTTGCCCAAAGATCTGTTTTAAAATTAATGCTTTCTCTCCATTCTTTACGGACCTATAATCAAATATTATTTTCAAAGAAGAAATAGGGACTTCAGCAATAGTAATTTAATTATTGCAAACTTCTTTGGTCATGAAAAAACTTCTTTGCAAACTGGATTTATAGACTGTAAGGAAATTTGGTCTGTCAATTTGAGAATATCATTTTATGTAAGGACAACTTACTTAATGGTGACATTAAAAAAAAATCCACATTCAAAAAACTCATGAAATCACCCCCTTTCGCGTGCCAATGGCTCCTGGTGTTTCTAAAATGAGAGGAAGGAAACAGTTATCCCTAATTATGTCTTGTTCAACTGTGTCATTTAAAGCATTAGCCTGTTTTTAGCAAAGCTGTTTTTAAATATTCTGTCTTTAGTAAACAAATGCTGCTCTTTTTGCATTCTTTTCCCTGTATAAAATAGTTTAGATTATTTGCAAATCATTAACATTGGGGAAAATTAAAATGTATATTAGCCTCAATTTCCAAGGATCAGAAAGAAAATGCTTGAGATAAAAACTTATGGATAAACTCAGTAAGCCTGGTTCTTCTAGAAGAGCGTATACAGAAACGAGCACCTTAAAACTCCAGTGCCATCAAACATGCATATTCGGAAAATATTATTCACACTAGCCTACTCTTGATTTAACAAAGCCAACAGTATATTCATGGCTGAGAGGAGATAGAGTAAGGAAATATATTTGATTTGATTTGATTTGATTCTGGATTTCTCAACGTTCGCACTATTGGCATTTAGGGCCCGGTCATTTTCCATTGGTATGGAGTGGGAGTGGCTGTCCTGTGTACCAGACATCCTTGATCTCTACCCATTAGATGCTACTAGCACCGTTCCCTGTCCTCCAGGCATAGTGTCTTTAGACATTAGCAAATGTTTCCTGGTGGACAAAATCACCCTGGTTGAGAAACAGCGATTTAACCAAGTCTTTCCCAAGGGCTTTAATCCAAGAATTTCTTATAAAATTCTTCTCAACACCAAAATAAGGCAATCAGAAACACGTTACTAAAAAATACCTTAACTCCTTTTGTACTGCTAATAATGACTAACTCTTACATGTACCACTGATTAGAAAGCATCTTCTAAGCACTCGTCACTAAATTCGTGAAATGGACACCAGAGTCTCTCAAATATCTTCATCCATATTGCTTTTGGATAGTTGTCTTATACATGAAGATGGACACAGAAATATTTATCTTTCTTTTTAGTTCATCTTAGACCTAAAAACTAAGGGGATCAAGAGAATGAGAAGACAAGCCACAGGCTGAGAGAAAATATTTGCAAAAGACACATCTGATAAAGGACTGTTATCCAAAATACACAAAGAACTTAAAATTCAACATTAAAAAAAAACTAACAACCCGATTTAAAAAAGGAGCACAGTGAGATCTGAGCAGACATCTCGCCAAAAAAGATACACAGCTGTCAAATAAGCATGTGAAAATAGGCTCCACATTATAAGCCATCAGGGATACACAAATTAAACAACGATGAGACACCAGTACCTGCCTGTCACAATGACCAAAATCTGGAACACTGACAGCATCAAACGCTGGTGAGGATGTGGAGCAACTGGAACGCTCACTCATTGCTGGCGGGAATACAACATGGTGCAGCCTCTTGGAGAGACAGTGTGGAGGCTTCTTACAGAACTAACCATACTCAGCATATGATTCGTCAATTGTGCACCTTGCTATCTACCCAAAGGAACTGAAAACTTACACCCACACAGAAACTTCCCTGCACATGATGTTTACAGCAGCTTTATTCATAATTGTCCAAACTTTTAGGCAACCGAGATGGCCTTCAGTAGGTGAATAAATAAATAACCTGTGTTACATCCAGACAACGGAATATTATTATTCAGTGCTAAAGAGAAATGAGCCATCCAATCATGAAGTGACAAGGAGATCTAAAATGCACATTACTAAGTGAAAGAAGCCACACTGTATGATTTCAACTATACGACTTTCTGGAAAAGGCAAAACTATGGAGACAATAGAAAGATCCATGTTTCCTAGGGATTGCGGGGAGGGAAGGATGAATAAGCAGAGCACAGAAAACTTTAAGATAGTGAAGCGATTCTGTGCAATACTGTAATGGTGGACACGTGTCATTCTAGAATGTGCCACACCAAGAGTGAGCCCCGATGTAAACAATGGACTCTGGGTGATGATGACATGTCATGTGGGGTCTCGGATGCAAACAAATGTAGTCTCTGGTGTGGGGTGCTGATAACGGGGAAAGCTGTGTGTGTGAGGTCAGGGATTACATGGGAACTCTCTGTACTTTCTGCTCAACATTTCTCTGGACCTACAACTTCTCTAAAAATCAAAGTTTACTAGAGAAAAATGTAGGAGGATGATCATTTAGGCACGAGAACTTTGGAGATAATAATTGTGCATCCTGTGAACTCAGCTTCCTGCATAGAAGTTGCACCACGTCTGCTTTCCACTTGCAGCTCACAGGAGCAGGTGGCAGCCCTCAGTGCACGGACCGGGACCACACACATAAGGCCCAGGTGACCTCAGACGCTTCAACAGAGAGTCTAGCGTGAATCATAGCGGAAAGGAAGAGGGAGACAGCACTGCACCTTCCTCCCAGGAACCCTTGCTCCTCCCAAATATCTCTTCAAAACATCACTTTTCCTTCCTTTATTATTTTTCTTCACATATTTCCTCCAAATACCGAAAAGGAGAAGGCTGGCTATAGACACCATAAAGTGCCAAGGGGAAGAAATTCATGGCTGGGAAAATGATGATAGGTGTATTTGAAATCTGGAGTGCTGTTAAATTTTTAACTCTGTCTCCTAATTATAGAACTCCTGACACTTTTTTTTTCCTGAGCTCCATCAATATATGGTGGAAATGACCTCAATACATTTAGTTAACTAGATCTCAGATTTTTTTTTCTTTCTTTAGTGACTTAAGCAAAGCATCGCTCAACCCTGTCTGTTCTGTGCAAGGTGAGATCTTCTTGAATCTGAATGACTCCCTTGGGGTTTGAGGGTCATTTACCTTTGGTTAGTATAGCAGATGGAGTGTTGCGTGCTTGGCTTGGGCTCCTGGCTCAGTGTCCTGGGCTGGGAGGCCAGTTGCTTAACTCAGAAGGTGGCGTCAGATTCCACCCTGGACACTCTTTCCAGGACTCCAGGCTACTTGAGAAAGACATGAACCACTGCTATTAAAATGTAGGTACAGAATCCTAGACCTGGTGTATATTCAAGAAGTGATTTCAATAATAAATTATTGTTGTTACATTTCTACAACTTAGAAAGAGTGGGCCAATTTCTTAAAGAAATGAAAGGAGAAGAAAAAAAAGAAGCGTTCCTCATTCGGATCTTTACTTTTTCTGCTTTTACTTTAGTTACATCAGAACATTGGTAGTAAAAACCACATGTTTGTCAAATAACTAAATACCCCATAGAGAACATAATGCACGCTTCACAACTTATCAAATGAGTAGAGATAGATGAGCCGACTGTTTATTGGGTGCTTGTTCCGTGCCACGGGTTGTGCCAGGCTGTGCACAGTGTGTTATCATATTTATTTCTCACACCCACTCTGTTGTTATCTTCTCTCTTGGGCAAGTGGGAAATTGGAGTCTTAGAAATGAGAAGAGTTTGCCCAGGTTTCCACAGCTGGTACATGGTAAAATTGGGATAAGAGCTCATTTGCTCTTATTATCACTATTGACAGAAAAAGGCAAGACGACAGAGTTTGAACCCAGGTCTCCTGACCACGCGTGTATGTTCTTTTGACCACGCCTCACACATTCCTACAAATGCCTGAGAACTGTCTTGTAAAGTTGGTACAAAACGGCAGTGAACATCGAAGTGTACTAGAAAACTCGTGGGTCTTTTGAGCAAGACTCACGTGGGCCTAAATCTCAACGTAGCCATTCAAGAGAGGTATGACTGGGGGAAAGGACGTACTCTTTCTCAGCCTCAATTTCTACCTCCGAAAATCAATGATACCCACTTCGTAGGAAGAGATGGACATCAAATCTGTAGCTTGTATTTGGTATTATGAAAAAACACACATGAAATCCATACCATGGTAGTTGGTGTCCACTTGTTGAACATTCAATCGCAGACAATGACTACTTTTCAAAATATCATTCTAATATTGGCATAACACAAAAAACATCTTGAAAATATAGTTTGTCTTTCTGCGTCTATTGACTCAAATTGGGACCCACTAGCCTGTGGGACAAGGCATGATCTGAAAGCACAGATAACAAAAGAAAAAGAAAATCAGTTTCTTCGAGGGCAAAGCAGGAGGTGTGGGAAAGTAATCACTAATCACATTGCAAGATGGGCTAATGTCTTGAGAGAAAATGATGCAAATGCCTTCAGCCTCCCTCCCCTCCCCCATCTGAACATATTAAAGACTGAACCACCTTTCAAATGCCTCCATGACAATGACAGTCAGGTACCCACCACCAGTAAGACAGTGGGAGAACACAGAGGGAACAGGTCTGGCACAGAAGTGAGGGTGGACCTGCTGTCCCTGCTCTCCTGGCCCCAGCCTAGGAAGGACATTGGGACCAGATTTGAAATACTTGTGCTTTTTGAATCTCCTTCCACTATGCAGGGCTCATAAACTAACACTGTTCCTTTACTTTTGATGTTGTTTTCTTTGTTTGTTTGTTTGTTTGTGCCCGGTATTTTCTACTTGAGTAAATGTCACTGCCAGCTTCAAATGACTTTGTCCCAGGCTGGTGGCTCCTCCCTCCACAGCGTCAAAACTCAGCCAGCTGCAGGGTGCCTGGGGCCTGGCGTTAGCTCTGATTGGTCAGAGATAAAATAAAGAAATACATTTTCTCTGCACAGTCTAGTTAAGTATGAGTAAATCTGCAAGGCTCTAAGACACTTTCTCTTCCCACCCTCCCCACACCCCTAATTCAATCTTTTATATGTCTTGGAAATCAACTATGTATTTTAATAAAAATGCTTTATTTAGGTCACGAGTGAGTAGTATTTTGGTGGTTGTAGGTGATGACTTGAAATAACTAACCTGGCTGGATTATTTAATATTTTATGTGTTTGCTTTCCTCAACTTTTCTCTTTGTTTTCTCTTCTTTCCCGCCAGCATGTAGTCAGCTCTGTGCTCAGTGCCTCAAGGGAGAGACGTGGCAGAGAATAGAAAACAAGAATAACCAGCCATAGCTCCATTTATTTGTTAAAATTCATTCACTTATTTACTCCTTCAATATATGGAACTCCTGAGAGAATTCTAAAATGGTAGCATCTTTTCAGCCTAAAATATGTAACGAGAGTAATGCAAGCTCATAACAAACCCTCATATTCATTTATTCAATGAACAAATTGGTATGTGTGTGTGTTCCTACTACCTTCCCGAGCATGCTGGATGCCGGACACTAAAGATACAACAACAAAGAGGGAGAGACCAAGCAGTGAAAAATAAAAGCAAACACATATGTGATAAAATATGAATGTCAAGGAAAGGACTGTCTTGATACATTTTCTTTACCAAAATGAAACCCCAGAGAGGGGAAGAAAAGTTGGGACCCAAACATATGAAGACAGAGAGACCTGAAAAGGAAAGGATTTTCCTCAGAGAAATATCTCTCCTCAAAATAAGAGGAAAATGCAAGGACGAGAGAGTTAGTCATGGCAGAAGTGGATCTCGTTTCCCATTTCCTAGCAGAGACCCAAAGGACAAAATGGCTTTGTACTGCTCCCAGGCAGAGGAAAACATAAGCCCTCGCCCCAATTTTCACCAATGAATCATACTTGGAAGGCCGGAGGACATTGGTCCCAGCAGCTATGTGTGTGGCCTGCTGTCCAACAACCAAACGGGCCACCCCCAACCCCTTGACATTGACCTCCAAACTATAGCAGGATCCTGGGAAGAGGGACCTCAATGAAGACTGGGGTTTTGGAGTTGAGGCAACTTCTTCCCCCAACAGTTAGTGGGATTTGGACTAAAGTCAGACATTAGAACTTGGTACAAATAAAGTTCCATCTCAGTGCTGTGCATTTCCTAAATTGAGACTTACACCAGTACTGTGCCTGGGTGATGTGTCTCAACATCTTTCTACCTCTCGCCACCACATTAGAGCAGGTGTCACGTCCTGGGTCTGACGGCCGTGACCTTGGCTCACCTCTGGGGATTGCTACGCCGAGTCCTCGGCCGCCTCCTCTCTCCAGTCTCAGGGTCTTGCGGTCAGTACAACATCCAGAACATCTTACACAAAACCAACGTTTCACAGTGTTACTTCCCCGTTCCATACCCTTGGTGGCTCCATTTGCCACAGAATCAAGGACACGGCCCACGGGCCCTCTGTGGGTGGCCCCTCGCCCACCCCCACACACCCCCAGTACCACTAGGACTGATGCAATGGCAGCTAACCACGTTTTATACTCTTCGTACATCTACGAACGTATCTGTCTCTCCTGTGAACTGTGAGCCCTCTGAAGGCAGGAACCGCGCTCCCCTATCTGTCTTTCCTCTTTATTGCCTCCAACAAGGCCTGGCCTCTAATAGGCATTCAGTGCATGTTTGTTGAACCAAATAAAATTATCCACAGACCTCTGGCAACACTTCAGGAATCTTTCATCAGGAATCTAATTTTAGAGACTCCAGATGTTTCCAGGCAAGCAGGATAATGTGCCAGTGACTCTTCAGAGGCCATCCCTGTATACTTTCTCTGATGGGTTTACAGGCTTGTCAGACGCTGCTTCACTGACAGGAATGTCTTCTAGAGCTTTCCTGAGGCAATCACACTCTCATTATGTGCCTTCCGATCCGTGTTCAGTCGTGCTATCACGATTACCAGACAAATCCTGGTCATAATAAAGGAAGGAGCCCCTTGCGTGTGTACAGCATTTCACAGCGTGCAAAGGATTTTCTTCCACAGAGCAGCCCGAAGAGATAAATGGGGTGGGTATGATTATCACTGCTTCATAGATGAGATAACTGAGGTTCAAAGAGATTAAGTGTGCGCTCTAAGACCTCAAGCTTACTCAGTGGCAGAGCCAGGATTGAATTGACGTATTAATCTTTGATTCATGCTGACTTTTGAAATTCAAGTCCACAATCATATTTTCCAGAGGAACTAGGAACTTCCAAGGCCACTGACTGTTTCTAATGTCAGACCTAGGAGCCTACTGAAAACATGGATAAGTAGGTGAAGATTTCTGCTACATGGTACTGCTTCGAAGCTCTCCAAATAAATCAGTTAAACTAAAGTCAACTTCTAGGAAATACATGCGGATTATTTGGTAATTGCTACTGAACAGCTGAAGGCAGTAGAGAGGAAAGTGAGCTGTTTTCAAACCTGAACACAGCGTGTGCACAGCTAAATTAGGAGGAAAAAAAAGAAAAGTCTTTTGGGGGGATTCTTGATCTCATTATTTTGTATTTTCTAACTCACCACCTGAAGCCTCATTAATTTATTCAATACACATGAATTGAATGTCAGTTACGTGCCAAGATCCTGCGACACTCTGGCCTTTCCAAGAGGTGTAACACCTAGCTAGTCTCAGCTGTGTGTACAGTACAGAGTCTGCTGGGGTAACAGGTAACAGGTCACAGTAAGAACAGAGTTCCTGCAGGTTACAGAAGTGTGTGACAGCACATCGATAGCCTAGAGGAAACAATCAGTTCAGCTTGGAGAATTCCAGTAAGACCGCAGAGAGCACCCATGTTACAGGCTTCAATTTCACCACATCTCCCCACGCACATGGCATCTATTAGGTGGTCAGTAAATATTTACTGGCTGGTTAAGGACGTAACCTGGTCCAAGTTATTTATCAAATCATTGTGCTTCTTCTTCCAGAGGCATGAATCTTGTAGCTTCATGTGAGGTTGTGAAATTAAGTTTATCTCTCTGTTATGGAAACTTCATGTATCTGCAAAAGGGCGGGTGGGTGTGAAGCTCTAGTAAGGACATCCTTCCAGCTACAATTGGCAATCACCTGCATGCCTGTGAGCAAGGGAGAAGCCTCGTCTCCCGAGCTCTTCACTCTGAATGAACGTTCTGTCTCTTTTCAAGCGGCTGAGTGCTTCCTACACAAGAGAGATTTGTCTCTCGCCTGATTTAGACCTTAGAACTCTATGTTCTCAGATTAAAAGCGTAGTAAATAGAGTTTCTTCCCACCTACGCATTTCTAAGTCAGAAGAATCAATGTGAAACAACAAAAGATTGACGATCGCTTAAAATATTCTGTCATCTCTTAGAGTTAACCACAAAATTAAATATGGCTTTTTTAGATGAAGGCCAGTAAATCAAGTTAACTGTCACCTATTATATTTTTCCTCCTTTGCTGACATTCCCTGAACATCTGCTTTAAAGCAAATCTTTTTGGTAATGTTTTTAAAAAGACAGTAGGAGAGCAAAAGCAATTCTAGTTTTTTAAAGTTTCATGCTTCCCAAAATGGAGTCAAAAACTTTCGATAACATGTATTTGTGGTTCCAGGAAATTCAAATTAAAATGTTAGTGTTTGAAGACTTTAATAAATCCCCAATGGAGCTATGCTTCTGGAACAAATGTGAAATAGTTTCTGCCCTTTGGGTATATTTCTTTTGCACAATCCCTATTTTAGGAATTTCTTAGTGACACCAACTGGAATGCTATACACTAGCTTCCTAATATAAGTCTACAGACCCAGCTCACATACAAACACTGTGCTGGGTGCTTAAATGCTAAAATTAAATAAACCCCTCAATCATCCTTTCCCTTCATCCTCCCCGCCCCTTCTCATCGGCACCCCCCAACTCAAGTTTCACAGCCTGAACAGCAGAGATCAAAAGACTGAAATAGTAGTGACACTTTGGAAAGGAAAATTCATGTCATCTGAATGGATGGAAACTTGTATCTGATTCTTACAAACAAGACCACTTTTAACCATTGCATTAACTTCTGTCAATGGTTTCTCTGTTCTTTTAGTTTGATGACTTCTGCCAAGATATTATTCCAAAAATGGGAGACAAATTCTTGTAAAATAATTAATATAGTATTTGTACAGAAAAAGCATCATAAAAACACTCTTCTCCCCCAAAAAGTCATGTGAAAATCTAAATATTAACTTGTTGAGTATCACTGTAAGCCAGTGAGTTAAACAGCAGATAAAAATAACACAATTTTCAATTTTTATCTAGATCAGGTGAAAACTGAAATGATTTGCTTCAAATCAAAATGCAAGTCAGTGACGTGATATCTAGGATGTCCTTTATTTTCTTCCCTTTTATGTGAATAAATATTCACTAGGTATTATTATTCTATGACGAGTGAATGCAGAAATAATCCACCTGTGCTCTCACCATTTAAGAAAGTGGCAGATCTAGGACTAATGTCTGGATCTTTCTGATTTGTCATTCATTATTCTTTCCGTTGTATTACGTATGACTTTTGATGACGGGTACTCTCAGTCACTAAGGTTAAACTTTTATATTTATTCTGGAGAATTGGTTGTAAATTAATATGTGATAATTATTTAAATGATGAAAGCACTGAAGGGGAACACGTAGGTTTGGATAAATCAATTTTACCATATTATTTACAGTGTTAAATCACTACAAAGTCTAATTTAAAAAGATGTTCAACATTTTTCTGAACATACAAACATGTTCAATACTTATAGTATGTATTAGAATATCAATATGCTATCAATACCACATCAATTTGCTGGGACTGTTACACCAAATGTTCAATCAGCTCACCTACATGTATTCAGTGACAACCTTAATGGGCCCGATACGGTGCTAAGTGCCATGAGGACGATGCAAAACTTTTTGAAAGCCCCTGCCCTTCTGAGCTCATAATGGAAGGAGGAAACATTAGGAACATGAAGCCATTTCAGAATTGCACGAACGCACCCACAATTAAGTGTCAGCCCTAAAGCAGTTGTCCATAACAGACTAGAGAGACAAGAACCTGGGATGGGATGACTTTTCAGATGCCTGTAAAATTCATGTCCTCTAATTCCACAGAGTCTCCAGCAGAAATGAATGATAAAGTCCAACATTTTCCAATCTGAATTCATGCATCAATAAACATTTTTAAAAATCTATTACATGCTAGGCTTTCTGTGATGCACGGTGGGGCATACAAAGATAATGACATTAACAGGCTATCTGGGAAGGAAACAACACATAGAGCAGTAAGTGTCACACCAGTCACAAGGTGTCAATTGCAGTTAAAGGCCTGTGGGATTCAGGGAAGGGAGAGGTGAGCGAAGCTGCAGAGGAAGGAAACAAACTTATCTGGGGGAAGTGAAAGGACCAAGGAGCACAGATTTTGGTCCTTTGCTAGACCACTTCGGACTCCCTCAAGGTCACCAGGTCACGCGTGCACAGAGACAATCACCAGCTGCAGCATAATCATTATGTCTGCGAGGCCGTGACCGTGAGCTCTAACGCAATGCCTTAGTGAACGAAACGGCTGTGGGGAGAGAAGTCCTTCCCGTATGAAGAAATGATCCGCTTTAAATACCTACCAGGCCCAGGGTGGGAGAAATCTTCCCACGGCAGGGCTGGTCCTGTAAGAGTTTGCCGGCCTCCCTACCTCCCCTGCCTCGCACATCGCGTGATAATCCCAATGGAAGTCAGAAACCATGGTTAGCCGGAAAAGGAAGAAAGCAGAGAAGTGTGAGCGACTTCTATTCTGCTATTCCCTGCTTCCTGCCTACAGACATAGCCATCTGGGGCAAAAGAGAAATGTTAACTTTAAATTAGCTTTGAAATGTTGAAGACTGAATGGCACTGAACACAATTTATAATGTGCTTTTATTGGAATTGACCATGAGACTCATTACTCATGTGTGATCAGAAGTCATAAGTTTGCCTAAGTTTCCATTTAGGCGCCAAGAACCCCTGAGCAACGATTCAATGGAGAGTGCAGGGGTGGGTACAAAACTGATTGCTTTTCACTTCCCACGAGTCCTGTCTGGTTCAACCTACAAGGACACACCTTGATCCCAGGTGGCATTCAGAATTAATACAGACACATCAAACCAAGGCTTCTGGATTTACACTGTCCTCTAGCACAGGCTAGTCTCCATCAAGGCATCCTACTTGCTCACTCCTGGACTGTGGGGTGCCAGCCCTGTTGGGGTAACCCCCACCTCCTCCCCCAGCATGGGAAGAGCACTCATCACCTCTGAGGGCTCAGCAGCCTCCTGTTTGGCCAACAGCCTAAGAGCAAGTGGGAAGAGCTGCATCGGGGCAGGGCTTCATGGCTTTGAAAACTGTGAATCCCTAAGACGTGTGAGACGTGTGAGGATCCCATTCAGTACTTCAGTGGGACGGCCCACGCAGTGGCTCTCTGGGATAGCAGCTCCCATTCAGGTGCCTCACTGGGACAGCTGAGACCTGGATGTCACACAGCACCAGAACTGAGGGGACCGGCAGAGTCTCAGTCTCTCTCTCTCTCTCTCTCTCTCTCTCTCTCTCTCTCTCTCTCTCTCTCCCTCTCTCTTTCCCTCTCTCTCTTTCTCACTGGTGCAGAATATTCTTCGAGGCTGCTTCCAACCAGGTCATAAGATTTTCTCTAGAAAACTAGGCATGAACCAGGGAGTGCCAAGATGAAAACTTTGTTCAACATGTATTATGGATTAGAAAGAGCTAGCTAAGGAAAAAGACTCAGATTACGCACATGTTGCATGTCATCTGCAAGACTGGCCATGTAATAGGAGACAGATAAACTAAGGTTCTGGCAGAGAAACGGCATGTCTGGGGCGGCTGAGAGCTGAGGCAGAATGGCAGGTCCTGGTGCTGAAAGGTACGGGGGCAGAGACTTGGACGGCTCTCTTTCTCAGCTGAGTAACTGAGAGAAGGGTCTGCCACTCACAGAGACATAAGCAGGAGAACAAGCAGACCTGAGTTCCGTCTGGCAGAGGTGAGGAGGGAGAACCGGAAGGGCAGCCAGCAGGCACTAGAAATCAGGCGTGGTGCTCGGGAGTGAGGTCAGGACAGGCCAGCCACACATGGCGGTGCTGCCTAGAGCAGTGCCATTGGAAGCTGTGGGAGCAGATGTGATCACTAAGGGAAGAGAGAAGTGAAAGGCAAGGCCAACGTCAGAATGTTTGGGGGTCCCTCTGTTACAGGGAGCAGGAAGAATAACAGGGAAAAAGGAGCAAGGTAAAGACGTATCAGAGCCATTTTTCTGGGACGTATGTTGAATGCCCCTCCTGAGAGCCTATCCTGAGGCTGACACAAGCTGGACTGCACCCTGCAAACACGTTTTTAACAGACATGTTACACGCAATACACATACCCGTGAGATGCCCTGTTCTTGTTAAACAACAAAATGTATCTGTAAATTTAATACACATCTTTATGACAAATAGCAGGGATTTATTTTCCACAGTTTTCTGAAACCGGTGTGTAATTTCCTCCCATTTTCCCTAGGGATGTGAAGCTAGCTCATTGCATCATCAATAGCACTGGAAAAATAGGGGGGAAATGGAACAACCTAATTTATTATGTGGTGAAACGATAGTTCTGTCTCTCCAAGTCATCCTAGGATCTGACAGAAAAGGGCCCAGGGAGTCAAATAAGTGATATGATTTATTAAGGATATGTTAAGTAACTTTACGTTCCCCTGTTTATATTTATGCCACATAAGTAAGATTGGATTAATAGAGAACAGGAGCTGCTGCTGTATTGAGAATGGTCATCACCACTACAGCCCCCATCACTGGGCAAAATAATAAAATAGGTCACAGAAACTGAAAGAGAATATAAGTACTAACAAGCTTGGCATAAATATCGCACTGAGAACCACAGAGTACAAGTGTGAGGATTTCAACAAGGATTTGCTTTTTTAATCTAGAAATTATTGGAAATCCTCAAAAATAATATTCTCTAGATTTGGGGGTAGAAGGCAGATTATAATAGGATTAAGAAGTAGGTGGGGATAGAGGACGTGGAGGCAGAATGTCTGGACTTTTATGGGAGACAACACTGCAATAAAGGGAAGACCTGGGGTTTGAACTTAATGAGGTAACGGGGTTGAGAGAAGCTTTTCTTTCTGTTGTTTTCGTAAGTAGAGATTTTCTTCAATGTTTATGGAGTGAATGTCTGACTGAGTGTATGAAGCAAGTAACCAAGTGATGGAGACAGAAATGCCCACGGAGAATGACAAGCACTTCCCTGCATGTCCCAGCATCCCTTGAGGTTAGGTTTGGTTCACATGAGGTTAGGTTTAGTTCTAGGCAGTGGACCCTGAGTAGAAATGTGTGTCGATTCAGGAGTAGGTGCTCCATGATCTCTTTTCCACAGCCAGGGTAATTATAAAGTCTGTTGCTATGGTGATACCGCAAGATGGAGAGTCCCTGGCTACCCAAGCTGTCCGATATATTAGTTATCACTGCTGCATAACAAATTATCACCAAGTAAACATTTATTTTCTCACAGTTTCTGTGGGTGAGGAACCAAGCACAACATAGCTGGGTGCCTCTTGCTCAAGTTCTCCCACGGGGTTGCTGTTGGCTGATGTCGGGGGCTGTTGGTAGTCTACTCGGGAGGCTCAGCCGTGATGGGGGGAACCCACTTCCAAGCTCACTCATGTTTGCTGACACACGTGGTCCCCTGCCATGTGGGCCTCTCCAAGGGTTCACTTACAATATGGCACTGGGCATCGCTGGGGAATACATGTTCTAAGAGAAACTGAGAGACAGTACCCAAGATGAAAGCCACAGCACTTTTATAACCTAGACTTGGAAGTGATACTCTACTCTTCTGCAGTGTTCTAGTCATTGAAGTGAGTTAATAAGTCCAGTCCATACCCAAGAGTAGGCGATGATCTAAAGAGAAGTACAGGGGATGAAAACAAGGATGCAGGGATCGTTGGACTGTCCTTAGGGTCACCTGCTACACCAAATGAAAGAGAACAACCAACATTTATCCAAGGAAACCCAAAACACTCATTCAAAATCATGTATGCACCCCGATGTTTACAGCAGCGCTATTCACAATAGCCAAGATATGGAAACAACTGAAATGCCCATCAATAGACAATTGGATGAAGAAATTATGGTACATTTATACAATGGACTATTACTCTGCCATAAAAAAAACATGAAACTTGCTATTTGCAACAACATGGATGGGCTTAGAGGCTATTATGCTGAGCGCAATAAGTCAGACAGAGAAAGACAAATACCACATGGTCTCACTTATGTATGGAATCTAAAGAACATAATGAGCGAGCAAACAAAACAGAAATAGACTCATAGATACAGAGAACAAAGTGATGGTTGCCAGACAGGAGGAGATTTGGGGGATGTGTGAGAAAGTTGAAGGGATTAGGAAAGACAAATTCGTAGTCACAAAATAGTCACGGGGATGTGAAATACAGTCTGGGGAACATAATCAATAATGTTGTAAAGAGTATCTATGGTGTCAGATGGATACTGGGCTTATCAGGGGGACCACTGCATAAATTATATACATGCCTAACCACTGCACTATATACCTGAAACTAATATAAAATAATATTGAATATCAACTATAATTAAATATATTTATAATTAAATTAAATAATTTATCATTAAAAATTAAGTATATTTGTAATCAAATATATATATTTGACATTTAATTTTATACATATTTATTATACATATATATATATATATATATATATATATATAATATGTACGATGTACATAGCTATGTACAATGTCAAAGGGGTAGCAGACTTGGAGGGTGATCACTTTACGAGGGATATAAATGTCTAATCATTATGTTCTGTACACCTGAAACTAATAATAAAGAAAGTTGGAAAATTCATACACACACACACACACACACACACACACACACAGTTTATGCCATCAAGTAATACTACCTCAACAATTACAAAAAGTTCTCTTAGCCAATGAAAAGCTATTTTTAATATTTTTTAAAAAAGAAAACACCCAAGTCTATGGTCCAAATGTCTGTGTCCCCCCCAAATTCATATGTTGAAATCCTAAGCCCCAAGGTGATGGTATTAAGAGGTGGGCCCTTTGGCAGGTGGTTGCGACGTGAGTGTGGAGTCCTCCTGACGGGTTAGTGCCCTCATAAAAGTCGCCCCAGAAGGACCCCTCCCCCTTTCCGCCCCGTGAGGTTACAGAGAGGACAGTCAGACATCAGTGAGAAAGCGGGCTCTGAACAGACACCAAATCTACCAGCATCGTGATCTTGGACTTCCCAGCCTCCAGAACCATAGCAAATAATTCCAGTTGTCTATAAGCCATGCAGATTATGGTGTTTTGTTATGGCTGCCTGACTAAGACACCAACTTAGGCACCCACCGTGACGCCACTTTGCACAAGTAAGAAAACATTTTTTGGCTTATGCTATTGAGAGTTTGGAGGTTATTGATGCTTCAGCATAGTTTCATCTGTTATGACCAAGGAAAGCTCTCCTGGGACACAAAATTAAACCGAACCATAGAAAAGCAAATAGAGAGGATAGGACATAATAATGCATTGAAGCTGCGTTCAGATATTACGCTCATAACAAACACAAAAATAATTTGGTGCATTGCTTTAGACATGGTTATGTATACCTGTTCTTCTTTGGGGGTGGGGGGTATTCTTATACGGCATCGAACACTATCAGCACGTCTCAATGACGTTAATATGACAGAATCTTTTTCTGTGCTGGGTAGCCATGGCCGCCTGTGCCTGAGTGTTAAAACACGTTAGAGACTATAAACAGATGGTTCTCTGGCTCTTCCTACAGACTGTCAGCATGATAGTGCAACTAACAGCTTTCTGTAATCTTCTATACCTCTACTTCCTCCTTTCAGTTACCAAAATTAATTTTTTTTCTCACACCTCAAGTTTTGATCATCTAAAGTAGGTCACTCTGTAGCATCTAAAAAACTCACAGTAGCTCTATTCAGGGAGAGTGTGAAGTCAGACGCTTTTAAAGCATTCAAAGAGAAAGCCAGGACTGGGAACAGAAACACAAAATGTGTTCAAGTAGTTCTCTAACAAAGCAAGATACAGCCTCGTTCTTTTAATTCAGTAAAATATAATATTTTCTTTAGTTTCCATTAAGTTTTCTTTTTTTTTGTAATTAAAGTATATTGGGGTGACAGCTGTTAGTAAAGTTACATAGATTTCAGGTGTACAATTCTGTAATACATCATCTATAAATCCCATTGTGTGTTCACCACCCAGAGTCAGTTCTCCTTCCATCACCATATATTTGATCCCCTTTACCCTCACCCCCCTTACCCTCTGGTAACCACTAAACTATTGTCTGTGTCTATGAGTTTTTGTTTTTTTGTTTGTTTGCCTTGTTCTTTTTTTGCTTTCAGTTTTATATCCCACATATCAGGGAAATCATATGGTTCTCGACTTTTTCTGTCTGACTTATTTCACTTAGGATAATAATCTCAAGATCCATCCATGTTGTCACAACGGTACTAATTCACCTTTTCTTGTGGCAGAATAGTATTCCATTGTTATATATACCTCTTCTTTATCCATTCATCTATCAAAGGACACTTTGGTTGTTTCCATGTCTTGGCAACTGTAAACAAAGCTGCAATGAACATCAGAGCACATACATCTTTACGAGTAAATGTTTTCGGATTTTTTGGGTAGACACCCAGGAGAGGGATTGCTGGGTCATATGGTAATTTTATTTGTAATTTTTTTATTTTCAAAGTGAATTGTTTTTTTAAAAATCAATAGATTATAAAGATTTTTATTATTTAAATATAACTACTACAGAGCAAAAAAATTGTGCAGTTCATGATATTTTAAATATTATATTAAAAAGAAATTATCTAAAGGATCTTATGTCATGTTTCCCTGAAAATAAGACCTAGCTGGACAATCAGCTCTAATGCATCTTTTGGAGCAAAAATTTAAATATATATAATATATTTAAATATGATATATTTATATATGAGACTGGGATATATATATATATATCCCAGTCTCATATTACATTATATTATATACGACCTGGTCTTACATTATAGTAAAATTAGACTGGGTCTTGTATTAATTTTTGCTCCAAAAGACGCATTGGAGTTCATTGCCCGGCTAGGTCTTATTTTTGGGGAAACACGGTAGTAACACCCTTTTGGAATTAACAGCGAAAATAAATTATTTTACTATATAATTTACTACATATTTACTATATATTTTACTATATAATTTATGTTCCTAAACATGTTTAATGTGATTAAAAAATAATCATTTTTCAAGTGAAAACAATTTTTATACAATTACCTTTGTTTAGTTTAAATTTCAAAATCAAACTTTTCTTTACTCATCGCTTGGGCGTGACCCAACTACCAATCTGCGTAACAGCTGGTTTCTGTACATCCTCCTTCTCAGATTCATGGATACCTATGTGTGAGAGTTTTGACCCCAGCTTTCCTGGTCCTGGCTTTCTTATTTTACTTTTGCCTGAAGGTAGAGAATGTTGAACAGAGGAAAGACTATTTGCTTGCCACTGTTTAGCAATGTTTGAAAAGCTACCTCCTGTGGTATGGTGTTCAAACTATTTTGTTGAGTGACGCCGTTCTTTTACAGGGGCTTCTGTGGTTTTAAGCTTCCAATGGGAATCTGAAAACCAGAGAATCCTCTGTCATATTCCTATATAGTTTTTTAAAAAATCGTGATGCAATGTAATTTTATTTCAGGGTATTAATTTGTTCAATTTACCTACATAAATGAAGCATTTTTGCATTCTGGAGTTTTTTAATATGTCCCTTCAACTTCAAGAGCATGTTTGGCTAATGATAGGAGAATTTTCTTGGTAAGAGTAAACGTGAACTGAAAGGAATCATTCTTTTAAAAAGTCTAGGACAGTCCCACTGCCTTGTGTGATTTTATGTTCGTATTTTTTATTTTGAAGATCTAATTGCCTTTATGACCAATTCACAAATCGAGTAGCATCCCCTCTAGCAATGAGAAGGGCAGTCCCCTGCCTCGTGTGATTTTAAATGTACACACAGTTCATTGGTGCCCACAGAGAACAGCGTCCATCATGCTGTCACTGTCACTGAAGGCCACATGAGTACACCACAAGCTAGAGCCACTGTCCCCCTGTCAACACTTATTGTCCCATGGACACTGAGGGTATTCACATGCAATGAAAAGAGAAAACCAAAGTCTTCTCTAATGGAGACAGAGAAAGAGGCTAATGGCACTGAGTATTGTGAACACTGGAATTCCATAAAATCATACAAATTATTTTCCTTTCCCTAAGAGTGTGTGGAGCACCTCCTCCTCAGTTCTTCTGAAGCCCTATTGTGGAATTTTCCTTTTGAGGCTGCAGTGCCTAAATTTTCCAGCAAGAGAATCCCTTTGAAGTCAGTCTGAGGCAATGTCAAAACATATGGGGGAACAACTTAAAACATTTAAGCTTCTCTTTAAAAAGTGCAGAAAATCCTTCTGCAAAATAATGAGTTGAAAGGCGGTCAGATGATCACACTGCAATGGTGGTATTTTGTTTTGATTTGATTTGGGGGGAGTGATGAAGCTCACAACCTCTATTACTTTACTTCTTCACAAGAACCAAAGCAGTGACCACATTTAGCTCCAGCATTTTCAGATTTATGCTGTGTATGTTCCTTATTATACCTTTTTCATCCTGAAGGCAGATGAGTTCAGGAAGCGTTTTAATTTGTGTGCACATCTAAAGAGTCCATATTTAATTTACACATCATTTTATACACTACATTCCCAAATATGAGAACAAAAACTTAGTAACTGTTAAAATCAGTTAGAGCCTACGTGAGGTCTACTAGTATATGAATGGTGGTTGGAATTGGTTGAAAAGAAGTGTCTGGAAATTTTTAATGATCACGAGCTCTCCTTTTGTATAGGTGCTTTGAAAAATCACATTCTTATTTATTCCTATGAAATCTCCCGGTAATTATTTGGGGCAGCGTCTTTCTGGAATCCTTGTTTGCTGATTAGGAGAGATAACTGAGTAAAAAAAATGCAGAAGGCAAAGGAACTGTGTAATACATTATCAGTAGGCATATCGAAGTTCGGTTCAGTATTTTCATCTCCACATTCCACTGGCATCTGGAATTCAAAATATCCCAACTTGCTATATATGTTTCTCATTCCTAATCCTAAATCTTTCCATTGTTGTAATTATCTCAGTTAATGCTATTATTTTTCTCTAAAACGTCGAGTCTAGAAACTTTGAATCACCAATTCCTTCCCCTCTCACTCATTCTATTTTCCCAATCATTCACCAAATTCTATGCATTCATTTCTGTGTATGTCTCATATGCCTCTCCCTCTACACATTCCCAATGCTATAATTATGTCTTGCTCAGATTATTTCCAATCTCTCTCTTTGTCTTAATGAAAGCATTTATCACTATAAACTTCCCTCTTAGAATTGCTTGTACTGCAATCCATTAGTTTTGGTATGCTGTTTTTCCATTTTTAATTGTCTCAAGATATTTTTTTCATTTCTCCTTCGACCCTCTGGTTGTTCAGTAGCATGTTGTGTCATCTCCCTGTATTTATGAATTTTCCAGTTTTTCTTTCTGTAATTGGTTTCCAGTTTCATACCATTGATCAGAAAAAAATGCTTGATATGATTTCAATCTTCTTAAACTTGTTAAGACTTGTTTTGTGGTTAACAGATGATCTATTCTGGAAAATGTTCGATGTGTGCTCGAGAAGAACGTGTATTCTGCTGGTTATGGAGCAAATGTTCTATAAAATCTGTTAAGTCCATCTGGTCTAATACAGTGTTCAAGTCCAATGTTTCCTTACTGACTCTCTGTCTAGATGATCTGCCCATTGTTGAAAGTAGACTATTGAAGCCCCCTATTATTTTACTGTTTTTTTATTTCTCCATTTAATTCTGTTAACACCTTATTTACATATTCCTCCTCTATTAAAAAACAATAACATTCCGCAGCATATCCAATTCTGAAACGCCTGCTAGTTTTCTAAGTCAGTTATTGATATTTCTGTTGTGCTTGTCCCTCTCAAAGATCATGGTTATCACATCAAATAACATTAACTTTTTTGTTTCCCATTTTTCCACCAAATAGAAATAAAGCTGAAAACGTACCAACATTTTTGCAAGTAATTCAAAGGGCCTTAAACTATGTATTTTGTATGCACATGGTTCTACTGTGAATCTCTGTGCAATAAGGTTGCAAAGCAGTACCTACAACACACATCATGCCATAAAAACTCTTATATTTGGACAACCCATCATACAACAATGCAGAATAAACTTAGGTCCTCTGAGTAGATAATTGAATTCAATTTATAAAAAGGAAAGAAAGATTGTAAGATGGTAAATAAAGAATAATAGTTGCTATTAAAAGCCCAAATATCCAAAATATAGTTTAAACCCCAAAAGCAGGGTATGAATTTACCTGGTGCTTTCAGCACAACAAAGTCTGTGTGTGTGTGTGTGTGTGTGTGTGTGTGTGTGTGTGTGTGTGTGTTTCCTAATGATTTGCTAATAAATGATATTCAACTTATAATGGGACTTTATTTTCTACCTACAAAGTAAAGAATATTTGAAGGTGAGACAAAAATGGAACAGTTTCAATAACGGTGAATGAAGTGTTTGCAGTACAAGAGGAGAAACAGTAAGTTTTAAGGGTTTAAGTCAAAAGAGAAGGTCAGTGAGTCCCATGGTCCACAGCCTCATTTTTTAGGTGAGTTTATACTGTGAACTTTGCCAATTAGATTTACAACGTGATGGCGTGATGGGTAAGAGTAAGTGGACCAGAAAGCACATTTCCTTAGTCTTGTCTCTAATCCATCACTGGTTTAAGAACTATTTGGAAGAAGTCAAGATAAAGTATGAAGGATTTTGTTGTCTTTTTTTTTTTTTTTTTTTTTTCATTTTAATGGCTACAGATACTTAAGTGCAGAAAGCTTTGTGAAAGAATTTACTGAGTCAATTCCTGATCAAGAACTCTTTTTCGAAAAAAAAAAAAAAAAGCTTGTTTAGAGACCCAAAATGTCAGCCATTTAGCAGCTTTCAAGATAAACTCTACTTAGTGATCCAGCATAACTCATCAAACACAGGAAACTTGAGTTTGCAAGGAAAACAAAAAAAGGGCATTGTTGATTTGTAGAAGAAAGTGTACATATTCATATGCAAATGACATGGTAGATAAACAGATGTCCCTGACTCACGGATTTTGCAGAATGTCAGTCTATTTTGGTGGAAATGAGGTCAGAGTTTCAGAATAGATTCCGAGTTTCCTGAGTATAATTATGCTTCAGGTTTTCTGAGCCTGCCTGTAGGATAAACCTTTAGGATAATTCTGCACTATCATTATATACCTCACCAGTATGATCTAGTTTCAAATTAAGTGCGTCAATTAAAAACAAAATATCATCTTAAAAAAAGCAAAACAAAACAAAACATAGTTTCACTTGAATTTGGGAATGACACGATGAATTGCAATATGGTTTCACTGAACGTGCCCCTGAGTATTTTAAGATGAATTCGGGCTCTTTTGTGTTTTCTTTAGAATGATTTTGTTCACTGTTACCCCAGTACCTACCATGGTTCCTGGCACCATGAAATGCCTTTGGAATAAAGGAGTAAATCAATAAAGTAATTAATATGAGATATATGTCTTCCCTAACTGGATCAAAAGTATTCAAGGACCAACTTTCTCTCCTCAACTGTGCATTAAAATATAAATAAAGTTGATTTCATTGTTTTATCCATACTTTGAATAGTTGAAATGCTATATTTTGCCACTATTATAAGCAAAATATGCATTTAGCATATAAATTTGTGATCACACGACAAAGTAAATAACGTGGGATTTCAAAAAAAAAAACAAAAAAAACCAAAAAAAAAAAAAAAACCGTGGGATTCCTTATGGAATTATTTACTTAGAAAATACTCCATCACACAAATTGGGTGTATAGAATGACATGACATGGATATTTTTAATTTCAGTTTTGCTTTTGGTTTCATGATTTAAGGAAATGACCAGTACCTACGTTATTCTCTGTTCCTATGAGAGGGATTCATAGAAAATATCATATATAGGAAGTCAAAAATATTATAGAAACAAGTATCACCATAAACGTAATATTTTCATTTTTTCTATTCTGATTCATTATGTGTCTTTTTCCTAATCCTGGATTTCTAAAATAAAGTATCTCTCATTGTCTTTAGTATCCATATAACTATATATAGTTATAATTATGGTTGTTACCATGTACCAAAGTATGTTACAAAAGAAACACGTTTCTACTGAAGACCTCAGAGTGGATCCTTCAGTGACAGGGTGACAATAGCTAAGCGGATGGGAAGGGAATAGTCTTTCTAAATCCTCAAAAATTTAAATAAAATATAGTAGTTCCACACACATAAAATTCTGATTGGTATATTGGCTCAGGCTGGGAGTAAGTCTGTGTAACTTGCCATTAGCAGATTATGTTAGGGTGTTACCACATTCCAAAAACATTAAATGATTCTAATTTACCACCCCTGCAGCTGCTCCACCTGGACTTTCTAAAGGGATTAGAATCTGACTTGGAAATTCATTCTTTGGGTAGGATTCCATTGTAAGAAAATCACAGCAACCCTTGAGTGCTAGGATCTATTTTTAATGGGGATAGGCCTGCGATAGTTAATAAAGGAAGAGCATGAAACAGTTGGGGGGAGGCCAGAACCGAAGGATTCTTAGCAGGAGTGAAGCAACTCAGCCACGTCTAGACAAACACACCAACAACAGGCTTCCTTCAAACACAAAACTGACTCTCTGTGTGAGGCTTTGTCAAAAGAATACCAGTTTTCAGAAAATAATAAGAACATAGAAGAATATGAATTAATTCATCTTTGCCCATAATAGCTATCCACAGAGAATGAAAAAAAAAAGAAAGAAAGAAAAGGTAAAAGCTCAAAACAATCAAAGCTTGGAATAGTAAGACATGAGAATTAGTTTATAATTGAACTAGTCTACTTCTTAACCTGTTGTGTAAGTCATTTGTCAGCATTCCTTCCCATTCCAGAATATGCACTTTAAAACCGGTTAGTGGTTACCAGAGGGTAAGAGGGGTGGGGGGTGGTAGAAGACGGTAAATGGGGTCAAATATATGGTGATGGAAGGAGACCTGACTCTGGGTGGTGAGCACACAATGTGCTATATACCTGATGTATTACAGAAAAGTACACTTGAAAACTATGCAATTTTACTAACCGTTGTCATCTCAATACATTTAATTAAAAAAAAAAAAAAAAAAAAAAAAAGCCAAGAAGTATCTACTGTGTTGGGGGCACACTGGGGTGAAAATAGCCGCCTAAAGAAAAAACACGCACTTGTTGAGTGTTTAAGGGATTTCCCATTACTCAAAATAAGGTCCCAGAGAAAATATAAGCAGAGGGTATGAGGGCAGACTTTGTACGGCACGTTTGTGAGTTCCAGCTCCACCAACGTAACAGCTCGGAGAAGTTACCTAAGTTCTCAGTACTAAGTGGGGACACCAAAAATCCTACCGCAAAGAGTCTTACAAGGATTGTTGAGATAATTCCCATCACATGCTGAGTAGAGTGCCTGGCATAACGTAAGTAATCAATCGATGTTCTTTTAATTCTTACGGAAAGCAGACGGGAAGTGATGGGTTTTCTCTGTTGAATACGTTACAGTCATTTCTCTAACGACTTGGGCACCATGGGCAAATCTATTATCTTCTCTTTTTCTTAGTTTTTACCTTATGAAATACAAACTTTTCATACAACCTAGAGTTTTTGATGTATCTAAATTAATTTATAAAATTTCAAGTGATCCCCAAATTCTCTCACATTCAGTGTCCACAGCCCTGAAACTGAAGTTACCTTGGACTAAAATGAACGAACATAAACTGACAAAGGAAAGAGGTTCTTCAGAGAGGAATGTGAGAAAAGACGCCAGGTAAACGCTGAGTCAGAGTTGTCTCATCTCACAAAACATCTTTGTTTTATTGCCTTTAAATGACTCCTTTGGTTTGGAATTAAATGTGATTGGAATGCGTTGATGTATTCCCCATATATTCTGCAGGATGCCTTTCTTGAGGTTGCAGAAAATGCATTGAATTCTGTATAACAAACACGCCAGTGTTTTCCTTCTCAGATCAATGTATGCAGCTTCCCCCATTTTCTAAGGCAAGCAGGAGAAAAACATGAATTATTTCACATCCGCAGGTAACATTAAGTTGCTGAATTATTTTCAATCTCCGTCCCACCAAGCTCCTTATCAGACTTGCACACAAGTAGAACATGAGCTTAAATTTAGGTTTGTTCCCCTGCATTCTCTTTTTATGTGACAATGCTGAGAAGCAATGTAAGAATCAAGTGAGTCAGTAAAACACTAGTGTTCAAATATTTCTGAAACTGAGCAATTAGCCGCCGAATAATCTAGAATGTACCATCTTTCTTGTTTTATTTTAGCGCTGTTTATGTATTTTCAGTTTATATTACAAAAAGTTTAAACATGAGAAAGGCTTAGTCTCAGTGTAAACAATAGGATATATGCAGATAATGTTTATTGTTTTCTCAAGTGTTCCAAAGCAAAGCCACTGATGCTAGAATCGGCCATTCCTCTGCATTACGGATATTTATATAGCTTGGTGCCCTGTTCTTTATAAGAAACGGAATTAAAACTTCAAAAGGAGCTTGAGCTGGGAACTTGTAATTCAAGCTTCTTGGGACAAAAAGTTTGCACTGTGTGCCCATTTTTTATTTTAAATGAAAATACATATTTTCCCAACATGCCATTCCAGTTTCACAAAGAGAAGCAGTCAGGAGATTTTATGGTGAAACATTTAAAGAGAACCTTGAACATTTGCCAAAAAAATGCCTCTAAGCTCCCTTAAAACAACTCACGTTCAGGACTTTATTTTCTCATTAGGCTTGTAAGGGGCTCAGGCAGAGTTTCATAGAGGAAGAAAAATTCCTTTCTAGGTTATGACTCTAATGACTTTGGGAATTACTTTAAAACAAAAGCTACAGCAAGAGGGGCTCATGGTTTTGAAAACAGTGCTGGAAAGACAAGTAGCACACTCTGGAAGAGAGAATTCACTGAGAGTATGAGAAAAGAACTGAAATGTGGCATAAATAAAATATACCGAATAAAAGAAATTCTTTTTGCAGACAAGGAGTTAAAAATAACCCCCACAGAAGCTCTATGGATGACCAGAGCTCCACAAGAGCAGCAGATGGGTCTGGTGGTTCGGAATGGGGAGGGGGTCAGGTAAGATCTTGGCCGTGGAGATCGGTAAAACTGACCAGTCCTTGAGGTCACCACGCTGTCCCAGCTGGACCCCGTGGGGTACCATGTCCTCTCTCTCAAACTCATTCCACCTCCAGGCTCACCCACATGTCACTATGCTCCCTGCAAAGCACCGCCCTCTGACCTCTGAGAGCTCACCTGTCCTTGCTTCTGTCCCCACACGGTCAGCGCATCTAGGGCCCGGGTGTCTGTGTTCTTGCTTCATCATGTGCTCCCCACAGACAGCCGGACACATGAAGGTGCATAACACAGACACACAAGTTTTGTTCTAATCACGGCAGGTAAGTTCAGCCCAAATGTAGAGGGAACAGAATGTCATACAGTGAGGCATTTGCCTCCACACGCTGTGAAAACGGGCCTGGTGTTTCGCGTCAGTTGGGTATGGCCAGTTCTTAAAGCATGTCTAGCCCACGGGAGGCATTCAGTGAGTATTCCTTGGATGAATGGCATCCAATGTGCGAATAATATGTGCCTAACCTTTGCTGTGAGCAGTCACAACTTGGTCCTATGAAGAGATTCAGTAGGAATGGAATATGGTGTCCCTGTCATCTATAGGGAATTTGTGATCAGTGGTAAAAGTAAGTGGAACAGTATGGCAAACCCACACAAGTAGGGGCAGGAAGAACTCAAATTCCAAAAAAAAAAAAAAAAAAAAAGAAAGAAAAGAAAAGAAAAGGATTGGGTCATCTCTCCAGATAAAGAACACTGACAGGTTGGGAAATTTTCTAAATGAATAATAATATCTGAAAAGTTCACGTCTGATACATAGTACATGTTCAAAAATGTTATTTACTGTTATTATTATTACTCTTATTGTCACAGATAAATTAAAAAATCAGCCAATATAGAGGAGATACACAAAATGAGTTTTTTAAGAGCCTGGAAATGTACAGTAATACTATTAGTTACAATAAATCTCAATATTCCTTCTTTTCTTTTACTTGCTAACCATCTATAGTTAATCAGCTCACAAAGTTCTAGGGAATTATCACAATTAATGGATCATCTATTTTTTTAATCTTTTTTCTTAAAGACAGGCCACTTACTGGAATATCAATTCGGTTTTCTTTCATACCTACGTAAATCGCAGTGATAATCCATTTCCTTCTTGCTTGCATATTTTATTTCTCAAATCTCAAACCCACAGAAAGTAAAATTGTTTAGATGATATAGATATAGATGATACAGATACAGATACAGATACAGATACGGATACGGATACAGATACAGATACAGATACAGATACAGATACAGATACAGATATAGATAGATAGAGCCTACACATATGCATGATTATTCCTGGATTTTTGAAAACCTCTGAATTCGGAGTTCCCAATCATCTCGAGTTTTTAGGGTGCTGCCCTTCAGTACGAGAATTCTCCCTACAATATGGACACCGGCAAGCATGGGATAGAAACTGGGCTAAGCGTTCCCTGATCACTGATCGAAGTATAAAAAATATAACACGCGTGCCTGTTTTATCCCAGTCCCTCCGAGCGCTCAGGGGCTGTGTGCACCAGGCTAGTTACTCTCTGACTCATCTGTCCAGTGCTTTACTGAGTGGTCAGTGCAGTGCCTCTGGGAGATATTAAAAGTTATTACAAATAGAAAGAATAGCACATCAATAACACACATTTCAAAATATCACCATAGAACTGGGTACAACACAGTGCCATGTAAAGGACACGTTTGTAACTCCCCAGATACACCTGAATTTCATTTTATTACAAAAATTAGAATAAAATGAAAAAGGATTATAATTTAGATTTGATTTGCATCGGCCATGGTAGCTAACCCTCTGCCAAATACATAGAACACACTGAAAATATGGTGGGATTTAAATTTTCAGCATAATTGTATTTTTTTGGATCTCTTTGAAACTGCCTACACAGGGGCACTTAATATTTCTGGTGGAGGGGAACTCACGTGCATTCGCATTTAAGTTACTGACAGAAAGAGTAGGTGGGGTGTGTAAAGGAAGCATCTGTGGCTTAGTATTTTCAACCAAGCCAGGAAAGAAAACTGTCTGCTTTAACCTCAAACGGAAGTTTGATTTTTAATTATGATAATAATAATAATGTTATTTAAATTAGCTTCAAATATGTGTATTAACACATATGTACTTGGTAAAACGCGCAGGAACTACAGACACAAATGCTGATGACCTTGTCCTTGACTGAGATGCCTTTTATCTCTCATTTAAGAAAGGACCTTCCAACAATAGAGAAACAGCCTGAACTCACTGATCAGCAGAGTGTATTTCTAGGAAACAAACACGGGTACACATTCCTGGAGTAGACACAGATTTACATACTGAATGAGTTTCAGAAATGCCAAGTCTCAGGCAGCAAAAGACATCTACTCTATAGTCAGAGAAACAGGAGGACATTTAAAATAAAATAGAGTTAGGAACTAATGCAACACAAAACTGGAGCCTGTGCAGACTTTGTCATGAACCAGGTCCCCGCTTCATGGTGTGTTTAATTAAAGAAGGGGAAATTCAAACGTCTAGAAGTTTAAGTTCCCTGAAAGTATGAATGCATCTTTACTGCTTCTCTGAACCCATGAACAGTTTTCCATAAGAACATTGAACCATTAGGAGAACTTATACATTACTTCTAGGCATCTAGCTTCTAAGTTAATACCACTCCATCCGTTTAAAAAACATTTTTTTTTAAAGAATTTCACCAAGAGCCAGCCTATGGTTAAATCTAATAATGTAACATATCAAGGAACCCAGTTACTCCTAGGAAAGCTGAGTGACAGAGTCACTGCCCCCAGAAGCCTCTGCGTTAGTTTCCCATTCAAGAAATCCGTCAGAGGAGCTAGGACATCGGTCAACAATCTGTTTGGCAAGGTGAAAGGAGTTGAATGTGAAGCAGATCACCAAGTAAGTATGTCCACTCCCTGAGCCTTATTTACATCCAGGAAAGTGTATTCATTGCATCAAAGGATCTGCCAAGACCCCACACTACCTACATTAGAAAGTGCCAACTCCGTGGCACGGGATTCAGGGCACTTCAGGATGGGTGCCCAGTGCCAACTCTCTCCAGACCCTCCTCTCATCACTCCTCTCTCTAGACCCGCCCACTCCTCAACTGATGGGCATGTCAGTCGACTCACCAGTCCATTCTTCCCATTGTCTGGCCTGTTCCTGAAATGCTCTCCCTCACCTGGCCTTCTTGACGCTCCCCCTTCCACACCCGGACCAAATTTTACCACGTTGATGAAAATTGCCCTGAAACTTAGGCGTTAGTACATTATTTAACGTAACATTTCTTACCTTTAATTATAACTATTCACATTTTTTTTTCTAACCTTTTCACCTGACAGGGTTCAGAGCAAGGGTATTATATGTATTATTCATCTTTGAATTCCCCAAATTTAGCACATTATTTATCAAAGTGTCTGTGGGGTATCATTAGATTATATTATATATAGTATGTTTGAAAAACATTCTATTAGACAAAGTTAGACAGGTTTATTTACTACGGGACTTCCTAGAATTCCCCAGTGTGCTAATTTACACCTAATATGCTAGGTAACATAATATGCTGAATTTCACAGTTACTTGGTTACGGTATGCTAGTCAGAAGAAATCTTTCCTGGAGAACACTTGGGTTGTTGTCCACTGAGAACATGGTAGATACTCCAAAAAAGAAAATGTTTCTTAAATAAATAAGGAAACAATTATTTGTATGCTGTAAGTTATTTATGTTATCAGTGAGTTTGAATTTCTCTGTGGAAATAACACCACTCCATGGTTAACATACTCCCTTGAAAATTACAGTTTCTGCCTTTTCTGGCCAATGCAATATCTGACAGATTATGCAACTTGTCTACATCTCTATTTCCCTATATTTGAAGCAGGTAGTAATCACCTGAGCGGCGCTTGGGAATAGTTTCCAAATACCCTGTTCTGTTGAAATGCAACTTGTAGTGAAGACTTAGGGCTGTTGACTAAAACCGTTATTTAAAAAATAACAGCTTGTTTGGGTCTCGATAAAAAGACCTCATCTGTGTCTTTTTGTTTGAAATCTAATCAGTATTTTTGGCCGTAACAAAGAAGCCTTTCATTTTGGTTTAGTGGTGGTTCTTACACAAGGCAAATCATTTTTTTTTTTTTTTTTGGGGGGGGGGGCAGGAGGAAAGTCTCCTAAACTGTCTTCCATAACTAATTCTTTCAAAGTCATAGGAGAAAATAGACATATTTTCTGACTTTGGTTTCTGGCTCAAGATACCCCCTAAGTTCCCTGAATATCTTTAATTAAAACCTTCATATAAAAATCACATGAAACCGATTGTTGAAGCCCTGTAATCTGGGTTATTTGTAGGAGCCGTCACCTCACTATAGACAGATGTTGGTGGAAAACCCTCCTAAGCTATCAACAACTGCGGGTCACTGAGAAGTGTGTGGTTATTTCTTCTCCGGGCCCAGGTCTGCGTTACTTCTTGTTTCATTCTGGGTTTGCCGTCTCCTTTTCAGCTAGCCATGAGCTCCATAAGTAAAATTTCTTTCAAATAAGGAAAAACAAACCATGTTATTAATGTTTTCGTATTTTTTAGTCTACTACAAATTCAATGCATACTTCTAACTGGGAAGATTAGACCAACCAAGAATGGCTATTTCACCCAAAGAGAGGCTGTTGACAAGACTGTCTGACTCTGGGATATTTCAGTTCCCCACCTGGAGACAAAGCTTCCAGATGGTTTATCTGCTGTCGGGAATTTGTACTTTGTATTTCCCGGGAAAATGGTATCCACGTAGAGTAACAACAAAACAACATAATTCCATTGCATTTGGCGAACTTTAGGGGAGGGCCTGTGAAGCCGACATTTTTCATTTGTACTTTTAAAGCAAAACTTATTAAATGTGGATTCATCGATCCATTCGGTAAGTATTTACTGCGGACCTACTGTGCTCTGAGCACAGAGATACCACAGTGAACCAAACTGGCACCATCTCCTCCCTGATGGCACTTACGTCCTGCCTTCAGCTCAGCAAAATACGCCGCTCTGCTCTTCTGCTATAGACCTAGGTATCCCCTCCCAGCATTTTAACTTACTCTGATTTTACGCAAACGGATATACTGAAGTGCTTCTGTCATCCTTCCAACCATCTTGACTATTCCCACAAATTGTCAGGGCAGAATTGCTTGACAGTGATTTGGAAAACATGACAGTAGCTGAGAAGATTGCGCTGGCTATTTACTAATCTGTTTCTTTGGAATATCCAGACCTATGTAAATGGATTCTAGATGACTTCAGAAGTTAATTGGATCAAATGGACCTAGGAAAAAAGGTGCGGCTGACATTAGTTTTATTTATTCATATGTTTTAAGTAAACACAAAAAATATTAGTACTACTAATAATTACCATTTATTGAGTATTTGGTATATGCTAGAAATGGTACCAGATTATATGTGTGTGTATATATTGTATATGTGTGTGTATTAATATATGAAATAAATATTAATATACTATCTCTATACCACCTTTGCTAATATTAATCACTATTGTCAATGTACATCTTATATATGTAAGGACAGGCTTAGAGATTTTCATAATTGTCCCAAGATCACAGAGCCAGTGAGTGACAGAGCCAGGGTGTCAATCCAGGCCCACCTGGACAAGAAGTCTTCGTTTTGTTGTTCTTTACTGTGCTTGGAAACGCTCACCCACATCTGTGGGTGAGTAACTGAATCTGATCCTTCGTGTCACCTCGGGTGGCAAATCAGCCCAAGTGGACGGGTTCTAGAAACGGGTCCTCGGATGCCCCGAGCACCCAGCTCATTGCACATGGCGCTTCCTGTCATGGAAAAGATCAAACGTGTTTTTTAAATAATAGTAGATCAACTTGGGAAAACAGGCCTTTATGAAGGGTGCTCTTTGATGCATTTTTTAAAAATAAAAAGCCTTGCATTAATTTATCTATTTGTTAGTCACATATATCCTGATTACAGACGTATAATGCAGCCTCATACACGGACAGTGTAGGAGTTACTTCTACTGCTGGTGTTTGTAGGCCCTCAAAGGTTAAAATCTCATCGGACAGACAAGACATAAACAGGTAAAAAGTTCACTACATAAATAATCAAAAGAGCAATAAAGAAGCTGGAATATGCACTGTTTTCAGGTATGGTTAAGACTGAGGAGGGGGGGGCATAAAAAAGGAAAGAGAATACGCGTATGGGTTGCATTGCAGAATTTCTTTGGTCCAACTTGAAGCCAAACGACACCCTGGACTAAAGGCTTATTTATTTCCCCAAGGTCAATCCCAATCATTGATATGTCTTTTGCCCTCTGACCTGCTCTTCCCTCCCTCCTACAAAGATTTCCCAGGTAAAGAACAGGGAAGAAATGGAAAAAGATCTGGCACATGAAGGTGTGTTTCTCACAGCTCAAGAAAGGCCCATGTCACTTCCGTTTTCTGCAACCTCGGCTACATTAATAAAAGAAAAGAAAATAGAACAAAATAATAAATGCCAAGATAGGACTATCAAAAAATATTTGCGTTTTAATTTAATAATTTAGAAAATTACCACTTTCATTTAAATATATTGTTCATGGGAACATTATATTTATAAAACTATTAATTTAGAGTCTACCTCGGAGGATATGATCTGATAATGGGACACGTGTTTAAAGTTGTACATGGAAAAATATCTTCTTTCAAAGCTGGAAGCATGTCTCTGCAATGAATCTGTATCATTTGGAGATCACATTGAAATGTCTAAACTTCAGAGTGCTTAGTGAAGAGAGAGACATTCCCTGCTGCCTGGACCTTCGAGGGCTGGGAAGGAAAGTGAAAACGGAGAAGCGAACCGAGCAATGGCACATGGGAAAAGAGGGCATGTGGTTCTCCTCGAGGCTTGAAGTGTGAGCTGACAGCACAAGAGCCCACTGATCAAATGTGGACCCCAGCCGGCACTGAGGCAGACGTGGGTGGTTTGACGGTGGAAGGGAAGAGCCCCAACACTGGAAAAAATATATATATCAATTTGAAAATGACTCTCACTCTTTATATCCCCTTACACTTTCAATTGTCAGAGTTACTGTGAATAGTTACTTTAGTACTGAGATTTGTGAAATACATTTCATTGTATTTCTCGAGCGCTGGAAAGAACCAGCGTCCTGCCCTGGGCACGCCAAGTACAAAAACCTCCCTCCCACTCTAAGCAGGACCTGCCTGGAGGGCTTTCGTGGCAGGAGCTGTCTGAAATCTGGCTCCAAATCCCTCAGATATAGTCGGTGCTGGTTTCAATAAGCTTACTGCTCTGTCTCCACCGAGACCAGCTCCTGACAAAAACTTCAGAACCTCTGCCACTTCCCTCAGCCAAGTGTTCGATGATTGGTTGATTCCTTCCTTCCTTCCTTCCTTCCTTCCTTCCTTCCTTCCTTCCTTCCTTCCTTCCTTCACACAGGAAACAAGTGGTAAGCAACTATTATATGTGTCAGACAATAAGCTGTTTCAAGACACATAGTTAAATCAGTTACAAAACATGCTGTAACAGAAGTTACAAAAAATAAGATACCAAAGTATTGCCCTTATTCTAAGTACTGGGCTGAGTAGACATTGTAACCCCAGTGGGTCCCAATGTGCCATCTTTGGATCTGGGTCCATTGTAACAACTTTTCAATGGGCCACAGTGAAAAGCAGTGAGGTTTTCATAAGGCTAAATGTATTAAATTGAAAAGATGTTTCTTTGTTCTGAGATTAGACCCATTGTGTCTCTTTCGGGGCATTAAATTTATTTCTTCTTTTATTGCATAATGGCAATAAAAGATGGTAGTACTTCTTTCTTTGGTTTCTTTATTTTTTTTTAAATGTGTCCTTGACAAAGTAAAAGTTGACACTTTCTGTCGAATGGCATTTTTTGCGTGTTAATTATGTGGACCGTGAAGTCCCAGTCTGGAAACCGCTGATGTATACATGAAGGGCCAACCCCCAGGCCTGGGCAGGTGACCAAGGAGACAATGTCCCTGAGCTCGGGGACATAGTCCGGTCCACGAGCATGATGACACCTTTCAGTTCTATTTTTTCAGAATGGAAGCACATCTTTTTGCCTCTCTCATTTCCTTCCCGTAGGTTTCTGTCCAATTCTTGCAGTGAGGGACCATGCTCGTGCTATCTTTAGAAACATCTAAATTAGAAAAATGGCCCATGAGATAAGTTATGAAGAGAAAAGTAATATATTTAGGATTAGCAAATTAAAAGTAAGATATGTGATATTAAATTACCCCATTTTGCAGTCTCTGAGCTACTGATACCACTAGCTGTACATTTTACCTGACATTCAGAGAGATTTAGATAATTTGGCTGGGGATTGAGAGCTAGTTACTGGGAAATTAAAAATCCCGGTTATGATGAGTGTTTTTATTCTCCCATCTAATCAGATGGAGCCCTGGCAATTGGTGTTTTTAGATGCTACCCCGCAGCCTGCCTGTCTCACTCTGTTCCATGGTCAGCATGCACACAGCACCCCTCGCCACACAACCCCTCACACTGTGCCGGGTCTCTCTCCTGTCTGCCACCAGCCATGGCTGTGTCGGCTGTGCATTCTTCCTCTGACTACCTTTTGGACATCTGTAAACATGTCTCGCTCCTGTTCAGAGATGTGAAGGACGTCCCCTGACTGCCTGCCCAGTGGCATCTCATCTCTCCGGCCCATCCTTTAAAGCCCTGCCCAATCGAACTCTGCACACATTCCTGGACTTCCAACGAAAATTTCCACATGCAGGGCAAAAATAAAATTCCTTTCCCTGAAAGGAGGGGAAAGGAGATGAACAACATCTTCTAGGTGCTGGAGCAGCCTGCGGGCATGGCCCCGGGGTGCCTTCCCACACACCTGTGAGTGGCCAGCGTTACTACTTTGCAGGTCAGGAATCGGGGGCTCCGAGACTGGGTGAACAAGTGAGTTTAGGAAAACAGCGAGTAGTGGAGTTGAGATGCGAAGGTATCTGCCCCTCACACGTCTCTTCTCCCTGCTACTGAGCACTTGCTTCTTTTCATGTAAGAAATGAACCTTTCTCCCCAGCCCGGGATCACCAGCTCCAGGTGGTGAATGTGGGCCATGTAGCAAAGGGGCTGAACACTCCCTGAAGCCAGTAAAGTCACAGTGGACAGGTGGCCGCTCACCTGCCCCTGTTGGGGAGAGTGGCTCAGAACTTCCCACCCTTGACTAGGGAACCCTCCAAGGACACAGAGATCTGTTTCCTTCCCTCACGGTGTCTCAATCTGACGTTTCAGGACCCGAGAACAGCAGCTACACTGATCAGACGTCAGCTGTTGGGAGCCCACAGCTGAGCGAAGGCACCTACCTGGGTGATTTGCCTTCCACGTAGCAGATGAAGCAGCTGGGAGCCAGCGGGGCAATATGGACTGCCTAAGGTCACGTGGCTGACAAGGGACAGGCGAGACCAAGATCACCAACGCTGACACTGTGGAAACGCTCTGTGATGGTTTGTTAACATGATGTTTTCCATTGCTTTACTATTTAAAAGTCTAAAGCAGTAAAAATGCTTAGTGTCGACAAAGACTGTACTGCTGAAAAAAACGAAATAGGTTTGGAACATAAGAGTGATACCTGAACAGGCTCTTCAAAACACGCAGGACATGTATAGGAAGGACTGCAGATACCTGCGAGGTGCCCATGTCCCCCCTTCGCCCATGGTGACAGCATTAATGGTGACAGTTTTTCTCAGCTGAGACCTGACAGGGCCTCTGAGTCCCCCTGCACACGGCCCTGCAGGCATCCCCGAATAAACGAAGTGACTGGGCATGCCAGATGAAATCTGTTTTCATCACTGGGCTACCAGCAAAAGGAAATCGGCCAAGAAGACACGAGCGTGGGACTGTACGGTGAGAGTGAGGGGACTACAGCTTACAAACAGCGCAGTGTGAAATGAACGCAGCTGGCTTGGACAGAAGCTCAGCGAACGTTCGTCCTTTGATAATGGCTTCCCCATGTTCCAAGTCATCTCTCCTAAACTCTGGTAACCTGGTTTTGAGAAGGGTGTGAATTGCTGCACCAGGACCCATTTTTTCCCTCGGTGATGATGTGGTTTCATCTTTCCTCTCACTTTTGAGTGGGGCAGTTCTCACTGGAACACGTGCTGAGCCGTGGAGGCGGCTCTTGGAATCACTTGCAAACGGAAGTGCTCAAACAATCTGACATCAGTCTATTCCTCAGTGTCTGCGCGTGCTCAAGTGTCTCAGTACAAGTAAAGGGCTCGTGTTTGTTGTTGTTTTTTTCTTTTTTAAAAGAGAATTTTCAGCAGCTTAAAATTTCTATGCATTATACATACCCAGAACCCCGATAACTTCCAAATTGAAGCACTCTGGAAAATTTGAAGAGCTTGAATAATTTTAAATTGCCCTATCCATGGCTCAGAGCTGACGGACTTCACAAATCGGAAAACCCTCTCATTTTGAAGCATTTCAATAATTGTAAACCAAGCATGTACATCTAAATTTAATTCCATATTTCAATTTTGACCTATAGTCACCCCACATAGGCCAAGTGAAAAATAAATACAATCTTTGTTCAGAAACATTCTTAGTGACTCACTTTCATTTTCAAGATAGTTTTAGTGTGTTTCTCTCTTCTGTTTGTGATTAAATCAACCCAGCAAAAGTATCACGTGTTGAAGAGGCATGTTTGCGCCACAAACAACTCAACCCTGACTATGTTTGCTACACTCGAATTTCAAAATGTCAATACAGCAACACGCCTCGCTCAAAAAAGTTAAAGTTATGTTACCATTAGGTTACCATTTGGCTGTAGCACGAAATATCACAACTGGCAAGAGAGGACGGGCAACCCAAAACTTGGTCCTGCCTTAAACTGAACGAGCCACAATGAACGAGCTACGATAACCAGAGATTGAGAGCGGGAAAACTCAAAATGTAACACACAAAAGAGCTTTTATTTTAAAAGGTACAAATGATTGGATTAAGGTACAAAGGACCTCCTGAAGTGACTTATTATCAGGTCTGCGGACTTACATTTCGTGTCTAAATGAATGAATAAAAGCTCTGCCCATTGTAATTTGGAGTAGTGAATTAGCTAACCTCGCAGCCCCAGACCCCCTAAAAAGGAAAGATGTTTAAAGTAAAAGCAAGAGTCTGCCCTCAAATCTCACAGAATAACTCCATGGGAATTCTCCACGTGAAAGATGACAGGATATGACCTGCACGATACATCGCCTGACACACGCATAAATTAAATTTACTGTAACAACCGTACAAACAGAGAAAAAAGAATCACAGAGCCGAACAGCAAAAGCAAGGCTAAAATTAAGGGTATTTATCATTTGCCTCAGAAGTGAAAGGACAAAACCAAAAATTGATAAACAGGAACGCACACAGCCTCCTCCATACCCGACAGAAAATTGATATGATTTTTTAACTGACCCATCAACTGTAATTTTTTAATATGTCTCCCAAAACATGTTATCTCATCTTATAGCTAAAGCATTTGTAATTCAACGTAAGGATTTATTTAAAGTAAATAAGTGAACGTAAGTTCCATGTGCAGTGAGGGAAAGCCCACACCTACTTCTGGATACTTTGTGTGTTTTTTGGTCGCCGCCTCTACTATGGGATCTGGAGACAACACAATGGAGTTTTCTCTTAAGTTCTCAAACCCACACCCGGTTCCCCAAACTGAGAAGACTGGAAAACGCCCCTTCCCATCCTGAGTCCCAAGTGAATAGCCGTGGGTTCTGCTTAGCAGCGGAGGCAAAGGGGAAAGATGCATGGAAAGTATACCTCAGTTTTTAAATAAAAGTAAAGCCTTGATTTTCAGGAGAGGTTAGGGTCAGGCCAGGTCAGACATTTGATTCCCCGGGTCAGGCCTCTTTAGTCTGCGACCTACCAAGGGAAGCATCATATTCTAACCTTTCTCTGACAAAAGCAGCAAAAACAAAGCATTTTAATACAATCTGGACTAATTAGGCTTCCTAGTTAGAATAAAGGAACATGTTACTTAAAAAAAAAAAAAAAGACAAATGGCCTTTCTTATTTTATGAAATTAAGAAGTACATTGTAATCAAATAATGGCACATGTGAAAAGTGGCATGAAGCAAATTACCCTGTTTTCCAAATTTCAGGAAAATCATTTTTCCAAACTAATAGGATTATCCATCACAAAGAATGTTTGGGTCTCTGCTGTTTCATATGCCAACAAATCCAACCATGGAAAAAAGAAAACAGAGTGAACAGCCTCAGGAAGAAACATAATGCAAGAGGCTCATGGGGGGTTGTATTTGGCCCATTATTCACAAGTGAAAAATTCCTTTGTCAGTCTGTGTCTTGAACAGACTTTATGGTAAAACCTGACAGACCAGTCCCTGACGGAACAAAATCCCCCTGTATTTCCAGGAATTTGATTTGTGGCCATTTAGGAGATGTTCTCAGGCCACATTATTTGTAGGGGGGAAAAGTTTTTGTGTACGTTATAAACAATAAAAATTATGCATAATTGATTATATAGTGAACATTCCAGCATAAGATGGCTGCACCTCCATTTTGAAACTTGAGAATTTCATGCCCCAGAATTTATTTTGTGTGGTTCTGAGGCATATTTAATACATGTGAGTTCAAGAAATGTTTTGTCTCTTTATTGTGAAATTCCAATGATGCTAGCTCTTTAATTTTTAGTAAATGAAGTTAATCATATTATCATTAAGCAAAATAATAATTAGGAAATAAACATTTTAGAAAATATGCAAAATAAAACTATTAAAAGAATAATTTATATGTTACTACATGTATGAATCATTACACATAATGACAAGAAATTTTAAAGCTTATTTTTCTGGTTTCATTATTTCTTTTCAGATTCAAGCTCTGGGTATATTATTAAAAGGAATTGGTTGTTTTATTTCTCCACTTGCCTGAGCCGAACTACAATGTTATGAAACCCCCTCAAATAGTAAGACCTCACTCACCATGAGATAATCTCCAACAAAAGCTTTGCTGTGGAGGTGGAGCCATCACAATGCCCTCGTCACAGGTTCAGTTAACAATGCAGAAAGAGCTCTCAGCTCCGTGAGCCAACACAGACCCTCATCTGCTCACACATTGAGTGCTTGACAAGACATAGAAAGGACTCAGTGTAGTAAGGACCCCTTCTCCGTAAAAGGCATCCCTGTTCTCACTGAGAAGGACAAGTGTAGGTGAGCACAGAAAGGGAAAAGGTGGGTAAAGGGACATTTGAAGGCAAGGAGACAGGGCTTTGTGATGGAGTGAACACCCGCGCGAGAAAAATGGAGAAATCAACATCTAATGCAAAACTGTCATGGATACAAGGTGGGTATTAAAACAAGAACTACAAGTGCAGCCTGAGGTACGAGCAGCAAAAACAAAATGTTCTGTGTGTGTTTACAGTTCATTTCTTTTCAAGATGGAGATACATCTGAGATACATTTGAAAACCAAGAAACAATTCAGTGGACAAAGGGAAGAGCTGAGTGAGGCCAACCAGAAATCGAGAGAACATTTTCTTGGATGGTTCACAAAAAACAGTGATTAAACCACAAGCCCAGACAAAGAGTTTTTGGAATAGGTGGTATGTTGATTCTTAGTTCAGCATTTCCCTTTTAGCAAAAGACTGCCCAAGAACAGACAGGAAAATGTCTGGCATCGTTTTGGAGATCCTCTCTAAGACAGCGACTTGGATTTTCCATGGGCCCTACTGGAATATTACAGAACACTGTGTGACACAAATTACTTGGCTTGTGTGTGCCTGCTTTGGGAAGTCACATATACATTAGACTCTGGCCTGGGTAAAAAGAAGAATGTTCATGAACATTTTGCAGATACAGTTTGTAGGTCAGGTTGGAACACCTAGCTCTGTCAGAAACGACTATAAGTAACATGAAAAATTTATAACTACCAGGAAATGTGTGTGTGTGTGTGTGTGGACAGGGAGAGAGAGCGAGAGAGAAACAGAGGATTTGACCTTTGACCACAGGCATTTTCTATTGCTCAGAAATAAGTGAGATGCGTTTTCCTACATTATTGGTAGGAGACGGTTGGTAACGTTAGCTCAATTAACTTCACGGCTCTAGTGCTATTCTTTCTACCCTGTTTCTCCGAAAATAAGACCCAGCCGGACCATCAGCTCTAATGAGTCTTTTGGAGCAAAAATTAATATAAGACCCGGTCTTATAGCATAATAATACCGGGTCTTATAATATAATATAATATAATATAATATAATATAATATAATATAATATAATATGATAGTATAATGTAAAATAATATAATACCGGCCTTACATTAATTTTTGCTCCAAAAGACACATTAGAGCTGATGGTCCGGCTAGGTCTCACTTTCGGGAAACTCGGTAGGAGGTGTTAAGACCAGGAGTGCATTCTTTCTGAGATATGCTTGCTCTCTTCCCCTCTCTCATATCTGAACTGTCTCTTCCCTTTGCCCATATGGTTCTTATCCTGCTGCGTGTGTCCTCTAGTCCCAGTAGTTTCTTCTCTTCACAGGGCTTTGACTTAGAAGGGATCTTATGAGGTCAACTTCAAGCATTCAGACAACCCAGCCCCTTCCAGCACCATCCAAATTAACCACCATCTCTTTGCTCTCACTTGCTAATTTGAGCCTGCAAAATCCTTCCCAGTGTTGACTGCTGTTCTCATATTGGTTCCATTAGCGTTCCTGTAAGTACTCTGTGTATTTGGTGTTCTCTGACAAATGGGGCCACCTGTGGTCCCATTGCTTTATCTCTGCTTCATCGTGTGCACGCTGCTAACACACAGGTCTTGTTGATGTCAATGGTTTTTGTTTTGTTTTTGCATTTGAAGCTTTGCGGGAATACCTTAGTTTTGTTTCAGATTTGTGGCAAGTTGTCCCAGTGTGCTTTGCTTTGCTATCCTCGTCTGGTAGCGCTATTTATTTTAGTGGAGGGAATGGAAGGGATACACAATCACTGCTGTTGTCCTCTAGGTCTAATCTGCAAATTATTTTTTAAAGAAACATTTTAACATTTTATCATATATTTATGCCAGTGAAAAATACTCAAAGACAGCATTTAGAAAGCTTTTCCATAGCTGTTCTGTTGTGGAGGTGAGGTGTTACATGGTGCTTTCTTGTTTTCTTAGTTGTGTTACAGAATACGGAGCAATTCCTATTCACACATACATATGTGTCAGGTATTACATGTGTTTGTGCATATCTTTAACAAGGGAAGGCCGTTGTGACTATTTCCTCTTTGCACTGCATTTATATTTTGAATGTCTTTTTCCATAACAAACTAATTGAGGGAACCCACCCTGTCTCGTGCTTGTGCAGCCCACGAGCACGAAGAGACACCAGGCAAGTCATGCGGATATTTTTGCTGATGATAACGGTGGGGTCGCTTATTATGCGAACTAAATTTAGTAAATCCAACACAAGTTTGTAAAGTCCATTTTATGCAAAAGAGAGCAAAATGATGATAAAACGATTATTTGGAGTTGGATAAAATAGGAGAAAAAAACTGCAGAACTTACCTGAATTTCAACATTTGTATCATTGGATGCAATCATGTTTTTCAAATTGTGGAACTCAGCCTTTTTTCCCCTTCCCCTCACAAGTGAGGCAGGAAATCAGCTGTCTGCTCTCATGCCTAAAACAGCTGATTTAGTCCAAGTTCTCCTTGGGATCCTGTTTTATTCACTGACACATAAGCTTATGCTGGCGGTGAATGCAAGGTGACAATTTCACATATGTCATTTTTTAAAGATTTATATTAGAAATAAAAAACAATCTTCCGTGCAGATATATGAGAAAACTCTCAGTACTGAAGCTAGCACTCAGAACAGACAAGGAGAAAAATGGAGCATTTGAAGTACAGGCATGCACCGTGCATGGAATGGCTGTTCGTTACACTGACTAGGTTTCAAAGAGATGTGGGTAAACATGGTGACCTGATAAAGAGGAAGGAAGGTCTGGGCACAGGTGTTAGACTGTCCTCTGCTCCTAAACCGTGTTACTCCATGCTCTACCGAAATTGCTACACTGACTCAGTTATTTCCTAGAAAAGGCGTTTGTCTCAACATAGAACTGACTCCCAAATGGTTGGGATGTGGCCAACCGATATTCCAATACACCTTACTTTGATGGGACTCTCCCAGCGGTGTGGAGGCCAGGCCCCTTCTCCCACCCTGCAAGCCAAGTGGAAGGAAATGATGCAATTTATTCTCTATCAGCCAAAGAACAGGTATGTGGCTTCAGCTCTCGATCAGATGTGTGGATGTTAAGGGCGGGCTCCACAGACAGCCAGACGTTATTTATGTGATACCAGCGAATGGGGAGCAATGAGGCACCAACAGTCCAGGGGTGACACCTGCTGATTTCTGGGCTGCCTAGCCTCAATTACTTCTAACACAATTTTCTATAATGTGTTCTCTCGCCTTTCCATTGGTTCTGTGAGCTACGATAAATCACCTCAATGTTTTTTCTTTACTACTTCCCATAAACAGCATTGGTTCCTGCCATTTGCAACCAATAACCTTGGCATGGAAGACAAAACACGTGTGGCATTCAAAACAGGATGGAAGTGGACAGAACTAACCATTTACGTGAGAAGGTACAAACAACCTAGAAAGAGTCGAATGTCTAAAAAATTAAGGTTACTTTCCACTATTTGCATTCTTATTTGATGATACTATATTATCAGGTAATAATTTATTTTTTCAAATATTTTCACTTAATTTAAACTTTGAGCTACCGAAGACGACATCTTAGCGCACGTGATATATGTAGGTTACTAATTTCTAAAGAAAATCTAAAAACATTTTTCAGACACAAAATTCCCATTTCTCAAAGCCAAATTCTACCACTTAGTAAATTGGAAAAATTACTATCTCTACACTTACTTTCCTCATCTTTAGACGGGAAGTACTAATAATTTAATATTGAATATAATACCTGTTATGAATATTAAATACAGAGGGTGCCAAAAAATGTATATACATTTTAAGAAAGGAAAAAAACTGTATTAAAATTGTAATACTCAGTATATACTGCTAACAAAAGATGAATACAAGTCATATGTATACATTTTTTGGCACCCCATTATATTATGAATTTGAAAATCTAACAATATAGAAAGTCACTAAAAACAATAATAATGACAATTTTCCAACGTGGCTGTGACTCAGTCCTCTTTTTATTGCACTAACAATGACCTCATAAAACCTGGCTTCAAACCGATGGCTGCACACAACCTCTGTGTAGTTCAGCATCCAAAATCCCTCATCCGCATTATCTGTGCCCTGATTCACAGCTTCCCCCAGAAGAAACGCTTCATTTTATCCCTATTTACATCCCCCCCCCCCAGGATCACTCCCCACTGTCTCTTAGGGAGATGCAGCCCCCTCCCCACCACATTCAGAAAACACTCATTTCCTCTCAGAGCAAAAATGAACACCCAGTTCCCAACTAGAACCCTTTCCCCCCCTCCCCATCTGTCTGTGCATCCTCCTGCTCTGTGAACTTGACCACCTTTTGGCTCTCTCTCCAAACATTAGTTCTCCAAGGTCACTTGGCTTATTTTTTTGCTTCTGGTCTATATCCCATTCTTCAAACCTTCCCTGACTTAACCTTGTTCTCATTTGCATAGGAATTTGGCCTGGCTCCCTGGCCCCACCCTGCTGTTCCAGCCCATGGCCCCTCTTGGCCCCACCAGGAACAATTTACAAGACACCCTGATTTGAACTTCCAGAGACCAGGTTTCCAAGCGCTGCCCTGTTCCCTGAATTCCCTGTGGGCCTCAGGTGTTCCGTGAGCGGTATCAGTGTGGATGAAGGGCAAACCTCCCATGAGGCTGCAAAGGGACCACGGCCCAAATTCAGAAACAGGCAGAAGCGGAGACGAGGACAAACCCAGAGAGAGACAGAGAGAGAGATGGCGAGATCTCTCCCACATGAGCCCAGAAACTCC
Organism: Rhinolophus sinicus; assembly: GCF_036562045.2. NCBI lineage: Eukaryota > Metazoa > Chordata > Mammalia > Chiroptera > Rhinolophidae > Rhinolophus > Rhinolophus sinicus. The sequence continues at coordinate 66,591,488 of NC_133761.1, forward strand.
AGGGGCCCAGATGTGACAACCAACCCCAGCGTCCGCAGCCCCCACCCCCAGATCCGCGCTTGTAGAAGACAGACCCCTGACTTCCTGGATCTCCTGAGCCGTCAGTGCCTTGAATGGCTCTGTTTGTTGCCACTTTGGGTATCATTCCCCCAACTCAACCACCCAAGCCTTCATAGTCTTCTACGGCCCCCTTTCAAATCCTGTTCTTCTGTGCTTTGGTCAGGCAGAGGGGTCAGTTACAAATACCCGCTCAAATCAATGAACATCGTCCCACTAGAATTTGTAGGTGAAGACGTAGAAAACCCTTTACCGGTACTATTTTTGTATGCCTAGCAAAGTCTGTCTTTCACTGAGCAAACAAAAGAATCAATTAAAAATAAGTGTTTGGATGACAGGCATAGAGAAAAAGAAACAAAGAAGATAAATAGAAAGAAAGACACAGGAAAGGGGAAAAGAAGGGAAGAGTCCAGCACTGAAACCTCTGCTGTTAGCCCACTGGGTGAGGAAAGTCGGGGTCATGGAGTTGATGCCCATGAAATATACGACATACATGGCCAGGCGTTGGGCTGGGGGTGAAGTCATGCCCGCGAGCAATGCGCTACTTAGAAGGTAGGATGCAATGTCGCCCCACGTTTTCTAGTTCTTTAACATTTCTGTGTGAGGCAAAATATCTGTGAGGTACTGTAAAGCAAGTCATCACCTAAAATTGAATGGCATTATCATTAATGCTATTATTACATTCATGTACGTGTACACATTCTGTATCGACACAATCGGAAGCAAATGATTGAATTTAATAAAGGAACGGAATATTTTTGTAACCGTTGAAAGTCCTTATTATAAGTCAATAGAATGCTGGGGGACACATCTCCTTAATTCCATCCTTAAGGAAAACAACCTGAATGGAGCAGCATTTTCTGAAACTGAGAGTATGTGGTCACCGATAATTACACTGGAATAAAGGAATATTCTTCTATCTCCCTCATCGTGCACATCACTAAGTAACAAAGCCGACTGTACAGTGTGGAAAACTGTCTTCTGCTTTCTGCCTTCAATCCGGCTAATGACTTGCCTCGACTGGCACAGCTATCTTTTTTTATTTTTTTTTTTTAAGCTTTCCTCCTCATGTCTTATTCAGCGTACATTTTGAGGACAGCTGGAAAAGCCTCTAATGAGTTACATTAATAACTAAAGATGAAGAATGACGGACATTCTTCAAGGGAGGGGGGAGGAAGCAGAGAACATGCAGATGTTTGTGTCCAGCCAGGAGTGAATTCATAATGAGTGTGGGGTAAGAGATCTGAGCTGAAGCTGCTGGAAAGAATGCCTGTGGGGCGATTCTTAGCGTCATAGCAACGCCTGACAACCTGGGGCCACTGCCTTGGAGCCACGTGGCACACGGATTCAGTTACTCCACCTGGAGAGAATGGGCAGAAAAACCCACTCAGATTGACTCCTGGTTTTCTGGCTTTTGTTTTTTGTTTTACCTCCAGGAGACATTTGGTCAATGGGAAGCCTTTGTATTTATATTTGAAAAGCCAAGCAATCTAGAAGATTTAAGAGGACAGATATAAAAGGCGAAGACCTTGAGAGGAACATAAATTAAATTTTCCGTGGAAATTGGGATGGGGAGCATACGAGTAGAAATTTCTCTTAGGCTTTCCAACATAGTCAATATTTAATAAGAAAATGATAATCCCTTAACAAGTGATGTAAAAAAATTATGCAAAAAACAGAGTTGTATAAAATTGTTTTGAAAAGATTTTCAACAAGTCAACTTTGATAAGGCATGCTATTCTCTATGCCTTTTTTATATTTTGCTTTTAATATTTCTATTTTCTATCGTGTATCTGTACCCTCAAATCCAATAGTCTCTGTCCTAATTTTATCTTTTTAAAACTATATTCCTTTTCAGTGCTCTGTTCTTTTTTAATCCCAGGTATTTCTTGGTTCAGTAAGATTTTACGTCGGTCAAGGCAAAGATCTCTTCATGCTTATTTAATCTCTTATCACTACTAGAGCAGAGATGAGCAGAGTTTGACATACACAAATGTTTATTTAAGTGTAACTCTGTGTGCGTAGAGCATCAGACTTCTACATAGACTGACCAAAACCTATTTTCAGTTGTACCTGTAGGCATTTTGCAGAGACAAAGGGTGGCAGGAAGTGTTGTGCAGAGCGCAGGACATGCCAACCGGGGTTTGTAGTGCAGTATCACAGGGAGGGGCTTTGTGTATGTCCCGACCTGAACTGATCACTAATTATATACACTCCAGATGCAGGAGAGTGCATTTATACGGGAAAAGTTCAAGTTGGCCTTCCTTTGCTCTGGTTCATTAAAGAAGAGAAAGTAATGGTCTGAGACCACCTGAAAAGTAATCCAAGAGGCAACTCAGAGAGCAAAACCCTGTCAGTGACGGAAGAACAGGTGAAAGAACAGGACTCTGCAGAGAAGGAGACGATGGATGTGGGGATAATACAAGATCTGGACCGTCTCCTACGGACTGTCAGTGGGGCTTTCGGAAGCAGCTTCGCCTCTCCTAAGGCCGTCAGCCCTGAAGCCATTCCAGCACACTGCATGCGACCACTGTCCGGTGACCTCCTCCAGGGGCCCCCGGCTTGAGCAACACCGCGGGACTGTCACTGGCTGCCCCAAAGGCCACTTCTTTGTCACGGCTCGGACACACTGGGCAATTACGACATTCCAGTAGCGTCGGATCACTCATAATAATATACCAGATTCACTAACCCTGGCAACAAGAGGCAAGAATCTTGCTACTTGCCCAAAGTGAAGATAAGTCCTGATAATTGAGTGACAAATATGAAAGCAGTCAGAACTAAATGGACGTTAATCCTGTAGAAGGTATCTGAAGCGTGGTGATCGGCCTGCCAACATGCATCTAACAAGCTAATTATGACCCACCTCTGCTAGTCCACACGGGGAATGAATAGTAGACGAATCTGAAATATGTAGCCGAGGCATTTACATTTGGGGTAGGGAACTGGGTAGGCTGTCTGTATATATTGTGGCAGAGCTGGACATATATTTTTACACACCATAAAAATACTGTAAGCATAGATTGTTGGCAAAAGGTGCATTCACGAATCTCAGGAAAACTGCAAGAATGTGTTCAACAAATCCTTTCGTGTGCTGGCTTGATCAAGAGGTATTTAAAAGGAGTGTAGGTGTGGATCTTTGCAAGAACCAGGTAAAAATGCAAACATTGGTAATAAGCATAGCTGTAGAAAAAAGTAATTTGGTGAAGGAAAGACTGAGGAATTTCTGCTGAGAATTAAAACTATGAAAGTTGGGAAACAAATATCATCACAGGTCTGCAGACAAACATACCCGTCAGCTGGCAAAGTGAACAAAGGGGAGGGAATGAATCTCATGAGACGCCATTGGAGAGGTGCGATTTAGATTTGATTAAAATAGATTCAAGACGGATCTATCAATAAGGAAATACGCAATGTTCAAAAATAAAAACACCTTTAATAAAGCAGAAGAAAATTTTATTTATGTAAATAAGTATCCCTAAAGCTGAATATGGGAATATGGTGAAGGTTATTTATTTATGGATCAAAATAAAAAGAACCAAAGATGTTCTCTTAAGGAGGTAAACTGCACACTCCCCTGGTAGAATTAAAAGATACAGACAATGCTCTTCTAATGTAGACCACAGAATGGACCCAGAAGTAAATAGCGGTAGGAGGCTTCAAGAATTTCTCAGAAAACATCTGGTTTAAAGATGGTAGATCAAAGATTGAATTTTCCTATTCGTCTTGTAGAAAATACCCAAAAGCAATTTGAAGGCAACAACAAAAACTCCATCTTTGATGAAATTAGGAGGTACCTGTAATCTCAAATCCCGACAGGTACATCTATGTACGGGGAGAAGCCTGCCAGACTCAGTAAAGGCCGATGTTGCCTGCTGCCTAAGAAGGGTGGATGTTGTACCTCCCACCTCTGGGAAGACACAGATCTCTCAAGTAAGGGGCAAATACTGAGGGCCAGTCCTTTCTCTTTTTAAAGAGATTTGTGTGCAGTGACTGATGGTGGCAGTTTTCTTGGATCCAGCTGGCCTGACAAGGAAGCTGGCAGGTAGGGAGAATAAGGAATATTACACGGAAGTCCCATTTGTAGAAGCCATGAGGAAGCAAAACGGAGGAAGGTGAGAGAATCTACTGTGTGAGCAGCTCCAACCGCTAGTGGCCGCAACAAGAGAAACCACTTGCAAAATAACTGATACCCTAAAAGGAGCTAAAGATCTGTGCACTGCGACTGAAAACTAAAGGGAGGAGGACACCGTGATATAAAATAGAAACAATAACGAATCAGATTTTTTTAAAAATCAGAACAGTTTAACAAAGGAATTGCTTTATAGGCAGACAATGAGAGACGTAAGCTCGGAAAAGACCTGGCAAAACAACAGGAGCTGGCAGGGCTCAGGAGAGATGTGGGACAGAAAAAAGTCCAAGTCACAGAACTGCAGGCCACGTTGAGGGCAACACAAAGAGCATAAACCCAGCTGAGAACATGGTAACACATATACGGACAGTTAGCGATGGAAACAAGCAAGCGCCAAGGTACAAGAACCACGGATGAAAAATGATTCAAGGGACAGTATCAATACGCAATACTCAGAGAGGAGATCCAACATATATATAGTTGGTGTTCCTGAAGAAGAAAACCGAAACTCTGATAAATAATAAGTAACAAAATTCAAAGATATTTTCCAGAAATGCAAGGGCCCGCCATTGTCAGAGGGAAAACTGACACAGAAGGAGCAAGATTGAGGCGTTTGCTAATAAAGTCATTGAACTTCAAAATTAAAGAATTGTTACAGTGTCCAGACAAAAAGGAAGGGGGGGAAATATTTCCACAGTAATAGTCAGTGTTAGAGGGCAGTGAAGAGAACCAGGTTAGAATTCTTCCAAAGCAACAACAAAAAAATATATGGGCAAACAAATTAAATTCATTGAACGTACACATAAAGATTATATATGATTATATATATGTATATATATATACATATATATATACACACACACATACATATATATAATATGATAAATGGACAAACACTAAAGTTGTGTAACAGCAATGCAAATTGACTAAACTGCACTTTAAACATAAACAATTCTTATATTAGCTTCTGAAGCCAAACCCAAGCTGTGTGGTACGTACACATGCTACACCTAAACCACAAGTGATCGGAAAGGATAAAAATAAAAGTGTAGGTAGGTAAAGACACAGCAGGCAAATGCACATGAAAGGAAAACAAGACTTGTACATTTCAAACGAAATGTATTTCTCTCAATTCTAGAGGTTACAAGACCAAGGTCAGGGTGCCACATGGTTGGGGTCTGGTGAGAACCCTCCTCCTGACTCACAGACAAGCCGTCTTCTCACCGTGTTCTCACCTGGCAGAAGGGGGTGAGGGAACTCCCTGGGGTCCCTTACGATGGGGGCTAATCCCTGTCATGAGGACTGTAACCTCCACCATCTCATCACCTCCCCCAGGCCCTCCCTCCTGATAACATATTTGGGGTTAGGAATGTAACATATGCCGTTTGGGAACAGCATTCAGTCGACAGCAGAAAGCAGAGGAGAGGAACTGAAACCCGAGTGTCCTTTTTCTTCCTTGAAATCTCTAGAAAGTTGAAACTACAAGGAAAATCTGTTTATTTTCTGAAGTATCCTAGCTGCCTGCCACAGGTAACGCAGTGGACCACATTCTGTGCTAAGAAACTGCTAAAAGACATCACAGTCACGACCTGCTGTGAGCCACACTCTTTGAGGTGTCCTTAGGACAGGGGACATCCCCGCTACAAAGAAGAGAGAGCATCTCATGGGCTAAGGATTTCAGTGTGGACTGTCCATCATAAAAATTATCCGGATGGAAACAGACACACTGTTAAAACACAGCTAGTGACTATAGAGAATCAAATACCTTTGGGGTGTCATCAGGTCCCTTAAATGTACTACCCAAAATAAAATGCCTGTTAGAAACCAAGAAACTGGATTTCAGTCCTTCAATGATCAGTGATAATTTAGAAGGTAGCTTGGTTTTTAACATGTGTTTGGAAAGCCCAAGGTCAGGCCTATTTCAGAGCTCTTCTTTTCTTGCTGAAAGTCAAGTGAAAGCATCAAGGTGACAGTGAGATAGCTTTGCGGGACGGGCTCCCTTCCTGCTGAGGTCACATGTTAGCTTCTTCCTAGAACCGGATAAGAGCAGGCCCAGGTGGTCAGCACACTCCTTCCCCAACTTCCTTCTCTTTTTTTTTCCCCTCATCTCATATTTGCCAGGCACCTTTATTCCTGGTGATACCTGAAACATTCTGCACAAAGTATTTGAGGCAAGCACCCTCAGTTGTCCCCCCCAGCACCTTCGCAGGACAGTTTCTGTGTTGGTCCAAGTTGTCTTAGCAGAAAAATTTCATATCACCAACAGGTTCTCTTTAGCATTTTGTTGTTTTGAGATCTGGTTACCAAACGGCCTTTGGCAGAAAGAAACCCCCACCCTTCTAGCCCTCAAGTGGAACATTTGAAATTAAGGTCAGAAGTTCTCAACTGTTATTGCTGACCATATTCAGATATCTGCTCTAACTTCAGAAGGCTTGGTCTGCCACGCAGATTTTTAAATTAGTATTGTTTAGGCAAATGCAAAATGGAGAAGTGAACAGTGCTGTATCTTCCGTTGTTTTATACCCTGTAGTTTTGTCCCTCCAACATGATTGTAAATGCCACACGTCTGGGGAGGTACTGCCATGTTTTATTCTTATTAGAGCAACGCTAGGCATTCACTGGTGACTCCCTGACATTCTTGCCCCACTTATCTGTTTCTACTCTTAAGTGTAGGACTAAATCCACACTCACATCAAAAACTTTGAAACACACTGCATATTTTTTTCTTTGACAAAGTGATCACTTTCGTGGTGGGCTTCAAAGTAGAATAACGAAGTTCAGTACACGTCTTCTCACCCAGCTTTGCCACTGCAGCCTTCATACGGTATTAACACCATCACTAGAAAATCCTCAGGCAATGGTGACTAACAAGGAGGGCATTTCCTGGCAGCTAATGATCGGCGTGGGGGAGCTTGCCTTGACACCGAGCCAGCAGCCCTCAGCCCAGCTGGCCGCTACCTACACCGGACATGCCAGGCCTCCCTCGCAGGTTACTGTGTATTTATTTATAAACTGTTAGTATAGTAACAAGAAATGGAAAATGAAGTAATGTTTAGGTGCCATGAAGCTGCAAGTGTCTGTGGGTATATTATGACACTTAGCTGTTGTGATTGTATGGCCCAGATTTTTCTTTCTCTGTGTGGATGATACGATCCATATTCAGCATTTAGGACTTCAGAAGTACATGAAGTTTGCTTTTGGAAGCACAAAGGAAATAAGAACAACCGTCAGGTAGCGAGTGTTTATGAGGTGCCCAGGTCTGTGACAAGCACCTTCTATGCATTATCCGACTGAATCCTCAGAGTGGTTTTACTAGATCTGGACAGTTACTGTGCAGGAAGAAACTGAGGCACAGAAATCCCCAAATCCACGAGCAGTAAACAGTGAGTTTGGACGTAAGGCAGTGAGTCCAGCTCCAAATCTCATTGCTAACTGCTACTTTGTGTTATCACAGCTCCAACAATAATAACAACAACAAAACAAAATGCTGAAGCCACGACTAACTGTGAAAAAACAAAAATCTCATGTGCACGCTATGATATTGTTTACGTATAAGATGGTCTCAAATTTCGACAGAAAAATATTTGGAAGGTATGAGATTTTTTCCTCAGTTAACTTGGATAATGGCAACAAATGAGACAAAATAGATACCTTTTTTTTTTTTTCTTTTTCTTCTTTTTTCATTTAAAAAGCCAATTGTCAATGAGGCTATTTTCCGAGTCTGTGAAAATTCTGAAAATTGTTTGCATTACACTATAATAGTTTTCCCAGAAACTTACAGTTAGAACACACGAGTAAAGAGGAACGGGCCTCAGGGGATGCAAAGGAAGCTTTCCTTTGCAGAAGTGTTTCCCTTCCTGTCTGAAGCCTGTCTTTATCCTTCTAGCTGCAGCACTGCCCACAACTGGCAAATCACTTGAGTTCATAAATTTCCGTCACTGAATCACAAGAACCCTGGAGAGTCCAGACAGCGTCCTCAGCAGTTGCTCACACCAAGGTATTAATAAAAATTACTTCCATGAGCTCTCTCAATATCTCCTTAATGTCCAGCGCCAGGGGAGTTGTAAGAGGAAGCCGGCGTGGGGAGTGGGGAGCTGAGTGGAAGTGGCCGTGGCCTCGGGTGGGAACTGGAAGGTAGAGGCCACCCAAAAATGGGATGGAGGGATGATGTCATCAGATTTGCGGCACTGTTGTGAGAAAATCAGTTTCTGTTAGTTAAGCCTCTTGATCTTGGGTCCTTTGTTACGGCAGCTCTCGCAAACTAATACAGTCATTGAATCTAACTGACTTAATTTTCCTGTTGTCAGATTTCGGCTCTAGATTTATCATAATCTATGCGAAAAATATCTGGAATGGGAATCAGATAATGTTTTTACTCGTAGTTTTTTTTTATTATCTCTGGTAAACTGAAAACTTCTCTTGGCCCAATCACCTCTTCTGCAAAATTAGAGAGTTGACTAGACTTGGAACTCCCTTTCCAGCTGCAACCAGAAAAACTCTACTTTTATTAATATTTTATATCATGATCTTATGTAAGATTTCATTTGAAAAAGATGACTTAGATTACTTAAGACGTTTCTGAAACCACTGACCTAAAAGGATCCTTAAGACCACAGCCAAATTCTACAACTGCATGTTCCAACCATCTGCTCGAATTTCATTGTCATATGATAATTGTCAGTAATATATTCTGCAGCGTATAACATATACTTTGTGAGTCTACGATAGAGCTAGTATAAAGTTATTATTTTAGTTACTCGAGCCCCTTATATCCATTTAGGACTTTTTTCTGAGTTTGTTGATAAGTATTTTATAATTTGCAAATAAATGGAGATTAGAGTCTATAAAGGCCCTTCTTACCCTCATGCCTAATTCAAGACACATCTGTAGGGCAACCTCTTACGACACGTATTTCATATTTAAACAATAACATGGGTAAGGCAAGCCTTATAGGCACACTTTACGTTAATGAAAATTGCTTAGTCTGTTGCTTTCTGGATTTGGTGGCCTTCAGACAACATGCAAAAGTCTGCACCCGTCTCCAGGATTCTCATCCACTTCTTAATGCTGTGAATAGTCATAAAACCTAACAAATATTGCAAGGGGCCTTTGTGTCTCATTCAGTCACGTTTAGGTATGGGTGGTGGTGCTTTCTCTTTTAAAAACACATTTACCAGGTGGCTCTGCTGAGATAGGAGGTTTGCTTTTGAGGAAGCGCTGAGTCACACAAAACTGGTGGCAGGGTAGGAGTGGCATGTCATGCAGACCAACGAGTGAAGGATCAGAAAAACACTTTATCTTGGGGTGGGATTGGCAGCAGTAAGACATGGAAAGGGAAGCGAAGAAGATGAAAGTAAACCAGAGATTACTCAACATGCCGATATTTGTTCATCCATCACTGTGCTACGTTCTCCAAAGAACAATGAGTACGTAGAGTCAAGTGAAGGTTCAATGTTAAGATCCCTCCTTGAATAAATCTTCCTGAAAACAAATTCTTCCCAAAGGAAGCTGCTTTTTAGGGTTTTCAAGTGGCTCTTCTGGCCCCGCCTGATTCCAGCCATCGAGGATGGCCGAGAGTGTCCTGCTAAGCACGCGAGAGAGGTTCTTAATAATGAATGGGTGCATGTACTTCCTTGCAATGTTTTTCTAATCTTGCACAACGCCAGGCATCTGGCAATCCCGGAATAAATCAGAATTCCCTTCCGGTGGGCAACATTATCTGCTGACTGCGTTTGAGCTGGACATGGAAAGTGGGTTGACAGGACACTTCCTGTGCAGCACTGTTGACGTTCCCCCACCCCCACCTGTCCGCACCCCAGATCAGCATAGTTCCTACCTAACACTTATGCCCACCGCCCGTCTCACACATACAAGCATGTAAGGAAAGGAAGGGACGAAGCTTCTCGCCCGGCTCCACCAGGCGTTCACATGCAGATCCCTGTCAATTAGAAATATTTCCATTTCCATTCTTACTCTGATCCTCTTCTTTAATTTTTTTTGCCCATATTTTTCTCATCCATAATCATAGTCCTCTACTATCTGGTCTAGAAACTCAACCAATAAGCAGAGCTGCCTCTGAGGAATTCTGTGCTTTTGGGTAAGCTCCTTGCTTTGCCTCAGGAGTCGTACCATTTAACCTGTCAGTGTCCACAAGAAACTGCTGTGACTAAGGGGCAGAGTAAGGAGCTCTGCTTGCCCCACCCCCACCTGCAGCCACTTGCCTGGGTCCTGCCCGCTGTTTCTGGGCAGTTATCAGACATTAAGTCACTGGAAAGAGGGGTCCAGAGACTTAGCACACTTAGCACAAAAAGTATTACTGACACCAAATATCACAGTATTGACCGTTAGGAAAAGTTATTATTATGTTCCCATTATGAAAAAGCTATTATTATGAGAGGTTTTTATTCTTTATCCAAGCAATTCTATTATCACTTTGAGAGTTTTGTTCTGTTTTTTTATCTTTTTAACCAAAGAATTTTAATAGGCCAGCATTCTAATAAAAGGTCATACTACATTCTACTTCATCAAAGACATACTGATGCCTTTACATATTTAAAAATTTGTTCACCACATCCCCATTTTGTCATAATTTAGTGATACTTCTGCCAGACTTTGTAGAACTGTGATCACATTATACTGGAACCAGTAGAAGTGTAAAGGGAGTGCAACTCATTATTTTCTAGTCACCAAGTTTCATATTTCTTTTAGGTCAGACTCTAAATATCTGTGTGCTCTTTTTAATTTCGTGTTTAGTCTACTGTTCTTCCTAATCCTGACTTGTTGGCAGGCACATTTGGGGGAAAAGAATAGTTGACCATATTATGTCTCAGTCAGATTATTTGGAGAAGTGGAAGAGATCACTTCCACTAGAATACATTCACCATATGCTTCTTGATAAAATGTTTTCCTTAATCCCCTTTTCAAAACAGTGAGTTTAACTTCTCAATTTGCAAAATGAGAGTGTTTGCAGTCCAATTAGGAATTCAACCAGTTATTCATTTATTTATTTACTGGCACGTTTTAATCTCAAACTAATTTAGACTCTACTGTTTTTTCTAACTGATTGTTAGTATTACATATAAATGTAAAAGCCATACAAGAGTATATTATGGGGAGATGTGTTGTTTACCTCTCAAGTAGAAAACAAGTTATATAATCATAAATAGCTCCATTTTCTCTTTTTGTATCTCTATCCATACCTTAATTATTATCAAAAGTATTTAAGATATAATTACTATATCTTGGTTTTTTCATATATCAAAAGAGAATCACTAACTCAGAATTTTGTTCACTAAAAATCAGCATATGTTACCGTACCAAATACAATTTTGAAATAGTTTTTCAAAACTTAATTGTAAAAACCACAGCATGTAGTTTAATGTTTTCAATCAGAGATTCAATGCTGCAAATACTTCCTAAATGTTGCTCTATGATCTGTGTTGCTTCTAGAAAACATGAGGAAAATAATATCGTGTATAACGTATATCTGGGAAACAGATGTTTGAATAACTAATTTCAATTTGTTAGTACACATTTTGTAGCTTAAGACAAACAATCTTCTTGGAAATAATAAAATACATTTCATTAAGTATATCCTGTTACCTACCCTTATCCCCACAGTCCACGGCCAATCTTCTAAGTCAATGTGATTTTATTATAGTTATTCCCCCAAAGACATTCACTTTTATAATATAGTTAACTTTTAGCTGTAGAATTGTATTTTAAAGTTAACCTTCCAAAACTATCATGTAGTTCTTATGCTCCAATCTTTCTATCCACTTATTCACTTATCCATCCAACTAATATTGACTGAGTTTCCATTATATGTACGACCTGCTTATATCTGGAGAGCTGCGCAGAAAAGAAATGGACAAGGATCTTGGAATTTGACAGGTAAGATGTGCCCATACTTCGCTTTAGCACAATGAGAAACTAACGGCTGTCAGTACAGCTCTGTATGAATTTAGATGAGCTCCCAAGATGGAGCCTGGGGAGGAAATGAAGAAAGGCTTGGCAGGGAAGGCGGTATCAGAAGTGAGATTTCCAGTTTGCAAAGTAAAAGCAGAGATAAGAGAACGGTGCAGGAAAGACATTCGCAAAGTCAGAGGGAGAGGAGAGCTTGTGTCATATGGAGGAAATAGTAAGTAACTCATTTGGCTGAGATTCATGAAGAAGAGACCTGGAAAGTGTGGAACAGATGGTGCAGGGTTTCTCATGCCGCTCGGAGGTATTTGGACTTTTATGATGTGTGTGGCCAGCAGGATAAGACACAACAAGGTCCTACCTTTGGCCTTCTGTGTCCTACAAGACTTAGCCTTGACCGATAGATATTTCCAGCTGTCCCTGTAGGTGGCTGGTGTCTGCCGAGTGCACTGAAGTGAGTGCCCACATCTGCTCTTGCGTGTTCTTCCAGCCTTCCCTACACACAGCCTGCCCCACTCTGTGCCTCTGCTCACATATGTTGCTTCCTGTCCCTGTTACTTACTACGATGCTCTCTTTCCCATCGTCCATGGTTCCTTCTAGATCCCCCCCAAGTAGAAATAAGCTCCAACACCTTTGTATTCTCCATCATTTTTCTTAAAGCATTTGTGATATCCTGCAATACAGTACAGTGATGTGAATATATTTTTAACTTTCCTGGAGAATTATAGATCCTTACAAGTATAAAAAGGAGAATGTTTACAACAGTGTCACTGAATTTCAGTGACAGTGCACTGAGCACTATAGGCTGAGCTCTGGGGAACATGGAAAGGATGGGGCTGGGCTGATACGTGATGGGCAGCAGAGACTCAGTGCCAAGGAGGACAAATGCCTCGACCACCCCAGGATCAGGCCGAGTCCCTAAGTACACAGGGGTAGCTGCGTGCTGTGTTCTAAACCTTCCAGAGAAAGCAAAACCTGCACTGTAGAAACATCAGAATTTTATAAAAGAATCTCAAAACTATTAGCTAGCTCCTCCTTCCATGAGGAGTAAGGTAATCCCTGAAATGAAGCAAACCCTACAGCCCTGCAGCTTACCCTTATCTCAAGCTCGTGGGTGAGTCGCTATTTGCAAGTCTGCTCTATGAACTCCATCTTTCCTGAGATATTTTTTCACTGCCTCTGCCAGGAGACTGGGAAAACGTTTAACTGACTACCACTGATTGATCCAAACGTGTGGCGAGAGTCCTGCTCTCCAGAAATACCAGGTGAAATAGCAGACTGCCAGATACACACAGCTGGATGTGTTCCGCCTCTTCTGGGCCGTCCAAGCTGACCACATGTCAGTTCAGCAATTTAGGGTGAATTGGAGATAATCCAGAAGGAAGAAAGGGAAAGTTGTGTCGGTCGCAGTCTGCAGAAGTTGTCCCCCTTCTGTTCTTAATTCATCTCTTTCTCAGATATTTGTGGTTTGTTTGTCATTTCAGCCGTGTCAGTGATTAATACCATTGATTGGAAAATAATTCATCCAACCTGGGCAGATCTTTGAAAGTTGTAAGTTTACTGAACGTTAACCAGCAGCTGCCCAAATATTAGCTATTTGAAAATCGGTGTCACCATTGCTTAAACCCTTAAGATTTGCATCCATCAATGAGACTTGCCAGGCTTCCTCTTTTTGAAAGCTACCCACTCAGAGTGGCTAAATTTAGATTTGTTCCACTGTCTGCTCTCCTCATTTAAATAACTGCAATTACAAGTGAGCCTACAACATAAAGACCCATAATAGGGTGTTTATTTAGATCAAACTATCTTAAATGTGTACAAGAAGTCTGAGTATTCTAGGGTCCTTAACAAACTCAGAGCAAGGCCAAGTTTGGAGGACCCAGGGAGCTAGCCTGCCCTCTCCTGCCCCAGGCCTGGGTAGCACTGCTTGTGTAGAGTTCGTCACTACAACACTCATCGATTTCACTGGGTATTTGATCTCTTTATCCAATTGAAACCAACCATCATTTTTTGCTCCACTGCTTTTTAGTACCTGCCCCTCACCCCCCAAAAACAATCTAGCCTTTTCTATTCTCTTCATCAGAGTCGTAAGCATCAAACCACAGTAATGTTCACCTTTATAGTCGCATAGCTGAAGCTCGGAGGAGCTTACTCACTGTCCTGGCACAAGGCATGGGGCTCGAGAAGAGCACTGGACTAGGAGTCTTACCATGAGCCAACTGTACAAACTTGGGCAAGCCGTTTCACCAGTAGAGGGTTCGCGAACCCGCATATCTAACCATTTTCCTCCATTTTTCCCTGACAACGGGGACAGAAAGGTATAGTCTGCTTCTATTTGTGAAGCTTTCCCTACACAACAAGTGAAGACATGGCCAAAGAGCTATGAAAATAACAATATTGGTACTTTTTCAATAAATTAACAGGAATAACAGTGTCCTGACTCTGTCTAACCTCATTCGGAAATAACACCAAAAGTCTAAACATGTGAACTTTGGGTGAACACATGACAGGGGCAAGTGGCGATGCTCCCTGCATCCCAGTTTTGGCCCCACCTCCCATAGACCCATTTGCCTTCCTCTGCTTTACTGATTTGTAACTGTACTGCCTGTTCCTAGTCTTGTCTCCGTGCTAGAACCATCCTTGGTGCTGACACAGTCCCCCTGACACAAATGTGTCTGACACTTCCCACTTTTTGTCCTACTGCTCAATCACGAGAAGCTACCTACTGTGGTATGTAGACCATCTCATCCTCTCGTACATATGTCTTTGAACAAATTGCCTCCTCTTTCTAGGAGCTTCTCCATCAGTTATCTCCTTCTGTTCGAGATTCAAGACATCAAGGGCTAGAGGACACTTTCCTTGACACACCATCCTTAGCAAGTCCAGGTATCCGGCCTCTAGAAGTGGTCTAAAAGCACCCAGACACACAAATATCATGACACTTATCATCCTGAACTGTGATGACACTGTACTGTAAACTCCTGCAGGACAGACACTCTGTCTTCAATTTCTCTATGACCTATGTCTCTATCATTCATGAAGGTGATGAGCAAGTAAGTGTCTGTTAATGATTTACAGCAATTTTGAGATACTCAAAGAATGCACGGACTCCTTCCTACCAGCCCTGAAATACCTTGAGATAAATGGAGGGGCTTGGAAGCTCTGTAATGTGGGATGTAGTTATGGGATAAATTCATGAACTAAACCTGATATTCCAACTTTCTCCTCAGCCTCACCTCAGAACAGCTACCACTTTTTTCTTTCGGTCGTTCACACTTTAGATACTACATGCAAAATGAAATCTCATTTGTATTATTATCGTGAACATTCTGTTTAAATCTCTTCTGAGAAGGAATAGACACGTCCAAAGCCTCACTTTACACATCACACCCCAAGTAATATTAGGTGTTTTTTATTAGTTCCAGGATAAAAAGCTTTCGATAAATCTATAGCTAACCAATGATCTAACTCAAACATATGTGAAAAGTATTTGGAATTTCAGTGATCAAATTGTTCACATTTTACCATATTTAAATCACAACCAATATGCTTTCATTATTGGTAGTCATTAAAATGATTGGGTGGCTGAGGAGGAAAATTAAATAGACAGTGACAGCATGAAACAGACGAGTATCCCTAAATTAAATTACAGCAACAAGAGCCTTGCCAGGCACCTCACTTCCCCAGGCCTGACTCATGGATGGCGTGGGGGACTTCAGCTGCCCAAAGCCATCCATAGCTGAAGCTGACCTTTCTGAAGATGAGAAAGGCGTTCCAGGGACAAGTAAATGAACGATGACAATGACAACTGTTAGCTCCTCCTGGAGAGGAGGTCACATTTCAGTAAGGCTTGAAGTCTTAAACTAAACTTGGGATCCAGGACTAAAGAGCAGAATTTTAAGCACGAGAGAATCAAGAAGGAAAAGCGTGTGTGTGTGTGTGTGTGTCTGTGTGTGTGTGTGTGTGAGTGTATGCACACATGAGCACGCACCAACAATTCTCAGGGGTCTATAATGATTTAAGTAAATTTTAAATTGTGGCCTATGTATAGTGAGGGATGTTTGAGGATTCTCTTTTGACAAACTGAATCTCTTTGAGGACCTGGGCTAACTCTCCCAATCCTTCAATTTCTCCAGTGTTGCTTGACACATAACCATTGGATGAAATTATTGGGTGAGCTAATTAATTAATTATTACCGCCTACGGCAATAGCATTGATCAAGAAACAGGTTATATTCCAACACTTCAAAAGCTGTTTCCCCAAATTATGAGCCACACTTTTTTCTCTTTCTGAGGGAAGACTCAAAGGCTACAGATTACATCTTGTGTGCTTCCAACTGTCCTTTCCAACTTTCCAAGGCTGGTTGGAGTAACCCATTGCCGTGATGTGACCTTGACCTTCACCTTTGGCTCATCTCGGGATCCTCACAAGCACTGCTGATTTGCACAGAATCCACATCAAGTCCTTTGACCATCCCCTCAGTCAAAGGCAAATAGGATTGACTAGCTTACAGATCCAGGTTTTTATTTCAACGGCCCAGAAATTATTTCTGGCTCTACTTTCAAGGAAAATGAAAAAGTCAGGAATAAAGAGAGGGTGGTAGAATATAAATATTCTTAAAATATATTTATAAGCTATAACGTTGCATTTTGGCAGGACCAACTTTTCTTTTACAATAACGGGAGATGGTTTGTGTGGTTCCAAGTTGGCTCTCTCATGCTATAGTCTCAGTATTCATGTGTCATTTGGGAAAGTCTGCGTTGATGTTTCCCACATCGGTTCCCAGGTCATTCACCCGTGCCTCCACGCCTGCAAAATAACCTAGCATGCACAGGAAACAGGTGACAGGAACAAACGTTTCAGATACCATGACCGAAATGAAAAGGGCTTGGGTGAGAATAGCAGCAGCCCGATGCTTCAAGATGCTTCTAGAATGGCCGCAACTATGGCTGCAGGACACGGGGTGTTCGGAGCACCAGTAGCTGGTGCTGTGCAAAGAACTCGAGAGACGGACGTAAATGCCAGGAAAAATACAAGTGCAGGATACTACTTTGTACTTTATGGAGTCATAAAAGCTTTATTCTGGAAAGTTCAAAGCCCTTGACAGATATTTCATTAGTCCTCCCTCTCTCCTTTGAGGTACACAGATGGCAAGTGTAATTATTGTCATTTTTATGAATGGAAAAAAAATGAGGCATGGAAGGTTAAGGAACACATTCAAAGTTCCATAAAATCACATACACAGAAGATGACACCCACCTCCCCCAGCTGCCTTAAATGCCGTCTGACCTTTTCACTGCGCTGGTCTCATATCATGCTTTTTCTAAAAGAAACTGCCTTAAAAGACCTCTTCTCATTCGCACATACTGTTTCTAAAATGTTTTAAAACGTTGAGCAGAGGAATTGAAAAACAACCAAGGTCCTGGCGTGTGTCCCAAATAGCCAAATTGTTCTTTCAGTGCTACTGATACACCTCATATATCAAGTTGATTATATTTTTAACAAAACTTTGTTTAGTTTCTTAGTGCCCCTGTTTCATCCAAAAGCCTCCTTAAAACCACATGGCTCAGTCACATCCTCTGATTCTGAAACCTATACATTAAAATGAAGTCTTCACAACACCACTAAGCATCGCAGATGAGTCAGACCACAGGTGGCAAGTGCCCAGAAAAGAGAGCGGCTCCCCTCCCTGACACCCGGCAGGCAGGGAGCCACCAAGTGGCCTGTTGGAACCACACACTGGCACGGCACGGCAATGTCCTGAGAAGACATCTGCGCTTGGCGGCGGCTCTTCCCGTTGAAACAGAAGAAAAATAAACGGTAATAGCAACCAAATGGAAAAAGCTGGGAATTACTAGAGAAGAGGAAAATTTCAACTTCTAAGAAGATATTAGAAAGTGGAAACTTTACAAAAACCCTTTCTGCCCATGAGGTTGTCCAAAAATCCACCAAATTTATTACTGAACAATAATAACCAAATTATTTGGGCATGAATCAGCGATGATGCAAAACTGTGCAATGTAAGCATTACGGAGGTTTTGTTTCTACTTAATTTACCTTCAAAGTAAGGCTTCAGGATGAGGCTTTCAGTGCATTTCATTACGTGATGCCGTATTGACTCAGTATGTTACCTCAGATGTGAATCGAATGCAGTTCGATTGGTTATGAGACTAAAATGAAACATACCACTGGTTTCATGCCTTTTTCCTATAAGCACAAGGTGTAATAAGTAACCAGTTTAAATGTGGTAAGAGTGTTGAGTGTGAGTTTGAAAGATACCTTTGAGAAGATAAATTTTATCTACTATATGCAACTTAGGAAAAAATAATATGGAGCCAAACCCCTGTCTCTATTAGTACAAAAATATGAGTTGAAAACTAAACACTTGGTTACTTCATGAGGATAATTTAAAGGAATTTACACTGCCCAGTAATATGGAGTGCTTTTTCTCATCTGCCTTTATAAATGAACAAAATGGAAACTATTAGACAAAAAAAAAAAATTGGTTTAGCTTTATCTCATAGGTTACTAATTGCTCTCATATCAATATATGAGCATATTTCTATGTAGAAATACCACATTTCCCCTTTGTCTTCAGATATACTAAAATAAATACAGATTTCTAAAAACTCCGACTTTGAAGCTAGTCTCAGACTATTTCAATGGCTGTCAAATGTGATATTGATTTATTAATAACTCCCATATGGTAACAAACAATCCTTTCCAGGCTTTTAACATCTTCCAACTGTTGCAACTAATTGTTGTGTTGAAATAATTTTCTTGATCATTCTTACTTAATTCCTCTGTACAAGATTGTACTGACTTAGTTTACTTCTTAACAATTCACATGGCTTTGGAGTTCATTTTTTTCTGCAAGAAAATATTCGATTCCTGTGGGAGGTAAACATAGTACTCACATATGAGGCAGCTGTGAAACCAATGTAATATTTTATATTCTATTGTAAAGAGGCCTCTAAAATCTAATTTCCTGGGCCAATAGTGAATAATATCTATTTCGATGCTTAACAAGCTTTCAAATACTTTCTTTTTCCTAAAAAAAAAATCATCCAACAGGAGTGGCATGTGTTATGAAACACAGCCTATCAGCAGTTTCCAGGGCCTGGTCTGTGGGAGTAGTAATGTTTGTTATCTTTCTGTTACCACTACAACCACGACTACTACTTAGAATAAAAACAGGCTTTATTTCATGAGTGGCACAACTTAGAAGTGTAACTGAAGATGACTGACAGATGGAAAAGCTTAACCATTTTTAATTCAACCTCAACACTGTGAAGGAGGCATTCTGATGTTTCTTCTGTTTCTGCTTTTCTGTCTGATGTTCCTAAAAACACAGCCGTGGCTGTACCTCCTGCCTCCTCCTACCATCTCTCTTTCCCTGCGTTACGTTAAAGCGTCTGCGCAATTGCAGGGTCCTTCTTCCCGCACCAAGGTCATGCCCTCCTCCTTCCCCTCCTCACATTCTGCTCCTCCAGAAAGACACGTTGCTTGGTCTTCGTCTTCTGCGTCCTTAACGTGATTGTCTAATTCCTGAAATCTGGTTTCTACTGCTCACACGAGGTTCATGCCTCATTCACTTTTTACGGAATATTTCTCATGGTGCGCACAATTGTTAAGGGAACCCAAAACACTTCAAAATTACCCAGATTTTGAGGCCTCGAGTGGAAGAAGATAGGTTGCATTTATCTTGGTGATGTAGTATCTCACGGACTACCTGTCACCTTCTAACCTCTTAGGAATAAGAGCAACAGGAACAATGACAATAATATCTCACACTTAAAATACTTGCCATGTGTTTTCTACTTTGCTGAGTGTTTTTCGTGGAACCCTTACAGAATCCTTACAATGGTACTTAATTTACTGGGTACATAATACTATTATGGTGGACACACTTCAGATATGAAAACTGCGGTTCAGAACAGATAAGGGGGTAGAGCTTGGCCATGAACCTGACCAGTCTGATTCTTCTCCTCCTATGTTCTCATCATCATAAATGTTTGTTAGAGATTATGTTTAATTGCTTAACATACTTGTTGAGTCCCACTTCCCCCCATGTTTGCCTTGTTTACTAATTCTCACAATTAACTTTTACCCAGAAATAAACGATCCAAAGCAAGGACGGCAAATCCATTTTCTTTTTCTTGCTAACTGTACTTTATCGGCAAAGGATGCTTGTAAAACTTTACTCAGAGGGATTGTGAGGTGATATAGAATGTCTGAGGAAAAGGTACTGAAGGCATAGAAAAGGGAAGGGCCAACGATTTGCCTCCCTAATCAAGATGTAACTTTATTTCTTGGTTAAGAAAAATTCACGGATCTCTGTCTTCGTTGGGAATTGGATACCAACATATGTTGAGCTGAAACAAATTCAACCTCCCAAGATAAAGCTAGTGTCACATTACCATCTCCACTAAATACATAAAATGAGTATATTTTTCAAAGGTAAAATTTACAGCTGCGGATGAGCAATGGGCAAATATCTCGGTCATCTACTCCATATGTAAAAAACTGCTCTGATAAAATTTTAACTCGGTTTCCAACCTTTATATTTCCAAGGGCATACATATTTTTGCACTTAATAGCAAGCATGTGAAACATCAGTCCAGATGTTGAATGTGGACATTTTCTATTATAACTTTAATAAAAAGTGACTAATAATCTGCTTTACCAGAGATCATTTAAAACCTAAAACAAATCAACTCTGATGTTGAAAGCGTATTGAACATAAGTTGTCCTCTGGTTCGGGATGTACTGCGTGACCTCACAGTGCCATCTGGCCGTGCTTATGAACTCTCATTATCAAACATGGCCGTGAACGTGAGCAGAGGCAGTGTGCAGGGAGGTGATGAGCTGGAGCCAGGATTCCCGGGTCAGTCTCCTTGCTCCCCCATTTTTATCAGCTCTGTACCGCAGCTGCTTCATCTGAAAAATGGGGTGGCCATAATATGACCTACAGTCCTTAACCCCCCCCCCCCCCGTGTAGCACACAGCAGCCCCTCCAGAAGCATCAGTGACTGTTATCATTGTTATCAAATAGGACGTTGACCCGAATTCCTTTAGTGACTGAAGACAAACATTGAATTTCGTATGTGTGTGCTCATGTATGTGTGCATATGTTTATTTTATTTTGACAAATCCATGTTTTTGACTGTTTTCTTATCATGCTTTTCTTATGACTGAAAAACTAAGAGGTTCTTCTTACCCCACATATAGATATTTGTACTTCCTAACATTCGAGCTGTCCTAGATATTTTACTATTTAATTTGGTTTATCATGTTGTAGACTGAATGTTGGTGTTCCCTCAGAACTTAGATGTTTAAACTCTACCCCCCAGTGTGATAGCATCAAGAGGTGGGACTCTTTGGGGAGTCATTAGGGTTACGTGAGGTCATGAGGGTGGGGCCTTTGGGAAGACGTTAGGGTTACATGAGGTCATGAGGGTGGGTCCCCCATGAATGGGATTAGTACCTTTCTGTGAGTCTCCAGAAAGCTCCCATCTCTGCTCTACACCATGGAAAGATACAACAAGTAGGCAGGTATATAATATTATTATTCCATCTGCAACTAGGAAGAGGGCTCTCACCAGAGCCTATCACACTGGCACCTCGATCTCCGACTTCTAGCCTCCAGGACTGTGAGAAATAAAATTTCTGTTGTTTACTAGTCACCCAGTCTATGGTACTTTGTTACAGCAGCCCTAAGATACCATATCTTCATTTATATTGTCAGAAGACACATATTTATTAAATAACATCATACCTGTATCATAAACTCTCCATCATTAAAAAAAGAAAGAAAAAGAGAGCAGGGAGTTTTGGGATGACATCTGAGTTTTATAAAGAAATTCTTTTTAAAAGTGTCAATTGATAGCCAACAGGTACATGAAAAGACGCTCAGCATCATTAATCATCAGGGAAAACGCAAATTAAAACCACAATACGATACCACCTCACACCTGTTAGAATGGCTGTTATCAAAAAATAAGATATAACAAGAGTTGGGGAGGGTGTGGAGAAAAAGGGGACCCTCGTGCACTGTTGGTGGGAATGTAAATTGGTGCAGCCACTATGGAAAACCCTATAGTGATACTTCAAAAAACTCCAAATAGAACTACCTTATGATCCAGCAATTCTACTTCTTGATATTTACCCAAAGAAAACGAAAAAACTAACTCAGAAAGATATCTGTACCTCCATGTCCATTGAAGCACTATTTACAGTGGCCAAGACATGGAAACACCCTGGATGTCCATAGATGGATGAATGGATAAAGGCATTTGGTATATACATACAATGGAATATTATTCGACCATAAAAAGAATAAAATCTTGCCATTTGCAACAACATGGAAGGACCTTGAGGGCATTATGCTCAGTGAAATAAGTCAGACAGAGAAAAACAAACACTATATGATCTCTCTTACATGTGAAATCTATACAAATAAAAACCAGAAGCCAAGCTCCTACATACAAAGAACATACTGGTGGTTGCCAGAGGTGGGGAGTGGGGTGTGGGAGAAATGGATGAAGGGGGTCAAAAAATATATATATCTGGGAGGTAAGAGGTGGTAATACATGAAACAAGAATAGCCATGAGTTAATTGTTGAAGCTGAGTGATACTAAATTGGGTTCATTATACTATTATTTTTTTTAAAGTTAATTGAGCTCCTTTCGTAAACTCTAAAGGATGTCCTATGTTCATACCCTTTTCCTCAAGTGAGATTCAGCTTTATATGTTCTACATCACGAGAGCAGGACTTTTATTTTAAATCCGTGGTTGAACGGGCACATGTAAGCTAAGTGGAAATTTTTACCCTGCTTGGGCTCACTGCTGAAGGGTGCTGAGAATGAGATTAGAACTGGGAACCGTCTGCTTAATGAGGAACAGATTGTGATATAAAAACAGTCCTGTCTTTGGGTATCTTTGATCTAAGCCCACTAACAGGAATAATAATTGTGGTTCTAGGCAATTGTCTAGTAAAGACGGGCAAATTAGAACTTAAAACATAATCACTGACTCCAGATATCCAAACCAATTTCTAAAAAGAAATACATTATGTAAGTGTGAAAATATTTAACTTTTTTATTTTTTTCTCTTGCCAGTGGTTTTTCTCCTATCTGTCAGCACTGAAAGCCCTGACATCCTATAAACTCTGTTTTCTCAGCCTCCAATCCCACAGGAAAGAATGCAAGGGGCGCTGTGAGGACTAACTTTGTAACCCAGATATGAAGGTTTAGATAAGGTTTTGATAAGTGCTGGGACACTTTGCTGATTAGCAGCATCAAGTCAAAGCTGTGAATTCGCCAGTCACTACTGCTTCCAAGGAGGCTGGATGAGATCATTCACTGCAGGCAAATCTCTGGGGGGTTAGAGCTCAAGCGAGGATCCTAGAAGGACCCAACCCCGCTTTGGCTGAGGCCCCTGGTGGGTTCTGTGTAATTATCAGGTAGGCCTGGGAATCTGTCCAGCGGTCATCCCCAAAGAGAAACACACACTTCACCTCCCGTGAACCTTACGCTAACTGGTAAAGGGAGATAGCAGGTTCCTGCTGATGCAAAGGCTTCATTCGAGACTTTCACTCTGAACCCGCCCAACGGCCTTTGGCATTGGGGTCGTTGAACCATCTAAGAGCCCTCTGCCTCCAAGCACTGGCTCTGGGAATGGTCTCAGCCATTAGCTGATGGGCAGTGAAAGTCTCAGAAGCACGTCCCTGGCCACTGCGTTCATGGGAGTGGGAGCTGCTCGGATCTGGATGCGGAAAAAGGAGCTCCCCACGCTGGCAGTGCTGATACTCAGCCGGGATCCCGTGGCATCTTTCAGACAGAGGCTCTCACAACCCGTCCTCTCCTGGCAGCAGCAGGCTTGTAATCGCACACTAGTCACATGTGTCGCAAGCACCCACCTTTGCCATCAAACATGGGAAATCTTTGTAGGAAACAGAACGATCTCGGGGGCACAGCTCTGATTTGTACTTTAACTGTTTCATTGACAGACTATAAAGGCAGCTGCTCTGGGTTTGAGATTCTATCATAAACCGGAAAGATCAGATAACTAGGGATACGAAGGCAACTCGCTCTCCTGTGTGCGGTCATCTCTGTGGCAAGGAGAATACCGGTCTCCTGGTCATTATCCTGGTCATTATTCTGGCCTTGAGCTGAAAACCAACCATTGATATGATACAAATATAATTTCTTTGGAGAAACCACTGAATTTGGTTTGTTAATAAGTTAATTTATAAGGTACATTTTTAAGTTTATCTGCCACAAATTAGGGAGGAAATCAGTATTTAAGAACTAACAGTACATGTTATATGTCGGTGATGTGTCAACTAAAACATTTATGCAGAGTTAGTTCTTAGGGAATTAAACATCAAGAAAATGAGGGACACGTATCCATAACTTTGCGATGTATTCTGAATTCCAGAAAAAAAGGGCTAGAGACAGCAAAGCTTTTAACGTATCCTAGAATTCCTTTAACCCAGCAGTTTTCAAAAATCCTAGTCTGCTTTAAATAAAGCAGCACCCACCGTCAGTACCTTTTTGTCTTCAACTTTTCAGACCATCCCATGCTTTCCCACTGAACACTCCCCAATTCTGGGGTATACACTCTTCCCATGAGAACCCGAGATTTCCCCCCAAAATATCTGAAAGACATAAATGTCTCAGAACTTTTTCAGCAGAAATAAATCCCTGACAGCCATAAAAACACCCTGAGCTCAGCCAAAGCAGGACTGATAGCAGCTGCAGAGGGGCGGGCGGATTCGCGAGAACCACACCTCCTTCCTCCCACACCTCCCGTTTCTGTCAAACTTGAACAATTTGCCTGTAGTATGAGGGCATCCAAATGGCGTTTTCTTAACATCCAAAAGTCCTCCCTTTACAGAGATAGCAGGGTTTGGGGCCTGTGTGCTTAAATATTCTCATTTTAATTCACCTACAATGCCTCCTCTTCCATTCTCCCACTAAATTATTTAGTGGATGCTTTCATCTCAGCTTTCGTCTGCTCTAATGCGTTCCTGACGGGCTCTGCCTCCACAGATGCCATTTTAGGAGCTGCATTGTATGCACCTCTGTGAGACAGCTCCCGCTCACGCAGTCCACTGGGGAGGTCCCCGCCTAAGAGGTAGAGAACCAGCTTCAGTAGCAACCCCATGGCTCCCCATGGCTAGCTTCAATACTTCCGTGACATACAATGGTGACAATGGCATCAGGTGCCCCGATTCTCCACCATTCAGCGGCTACCGGCGTCCTAATACAGCCTCTACGGACCTCATTCCTTTCTGTCGTTTTGCTCCTTCACTACTTCTCTAGGGCTAGTGGTCTCTCTGCTTCTCCTTTCCTTTTTCGAGCTTAACTTGACCCAGAGAAGCTCAGGGTCAGACGAATCCATGGCAGGCCAGCGACGATGGGGACCAGTTGTGTATAGTTTTACCAACCCCCAGGCTGCGTCAGGGCCAGCGGCTCCTTGCAGCTACTTCTGGGGTTGTGCACATGGACGGTATTGTTTAAAACACTAACAGACAATCATCAAACAAAGCCAGCTGGTGAGGCCAAGGTCCTGTTCCTAGGGTCTGGGGAGATGGTACGTCCTTTTCTACGTCCACCCAGCAGGCCAATCATGAAAGCATCTCTACAATTGCACTGATTTGATCCGATCTGAGGACATATCCTATGCTCATCTCTAATCAGAGAGTTACTGGCGTCTGTCACTGAAGCTCTTGGATTGCTGACCTGACACCCTCCTGCCTGCCCAGACCCACATACAGGCGTTCTGTTTCTGCCACCTTCTCTGTCCTGTCTTTCTAGTTTTCCCCTTTATTTTTCTCCTGAGGGCAAATCGAAAACCCATTCTACCTCCAAATCCCTCCTGTGTGAGTGCCCTGCTGTTGTAACGCCTCAGTGCTGTCCTCTTAATTCTCCTGGCCTGTGGCTGTACAATCTTATCTTTCAGGTTCCCCACCACCTGGGTGGTTCCCCTAGTGACTTTGCAGTTGCTTCAGTACGAGACGTGATGGCTCACGCGCCTACGGCCAGTGTCTGTGAGTGGCTGGCTGCCCAGTTCTGTTCTTCCGTGGACACAGATATTTTGTGCACATGTCATCGTGGCATGGCCTTCGAAGTTCCCCTAGGAAAGCCAAGGAACTACTCTGACTGGACTCCTTAAGGCAGGTGCACTGCTGCCACTAGGATTATCCATGCGTGTCAGTCAGTACACAGTTACAGATAGGTCACCCAGAGCTACGAATCACATAAAGGGTCACCCCTCTTCTGTGAAAACCTTCTGGGGATAGGGCTGTGGTTTTGTCCCCTTGCTTACAAGTTGTTTTGACCCCCTTCTCCCCAAAAATAGCCCCTTTATCTCTGACTTCCACGTAAATGTTTCTTTCCTTAGACAGTAATCACCACTTCCTAGTTATTCAAAATAACGTTGCTGAAGGGTTTTTGGTGTTTCTTTCTAGCCTTGACATGGTCCTGTGTTTCCCAGTTTGAGGCACACTTGCTTGCAGGGTCGGCCGGGTTTACATGTGTGTCCCAGAGGCACTGAAACGTCTGCCTAGCACAGCAAGGTTGGCGGACTGGCCGCATTCCACAGCTTTGGGGGGAGTGGGGGTGTGGGAGGTCCTGTCTTGTCATTGGCTGTTGAACATGACATTACGACTAGATTGGGAAAACTACTCAGGAAGCTATATGAACATTTCCCACGGAACCCCAAGTCTCAAGCACCATTTCGTAGAGCGTGACTTAGGGGGCCAGCTAATCCCCACCATCAGCCAGCCTCCTGCACACTGGTGCCTATGATATGGTTTCCACGTTCTCTATTTGTGCATATTTGTTAATATTCTTCTAAAACTGGAATCTGTTACTTCTAGATTCTTCTGTGGGTTGAAGCTGAGTGTAAGATGCCCATCGTAAACTGTGTTACCTGTAAGGTGACACTGGGCACAGTGTTTGGACCATGGCAGAAAGAGAGGAGAGAAGAAGAGAGCAAGGGCGCATCCATCACACATGGTTCCCTCTTCCTACAGAGCTCAGGAAATGACATGCAATGGTCACCTGATCCTGAGGCCATTGTGTCGTGCTTCCTCAAAGGGGTGGGCGCGCTGCAGAGCCTGAAGTTCATGGTGACGGTTCATGGCTGCCTGACTTTAGCTGAATCATGTTTCTATACAAGAATTGAATACATTGCTCATCGCATACTATTTGTAAGACGCATTTTCAGTGACACCTGTGACATGATAATTGATGGTCATCTTTAGCCAGGTGTGTGCCAGGTGCCGAGGAGACAGAGGAGCTGGATGCAGTGAGACAGGCTCACCTCGGTGGGTCCAGGAAGGTTTCATGCAGAAGACCCTGAGCCTTGAAAATTGGGAGGTTTGACGGAGATGGAGGTGGAGCGAGTGGAGGGAAATCAGGTCACAGGGAACAAGTGTAAAAGCTCAGAGATCTGATTCAGCATAACTGGTCTGAGGAACTACAAAAGTGTTTCTATTTGTTGATTGCTTCTTATAGGACAGGCTCTGTTATCATTACATTATTAGTATTCAGTCACCTAAAATTTTTTGTGGGAGAAGCTGCAATACTGATTGATTGATTGATTGATTGATTGATTGATTGATGATTGATTGCAAAGTGGACATTGATAACACATGTAGAGTTAATTCTTAAAACACCCTTAAAATCTGGATAAAAGTATATCCATTTTGTAGATCATAGAACTAAGAGCCAGAGATGCTGAGACACACGGCTCATACATATTGAAACGACCCCCATCTCCATGGTCTCAGGGGTGTCTCTCACTCAGCTTCTGTCAGGTCGCACTCATGTGTCAAGTCGTACTCACAGCTCAGAAAAATAAAGCAAGCGGTAGCTTCTTCAAAGGCAGTAACTACAGCTTGTGATTCTTTCCAATTCTCACAGTGACTGAAATAGCACATGTCTGATCACAATACCTTATAAAAAGTGCTTTTCAGCTGTGGGTCATACGACTATACAGTCACTTAAAAGTGTTAAGTAAATCTTTCAATTCGAAGCAGTTTTCCTGCTAATCCAGTGAGTTCTGCTCCCACCCCTACTCCCCGCCACACACACACACAGACACACACACACACACACACACACACGCACACAAACCAAGGTAACAGCTTTTATAGACTCTGGAAGACAAAGTAACAAGGCAAGAAAATTATAGTGGTACTGAAAACATACCATGGGCATGTAATACATGAATTCCTGGGCTACATTTTTTTTTTTTAACTAATTGGAATAATATATTGGTAATAAATCCAAATACTTCTCAATATAAAATATCAAAATTATATCGGGACCAATTACCTTGCTTCAAGGGCACGTCCACTACCAACAAAGGGACAACAAAGCCCTATTACTTATACTATTAAAATGGTTTATGTAAATCCAATGTTTAACAGAAGGCGAACAATTACATGGTGGGCGGCCCTGCCCTACAACTGGCCGCTCTTCTAGGGTTTTCTATCTCAGTTTTTACAACAATAAAACATCTGAAATGTGGTACTAAGGCAAAGGAGCAAACCTTGTCCTTCCCGTGGAATCTTGGCAGCCTTTGTACAAAGGCTCACGTTCTGGTCAAGCACCTGTTACCTGGAACAGTTTTGTCTTATAAGATGCAAATGCAAATAGTTCCACTTACAGAACTGAGGTCATTCATGAGTGTGGTTTGTACCCTACTGATGCTATTCCAGCTTTTTCTCCAATCCTACATAACCCTCGTTCCTTTAACTGTCCTTTAACTGTTTCTGCTGATTTTCTCATTCATTCATGAAATTTGTGTGGGACTCATGCTTTTAACATTTTGAGAAATATATTTTGACATAGTAAATGGATGCATTGTTTAGGCCCAAATCTTGAAGTCATTCTTAATCTTTCTCTTACATCTTAAAGTCATCCCATTGGTAAGCCCCGTGGCCTCTCCTCACAGTCTCACCACTGTCTTCTGTCGGGCCTAGATGACGACAATAGCTGCCCAGTGGCTCTCCCAACATCCCACTATTTCAGCGGGTATGGCCAGCCCTCTACAAAGCACACGTAGGTCAAGCGAACACTGCCCTCAAACCCCAAAGACCCCCACACACTAACAGACACAAATCCTTGCCACGTGCCCTCAGTCCACGCCACACACTTGGCCTCTTGCTAACTCGGACCTTGGTTTGCGTCTCTAACTGGACCAGTGCCTTCCACGTGGGCTGGCTTCCCCGAGCTGCCTCCAAGCTCTCTGCAGGATTACACCTCACGGCTCGCGTCTTCTCTTCCCTCTGCCTCATGCTTTTCCCCAAGAGGTTTTCCCGATTCTTTCTCCCCTTCCTTCCTGTCTGTCTTGAAAGCTCTCCACCTCAGACAGATTTTCCTGGCCGTTTTACCAAACACAGCCTCCCACCGGCTGGTCTTCTAACCCCTTTTCTCGATTTGCTTTTTTGTCTTCAAAACGCTTATCACCGGGGCTGCCGGTTAGCTCAGTTGGTTAGAGCGCGGTGCTCTTAACAACAAGGTTGCCGGTTCGATCCCCACGTGGGTCACTGTGAGCCGCGCCTTCCACAACTAGATTGAAACAACTACTTGACTTGGAGCTGATGGGTCCTGGAAAAACACACTTAAAATAATTAAAAGTTTTTTAAAACCTTAAAAAACAACCAAAGTACTCTTATGCTGCCCGTCATCTCATGACACATTTCTTTCCTTACTGTCTGTATCCACCACTAAAATGTAAGCTCTGTGAGGACAGAATTTTGGAGTTCGCATTCCTTCTCTGCTGTGTGCCCAAGTCCTCAAACAGTGCCTGGAAAGTGGTGAGAATTAAATAAACACTTGAATGAATGAAGGATTGGTTTAAGCAGACGACAGAATAGTTCACAGCCATTAAAAAAGTTTGAGGGTGAAGTGAAAACATGCATACACTTACATCATTTTAAACGAAAACTTACTAAAATGTGCGAAGACCATATTGCCATTTAATCTGAACATCCTATGCTGGCAAAAATAAATGTAAACAAAAATGAAAATTGCTTTGTAACACTAGTAGAAATAAAGGTGAGTCCCACTGTTTCCTGAATTTCTTTAATGGTATAGTGATTTTATTTTGTTTCGATTCCTTCAGAAAATCATTGCATAAGGCCTCGACAAGAACATATTCATATGATAGTTTTACAATCTCAGGTTTTTGGGCCTATTTCTTTCCTTCTGTGTTCTTTGGTTTTGGATGCCTTGGGCTGTCTGTGCCTAATACCCAGGACTGCCTTTGGCAACACTGCAAATCAAGGTGGGTTTCTATACTCTCCTTCTGTCTTTTCCCTGTTCCTAAGCCTGCTTTCCTCGATCACACCCAGAAGATATTTGTCCCTGCTTTCACTGAGGGTAGCATTCTGATAATACCACAAACTTAATTTATCATGTTTCCTAGTGGAATATACACTTAAAGAGAAACTCCAAACCTTAAAACAAGGGACTGACTTTTAAAAGGTAGAACTTGAGAATTTAGGCTCATTAAAGAAAGAACTTGACCTTCAGGCTACCCTTCAAGGACACTGCCCCGGCATCCACACGCAGGTCAGAGTTTGCTCTTTCGCTGAAAGTCAGTCGCAGTGGCTTTGTCTGGAATACAAGCCTGGAACCTAAATTGCCATGTGAGTCTCACATTCAGTTAAGAAGGGAGCAGGCTGAACCTTTTTAGTAGCCTTTTGGCTACTCTCCCAATTTGTGATCCGCGTGGAACTTACACTTCAGACGTGCAAGCATGTCAAAATGTTTTATCTTTGACAAGCAGGGCTTTCCAGAACGATGCCTAGTTCTGGCCAGTCAGTGTGGTCCTGAATGGTCATGTCGTTTCTGGCAGAAACGCTCAAGTCTGCTTACTGTTAACATCAGTTGCCGTAACGCACGCTGACACTGCGGGGATTTTTCTACGAGGTAATCTGACCTCTCTCGAGTCAAAACTGAAGCATCCAAGAATACCTTAGAAACTGACAAGTTCAAGTGCAATCTGGAGCCGACTTGAGCCACACTTGGGTCCTATATACGCTGCAGTCATATTATGAAAAAATCGACGGGTCCAATATTTTCAGACCCACAATCTGGGGGAGGGGGAGCTGACTTTTTTAAAAAGCATTTGGGGTGTTTATCCCATTGCATCGCACTTTGTATTTTTTGGAGTAAAGTGGGGTATGACTACATTCGCCTTTCCATTTCTTTTCTATATTTTTTCCTTAAATTCTTTCATTCCATCTTTTATTTTTTCAATTATGAGCATGAAGAGCTTGATGGACCCCCCATTCTGATCTGTTCTTACTCAGAAGTTACGTGTTAAAGTCTCTGTGGTTGTATGTTTCCTCGGTGCGGCACTTACTGGTTCTAAGTACATTATTACACAGGTGACGAGATACAAGTTGATAAGATAACTGAAAACTAAAGTTTCTCTGTCCATGAAGCAAATTTGGGGGGAGGCAGAGTGTGAGTGAAAGCCGTCAGACCTGCTATTTGATGGATTTAGACACCCTTGTTTTAATCCAAAAGGTCCACTTGACCTACACAGCCTAAAAGGAGTCTAAATATGCCAGCTGCACTAAAGTCCACCTTCCCTGGAACGCTCGAACACAGATCGATGGCCTCCAGTTCTTTCCCTCCCCACGGATAAGTAATTCTAAGATACAAGGACGATATCTTGGGTTCCTTAAACCCAACAAGATGGAACCAGCTCCACTGGGAACCATTTCTGATTTCCATACTCAACACATAAGTGCATGAAAACTGCCTGCACCATGTCCCCCCCTCCGGCTCGCCATGTCATCCGGTGTCATTTCCACGCCCCTGGGCCTGGGGCGGTCAGTTCCCAGGCACCTACAAGTATGTGTGGCTGACAGGACGCCAGGGAAGAGAAGAGAGACCCCGCGCGGCAGTCCCAGCGCCTGCCTGCTTCCTGCTCGGTGTTGCAGTTCATTCCACTGAAACATATGGAAGTACACGTGGAGATTTAGGGCTAGTTTTATGGTCCCATCTGGCCTTAATTCTGCATCTGCAATTGTACGTCATGAATCGGTCCACAATTTTGGTTTATGTCCCTCTGTTTCTGTTTGATCTGAAAACCAAATTTTACTCTGCTCTAAATGAAGAAGTTGGCTACGAGTCGTCCTTATATCCTTTTAAAATGAAGCAGATAACATTTTAAATCCTTAGGATTACGTCTGAAATAAAAGAAGGTCGTCTGTGGCAACGATCAATCATAGCTTCCAACGTGCATCCACCACAGGCTTCTCTCAAGATCAGCTTTTCCTTTTCATTTATTATTAAACATAAGAGTATCAATATTTATTCAACACCTGTGGGGTGCCAGTAACAATTCAGAGCATGTAAAAGAGGTGGTCCCTAACGTCAAAACCTTCCAAAGCTGTTAGACGCTATTGTATTTAATTACGTGCAGGCCAGACAGGAAGCATTTTATCGTCACCCATCAGAACTGTGGTTTTGGTTTTCTAGTGTCAAGATACAGCCGTCCTGCAAGTGTGATTCTACTGAAGTGCTACAGAATCTGTAGTAAGAGGTTTTCAGGGAGCATGTCTACATCCCAAATGCCTTTTTTTTTTTTTTCAAAACGAAATTAAATTTAAGAAAGAGAAAGAGAGGACGGAAAGGAAGGGAAGGGAAGGAAAGGAAGAAAGGGAGGGAGTGAAGAAGGGAGGGAGGAATGGAGGGAGGGAGGGAAGGAGAAAAGAGGGAGGGAGGGAGAGAGCGAAGGAGGGAAGGAAGAAAGAGAAGGATGGACGGAGGGAGGGAGGGAAGGAAAGAAGGGAATGAGGAACGTTGAACGCTAGATGACAACAGCTGGATAGGAACGGATCATGAGGGTTGGAGGCACAGACCCTCCCAGCAACAGGAATGACACATTGGGTCTAATCAAAGGACCCAGAATCATAAGTGTAGATCGTGGAGGTTACTTTTTCTTTCCTCTTATGTGTCACAAAGAGGCTTTAATGAAAGTCAAAGGAAAATAAATTTAGCACAGACATAAGGAAGCACTTTTTCATTCTGAAAGTGATAAATGTTTGGGACGGCCTCCACACAGTGTTTGAGGTGAAGGACACGGGTTACTCAACAATTGGACACCTTGCTACAGTAAACGCTAATCTGCTCAATAGTTTTTTTCTTATTTCTTATGTTGTTATGAGTGTACAATCAAACAACAATTTTCATTCCCTAAGGAGAACCAAATTTCCACAAACGATGTTTACAAGAAAGTATATAGAGAAATGGCAGGAAATAAAAGGAACTGTAAATGCTGCCTGGGGTCAAATCTATACTCTTCAAATCCCAGTTACTGGAAGAAAATATACCATTTCATCCAATTTAAATTCCATTAGAAGAATTACAAGTGCATTGACTTTTCATCACTCAACCTAGGCGTTCGTACACTTTTTAGGTGTTGGTAATTTGGTAATTGTATTAATGCTAGGGAGCACTATCTCCTTATTTATTGAATTATATATGTAATGCGCATATCATATATATATATATATATATATATCCTCAAATTAACAACAATGAACAAGTTAAATGCCTGTGGAAAAGGAATAAACGAGACAACAGAGTTGAAACAAGTCCAGGAGAGTCATATTGGCTTTGCAACACACACACACACACACTCACACGCACACACACACACTCACACACACTCTCACACACACACACACTCACTCACACACACACTCACACGCACACTTGAGGACTGTATTATACAAACTAAATGGTGCTTACTTTATGGTTAGAAAACAAACTAGAAAAGTGCTCATCCCTGCACTTCTGCATCTACATGCCCACACTATACGTAGCAGCCTTTGACGTTCACCCACAATGCCCTGGGGAGGGAGCTTTGCTTCATTTGTTTCTGGGAATGTGTTCTAGGTCCCAGTAGTAAAGCTTCCTCTCATCCATCCATTTGCTCACGCATTCATTCTTCCTTCTTTCCATGGATGCGTATGAACATCACCAACTAGACAGTGGGGATATAAAGACGACCAAAACACCACCATTGACCTTTAGTTTAGTTGGCAACATACACAAAAAAGATGCTATGGAGAAAGAAAGGGTCAGCATGACAGCAAAGCACGAGGAGTCTGTAAAAGAGATGCACATACATTGTCACGGCAGCACCGAGGAGCGGATTCAAGAAAGGATTCCTAGCAGAGAAAGAGCTTCTGCTGAGTCGTAGGGGACAAGCAGAGTTAACTGAACAGAGCATGTAGCCAAGGACGCTTCAAGTAGAGGGGAAAACGTGTGGAAGGAACCCATGGTGTACTTGGCACCATCTGTATTGGGAACAGTGGGTACCAAGCATCACACAGGACAGTGGCAGGAGACTGGGCTAGAGCGGCACAGGGTCCAAAGAGAAGGGCGCCACGTGACAGCCTTTAATTGGCCTTTCTCCTGGGAACTCAGGGATCATTTAAGGACAGGAAGCCTGGCCAGATGTGACTCTATCTGGGACGTAGAGGCTAGTTTGAGGACAGTCCTACGTCAGGAAGGTTGTATCTATGAGCAATAGAGTAGAGATGAGAACTATGTAAAAGAGATGCACTGCCCCTGATCTCACGTCGTTTTCCGTAAGGATTAGACGGCACATGTGCAAGTGTTCGACAGGGAGAGGGCAGCATTTCTAGAAAAGTTGTCAAGGACGTTCTCGCTAATGAGATGACTTTCAAGAGAAAGACCTCGCGAAGGAGACCGAAATGCAGACAGAGGGACCAGTACCTGACGATGTGCACAGACGCGACCCATGTGGAGGGAACAGAAGTGCAATGGCTCTGAGTGGAGTCTTCTTGGTGCTCGAGAAATACCAAGAAAGTCGGAAGACAAGAATTCAGTGATCAGGGGGCAGGATGTCACGAGACGGTGGCCAGAACCCACATCGTGTAAGTCTTTAGGAGATGCAGGGGAAGACTTTAGACTTCCCAAGCGGATGGGACGTCTACAGAAAGGGCAGAGCTGAGAACCGATTTTACTTATGTCACGCTGGCTGCTGTGTGCAGAATTTATGACACTCATTGGAGCTTGGTTAACTAAATATTTATAGGTGCCTACTGGCCTCAAAGGAAGCTCTGAAATGCATTCCCTAAATCCAGGATTTTTGTAGTTTCTTTGATATTTGGCTTTGGTTTATTACATGATGAGCTGATATGCATTGTCCTGAGTAGTAACTAGGTTAAGGGTTTAGCTGATTAAATAAATACAGGAATGTCTATTGGTTAATCTGAACAAAACATCTGGTCTAACTAATCGAGGTAAAGGAACAATTAGAACAGAGTGGAGTTAGTCAGGGAAGGTTCCCAGGTAAGGAGGAGGCTGAGCGCCATTAGAAGAGGGGACAACACACTGGCAGTGAGAGAGGAGGACGCTGGAGAGTCAGGTCAGCCCCTGGTAACACTTGTGTGGATCGTGGACCCCTCTGGAGTCTGACAGAAGAGCTGAACCCCTTCCTGGAGAACACAAAGAATCATCTAGACATGAAATGCTACATAGGGCTCATAACTGGAAGTGGGAATGCTTCATCTAAGACACTGCCGTTAAACATGCATTGAAAATCAAAGTCTGTGGGAAACACAGAAGTGTTTCCAAGGGCACCGTCAAGGATTCAGCTGTGATTCCTTTTTCATCCACGGGGAAAAGGTGGGAAGTCTTACTCCCCTCGAGAAAAATGAACCTGAGTACGTATGATGCTTCCAGACAAGGCCTGCAGACTATACAGGTTCCCATCTCTAGAAACTGACCAAGTTATCGGAAAGCTCTGCCAAACCCAGTCCCCTCTGCCTCACTCTGTCCTGCTGCTCGGTAGCTCCCAGAGGAGGTAGGACTCCCTGGAAAAGCAAGCTTAGCCGAAGGAACGCGGGGCTGCTCAAGGCTGGCTAGAAGACTTCAGAATCGCTCCTGGGGACGGACGAGAGAACCGCCATAACTACTATTGCTTCCCTACTAGTTCTACTTTTAGATAAATGTCAGTGGAAGCCAAGGTGACCTGTTTCTGGGGTAATGGACAAGCAGGGAAGGAGACAATCACAAAGAGAGGACCAATTTAAGTTAAGTAACCACTATTAGTTTAAGAAAGAGCCCTTATCATCCCCAGGACACTAAGGATTTATAACCTCCTTTTTCTTAGTTAGCTAACACCATCTCTGCAGTGCCCAGTAGAAATCATATACAAATTGCCAAGTCGCTTCTTAGTAAATTTATGTGCCACTTGTGAGAATATCACACTGACTTTTACGGCAAGCTGGAGAACGCTGGGGTGCAGGCAGCCTATTCCCAAAGCCGGTTGTCAAGGAAACTACACCTTCATCCAGTGAAAAACCAAAGGGATCATCCAACAGCATCTCGGGGAGGAAATATTCAATCATTTCCTGCCCCATGCACGTTTTCCTCTATAGATGGTGATCTTCCTGCCTTTATTAATGTTACTTCATAAATCAATCATAGACAGGAGACAAAACCACAGGTAGTAATACTCATCTTACGTTCCATGGTTTTTCTCAGAGCACCCTTAGCAAATGTTAGAAAAGAATTAAACAGAGAAAAGGGATCTAACTCGCTTTTGTCTTACATGGTGAGCATTATGTATGAAACTGACACACGGGTCCCCTACTCTCTCCTCTTGACAGGCTCACGTCGGCCAATGCGTACAAGGGTTAGATCATGAGGTACCATGGAGGAGAACCACCCTGGACAGGGCCTGCATCCGAGTTCCCAAGATGACATTTATTAATATACATCTGCCTTCATGTGTTTAGCCTCCCTTTTTTCTGGAAAGGGGAAGTAATGAATGTTTCATCCAGGTAATTGAGGAAATCAAGTGAGACGGCCTGAATCTTAAAAGATAATCTGTGTCTTTAGCTTCCTAGCCAATCAAATCCAGGATTGCACTCCACCTTCCTTCTTCTCCCCTCTAATCGGTCTTGCCAATGGTTCTAATACTAACATGACTGAAATAACATTTCTCATCATGGGACCCCCGAGGAAGGAGAGGGCTTCTGCCATGTGTCCCTTTACAATCCAAAGCTGTGACAATCACACCTAGACCTGCCTGTATTACCCTGCCCCTGCGTTCACCTGACAAGGACCTTCAACTTCACGCAGATTACCCCAGCCTGCTGTGAACTTTCCTCATTTATCCAAA
This sequence comes from Rhinolophus sinicus, assembly GCF_036562045.2. NCBI lineage: Eukaryota > Metazoa > Chordata > Mammalia > Chiroptera > Rhinolophidae > Rhinolophus > Rhinolophus sinicus. Next base: position 66,628,803 of record NC_133761.1, read on the forward strand.
TTTCACTCATCCTTTCAAACCACATTCCGCCTTTCCACAAAACGCTTCCCGACCACCCCAGTCCATTCGTGATCTGGCCATTCTCTGACTTCCTGTCGCCCTCGTTAGCTCCCTTCCACTTGGCACGTGGTCATATATTTTCATTATTTTTTTTAAATATATTTTTGCCTAATCTATCTAACTAGAGACAGAAACCACTTATTAAAATTTTGAAAACCCTCACTCCCTGCTTAGCACCATGTGTCTGATGGCACACAATACATATGCAAAATATATTGGTGGACATACACGATCTTCAGAAAACATTTCACATTGTTTACATTCCATCTACATTACACATTGACATAAACAGCATTCCCGCTCCACCCACACGGAAATTGACTAACTATTCGAAATGAACGTCTCCACAGCAGACACCATGCTTTCAGACTCAGCTGTCAGCTCTGGTTTTTGAGTAGCTACATAAGCAAATTATCTGACATTTCTAAAATTTCAGTACATAGCCTACTTCCTCTCAGACAAGAAAAGGTCTGTTAACTAAAATTCCTGGCGGTGGAAGTCCCCTCTTTGCCTCTCAGCTCAAGCTTTCCTTGAATGAAATGTTATCTCCCACACACTCAACAGAAGAATGAAATAGCAATGTATTAGAAAGCAAGACAAAAAGGCCCTCTTTGTACAGATGAGTGCAAAAGGCAACTTCCAGATCTTTTGTAGAAAGCACAGTTTACAGTAAAAGTGTAGCCCTGGACATTTTCAGTTCCTCGGGTAGGTCTCGGGTAACCAGAATCCTTTTCCATTTCTTCACGTGAAAACTGGCCACACTCATAATCTTAAATGATATTTCACTTCTCTGCTGCCCCGCCTCCTAGTAGGCAAATTCTAGAAGGAATCATGCTGGGGCTTTCTCCTTACACCTTGTACAAAGTTAGGTTTCTCGTGAACATTTACTCGGTTCCTGTACTGTTCTCTTGAAGGCCTCACACAGCGCAAACCATGAGACTTCAGAGAGCTATCGGTCTTACACAGGCATGGGTGAAACGAGTGGAAAGCATGTGTGGGGTAAGAGGAAGAGAAAGCAGGTCGGCTGGGCCAGGCCGCTCCTGGCATCCATCCCACCTAACTGCACAGAGTGGAGGTTTCACAGAGCACTTTCCTGTATCCCATCTGATACTCGCAAGGCCTTGTGAGGTAAGCCCTGCTGCACCTGCAGTCTCCCCACCCACCCCTACTCCCGCTGTTTTTAAGCACCCGAGGAAAACTGTGGTACAAGAGGTGAGATGCTTTTCCCAGAACTGTGTGTTGCGAGTTGTCCAGGCAGGACGCCAGGTCCTGAACGGTGGTCCATGCTGCAGCCATGAGTCAAGAGCTTCTCGAGACCACGAGACAATGTAACAGAACCAGACCGGCTGAAAGGTACCGTGCCCACCAGAGACGGTCCCTGCCTCCCCCACTGCCCCTCCCCCGAGAGCGTGCTACTGAAGATGCCTGGTTTACACACGAGGAGCGCATGTGGTTCGCCCCCCCAACCCCCGAACTCCTAGAAGGAGGAGCAAAGCAGCCTTAATTCATATGAATTTAGTAAAGTGTTATGTGCACGTCTAGACATTTCTAGAAGTTTTATGCAACGAGGTTATGATTTTAGAGCTGAACACAGACAAGGAGAATGGGCAGAACTTCTGTGTTACTGAGATTAGAAGGGTCCCTTAAGACCGGCCCCCATGGAGAAGAGGGTCCCCCGAACCTCCCTTTCTTATGCAGACAGTGAAGGCTGCTGGAGCCGACAGCGCCCAAATAAAGACACTTTTCATCTAAAGGCGGAGGACATTTGAAGGGTGTTCCGCCTTCAGGGACTCCCTAAAACCAAATCAGCCGTTGAAAGGTTTATATGGATGCTTTTTAGTCGTATCCAGGAGTTAGGTGGCTGCTGGCTTTTGTTTCTGGTTGGAATTGATTTTCACTGCTGGTGAAATTTAGATGCTAGCCTTTTTTTCTTTTTCTTTTTTAATTGACACTCTAAGAGCTCCCTCTGTAACAGAAAGTGAGATTTGCCGAATCAGCACAATGACGGGAAGGTGGTATTTTAAAGAACGGGTACGTGCATCCTTTCTTCACGTTGTCCTGAACCCCAGAACCACTGTGTTCACCGCAGTGGGGGCTCCATCGTGACCACAGAAAGCAAAGGATCGACAGCTAACAATGCATGGTGAACACGTCCACGTACCGGGCACAGCTCCAAGGTGAGACCCTCTCAGGTACCCCATGGAGTCTCACCAGGTAACAAGCACAGAGCTAGTAAGCGCCTCATCGGGATTCCAGTCCAGGCAGTTTTCCGCAAAAAACCAGGCCCTCTAACCCTGCCATTTCTTCTACCAGCTAGATTTTCGCAGCACCCATTTCTCTCTCTGGATGTTGTTGAGATTGTTCGAGGCTGAGGGATGAGGAAAAATGAAAGCTCTCCTAATAACCATCTCCCATGGATGAGCGTTCAGCCTGTTTCTGCTACACTCACTGAAGACTGGGCAAGCCACGAGGAATCGAACGGATGACCTGGGAAACCAGCTCAGAATAGCAAACGTCATCTCCACGGGACCTGCCGAAGGCATGAAGATGAAAGCAAATGGGGCTCCCCCACACACACGCTTTCATTTCCAATTTTATATTTTACAAAAGGAAAGCAAAGGAAAGGGGATGATATTCGATTTTCTGGAAAAACCATGCTTTGCTGTACATCCAGCAAGGCCAATTCACTCACACCCTGGGAACTGTACACACAGAAACTGCCATCCTTACCAAAAAGAAAGAAATCGCAACAAACTGACCACAGCCAGTATTTCACAATGAAATTTGTTATACAAGTACATGAGAATTAATTCATATTTTGCCATGCTAAGCTGAAAATTCCCACTGAAAATAACATTTCCTGAAGTGCCACCATGATACAGCAACTATCACAGTGGCACTTTCTGATTATCTACTGAAGCCCAAGAAAAGTATTCATTATGCTGTTACAGTCAAGCCTTTTCTTTCCCCATGGTATCATGGAACTATATTAGTTTGCACTAGCAACCCCCATCCCGTCTTGTTATATTTGTTCATATAATCACTAATCTGCCAAATCCAATAGTTTGCTAGTCACTGCAAACATGTATTCAGAATTTAAGTTGGAATAGGGATAAATTGGCTATTCATGCTTCAGAAAAATGAATCGATGTGTGTGTAAAGAAAAGATTCCGAGACGCGTATACGTCTTGGTTATTTGATGCGAGAGCTCATTGTCCCCAGTGTAATACGTGTAATCAGAACCACAGCTAACCTTCGTTGATCACACTCCGTGTGGCAGGCCCTGCTCTCAGTGTTTTCTGTGTGTTAAGTCCCTTCATCACCACACCAGCCCGACAGTGGGCCCTGTTGGCACCCCCATTTCAGAGGCACAGATGATGACTTACCCAGGGAGTAAGTGGTACCTAAGGTTCCCAGTCAAGCCCCCTGTCTCCTAAGTGGGTGTCTCGGCCCCAGCCTGTGAATACTTGGGGCCAGGGGCTATTCTGGAGAGCACAGGGGTGCAGCAGCAACACCCCAGCCTCTTCCTAGGCGCTGCCTGCAGCTCCCCCCTTTGCACCTCTCCCTGCAGCTGTGACAACCAAACAAGTCTTCAGACATCACAAAATTTCCCCGGGGGATAAACGTGCCCCTGGTTGAGAACCACTGCTCTGGAAATACTCTCTCGAAAGGGGAAAGTATTGCCCTCCAGAGGGCAAAATTTGGTTCTGGGTCAGTGGGGGGCGGGGGGAGTGCCAAGAAATCCTACTTTTTAGTTATGAAGCTAAAGGGTCGGATACATGAAGGGTCGGACAATTAAGTTTGCGAACTTTCCACCGTGTGTACACGTGTGTACACGTGTGTACATGTACAGGACATTTGTAGCAGTAGGAGTTCCTAGGAAGGATTAGGGGGGAAATGTCTAAAAGGAGAGAAACAACAAGACAAAGGTGGAGAAACGGTGGTGAGAGCTGTTTGCTCCATCTGTGCTGCAGGGAACAGGCCGGCTGGTGAGTGGCTGTTACCAACCCGCTGGGAATGGCTCCCCCAAAGGATCACAGACAGACCCCCTGGGACATCCCCCTAGAATGAGGCCGCTACCTTCACCTTCCTGAGCATTCAACATCATCACATCAGCCCCATGGGTTGAAAAAATGCAGTACTTGGAGATTTGGGTTCAACGAAACACTTCAGACTATTTTTCAAACATTTTCATTCCAGCAAGCACTACCAAACTCGACTTGCCAAGAGCTATTTTTCTTAAACTTTTTAATCCTGGGTATATTTCAAAGGAAATTTATCCATATGGTTCTCATTCATTTACTCTTAATTCATCAAGATGTTGTTTTGTAAAAGCCAGTTGACAACCAAGGAGCCGTACGCATGTTTTTTTAACTTGAACCAGGAAGTTGGGCTTTGCTCGTGCTAAATAGAATTTAAAACCCCTTGAGTTTTTCTATCCTTGGCTAAATGTAATTTTCTCTCTTTACTAATCATTGACTTGGAGTCTACCTTTTTGATGTAAAAGGTTTTATGGTAGAAGAAACAAGACAGCAAAAAAAAAAAAAAAAAAAAATCCGCTTCACTGAGAGAGACTTTAAAAGCTGGAACGTAAGAGCAAGGATGTGGCCAGGAAATTGCATGTTTGCAGAATACGTTGCTTCTGTAATCTGCCTGGCACTGGGTTATACTTAGTGATGTAAGAATTATATACCTCTTTTCGAAGGGGGGTTGTAATTGCTGAGTATTTCTCCGTTTGCGATAATACTGTATACTTAGGGCCTTGCTCGAAGCCCCTCGCCCTTCTCCCCCGGCCCCCCACAGCCTCCTAGCTTGCAGCACCCTTTCTTTGAATGGAGCCCCACCTCCTCCCAAGCGTGAACAGTGGGATTCATTAAGACGTGCCAAATAGAGCCATGTGAAAGGAGGGAATGAAAATCCAGCACGCATCTTAAAAGGTGCTTTACACCCTGCATAAGAGAAAGGGATCAACATTGACTCTAACTGTCCATTTGACACTTTTAGACATGTCATTTTAAAAAAAAAATCAAGTGGTTTGGGAAAAGTCTTTCAAAACCCTCCACAGGTTAACTCTCAGTAACCTTTTATGAAGAGAGAGGCACTATTTCTGTATGAGAGGAGACGGTGGAATCGTTTGCCCTTTCTGTTCCCATCACTAAATCTAGCTCGTGTGTGTCAGGCAAACAGAGTCAAAGAAGCAAAACCATCAAATTCAAGGAATAAATCATAGAAGATACTTTTAGTGCAATAGAAAGCTATAGAATCGCACCCACACAAGGCCGATTTAGAGATGGTTCCCAATGTTTTTGTCACACACACATTTCTAAGTTAAGAAGTAGGGGCTGGTCCCATCTTCAAACGCACTGACTCCAAGCCTCTCCGAGAGGGGTCCAGCAGCCTAACCCCCTCCTCCCAAATTTAAATGTAATGAGTACTCACAGGCTGGGGTAACCGGGCCTTAGGAACATAGGGACGTGGGGACAGGCCCACAGTGAGCAGGCAGGTGGTGTTGTTTCCCCAGGCTCCCAGCATGGGGCCCTCTCAGCTCAGCTTCCATCACCAACTCGCACCCAAAATTGTGTGGAACTAAAACTTAGGACATAACCGAGTGTCGTCTCTGACATTATTTCTAATATTTAGTTACGGGTTAGTTTTTCTCTCCTAAAGGCTAATTGTTTCTGATCCAACACTGCTTCCGTGTATTGATAGAACAGCCGAGTTGACAGAAATAGAGACACGTAAGAATTACATTCATCATCATGGTAAGATTTTGGTGATGACAGGTAAATATTATTGCTCTTTTCAGAGTTGAAATTAATTCTAGACATGGTAGAGGTTCTTGGTATGTTGGTAAGATAATTAAATGCAAATAAAAATTTTAAATAATTTTGAATAGTTTCCTCTTGAAATGAAAAGACCACCCTTCCCTTTCACAGAATAGATAAAATTAGATGAATAGGGTGTAATTTCCATTTGTTCATTATAAAAAGTTTTAGGCTTCAAGCTTGGAAAACTTATACTTCAGACATTACATTCTAAAGGTTCAAAACATCAGAACTCACTGGTGTTAAGGCTGATGACGTTTATCTACAGCCCTGGTGCCTCCAGGAAGCTGCCGGAAACCATCATAGCGATTCTAAGCAATCTATCAGTGGTTGGCACCATCCCTGACCTCTAGCTACACAGGAAAACATCCAGGGATCCCCTGTTAGTGCAAATGACAAGAGTGCCATCCAGTTGTTTGGCGCAGCAGGGACAGCTGGTGACCATACAGAAAATACCCGCCCCTAGCTTCGAGCCCATCTCCCAGGACAGGCTTCCGCTGACCAGTCTCCGGGTGACTCCCTGGATGGCTCAGTTATCAACATCGTATAGTACCGTGCATCAGACATGACATAATCAATCCTTCAGCGAACACTTATAGCAGTCTGCACCCAGAATTAGAGGGCGGTACATGACTGCACAGAATTTTACAGTCGAGTCTCTAGAGACAATGGAAGAAGGGTGAAGTCGTGAGCCCTGGGGAGACGCCCTGGGGAGGCCTGCGTGTAGGGTAGGCGATGCAGCCATTCAGACAGCCTGGTCTTTTTCCCTTTTTTCTTGTAGCCTCACGACATAAGAGATGAAAATATTCTGCATATGTAATCAAATGTCTTGCGCGTTTTCTGCTTAAATGGTCACCATAAGGAGTGTTTACTAGAGAACTATGACAGTTCTCTTCAGATCCAGCTTCTGGACGTAACGAGGGGCGTCTCCTTAGATTTCCAGCACCGGTGCTGCTAGTACCGAAGGGAACTATTGGCTATAAATAGCCAGTTTTTGAAACGGTAACGACAAAGGGCTCTTCCATTTTTATCTCAAAGAAACACTAACTGTCGGGGAGACAAATGGCCAAGTAAAGAAATGAAAGATGTTTACTAACCCAGATAGAGTTACCTAACCCAAATATCTTAGGGTTGCTTCCATAAAAATTACAGCTAAGTGTCACTCCAAAGAACAGAGCTGAAACATGATTCTCAGCTCTGATTCTGGATCTTTGCCCTTCTAGCTGAGCAAAAGGGGAACTGAGATACAATCCATCGTTATTTATGTAAAGGAAACCACACAGGGGTTTTCATACAAAATGCATCCAAAGATGACTCTTGAATAAAATGGAATATTTTTTGACACTGAATTGAATAGAAAGAGTATTCGTGGTGTTTCTCTTGATAACTGTACAGGCAGGAAAGAAGAAAGTTCTCAATATTTGAAGCAGAGAGAGAAAATGTGTTTTTTCAAGGCGTTTTTCTTTAAATGTTGGTTGTCTGTGCACCCACATATAGCAAGAAGACTCTTCTGGAAGCCGCTGAGGCGATCCAGGTAGGAAACGGTGGTGGCTTGGGCCACGCTGCTAGTAATGGAGGGAGAAGAAGGACTGTCCGATTCCGGATGGATTGTGCATCCAGTTCCGTCCCCTACAGTCGCTTCTCAACACAGCCGTCTCCGTGATTTCATTACAACTAAACCAGATCATGTAACTCCCACGTGGAAAGCTTGGATGAACGGCGTTCCATTTATCCAAGCAAATCCCAAGTTTTCACACAGACTAGAGTCACCACGGATTTTATTATCCAAACCAGAGCCCTGCTGAATGTTAAAGGCTGATGGCTGTCTGTGACCCTGGGACCATGAGCTTCCACTTGCGTTAATTTAGACAACACGACGTGGGCCTGGACCTCCACTCCGCGGGGCAGACCCTCCGCCTTCTCCTGCTTTCTCCGTGGACAGCTCTTCCCACAGATGCACACACGGCTCTCTGCTCACAGCCTCAGGTTCTGTCTCCAATCCACCTTCTCAGCGAAGACTTCCGTGGCCAAGTCACCTAGCAGATATGGGTGTCTCTCGGTGTCTTCTCTTCATACGACTTACCAGCTAACCTTGGTATTCCACCTCAGCCGTTGTTTCTCCTGTCTCCTCTGCTGGAGCGTAAGGGCTCTGAGAGCTGGGATTTTGTTTATGTTGTTCACTGATGACTCCCCCAGGCCTAGGAAACGACATGACACAGAAAAGGCACGTAATAGATATCTGTTCAATGGATAAATGAGTGGGAAATTTCACCATTCTCTCTCTGGAAAGGATGGCTTTCTTCTCAGGTTGCTCAACCAGTCTTGGGACCATGAGCACTGGACTTCTATATAATTTCAGCAGTAAAATACTGTTGATGAACACGTGCCACTGTTGACCAGTTGTCATCGCTCTACAGACGTGAAATACGCAGGCAGGAAATAAGCTCTGTACAACAGACGAGGACCTGCCTTCTTTCCAAACCACATGCCCTCAGTGCCTCCCTCAGCTTCTCCTGGGTGGGGAGGGGACTTTCCCTCCGTGAAGTCTCAAAGGGACAGAGGGTGCTGGTAACACAGCTACTAAAACCTCTGGGACTTGGGGTAAAATGGTTCTAGAATCTTCATACTTCAAATCTGCAGTGGTTGACTTGGTCCAACAAAGTCTTCTGTCTGATACATGCGTGTACGTGAATAAATTCCCCTCGAAATACCACTTCAGCTGCATGCCACAAATTTCAATATGTTCTTCTTTAAATGTGTTCAATTTTAATATGTGTTCATAATACTTACATTATTCTTTACTTGTTTTTTCATTTTCTATTTTTCAAATATGCATTTTGGCTGTATTTTTTTATTGGTTTCTAATTTTATTGTCTTATGTCATATAAAATAGTCTATCTGTACTATTGATTACTTATAATTGTTGAGACTTCTTTTGTGGCCTATGGCTGATTTCTTAAGATATTCCATATGGGTTGGAAAGATTTCATGTTCTAGACATCTATTACTTCAAACTTGTTAACTTTATTGTTCAACATTCTGTATTGTCATCGATTTTTATCTGCTCTTTCAATTTCTGTCAGAGTTGTGTGAAATAACTCTTCATTATTTATTAATCTAATATCTTTTTGTCTGTCAACATTTCTTTCAAATCGTTAAAGTTTTCTGGTTAGTTGCTGTGTCAGTTATCAATTTATGGCCTCTCAGCTCCACACCTGTGGATGTTCTAGAATATTCCTCTCTTGCCAAACGCATGGTCTTGAGCTTTATCAGTAGAGGACAGTGGAGAAATATCAGAGGAGTTCCGTTTCCTGGCTCCTGTGCTTTGCCTCTCCCTTCCCCTGTGGTCCTCTGCTGGAGGCAGGACATTCCGTGGATCTCACCCCCACCCCTGGAGAGCTTAGTCCCATCACAGGTGGATTCCCTGCAGCAAGTGGCATCCCTCAGGAAAGCTTCTGGAGAGTTCTGTGGGTGCCCAGGCAGGTTTTGCCACAGTTTGCCAGTGACACTTCCCAGTGAGTTCAATAGCACCCACCAGCATCCTGGCAGCTTTCTAGAGAGTACAGCCATTGCCCCAGCTGACCTCCCAGCAAATTTAATAGCAACCCCCCAACACACACAGCAGCTTCCCTGTGGATTTTGTGAGCCCCCAACAGGTAGTTCTCCGCCCCCCAGCTGTGGTCTTTTGACTTTGGATCAATTCAGGGACAGCCCAGAGAATTTGTCAAACATCCAGTGGTTGTAACCAACCCTCGCTCGAGCAGCCTGAATCTCAGCCATGGAGGAGTCCCCCTTCCCCTATCCTCCAAGATTAGCTCTTCCTCGAGTATTCTGCCTCAGTCCTCAGGAATTCCTTAGCAGGAACCATATCCCTCTAAACATACAGAGTAGAGAAGGGGGCATGTTTGGCCTCACCCCAGGGTGCTTGTGGTGTCATGGAGTTGACAGGCCAAAAGGAAAAACTTATGATTTTTCTCCCTCACAAGTGGGGACAGAGTTTCCCCAAAGCTGCTGGCCTTTCTGGAAATTTTAATTATCTTAAAAAGAATCCCAGATACCTAAGCAGTAGCATTTAAGTCCTCTCAGTGTCTGCTACCACTTAGATCTCATCTTTTTCCCTTGAAAATATGTGACTCCTGGTTTCACACTGTTAGTCTCATGAAGGCAAATCCCAAGAATTATGGACGCTGTTAGGAGAGAGAAAGCTTTGGGAAGTAACCTGAGTTTCGTGGTCTCACTTCTGAATGACCCCGCCGCCTACTAAAGGGAAACTTGTGAGGTGGAAGTATTTCTCCTTACACAGCACGTGGAATCATAGTAACTGTAAAATCTAACACTTCCATACCATTCCTGAGGCATCAAAACCATAATCGGGTATAAAAGCTTAAGGTCTGGAATACAGCGCAAGACTAACACAAGAATGATTGTGTATTGGTACTTATTAAAACACACATACATCTGACTTTTTTCCCCCAGGAAAACTTGTTAAAATAGTAATCTTTCCTATTGAGTTATTACCTTTTGCCAGGAAGTTTACCTTCTAACTGTATGTATTTTACCGTCTGAGGATATGTCAGGCACTTTATTTAGTTTTACAGGCTGAATCATGACTTTGTCCCCACACTACAGATGACAAAATTGTTACCAAAAAAAAGGAGAAGAAAGGCAGATTAGGCAGTTCGTCCATGTGGCTTATAAGCGATAGAATCAGGATTTGAATCTAATCAATTTGACTTTAAAGCCTCAATGATACATCTCATTAGCCAATCAGATAAAGCCAGAGAAAGAAAATAATGTTTAAAAAACTACAAAAGTTAAATACAAAGATAAGAGCAAAAATGAAAGAAGCTACGAAAATTTGAGCCAGAAACTAAAAGATATAGAGTTGAGCTAAAATTATGGGGAAACCCTTTTAAAAGGCAACACTGTAAGATTAGAGCTGTAACAAGCTCAAAGCAGATTGAAATAAGCAGAAGTACCAGTCCAGTGTTTTATACCCTTCTCAGAACTCTGAGCTAGGATGCCTCCCTCAGCTTGTGCTCCTCGTTGAAATGATAACAATGATGGACCTAATACGCTTGAATATTCCTCAAAAGAGGGGAAAAAAACCTCACAGCTAACACTTATTAATTTCTTACTATGTGACAGGCACTATCCTAAATTTACAATAATTACCTCACCTAAGTCTCATCGCAACACTTTGAAGTCTGTATAGATCTGAATAGATCTGTTTTACACATGTGGAAACTGAGGAAGTTAAGGACCGTGTAGACCCCTCCTACAGGACGGAATCAGAATATCAATAGTCAAGTTCAAGATAAAGGAGAGACCTGCGGATATATAGGGGCGCTGAAAACTAGAACGTTAAAAGGAAAGAGACAGCTATTTCAAGGGAAATTTGAAATCTTTATGATCTGTCAGGGAAACACCCTTATCATCTCTCCACGAAACCTACTGTTAAGATCAGTGTCATTTTCAAGGGCCCAGCATTAGGGGCGTGGCTTGGGTTTGTCTGATGCGCTTTGGGATGAATGGGAATGTTCAGGTTGGTGTTTAAATAAAAGCAGGAAAACTGCACAGGACCCCATTATATGAGGGCACCCGAGATTAATGAGGGTTGTCAGAGCAGAGCCATGGATTGAAACCAAGATGTTTGCACACACATCCCCACTGCTCCCTCTCATATAAGTTAATCTCTATTTTAGAGTGAATGGAATTATGCAAGTAAACATGACATGTTCTGTGATTTCATCAATGATGTAGAGGGAATCCTTTTGCTAGATGTGAAGCTCTGAACAAAGAGAGAAAGATGGTCAAAGAGAGGAGACGGGGCAGAATTGAATTCTTTCCTGTACGGTATGAGTCCTGGGCAGACGTCGCAAAGATGGGGGGACAGAGTTTTGTCACAGCATTTCTGCATATCTCCAACCTTCCTAGTGAACAATGAGAACAACAATAATGCTTCTGACACTGGGTAAACAAATGTAAAAACAAAAATCTTCAAATTGGAATGTGAGCTATCTTCTTCTAGGAAGGGGTTGTTCACCACTCGTTAGGTGCGCTTTGTATCATCATGGAGTCAGAATGCTTTTGGTAGATCGTATGTTGAGACAAGCTCGGGTTCTCTGCTTTGTTACAAGTTAAGCCCTTTTAGAAAGGAATTGTCTTTGCCTTAATCAATAGAGGATCATGCCAATAATATGAGTTAATAAAATAATATAGTGTTTCCTCTCCTTAAACTCTTCTTCGCAGTTACTATTTATTTGTTTTGTTTGGTTTTTGTTTTGTTTTGTTTTGTTTTTCAAAGTTAGTATTGAAAAACCAAATGAAAACAAAGATAATAAGATCATTTGATTCTTGGATCTGTCATGTAAATGAACCTTTTCCAAGTTTGCAGAATAATGGCTATTATTGCAATTAGGGCTTGGAAAGCTAATTCAGAGAATAACATCAAACTTAACCTTTTCCTGAACTGAACTGAACCTTTTGGGGTTCATAGGAATTCAGCTCCCTTCTTCTTGGAACCTTGAAAAAAGGATGCTGTTTTTAATTATAATGACTATCAGAAATAGTTCATTGTCATCATTCTCCATTAACCAGGCATGTGTCAGCACAGTTCAAGGCAATAGTTCGTACCTCTTCCCTTTTGACCTCCATCATTTTCCTCCAGCTTAGCATCTATAAGGGGTGAATTGATACAATCGGATTGATGAACATAAATAACAACACCAAGGTTAAGAACTCAAAACAGTTTTTTAAAATTTAGGGAAATACAACCTAAATTTTACAAAGTGTATACAACCGAAAGGAGGCCAAGAATCCTCAAAATAGTTGCTAAGCTTCCCCACCCTTGGGGTAGGTGGGTGGATGGAAGGGCACTCACCGTGTGACTGTTCAGTTTTGACTGTATGATTCCACTGGCTTCTATTTCCAATTTGGGATTTCACTTTTAGAACCACATGCTGAACTGTTTTTATTCAAAACAGTCCCACTTCTGAAATCGCCCCTCTGACTCTCACTTCTTCCTGTCCCCTGTCCCCATATCCTCTCTCCTATAAAAATGGTTCTTTCATCAAATCATGATCCCCAGGAGTTTGTCCGTCCTGATGACAATCACGACTTGTAAGAATTTTATATCTAGTTCCTCACTTAACATTCAAAGGCAGATACCGCGGAAGGAGCCTGGGGCACAGACTGAGGGTTTTGTGGAGTTTTGTAAATGAGCGAGACTATTAGTAGCGCTAGTGAGGCATCGTGCCACAGGAATCAGTGAGGACCTCAGCAATACGTCCGCTGCATCACGGACTTTCTAACCTGGAAGAGGAACGTGGGAAATGTGTGTTAATAGTGTCACACAAGGTCGCAAGTAAGACAAGCACAGTAAGTGCTACTGGGCTTGGAAAGAGCGAGCGAAGGTGGTCAGACAAGCTTTCCTGGGAGAGGTGATCTTTGCTCTTGATCCTGATAAAGAACTGAGATTTGGAGATGCAGGTGATGGGCATGTTTCACTCCAGGTCAAGGAGAAAAGCTTCCCAGACACAAGAGGGGAAAAGGCTGTGGCAGAACACTGAAGAATTCCAAGAACAGGTATTTTCATATTTCACGATATTTCCACAAAAAGATACCTCGAGTGGGAGCCACTGCACATTAAAAAAAAAAAAAAAAAGCTACACGAAATGAGAACAAATGGGCAAGGGCCAGCCTGTGGGTGGTGACAATCACCCACCCACCCCATTCACTGCCCTCTTGCTGTGTCTGGAAAGCAGTGGAGACCAGGGCGAGCAATGCTGTGATACCAGGGGCCCTACCTCAGGAAAGTGCCATCAGAGATTTCAAAACTCCTAGCAACAGACACTGTGGCATGAATATTGGTAGTAACAGTACATATTACCATCCGTAATACTGACATTATTATTGATGGCGCAATAGCGGTGTTTGCAGTTATTGTTAACCTTTTAAACCGCAATTACTTTTGCACCGACCTAATATTATTTGAATATTAGAATCGACAGCCCTGGTAGTGATGCTACAATAATGGCAGCATCTAACATCAGTGTTAATGATATTAATAACAGTGTGACCTGACGCCTCGCGGGGAATATGTCCTGTCTTCGGAGTCTGGACAGTGGAGGGTGTGCAGTGGGCACGTGACGTGGGAGGTGAGGGTGGCTGGCAGGACAGACAGACCACAGCATGAGAACAGGCAGAGACTGGACAGCGTCTCACAGACGTTTCTTTACTTATCCGCAGGCTCCTGAGTGGGAGCCTCTGCCAGTCCAACCGGTAAACACCAACTGAGTGACGAAGGCAGCAGGGCAGCAAACACAAGGGCTTATTCAGGAGAACATTTAACAGCGGACCTCCCTCTCGCTCTCTCCGTGAGCCGAGTGACAGGCAGCTTCGTGGTCCTTACAACACCACATGCATACCTGCTGTCTTAGCCAGGGACAGCTGATGACGCAGTCAGAGGGTTGGGGGACGTTTGCCCTGCTTCCCATAACCACTGCACAAATGTGTGTCGGCACGCCAGAGAGAGGACTGGAGGTGTGCCCGGGCCTGAGGCAGGAGCCCTGCCCTGGGGCACCACTGTGCCCAGGGTCCCCGACGTGCCAGGTCCAGGCTGCGTCCTGAAGGCTGACCTGTCACCAAACTTCCTCCCCCCTCCCTCCGTGCGAGGCTCAGTGGAGAGACGCTTAGACGAGAAAGAAGCTGGGAGGTGGGGGTAGCAGAGGGTGGCAGGGGTAGCTGGTGCAGCTGTGGGTCATTACAATAATCACAGCCGCCCGCCCACCAGCCTGAAAGGAAGCAGAGCCGGAGTCCCCCTCTCCCTTTCTCTGGAAGAAGCCATCTGCACAGGCCTTTAGAAGGAAACTCAATTCTGTCTGCCTGCATTTAAAGTCCTAGGCCAGCCAAGCCTTTGCTTTGGCCTTGACATTTGGGACTGAGAAGCCCCAAAGTAAACGCACACCTCCGGGAGTGGGCGTGCCGGCCCACAAGCGCTGTCCTGAAGGAAAGTTCACAGCAGGAGGGGGTGCTGTGCCCAGCGCTGCCTGGAGGAGGGGACAGTGAGTGACACTGCAGTGGCCCAGGGCTCAGCGCCAAGCTTCATTCTGTGTGGGGCTGAGTGGCCAACACTCTTTGCTGTCTGGTGGAAATGCTAATGGGCTTATAATTGCTTCTTGACTTAAAAATCCAGCCCTAGTATTTATTTAGAAATAAAAGAAACCGGAGGAAATATTTTCAAGGAAAAGAAAAAAAAAAAGGAAGAAAGAGCAAACTGCCCAATTTCTTCTGGGATATAAAACCTGATAGTGGCTTCACTTTTCTCTTCTGTCTAAAAAGTTTTCCTTATCTTATTCCCCAAAGTCACTCAATGTGGAACTTGAACTTAAAAATATCCAAGCAAGTGTAATCACTCACTTCATGCAGGGTCAGAATCCTACTACTTGAAATTCATTTACCTTTTTGAGATTTGCATTACACTTGGAGGATTTTATAGAAATAGATTCAGTGAAAACAATCTATTTGTTTGGAGGCGGATTATAATTGGCCAACTTCATTTCTTCTTACAGAGAACTGATGTCCTCGTTGAAAATCACACCAAATAAGACTTTGTAGGGAAATCACATAGGCGGGACCCTGGCCTCTTACTAGGTAGGAACTGAGTTGCTCTCATTATTATATTGTAGAATCCACCTTTCTTGTGAGTTTGACATGGAGAATCTAATGATCCCGGGAAGATTGTTTAAATAAGGATAAATGTGAGCACTTGGAGGCTGTCCTTTAACTCCTCATCGGTGCTTATTGCCCAAAATCGTTGGCCTGAAAGCACCATCGTTGAACCAATGGGTGAAGGATGGGCTGCTGTACAACACCCCGGGGCCCACAAACAGCCAAACGCGGGAAGCACAGCTGACAAACGTTGTATGAGATGAGCCAAAAACGTAGGCATCCTCACCCCAAAGGGATCATTTTAGGCCCCAAAAGAATCCCATCTGTCGACTTGTTGAACACATAATACCGCATATGGCTAAGATTCAAGTAGTAGCACTGAAGAAAGTTATGACCGTAAGAGAGAAAGAGGATATTTTTGTACATTTTTAGCCAGGAAACAGAGTTTCCAAGGAGCACCTTCTGCTTTATGTTATTTTATAGCTTGTTGAGTATATGATCGAGCATTTTAAAATAGTATAAGTTTGGTAGAGAGACGTTAAGTATACGTTTGGTAGAGGCAAGGGAAGTACAATTGTACGTTTGATTTTTTTTTTTAGACATTACTTAAAACAGAAGAATGGGTTTTTGTTGCTTTGATTTTAGCAATAAAGAACACACGAAGTTTTATTTTCTCTACTCTGACGTATTTATGAAGTTACCTAGCTCACCCTGTTTAAATTGGTCAATCAGACATGAGGCTAGAAAGCTGCTAATGGGGCCTGATGTTCAAAACCTTTTAGTGTGAGGTTGACTCCGGGAATTATGTCAGTTAGATTTTTTTCCCTCCAGATCTAACTGGAGCTTGGTTTACAAAAACTCAAAACAAATCCAACAAAAATAAGCTGGAAAAAGCCTCGCTGTCCTCATTTGTCCTGCGTCCTCTTTCTGAGCTTTTTTTTTTTTTTTTTGTGGTGGTAAAGTTTTTACTTTGGGTTTCTAAAATGCCGTATTTACATTTTGAATATCTCATCATGTGGAAGTTTTGATTCTCTATTGACACAGCTTCATGTGACGTGCTTCTTTGAGAACAGTCCACATAGAACGTTCTGGATGCACAAACAGCTGATGCTACCCCTTCTGGGTAAATGAAAAGGAAACTATACAGTCTCCACAGTGACAGAATGGTTCCATTGCTGCTGGAGTAAGTTGTACTAAAATTGTAGACTCATTTTAAGGACAGTGTTGTGAGAATCATTTATTCAGTTCCTGTGACAGGAGATGCCTTACCAGAGGGCGGACCCTGACAGAAATAAATTGTCGTCCTCAGGAGATGTTGCAGCAACATGACAGAACAGAAGCAAAGGATGCCACTTTAGAATCACCTAGGGAAGCTTTCCTCGGGAGGAAAGGTCACCCAGAGGCCATTGAAGGGGAAACTAGGACTAGACGCTCCTGTCCAGGAAAAGAGCTCACCTGAGAATCTGGGGGTTACCCGTGAGTTTAAAGGGGTGTCTGTGTGAGTCGAAGGCTTTTTTTCCCTCCAGAGCGATGGCAGCGATGGCAGTATTCAGACTGAAACAGCTGGGGTCTGCTCAGCCCCGCACTGGACCTGGGGCGGGACTCACCTTTCCGTGAGCACCTGCTGTGGAACCGCCTTGCCTCCCCTCTGCACCCCACGCCCCATCGCAGGGCACCCTCACCTGCCGGGCCCTCACTCCTGCTGACAGACTCACACCCACACACTGTTTCTGTGGCCCTCGCAGGGAGACTCCGAATCCTCGCCTCCATGTCTGAACATGGAGTATTTGTCTACTTATCTCTTGGATGTTTACAGAACACTTCGGAATGTCCAAATCTGAGCTTCTGATTTCCCCGCGTTTCTTCCAATCCTAAGCTTTCCCATTGCAATAAATGGCAGCACTGGCCCTCTTCTGTCGTCTCAAGGACTCGTCCTGGATTCTTATCTCTCTCTCATGCCTCGCGCGAGTTCACGGCCAGTTCCGACCAGCTCTGCCCCCAGAACACACCTGCAGTTCACCCATCTGCACTACCTCCTGTTCAGGCAAACCCATCACCGCAGACAAGCATGTAGCAGCCTCCCACTGGTCTCTCTCCTTCCTGTCTTGTCCCCGTACAACTGACCCATCAGGCAGCAGTCAGGGTGATCGCACAAAATCACCATCATCTAGTCACCTTCTTTGCTTAAACCCCCGTGTCTTCCCACTGCTCTTAGAACAAACCCAGCCCCTTCACCAGAGCCTACGAGACCCCCACATGAAGCTTCTCCTGACTCAGCCCTTCAGCTCCCTTCTGCTGGTTTGTGACCGTCCCTCTGGTCGCTGGCTCCACCACATGCCAGACTCACGCTTCCTGAGCGCCTATGCATTTCCAGGCATTAAACACATCGGACCCTGAGACCACACAGGCTGTGCAGCCACCACATGTGCTGCTCTGTTCGTCACTCTGAGAGCTCAGGCGCTGCTCTCTCTCTAACGTCCCTGCATTATCAGCATGTCTGATGTCCTTTTTTCAGTGTTCACCCTCCTCTGGCCTTGCTGAAGCAATGGATCCTTCAGAAATGATTTCTATGAGTTTGGTGGTGGGGAGGGGGGGAAGGAGCTGATGGCTTATGGGTCCAAGAGGAACCCACGCTAAGAATAATCCTGCCAGAGCTGCCAGGTTTTAATTCTGGTGCTGTCGCCTCTTAAACACATGACCTTGAGAAAGGTACTTAAACACTAGAAGCCTCGCTTTCTCACCTACCAAATCAAGCAACTACGTGGTGGCATAAAGCCCGTAAGGGGCTCCACACAATTCCTGACACAGAGTGAGCGTTAAAGACAGATAGCCCATAATTAGTATATGGTTTAATAGGCGACGTTCGGGGAAATGTATCGTTGTGTATAATCACGAGAAATCCCAAAACCCTTATTATTTGGTTTGGAAGGAATGAAAACCAAACCCTTCCAAAGCAGTCAAAACCCGTTTATTCAGCCATTGTGCTTTTTCTCTCTGCACTTGAACTCTGGGTTGAGTACAGTTTGCTCCCAAAATAATGACTTAAACTAGTGAATGCCAAAAAGCCAAATTTCCCCCAGGCTGTAATTGTGATAAATTCAAAATGTGTTCTAAGACAGTGATACATTGACCCAAATTCACTGAAGTGGTTCTAATTATGCTCTTGTTTATTACTATGACAAGTGTTTCGACCACAGGATTGATATTAGAAACAAACAGAGGCCTTATTAGCTTGCCATAAATTTTTTAAAGTATGGGGATTGTGTTTTGAACAAAGTGTGCAGCTCTAATAATAGCAGTTTTTAAAAGCTCCAAGAAACACACAGATAATCATTTTTATTTAAAAGGTAGAAAAGGATAAAGAACGTTTTTGTTTTTTCATGATGTACTGTTCAGAGGCTGAGAGACGCAGTGTGTCTACTGCCAGCAGCCCTGAGGGAACGGCGAGGAGCCTCCAGAAAGCGGACGGCAGCAGGCCTGTGCCCTGCAAAGATAGGAGGCATTCAAGGAGAGCAAGTGAAAGGGTGCCAGCACTCCCAACCCCTCTTTGGATGGTAATCTTGGAGCCTTTACACTTGGATGCTACAGAGGCTTCTCCCAAGGGTTTGACTCCAATATTTAGGAAGGAGGGCGGTAAGGAGAGAGGGAACATAATGATTGAACACATTTCCTTGTGGCTCGTCAAATGTAGGAGGCCAAGGGCTCGATATGCCACATTGCAGTCCCAAACGTAGGGGCGTGGCGTGCTGGCTGAGGCTCAGTCAGGGCGAAAGGGCCACGGTATTCAGAGAGGAACCTTCCCTGAGACACCACCTGTTCTCCGAGGTGGCAAAGCTGACGGTGACAGCAGCTCACGTCACTGCTCGTTCACTCATCTAAAGTTTCTTTGAATCTAGACCTGAGCCTTTTATTCACGTCATTAAATGTGCTTTAAAAAAACCTACCTAATTTAAAATGGTAACACAAACACAGTTTTCATACCATTCCTCTATGTTTCCCGTTGTGATTTCTTTCCTCCCACAAAGTCTTGTTTTCGGCTACAAATAGCATTTCATAAATGCGAGAGAAGTGTTTCTCAGGTGGGATCCACTCCCCAAGGACGTCAGGATCACCAGGGAGCTGGCTAATCATGCAGCTTTCCGGGCCCTGCCCCAGACGGGCCCACTGATCCAGGAAGGTCCCCTCTATAACTTCACAGTTTAAAAAATAACATCTTAAAGACTCAAAGTCCCAGGACCGCTGGGTCTGTGTCCCGTGGATTTTAGTCCCTCAAAATGCCCAGCAGAGTTGCTGGCAGACAAAAGTCAAGCGAGAAACATTCACTCAATAACATGAATGACTAGAAGTTGAATTTCAGGCCCCCATGTTGACCAGGGGGTTCTGCTGGTGGCCCACAAATACTCCCCACCACAGCATTTTCACCCAGCATCCTAGAGTCATGGAGGTCTGCTGGTGGGGCAGGTACTTTACTGTAATGTTCCGGGGTCCCGGCGAGGTGACAACTATTGGGCCCCACTTTCTTTGACACGAATGTCCCAGTACCTCCCCTAAGGACAGTCCTATAGGGGGAAACCAGCTGCTTGCAAGGGGAAGCACATTCGGTTTGGAGCAATTGATCTGGGGTCCTTACTTGATCTCAGAGGAATTAGCTGAGGACGTGGCTGTGCCTTTCTGTCATTGCTGCTTCCTGTGGAAGGCTTCTGGTAGCCTCCTGTGACACTTTTCATCTGAGGAATCTTTTCAATTACTTTGGCTCTCAGACATATGCATTTTAACATCCAGGATAGTACTACCGAACAGCAAAGTGCTTCAATCTGCGACTGATTTACTGATAGAAATGTCAGCATGAGCCCAATGGCTAACCTTATAGTGATGTAGCCCTTCTCAGATTCTTCAAGCACGCTCCCAGACGGAGAGGAGACTTGCTATTTCAAGGTAGAATCGCTGATGTGTACTTAGTGCGGGGGGGCCACAACTGGTACCTTTGACCTTCCCCTTCCATCGTCCCTACTTGCCCTGGTCCTCAGCTGTTCCCTCCAAGGGTCTTAGTGGATCACTGGCCATGTGACCCCATCCCCATTCCTCACGTGATCAGAACGAGACCAATACCCTATGTCCAGAACGTGCTGTCTCCTGCACCCCAGACAAGGCCTACCCAACGTGGTGCATCCTTCTTCGTAGAATGGAATGCAGGCTTCAACAATCTGTCTTTGACTTTGGAGGGACGCTCTGGCACCTCTGACCACTGAAGCCCTAAAACTCACAGGTATAGCAAGACCGAGGGTCTCTGCACGGTTCGTTCCCACTCTCTGGAGCACATGTACCATGATCTCTTCCCCTCCTGGACCAGCCTGATGTCATTGATTTAATGGAGCAATGCCTACAATGTACCTGAGGTCACATTAGCCTGCTCTAGCAAAGTGTCACCTTTGGCATGGCAGAATCTTCCCAGCGTATCTGCCCACTTACAGGAAAGCCAGGCCTGTGATTACAGATAATGGTCATTCTTTGGTAATCATTTCCCTGTGCCACTAGATCTCCTGTGTTCTCTTCCAGGGTATGATTCCAGCAATTCTTCCCTTCTCCCCCACCTCAATTTTTTTCTGTTTATTATTACTGCCGTTAAAATATATAGCATAGATACATTTCCTTATTTCTTGATTATAATGAAACCTTTGACCCAGCTTCCTTTGCCAGCTACCGAGGCATCTCTCTTTTCCATTTTTGTCAGTGATGCCCAGATTCTTAAAACAATGCCTGGCATGAGAGAGGTTCCAAAACATCTGATAAATAAATTAATGAACTTTACTGAAGTTAACCAAACAAGACTAAAATAAATAATAGGTCACAAAAAGATAGAATTTCATAATTATATCAATTATCCCCAAATTCATTTTTTTTTTAAAAAAAGCTCAATCATAAAGAATTTTGAATTATATACTACGGAGTAAAATCAACAATATCCGAAACAATTACAAAGAAGAAGAATAAGGTTGAGAGTGGCATTTACTCTGGAACCAAATAGATCAATGGAACTAAATAAAGAAGCCAGAACTGTACAACGTGGCACTTGGCACGTCACAGAATTGGCCTTGCAGGTAGAAGAAAGTAAGGAATCCATGTCATATGGAAAATGGAATTATATTCCTATTTCACAAAATTTAATGCTAGGTAGAATAAAGTTCTACATATGAAGATAAAACCTTAAAGCATTTAGAAGAAACACAGGAGACTATTTTTATGACATTGGTGCAGGAAAACATTTCTTAATCAAGACTACAAAGAGACAAATCTCACAGGAAAAGATTGACAAATGTGATTCCTCTGTGACAAAAAAACACAAGAAAAGGTATCATCTACTTACAGACAATATTGGCAAAATATTTAACTGATAAGAGACTAGCTTTTATAGCCTATTTTGAAAGCTTACAAAGCTATAAGAAAAAGAATAGCCTCACAAAGAAGAACATGAACAGAGGTTATGAGCATGAATTTTACAGCATAAATGGCCCATGCAGATGTGGAAAGACAAAAATTACAATGACATAATTTTTATGACCACCTGAGTGATAACCATTAAGAAGGCTGACAACATTATGAGCTGGCAGGAGTGTAAATTTGTACTATTTTGGAGAACAACCTAAAATATCAAATGAGGGTGAAAACAGGCAGACCTATGATACAGGAACTCCACGAGGCACCTGCCCTTAAGAAACTTACATCTGTACCCAAAGAAATATACAACGGCGCCCCCTGTGGAGTCGTTTCAAATAGCAGTTGGTAACAGCAGGAATTTGCTGTTGAAGATAAATTTGCAATGTTTTCATAAGCTGAGCCATTTTTAGAGGTGATGGGAAATATGGTGGATGGTAGGAGCAGCTTTTATAAGAATGAAGGGAATCAGGAAATTGTAAAATTGGGATGTCAGAAGCACCCACGCTGAGGCTAGAGGCAGAGATGGATGGAGATAAAGCCTGCAACCCAGAGATTGGAATTACTGAGAAACGCGGAGCTCCCTAAGAGGGAACTCCTTTCCTGTGGAAAGGAAGATATTAAAAAGGGTCACGTAGGTGGGAGGCTTGTACTTCAAAGCAGAAGTCCGATTTGGATTGTGAAACAATGACGTGGAAATTGCCTAGTGAGGCAGGGAAAGGGGGAAAACACTGTCAGTGGAGGGAGACGATTGAAGTTAATGGAAGAAGACGGATTATCAACTTATATGTCACTTATACGCCACTGTGCATTTTACGTTTCTTTATTTCAAGGTGTAAATTAAAGATGTTTATGACGTTACAAAACATCCAGAATCATAGGCTTTTCCACTTCTTTGATTAGAAACCTGGATGTCATCAAGAGTCATTACGAGAGCAAAGCCCAGGCCTGGCAGTCAGGCAGGTGTGTAGCCTTTTCAGCATTTGCACAGACAGCTGAATAGTAACGTGTAACTTGATTGATCCCTTCTGGTTGTATGTGAATGTGCTGTAAAGTACAGTGAAGTCACGTGGAGAAGAAAGAACCAAATTCAAGAGTTTTCCTCTTCAATTTTTAATTTGCTATCACGTTGGATATCAGATTTGGAAAATAATGAGACACTGATTTATGCTGGAATGCTGGGAAGAAAGGAGTAAAGGAAAGAAAGATGGGTTTCGGTAAGTCTGTCAAACTGGTGACACACTGAGATTACCGTTTAGAATGCTACCAACCTTTCAAATAAGGAAGCCATGGTGAAACAGAGGTCTCATTAAAAACAGGAAGAAGAATCACATTTAGTAGGAAATCAAGTAGGGGCTGGTTTGCAAGAGCCTCTCTTCTGGGATCCAGGTCCTCATGCAGGCCCTGCCCTCTAAACTGTCACACACTAAAAAAAAGTACCTGTGCTGCTTTTCTCCTCACCTGTCATTCCTAATCTTAAATCTCATTTAATGAACAGCTAGCAAACTGATTAAATATATTGACTTAAATAAATGGACCATAAATAGATTGAATTAAATATGTTGATTTACATTTTTGAAAACTTTGGAGGAACTGTGTCAATCAGACGACGGTTGGGCTGTAGACCCATCACCGCTTTATCAGGAATCCGCCTCAACTCGAGTCTGGACCAGTCGAGTTTGCAGAGCCTCACGCTGAAGGGGAGAAAGTCACACAGAAACCAACGTCTGGCCATCTGCAGAGCACTGACCACTGGGTCTTCAGCTGACCACTGGTAAGAACACGCAGATGAGGACATATCCTGAGACCAGTCCAAGAACCACCTGAAGGGAGCAGACACAACCGTCCCCCGGCTCATATAAAACCTGTAAGAGTTGGCATCCCCCGCAGCCAGAGGGGGGAAACCTGGGGATACACAGGGAATCAGAGGGTGTTACGTCCAAGGAAGTTCAAAACCATCCCAAGACTGAAGCTGCTCCAGTCCTACCAAAGGAAACTTAAAAGCAAGCCTTGAATAAATCAAACACTAAGTAACTTACTATGCCCTAGAAAAATAAAAACACAATAATGAATAGAGCCGCAGGCAAATGTGGGACGGCTTCAAGCTGCCTAATATTCGTGGAGTTCCGAGGTGAAGAAGAAGAGAGAGGGATACATAACAAAGGTGTGAAGACATACTGGCTACAATCTTTCCAAATTTGATGAAAATTCTAAACCTGCAGATCGAGGAAGCTGAATGAAGCACATAGTTTCATACAGAAACTGTATGAAGGGACTTTGTAATCAAATGCTTAAAAGCAGTGATAAGGAGAAAACACTGAAGGCAGCAAAAAAAGACTCATACAGAGGGAAAAAGAAGGAAGCACATATCCAAACCAAATGATGTTTAAGCAACATCTTTAAAATATTAAAAGAAGCACTTGTCAGCCTAGAATCCTATGCTATGCAAACATATCTATCAAAAAGAAAGTGAAATAGACTTCTTGTTTCAGACACACAAAATCTGAAAGTATTTTTCACCAACTTATAAGGAATGTTAAGGAAAATTCTCTGGGCAGAGGGAAAAAAAATTGGAAATCTATAGCTACAAAGGAATGAAGAACATCAGAAATGGAAAAGATGTGGAAATTCTTTACTAAGTTTTTATTATGTTTTAAATAACTTTACAAGATAATTGACTGTTCAGTTCATTGATTTGTGACTGGGGGTAAAGGCATTTCATCGGGGAAAGAATTGCCTGTTCAACAAATGATGCTGGGACAATGGGACGTCCACACTCAGAACAAGGAACTTCAGTCCTTACCTTTGACCATATACACAAATTATCTCAAAATGGACTCAAAATCATAAACTCAAACAGAAGAGGAAAAACAATAAACTTGGAATAGAGCATGGGATAAAATCACCAAGACCTTGAGCTAGGCAAAGATTTCTTAATTATGACAACAAAAGCAAAGTCCATAAAACAATTGTCACCCCAATAAACTTTAATTAAAAAATAAAAAGTAGAATGCAATATTTAAAGTGTTGAGAGAAAAAAAAATACATCAAACGACAATTCTGTGCATTGCAGAATTGCCATAAACCCAAGAAGGCTGGGAGATGTCTTTTGGTGCAATCTACTTCTACCCAATTTGAAAACCATCTCTGCCTGTCAGTCAATTCTTGGATACACATATAATATGGATTCTCTAATAAATTAATTACTAGAAACTTTCCATCCTTGAATTTGAATAGCATGTATTTACTGCATTTTTAATTTGACCTCTCTTTGACTTTACTATGTATACTTGTAGAAATAATATAAATTTAATAAGTGCTTTCATTGATACTTAATTGAATGCTTTTGCAGAATAGAGTTTAGTAATAATTGAAATTATTAAAGAATGATTTGATGATACAGGCACTGTCGTTATCCCGTTGTAGAGATGAAGCCCCTGGGGTCACCGGGGACAGAGGACCAAATCAGGGGTCTCAGTCCAGCGTGCTCGCTCCCAACCACTGCAAGCTGGCCGTATTTGCACGGTTTTTCTTTTCCTTGTTTTTCATATGAATATTTATTTTCAAAAATAGTCCAGAATTGTCCAAGGTCAGACTTCTTATTCATTACGGTTCGCGTCATCTTGCCTTCACAGGCAACAAATTGACTTGGGGACAAGGTATATCCGAACATTACCCCTCTAATTATGTCAAAAATTAGGTAATTCATTCTGTTTGTTGCTCTGTTCATTCAGGAGCATTCTCGCATGTTCTTTTATAATAACAATTAAACATATTTTTCTTTCTAAATAAAACTTCTCCCAACGCATTTTTTCATGGGGGTGGAGGTAGTAGTCGAAATACATATATAAGGTGTTTCCCAGGTTCACCAGGAGCAGATAGCACACTCTTTGGCCCAAGTTCGTTGTTCACATGAATCGGGTTGGCTCGGGTCCCAAACGGACCTGGCAGCGCAGGAGAGGCCTGAGCTGTCCGCTGGGGCCTGAGACCCCTCGCTCTGCAAACACAGCGGGTCTCCATCGCAGGGCGCAAAAGCAAACGCGCAGGAGGAAAAGGATGTTTCTGTTTTCTTGGAGCTTTATGTGGTTAGTTTAGAGAGACAAATACAGAAAATTCAATACAGTGAATTAAAGGGATTTGGAGCAATCTGGCTACCCTTAAGGAAACTGGAAACCGTTATTCTGAACTTACCCTTCTCGGTCAAGGGAAATCCCAACCTGTAAACTTGGTGTTAACGTGCAGGGACCGGACTCTGGCTGATTCTACCGAAGTCTATGTCCAGTTATAAATCCCTGCATTCTCTCAGCACACTCTACACCCAGAGTTGTTCTTAATTGTCAAATGGGGGGGGGGGGCTATTTAAAAATCAATAGTTTAGTGGTTACCAGAGAGTAAGGGGGGTGGGGGGTGGGAGATGAGGGTAAAGGGGTCAAATATATGGTGATGGAAGGAGAACTGACTCTGGGTGGTGAACACACAATGGGATTTATAGATGATGTAATACAGAATTTTACTGAAATCTATGTAATTTTACTAACAATTGTCACCCCAATAAGTTTTTTTTTTTTAATAAATAAATAAAAATAAAAATCAATCAATGAATACCAGTTATCACAAGGAGTAATCAGTTAGGAACCGGGGCATTAATGCCCCAAGGGAGTCTTTGCTCGCTGCCGGCCCTCACTTACCCACTTCTTTCAGCTACGAATTTCCCTCTTTCAACCAACCCAACCTACCTGTTGGCCACTGAAGGACTTTGCCAAATACAAGAAAATAAGGTAGTATCGATAGCCAGTGAGGCTTTTTTTTTTTTTTTTTTTTTTTTGGTTTTTTGTTTTTTGGGTTTTTTTGTGTGTGGTTTTTTGGGGTTTTTTTGGTTTTTTGTTTTTTGGGTTTTTTTTGCAGTTGTAGAAGACATACCAGCTGTGTTTATAATGGCAGAGAAACTGGGTCTTAGATGGCAGGACTGAGAATTGCAGATGTACAATATCCTTCAGACACGGGGTGTTTAGAGTCCATTTCTAAGGGAACACACTATTTATTATTTTCTTTGATGTGATTAATCCCTTTCCAAGACGTATTTCTCTGTCCCGTCTTGTTCTCCTAAATCGATTTATCTTGAAGTCCAATTAATGACTTAAAATCCATTTCAAAAACAGAATTGTGTTCAGATAATAGTTGTTTTTCTTAATAAAACACAAATTATAGCAGTAACATATAAAATCTGAAATCTATTCCAGAAGAGGAAATCATTTGGAAGCCAACATGCATGCATTTGACTAATACTATGATATTTTGAAATGAGCACTCTATTTGAAGAAGAAGAAAAAGAGTCAAACAGAAGCCACTGATTTGGGGAAGACATTATTTACGTATTTCACAGAATTTCTCTCTTTTTTCTTCATTCAGACAGTTGCCATCTAAAGATGCATTAAAAGCTTGCACTTCCTTTGGGACAATTGTGAGGTGACATTACCCCGGGAGCAAAGAATTCTAGGTCAGTTCATGCCTTTCCTTTGGCTTTGCAGCATGAGACTAAACACAGGTGTTTTCTGACCATTGATTGACAGGCTCACCACTTCTGGAGTAAGACCAGTGAGTAGATTGATTTTAAAATTTACCACAACTTTTCATGGATGTTTATGGACAGAGTCAGATGTTAACTTGTAATAAATTTGAAAGCAGAACTCCATTCTCAGAGCCATGAACCAAATCTGAACTCCCCATTGCTGCTCTCCCAACTCAGCCATAAGTTCTCAGTATTTAGTGCAATTCAGTCGGGTGATTTGCTAGAAATTCTTCTAAATTACACGAGTTGAAATACTGCAATACCATCTTGTTAACAGCTTTATTGATATATAATTCAAAGCTGATACAATTCACCGATTAAAAGTGCACTATGCAATGTTTTTAGTGTAGTCACAGAGTTTTGCCAACATCACCACAATCTGATTTTAGGATATTTTCTATCTTCCCTCCCAAAAAGCCCATTAACAGCCACTCTGTTCTATCAAGCACTTACAAGTTTCTAGAGATTTGCTTATTCTGCACCTTTTATATAATGGAATCATACAGTCTGTG
Source organism: Rhinolophus sinicus (assembly GCF_036562045.2). Classification (NCBI taxonomy): domain Eukaryota; kingdom Metazoa; phylum Chordata; class Mammalia; order Chiroptera; family Rhinolophidae; genus Rhinolophus; species Rhinolophus sinicus. The sequence goes on from NC_133761.1 coordinate 66,656,873, forward strand.
GTCTTCAGTAATAGGCTTCTTGTATTTATCATAATGTTCTCAAGGTTCATCTATGTTGTGGTCTGAATCGGTCTTTCATTCCTTTTTATGACTCAACAACATTCCTTGGTATGATACGCTGTATTTTATTCATCTACTCATAAATTAATGAACAATTTGGGTTGTTTCCACTTTGGGCAATTGTGAATATCATTATAAACACATATGTACAAGATTTTATAGGAACGTAGGTTTTCATTTCTCTTGGGTGCACCCCATGAATAAAATTGCTGGCGACATGGTAACTCTGTTTAATGTTTTGAGGAACCGTCCAACTATTTTCCAAAGCAGATGCCCCATTTTTCATTCCTACCAGCTATGTATAAGGGTTCTCACTTCTCCACAGTCTCTCCAACACATATGATTTGATTTCAAGTCTCCTAGTGGGTGTAAAGTGGCATATCATTGTGGTTTGGGCTCGCATTTCTTTACTTACTAATGATGTCGGACATCTTTTCAGGTATTTACTGTCCATTTGTACATCTTTGTTAGAGAAATGTCTGTTCTAGTCCTTTGTGCATTTTTAAATCATGCTGTCTTGTTATTGTTGAGTTGTAAGAACTCTAAATATGTTCCAGATACAAGTCTTTTATCAAATAAATTATTTACATTTTTTTTCTCCAATTCTATGGGTTTTCTCTACACTGTCTTGGTATTTTCACTATTTTGGTATTTTTTTGTAACACAAAAGTTTTTGGTTTGCTAAAATCCAGTTTATCTATGTTTTCTTTGGTCAGGTGTGCTTTTGGTGTTGTATTTAAAAGGGTGTTATCTAACTCAAGGTTACAAAGATTTACCTCTATGTCTTTTAAGAGTTTGGTAGTTTTAGCTATTACTTGGAGCCTGTAACCAGTTTTGAATTGTTGTGTGTGATAGATGAACGACTCGTCTTCAGTCTTTTGCATGTGCATATACAGGTGTTCCAGCATCATGCGTTGAAAAGATTATGTTCCCCCATTGAATGATTTAACACCCTTGGTGAAAATCAATTGACCTAAAAGATAAGAGTTTATTTGGACCAAATTTTGTCCCATTGATATGTATGTCTGTCCTCATCCCTGTGCCACCCTGCCTTGATTATTCTGGCTTCATTAGAAGTTTTGAAATTACGTGTGCAACATCGCGGAACTTGTTTATTAGTTCTAATAGTTTTTCAGTGGATTCCTTAGGATATTCCTACAGGCAAGGTCATGACATCCTGTAGAGACAGAGTTCACTTCTTGTTCAATCTTGACCTTGTCCTTGTGTTTAGCCTCATTGCCCTGGCTAGGACATCAGTGATATGTTGCATAGAAGTGGACTTGTGAGTGGACAAGAAGTGGACTTGTCGTGAGTGGACTTGTCTGGCATTTATGAGAAGGAAAGAACGGAGGACGAATAGGACACAGATACTTCAGTATAAACGACAAAGCAAGAATGTAAAAAACAAAGGATGTTTTCCAGACGCAAAGCACAAATGCAAAAAGCAAATGTCATGTTGTGGAGATTCCAAAATAGCCGGCTGACTCCTTTTGGGAAATAATTAGAACATTTAGAAAATTCTTTTTCTGTCCTTCTGAAAAATTTAACTCCCATGAACTACATTTTAGTGGAGGGATGAAGGCTATAAACAGGTAAACAAATAAGAAAAAACTGTAGTTGATGATAAACGTCTCTGAAGAAACTAAAGTAAAAGTACGCCGTTGGAAAAAAATGAAAGACGTAGCTACTGTCTGCCACTGATAAGAGATGATACAAAGGAAAACCGAGTTTCTTAATCTTTTGCTTCTAACTTCTCTGCCAAATAAAATTATTTTTCCTACCAAAAAGAATGAACAAACTTTGATAAAATGAATTTAAGTCTAAGATTAGTAAGATAATAATAAAACTACATCCTGATTCTCTCGTTTAAATCTCCAAAATCCATCATAAATGGAATGAAATACATTCTCGACCAGATAAATATGTTGTCATCGGGGTAGAACGATATGAGTCAAACCTAATATAATATAATCTGATAGCAATAAATATAAAAACTTTCCACTTGTGGCCAAAAAAACACAACTGTACGAAAACAGAATAGGGAAGACACACTGTTTTTCATATCCTATTTCATCACCAGACAAGGTCATTACCAAATTTGAGTGATGAAAGCCTAAGAGCAAAGATGAAAGTAGCAAGTTGTGTTGGTTCTTGGGGGGTGGGGTGATAGGACAGGGTTAGGGAGCTCAAGTCTGGTCAAAGCTGAGACCAGTTGGGTCAGATACTGTGTTTACGTAAAAAGACATACGAAACGGAAGCATGGGATCCCTAGGAAAGTTGATGATCACACTGTAATAAGACAAAACACAAGTCCCTAAGGAGGCACGTGAACAGTCCAGACAAATAGTGATGGACAGAATTTCTGTTGTAATTGAAAATTTTCTTTTGTAAAAGGACAGATAGCTGCACCCCGTACCTAAAATATAATATAATATCAGGTAGTTTGGCATGACCATATAAAATCTCTATAGGTTTTGATCTCTAAACAGCCTAATCTGAGTTCACGGTGGGATGCATATACCAAAAAAGAAATAATAATATTTACTAGTATGTATTAAGGGAAATACTAGTATTTACTAGTATGTATGAAGGGAAATAAAATGAAGACTTAGACTGTGCTGTTGGTATATCATCATTGTGCTCAAGTTCAAAGATCCATGAAATCTGCTACCAGGAACCATAATTTAAGAGAAGGATAAAGCAGGGGGGTTTCATAGGACAGTAAAGTTAATGAAAACTGAAATCAAGTATTATATTCTGGTGTAGAAAACCTCAGTGGAACCCAGTTAGCTGAGCTTAAATACTCGAAGAATTATCAAAAGAATGGGGGTATACCTTGTTCTATGTAATCCCAAGGAGTGGGTCCTAGACTAGTGGTCGACCTGAAAGAGACACACATTTTAATTACACACAAAAATGAACACGGTGAAGATTCTCACAAAAATTGAATGAGCTGGATCCCAGTGAAGTGAAAGTATAGAGATCGTAATAAAACCTTCTAGGGGGAAAATTCTAATCCTGAATAAACTGATTCAAGTAGATGACAAAGACCTGTTTGGCCCTAAGAGTCCATATTTTTAGTCATTAAATGTCCGAGTGACGGATTTGAAATTTTATTTTATATCCTTGACTCAGTATTTGACAAAGTGTAGAATGGGAGACGCTAGAGACAAGGGAGTACATGAAAGGTAAAAATAATTCCAAGAAAACCCAGTTCTGCGCTCACTGAGCCGTGTTTCTGTCCTGTCCATCATCGCCACCACTATAACCATGCGATTCTCCTTCAGAGCTTTCGGTGGTGCTGGACCTTCCCACTCAGTCCAACTTCTCCGTGTTCAAATGTTGCTAATAATTAATCTCTAACAACTCTTCAACCTACCCTTTCAATTCAAGTCAAATTCATTCCCATCTTTCAAATCTTTCATCCCCTCCGCCCCCCTCCCCACCCGGTGTCCTCTGCTTATATCTACTTTGCTCCCACTAAGAAATGTAGCAAAAACACCAGTCAGGGAGCCGATTCCTAGCACATATTGTTGGACGGTCAGCGGCTGCTCATGCTTCACAGCCTGTAGCTGCATGTTAGAGGGGAACTCCTTCATTTTTTCTCCTGGATTAAGAATCCCGAGAAAAATCGATTTAGTTGTGGAGTCACTGCTGAAGTTAGAACATACTTTTCTATCAGTTGTCGCCCTGAATAGCCAGTTTCAGTCCCAGAACAGATATTTCCTGAATACCTTAATACCTCAGACACAAGAGCACCCACCCTAAAGGAACAAGTAATTAAAGAGGAGGCTTGTGAAGCATTTCCCGGAACCACGGCAAACAGTGGCTACGCCTTCTACTTCCTCCCACCTTCCAACCCAATCGGAGCCAGGAACTCTGACTTCCCTGCCCTAGGGGGTACTTTATCAATAAAGACAGAACCTGAGACAGAGGGAGGGTGTGGAGATACTAGAGTAAGAAACAGAGGGCAGAAGACAGGACAAGTACTCCAGGGAAATCCATCTGTGAGGCCTAAAGGTGCCTTTTTGCTCGTTCTCGGTGGACCTTTCTCTTCCTCCTGCTCCCATCTTTTGCTTCTCCCCATCCATGCTTTCCCACCCAAGCCAAGCCAATAACCGAGCAGCCAGCCAGCCTGGTTCACCTCTGAGCGGGTGAGTGTATGTGCGATTTTCTCAGGGTGCTGTTACTGTTGTGTGTCATTCTGCCTTCAGAGAGTGAGACATGGCCAACAGGCTAAGCCACAGAACATCAGCCCTGCCTGCTCCAGGGGTGTCACTGAAGGGGGAAGTGATGTAAGACGAGAATCCCAAGGACACGAGCAGGACGTGGTGTAAGAGACCAAGCCTGACTCTTCCTCCCCGCCCCCTTTTTTTGTCACAACGAGTCTTTCTGCCCAATTTCCTGTCCTGAACCCTCACCTTGGGGTGAAATGAGAACTGGAAACTACATTTCTACAGGGGGCAGAATTAGAGAAGTGTGCCGTTACACATGGAAAGCTAAAGAACACAAGCAGCCTTAAATACTGAATTGGTTTTCTCTTCAATTAATTATTTTAAATATATTTAATTTCAAATCATTCTGTGTTTAAGACCAAATACACCATAAAGACAAACATCCAGATCAGAAATTCATGGTTGATGACAATGCCTCGGTTATTTCCCTTGCACAACTGGGCCTTGTGTATTTATGGTTTGGGTCAACTTTTACTAACTGGAACGTAAGCTCTTATTTTTGGCTACAACTTCCTCAATAAAAATGCCTTTGCAGTGGGGTAGGGGGGAAGGATCTTCCTGTCCAACAAATGCGCCACGCATAAAATGTGAAAAATCTTAAAATAGCCAATTGGAATGACCCCAGAAAGACGACTTCCTCATGCACATGGTACCTCCCTGGTAAAACAGCCATGTCCTGTCGTCTCTGAAGTCAAAGCAGAGATTTAGTCTCTTTGACCTTAACTAACCTGAGCAATAAACCAACAAATATTTAATCATGTTTCCAGTAGCTACAACACTTAACATGCAAGAAATCAAATCCCAGTTCCCATTAATGAAATGCAACTTCAGTAGTCAACTAGTCAATAAATTTCCCCAAAACCACATGAATCCAATGAAAAAGAAATCCTGTCAGTCAAAACATCATTCGTGTAAATTAACTAATTCCAGCCAAGGGAGCATAAGCTCTTTAAAAACATACATTTTTTAATATGATGCTAAAACATTGATTTTAAAAGATATATATCATAAATCACAAATATCAGCTGTTAAAGGGTATGAAAAGAAACAATTCCCACTAACAATTCCACTAATTGCCATCATTTATAATCTGGCAAAATAAAATTAAATCTTTAAGAAACAAATTGGTATCCGGAAAATTTGGGATACAAGTGAATTATGTCCATTTTCTCATCTTTAACACCTTTCATACAACAATGAGTTTCTGCTTTTTGTTTCTAATAATGGGTCTGTTTGATTGTTTTTCTAGAAGGAAAAAAAGGTGTTAAGAACCAAAAGAACAAGCTTGCATTCAATTCAATTTCTGACCATGAATTTTATGACTCAACCTTACGACAGTCTTCGAAGACCGTCACTGTCCCTGGTCTCGGTTTTGTTGTACTTTATAGTGTGTCTTGTCTGTCAATAAGCTGCTACAGGACTTTCAAGATTCTCACTACTTGGTCCTGACTTCCACATGACATTTCCCCACTGATTCATTTGCCGAGTTTCCCACTGCGGTGTGTGGCCCCAATTACCACCCAGCGCCTTAACTGAGAGTTCTGTCCCTACTCTCTGAAGACAGAGTATTGTGGTCTCCTTGGGTTGCTGATGTCGGATATGTGTGTTTGTCACCGCTTGATTCTTTCCCCTGTACCAACACAGATGAAATAAAGGTTGGATCTACAAAATGGACTGTAATATGACAAGACTCTTTGTAACAGGGTTTCCAATTTGTAAAGCCTGTGAATCCCCTGGTTTGAGACAGATGCACAGATTTTGTCACCGTCTCCCTGGGAAAGTGACGAAGGGCCCCTCCATGGAGGTTTGTCTCTTGTGCCCACATCGTCCTCCTCTTAGGCAGAGGTCCCCATCTCCGGGGAGTCAGGCATGGAAGGTGTAGAATTGCATAAGGCCTTCTTCGCTGAAATATACTTCTGTGACAGGGTTAAAATCCAAATCAGAAGTACCTGCATTGTATCTTGAAATATTTAGAAATGGCTTCAAGCAATGGAAAGGGATCACTGCAGTCCGAAGTCATGTATAGCAGTTTGAAACTTTCTCCTGGCAATCCTAGGTTCTAGAAACAGCATATTCAAGATGCGTGTTGTAGAACAGCTGGATTGAGCAGACACAGACTTTCAAAGTGGATGAAATCGCGGTAGTGTGTCATCAAATCTTCCAGACCCAGGAGCAGGGTAAGGCGTGTGCTTTTCTCTCTCTCTCTCTCTCTCTCTCTCTCTCTCTCTCTCTCTCTCTTTTCATTTGCAGGTGCAGTCATTTACAACTAAATGGCAGGAATGTCTCTCACACAAGCAGTTAATAGCACTAGAATTTTCCCAGGAACCAGATGGCATGCATTTCATACCAAGCTTGTTGAAATAAGAACTGAATGCATCTGCCAGTAAGTTACAGGGAAGTTTTCCACAGTCTCCTTAGGTGACCTCATTTAAGATGTTGAATTTTTTGAGGTCAGAAAGCTTATAAATATTCACTTCTTAGTGACTCACTTTCAGGGCTGTGGTGGGGTAATTATAGAATAATTCTAGTTAGCCATCACTGAAAATTTCTGACTTTTGCTGGTGTTCGCTTATGCTTTTTTTCTTATTATTACCTCCTGCTTGTTTTCGATACAATCCTTCCTCAAAGTGCCTGGTAAAGAGAAGCAGATGAGGTTTTTAGACACACTAAAAACCACGGACAATGTTATTTCCTTTGACTACAGACCTTAACGCTGCCAGTTCAGAATGTAAGAAAGTATTGAAATGATACTTAACATTTTTTTCAGTGTAGCAAACACTGTTCTGGCCTAAACAGTCTCTGTTACCTCATCGTCTGCCATGGACACTCGATTTCCTTAGGACAATACCCCTGCCCTGTCCCCACCCTACTTGGGGGGGGGGGGGCATGTGATCTGTACCCGCCTAGTGGGCAGGCAGCCCAGGATGCATCCAGGACAGTCACACGCTCCAAGCCAGCCAATCAGAGCTGGTGAAACACAACTGTGGAATTTTTGTTGGAATCGTTAGAAAGAAATGCCTTTCTTTTCCTTGAGAATTAAAGCTTATAGCCTGTAAACATGGAGATGGTGGGGGCCATCTGGTTACCATGAAAAGGAGCCGGTTTGAGAATAAAGTCAAAGAGTAGAAGGAAGGCCTCAGAGGTAGAGTAAGAGGGAGGGAGGAAGAGAGAGAGAGGGAGGGAATAGAAAGGAGGGAGGGGGACAGTGAGAGAGAGAGAGAGAGAGAGAGAGAGAGAGAGAGAGAAGAAAAGCACATCTCCATGCTGCTGGGGCCTGGTTCTACCCCTGGGATTATGATAAATTTGCTGTTCACTGAAGTCAATACGAATGGGGTCCTCTGCGACCTGGAACTAAGAGTCTTCGTAACATACAGAGCAAATTGCATCTGTGCTCTCCCTGACGCAGAAAAACAATGCTGTATTCCCAGGCGCTGATGAAACACTGCCACGCATCGCAGAACTTCATCAAGCAGTGGAACCCGGGAAGTCAGGCACTGCAGGTCCTGGAGGGAGAAGTTACTGTATAGTGGCCCGACTGCCATGTCTTCCACGCTGGCCAGATTGCTTCTCTCACGTAACCCACATGTATGACCTCACGGGGAATTTGGCGTAACCATGAAATAACACTTCACGATATGCTGGCACCACCCAAAGTGAGAAGCTGCAGCACTCTAGTCCCACTCAGGAGTGACCCTTAAGGCCAGTTGGGAAGGGAATCCTTTCAGTGGGCAGAACTTCAGGCAGGTCAGCTATTTGTCCATTTGCCTGAAAGAAAAGATGGCAGAGGTACAGCTCTATGCTGAGTCATGTCTAGTGGCTGAAGTTGGGCTGGATGGTCAAAACCTTGGAGAGAGTATTACTGGAAAATTGGTGGCAGTGATGTCTGGTATATCCAAGCAATTGAGTTATTCTCAGGAAGAGAGAGAGAGAGAGAGAGAGAGAGAGAGAGAGAGAGAGAGACAGAGACAGAGACAGAGAGACAGAGAGACAGAGAGAGAGAGACAGAGAGAGAGAGAGAGAGAGAGAGAAAACAAAACAAAAACCTACTGGCCCATGGATGAATGCATCTCAAAATCATTATGCTAAGAAAATCATACAGAAACAAAAAGTGACATATTATATGATTCCATTTGTAGGACATTATGGCAAAGCAAATTCTATGAACAGAAAACTAAGTCGTCACCAGGGGCTGGCAAAGAGAAGAGCTAAATATGAGGGACAATTGGGGGTTGGGGGAAATTTGGCGGGCGAGCTTGATAGAATCTATGCAAAGATTTTTAAGGACTCTACCCTGGAAATTATAAAATATTATCAAGGAAATTAAAGACCTTTATAAATGGTGCTTTATTACCATGTTTGCGAACTCAAAATTGTTAAGACTTCAATTCTCTTTGAATCGCTCTATTTATTCAGTGCGAGCCATGCCAGAGTCATAATGGGTTTTTGTTTGTTTCTTGTGGAAATCGCAAGCTAGTTCTAAAATCGATGTGGAAAGGCACAGGACCGAGAATAGCAAAAGCAGCATCAAAGAGGACAGATGCTGGAGGATTTCCATTAGCAAGATGTTCTCGCATCAGGGTCATTAATGGCACCGAGCAGCACAAGTATAGACCAGACCCACTGGGGGGCGATGGAGAGACCAGACACGCACACGGATACAATTATGGGGTTTATAATAGACTCCGTTGACGTTTGTTGGGCAAGAGGATGCTACTTAGAGTAAATACATCCTTAGAGTAAATAAGATGCTACTAGTTGCGCTAATATGGATATTGGATCTTCCATATCCATGTGGAAAATAACGAACCCTGACCCCTGCCTCAACCCCCACACGTACATACCCAAATGTGATGCGTCGTAGACTCCCATTCATTTTTCTTTCTTACTTCAAAATAGAAAATATGACTGCACAGATATGGCATTATTCCAAGTTAAATTTTAAATTATATATAGATTTGTACGTGTCTTATAAATTAAAGTTACACTCTTGGCGACAGGAACCAGGCTGGTGGAAAGAAATAATAAATTCTTCCTTCCCTTGTTTTGTCCGAATCCCTTCCTTCCTCTGTCAAGACTCACAATGCACTCTGCAAAAAGAGCCCCCCACGACTCAGAGGGGTCCTGACTCGCCTGCTTTCGCGCCGTGCACACCAGCAGTCGCCAATGACACGGCTCAATGCCATGGTCCTGCGGCTTCCCTGTGGACTGACGGTGCCTGCGACACGTGTCAGCTCCCAGACTGGAGCAAATCGGAAAGGGCTGGGAGGGAAAACCTGACCGCTCATTCTCCTTCATCTCCAGGGGAATAAAGTGCCAGCTTGACCGCTAGGGATCATGTCAAAAACTCAAGCGGAAATTGTCTGCAAGAAACACATCCAAGGAGAGGGGTTCCCCAGGGTGGACAGCAGGAGCTGAGAGAGTGCAGGACTTCGGCTCAGGGTACAGCTGGGTGACAGATCAACAAAAGGAATTTTCAAAGGGTTGCTGGACAGTGATGAAGAAAATTATTCATCTAAAAGATAAATATAAGGGTCCAAGTGTCTGAGAGCAAGAGAATCACAGAAAACAAGCTCAGGTGTGTGTGGTCATGTTGACGCATCAGTGATACAGCCTCCGGCTTTTTGCCGAGACCATGGCTCACCTTGCAATGCAGCAGGTTTATGTAGCAGTATGTCTGAAAAGTCAGATTTCACTCCCCTATCTAGCTGAGAAAGAGATAGACTATAAACATATATTTATTTATATGTATGTATGTAAAATGTCCCACTGCAATCTAGCCCATAAGTTACATGAAACTTGCCATTTTTAACATTGCCTATTTTCCAGTATACTACTAAGCTTTCTCGTGCTTATCAAGAGGGAGAATTTAATTAAGTAAATATATATATATATATAATGAATCCCTCCCTGAAAGGGGCCATGGAATGTCCCCAAATTAAAAAGAGAGGAGCCCAGTCTGTTGTCACTTTGGGCTTCTTTCTTGCACGTTTTCCAACAGCATCACAGACCTTGCCACACACCAATCCGTGCAAGCAGATTGATGGCTGGAAGAGCCTCGTCAACACTCTAGGTATTAACAGCTCCTGTCGGTTTAAACCTGATGCCCCTGCTCCCTCGTCTCCAGAGAATACAGTGCAAGCATGTCCCTGTTCCTTAGAGACAGCGCTTGCGTGCCTCTGCCTCTGCCTTCCCCTGCAAGCTCTGGACAAACCACTCGCTCATTAATTTACCCAACTAATATTTCCTGAGTGTTTATTATGTGTCAGGCCTTCTGAAGAGGCTTCCTTACTGCTACGCAGTGTACACTTTGGAAGAATGTGAACTCTATCTGAACCCAAAACTTTGTAGTTTTGTGAATATGGAGAAGCTGTTGAAATAATGGCACCACGACAATAAACAGCCTCAGGGCGATTGTTGTTTTCTTTCCTTTTTTTCCATCTGTTTCTTCTATCTTAAATTGTAGACTTCTGGGAGGCAAGTTTTGGTTCTAGGTTGTTCTCTTTTTCTCCTAGAAACTGCCCCACGTATAAGGTCCTCAATATTTTCTACAGATCTTCACTCAGATACAAACAGGTAAGAACCCAAAACATAATAATCATTTATTAGAGCAAAATGCAAAATATTGGTTGAATGAGTATAATTAAGTAGAAAATGCCCATTTTTCATAGTCAGTTATTCTTCCCATCCATCCATCCATTTATTTCTTCATAACTTTGCATGGGGACCCATGTGTCAAGAATAATGCTAGATCCAAGGATAAAAGAATAAATAAACCAGACATGGGGTCTCCAGTCTCAGGGAGATTGTATTCTTCTGAAGGATAAAGTAAACAAACAAATAATCACATGTTCTGGGAAGCGCAGAGAAACCAAAAAGGCACACGAGAGAGAATACGAGAAGAGACTACCTTAGATGACTCTCCTCTCCGAGGAGATGACATTTAATGAGAACTGATAGCATCAGAGATGTTTAGTTGTATTTGCAGGTGCAAAGGCTCTAGGCAGAGAAAGAACTTGGTGAATAGTGTTCCCTCCAAAATTCACGTCTGCCCAGATTCTCAGAATATGACCTTATTTGGACATAGAGTCTTTGCAGACATAGTCAAGTTAAGAGGAGGTAATCCTGAACTAGGGTGGGCCCCCATCCAATGACCAGTGTCCTTATAAAAGGAGAAAACTTTGGACACACGCACAGGGAAGCAGACCATCCAGTCACAGGGGGAACATGACAGTGATGTGGCCACAGGCCAGGGGCCCCGAGGAGCCGGAAGAGGCGGGGGGACCCTCCCCTTGACCCTTCAGGGAGAGCTCAGCCCTGCCCACACCTTGACTTGGGACTTGGAGCCTCCTAAACTGAGAAAAGCATGGATTTCTTTGTCTGTCTCCCCTTTGTGGTAATTTGTCCCGCAGCCCTCGGGAACTGATACACCTAGGAAGTGTCAGAAGGCTTCTGTGAACCGCTGGGGAAGAGCAGCATTTCTGCTGAAGCTGCTATCGAGGGGGAGGCCGACCAGACCACTCTGCACGACGGGGCCACCTCGCCAGAGCACAGTCACCACAGACAAGGGGAAGCAACAGAAGGAGAAAGCTTCCCCGCACATCGGGATTCTCCCTAGAACCCTTTTTGCGTAAGTCAGCTTGGGTGGCGTTTCTGTCCTTTGTGCCTTTAAAAAACAGAAATCAGTACTTGGAAGTAAAATGTCACACAGGACGGATCCTAAAGTGTGGGCTTGTCTACACCAAGAGGGGGTTCAGGCCGGGAGCAAACCCCCGTCGCAGACTCTGGAAGTGGCGGGTCCCATGCATGGCGGGAAGCTGCTGACTCACTGGATGCCCGTTATCTCTGTAGACACAGACCCCCTGCTTCACTGAGCCGGGAGCTTGAGTGGATTCATAAAGTATTGGGTATGTGATTATAGGTTTTTGAAGCTTTCAGTAACACCCAAGGAGGAAGGCAAAACTTAGGTTGAACAACACAGAAATGGAAGAAAATCTGTTTTGCTAAGAGTGACACTATCTGCCTTTGGCTGGAAAGTTTAAAAGTCCTTGAGAACCTGGACCGTCGGGCCTCCGGATAGGTGGAAAACGCCACATGGTCTGTCCTGCACTGAAGGATGTGAGACAGAAGGAGGCTGAAAGAAAGTGGGAGGGACCTGGGACAAGACACAGCCTGAGTCCTGTCCAAGAGCGGACCGTACCTCCCCCCTCAGCGGGCTCTCCCCTGACCCAGTCATTGGGTAACACAGGAGCCGCTCATGCAGGGGTGAGGGCTGGCCGAGAGCCCCGACTCTAGTTTTGAATAGATGGACAATCCCACGTTATGGTTTAAGTTTAAGGACAGCCATGTGACAAGACCTGACCTTGGGTAACATGAGTTAACAAATAAAAGTTGACCAGAAGCTCCAGCTAAACACCAAGCCTAGAGAACAAAGACCTGTGGTTAATTACTTCAATACTAAGGGGCTCCTCAGATTTCCAGATCTGTGCCCCCAGCACCCGCCTCCAGGTGCTCACGGAGAACAGTGGACAATGGACAAGAGGAAACACCACTGAGATGCAGGCCGGTGCATTTCTGCTCTGTCACCTCAGCAGAAGGTGCCATCATCTATGGAGCCGCGAGTGTGTATCTGAGCCCAGCAGCTGGCTGGCTCGGCCGGGGTTCTTGCCCTGGGAATTCGATTTTCTGTGCTGAATCTGTGCTGAACCCACTCAGCGTGAGAGAATGTCACCTTGAGCTCCTGGACTTGGGGTTTGATGCCACCAGATACGATTTGGGTTTTGTCCTGCTTGGGAGGCAGCAAATAATAGTCTTTGGCAGGTGGCATAATTGCATAAAATTAGATAGAAACGTTTTTGAATTTCTGTATCTTAAAAGAAGAATTTGCGTGGATGTTAATTAGCCAGGAGTTACTAGATTGTTTCACAGCTGTGTTGGTTCTGCCTTCCTAACATCCATGCCCGCTTTTTGTGGTTCATTATTTGTTATAAAGTCACTGTCTTCCCACTATGGTCCACGGCGTTGGGGGCAGGACACGCCCCAGCCCCAGATGCAAACACCCACCTACAAACCAGACTCCAGCAAAAAGGACACTGATGAGTTCAGAGGGAGAACAGGATCCAGGGGGCCTCACTGAACCCCAATAAGCGTGCGCTCGAGGGCCCTCCCTCATGCGTTAGCTCAGCAGTGTCCTGGCCAGCCTGGAAAATTCCTAATCTTTCCAAATCAAATGGAGATGTTTCCTCCTCGGCCACACCGTCTGTTTCCTTCTCACAGAGCTCATCACTAGCATTTGCTTGATTTCCTCACCTACTTACGTCATTTATTGTTCTTTATGGAGCACCGACCAGGGTCGAGGCACTGGAGATTCAAGGGAAAATATGTATGGTTGCTGCTCTGGGAAACTTTGTAAAGAATTTGGCGAGAAAGAAAGCAAACTAGCACTCATGATACGGCACAAAACATGGTACGATCGCGTGTGCATTTTCACAAACTTCATTCAGCTGATGGCAAATTGGTCATTGACAGCAGCAACCACATTCCCTGCAAAGGTGTGATTCTTCTCACGATGAGTGTACGGGTCCTGGGAAACGTGGCACTGGTGAGTCAGAGGCGGAGGGAGAGCCTCTGCTGCACCAGGGCCCTCAGAGCTCAGGAGATACATGAACCCATGACGCCGGGGACGGCCACATTAGAATCGACACCCAGGAGAAGAGACACGGCCGGAAGCCGGGAAGACAGGAAGATTGTAAAAAGAAGTAAAATGGCCATGAAGAAGAACGTTAAAAGGAGTCGAGAAAACAATAATACACAGAGAAAAGACGCAGGTGACCCGATGTATAGATAATTGCAATTCCTAAGGAAACAAAAACACTGAGGCAGGAAACATATTTAAAGAAAACTGAAAACGGACATTGACTAATGGACACAGATACACATCGAATCAGTTTATCAGACGACACGAAGGGGAGGGGAGGGGGGAGAAGCGTTCTCCTGCTCTTCACCACTCACCTGTAATTGCTTCTTCAGAACGGAAGAAGGGACAGTAGCTGCTTCCCAGCCTCTCGGAGCAGCCTTGCGCGTGGTTCCTGTGACACTAATACCGGGTGTGAGAGATTGGGACCTTGAATTCTCCGTGCCACGGGCATTGGTGCTGCACGTGCCTATGTGAGCCTGGGACTGTTGACGTCACCCCCTCACAGTACAAGTCAAGGACAATCTACACACGTCTTCTGGCCTCTTTCAGGAAAACCCCACCCTCCCAGGGGAGCAGCATGAAGTGACTTGCCTCAGCTCCTCAGCCTTCAGTAACGTGACAGATTTTTCTGGACACTTTCCAAAGAAGAAAACCACGTTTGTCCTTCCTTCATCAACCAGCGAGGAGCTGGATTGACTTCTAAGGAGAAATCGGAGTATTTTTTACCGGGAGGATTCTTGTCTGAGTACCTTCTCATAGCTGTGCCTGAACACTGTAGACACTGAATCGGGGTAGCTGGGCATTTTGGAAATGGCAACCAGGTAGTGGGGCTACGGTGAAAACCACCCCACCCCACACACCAGGAGAAAGGCTGTTCCCAGGAGTTCTTTCAGCATAAAGCTACCAAGGGCTTGGCAGGTGCGGAGGGGGAAACCAGCCCTGCATCTCTGTGACAACGGATTGGCGGGGACTCCAGCAGACCCAAAGGTAGCGAAATACAACAAGGGCAAGCAAATATTTTGAAAGCCACAAAAATAGGAGTTTGTTGAAGTAAGAACGAAAGTAAACAGGAGCAAAACCAAGCTAAGTTCTCCCCTTCTCCTACAACCCTCTTCAAATCTCCAAATTAAAAAAAGAAAGAAAAAAAAAAAACTGATTCCAGCAAAACTCACATTCGTCCAAAATAACTTTACTCCAAAGAGATGTAAATACAAGTTCAATTAAGCAAGTGGTCTTCACGAGTTTTGTGCTATGGCCAACTGGAGAAAACCACTACATTTGAGCAAGAAAAGCAAAATTTTGACTTTTAAAACCAAACTCCCAGGAAAACTTAGCACCGACTTCTTGACTATTTACTGAATCACTGTGGCCAGTTAATATTCTCACTAGAAAGGAGACACTCAATACGGAAACTGTCTCAGGAGACTTTAGTTGAAACGAGATAAAGTTTGCTCCCAATGCGCAGAAACACAGAGGAGAGCTAAGAAAGTCAGCCTGAGGTTTTCAGAAAGTGTCCCCGGGTGAGAAGACCTCTCATGAACTCAGTGCTGTAGTACAGAGTAACCAGATGTTGGATAGGGGAACGACTATTTCACACGAAGAGAATAAAAATAGCAGGGAGTGGTGACATAAATAGCCTGGCCTTTTTGAAAAACCACAAGTTATTTGGGAAGATGATACCCAATGGATAAGTAAGACTCAGCTAAGGAAAATGTGCAGGGGAGAATATTTTCGGCAGAGAAAACAGTGTGTGGGAAGACGCTGGGGAAAGACAGACCCAGGCACATTTACAGACCTGAAGGAAAGCCACTGTGGTCGCAGCTACTGAGAAAGGGTGGGGAGCTCGGAGGGGCCAGCTCATGCTGTGATTCGTGTCCTTAGTTCACAGAGAAACTACTAGGGTTTACAGAGTATGTTTGTAAAGGAGGCCACCGGACACCACTTGGGAAATGGAGTACGAGCGACCACAGAGAGAACAATGGCAAGATTTTTCATCCGCCCAGAAAAGATGGGACAGTGATTTGGATGAGGTTTGTGGTCTTGAGGTTGAAGAAAGATGGATAAATGAATACGAGTGATGAAACAAGAAAAATTAGGTGGGGGGGATCAATTTATTCCACAGCGATAGGGAAATAGTGAGGGCTTTTAAGGTTTTAAGTGGGAACGTGACTTGGTCTGACTGTTTTATGATGACAGTGTAGAAGGCTGGAAAAGCAAAGGCAACCTTGATTTTTTTTTTTTTTTAAAGTCAAGCAATGAGAAAGAGGAGCTAATGACAAAGTATGTTGAGGAGATGGCATACGCAGCTGTTGGTGGGTGACGACAGGCAGGAATGATGGAGAGTGGAATGTACGATGCACAGATCTTTGGCTCCAGTGGGTGGATAAATACTTGTGACTGATGCAGAAATGACAAGAGATGACAGGACATTTGGGGAATAAATGACAAATTTGTTTCTGGATGTGCTCCATTTCTGGTGTCTGTGGGACACCCAACAGCATGTGGAGATGGTTCTAGGGCTTGGAAGAAGGTCTGGATGACCCCGGGAGAATCAGTCACGGGTGTGCAGGTGGATTTGAGGACAGGTTTGCCTGATGGTCCAGGAAGATTTCGTACAGTTAAGAGTCTAACACCACACCCCCTGTTGTTGTTTTGCCCATTACACTGGAAGCTTAAGGCATATGCCCCTCAAACCAGCCCCCCCCCCCCCGTCACCTTGATCAGTGACTGTGACAGGGGCACCGACAACCAAACTGAAAATAAACCCACAGTTTTCACACACTCCATCTGACCCCCAAATTATTGAAAGCCACTCATATAGATGAATAAATGGGAAACACCCAAGTTGCCGAAATAGCAGCCCTCGCAAAGTGGGATCCCCAAAATGTGTTGAATGTTGATCAGAACAACAGCAAACACCAAGTGAGACAGGAAATGGTTGAAGAGGAAGAAGGAAAACTAGGTGAGATGGTGCTAAAGAGGCAAAGAAGATAAAAACTCAACATAAAAACTGTCCAAAAAGTGTGCGTGAGTTGATCACACTCTGTTGTAATTATGTCTCTCTTTCCCCTCATCTAAGTAACAGATCTCAGGCTGTTATCGCCTAAAATTGTAATAATCACCCGACAACCTCCTGTGAGCTGAATCGTAAACAAAGCAAATTGAGGATGAACCTCAGTTTCACCCAGTCAGGCTTCTGTTAACGCCACCCCTTTACCAACCACTCAGAACAAACGCAGTCATGTGTCAAATAACGAATAACGACACTTCCGTCACCGACAGACTGCACCCACGACGGTGGTCTCATAAGACACGAGGGAGTGAAAACTTCCTATCGCCTGTGACATCACAGCCGTGTCACTTCATAGCCCAGGCGTTACCCATGTGTCTGCAGCGACGCTGGTGCAAACAAAGCCCGGGTGCTGGTCTGTAAAAGCACAGCACGTACAGTGATGTCCAGGACACAAGGCTCGGTCACGGTGACAAACCACTGTTACTGTGTGTGTGTTTACTACACTGTGCTTTTCATGCCCGTTGTAGACTGCACTCTCTCTACTTATTAAAAATAGTGTGTAGAACAGTACGACCCAACAGCTGCCTCAGACATCTCATGTTTAACACGTGTTGATGACACCATTTTCTCTTGTGCTTGATTTGGTCTTGAGCTGTTCTATAAATTCAGTGCAGCCCAAGTGTCCAGTGTGTTTCCAAAGTGTCCAGTGGTGGCCAGTCGTGTCCCAGGTCGTCACATCCACTCACCACTCACTCGCCGACTCACCGGTCCTGCGGGCTCCATTCGCGCCACGTGTCCTGTTTTCTATCTTTTTTTCTATGCTTTTACTGTATCTTTTCTATGTTTAGACATGTTTATATACACAAACATCATTGTGTAACAACTGCCTACAGGATCCATACAGTCACTGCCGTGCAGGTTTGCAGCCCCGGAGCATCAGCTGCACCATTCGGCCCAGGTGTGCAGTGGGCAGGACCATCCAGGTGTGTGGACGCCTCGTGATGCTCGCACGACGACGGCATCGCCTAACGACGCGTTGCTCAGACACGTCCGGCGTGAAGCGGCGCCTGACTGCATCAGAATGCCAGTGAAGGAGAAGGGACGCTGAGGATGGCAAACCACTGCCGAACATTTGGGAAAAACCAGTATTAGTAACAAATCGCGTAGGGACACCACACGAGGGATCACAGTATCACAGGACACAGGTGCGGGGACAGGTTGACACTGAGAGTTGCTGAAGTGGACTGTGAGCACCTTGAATTTTTTCACCTTAACACCTGGCATGTTCAAGGCCGGACAGGGAATGGCATTTCCTGACTGGAGGAGCTGCGGTCCCTCCACCTCAGGACGCTCTCGTCTGGTGCGTCTGGCCTCTGACTGGCTACCCCCTGCTCTGGCATCATCTCCGAAGGCCTTCCTGCAGCTTCCTGCCCTTTCCCCACCCTGGGACGCCCCCTCCACACCACCCCCCCAGCTCAGACGCCCCGGTGGGTGCGGTGGGTGCACACTGCTGAGGCTTCTCAATGGAGAGCAATTTACAGGAGGGGGATGCCACTGGCATCTTTGGGCAGAGGCCAGGGGACGCTGCCGAATACCCTGCAGGGTACAGGGTGCCCGTCCAGCTTTGAATGGCAGCCATGCTGAGGCAGAGAAGCCCCGTGCTGCCTGTGGCATGTACCTCACTGCACGCGTTTCTCGTCTCTGTCCACACTACATGCCCTTTAAAGGGGGTAACTTTTACCCATTGTATCCCCATTATCTGGCAGCGTAGAGCACAACACCTCACTTACAAACCAAGAGTCATGAATTCATTTCTTGCTGGAGCCTTTTGCCTATTTCTTTGTCTGGCCTCAAAACCAAAAGATGAGAGATGGTCAATGGAGGATGGACTGTAAGTCACTTAATGCTTGATCCTCTCAGGTCCCTCTTTCATCGTCCAGCCCATTCACATTGTCTTGGAGAAATCTGCCAGCTTCTTTGTCAGCCTAGTATTTCCAATTAGAACGTGTTGGTGTGTGCAACTGTGGGGGCTTTATTCCTTACGGCGACGTATAAAATTTTAAAAGTAAACTTTTTCCAACACGAATCCTTGGGGTACTATAGCACTCCGATTCCTCCTTTACATAAAGTACCCCTTTCCTTCCTTCATTGGCTTTCTATCTTTGTTATAGTTCCCCAGGCGTGGTGAAACAGGCCACAAAACTTATGGTAATTATATTGCCCAGTAGCTTTCACTGGGGAAAGAGTTTTGAAAGCCTAAATCTGTCTTCAGTTATGGCCACTGGTTCTTCCTTATCTGCAAGTTTATTTACCCCCTCCAAGGGCGGCATAGGTTAGTTAGGCGTAATTTCCTCTTTCAAAGAGCCGTGATGTCTATTCCTCCATTAGCTTCGTGTTTAAATGTGCAGTGGATTTGCTTTCCATCCCTTTTTCAGCTGGTAACTTGCGAGGCTCCCTCAAGGGATAATAATATGAGTTCCTCCTTTGTCACCCCACTGGGCAGAGGACGCTGGCAGTGGGGCTCCTGGGAGGGGAGCATCTGTGTGATGTCCCACCGAGCTCATCTGATGCTGCGCCCCAAGACACATGTTCCCGTAACCTCAGTGGCTCCACTGCTAGCGCGAGCATCGTATTTCCTGTGACTGCCTTTAAGAAAAGGATGATCATGGCCGAAGAGAACAAACAAGAACTTTGGGGTCCAGAAGACCTGCCCTCAGGACTCAGCACTGCCATTCTTCAGCTGTGTCAGCAGGAACATTCTTAACCAGATTGTCCTTAGCTGTAAACAGGAGAGAATATCTACCTCAGACACCGAATAAATTAACACATGCAAATCATGAGCAAAGGACCTGGCCTAAGCCAGGCAAATTAGAGGCCCTCATTTGTCCAGAGACTTTGTTATCTCGTTACCAGTGAACTAGAGAGTTCAAGTATGATATCTACTTTGAAATCCTTTTTTTTTTTTTTTTTTAACGGGAGTGATGAGTGCACTGAATCTCAGCGACAATTCTTTCCTCTGTGTGAAGACCCACAAAATGTAGCACGAAGGTGCCATGAAGACCTTCTTGGTGGGGCTTCGTGTGGTAATGTGGCTCAGTGAGCCCCTCGGATGAAGCGTCCCTGGGTGGCTCCGTGGGATTAGTAGTCTGCTAGACTTTTATTCTTTCCAATTTTCACGTGGTAGCCTCTTTCCTCTCAGTCACAGAACCCAGAGATTCCAGCTGGTTAATATGTTCCACACTGTGAAGTAAATGGTATTTTAAATTAAACCACTATATGAGAACAAGCAAGAAGCATATAAAAATCATTTGACTTTTTTGACATTTCCATACTTTTTTGCATAAGTACTTAGAGGACACTTTCCGAATCTCCCCAGTGGTCTGTCCCAGTTGCTCTCGAGGGAAATACAAGTCACAGCAGCTGAGTCCCAAAAAACACTCTAAAAGCAAGTGGCCCCAACTCTCAGGTGGCTCCATGCTGCTCATTTTCTTTTCCAAACTGGGTTTTGTGCCTGGGTGATCACTTTCCTTCAGCAAAAAGTAAATTGCATTTCTTTGCTGCTCTTGCATTCTGGGGACTACACAGATCGTGCTGAGACCGTGCATGTCGCAGGTAGAGCTGGTTTTCACAACGTGATCCTGGGAAAGTAACCTGCCTCGGCAGCGACTGACAGCCTTGTCAGAGGCTGGGTGATGGGATTGGCTGGTTTATCTGCCGAGTGGTGGCTCCTCTGAGATCAGCATCCAAACGTAGTATTATTAATAATGATAATATGCCAAAGCCCATGACATAGCCCTTCAAAGACTTGAACGTGTTTCTCTGAAGGCCTGACAAATGCTTTCAGCCTTCAGTGATCCGTATTTTAACTAGGATCTTAGCTCAGGTAACTTTTAAACAAATTTTAATGCTGGCAACTTAAGATCTTCTCAGTAGGTTTAATGCCATTTTTATGTAAAGTAAATGCCTAAAACTCACTTAAGAGGAAACTGTTCAGAAGCCCTTTGCATTCCTGTATCCACTCACATGTGCAAATAAGGTCAATAAATGAAGACAGTTTTTCTATGTCTCATCAACAAACAAATGGGAAATGAAAGTTATAAAATAATTCCATGTACAATAGAATCAAAAATGTAAAATTCTTAAGGAAAAATTAAGAAAGGATTATAAGAACGCTACTGAAAACTACGACACTTTGCTGAGACAAATTAAATGGCTATGTCATGGTTAGAGAGTGGAAAATTATAGCATTAAAGTTTAGTTTCTACAAATTCACACTTAGATTCAATACAATTTCAGGGTTTTTGTAGATCAATTAAAATGCTGAGTCTATAATTCATGGAATAACACATGGAAATGCTAGCGACCTTGAATCGCTAAAACTCGTTTGAAAAAGAAAGGGGACTTTGGGAGGACGCACACTACCCGATTTTCTGACTTACACAGTCTGACAATGAAGTTCACGAACTTGTTGCAATGATGTTGCTTATCTTTTTTTATATCAGAGGGATTATTCATTATGAATTTGTACCAACTAGATAAACAGTTAACCAAGTTTACTATTTGGAAGTGTTGAAAAGGCTGCGTGAAAAAGTTACACAAAAACGGACTGAACTATTCACCAACAATTCACGGCAATGCACCAGCTCACACGGCACTGTCTGTGAGGGAGTTTTTAGCCAGGAAACACATAACTGTATTGGAACACCCTCCCCATTCACTTGATCTGGCCCCCAATGATTGCTTTCTTTACCCAAAGAGAAAGGAAATATTGAAAGGAAGACATTTTGATGACATTCAGGACACCAAGGATAATACGACAACAGCTCTGATGGCCATTCCAGAAAAAGTTCCCAAATTGCTTTGAAGGGTGGACTAGGCGCTGTTGTCAGTACATAGCTTCCCAAGGGGAGGACTTGGAAGGTGACCGTAGTGATACTCAGCAATGAGGTATGGAGCACTTTTTCTAGGATGAGTTCATGAACTTAATTATCAGACTTCACATTATAAAGTTATAGTAATCAAGGCAGCATGGTCTTGGTATAAGAATAAAACAAAGGTCCTTTGGGTCTAAGAGCATAGAAACCATTGATTTAAAATGTCCATAAAACTAGAGAGAATGGGAATGCCGTAAAATGCCAGCAAAACTTGGTGAATGGAAGGAAGTGGATGAAGATTCAATCTGTATGTGATGAATTAAACACTGACCTCAAATTTTACAGACTGATTAGGTCATTGGATGAGATGGTAAACTGAGGAAGACAAACCGGATCAGGGAGCGACAAGATTGCTAATTACATCTTCACTATGTTGCACTTAAGGCAACAGCAAGTTGTTCGATTGAAAAGTACGGTATTAGAGCATGAGTGGGTGTCAAGACTAAGCAGTTGTCACAGAGACCTTGCCACATGTTACAATAAAGTAAGAAATTCGGTGGACGTTGGTGAAAAGACGAGGGAGTGCCCACCCTCATAGGCTATACATTGAAGCTAACAGTCTAGAATAACCACTTGCTAATTACTACTTCAAGAATGTGTCCCATGTTACAGGAAAGGAAAAGGAAAAATTAAGGTGGAGAATGGCACCACATTTGGCAATAACGAAGTCGCAAGTGACCGTTGAGAAAGCAGTGTCATCAGAATGCTGGGAACAGCGGCCAGATCGCAGAGGGGTGAGGAAGGAGTAAAGAAGAGCAGTTTAATAGATGGCACCCTTTCTGTCCTCAAAAATAAGCCGGGTTGATCCCAGGGAAATGGGGACTACTTGTTTATCCTACGTTCCTGAAGAACCAAAGGAGGAAAATTAAAAGTTGATATTCACTAAACCCAGGCAGGTTTGCTTTCAGTGGTCTTGGGGGACAATTAGCATAACAATATCGTTCTCAAATGCCCATCACAAAAACTGTAAAACGTAGGCATTGTCACTTTGTAGGTTTTCACAAAAAGAGTAGAAAATTGTCCTAAAGCATTCTGGGAAATGTCCTCTAAGACCCTGGGTCATAGACTCTCAAAGTCTTCCAAGCTATTTGACCTGAATACAGAGAAAGAAGAGGTCCAGGAAGGCCACGTTTTGAGCCTGGGATGGGGGATAATGGTCTGTTGAGAAATGCAGTGCCCGCAGCAGCCGGGAGGGGGCGCAAGTCGGGGAGCCGGAGTGCGCATGCTCAGTCCCAGGGATGCCTAGGGCACCTGGCTTTTCTTGTTGTTTCCCAAGGTCACACCAATCTTTGCTGAACTTTTTTTCTGTACTATTTCAAAAAAACCGACAACGTATCCCTGATTTGTCATTTTCTAAACTCCCCTATTCTTTTTGGAAGGATGTACTACACTGGCCCCTTAGAGTCCTCTGCCAGCCACCCCCCCACCCCCACCCCCTTTTTCCACCTTCCCTCAGAGACAGAGAGTGATTTTGCAGTTCTGTCCCTGGTCCTTTTAGGATCCTGCTGTGTAATCTCTGTGAGCCCCAAGTCTTGATTTCCTTTAAAACAGTGATGTCTGTCTTAATCTTCTCGCCTATTTTGAGCTTCAGTCCCCTCTTACTGATGCCCATTTCTTTAAAAAGATGGTGAGTGCAGACAAACATAGCTGGTCCTCTGCCCTTGGTCATTTCGCTCAAGTTAGTAACATTGTCATGCTTCACTTTAGACTTACTTTCATTTGGCCCCACAGATTATCAGATAGGATTTGGGAGGGTCTTGTCATTGGAGGTTTGGTTTACTGTAAAAGACTTTCTTTGTATTAGGTTGGTGTCGAAGTAATTGTGGTTTAAAAGGTTAAAAATTGTAAAAACCGCAATTACTTTTGCACCAACCTAATAAATTGCAACTTCCTGTCACCGAATCATTATTTTAACTAAATGACAAGCAATGAGTGTTTTCACAGCCGCTGGTTCTCCAATAAAAGCGCCAAGCTATGGCCTTTTTGAGTGGGAGGGATCCACGCTGATAGTACCATCCTTGTTTTCTATAATTAAAAGAATAAAGGCTTCTTATTATAAGAAAACACAAGACGCCTTTGAAACACCTAACTTCTAATGTTTCTAGAAATTCAATCCATTGAGATGCTTTTCTCCAAATTGAAGAAAAATACAAGTGCTCCCGGACTGAGGTTTCGGTGTGTCAAGTTTCAGCCTACAGTAGATTTTTTATGGCAAACTTATGAATCTCTAAAAATAAGAAAGTCTGCCCGGCCTGCTGACACAGCCTCCTTTAAAGGGCCGCTCCCTCCTGGAGCAGATAGGATTTCGTCCAAGAGCTGGACACAGCGGGCCCATGTTTCTTAGTCTCAGAGGAGAAAGGATGAAAATTTGAGCAAAAAAAAAAAAAAAAGTGCCTTTTGTCAGTTAATACTTTCTCAACTTATTTGTTAGTAAATTTGTGACTGAACACAGCATTCCCAAAAATTACTTCTCAACGTCTAAGGGAATCGTTAGGCAGTTTGCGGGTTCTAAACAGGATTTTTCAGGGAATTGTGACATTTTGAAACCATGAGATTAGAAAAATAACTAAAGAAATCCATCTTTACCTGCTTTGTTTAGAAATGGAATGAAAGTTCAGAAATGGAATAAATATCTTAATCGTAGCACTGCAAAGTTCTCCTTGCTTCATTTTCTATTCCTGAGAAGGTAGGTGAGTTAGTTCAGGAAACAGCAAGTAGGAATTTATGTTACTGTAAGGGCCGGACAAGCTTTGATCTGGACAATGTTTTTCATTTCACCAAGTAATTTAACCAGTAACAATAGGCCTTAAGATTTGGAAATGAACCAAAAACTGAGTACTGAACTCCAGAATGCATAAAACTTTTCAATTAAAAAAAAAAAAATTCAAAGGCCTACATACGATAGTTTAATTGTAGCTTACAGGAAGTATGATTTCATTATGAAAAAATACTTCATTATTTATAAAATAAAAGTCTTTTGAAGACATACATCATTACAGAGTTCCATTTAAAGTTAGGATCGATGTCATTTTGAATATCATGCATTACGTCCATGTTAGTGTTCTACGGTGCCGTAACAAATTACTACAAAATTAGGGGCTTAAATGCACACATTTATTTTCTCACAATTCTGGAGGTCGGATTCTGAAACAGGTCTCATTAGGTTAAAATGGAGGTGTCAGCTGGAGACCTAGGGGACAATTTGTTTACGTGCTGGTCCAGCCTCTGAACGCTGCCCACGTTCCCTGGCTCGGGACCCCTTCCTTCCGCTTCAAAGCCAACAGCAGTGGGGTGTGGCCTCCTTGCATCTCACCACTCTGCGCCCCTCTTCAGCCTCCTTCTTCCACATCGTGGGACCCTTGTGTTTACACTGGACCAAGGTGGATAATCGAGAGTAGCAGAGAGAGGCCCCCAGGGGACAAGCAGGGCCGCATGTGCTTGCTAAGGCACGGTGGATGGTGCAAGGAGAAGCGGGGTTTCAGATATAAGTCAGCCAGTGGAAACTAAATTGGGGCCCACTGGCTTAGTTCCTGAATTCAGTGTGTATCAATCCTAATGCATGTGAAAGAGGCTATAAAACAGCGGTGTATGTTTATACGCGTTGGATGCCAAGGGGGATACACAAATATGGTTTTATGGAGTTCAACTTTTAAATGTAGGAAGGTATCTTTGAACCAGAGAGCATATTTATTAACCTAAAAGCTGTCTCTTGGGTCTAAACCTACATTCTCTGTTATCGTTCCGAGTTCAAGTGCATATTAAAGTCCAAGAGTTGAGTTCAGCTTTGAGCAGACTTCCAAAGCTGTGTGTTTTCTGTTACTAATTTTAATGAATACTAAGGGCTTGTCTGCATTAAGCATTGAAATGCCCCCCTGTTCTGGGGCCTGAAAATTCTGGCTCCTGAAGACGCTAGCACCCATGAAGGCTTCCCAGCCCCCACGTTTTAGCAGAAATATTGGCGTGGTGTCACTCCTTTGTTTTTACACATATCAAATCATCAGAGGGGTGACACCATCCAGCTCACAGATGTAAAACTGAACACAGAGCACAGCTGAGCCAGAGGCAGGGGGAAAGGTCCAAACCCAGAAATGGTCCTGACCTCCATATGTCAAGAATGGATACTCCACAAGTGCACAGTAGGTTATTCTGTTTTTAATAAAGAAAATATTCTTAAAAAAAATAAATTCAACTGTTCTTAGAATCCTGGCCCAAATGGCTAGATCTCAAGATGCCTTTTGCAGCAGAAAACAGGAATAATGGTTGGGAAAGTGACATTAAAAAATTTTAGAAATCAAAGTTCAAAGAGGGATTTAGAGGTTCCAGATTCCATGTCGGTGCCCTCTGACTCCTCTGTCTTTCATTCTCTCTCTCTCTCTCTCTCTCTCTCTCTCTCTCTCTCTCCCCCCATAGGGGACACAGTCCAAAGAATACAAACATAGTGTGTAGTGGCCACCTTGATAAAGAACAATGGGTGAACTGTACCTTCGGAACCTCAGTTTTCTCATCTGTCACACAACCCCTGTTCTTCCTACCTCACACAAGCTAGTCACACGTACAGAAAATGAAGATATGGCATTTGGCAAATGGTGAAGCCCTCTACAAACACAAACTCTTACGGTGCCAGCATCACTCTCAAGAAAAAGGACGTATTTGAGTTGGATGAGGACATAGTTCACGAACAAGGATCATGGCGCCTTAGTGCCAGAAGGTAATCCAAACGTTTCGTATCTTATCTTCACCCTGTTTGAGGAACTGCCCTCTACTGCATCCCTGACAGAAGGTCACTCAACCTCCACTTAAATAATTCCAGTGATGGGCAATTGGGTAATTTTTTTCTGGTAATTTATTCCATTAATGGAAACACAAATTTTCCCCTTGTGCTGAATGGAAATCTTCTCCATAACGTCTAATATACGCAGACACATAGCTTGAAAAACCCTCCCTCTTCTATCTGGCATTGCTTCAAATGTTTTATAAAAACTGTTATGCCTCACCTTTTGCATTTATTCAGCAATGCGATGTGTAAAGCGCTGGGCTACGTGCCAAGAATTAAAGATTCATCAGAGCTAATGCCTGTCCTCGAGTAGACTGCCAGTTGGGGTATAATCCCCATAATAACAAATTGAGACAGGAAATACAGGAGGAATTTCAAGTAAATGCGATTTAACACAGGACATTGATTACCAAGGGTTGAAAGCCTGAAAGGGTTGAACGCCGACGTAACCAGTTATTAGTATCTACAGGAAGCAATTGCTGAGCTGCCTGGGATATTAGTAATCGCAGGAAGCAGTGGTCACTGTTAGGAAGAGGCTGACAGACCCCAGGGACTTGGCACAGTGGGGAGTGTGTGATGCAGCTCCTGCGTGGACCACCAGAAGTGGGGTGGTCAGCTGATTCTGGGGCTCCCAGGGGCCGGGCACAACTGGTAATGAGGAAGCAGAAGGAAGCTGGAGACAGCAGCCCCAGCTGTCCATGGCTGCCTGTGGAGCGGACAGCGCTCAGAACAGGACATCAATCCTTCCCCCACCTTGTCTCCCTCCTGTCTGCCGTCAGGGGCTGCCATTTGCAAAGCCCAGCTGGCAGGAGGTTTACAAAGTAGTCTGGAAAGTGTGACTGGCAGAATCCAAGTGCAGCATCACAGAGTACAAACAGCACACAAGGGTATGCTCGACACTAAGACACAACAGGGACGTAATGAGCCAGGTCTGCACTTTGGCCACTTGACGGGCATTGTCCACTTTACTGAAACCCCTACAGCAGCCACTTCACACATCTGCCTCATGCCACACGCAGGCTTCATACAAGTAAAAACGCTCTCATCTCGCCAGAAAGAGGAGGTACAAAGCTCCAGGAGTGACCGTGCCGCCTCTGATGTCATGCCTCTTCTAATCACCCGACAATTCTGTAACACAGAGACCAAGTGTGCCACTAAAAGCAGCCAGTACCTACGTGGGACGGGGAAGGAGAAGAGACAGTCGAGTCGATCCGTGTGAAATACCTCGAAGCAAGCCTGCCCAGCTGCGGCAGCCATCCACGCCCAGGAACCCCGTGACGTCCATCTTCCTGCTCTAGTTCTGTGGCCTGCCCCCCGTCCCCTGACCTCCAGTGCTCGGGCGCCTCACGCTGCAGAGCAGCTCAGGCTGAGAACATGGTAAAGTCACTTCTCTGGGGCCTCAGCCCGGGCACCAGGCCCGTGGCTGCTCAGCCGCCCCGACGGCTGGGTTCTGTGAATCACCTTCTCCCCAGTTCTGGTCTTATAGGACGGATTTTACAAAACGAAGCAAAGCTCCAATTTAGCAGAGTCCATTAAGCTGCACTTAGATTCTTTCCTCTGAACTGTGGGCCCTGCTCTTCTTCGCAGGTCACAGTGTCACAATCTACCGGTGAAGCTGGAAAATTCCGAGTGGTCGCTGTATGTGCAGTAGCGTACACTGCTGGTTCTCCTTCCGAAAGGGCCCCTGCCTGACTCTTTATACCCACGGCCTTATCTGCTTCCTTTACTTATTTAAGGACTGCATAATTCTTACTGTTCTGAGCGCTTAAAAATACTAACTCAGTGTATGCCCCTAACAAGCCTGTAAAGGTCGACCCTTCTGTTATCCTCAGGCATCGCAGGCTCAGATGTAAAGCCCGGATGGGAATCCCAGCGGCCTGGCTCCTGAGCGTGTGTCTGTCCTGCGTGCTCCACGGCCTCTTGCTTCCTTTGCTGTTTCCTGCTCTCCGAACGCCAAGCCAGCGTGCCAGCCTAAGCACCCAGCTCCCTCTGCCCAGTCTTGTCTCTTCTGCCCCTTTGAACTCGCCGTCCACACTGTGGGTAGAGCTGCTCTCTAAACTGCAGACATATTTATGTGGTTCCTGGGTTCACAAGCCTGGGATCGCTCCCTACAGACGCAAGGTCAAGTCTCATTATAAGGAATGATCTGTCGTAAGCGACAGCAGCCATGTCCGTTCACAAGTTGCCTCAGTCTCCCTGTCCAGGCTCACCTACGACGTCCCCACGAACCCTTCAACACACCCTCTCCTCCAGCCACACCAGACACGGCAACCGCTCCATTAAATATCCTCACTGCTTTTGCCCCTCTGGTACTCACTCAAACTGGGAGGTCTTCAACGCTCCCTGAGCAACTGTTCACCACGTGTGTGTACACACACACACACACACACACACACACACACACACCACCGCTGTCCACACTCATGGAATTCTAACACTATATCAAAGCTCTAGTCAGGCTTGCTTGACATAACTTATAGAATCAGACGGTACACGTAAAACTACTCACACCTTTAACTTCTCATAGCACTTTGTTTCTTTTGCGAAAAACGGCACTTTACATATCACCCTATGACCTGCTGTGTACGTAACTGTCTCTCCCAATAGATTATAACATTCTGGATGTGAGGAGCTGGGGCTTGCCCATGTTTCTCTTTTTGGGATTTAGCATATCTGCTACTTAAAAATATGAACTTAAAACAAATTAAATTGGACTAAAATTTAACCAATAAAAATCACAAAATTGTAAGCATACTATTATTCCAACTTTTATAAACATGTGGCTATAGGCACCTGAGTGTCTTTTTCAATTATACATACACACTAAAACATTAAGAATGATTCCTTTCACAAGATGAGATTATGGATTGAATCAAGTTTATCCTGCAAATCTTCTGTTTTGTGAATTTTCTATTAAGACTTTCAACAACAAAAAAAGTGTTGTTCTTATACAGAGAATATTATTTTGGTGATTTTGGCCACATTTCAAGCTCAACCTGACCTTTTAAAATCTTTATACTGTTTATCTAACGTCTCCCATTAGGATGTAGAAGGCAACGTACCTGTGGCCCCACAGCAGGCACCAGAGAAAGCTTGCACACAACAGAAACAACCCTTTCTATGGGAGAGGATGCAAAGAATCCTTGTTAAACTGCGTTCTAGAAAGAAGGGAGCCCCTCACAGTGAGGAGAGGGCCTTAGCGTCTTCCACGTCTGAGAGGAGGCTCCAGATCTGAGAGCAGGAGGCTAGCGGTGGACTTAGCTTCGGGTAGATGAAGAGGCCTTGGAGGTCAGAGAGGAAAGGAGCTGAGCCTCAGGTCACAGTGTGGGTGGTGGGGACTTTGGAATCTGGAAGATTCCAAATGGAAAAACAAATCATGGGGCCCAGCTCGCCTCTTTCCCTAATCGACCACTGAATTCTGCCATGAAAGGAATGGAGGGCAGGCTTCGAAGGGGAGAGAAATAGCAGTAGTCCCACTCTTTCTCACAATGCTTGGATTGTGGGGACCTATTGGAGTAGGTCTGAAAAATAAAGTCAATCAGGAAAAGAGGGAGGGAGCGAGGGAGGGAGGGTGAAAGAGAAGAAAGAAGGAAAGAAGGAAAGAAAGAGAAAGGAGATAGAACCCAGAAGAGAATTAAAAATAAAAGAATAAAAGGCATTTAGAAATAAAAAATAACCAGAAGAAACACAAGAGCAAATAAACACAGCACTTAAGAGCAGTAGAAAGTAAAAGAAAAAAATGATAGGAGGAAAAAGAAATGAAGAAAGAAAGAAAAAGGATTTGAGAGAAGCTGACAAATGAGAAGCTGTGAAGAAGTTGCAACATATAGAATAGAAGCCCCAAGGAAAGGAAAGAAATGCAGCAGAAGAGAACGAAAGTCTGTAATTCAAGAAATGCTTCACAAAAAAGTCTAAGATCCGAAACTGCACAGCAAACTGATCCACCGTGTTCCTGCGAAATTGACCCAGAACAAACAATACCAAGGGTGAGCAGAACACCCCACCTTAGGGTGGCCCCAGGTGGCGGCACCATCACCTCCAGAGCTCTGAATGTGCTCCCTTGCAGGACAAAGGAACCTCACAGGTGTGATTAAGGTTAAGGACCTTGACACGAGATTATCCCACGGTATCTGAGTGGGATAATCTAATCACACCAATCCTTAAAGGAGGAAAACCTTTCCTAGCTGTGGTCACAGGGAGACGCTGGCTTGGAGGGGGTCCGTGAGCCAAGTCATGTGGTGGCCTCCAGAAGCTGGGAAAGACAAGAAGGTGCGTTCTTCCTAAGAGCCTCCAGAAAGGAAGGCATCCTTGCTGAAACCTCGATTCTAGCCCCCAGGGACTCATTATGGACCTCAAAGGCAAGAGGTGTCATAACCCAACAGCCCCCTGGGACTTTCTCCCAGAAGACTGGACAGCCTTGAATCTAAATGTGAACTATCCACGATGAATTTTCTTTTTGTGTTAAGTAAGCCCAACTCTTATGTGGGCCAAGAGGGAAGCTATGGACAGACATTGCAAATATTATTATAGATTCTGGAGTTCTTAGTAGCTGAGCTCACTGCTTTGTTAATGGGACATGATTTGTTTTCTTTCTATTGAATTTAAAAACCTACAAGGCTCGCTTTTCTAGTGTTCACTTAACATTAGCTCGTAATAATTTTAAGACATTTGACCTTTTCTACCTATAGTCTCCAATCTGTAAATAATATTTATACAGTGACCTTTGCGAAGAGACAAATGTTAAAATGTATTAAAAGTTACATTCTATTACCCCTTCACTTGAATTTAAGAGCTGGCTATGAAGCCATTTGAATTTCTAATGTCTCCCCTCACGGCTCGGCTTAGAACACATCCAGCTAAGGATAATATCGGCAGGCACAGCAAGGAATGTTCCCTGAAAACCCCACACTGAATGCTTCATTTTTCTTTCTCTTCTTTCTTTTTTTTTTTTTTCAAGAAATCCCCTATCGCCTGAGATATGTAATGCCATTTGTGCCAGAGCGCTTTGCATAATAATGGTCTCCTTCTGTTTTCCAGGCCCCCGTAGAAGAATCACTAAGGAAACGAGGCAGTAACATCAACTACAAAAAAGAAAATTGCCCATTTTTCACTGAAACTGCTCTTATTCTTCTTCTAATTTCTTTTAGCAATTTTATCTTTTTAAATGTAAATACTTGTAAGAGTTCAGGCACAGATATCCAGTTATTAACGTTTCAGGTATAATTATTACTCTTGCTGATCACTAGCTTCGCCGTGGAGCAGTCTTCTTTAGAAGAAGTATTATTACCTTCCTCTTGTGTGGGCCCTTAGACGTCTTCAAATAAATGTCTGTAGGTGGGACTCTGATTATAAAGGCTGAGTGAAATTAAGGTTATTAATGTACGAAGACATGAAGTATGAACTTCCACTGGATTGCCAGAAACGGCTCCTTTAGCGGCAGAGGGCCTGTCTACACAGTCGCCCCTGAAGCCGGTCATGGCTCTTGCACTGATGGGGGGAACGCGGCCCTTTTCCACACTGAGTCAAGCGCTGACAAGTTGCTCAGTAGCACTTATGATAACGGCTGTTTCCGCAGCTCGGATCGGAGGCCACAGTCACGTTTACGTTTTTTCTTTTTCAGAACTGGATACTGAAGAAATCAGTGCTAGAATGTTCCAGGAGCCTCACCTACAAGCTGCTTCCTTTGAGAAGGGGTGCACGCCCCTAAAATAGTAACCAGGATGCTTTCCCTGCCTTACGAATTTCTTGGTTTATGGGAAGGCTAGAACAGCGAGGTCCTCCCAGGGACAATCAGACGGTTCTGATAGTCTAATCGTTTTCTGCACATCTGAAATGTTGTCAGACTGGTACTCATATTTTGAAGCATCTCAGCAGATGCAGCTTTCAGGGTGCTGATGTAAAATGACACTTGACAGTGACAAAGGGGGTTCTGCGCTAAAATTCTCAGAGCACCTCTGGACCCCCCAGCTCGTGTGTCCTTAGTGCCTTCCCCTGGTTTGAAGCAGCTCCCGGTAAAGTGGCGTGGGGTCCGGGGTGTGTGGACAACGGAGCCCTCGTCCATCTGGACCCGCGGGAGCACGGAGGAGCTGACAGGTGTCCGTTCAGCAGGCATCCCCCACAGACACGTTTGCCCGGATTCGGATTCGGCAGCCAGCACTCGCTGACCTTGAGCCTCACTGAGAAATGACCTGGCGCTGACTCTCAGCGCGTGGGCCAGTCAAAAACACACACTGGGGCGAGGGGACCAGAAGTTCAAAAGAGTGTGTTGCCTCGTCCCCAAATGTGCTATACCGGAGCCATGCCCTAAGTCCTGTCCTCACACGTGGCTTTCCTCCCCACCCATAGATGCTCCTCACCTTCACCTGCATGGTTCTCCCAACTTGGCTGCCACTCTCACCTTCCCACGTGCCTGCTCTGGGCCCACCTGCCACTGAGGGGTACCCATGCAGCCCCTCCTAATCACAGTGTCATCTGTCCGAGGCCAAGATGAAAGAATTGGTATGGACACAGCAGAACTTTCCTTTGAGCATGCAGAACGGGGAAGCCCTGCGAGGGAAAAGCTAAACATTGGAGTTTTTAACAAAAACTCATTTTTGTCCTGGCATAGTTGTCAGCTCAGAAAGCTGACCACAGGGTCCTAAGTCAATGGGATATGACAGGAATGTTTGGTCTGGACGTAGGTGATGCTGTGACTCCCTGTACCACCCAGGAAAGGCGCCGCAAACAGTCACGACCAGAGGCGACCGCTGATGGAAAGCCCGGTGTGCAGCAGGGAGTTCCACATTTCAGTTTTGCTCCGAGCAATATGGGGGGATAGGTTTTTATTGCCTCTGTTTTCTACATGAAGAAGTAGGGAAAATGGCAGGATGCTAGGTACTCTTCCAGCTGATTGTAATGGCAGCAGGAGAGCCCAGTGACGGTAGCATCCAGGCCACTCAGGGCCTTGCCGTTCAGTCACGTGCGCGAGGAGATGGCACAGAGGTTATGCTGGCTCCTGGAAGGGACAGAACTTTCCCAAGACGACATTCACCTGCCTCCCCTTTACGCCAGGCCTGGCCCCGGCTCTCTACAGATTCTGTGATGACACCAAGTGACGTTGACCTGCCCCTTGGGACGAGAGCTCTGCTGGCGTCAGATCGGTCACTGTCCAGCTTGGCTGCATCACTCACTCCAGCTTCGGGCTGGTTCAGGCTAAATGACCACAAGCAACCTCTCTCCTCCTGATCGATGGGAAGCGGCACAGTTTTCCGAGGGGTGACAGGGGTTAGACCTCCACATACCATCCTTAGAGCTTCAGAACAAAACCGTAAAAGGGCGCTGAAGCCCTGACACCTTTTGCACATGTTGTAATTAAAAGAGAAGAGAGTACCGCGCCCCTAGCAAGACACGTACTTTCCACGTGCACCTCTTACATTTCTTACAAGCAGAGCAGCTCACCCGTTTGCTCCATGCACTGGCCCACGGTATTCGTACTTAGGGTCAATATTTCTTTCTTTTTAAAATAAGAAATAGTATAAAATCCACTGTGTTTCACTTTCACGGGAGGGACATAGAAACACATTGTTAAAGGCAGAGGGGACCGTCAGGAGCTTGCCCCACGTCGGGCAGGCACCATTGGCTCAGCAGCCAGAGGGGGCTGACGTCACAGTTGAAGACGACAGATTTTTGCCTTTCCATGTACAGCATCCTCTCCACTCCCCAATCCCTCTCGTTGAGGTCTTGGGGCACAACCACACTGACTGTAAAAATGAGTGCAGCAGATGGAGTGGTGGTTCCCCAAAATGCAGGTCTGCCCTGAACCGGACAATGTGACCTTATTCAGAAAAAGGGGCTTTGCAGATGGAATTCAGTTAAGGACCTCAATATGAGACCACCCTGAATAAAGGTGGGCATCAACCCAGTGACAACTGACCTTGGAAGAGAAGGGAGACCACCATGTGGAAAAGAGGCAGAGACAGGACCCGTGCATGACCA
Organism: Rhinolophus sinicus; assembly: GCF_036562045.2. Lineage (NCBI taxonomy): Eukaryota > Metazoa > Chordata > Mammalia > Chiroptera > Rhinolophidae > Rhinolophus > Rhinolophus sinicus. The sequence continues at coordinate 66,691,557 of NC_133761.1, forward strand.
GCCCAGGGACGCCACGGAAGGCCAGCAGCCACCCGAGACTAAGAGAGACGCATGAAGCACAGAAGGAGCCAACCCTGCCAACACCTGGATGCCAGACTTCTGTCCTCCAGAACTAAGAAAGACTCAAGTCCTGTGTTTTAAGCCCCCACAGCAAATGAATTCAGTGGGCCTGTTCTGACGTGTGAGTTAGCCAGCACTCCCCAATGGAGAATCAGTGCACTCAGCACTGGGGGGGTTCAGACTTGAAGCTATCTGACTTGCTCTAAAATACAACCGCAGATTTTCACTGGAGGACGTAATTAAAAGACTCAAATAGATGAATATTTTAAGTGCCATTCTGAAAACCAGTTTTCTCTACGTACATTCGAAAATGCTGCCGTGGGTCCATTTTGGTTTCCTAAAAGTTCTGGTCTAACTGAGAGCAGGTGAGGAGGGAGACAGAGAAATGGAAATCCACTCTTGATGGCGTCGGTGCCGGAGCTGGCCAAGGCGGGTCCCCTTTCTGACAAGGGTGCCTTCAATTTTACTTTTTACGTTTATAATGACTCTCATTACCCTTTCCACTTGTGACACTCCTATTTGCCGCTAATTGACCAAATTAATCAGTGAGACGGGAAATAATCACTCACTAGCTGTCAAGCAAACTTGTCACTGTGATTTCCAAGAGCTCAAATTCATGCAATTCAATCAGCTTCAGGGTTCTTACAAACAGCGGTTTACATCCATTTGGAAAATTCCTCCATGTTCTGTTCTTTCTACCCCCCTCCCCACTGGACAATGAATGACACATCTGAATAAATACACTAAACACAGATACAGAACTGACGACAGTAGACGTGCTGCTCTTGACGGTGCGACACCATCAGTTCCAGAAGGATCCACACCAGAAGTTCCAACCTTTCCAGTGTGCCCTTCACTGTCTGGAGGAAAACCCAGATTTTCTGGTTGTCCAAAAATATCAGTAGCTCATTACAGCTAATTACAGTCAACGTTCACATATGCTTGCTGATGGAGAGGAGTGGGGACGCAGACAATCCCCAAATGGCAATGCTTCCGTTAGATTTCAGCCAGGGAGGACACAGAGACACGTCAAGGCTTTCCTCAGTTCTCTGGGAAAATTCCCAGTCAAGTAGGGGGCTGCCGTTTACATTGTCTGAAGGTGATGGAGACAGGTTTCTGCAACGAGACGTCCCAAGGCACTGCACTTACACTAGAATTCAAATGTAAGTCGTGTCCCTTCGCAGGCCGGGCTGAGACGCAAAGAGAGGGAGCTCTCAGGGCTCGTGTCACAGGTCACAGAGATTGTGACCTGCCCTTGGAGTATGAGCAGTCAGTCATCAGTGATGACAACTGTAACAATTCCCATTACTGAGAACTTGGCGCATGCCGAGTACGTCACCTTCATTATCGGCAAACCTGGGAACCGTCCTGCAAGGTATTATTACCTTCATTTTACAAACCAGGAGCTGAGTCTCCGAGAAGTTACGAGGATGACGTGGAATGACCCGGAGAGGAAATAACCAAGGTCAGATGCACATCGAATGTGACTTCACAGCTTCCGTCCCTCCCACAAGGCTGTCTGGAGAAAACAAGCGGGTCATGTTTACTGGCCATTTTTAAATCTCCTGTTACTATGACAGGGACCTAGGGCACGTGTCAGTTAAATCACTTTGCAACCTGGACACCTGACTCATAAAAAAATACTAACATCTCCTCTAAAGAGCGGAATTTATTGTATGACAGACAGAGCTTAAGGGTTCAGTTACTGAAGTTTTCAAAGGCCCTTCTTAAAGGGTGGTTCATTTAGAAGGCAACTGAGAGTAAAAGACCCGTGAAAGGCCTGTTACATCAAGACTCTGGTGTCCAACACTGGCACAGCCACGTTCCTACATGAGCCTTCCCCACGGCCTGGTTGGGCTCTAAATCAGAACTCTCATCCGTCAAGTTTAATCCACGTCTTCTAACATCGTAAATAATTGTTTTCTAAACATGAACTTTTCTTTTCAAATGATTTTACAAGTGGATATGCTAGAAAAAAAGATAAACATAGGAATCTTCCATGAAGGGAAATCACACTTCCAAAACATGAAAGTTATAAGGAAGACATACTATGAACACTTCTGATTTTCCTCAACAAGCTTGTTATTCTTCGCAATATTGACACCTAATAATTTCATGCCATGATGGTGGTGATTAAATTATTCTCAGCACAGTCCATTCCCATCCACATGTAGGAACTGAGTCAGGTACAATGCTAGGCACTGAAACACAGAAATAATTAATAGTCTCTGACCACACGCTGATGGAGGAGACACACAGGGACACAAATAATTGCATATCTAAAAGTATAGCTTCTGGACAGCAGAAATCTGGATCATTCTTATTAGTCTCTGAAACCTCCATATTCAGCCATTCGCAGCATCTTCATGACTTCACCTCAGAAATCTTTCCGCCTCCACCCCCGTCCCCATCCTGTGTCAGGGCCTTCGGCCAGGCCCTCATCACCTCTACCCAGACTTTCCTAACGGCCTCGTCCAAGCTTCCTGCCTCCAACACGATCCATCCTCACAGTGTTTCCTATAAAATGACCTGTCTCTGTTGCAACTCCGACCATGGGCTCCTCATGCTTTCATTCGGTTAGTGGACATCGTTGTGACACAAAATGGCATTTAATGACAAAAAGAAGTTCAAATCGTGGATCTTCCATGTGTTAAATGTGTGATCGTGGGCAGTACTTCTCCTCTTGGCTCCTGCTATATAAACTGTCAACAATTATAATATCTTGGAAAACTCGGGGATAAATGAGGATACTAGAAATAAAACACGAGGCATGTAGTAATCACTAAGCATGATTTCCAGCTCTTTAGCTTTGTGTTCACACAGCGACATGGCCTGGACCTAACTCTGCAGTCTCGCCTCCAGCATCTCTCTGCTTTGTGCTTCATGGTCTAGCAACACGGAAACATTTGTGTCACCTGGAAAAGCTATGCTTCCCCAAACCACTGTGCCTTTGCCTATGTTCATAGCTCAGTTTGGAATGTCCTTTCTTCTTGGGAGAGCAGTCAGTAGAGAGCCACCTCACCTGAGGTGACAGCTTTCCTAAAGCAGCCTACACCTGGCACCTAAGCTGGGCCGGAGTATAAAAGCCAAGCCATTTTGGCCAGAGTCTGCTGGACCCATCACAACCTCCAAGAGGCCTTCCCTGAGCTCTCCACCACCACTCAAATCTGTTCGGTGAGCCTTGCAGAGGTTCCATAGCCCCGTGTCCACCCACCTGGCCCTCATGTCTCCGATATGTCCAGTGCTTCGTCCGGTTCCCTCCTCAACCTGTAAGTGTCATGATGGAAGGGCTGCATCTATTCCTTCACCATGTTTACACAGTGCTTCCCGACGCCTGGCATCGTCTAGGGACTCAGTAAATACTTGCTAAATGAACAGCTAGACACCAAGCAAGAGAAGGAAGCCCACAGAAACCAATCAAGAGAGGTCCCCAGGACGAAGGGCAGAGGTAGAGCTTAGAAAGAATTCCACTGAACTAAAATACTCTTCGGGTATTTCTAAGAGGCATCGTAGTTCCAGAAGGTGGCAGAGTGAAAACTGTGCAGGTACTGACCCCACTCGGACCCAAACCTCCAGAACACACCATTCTGTCCCCCAGTGCTGCTTTCATCGGCAACGTGGCCAGCTCTTGCTGAGCTGGAACAACCCAGGTGAGAGGATGCCAACGGCAATAACTCACAGCGTTATTGGGTCCGTGATAAGAGCCACACGCATATGAGTGGGTTACGGCGCTCCCTCAAGAGCCCTGGTTTGTGCCTGCTGCCTTAGAAAAGGGAACCAAGGCAAATACTCAGGAAGTCACCCTGGGGACCCTATCTCATTTCTCTTTCCCATTTGCTGGGCTTTCATAACCACGCCTGCCAAGTTGGTCCTAGATGCTAAGTTCTACCTCCCAGATGCCACACATGCTTCTAACACTGTTGGATTTAGTGACTCTCACGTCCTCCCTTGACTTTTCTACCCAGCTGACATGTCCTTCCATGTTGTGGGCCTTCTTCTGTTCCAACTAGTTTTGTGTCCATCTTTACTGTAAGTGAAGACTCTCCACTTCTTCCCAAAGGAAACCCAAGCCTCATCCTCATAAATAGACTGTTTCACTTGGGACAAAGAAAATCATCACTGTAATAACATTTATTTATTTAAAATCTTTATCATCAAGAAGCCATAAAAATTATATTCATTTTTCTGAGTTAAAAAGACTGGCATGCCTGAGTACATGGTAAATTGTCCTAAGTCGACAATGATTTGTAGGTAATTATTATGAAGTCATCAGAAACTGATGTCTCTTTAGACATCAAAAGTTGACATGCCCAAGAATGCAACTTAGACAGGAAATTTTGGTTTTAATGTATCACTTCCCCCAAAAAAAAACTCTAATTTCTCAGAGGTCCTTTTGCGAAAGAGAGAGAGCGCTTCTGAAATGAAGACTCTTTTCTGACAGCGCCCCTTCTATCTTACTCACATCCATCCTCCTCCCCTGCAAGGAAGCATGTGGTTTTGCCACGAGGCTACACGACCCACGGAGCTGAGCGGGCCACAGAAGCCCCTGTGCACTCACCCTGTGAGTCCACACAGCAGGCAAGGGCTGGAAAGGGTCTCAGGAGGCTTCCAAGACCCATGGTCTTAGGGACGGGCAATGAAAGGGCATCTGGGCTGAGGTGCAAGACCAGGCATGCAAAAGAAAGGGACAGTGGGTTTAAAAGGACCAGGAGAACAAAGAGGACCTAGGGACATCAAAGACACCAAATTGCAGCCCGCATCCCAATCCGGGTGGCAGTTTCCGGTACTGCAAGAGCCATCACACGGAGGGTTTAGTGACCTACGTATAACGTGTGCATTTCACTTTACTTCATGTTGAAGCTCTTTAATCCTTTGTGTCTATGAAAAGTCACAATCATAAAACCCAGATGGACCGTATTTATCAGAGCACGTAATTTTAGTGGTAGCTGGGCACACCCCAAGCCTGGATCACTTCCTAGACCTCAGCAATGCCTTCTTGTCTCAAGGAAAGAAATCTGGTTGGCTCAGCAGCATTTGTTAATTTACAGAAGAAGGAAAATGAATCACAGAGAAACATATGGAAATACCCGAATGCCGGTTTTTCTTAGGTTAGCTCTCTGCGTCCTCATTTTGCTCTTAACCTGCGGGATATGCTATCAACTTCTAACATGAAACAGATTCCTTGCTTGCACTTAGTTTTCAAATATACGTATATATATTTAAAAGATGTGTATGTATGCATGTGTATCGATACATAGAGATATATAGACTCAGACTAAGAAAAAATGGTGTTTTCTTTGGATCGAAAAGCTGACAAAGGATGGGAAATCCTGACTTTAGGGTGTTACAGTGAAGGGCTGTGAACACTGAAACGGGAATTACTGCCACCCAGAGGCAGAAAGCAACAAACTGCTATGTCCTGTTAAGTTTTACTAGAAAGGGAGGAAGCCAAGAAAAATGTGTACACCGGTGCAGTTTTGCTCATTAAACCATCAAAGAATGAGAAGCTAACACCCAGAATGGAGCCTGGGGTCCCACTGCCGTCATGAGTGATAGAACACATTTAGCATTCTGCAAAGCTGGTCAGAGTGAAGGAGAAAACAGCTTTGTGTGATATAAGGCTGACCATTTCCACAGACTCTCCAACGTGCAAAAGTATAAAGCATCTTGAAAATGAACTCTTCGACATTTCTTTGAAAATAAATTTTTTTCTTTTTCGAAGCCAGATGATACCTCAGTGGAGACACTGAAATTAATGTTCCTAGTGGCTGATGAAGGCAGCCTATTACCCTTCAGCATACGTAAAATATTGCATTTCCTGGCTATGGAAGAGTCTGTTAAGACACTGGATAGCCGTCACCTAAAATGGTGCACGGCATTTGAATGTGGGCTTCCAAAACATATTTGTAATGTATTCAGTAAATAGTTTTAGTGGCGTTAGTCACGAAAATCCTGAAAGTCTCTGCATAGCTGAAAAGTGGTAGGATGACACTTAGGGCGTTCCTTATGATACCGGCTCTGACTTAAGAGAAAACAGTGTTTTATTCTCCTAGGATTCCGTCACTGGACGTTACAGGCTCTGACTATGTAAGGGTCAATTTCTGTGGCTGTTCCATAGGCCAACTTCCCCCATCAATAAGTGAATAAACAAAAGCATGAATTCTAGAGTATTTCTGCTTGTTTACATTTTGTTGGAAATCCAAATGCAAAACCTGCATCCATTTGGATTTTTAACAACAGGGACAAATAATCACTTCAAGCTCTATCTTTTAGTCACGTACCTGTGACAGATGTAGATACCACCTTTCAGAATAGTTTTGAAAACTTTGAATACACACACACACACACAGACATACACACACTATCTGAAAGACAAATCAAGTAAAAATAGTCCTTTTGTTAAACGAGCCTACTTCACTTTCCTAACCAACTTACTACTCCTTAAAGGATTTCAGTGTGGAAACATTTTGAATCAAATGAAATAGTTTAGAATTAGATCAGAAAATATTAAATAATGGTTTTCACTCTGCCAAAATTATTTATTGTGTATGTTAGAATATTTTTAGAAGCCCACAGTCAAATTCACTTAAGGGAGGATGGGGAAGGCTCCACCCATGGATAGAATAAATTCTGACTTTCAAAGAAGCCCCCAAAACTACGTTTCTGTAGCTGCAACTGCTATAAAACTCCGCTCTGCTTTCTGTCCATCTTTCCGTTGGAGGGCAGCGTGTGCAGGGTCATCAGCGCCCTCTACTGGTTTTCAGTGCGAAGTTCAAAAAGGAGATAAAGGGGGGAAAAGAGTCATTGGAATCCTGGAAAACTGCACTCTCCTGACTAAATGGAAAAACAAAAAAAGACTTAACTATGCTGGTGTTGATTGGTTTGCTCACTTGTTGTCTTAAAAGCACTATTTAGACCACAGATCAGTTATGAGGTGACTCATTTCTGAGGAGTTCCAAATCATTCTTAAGTCCTAATTCAGCTCCAGGAAAGGAGGTCGCAACAGAGAATGGGGGTGGGGGAGGGGGATAAATAAACTGCGAGAACTATATTTACTATGTGCAAATATATAAACCATTTGCCAATGACACAGGAAAACACATGGGGATTCCTGCACCCTGAACTGTTGACTGGTGACCTCAGAAAAGAAGATGGGTATTGGAGACGGACCGTGGGGGTTCTTTCACTCTTTACTGACTATTCACGTGTGCATTGTTGAGAACTGTTAGTGCATTGTTTCAACAAAGAGGGCGCATCCTGAATCCCCATCCTTCTCAGCTCCTCTCCAGCTCCCGTTCTCTTCAGGCCACTGTCACCCCTCGTCAGTGTGCTCTCTGCTCTCCCTGAGCCCCTCCATCTTCCGGCCTCACAGAGCAGTCAGAGGGATTCCTCTTAAATAGGACTCAGCTCATGCCTTGCTGTCAAACAAGCCAGCCAAGGGCTTCCCATCACATGGAAAATAAAACTCGATCTGTTTTGTTCCCCCAACGCCCCAGAAGCTAGAATAATGCCTGGCACGTCGTGGGTGCTTTAAAAATGAGTCCTCAATGAACAACGAATACATGGATAGACAAGAATGCGCTACGGTATTATCTGTGCGAGTTTTAAAGGAACGAGTATGCAGCTGGGAGAGATGGTGCAAACCGGTTATGTCAGTGGCACGTCAGGGAACTCACTTCACCTCTTTGTAGCTTAGCCGTCTGCGGGCTACATAACGGTCCTAGGTCTCACGTTTTAATGGTTCAAGCTTCCAGTTCTTTCCCGTAAACACCCCCCCCCCCAGATGTGTGAGAACTATAGGAGGAACCCTGTGTCCCGCTGTTTTCTGACAGCACCACACTATAAAAACGACAGCACTCTGAAGAGTACAGGTGACATCGAGCACTTGCTATGTGCCAGCTCTAGGCTAAGCATTTATCAAGTGATTTAGAACTTAAGGTATGTGCACTTATGTCTACTTCAAAAAACCGTTCATGTAGCTGTCATAATTACTCTTAATTTACAGATGAGGGAAGTGAGACATAGAATGATTAAACGCCCCTCCATAAGTCATTTAATTAGTAAGTGACACATCAGAATGCAAACCCCTCCTGTCGGATCACACCACCCCAAGCCAACCCAGACCAGGGGTGTTCACCAACGGAATGCCAGGTGCTGACGGGCTCTGTGTACCCAGCGCCATGAGGTAAGGAATGACACATCTTCCCTGTTTCACACAGGAGATGTGTGGGTATCTCTACAAAGCTGGGGTTCTGTTAGAATGGAAACGCCGTAAAGGGATGCTGTGTGGACAAACAACGGCGCTCCTTGCAAAATGAAGACTTGCTAACAACATAAATGCCCACCACGAACAGGGGTAGAGTTCAGTAAATGATGCCGCATCACAGAAGTAAAACATGATAAAGCTGCTAAAAATGAGGACAGCATTGAACAATAAAAGAAATGCAGAGAGAAAAATCAGAAAGCACTGTAATTATAATTATGCAAAATTGTACATGCCTGTGAACAAGGAGAAAAGCTGGGTGTGTTTACTTTTTTATTTATGGATTTCCATTATTCCTGATTTATTATTGTTTGTGTAGCAAAGAAAAAGAAAACCAGTCATCAACATCAATTTTCCTGAAAACCTACTCTAGACAAATGACCTAAATATAATACAGCCTGAGCAACAGCCCAAGGAAAACTCTGCAGAATGTTGATCACACAATGAAAATATTGATCTTCACGAAAAGCACGTGGTTTACTGAATTCCTCCTCGTATCTTCCCTGCCATCATTTCCTTGGGTTGAAATTTTTCCTTGAACACATCTAATTCCTCAATTCCAGACCCTGCCTCTCATTATACTCTTAGCTCAGAATGGAATCCATAATGTTTTCCTGGGTTGAAAGCATCCAACAGAGTTTATGCCTTAATTCTGTGCCCTAGTAGCAATTCAGTGTAGGAGCGATTTCACATTCATAGAATTAATTCTTCATGAAGGACTATGAAATCTCAAATATTAAATAGCAATTCTAACTGGATACAAAGCCCACAGATAATGTATTTTGTTTTGGGAGGAGGAGGCAGCGGTGGGTGTGGGATGCCAAGTGGAGGGGAAAGATTACTTTTCTGGCATTTTACGTGTGTGTAGATATACACACGCATGTGTGACGTGTATCCATCGGGTGATAAACATTTTTATTGCATGTGTGAGCTTCACATATAGATGTACTTGAATTCCACTTGATTTAGCTCGATGCTTTGGTGCTGTTTTCCTCTTTTCGATACTGAAATACAGTCAGGTACAATTTGAATCATATCCAGCCCAAACAAATCTTTTCAACTGGATAATGTTTGGCCCAAAGCATTCTCTAAGCTTCCAATATTGTTTGCCACAAAATGGGGAGAGAGTCAGGTACTTGGGAAATTTGTTTGGAACCATTTCCTAAATTTGAAGGTGCATTCTCCTCAGCACTGGTTATTCCACTCCTAGAAAAGTTTAAGGTACGTACAAAGAAAACTGGTGCGTAGTGTCCCCAACCATGTCCAATAAATGGGATCAACAAGAATACGTAGCAAGTAGAGGATGGATACGAAAATATATATATTTTGCAACACACTACAATGTATAATTAAAAAGAGGTGAAGAGGATCTCCTGTATCATTGTGGACACATCTCACAAAAATAATGGCGCAGATTCCAGAAGGGTATAAACAGCATTTAATACATACATCTCTAACTTATATAACATTTTTAAATTATTTCATTTAAAGCAATAGGTTAGACTGTTTAGGACTAAATTGGCATGCACTTAAACCCATGAATATATGGGAAAGAAAGTCATAAAATTCAGACAGTGTCTGCTTCTGGTGGGGAAAGACAAAGAATAACGTGCGGGAGAATGGGGCAAGAACACAGGAGGTTTTGATTCTATCGGAAATGTTTTGATTGCGCAGGCTACTTTGTGAAAATATGAGTATTTATTCTATTCGTTTTGTCATTTTTATACCTGATTTTTTTTTCATTAAAAAAGAGTGTAAATCCCGGCTCCGTGTTTCCTAGGCTACTTTGAGCCAGTTAACTAACCTGGCTGAGGCTCGGGAGCGGATATAAAAGCAGTTAGAATAAGGCCTCACTTAGAGTTACGGTGAGAATGGACGCTCTGCTGTTGACACACAGAAAGCACTGGGCGTGATGCCAACACAGAAACCCCTCCTCAGACGGCAGCCACTGTCACCTGCATGTGCCTCCCTGCTCACACCTCCCTGGAGCATGTCTCTCGACCCTGATTTCTGTGGAATGGCGTCCGTGTCGCAGTACAGTCCGGGATCCCTCCAGAGGGGGCCCACTGGTCACCGTGAAGCTTCTGGTGTCCTTAAGGCCTTGTCAGTCATTGTCATGTGAAACACTACACTTATCGTGGGCACTAACCACTGCACCACACGCAAGCAGACTACTGACGTTGAGCTAATTTATGACTATCTAAGCGAAATTATCGGAAAAAATCCCACTTCTTTGCTAATTGCAAAGTAAGCATCTCTCTAGTCCAGAACTAACTCTGGTCCAGCATTTACGCAAAGTAGGCACAGGAGCTATTCACAGAGCCTTAGGGCTCGTCCGTGACTCGCCTCCCCGCCCAGACCTGCTGTTCTCCAGGGCTTGTGCTCCGCGCCCATTGGCAGCTTGGAGTCTTTTATGGTTCTGTTTCCTACCAAAAGAGAAAATAAATATGCCTTCTGCAGATACGCAAGTTACCAAAGGATATTCTTGGATATTCTTTCTGCTCTTTTGACCCGACCCGGTCCCCCAAAAAAATCTCACAGTAAGAAAAAAAAGAAAAAGAAAAAAAAGTCCTTTCACACGCTTCACCAGGACTGTCAAATTTGTGATTTTCTTTTTTACCATTATATTTCACTGCTACTTAAAGGCAAAAATATGTTTGACTATTAGCATGCCAACCACCAGGACATTCTATTTGTTCTTGGTCTATCTAGTCACACAAAAAAATGTATAAAATTGGTGGAGAAAATATTGTTAATGAAAATGACCCCTGATTTCACCGCTGCAAAGTCGGGCTCCCCAGGCAGGAGGCGGCTCCTTTGCCAGCTGGTGGGCAGACTCCATTCCTATTATTTGCAAAACTCCGTTTTCATCTTAACCCTTCCAACTACAGAGACAATAATAAATAAAAATCCTCAAAAGACCATAAATGTTAACTAGCAAATCGTAATTATTATTCCCAGTCCCGCTATTCTTCCCTCCTTTCTACCTTTCCAACATTTTGCTCTCCTGAGAGACAATGAGACTTTTTGTCCCAAAATTGTAGAGTCTGATTCGAACATGAAACCAACCGGTGAGCGGAGGTGAGAACAAGGCAGCCTGTGCCTGTACCCGCCCAGTTGGAAGCAGCATACGTCCGGCGGTTCTCCAACATGCACACCCAGCTGGGACGAGACCCGCTTTATCCCACCTCATGGCTCATACTCCGCTCCTGACCCTGACTCCCATTTCCCAGCTGCATTCCCCTTCAGCCTAACACGTCTGCCATCTCAGAAGGGCAAAGAGCTAACCAGTAAATGCACTTAAAAAAAAAAAAAAAAAAAGCAAGGACTGTTATGTTAGTATTAGACAGAAAGAACACAGGCAAACGTACAGATGACAAAGGACACTGAACAATGTTGAAGGGACAAGTCACCATGAAGAATAAATAACAGTCAATGTCTACACACCCCAAACGCAGCAGCAACGTAAAGAAAGAAGCAACCCCAGGACAGAGACATGGAGTGAAACCTTAACTGTGAGGGATTTGAACTACCTCTCTCTGCCCAAGACAGATTTACTGGGACAGAAGTTAGTAAAGATTGAGGAGACCTAAAAATCAGAATCACGGGAAAATTATGGGTAAATATTGTAATCAAATACTTGAATAGTAGAGAATGTGTCCTTTTGAAGTGGACACAGAACATTCATAAAAGTAGACTGCATGCAAATCCCCACACAAAAAAAATCAGTCAATTCCTAAAATAGAGCCAGTTTGAAGATGTTAAAATAAATAGTACAAACTATTTATTTATTTATATAGGCTATTGTGCTGTACACTTTGACCATATATAGTTAAGACAAGAAACTAAGAACAAAAATTTTTAAATCTCTTCTACTTGAAATTCTTTCAGTGATTTTAAGCAACCCTCGAAGAAAGGGGAAAAACACAAAAAGTTACAGAATTTCTAAAAAATAATGGCAATGCTTTTTGAATCTATGGAACACTGCTCAGAGACAAGAATACGAGACTTTCACAAATGCACCTCAAAAGCATAGAAAAAGACCAACACACCAACAAAATAAACCATAAGGGGGCAAAAGGAACAAATTTTAAAAACAAGACATTAGTAAATCAGAAAACATAAAAGGAACAGAAGTCGTAAACCACCACCCAACCTAAAATTAGATCACTTCTTCATACAGCACGACAGAGTATTTCCAACTGGACTAGAGCTGTGACTATAAAGTAATTATAACCACACAAGTCCTGGAAGAAAACACAAACATGGCCCTTCAAAATTTATTAGAAAAAATGTTTCTATGATTCAAAATCCAAAAGCCATTGAAAACAGATAGTAAATTTGACTATATGAAACAAAGACCAGTAAATAAAGTCACGTTAAATGGTCAGTGACAAACTGGAGAAGAAACTGAATTTTATCACAGAGAGTTTAGATCTTCAATATATAAAGGACTCCTAAATTCTGAGAAGAGAACACCTCTTAAACGACGATAGGGGGGACGCAAGTTTTCCGATTCTAAATGTTAGGAACTTAGAAGTCGCCACTCCATCCTAATAGCAAGTAAAAACTGAAGAGACTGAAAATTCGACACCTCTTCTTGGATCTGTAGGCAAGATGAAGTCATGGGACAAACCACGGCACCCAAGATTAGAGGGTCTTCCCACATCTTCAATAAGAATAAATTAAAACAGAGCTAAGAAAATACATATTACGTCTGCTCCAGTTAGGGCCGCCTTTGTATTGTACAATCAATACCGAGATGCCTCTTGCAAACTTTGAAATGGAGCAAATAAAATTAACCCATAAAATCAACGCTCTTGTGGTTCCAAGTAGATATACAAGAAAGATGCAGACACTTCCCAGGTCTGCCAGCATTGGGAAGCTCATCCCAGCATTGTCCCAGACTTTGGCTTACACGGTCTTCCTCTGAGGATTGCAGTGTGTGTGTGAGTGTGTGTGAGTGTGTGTGTGTGAGTGTGTGTGTGTGTGTGTGTGTCCACTGAAAACCTGAGTAGGCACACCCTCATCTCACTCTGACCTTGATGGAGACCAGGCACAAAGTACCCGAGCCCTCTGGCCTGCCCTGCTGCAATGCCTTGCATCCACAAATGACCCATTCATTCGGCAACTGCGTGTGCCCTGAAGGTAGAGAGCAAGAGAGAGGCCGCTCGTGCAAGGGCACGAATATAATCTGCTTAACCTCAGACTTGAACAAACGCAGTGCCACAGATGCCTGATGGCGGGATGGAACTGCTTCCAGGGTGAGGCCAGCTCCTGCAGACACAGGTACAAGGTTTCCTACAGAGCGGAAATTCCCACCTGAAGAAGTCAGAAAGTGTGGGGGTCAGCATAGGTCCATCGAGAAGCCAGACCTCCAAACCTGTTTTCCTCCTCAGAGAGGGCGAAAGGGCTCCCCTGGCCGTTCCTTTTTTGTGAATATGAATGCTTACCACACGGCACATGGTCAAGACAGCTAGCTGTATTTTGCACATATGTTCGAAAAGCATCCATCGAAATGCGCCAAATCATTTCACATCCACGTGCTATTTTAATAGGCAGGCTTTCATGCCTAAGTAGCAGAGGCCGTTCAGAACTCCAGAAATAACCGCTTTCTTGTGCTGGAAGAGTAATTTTTTGTTAAGCTTATTGGTAACAGCCCAAGAAGTAGATATGGCATTAGCTACATGAAGAAGGAAATAAAGGGCAAGCGATGTGATCTGTGTGCTTCCCAGGGGATGTGGAAACTCTGTCCCCTTTGTTAAGGGAACGGATTAGACATAGGGCTTCACGGATTTACTGAGTGGCATTGCTTTTCACATTAAGGAGAAGTCAGCAGCACGAGCTATTCCGAGGGCACTCTGTAATTATGATAAATCACACGGAAAGATAAGTGGAACCTACTTCCCCTCCAGAAGGGAAACTGCTGTCTCCTGAATTGTTCCCCGTCTGAGCTTCACATGACGGCTGATTCCCGGCCTCCTTTTCCTCTTCCTCTGCCCGTGTTTTGACATGTCAGGAGACGCTTTCCCACAAAGGACTAGGGGAGGCTTAGGCGATTGTGCTGCGTGATAGCTGCTCTAATGAAAACCTTGGAGACAGGAAGATGGTACCTTTTGGAGAAAATAAGATTAAGGGATTTGGGGGGACTCAGTAGGTCTCCTCTCACGTCAGCTCCAGTTAACACCCTCCACATAACTCAAGCAGCTGCCACTTTTAAGCTCTTGGCTACACCCAAGGATGAATCACGTTTGAGAAAAAATACCCTTCGATGGTCGCGTTGTCATGTTCGCTTTCTTCCTGTACATCCATTTTGTAACAGTTGTGAATATACAGACCTGTTTACATATGTTTGAGCCCCATGAAATTGCTATTTTTATAGGTAAAAAAAGATCAACCATATTCATGGAAGTCATCAGATGATTGTGTTTTCAGGTGGAAAGTATGGAAATACACAAGGGTAAATAAATACAGAAGTTCCTCAAAATACTGTTACACAGTAATTTCCCACTTAATATGTGTTGACTAAATAAGAAAATTTTATAACGAAGAGGTGAAAGCCATTCCAAATTTAGTAAACGGATCAGATAACACGATTCCATATTATCTGACGGCTCTATTATCTATGAGTAGACAACACATTTAGAATCACCTACATTTCCTATACTGTCCAGTTTATATTTTCATTTTAGGATCTCAAAGTTAAAATACCCTACAGATCCAGAAAAGAACAAATTCCCTACTGCAGATTCCAAAACATGGTGATAGCAGAAGGCCAGCTTTTCTCTCCCTGTTTCCAATGGCAGTGATAAGAATGAAGTCATAGTAGAAATCAGTTTTTAATTGAAATTCTAAAGTATGTCCCCAAATAGGAAAAATCAGCCCACTGAGCAAAACTAAGAAGCTTACTGTGCAATTGTCCTGTGCTTCTGAGCCCATCGGTCGTGTCCGCCTAGCTTCCCAAACCTGAGTGGCTTTTCCTGAAGATAATGCAAGGGCTGGTGTCACGTGCGTTTTAGGATGGAAGCTGATTGGCAAAGAAGGGGCTGGCTTGGTTAAGGCCCTGCTAGCAGTTCTGTTTACATCCCTCGCCTCCCGTTTCCAAGAGGTGATTTCTTCTCACTGTTCCGCACAAAATGCAAAGGCCTCTGCAAATGGACTGGGGGAAATCAAGCTCTTTGAGCTGGAGGCTTTTAGATGAGGGCTAGAAAATCGTAGCTTATCTGCTAGACTTCCATTTTCCAGCTGCTACGTTACAGCTCTGTCATCCCTCTTTATCTGATTTTTGAATGTTAAGCACTATTCATCATGAAAAGCAGCTTAGGAATCCTCGTTCATCTACTTTCTTCTTTTCTGTAAAGCAGGCATTGTCGAGAGGAGCAGTGCACGAATGTTTCTGAAAGCGCTTTCTTTAAAAGCAGCAAGATGAATTTTAGGGAAGGCCCTTCAGGCCAGTTGTTTCATCTCCTGTTCCGATAAAACTCTCTTGGATGAGCGGGACGTGGCCCACTTACAATTCTCTCTCCCACTCAGTAGGAATGAAGGCCACTTGAATATCCCACTGGTGTCACTGAACTACCCATCGCAAAGATATTTAATGAAGTTGGTAGTTTGAGAGGGCAATTGCAGGAGGCATGCCACTAGACTCGATACCTCCAGTGTGCCTTGTGCCAGCCCCGCATCTGTCACGAGGTCACCTATTTCAACAGCATGGGAGAGATGACTAGTCCTGCAGGAAATAGATAATCCAAAGCACAGCACCCAAGAAAAGCAGAACAGAATCACTTAAGCACCAGCCTCTGGTGCTGCCATTGAAAATGAGCTTTCGCGCAAGCCTACACCTAAAAGGGATGTGTTCTTCTTTTCCGTAACATCTATATCCTCGGCCACGTTTTCAATTCTGTGTGTGTTGATCAAAGTTAGGAAAAGCGATGGATTTTATTACACACTAAGCTTGCACGTGAGACGGATGGGCTGATTCTCAAAATCCTACGTGTAATTTTCCACCACATCGGACCAGCTAAACACACTCATTTAAAGAGTTTTGGCAACAGTTTGTGCTTCATTGTCGGTGGTTTTTTTAAACACTGAGAGAAACAGGGAGGAAACCCTCAAAAGAATTAAATCATTAGAGTAAGTTCTATGTGTATATTTTTAGACAATCAGGACAATTCTTTGAAGGCAGTTTGTGGTAGTAATTTTATGCACGTTTCCTACACGGCCTGTGCCGGGATCGGCCGCGGTCGGGCTTCCTGGCCGGCTGCCCTCCTGTAAACACTGCAAAAATGAAATGCTGCCACAAGGAATTGTCTTCGAGACTGGCCACTCTGCCAAGCATGCACCCCAGTGGCAGCCTGAGTTAAGAAAACAAACCACGTCATCAAGAAGTTGCCCCTACACGAATCAAGCATGAGCCTTATTCCGTCAGCTACAGGAGTGACGAGGGGGTCGGCCATCCCCTGAGGGCCCAGTGAGCACCACGGATGGAAGCGCTGACCCAGCACTGGAGGTACTTAACCTGGCCAGGCCCCGTGCTTCTGCCGACTTTGCAGGTGAAATAAACAAAGGCCGGCAGAGGTGACGTCCCCTCCATCACGTGTTGTGCCGAGAGGCATCTCCCCACACCGCACCTGCAAGGGCTGAGTTCTAATTCGCCCAGTAGTCAGCCAGCTGAGTCCTGAGAAGCAGGATGGAGTAGTGCCTTCCTTGCAGAGCGAGTCATTTACACTGTCATCTACAGTTCCCACCGCCAACGTGCCTGCCTAGACGTGGCCTGGGTCTGAACGAAACCCAGAGAAAGAACCATAACCGGGGAAAAGTGGGAAATGTGTTGACACGAAAACCAGAAAGACGCACATTCAAATCGATTTGGAAAAATTAACTTTCAATTCTATCCAAGTAAATTGCATCTGTCGTTAGAGAATGTGAGTGGCTTCTGCTGTCCAATTATAAGAGCCGGGGAAAAACAAGACATAAAAGAATTTGAAATAAAATAAACTGTGACATGACCTTCAGTGCCTGTAATAAAGCCCTTGTTTTCAATGTAGAATTATGTAATTTTCATCAATACAAAATTGGTTTCTACCAACCACCACCAGGTGAAGGATAAACAGTATTTTTAAATGTCACTTTGCAGAGGTTTCAAATCATTAGGGACGTGCGACAGCTTAAATACTTTGCTTTACCCACCTTCACATGTACGCATTCGTTCCACCAACGGTTACTGAACACCCACCACGAAGGGTGGCGTTGGGGCGTGTAAGCAGAAAAGATGGTCTCTACCCTTTGGGGAGCGCAGTGGCCCAGGGATATCTCACTTTCATTGTTTAAACATGTACATAAAAAACGTATGTTAAGTTCCCCTTACGTGCAGAGTGCTGTTTCATGCTCAGACTGAGAAGCTCAGTGCCCACGTCGGGTCTCATGAACTAAGGGCAGAAGGTAGAAAGTCAAGCTACTGGTTGCAGGAGAAGGAAGCCTAAAGCGGGTGTAGACACTCAGAGCCAGGGTGTAGACGAGCACACCTGTGGGGACAGTCCACCGTCCACGCTTTGCCCTGCGCTGCTGTTTGATTGAGGATGGACCGCAAAACCATGTTGTGGGAAAGGATTAAACGTGGAGGAAGGAGACCTGGGGTCCAGTCCCAGCGCCTGGACTAAAGGACAGGTCCCTTATGTCTCCGCATCTGCAAGGTCAGAGAACGCGTGTGTCCTCTGCAATTCGTTTAAACAACATGAAACTTTACACTGATTACTTCTTGTCAGAAGAAAATAGGAAACACAGACGTTTTCACCTCTAAGCTCAGCTCCGTAACTTCCCTTCATGGAAAGGTGGAGCACGCCACATGTGGCATGATTGTCTCCCAAAGCAGCTTGGAAACGTGTGTGTGCCAGGCACAGGGAGCTGTGTGGGGTCAGAGTGTATCTTGGGAATTTATTCATAAAGGTAGAAATGACAAATAATGGGTGTGTGACATCAGTCCATGTTACGTTGCAAGCTGTATGTGAAAAGCAAGATTCACCTGACTATTCAGACGCTTCCTGTTCGCTGTGCCCTCTGCAATAGGCCTGCCCCGTAGTGGGTGGCACTGCTGCGACCAACCTGCTGTGACTCAAGCCTTCTCTGGTTCGCAACTGTATCTGTCACTGGGGCTGAAGTTCTGCTATCACGGCCTGGTTTCTTCTGGTGAAGCCGTGATCTCGGGATTTCTCACCCCAGGCAAACACCCCTTAGAGAGCTCACACAGTAAGCCACGAGCCAGACCGAGATTAAGGAGAGAAGACAGAAGGCGGACATTTTGGTGACCGGGAGGGAAAGACAGGGAAGCGGGCGGTGGTGGACACGTCCTCCACAGAGAAGCCGGGCCATCAGAGACGAGATGGACACAAGGGGACATTTGGCTGCAGCAGGAAAAGAAAGCTGAGTGACAAGGGACAGTGATCATGACAAACAGACCCCTTTCTAACTCTTCCAAGGGTTATTCCTGCTGCCACATGTTTGCCATCAGTCAGTAAGACTTGGGGTGATTGAACCCTCCATCTTTAATCCTGAAACATTTTGATTGTTTAGATATGTACGTAGACCTGTCAAGAGTGGTTGAAATTAAATGAGATATTGCACACGGAATGATGTGTATCAACTCTAAAGTATGAAACAGATGTTACTGTTTTTATTTGACGGCGAGAGCAAGGCCATGGGCTTTGGGGGATGAAGAGTGAGGGCAGTAGCTCCATAAATACATAAAATTGTGTCTGGCAGCATAAGCTAATTTAGCCCAAAGAGCGACGCTGCCCTCTCGCAATCACAACGTCCGTGCTTCGCTTCTGAACAGAAACACGGGTGGGTCTCGTGGAGAAAAGCTCCCTGAACATACACAGCAGGTAAATCCACAGCGGAAGGACTCTTGTCAGGCCGGGGAGTGGGTGCAGAAGCCTGGGGCCCAGCACGCCCGGAAGATATTACGGCTTCTCTAAGAGAAACCTTGTTCTACATCAGGGAGAAAAAGTGATACAGAGCGAGTTCCAACCACCAGCTAGAAGTGAGCGGGTCCTCGGAGTCCATTTCTGGTGGCCTGGGAAGGACGTGTGTCCCAAGCTCACCTTTGCGCTCCCCATGTACGGTGGATCAGCCACATAGTGCTTGTCTAGCGACCGTGTCTGTGATGATTAGGGAGTGATGACACAGCACGGTCATTTCTAAAAGCTGACCACAGCATTCGGGTCAGCAGTGGTCGAGGACCAATTCTCTACTCTCAAATATTTGCAAGGTTCACAGAAAGTCTCTCAAAAGCTCTTTCGGTCACAAAAGCAAAATAAATAGAAAGTAGCTCCCACCTCAAATAGAGAAGAGACAAATTCTTATATGAAAATCTCAGCAGTTTTCTTCCACGATTTTATAATAATCTAAGCTTATGTTCTGGAAGCGCGACTGACTCCTCAGCAGTCCCAAGGCACAAAGCCTCTTCCAGACTCAGTTTCCATTCCCCAAACCACGGCTCCCTTCTCGGTTCTATTTGCTGTTCCATCTTGATCATTTTTTATAATGAAGTAGAAGGAGCCCAGGTGTTAGCCCTGATTTCAGAGAAAATCACCAGAATGTTCCATCTGTGAGTCCCCGTTCAGTTAGCACTGTTCACCCCAGGATGTCTGGAGCCCAGGAAGTACCTCTGGGAGGAGGGAAGTCATGACCAGAGAAACACACAGCACCGAGGTCTTCTGAAGAGAGGTCCAAACTCAAGGACCGAGCCTCTCACAATTCCTTCTCTGATTACTAACCAAGGTCCCCAGAGGAAAGGCGGTCAGCCATTGAGGTTTTATGGAGGTTGTGCTACCAGAGTGACACCAGCCTGACAAACTGTGGCCTGTGATGGCTAAGCCGAAAAGCCTAGGCTGTCTCTCGCCACGCCTCGCCAACCACGACAGGAAGCGACCAGAGGAGAACTTCCCCACCACACCCATCTCCAGGGGCCACAGAAGCACGAGAAAGGAGACATCCATGGGGCAACTAGAGCCGGAGGCAGCTAGGTTCCTGTTGTCACCCCTCTGTCAGGGCGCTCGCTTGCCAGGCCAGTAAAGCCAGTGAGAAAGCACGTGACACCTATGAGACTGACGGAAGGTAGAGACCTGATGATGCCAAGTAAAGATGGAGACACGGAGAGGGAGAGACAGAGGTGGGGTTCCACACGCACTGCTGGGGCAGTGCAGAATAGGTCAACTTTTTTCTAGAGAACAAGCTGGGAACCCTTAATCAAATTCCACAGACACATTTTTCACAATCCATCGGTTTCATACATATGCATGCCATTCGCATGGATACACACGCACACACACACACACACACACACACACATCTATCTAGGATCGACAGAGAAACTGTTAAACCATCCAGTAGTATACACACTACATGAGCTTTCCGATACGATCCTAGGGTGTAAAATTTTAATTCTGACATGCTAAAACTGCTTGTTCAAATCAAATAATATTAGTTTAAGTTTTTCAATGGTATCTTTATTTTTATGTCTTTAAAAGACATGCCTTTAAATTTTTTTATTTAAATATGCAGATTTATTTGTCAGAAAATCAAGCTCGAAAGTGAAAAACAGCTCTGAGTGTGTTCTCTCCTAGCTTGCAAAGTAATTCTTTTTGCAACGCTGGCTCCTTCCACTGTCACCTCAGTTTATAGCTTTGCTGGTGGGTCAGTCCTTTCTCCAAAGTCCAGTCCAAAGGAGTTTCACACGCATCTGTCAGACGGCCTTGAGACTTTTCCAGAATACCAGGGAGTCATATATCCTTTCCAGAAAATATTTTAGGAGAAGAAAATAACCTCTGTATCAGAGTATAATGTGGTAGCAATGAGACAAGTGACTTAGAGACTTTCCAGAATGAGGCATTTTTTGAAGTTTCCAGAAGCCATCACCAAACTCCATTCCCCGGCAGAAGCCTTCCAACACAAGAGAGCCAGTGTGCATGTCTTTCCCTTGGTTTCACAGGGGGCTGGTTCCACGGCTGGTAGACCAGTCCACTGACACTCCAGCAAGAACCTTCTGGAAGACGACAGATTACAGGGCAGACATGCTTGAAAAACGAATTTAAACTGTTAGAGTGTTCGCTGGGCTATTAGAAATGGGGAGGTGGGGTAGAGGGCGGGTGGTCAGTCACGGGTACAGTTCCTTCGTCACTCTTACTTAGCTGAGTGAGATAGAGAAAGCCAGAGAAAGGGTTTTTAATTACTTCACAGACCGCAGAAGTGATTTCTTCCAAGGCAGCTTCTCACAGCAGCAAGCGTGCTTCCTCCATTTTGACACAGATTTGGGATTACATACATGCAATGTATTTTTCGTAGAAGGTAGACATTCGCTCCTAACTCTAAAATTTCACCTCAATAAAAACTTTGCCTAAGTACAACATGCTGTCCTACATTATTCGTGGAATAGAAAAAGGTGATGAATGAAAAACTGGAGAAATTTGAATAAAGTCTGGAGTTTAGGTAATCATAATACACAAATGATGGTTTCTTAAGTTTTCCAAATGTACCAGGGTAATATATAATGTTAACAAGGAAAGCTAAGTGAATGGGGAACCCTCTGGACTTTCTCTGCAACGATTTTGTAAATCTAAAATTAATCAAAAATATAACGTTTATTTTTTTAACTATGTGATATCCTTGTTGATAAGCATAGTATTTACTGTTCCACACAAAACCTGCTTCACCCATGCTGCCTGTGAAATGCATATAAAATGTATTAAATCTTTTAATAGCATGTGGGAGAACAGATGTTGATAAAGGCATTTGGATATTCTATAACCTGAGTGTAAATCGAGTCATAGTTAAAAGAGGATTCATAAAACGGAGGATAAAAAAGCAAAGATGTTCATATGGCTTTTGAAAGGATGACAAACTTAATAAATGTGAATTTCACATTTCTGTAAGGCAATAGCTTTTATAAGAGCCACTACGTACTTTTCACTACAACATACTAAAAACAGCAAATTCTTAATGTACTTTAATCAAATTGCATCCTCTGATTGTGATGGGGGTACGACATAAACACGAAAACATAATACTGAACATTCATTGGTTCACAAAATCTCCAAGGCTCTTCCCAGCACACGTCTGTGGCTACAGCCACTGAAATAACAAACTTGGTAAGTAAAAAATAAATAAC
Organism: Rhinolophus sinicus; assembly: GCF_036562045.2. NCBI lineage: Eukaryota > Metazoa > Chordata > Mammalia > Chiroptera > Rhinolophidae > Rhinolophus > Rhinolophus sinicus. Next base: position 66,714,044 of record NC_133761.1, read on the forward strand.
TATGTTTTCAAAATATAAAAAAATTAATACAGGAAAGTCAGGATTTATGTTATGAATTTGCCTTTTAAATCTTCACCCAAATGAATTCCAACTCTATCCAAAGACAAGGAAAGAATTGCATTAGCACCTAATGGGGTGATGACAGGGGGGCAACAAGGCAGAGATAGGCTCTGACAAATGTGTCCTGTCGTGTCCTTGCAGCCATTTCCCATGAAAGCCATTATGACCCACCCTCCCGCTGGCAGTGGCCTGTCTCTAATCACCCTAAACAATTAACCTTGCTCCTAGTTACAAAAGACGCCCAGGAAGGACACCCAGACGGCCTCCCCCAGGTGTACATTCCAACACACAGCAAATCTCATGGCTGAGAAAGTTTTCCCTCACTTTAGTTCCCAATTACTATGTAATTCCATGTAAGAGTAACAGAGAGGGGATTCGTGTATTAGCATTTCCAGCCATCTTTTCTCGGTTGGCACAGCGTGAACCAGGCGCTCAGGGACAGGGGTTCTCTGGATGAATGAATAAAACACAGGTTCGGAGACCTTGCCCTGGGGGTGACAAAATCTTCTCCAGGAGACCCCAATCCTGACTTGTGTCGCAAAATATAACAGACCTATGAAGCCTGTCCTGAACCCGCCAGTTCACTCTTCCGACCATCCCAGTGTGCACGTTTATAGAAAACACTTACAGTAGGGTTAAATATGGCTGACTTTATTGAGATTTGGGTTATGGGTATGTTACGAGTGTATTATGAGTGAGATCTCTCTGTGATGTTTAATGTGACAGAAGCGTTACATTAATAAAGTACCCCAAAGCAGGTAGCTTACCGGGCAAATACCGCCCATCAACTACTTTTCCATATACTTTATAATATCCACATGAGCTTATTTCAGTTCCTTTAAAATAGTTGTTCATATGAAGGAAGTGGAGAAATTTACTTAGACACTAAAATTAGCAAATTACCTTGGATTTGCAATTCTATTAATTGTTCTTCTCTTGTATTTCTTGGCAGACTTAGAAGACTTTGTAAACTTTTAGCTCTACCGAAAGTTGACAAAATATTTTAGGCCACTGGAAGTATCACAAATGTCATGTTCCAGGCCAGTTTCAAATTGAAAACATGTTCAGACTTTGCACACAATTTGGTCACACAACCACTCCTCAGTGAACTCGCAGCCATTCTGACGGTATTTCTTTTTAAGTAAGGTTATTTGTGGGTATGAAAAGTGGCAATTTCTGACAGACCAAGTGAAAAACAGACTTGTTCAAAAATGCCCATTTCTTTTTATCAAAAACTGTTTTAAAAAGTTAATATTCATTTTTCCTAGCAAACTATAAAAAATTTTAGGCATTACCAAATTATCCTCACAGTATCCAGGCTAGTCACTAATTTTCTTCACTTCGTCTATTGAAAAGTGTGGTTAAAATACGTCGTAAAGTGCAGAGCTAATGAAAAGCAGAATAGAAAATTGATCTTGTACTTTGAGTGCTAGCTTAATGTTATGCCCATAAGACATTTTCATAAGAATAACGTAATGTTTTTATTATAGTGGAGCTTCTCGATGGTTGGAGACATCTTCAGCTTGAGCCATTGAAAGAACAGACTTGGTAAATACACAATTATATTAAACATTAATACAGAAAGAAAAAGAAGCTTTTGTTTTATGAATTCGCTGTCTAAATTCTTACCCAAATGAATTCCTATTCTATCCAGGGGAAAGAAAACAAAGTGTTACGCTCTGGTAGAGTGATGATTGGGAGAACAACAGTAAAAACCGCGGTAATAGCGCAGGGAGAGAGAATGCATTGGGAAGTCTTGGCTCCTTGGCCAAAGCTGAGTATATTTATTAATCGGTGCCAGTTTTTCCCTCTCACTCCTCAGTTTAATTCTACCTGTGGGAATGTCTGAGAAGTTTTCCCTAAAATCAAGTATCAGGTTTATGTTGCTATCCTGGTGCATAAGGGGAAGAGCAGCCTGAGGCAGGACCCCGCAACCAGACCATGGATAAGAGCAGGAGTCTGGTGTGTTCAGAGCGAAGGGCAGAGGGAATCAGCCAGCAGGGCTGTGGGGACGGTGCCCGGTGTCGGAAACTGGGGGCATCTAGGCAGGCACCGGGCAGAACCTGCAGGGCGTAGCCAGCTGTCCTGCCAAGCATTCTGGGCGGGGCTTTGTTCTCAGGGTACCTCAGGGCCCAAAACAACGTCCCCTGTCAAGAGGAATGTAGACGCTAGTGGGAAGTGACGAGGGCTAAGGCACCTTTTAAAATAACTGACGTGAAAAAGCAGAGAACCATGTGATTTCACTGATATGTGGTATATAAACCAAAACAACAAAAGAACAAAACAAACAAATGAGAAACAGAAACTCATAGACACAGACAATCGTTTGGTGGTTACCAGAGGGTAAGGGGGATGGGGGGTGGGAGATGAGGGTAAGGGGGATCGAATATATGGTGATGGAAGGAGAACTGACTCTGGGTGATGAACACACAATGGGATTTATAGATGATGTAATACAGAATTGTACACCTGAAATCTATGTAATTTTACTAAAAATTGTCACCTCAATAAATTTAATTAAAAAATAAATAAATAAATAACTGACGTATACATTATAACGAAAGACAGCAAGAATGAACAGAGGGGATAGGAGGAATTAGGGGTGTTGGTAGAGGCTGGCGGAGGGGGCAGGTAGCAGAGATGGCAGTGTGGTCAGTGGCGGGGTCACCGATACAGTGACATGTGAGGACATGAGAGAGGAAGCGCATGGCAGGCAGAGCCCAGGGGTGCGAAGCCTGAGGTGGCAGTTCCTGGTATTTCTGAGGGACAGCGAGTTGGGCAGTGCGGCCAGGCCAGGGGATGGGGAGGGGAAGTGGTGGCCGCAGGAAGGCTGTGGCATCTCAGGAACTGCTGCAGGCCCTTGTAAGCCCTCGCCTGTTATCCTGAGTGGGACAGGCAGCCACTGCGGGCTTTGAGCAGAGAAATGACATAGGCGTTTATATGTTTTTAAAATGTGCCTTGGCATCCAGTTTGAGGTTACCCTGACGAGGTAGCGATGGGAAGTCTGTCAGAGGGTTACAGTGAGAAGAGGGGTCAGGGTAACGCAAACCAGGAGGCAGTGACGGACGCAGTGAGAAGCTGGGCAGGGTGTATTTGACACAGAACACACAGCATTCCCTAACGGACGGCTCTGCTGAGAGCAGGGCACAAAGACAGAAGTCAGTCCCCCTTCCAGGGTTGGGCTTGAGCAACTGCAAAACCTGAAGGCGGCATCCACTGAGATGAGACCTCCCAGCCAGCGCCGCAGGTGAAGAGGAGATGAAGGTCTGAGTCTTGCAGAACCCCGACATTAAAAGGTGAGGAAAGAGGACCAATGAGGAAAGGAGACCAAGAGAGTCAGCATGAAGATACGAGGAAGAGCGAGAAAGCGTGCCGTACAGACGCCAAGTCTCGAAAGTTCCCCTGGAGGAAGGAATGGGTGGCCCACGGTGCGAGAGGTCGCTGACAGGCCAGGACAGGCGAGGCTGGGAATGAGGCGGAGCAGAGGAGATGGGCCACGGCGTGGGGGTAGGAGAGGGCGGAGCACAGGAAGGGTCTCCGCTCCGTCCGCTGGTTCATCAGTCACTCACTCATCCCCATGCGATGGCCACAGCATGTTACCTGAGCACAGATGATTTGCATAGAGAGATGTGTTTATGAAGTCGACTTTTATGTTGGCCATAAAACCTTACTAAACGTCTCTTGCATTGCTTTGGTAAAGCTCTCATTACCCTTCATAGATATAAATCGCCTGTCCCCATTGCATTTCAGATTCTGAAAGGTTCACTATTTAAAAAATATAGTAAAATCTTAAATAAGACATGTATGAGAAACTAGAAAGCACAGTGAAATGTTAAAATACACAACTTGCCAAACATCCATAGACTTTAAGTTAGGAAAAAGAAGTATCATCAGGAAATCCCGAACTCCGTAGAGATAACGTACTGAGTTTTACCGGGATGTTTAAAACATGACAATACGAAGCCCTCTGACAAAAGGGTTTACGTTGATTTGGGTAAGCATCACGTTACCGAGATTGAAATAGCAAGTCATGAAAACCATCAACCCCCGGCCGAGAGAAGACATTTCACGGGAAGGCAAAAGGCCAGGGTGGGTCTGGTTTTATGTAGCGTGTGACTGCATTAATTGTAGGAAGGAGGAGGAAACATTAGCAGATTACACTCTGAGATGGCTCTAAGTTTGAGGGTGCTGCAAAAGTGATTAATAGAGGGAAATAAAATGCCCCAGGGCCTGCGGAACGCACAAACGTTAGCAGGGGAAAGAATACAAGATTGACGTGGAATAAATGAAAAGAAGTTTTGAAAATTTTTGAAGACTAAGTAAACTTTGAAAGCACTAATTCCAGGTGTTTTTAACATCAGCAGAAGTTGACATATTCTTGTGAGTATCATAGGTGTGGCAGGCACGGGGCACGGCGGCTGTCGTGGGGCCCATGCAAAGAAAAAATGGTCAAAATTCCACTCGGATAATGTAGACTCAGTAGGAAACGGATAAAACCTTGGAAGACTGCAACCTAAAACCAACACGCGCTTACTCCCAGGAGCTGCCCACGGACTGTAAGTGCCGCGTCAGGAAAAACAAGTAGGAAAAGGATTGGAATGGAGACAACCTTCAGTTCCTGAATCCGGTCGCCCCTGAATCCTGACCGTGAAACAGAAACACCACAATGTGTGACATTCACCTGGCACTGCAGGTCGGAAAGAAGCCTCTGGTTCCAGCGAGACAGCAGAGCAATGTGATCTGAACGTCTGTCACCGTAAACGTTCGAATCAAGTATGAAAATGCTTAACGTGTTGAATCCTTATTTGAGATTTGCAGAAAAGAGGAGGAAATCAGTGCAATGAAGAGGGAACCTACAGTACAGAGTGAGCCCTGGGCCGTGCCTGGCGTGGGGCAGGGAGCAGGGCCAGGAGTGGCAGGTCCTCGGCTGCCCTAGGACTGGATATGCTTCCTCGGAACCAGCTAACGCAGAGTCAAAATCAAAACACCAACATGCAATGAGAACCCTCAGAGATCTGCGCTCTCAGGGAAAGGGGGCTAGAGGAAAAGTGCCACCAGCACCCCACAAGGACGCTCGTCTGTGCCTGGGTTTTGGGGAGGGGGATTCTCCTTGGGAATCACCACGATGGCTCCCTCTGCTCACAGCACCTTTCATCTCACAGCTAAACCTCGCTCAAGAGCAGCCGAGAAATGCAGCTTTTACGAAGCAGTAATGTCACCCCTGAGCCTTCTTTTCCAATAAAGGGGAAGACACACCATTGGCTTAACCACCAGCAGCTTCTGCTCTAACAGCCCATTAGCCCCATAAAAACCCACTCCCTCCGCAGGAATGATGATCCCAGAAACCCATCCAGCTGCAGCATCAAGCTCGAAGCCCAAAGCGCCCAACACAGCCATCTCCAGAAGGTCCCCCAGGCGGTGTTTCGTGACCCCGAGGCCCCCAGGAGCCAGGGCACATGTCACCTGCCCCTCTCCTCTGTATCCAACACGTAACACTTGAGAAAGAACAGAACTGCAGGAAAAAGGTTCATTCAGGGCAGGGAAGAAGGGAAGCAGGGCGGTCACAGGTCCGAAGTAGTCCGGAAATCTGTCCCCGAGACGCACGCTTCCTCGCTGCAGTGGGTGTGTGGCCGAGTTTGGGAACCACTAAGATACCAGCTTTTGCTTCACCACATCAGCCCACGAGTTTAAATCATCAAACGTCACTGAACCAGGATGTTTCTGGCTCCTGGTCACATTCACAGAAAAGTTCACTCAGGAGATGGATTCACTGTGGACCTCCAGCGAGAGCGTTCTGGGCTCAGCCCTGTCCGAGAACCAGGAGTGGCCCAATGGGGCGGGGCCACCAGAAGCAACACCTGGGAGACCCTTGGGCTCCCGGGACCTCAGGGTTAGCTGTTAACCAGAAGCTGCGTCGCGGTGCCCCATCTTTTCTGCCACTTTCCTTCTGTTGACCACGTCATGGAGCATGCTACTTTCTGGGAAGCTAAAGAGAACATTGGATGAAAACAGGTTTCCTTTAAAAATGGAATGGCTGATTTATAAAACTAGAACCACGTCACTTAATGTGTCAGAGCATTCAACGCGGTGCTGTAAGCATTTGTACCCAGTTCCAAAGGTGAGCACTGTATTCCACGCATGCACTCGCCTCTGTTAGGAAATCTCCCTGGGATGAAATCCCACTTTTGCCTAAATCCAACTATAATTCCCCTCCCTCCTTCAAATGACAATGTTTTTCTTCCATTTTTCTAAGGATTTAGAAAACGACTCTATTTTTTAAGATACCAGGTTTAGATGCAAACAGTATTTGATGCGCCTTCTCCATGCCAGGTATCATGTCAGCTCCTTAATACTTTGACATATTGCAAAGCATTCAGTCTTAGCCCAAACTAGAAACCAATTATTAAATTACAATGGAGGAAATAATGCCAGGTTCACAGCCATGGGTCATCCGCTCAGGGCGTCCCTTCATGGTGGACCAGTTCACGTGAGAGACTCAACGAAAGGTCGGAAGAGCCCAGAATCAGAATGTAGGCGCTCAATTGTCGTCAGTGCTGAGAGCTTTGTAAGTTGGGCGACTTCTCCGCACATCGGGCATATCCCGGCCCCATCCTTCGGGAAGAACGTCTGTCCTGCACTCGCCTGAACACGTCGCTGCCCCCACGGCCCCCTTTTCTTTGAACCTCTGTGTACAGTGTTGCCTCTGATGGCACCTCCTTCCCTCAGTGATATTTTGATAGAACTGCCTGTCGCCTCTTTAGTTACATCTCAGTCATGGGACTCTAGTCACTTGCTTTGGGATCAGACAGACGTGGGTTAATTTAGAAGTGAATTTAGTCAAGTAGGTTACCCTCTGTATGCCTCAAAATCCTCATACGTAAAATAGGAGGAATAACAACACCTAATTGGGGGGTTGTAACGTTTCTTACGTACCACATTAGCCCACACAGGGCTCGCCAACAAGCAGATACAGTCCTCAGTACTCCAAACCTCTTCCATCGTGTGTCTGCGAAGGTTCGTCTCCATGCTGACCTGTGGATTATAGTCCTTTGTCTCAAAATAGGGGCAGCACCTATGTCTCCACTGCCCATCTCAGCATGAACTTTGTGAAGTCCACACAAGCAAAATGGCAAAGACGGGGAACCTGCAAAAGCAGCCCACTCTTCACAAACTTGACCGCGATGAACTTCCCATCCCTAAGCTAGTAACTCGCCCCAGCTTCACCGTTCGCCGGGTCATGGCAACATACGGTGCTATTTCCTCACACTGTAAACGCTACTCGATGGAACCCATCAGTTCAGGAAAACAAGCTCGGCATCCCCTCGTCATGTCTAATACACATCAACTGGGCCGTGAGACTCTGTTTTGTTTAAGCTCGTGAGCGTCACCACTGTGGACCGTGCGAACTTTGGCCTTTTAACTCCAAGACCATTTTTCATTCTATTCTTTGTTAGAAGGATCTGCTTGTATATAATTAAACGTGCCTTTCTTAAACCTTTACAGTTGGTAGCTTAATGTATTTTTGTTTTATTTCAAGTACAAAGGCTGTATTATGCTTTTGTTGGCATCAACGCTAGTTAGCATGCCAGCTACATAATTTTGCTCTCTGCAATATGTCAGTAATTGAGTGCTTTGGGCTCAACAGGTGGGGCTAGATAAGGTTCTGGCAAATCAAATAGGTAATGTGGTTATTCCTTTTGTCAAATTATAATTAAAAACAGAGTCTATGTAAAATGAGACTTGCATGTTCCTGTTTTAAAAAGGGCCCAGCATCCAGTACAAATTGTTTTCTGTAACAAAGACCCATTAGAAAGGAAGCATATTGATTGTCTGCAAAAAAAACGTGCAACAGCTTCGTGTCTGCAGCTTCACTGCCCTCTGTGAAGTTTACTGCATAAACCTGAGCTGAGCGTTGCTACAAAAGGTTGTGACTTTCCCACCTGTCTGTAATTCAGGAGTACGAACGTAAGGCTATGCCAAAAATGTAACAGGAAGTCCAAACACTGCTATCCACCACCTTCTAGAATATTAAGAAACTCTTTGAATATTTTATTTAAATTACCTGCTTAAAGAGTGTGTGTGTGTGTGTGTGTGTGTGTGTGTGTGTGTGTGTGTGTGTGTTTGCACACGTTATGGTATCCTAGTCCCTGATTATAGGGGAAAGGCTAGTGTGCCCTTTATCTAGAAACTGGAAAGACCCCTAGGCCAAGAGTTAGGTTCCTTTCCTATAGTCCAGTGTCCAGCCCGGCCAGAGAGTGGGCACTGCCCCTCAGTGTGACGAGGGAAGAAGGGACTCGTGCACACGACCACCTCACTGAAAGTTCACCCCGATGGCAGCTGCTTCTGCAGGACAGGCCCATGTCTGCTTGGCCAGTTGTTCCTACCATTCCAGAAGGAACCAGCCTGGCTACGTTCCACCTGTGCTCCTGAGAAGAGGCCTCCATTGTCTTCCCACAGGCCACAGTACATTTGCTATTCTGGTTTGAGCTTTCCTGTGCTAAAATCAAGACCTGTCAGAAAAGGCCCTCTTACGTCGTTCTTTTGTTTCAACAGAACTTGATCCAATCATACTAACTCGTTCACCGTATAGCAGATTATGTGAAGAAAAATCAAGGCAAACCAAAAACAATCCTCTACGTTTCTTATCTCTGTGCAAACATCTTGATACTTGGGACACCTGGATATTTGGCCCCATATGGAGTGACACACAGAAGGCTGAACGACATGTTCCAGGGGTGGGTTAGACGTCAGCAGCCCCTTTTCTTCCTCTCAACGGAATTTCCCTTTATATCCATGGTGAGCGGTGCCTCATTGACAGAGGTTCTGATTTTCTCTAAGTAGATCCATTTCCTAATGTCTTTATATAAGTCACACTCATGATTTATTGTGTATAAATATGCTTTAGTCCTAAGAGGAAGATGTGAAGTTTTGACAGACTAAACAGCATCTATATTGCGTGTCTGTATTTGGCTTTATTTACACAGAATGTGTCTATACCTAAACAAAAAAATCAGGTTTCCAGACTGAAAGCCAAAGATAATTGCATTTTACAGAGATTTTAAATGAAAGATTAAGCAAATTGAGTATATCACACATTAAACATGCGTTCATGCTTCTCTTCTAACACCACTATGATCAAGCTGGGAAAATAACTTCTCTGTTTATCAGTTTGTATATCTATAAAAATGAGGATCTGACAAAAGCAGAGGTTTCCAAATTTTTGAAAGCAGCATCTCTCATTCTTCAATCCAAAAGAAATAGAAAAAAAGAAAAAGAAAGCTGAAAACTAACCCATACAGCAAAATGGGCAGACCCTGCACTTACTTTACTTCTCCTCCGACCCCAATTCCTTTGCACCCTCTCCAGGAAACACGTGCGTCTTGTTCCAAGGACTAGTGAGCTGGCTCATCTCTGATGCCTGGCCCAGCTCTGCAACCCCATAACTGCCACATGACATAGTATCGTGCCCTTGGTGAATGATGTATGAAGTATATCATCACACTTTACCTTCCTCTCAATCCTCTGGAATAAGGAAGGTGGGGACCACTACTTCCGTTTTAGAGATGAGAACGTTGAACCTCAGAGAGACTAAGGTGATCTCCAAATCCCAGAGAATAAAGTCTACAATTTAGATTAGAAGCCGGAATCTCGGTGTTCTGTTCCCCACTTCAGATCCTTTCTATATAGCACACTGTCATGGGGTTCAGTGCTTTACATTTTTGCAAAGTTCAAACAAGCCCCTCAAACTTGACCATTAAGAATGAAGACAAAAACTTTACAGAAGCTTGTAAGAAACAACAAACCAATTACTAAATTCAGTAGGCTGAAAGAGCCCTTTGCCATTAGAAAACACAACAAAAGAGTTGCTAGGGTCGATGACTGTCATTACCTTGTAGGGTTTTGATCCAGAGCTGTGGCTGTAGCTACCTTATTCTGGGGGTGTACCACACTGCATTCACCCTACTCTGTGGAGGGGTCCACGGACCAAAACTCTGGGCCCACTTCCTCATTCATCGGGCTAGTTTCAGAGAAAAAAAATCTATATTGTAGGGATATCAATTCTCTTCAAATTTGTAATAAACAATATAATTACAATTCTAACAGGATGTCTTTTGAACTTAACTATTTTAAATTTTAACTGAAAAAATAATGTGTGAAAATAGCTATAAAACTTTGAAAAACAAGAATAAGGAAATTTTAGAATAGAGTGTTAAACATATTGCAAACAAGCACCGAATCAAACAGTGAAATCCTAGCTCAAGAGGTAGATAGATGACCTAGAAAACTCTATAGACTAAAGCAGCAGTTATTAAAATGTGGTCCAAGGACCCCTGGGGGCTCCTGAGACCCTCTGTGAGGTCCGCTAGGTGTCCCTTTCCCAACCACATGTCTGTGTGAGGCCAGATTTTCTTAATATTCTTCAAGAAAAATAAGACATCACAACAGACTCAACAGACAGGTGGGAGAAACCAGCTGTCTCTACAAAGCCAGACATTTGAAAAGCAGTGGAGCAAAACTGCTCTTCTCACTAGAAGAGGTGATGTTCTGTCTCTGGAGAGTGACAAGGATTTGGAACTGCGATGTCAGAGGACACAGTAGCAACTGAACCAGGGCTGCTGGCTCCGCAGACGCGGGACTAGGGGACACCCTACTGATGTCCAAACTTGACGTGCTCATCTCATCTTCTGTGTGGCGTCACGCAGGTCGGGGATTGCTATTGGGCGGGTGGCCTGCAGCAAAGGGAATGAACACTGACGTGCTGAGCTCCCGCTGTATCACACATCCTTCCTTTCACTTCATCCACCATCCGAATGACACAGACGCTACTAGCCCCATTTCAGACAAGAAAACATAAAAATTAAACAGTTTACCCAAAATCCCACAGAGAGTAACAGTTAGTCCTAGGATTAACCTAAATCTGCACAGTGCTGAATCTGTGTTGCAGGATTTAGGACATTTTCCATCACTCCAAAATCCATGGTATTTCTATGTGAAGCGTCACATTCCTGATCTGTACATTTTCACACAAAGGAATGGTGACAGCATCCAAGCTCCTCCTGGCCTCTGACACTATAAGAGCACATGAATCACTTGGGAGGTGGGGGTAGGTTAAAATGCAGATTCTAATTCAACAGGCCGGCCTGGGAGCAGAGCATGTGTTTGCAAGCACCCTGCAGCCTAGCGGCCACACTGGGCAGCAAAGCACAGCAGCTTCCCTTGGAGCTCACACTGGAGAAAGCCAAGGCTCCTGGAAGGTCAACAGACTCTCCCACAACAAATGCGTTGGTGACACATACAAACGAGCCCCAAATTCCAGCGTTCCTTTTAGTATCCTGTGCCCTTTAGAGTACACAAAATAAAACCCACTCGTTTGATCTGTTTGTGCATTTGGTCATGAATTTAAAAAGTAGAAAAATGTTATATATTAATGAATACCCTTCCTGCCTAATATTGCTCAAAAAGAATAAGAAATGTTAAGTGTAATGAAAAACCATGGACACACATCTTCTGGAGGATGTGCTTACTATGCATTGAATATGCAAACTAAAATTGCTGTTAAACATACAATTTCCTACAGAGCTTGCAAACAAATTACACTTATTTTATGAAAATGCTTGAATTTGTTTTGTCTTTACTTAAGACACCATTTCACTTGTAATCGTCAGTCTTGCCCTCAACAATCAAACTTTATATGCTTTTAAAAAAAATAATTTCCCAAGTTCAAGTCACAGGGTAGGTAATGCTAGAAAATGTGGTAAAGCAAGATAAATACACATAAATAAACAAATATGCAAATGTGTTTCCCAGTTTTCACGCATGTTGTGTATTAAAGGGTAATAGTTTCATATTAATCTTGGCCCCCAGGAGTAATATTTTTCTAAAATTATGCATGTCAGAAATAAATACAAACATCAGTTGATATCCATAATATGGGGAAAATTCAAAAAATAATAAATTGTGGGGATTTTTCAGCTATTTATATTCAAATGTTTAAGTGAAGTCATCACCTTAAACAGAGTAGTCGTGGAATTTGGTCTGAGTTTCAGTCTGACAGGATTTAAAGTGATGCACAGCTCAGCAATTATGGGATTCAGCGAAGGCAACGTTCTTTCTTATGAAAAACAATGAGCAAAATAGAGAATGTATTGATTTTAGTTGTTTTTTCTTTTCAGAAACATTGATTATATTTGCCTTTTAGTGGTATTGTATGTAACTAGAAGTTAAACACATTTGAATTGCCAGTTACCAATGTTTTAGCACATGAATTGTCCAAAACTACCTCCACTCTTCTAATGCTTTTTGACAAGCCTTTTGGTTAATCCATCGCTGGTTAAAATGTTGAACAGAATTTGGGGCATGGCAGGTTCCTGTCAATTGATTTGTGGTTCTTTAGACGTTAATTTTTCTCTTTTATTTGTTTTTGGTAAAGATTTGTTTGGGGAGGATTTCAAAAGAATTTGTGAAACCATGATTGGGGGACTACCTGTGGCTCTAGCAGATGATAGGACAGGTACCTAGGTCAAGAGCACATAGTCTAGATGCCCCCCCTTGCCTCTCGTCTGCGAAGTCACCCAGGGTGGGGACACGTCTGCCGTCCCTTTAACTGGCCACCTAGCCCAGCGCCTGGCAAACAGGTCACTCAATGAAAGTGAGTAAACATAGATAAATGGAAATATCTGGTCTTACTGCTCGTTATTGCTATGTTGGGCCCTGACAGGTCACTTAGCAAAAGTCATGTAAAATCCAAAATTAACAGGAGCCAAGATGATAGGCAAGACTTCACTTCTTCACATTTATTCCAATTACTCTAATACATTCAACCCCTAATATTATTGACATTCAATTTAGTGTCACTAAGTTTCTGTGTATCGCAATGAATTTTCATCCGTGTATTTACCCATTTAACACTGAGTGCAATGAGCAACATATTTAGGGTGTGTGTGTGTGTGTGTGTGGTGTGTGACGCAAATCAGTCCAAACATATTTGTCACTGTCTATATATGTTTGGTAACGCAGTTGGTAATATATAAGAATTTGCATTGTTACACAGCATGTACTTACTTCCGAGAACCGTGTTCACTGTATCCTTCTTTCCAGCCCCACAAATGAATGTAGATCTTTTATGTGTGATATGGATGCACTTCTGCTGAGCTATTCCTCCAGCCGGGCTTATCCGGATCAAAGCTCCCCATCGTAAGCTGTGAACTGTAGCTGCAGGAAACAACACAGGTGGGGTGGTGTTTGGGGACGTCCCCTGCAACTGCGGTTTGTAGACGATAAAACTCCAGGAACTCAGGCTATCTCAGTCTTACTTGTGTCTCTCATCAAGGCTCAGCCCTGTGTCTGCCCAAGGAAAACACGCAGTCATGTTTTAGTAAATTGAATGGTTCTGTTGAGGCCTTTTGATGAGGAGCAATTACTGAGAACAGGCTGCCCCTTTTATCTAATGTGGTTTGCTTTCAGGACTGTTTGAATTGCCCCTTAATTTTGGTTTTGAAAGTATGGCAGTTTTTTCTCTAAAAGCATAAAGTATCACTTTAATAAGGAAATCCAGAAGGGATTTATCGGTGGGACTATAAATGAGCTTTCCTCCCCTTTCCTGCATCCCGTTGCCTTGCCCCCGTTGTGGACACACGGTCCCCTGACTCTCCCTGCCAGCCTTCTCCTTTGTCACTAGTGTTTCTCTGCAATCAGGAGCGAACAGTGCGAGGAGAAATTCTCTAACAGACAGAACACTTCTTTTCTGAACACGCGCTTTCTCCAATGCTCCTCGCCGGCAATATTCTCCAGGATATGTATTCTGCAATGACAATGCAGTGTCGGCTTGGCTGGCCTTTCCCAATGTGAGAAGCTGAGTGTGGGGACGTCGTCATGGACAGATTACCAGCTGTCAGTCCGTCAGGTTCAGATTCCAAAGACTAACAGAAGCAGAAAACAGGAATCATCTTACACTTCCTGGTTAATGCACTGTATACAAATTAACAGAGCAAATGAAGGTGATTTTCGTTGAGGGGAAATGGGTCAATTGACTGTCAAGTTTTCATGGAAATTTGTTGCAAATAAACTTTAATTGGATTCTTATTGTATTTAGTCAGCTATATTTGAAATATCTTTGACATGAAGAAGGCCGTTGATTCACATTTTTAGAAGAAATGATTGAAGAGTAACCTTTAAAAAAAAAACCTCATGAATACAAATGGATTTTAATGGGGGTCTATTATTGCCTCAATGCTTGTATGCAACTGTATTAATATTAATGAGAGCTAGACACGCATTTATGCGAGATGAATAGATTCTGGTGGTGTTTACTGCAGGATTGTTTGGCTTGTCCAGAAACCTGTAGTGTTGAACTTGACCAGATTTGCCAATAACAATGGATATAAAGAGAAGAAGAAACCGTCTCTAATAGTTCCACCTTTTTTTTTTTTTTTCTTCCTCTCTTAAGGAGGTACCATCTTCTTCAGGAAAAGGGAAATTTAAACATGTACACCTACTGGTTTGTAAAATTTTGCTTCAAGTAACAAGCCACATCCTGCATAAATAATTAATCAGATGGAAATGAATATGTAGCAGGCTGGTTTCATTCCTCTAAGGGTTAAGTTGCATTTCTGTCAATCGGTCTGTGCCCCATTTCAGTTCTTCAGTGTCTGCGCATCTGGGCATTTTCTTTGGCTCTTTCTTGGTGCGCTGAGGTCATCAGACATTTGCTGGTAATTGGCCTGTTTGGATTGCACATGAGTGGCATGCGTTAGAGGATAATGTAGTCCTGACGTCCCCCTGGAGGGCGGGCCGCATGACTGACTTGTGCTCAGACCAGTGTGAGGACCCCTGAGATGCCACTTTCCTTTAGACAAATTCATTTCCTCCTGACCATCATCTCCATTATAAATGGAGCACTCCAGCCGAGAACAAGGATTTGCGCATCTCCCAGCTTGTCAGCCCCATGGAGGTAGTAATGAGTGGCCTAGTCCTTGTGGCCTCATTTTCACTCACCCTCTCCTTTGCACCCCAAGAATACACCACTACAAATCCACAGCCTTTCCCCGGAGGGAAGGGTCGATATGATGTGAAAGGCAGGTGAGTGAACCTCCACAACTTCCTTAAATGGTGACGACAACCACCACTAACGTATCGCTTCCACGCTTCAAACCCTGGATGGATCTTGCAATTTCTGCCAAATGCCCAGACGTGCCTTATGTAGAAAGAAGCATGTGTCAGGGCAGCCTGTGTTTTCTTTTTGGCACATTAATATGTGTCCTTTTGAACTGAGTTAAAATTTGCATGGAGAAGCCAGAGGTTAGCAAGTAAACAAGACACGCTCCTGGATGTCAGAAAAGAGCAAATCGCTGATCTGTGCACTTAAGAATGGCAACCCAACGTAATACTGTGAGGTGGCAATAAGCTGGAGGCCAATGAACTACGTGAAGAAGGGGAAGCACTCTCTCAATTCGGGTGACCCAAACTAACTTCAAGTGTCATTAGACCAATGAGCATGATTACACAACCTGACTAAAAATTGCTCAAAACACAGCCAACGATGCTGAGTATCACCGGTTATTAAGGAAATGCAAATTAAAAATAAGGTGAACTACAACTACACAATCATTTTGGAAGTTGGTTTGATTATAAATATCAATAAGTATAAATATAATACGAATTTAAATGGCTGGCACTAAACACGGAACATACCCCATATTGGTGAGCTGGTGGAGGACCTGGAACGCTCACACACTGGTGGCTGGAACGTACCGTGACAGAAGCACTTGGGAAAACAGGCAGTTTCTTAAAGTGAGTCATGCACACGCCCTATAACCCAGCCAGCCCTTCTAGCATCTACTCGAGGAAAACGAAGGCATATGCCCACACAAAGACTGTTCATAGCAGCTTTCTCTGCGAAGAAGCCAAATGTCCATCAGCAAGTGGATGGATGACCAATCTGTGACATGTTAAGGGAATGAACTAGCGATACATGCTACACCCGGGGAAACCTCAAAATAATCACGCTGGGAGAAGACGGCAGACGTGAAACAGGGCAGACTCTTTTACATACAATTCTAGCAAACACAGAACTCCAGAGTGAGAGAGGCAGGTCAAGATGGCAGAGTAGGAAGGTCCTGGGCTCACGGCCTCCCACAGCTAACACGTGACACAGCTGTATCGGAGAGCAACCTGAAGACGGGCGGGACAGACGCTCTACAACTGAGGATGTACAGAAAAAGCCACATCAAGGCAGGTAAGCAGGGCAGGGTGCGACGTGGTGGCCCCCCTTAAAGAGTGAGGTGTCTGAGACCCACATCGGCCTCCTCAGCTCAGGGGACCCGCACTGGGGAGAGGAATCCCCTTTGCACTGAGACTCAGCCCCTAGCAGCTGTGCACAAACTTACCTGCTCTGACTCACAGGGCAGAGACAGCAGTTTGAAAGACCACACATGAAGGAGAGCTATTGACCAATTTTAGGGCGCGTGCCAGGGGGATTTGTTGGGGCTCTCTCTGGGGACAGAGGAGCTAGGGACCATTCTTTCTTGCTTTGCTTTGTTTGCTCTTCTCCCGCCCAGGCCACCTGCACTGGTGGGCACCAGGTCTGACGCTCTCCATTGAACTGCTAGCCGTTCACCTGCCCAGTTTCCAAGGACCCACCTGGCCTAAACAATCTCAAAATGGCGCCCCAACCCCCGGTGGGCAGCCCCAGAGGCCCTGGAGCAGCACCTCGCCCACAAGCACCCCAAAAGCCAGGTAAACGGGCCAGCACCCCCTGCACACCAAACACACTCAACAGAGACTAGGCCTCACGGGCACCGGTACTGGAGGCCTGCCCCCCACACCAGCAGCAGTCACAGCTGGGCCTCACAGCCAGCCCCACCCAACAGTGTGCCTACACAGGGGCACCCCTGGAGCCCCTGGCCCTGGTGTCTAGGGGGTATCGTGCTACTGGGCCCCACAGGACACCTCCTTCATAAGGCCACGCTGCCAATACCATGAGACATAGCTGATCTACCTAATACATCGAAACAAACAGAGACTTAGGCAAAATGAGGAGACAAAGGGATATGTTTCAAATGAAAGAACAAGACCAAACAGGAAAAGAACTCAATGCAATGGAGACAGGCAGCCTGCCAGATAAAGAGCTCAAGGTGATGGGCATAAAAACGCTAAAAATATAATAAAATAAAAAGCTTGCTGAACTCAGGAGAAACACGGGTGAACACAGTGAGACCTTCAACAAAGAGAAAGAAAAAAATGAGAACTGAAGAATACAATGAATGAAATGAAAAGTACAGTAGAGAAATCAACAGCAGATTAGATGGTACAGAAGAATAGAAGACAAGCTAGTGGAAACAACCCAATCAGAACAGCAAAAAGCAGACAGAAGTTTTAAAAATGAAGACAGTTTAAGGGCCCGCTGTGACAACGTACACTAACATTCTCATGACCGGGGTCCCAGAAGGAAGAGAGACAGAGGAAGGGACCAAAAAGCTTTTCAATCTGAAATCCAATGTATCTATTTTTTTCACTTGCTACTTACACTTGTAGTGTCCTATCTGAGAATCCTTTGCCAAATACAAGATGATGAAAATTCACCCCAGTGTTCTTCTAGGATTTTTATAGCTTTAGCTCTTATATTCAGGTCATCTTGTTTCGAGCTTTTGAAAAACGAGTCCAAGGTATCTAGTTTACCCCTCTAATCTCATGTTAGCCTTGTCCCCAGACAACCCTGCCTATGATTCCTACATCCTACTACCATGCATCTCACTTGGAACCCATCAAAATAAGTTTTCCCCCTCATGATAATACCCGTTTGCTTCAGGCATTCAATCCTTTAACAGGAACCCAAATCGGATACAAAGGAGAACAGAATGCAAAGTCTGGCTGCCTATAAACTTATTTTTTAGCTCATTGGAGAAACACAGGTGGTAAACACTGTTAGATATTGAGAGCTAAGACCATACTGCAGGGAATTGTCTCCCAGTCTTTCTATAGAAGCAAATCCTTTGCGTCATCTCTAAGGAGCAACGAGCACACGGACAGGACTGAGCGAGACCGGCTGCGTGGACGGCGCAGATTTCCAACACTTTCTGGATTCCTCACAGGTGGGCTCCCAAACAGGAGCAAATCCCATTCACATCCTAGTCTTTCCTCCACCAAAGATCAGAGCCTCTCTAAGGTGACTTGCCTTCCACGAGGACGTCTGTGGTGGAAAATACAACCCAGGAGGGAAACTAAGTCAAGAAAACCCAAAGTGAGAAAGACAGGGGGCTCATTGCTTTCACATGCATTTTAATTCACCCCATTCTGCAAAGCAGCAAACAGCTTTGCACCTCACTGAAATGCCAGGCCAGGGGCACCCGCCTTTGTTCGTCCCCAACCACAGACTGAGAAGCAGCGGACCTCACAGGAAAGACGGTTGGGTGTGTGCCTTGCAGTCAACTGTTTGTCCCCACAAAGCCCACCGTAAAATACTATGTCACATGTTTGAAGCATGTCATCCTCAAAACAGGAGTTTGATTTTTCTTCCTCAAACTACAGACATCGCCAAAATATTTTTAAACGGCCTCTTTCTTCCATGTCCCCATCCTTGTGAACGGCCTGGCACTCTGCCTCCGACATAGGTGATACACGTATTGTAGAATCTCTTCTCCCCACTAAGTACATGTGCCAGGGCATGGGTGGGGGAGGGGCCCGCAGGGGTGTCAGTGCCTCAGAGCTTCGCTGTGTGGCCTCCGTGCGCTTCAGATACCGCTTATCAGGCACGAGACGGCGTTCGGGTTTGCTGAGGAACACGACATTGTCTCACTTCTCCGGACCGCAGCTTCCTGTGCCCTCTGAAACATCACTCATGGGGCTCTGGGAGCTGCCCACCGGCCCCTGCACCGCCCTTCATTTCGGGCTGTCCGCCTGCTCCTTAAGCAATGTTTGGGCATTACCAATATCCTGCAAGACGGATGAGCTGTGCTCACGGCAACACAGCTGTTAACCTTTTCTCTCCTCTCACACGACCGGGTGAATGACCGTAAATGATGGGTGCCCTGTCTGCCGTGCGGACAATTGATTTGACCTGACTGCCTCCAAAGCTCTAATGGACTTTGCGGCCGATCCCCCGAGATATAAAGCATGTCGCAGTGAATTGAGGCAGGTGAAAGAACAGGCCTGCTATTCCTCGCAGGCTCTGGCTCTCCCAGAGCCCCCGGGGTTCAGGGCCAAAGACTAAAAATGGTCAATACCCAGATCATCTTTGTAAAGTGTTGCCCTCAGGAAATCTAGTTTTGTTCCTTTTCCCCTGCCAAGCCTGGTGTGACAAGCCTGGAAAAGACCTTTGCCTTCCAACACAGGATTGCATGCACAGCTCTGCCTTCAGTTTCTTTTGATTTAATTTCTCATCTAGTCTGTCTGTTGACTCGTTGGGCTGTACACAATTTCATTGGATTTCGATAGTGAGTTTCTCATTCTTGGGGTTTCCATTGAAGTTTCTTTCTATGTGCAGTGAAAAGGTTACCAAAGAGAAAGGAAATGGGGTACGAAATACTTCAGAGGAAAAAAAAGAGAGAGAGAAAGTCATACAGAAAAGGATGCCAGATAAAGTACAAAACACAGACCAAAACAATTACATAGAAAAATTTGTTTTTCGGGTTGAATTTTTTTTTTTCCCTAATTCACATGACACATAAGAAGAAGAAAAAGTCACGGCCAGGGTATAAAAAATATTAAGTTAATTAATAGTATATGAAGTGAAGATACTAATGAAGACAAATTTTTATTGTTTTCCATGAAAACAAAAATGAAATGCTAACACTTGTCTCCCAGACGGTCTTTAGACGCAACAGCATCCACACCAAGGGGAGTTCCACATAGAGAAAAAGGGACGAGATGAGAAAGAAAACATTTAGTAACCCAGGGGACAGAGCTTCAATGAGTTGCCACTTGGATCAAGAAGAAAGCTGGTATCTGAAAATATTATTGTAATCTAGAGCTCACCAGATACAGGGCTTTTGGAAAGAAACTCTTCAACTCTGTCCTCTGGGAAATAACAATGTAGGAGGTAGGTTTTGCACCATCTCGAAGGGACAGCTCTGAAAGGAACCTCCTAAGAATCAGTTTTCTTTAAAACTGCAGCAAATCAGGTCACTGACATTCATTCAACCAACACTGAGCAATACTGGACAAAACACTACGCTAGCCAATGAGGGTTCCGTGGGGTGGAAGACGCCTGTTCCTGGTCCCGTGGACATTAGCAAGCAGGATAAGCGCAGTGAGAGCTTTAGTCCAAAGCCAATGCCACCAGCCCCATCGTCATCAAGTGCGCGGGCTTTTACAGTGGGGAGAATTGTACTCCTTCGTCAGAGCAGAGAACGTTACGTGGAGGTGTTTGTATTTAAGCTGAACCCAAAGGCAACAGGCAGCAAAGACTGTTTTAAAGCTCCAAACATTTGCAGAAACTAGGAATGTGAGGGAAATGGTTTTCGTAAGTGTGCTGTGTTGTGTGTACAATTATACTGTCTTTCTGAGACCTACACGCTGAGCCTTATATTAGGGGCCAGTAAACTTTTTCTAGAAATAGCTGGGAAGTGAATATTTTGCACCATATTTGTGGGCCTTACGTTTTCTCTGTTGTAATAACCCCACCACCGACACTATGTAAATGAATGAACATGGCTGTGTTCCAATAAACTTGATTTACGGACACTGAAATCTAAATTTTGTATCATTTTCGCATGAAACAAAATAGTATTCTTTTTAAATTTTTTCAACTATTGAAAAATGTTAAAACGCTTCTTAGCTCACAGACTACAAAAAAGAAAAAAGAAAAAAAAACAGATGCTGGGCTGGATTTCGCCTCCAGGCGTAGGTTATCAACCTCCGCTATGCTTTAGAGTTTTAATATCTCATCCTAGACACACATTTCTGGGTACTTTTCTACCTGTCATATCGTCCTCAGATTTTACCTTCCCAAATAACGTTCATCACACACCACAGAAGAAGAAAACCACCTCCCTTCCTGTGCATGTTGGCAGTGACGCCTCTTTGAAGCATTTCAGTTCTCTGACTTTCTCGGAATGAATCAACCAGCATGAACGCAGCATATTGTGTTGTATAGTTTCCTAACGGATGGGCCTACAATCATTGTTTGAGTTCCCCACTCCAAGGCCCTTCCAGATGGGGCGTGTTTAGTGTGCTGGCGCGTTCGTCAGAAGCTCAGGATGGGACATACTGACCGGAAGGTGGAATTCTAAAGAACTTTGGAACAGGGATGCCCATCCTGCAGAAACAGGAGGACCGGCTCTCGTCACCTGCAGGGAAGAACCTGTATGGGACACATGCTGTGACCATCGTGCATTGTAAACCCATTTGATCTCTTTGATCCTCAGTTTAACGTGCAAGGGATACGTTACATTGTTTCCATTTTAAAAGGTTTGAAGAGATTAAGTGATTTGCTTACATTAACACTGTTGCTACATGCCACTGAGTCGGCTGCGACTCTGGGTGATGCATGATGAGTGACGTCCACACGTCCCGTCCTCACAGCCCTGCTCAGCTCCTGCAGACTCAGCCTGTGGCCCCTTTTATGGAGTCAGTCCATCTCCTATTTGGTCCCTCTCTTTTCCTGCTCCCTGCTATTTTCCCAGCACTCTTGTCGTTTCCAGAGAACCCTGCCCTCCCACGATGTCCCACAGTAGCACAGCTGCAGCTTTGGCATTTTGCCTCCAGCGATGTTCAGACTTAACTTCTCTAGGACCCCCTCGTTCGTCTTCCTGGCGGTCTAGGGTCTCCACAGAGCTCCTCCCAACACCATAGTGCAAATGAACCAATTTCTTTCCCATCCGCCTTCTTCCCAGTCCAACCTTCGTGTCCATATGTAGTAAGTGGGAACACTAGGGTGTGATGGTCTCAGCCTTGGTCCCTAATGACACATCTGTGCTCTTGGTGACCCTTCCTAGTTCTTCCATTCCTGCCCTTCTGAGTCTCAGCCTTCTCTTGACTTCTAATTCTCTTGATTTCTATGTTAACTTAATATAATAAATGGTAAAAAACAAAATGCAAACCTAGATCTCCTGCCTTCAGATGCCAAAACCACTTCATGTGCTATTTCACTTCCCAGGATCTAAAGTCTTAGCCTGTGTTTTCTATACACTTAAACATGAAGAAACTAACCAAGCAGATGGAATGCTCACATAGAAGCAAACCCGTATGTATTGCTGCCAACAGCCTGGTCTCCACTGAGCAAACATTCAGCGCTTCACACACGTATCGTATGATCACGGCAACAACGTCATCTCCTGCACCCCAGAAAACAGGGGTGTCTCTCTACCCCAACTCTACTTTTGTTTACAGAGTCATCCTGACTAAAGGAAGATAAGAGTTCATGGTTCTGACACTTGCTTGCTAAGTCAATCACCTCGTATCTGCACAAAGACTCAAAAATACCGATTCAACATTATGTTTGCCTGTAAGGAAAAGTAGGTATAAAAATAAAATATTCAAGTAATACGTCAACAGAACGTTAGAACTATTACATGGCAATGACAACAGCAATATGAGGAGGGGCCACCCCTCCTCCTGGTACAGTGCCAGGCCTGGAGCCCACGCGGACGAGCTGAGGGGGTTCCAGTCCCATCATGCTTTGCAGACAACCTCTGAGCTTGAATCAGAGAATCCAGAATTACTAAACATCAAATGACAATATTGTAAACATTAACGGAAAAGCATAATCTCCACTTTCTAGCCACTTTAAAGGGATTCTGAGATGGGGAATTATCCCATAGGCCAATACACAAAGCCGTCAAAAGCCATTGTTTGAGAGCAGAGCATCTCAAGTGTTTTGCTCCTTGTGACATTCACCCTATCTCAAAAAAATACGTGTTTTTAAGGAAAAATCAAGTTTTCTGAAATTTCTAATTGACTAATAACCTTACAGTAGATGATGAGGTCAGAGGTCAAGTTCACGAGACGAGTTTAGCTCAGGAATAAAGGAGAGTCCCCGTCAGCCACTGCCCCTCTCGTCAGTCTCACCGAATTCCTCCAGCAAACTTGGAGTCAGAGAAACACGGCTGCTTCATTTCACAACAACTAGACCAAACGACTGCATTTGATTTAATTCTACTAAACGTAGGCTTTCTATTTGCCTCTTTCTTCTTCTTATGTGAACACATACTGTTCGTTCTTTCCCACGGGTTGCAGAAGGAGCAGCAGGTGACTTCTCTGGGCCTCTGTTCCTGTATTTGGGGGACACAGCAGGCATTCCTGGCCCCCAGGCCCCACAGGCCAGCCAAAGTCACACACTACATTATCTGGGCAGACGACACCTTATTCTTATTCCTCAACAATTCGAACAACTCACAGCCCTTCTCAGTCCCTGTATGAACACAGATGTCATTTTAATGGGGGGAGAGCTGAAGTGACAAGAAGGTGACCTGTGGGTGAACCCAGGAGCAGGTGAGGCCTGTCAGTTTTTAATTTGAAACTGGTGTCAGGTCTGAGGAATGGCTGGTATAATCACATTTGTAGCTGATCTCCTATAAACTCCGCAAACATTCACGGGGTGGCTGTGGTGAGCAATATGAAATTAACAATTCCTAGGCCGGTCTCGGGGCATCTAACTAAATCAAACGTATCTTTGAAAACTATATGAACATCACGTGTTTTCCAGATGAAAAGACGGACATAGAAAGAAGCCCTCATTGTGCTTTTCATGAAAGATTCCTTTTTCCGGAATCAATTTGTAAAAACAGAACATTTTTCAGGAGACAATGACTTGTTTGAAGGCATAAATTTAACTTTGCATATAGTCCAAGCAGCATCAGTGTGTAAAATAAACTCATTCCCACCATCGTGTACTGTTCAGCTCCAAAAGTCACACCCGAGTGTCCACCTTCACAACACGTGTCCTGCTTTAAATGCGTTCTGTTCAGTACGATAAGATTTCACGTCACAAAAAAATGACTTTCAATGTGAGAAGGACTGTTATTCAATAAATGTGCCTAAGACAGTTTCAAAATTTTACATTTAGTAGAAAATTAAGCTGGACTTGCCGACAGAAGCCCAATTCAAATGTTCTGTAAGATTATAATGGTCTCTACCCAACCAAGAAAGGTCATATTCCAAAGCTTTCCAGGGTAGAATGTCCTCACATGTTGAGACAGTGATGTGACATTAGGCACCGAACAATATCCATTCTATTGGCTCAAGAGTTTGTCACTTTTCTTCCACAGATTTAGGATGACAGAAACAACAATAATAACTGCTAGTAATTTCAGTAATTATTTGCTGGGAACTGTTCTAAGCACCTCATATGTATTGACTCACTGAGTCTTCATAACAACCGCATGAGAAAGGTCTGTTTATTATCCACATTTTACAGTCAAGGAAACTGAGGCACAGCAAGCTTAAGTGACTTAGCAAACCATCAGCAGTAGAGGTAGGATTGGAACCCAAGTTTGACTCAACAATCCTTGCCCTTAACCTGTCTTCCTCAGCCCCTGGGACATGTACTTTGTCGTGTCACTGCTGGGACACTGGACAACATGAACTGTGGTCTATACAAAAACATCTTAAGTTAAAGGCCATGTGAGGTGATTGGTCAGGACGTACTTCCTGTTGGTGGAGCAGTGAACGCTTCCTCCTTAGAACTCAGTTTTCCTAAGAACCATTGTAGGTGACATCGCTCCCTAAATTTTAGGCATGTGGAATTCCTACGCTTTCCAGTGGTCAGTCCCATCTTCTCCAAAGCAACGCCTGCGTCTGATAGAAGAAAACACAGTGTCAGGAAAAGCACTTCAATTATGGAGTCAGAGACCTGACCCTGGACCCCAGATCAGCAACTTCCTGTAGGGGGATTTGTCCAAATGACTCACGCACACGGAATCTTGATTTCTTTATCCCCAGGATGGGAAGACTGTTGCTTGCTGGTGCTTTCTCAGAGGGTTGTTGTGAGATTAACAGAAGTCAATGGATGTTCTAGTGCTTTGTAATTAGGACACGCATGAAGCAGGCCCCGGTAAGCCCTGCTTGGGTGGGTGATTTCACCTAGAGACCAGCTCAAGGAACGGCATGCCCCCGATTTCCTCCCTACCACTGTCTTCTGTTCATATAACTGACATCTCTTTTCCTCAGCAATCTGGGTGAATGCTAGTGGTGCCCAATCTTTAAGATTTCAAGACTCCAGAAGCTGACTTGGTAACAAAACATACATGTGCTAAGAGTTTCCAAAGCGTCAGGCTCAGGCTTTAAGCTCCACGATCTTCTTTTCTTGGTTCACCTACTCTCCACCTGGATAATTCCCAAGTAACTTTCTAGAGCCAATTTAATTCACTTTCTGTATTAAGTCTTCGCTGAGCCTCCATGCAGATCTGATTTCTATTTCCCTTATCATGCAGTCACCTCTGTTTTCAGCTTCTTCTATTGCATTCAACATGTCGCATGTAAACTGCTCACCGTCTCTCTTTCTCCCCAGCCTGAGTGTGAGACCCTGGGACACAGAAAACTTTGTGAACGTATCTGTGCACCCCTGATACCTAACACAGTGGCTGGCACAAAACAGAGACTTAACAGATGTTTGCTGAGAGTAGACTGACGTGCATGGATTATAACCAAGCAGACATGAGAAATGAACTTTGAAAAACAAACGAAAGGCAACTCTAGGGAGGCACATAACATGAGGGGTAGAAAAACAACGTGTGGGAAACTGCTCGGTCCCAGCAGACCAAGTAGAAGGAAAGGTGTATTTTGAAAAGGATAGATAATAAATATTTTTATAAGCAATTAAGATAACTGAGGCTTAATCCAGGAGGGGATTTACTCACTAATTCCTCAGCGTATTCATTCATTCAACAAGCATTTTGGGGTGCCTGCTATGTGCAGCCTTAAACCTCCCCCAGGGAATTCAAATAAGTAATCAGGGATGTGAATCCAAGTTAGGGGACAGTGGGGACTTCAGAGACTCTGGGCTCAGGTGAGAAGAGAGCCATTAAAAATGTTTTCTAATATCACACATTCAGGGGAATTGAACAGCCTTTCATGACGGCTCCAAACTTCATTGCTATAATAATTACAAAGGCTTCAGCATCATATTATATTTGCATATAATTCACTTTTTTTTACCTTCAGAAAACCTTAGGGAAATACACCTGCCTCCTGAATTCCATTTGCCTCTTCCTTATATGACATGAATTCTGAGTCTCAAACACCAGGTTCTTCACTGGCGAGATCTCACTCAAGACATTC
This sequence comes from Rhinolophus sinicus, assembly GCF_036562045.2. Taxonomy (NCBI): domain Eukaryota; kingdom Metazoa; phylum Chordata; class Mammalia; order Chiroptera; family Rhinolophidae; genus Rhinolophus; species Rhinolophus sinicus. The sequence goes on from NC_133761.1 coordinate 66,740,318, forward strand.
AAATGAAACTCCAAAAATCCCAGCCCTAGAGCAAACACAACTCTGGGCTCACTCTTACAGAGATTAAACACAAGTCTTTCAAAAGGCTCCTGCTCACCCCCCAGTAATCAACTACCTGCCACAGCAAAACTCAACACCATTTAAGAATAAATGTAAAACTCAGACTCTCAACCATGTAGCAGCCATGCGCTCCAGCACCCCTGAAACATGCCTGGACCTGTGAGAAGCAGAAGAGATAACCCAAACCACGAAAAGAAATAACAAAACAGTCAATAGAAACTGACCCACAAATGACGGAGCTGTTGGCATTGGCAGATAAGAAATTCAAAAGAGCTGTTACGAATATATTTAAGGACTTCGAAAATACCGGCGCACTGAGTGACGTCAACTGATCTCTCAGTAGAGAAACGGAAATTATTTTTTTAAGATAGAAATTCATATTCTACTTCTGAAAAAAAAACATAATTGGTAGGAAAAATGGCCAGACAGAAACGCAGGAAGGATAAACCAGAAAACAATGAAGCTGTTACTTAAAGAGGAAGTGGGAAACAGGAGGAAGTATAGGAAAGGAAGTGATGCTCCCAAGTATATATGGAAAACCATTAAGGGTCTACATACTCAAAACAGTACGGGGAAAAAAAACTAAATTCAAACAGAAACAAATCAACTGAACTGTATTTCAACTGCATGATACAATCACACTTAGGAGCAAAGCTGATTCCTATGACTGCTTTTGTACGAAACTCTAGACCAGGCCATAAATGATGGAAGAAATCCGAGCAGTGTTTTGGCTGAGGGAGGCCGACGGGAGGTGCAGGGTGTGTCTGGAAGGAGGTGTGAGGACACTTTCTGGGGACATGAAAATATTTTGAATCGGGATATGGAATGTGGATGACACCAGCGTATACGTTTACTAAAAGCCATTTACTGTGACCCTGCATTTCCACTGTGTGGAAATTACACCTCACTTTTTTAAAAGTAAGAGGAAAAAGAATGGTCTAGTTTCATCATTTCGGTGTAATAAGTATCAGCGTTGTCACATCACCACCCGTGTCCATGGTGACTGTATATGAAGCATACTGTTAGCACACTGGTAGCCTTTTCCACCCCAGTCAGTGTGACACTGCTTGGGGAAATGGGCGTGACTTTTGCACTTCTTCACACCTGCTGGCAGAATTTCCATGAAGCCAGCTCCACTCGGACCCTTCCTAGCGTGAGCAATGACCGAGACGATGAGGAGGAGGGTCTGTCTGTCTGGCCCACTGATGGTTATGAAGACGGACCTGACTCCTGTGCCCTGAGAGGTGAGCGCCACGCCTCTTCCTGTAATGAAACACTATCACATGGCATCCGAGAATTCCATACAGTGCAACTTACACGACCAGCCAGCTCTCACAGACGAAATGCCCTTTAAAACAACGATCCATCTTTGCTTAAAATTTCACCTTAAGAGTCAGAACAGAATGAGGCAAGTCATTTCTTCTGAAGAAAACTTCTGCGAGAAAACTTGCATTTTAAAACCTACAAGAGTGCATGTCAAAGTATCTTTTATTACTGGCAATTAAAAACACCTTTCCCCAAGAACTGCGTTCTGCATGATCACGTCTGACCTGTGGTTTCTCTGGGTCCGACGGCTCCTTAAATAAAAATGGCCAGTGCTGTTTCCTAAAGACCAGACATCAACCCTGTAATCTACATTATATTTCCACAATCATCTTGGTTCCAATGCCTTAGTTATAACAAAAGGGCACTTTTTATCCCAAAACATTTTGTGCTTAAAATTTCCTATTGGGATGGTCAATTCTTTGGCATGTTTTTGGTAGTAATAAACAAAATTTTCTGGTAGGCAAAAAAAAAAATTATTTTTAATTCATTCTACTTATCAACGATCAAAATTTGAGTCTTAGAACAGTAGCAGAGTTTCAACACTTTGATCCAATCACAAGTGATATTTCGTATCAGAATAAGTCGATCAGACTTTTCTCAGTGTCTCTCTCAAGCAAGTAAGTAAATACTAAAAAAGAAACCACCGGCAAAAGAAATAGAATAAGCATTCCAGTTCTGTGTGGATATTTATATATTTCACAAGCTTTTACCGTCGTGTCAATGCATTTCAATCCTTTCCGGCAAGCTAAATAAACCTAAATTTGGATGTGTGGGCTTTTTCCCATTCCAAGCCACTCTGCATCCTTTCAAAACTTTGCAAAGTGAGTCTTCTTCATTTACAGACAGTTCCCGTTCCTATCCTTTTCCTAATGCCTAGTGTTACAAGTCTGCATTTACGACAATGATATTTTTTCCATAGAGAGAACATTCTGGAGGAGGAAAGGAGACAGGGCCGCACACAGCACCACTGGCGTTCATCCACTAGATGTCAGTCACGCAGTTAGCACCAATTTACAGTCGTATTCCTGGTGGACACAAACAGAAATCCTATTAAATCCATCCCTGGTTCAGTATGAACACACCACCGGGCGCCTACCATTTTCCTAGGAGACTGACTGCTCTGCCCTAGTGAGGACTCCAGCCACCAGCCAAGCTCGGGCGTCTCCGAGTGTCACTGCTAGTTGAGGGCCATTGTGTTGGGGGCACTTGTGGCTGATACAAGACTGATGCACCGATCAACTCAGAGAGCCCCGTTCTGAAGGCTCAGTGGAATCAGGCAAGCAGAGTACTTCTTACAGATGTGCCACTGCGACTCTTTCAAAGAACACTCTCTCCTCTTCTCCCCCAAATGCTGCTTATGCTACAAATAGACCATTCTTGTGGAGATTGACTTAAGAAGACAAAACACGTTGGGTCGCTGCCACCAAAATCATAAATTAGCTCTGTTCTGTCAGCCACCCGCTGTCCTCTTCTCGGTATAATAGGGTGAGTGAGGTTTGTAAGGAAGGTCCTTAAGGATTCTCCTAGAAAAGAGTCAGGCAAGGTGCCCACTGTTTCTGGGGAGGGACTAAAACGACTCTTGACCCCATTATCAGATGGACTCAGTCCACTGTGACATGTGCCTGGTCACCCTGGGCTGTGCTTCACGTCCTTGCTGTATGAGCAACCTCCCCGATGTACCAAGCACCCCACACGAGTCCTAAATAAACGTGGGAGGCGGAATGAAAACAAGGCCCCTGAAGTTCTTCGGGCAAGTCTGGTTTTCATCCACAGCGAAATTAGGGCCGGATTAAGTAGTCTCTCTCCAGCTGTACCATTTGGTGATTCTGTGACGCAAACACCTTCTTTCCCTCAAGACAACAGAAATTCTTTCCAATGACTAGCTGTGATGTGTTCGTTGCTCTTGTAGAAAAAAATGTAAATATATGTTATCAGTCACATTACTCACCAATAACCCTGAGTCCTGGCTTTTGTGGCCTGAGTTTATCACCCCCCACCCGCCGTCCAATGCAAGTCGAGGGTTTCTTTTCCAGAGTTCTCTCTCTGTTGCCTCTACTCCCACTTCTCATTCCCTAGCCCTTCCACCAAGCCCTGCACTCCCACGCCACCGGCAGCCTCTGGGAAGAAACCTCCATGAGGAGATTTAGTGACCTCCCACCTGTCTAAATTCCGCTGTGGCTAAGTTCACGGTCAGGAGAGGCCCCGTTTCTGAGCAGGAGCAGCACACGAGGCCCGCAGTGGGGTCGACCTGCCTCCAGCGGAATGTCCGTCACCTGGTTTCATCACAGCATCACAGGAGCACACACTCAGGACCTCACTCGTGCGGAGAGAACAGATGGGCTCGGAATTCTGAGTAAGACGTGTTCAGGCAGCGCCCGCCCTCCCCCCATTTACACACATGCTGTTCATAAATCATGTATCCACTCCATTTTTCAGCAAACGCCGGGGGTGCCCAAAAAATGTATACAAGTGGACACTTTGGTCAACGTTGGTCAAGCAGTAGGCCATCAGAAGTGTCTGGACGCTGATGGGAGCCACTCTGACCACCTCTTGTCATTGCAGAAGTCAAACATGACTAGTATTCATCTTTTGTTATTGGTATATATTGAGTATTACAATTTTTATACAGTTTTTTCCTTTCTTACCATGTGTCTACATTATTTTTGGCGCTCTCTGTATTTGTCGGCCCACTGTGTGCTGAGACCTGAGCTCAGCCTGAGGGTGAAGCCGTGACCGCAGCAGACATAGCCTCTTCCCCAGGACGCAACAGGAATTAGACCACAGAGGTGCTAACGGGTCGTATCACCACACGGTAAATTGTATGAGAACCAGTAGAAACCAGACAATGCTGGGCAGAGCAGGGACAGAGTTCTGCCAAGTGACATGTCCCCCACGCAGGATGGTTGCAATGAATGCTCCAGAACTACTGTCAGGAAACATCAGGTGCATGGACTGGGCATGACTACACCACCTCTTCGCTTAGTCAGAACTCGGGGGGCTGGAGGGGCCTACTGAGTGCATTGCCTGGGGAACAAAGTGGCCATCCGCTCTCAGCGCTAATTTGATTTTTACTTTCCCAAAACCCTTATCAAAGTGTATTTGTTTGTCAACTGTAGGGGGAGGGGAGGGCTGAAATGAAAAGCCAACCCTCCTTCCCTTATCCTTTGATGGTGGCTCCCTAGGAAAGACTCTACGTAGAAGACCCTGGAAGAGGTCAAAGCCAACCCTGCTGTCACTTTGCACAACTTACAGAGGAGACAGTAGCGAGCAGACTCTGAAGGGAGAAGCTGATTAAAACAAGCAATGAGCCCTTTACTTTCAAGGATGGGTGAGACTAAATGAAGTCCAAGACGCACGGCAATTTAAGTTTCTGAAAGGAGGGACAAGCTACGCAGGGCTACAGGACAAAAGGGACAAAGCTTTAATGAACGTTTGTCCATCTAGCACTTTCCCCTCTGTGACTGGCTTTCACTTATTTTATTAGCCCGTCACAGTGACCCTGTGACACAGGCAGCAGATTCAGGTCTTTCTGTGAACCCCACATGTGGGTTCCCTGAGTCACGGTGGAACACGTACCCACCAGTTTACATGAACACTTAGTGACGAGAGACTATTGGGACTAGCCAAGGAGACCACGCCATGTGGCAGCGTGGTGACACTGCGGGAGGACCCTGTGTGTGACTGTGCCTCTCGGAAAGTGGACAGAGGAGATCAGACACCAAAGAGCCATGTCTCGAGGGTCGAAATGACCTGTTTGGGGCCACGTGGCTAGACAAGCACGCAGCCGTCAGACGCCCAGTTTCGGAGTCTTGCCAATACACCCTATTTTCTCTTCCACCCTTGGTAAAGCAGGACAAGAGGGGCGGGGGGCCTTGCTGAAGAATTCTGGGTGCTGGGTGGACCCGGCCTTGTTTAGTTGTCACAACGACCTGTAAGAAATGACTGTCTCGGATTTGAACATGAAGAAACCCAGGCTCGCTGGGCTACGAGGGAGACAGAAGCCTGGATTTGAACTCAGCTCTGCCTTTTCCACAGTTGATGATATTTTTCAACTATTTTTGTTGCTGCCATCCTACCATGTGTATTTTTAGTGCTTAGTCCATAATACTTCTACTTTTTTTTTTTTTTGAGACTTAATATACGTTTTCAGAATTAGAACCCCATTTGCTAGACCTTGAGACATATGAGGTTGCTTCCTGCCAAGGTATCTGGACGGATTGGGGGAAACATTAAAATACTTAATTCAAAAAGCAGGGGGCTACGTCGACACAAGATATCGCATGCACGGAGCTCAGCAGATAATGGAATAAACATCTAAATTTGAATTACCTACAAATAAATTAATGCTTTTAAGAGATTAGGCAAATATTTGACTATCAGCTTGTTCATACCGCTTAATTAATTTGGTGAACACTCCAAGGAAATATGAAATCATATTGATAACATTCAAAAACTTTGCATGCAATATGAAATCTTTTCACGGAGGAGCTATTGTTAGCGATACATATTGCTATGGAAAACGTGTCTGAATATTACATTTTCTTAACACTTAAATTTTATTTCCATTGCCAAAGGGGAAAACAGGCATAGTGTCAATTATCCAATTATCCCGGAAAGTGAGAAAGTGCTAGAAAGCAAATACTGTACTCTTTATACCACTTTGCCTTCCACTGTCTTGAAGTAAACTCTTCAGACACTGATCCTGGTATGAAAAATAATTAGATGTCTCTCAGACAGAGGAGATTATAAACAGCCCGTTCTGGCCCCGAAAATGCGCGACTCAAAGACAAACAGCCTAAGGATTGTTCCCCATCCAGACGACAGCTCACGTCCACCCTGGACCATTTCCTCAACAGTCTGACCTGACCCCAGGTGTGGCGCAGTTGGACAGCCTGCCCCACCATCCATTTCGACTCCACAGCAGAACTGAAACGCACAGACTATAGCTGTAACTCAATTAATCTTCTCCTTGGGTTTCCTGTGCTCCGTGCCAGGGTCGTTGGTTAGGCGGTCCCTCACCCAAACTGTTGCACCTGTGCTACTATTGAGCTGCCTTCCTCCCACACTCCACCCGCCCAGGCACGGTGGCCTCGCCACCTTTTTCCCAGGCAGGAAGAGCTTTCCTCTGCAAGGAAGGAACGCTAGAATTCCCCCAAGCTTTGGCAAGGAACCATGTCAATGTAATCAGAGGATCTTCCTTTGTTTTATTTTTTTCCTGGGGAAATCAATCTCTCTAAGGTATTCGATGTATTCTTCTGTGCTTCCCGCGGGGCCACACTGCCATGCACCGCTGAAGTGGTCACAGCTTGCGAAAGCTAAATATTTTCTTCTCCTTCACTGCTGACACAGACGATACGTGCCTGGTTTCCTCAAGCATCGCTAATTGAATACTTTGCTTCATTTAAATTGTTTTAAACTTGGCTGTGAGAGATGTGTGTATGGATATCCTAGCCCTCCCCCACCGAGAGTGTGAGTATGGAATCGCTGGCAGCTGCAGCTGCCCCCCACCCTGCACTTCCCTCGCCTGGACGCCTGAGCTCGGTTCTCCCCACACACTGCAAGACTCGGGTCCTTCCGCTTTCCTGTACTTCCTAGAAGACAAGCTCGGCTGTTATCCATCTTTGTGAGGACGGAAGTCTCTGCTCTAGCACTTTGGTGCTGTGTGAGCTCAGACAAATTACTGGATCTCTCTGAACTTCAGTTTTTATCAAGGGGTGGGATGATACCAACTGCACGGGGTTGCTGCACATAAAGCATCTGGCATCGTGCCGGGCCCATAAGAGTGGGAATGGCCCTCCTCCCCCACTGTCACATGGCGATTACTGAGTGTCCTCAAATTGCAATGAGAGAGAGAGGGCAGAGACACAGACAGACCCAACTGCACTGCCGTCAGACCCACGGGGTGCAGACAGGCCCGAGGGCACGCCTGGGGGTGGGAGCCCAGGGCGTGATTCTCGGGCTTCAGCCAGTGCAGAATCACCAGCACAGTTGTGACAACACACATTTCTGGGCCCCACCTGCAGAGTTTCAGATTCGGGAGGTCTGTGTGGGCCTTGGAGAATCCGCATTTTGTCAGAAGTCCCCGGTGCTGTTGCCACTGGCACAGGGGCCATGTTTTGAGAGCTACCACTTTACAGGATGCGAAAATAAGCAGTTTGGGGAGTAACTGGCATGAAGGACAAACCAGTATCTCAGGTTGAACAGAAGCAAAGCTTTGGACACTGAGGACACATCACCAAGGACAGCCCCTGAGAGCCCCCACAGTAAAACACTCTCCCAGTGCCAGAGAGAGGGGGCGTCTGGCTGGCTGGTTGGTTGTTTTTGTAGATGAGTTTTATTTAGTTCCTCTTCCCGCATTTTTTGGCTAATAGGGCCAAAAAGTGTTAACGCGTATCATCTATCCTGCAGAGGCAGATTACTCTGTGCCCTGCTGTGATGCTAAGCAGAGGCCCACTTTCCCATCTCCTCCTGTCAAGTGCAGTGGGGACGGTGGGGACGTGGTGATGGGTGACATGGTGACATGGCGGCCGGTGAGCCCACACTGCGGACCAGCTGTGAGGTGCCAGCCAGGAAACAACGTGCACTGACCCCCGGGAAAGCCGTTCTGGGGGCCTGATCGGGGCTCATTCAATCCTCCCCAGGATTGTGTAAGGTAAATAGTACCGTTTCCACTTTACTGCGAAAGGAAACGAAAACTCAGCCTGTCCCCTACCGTCTCCCCCAATTATGAAGTGATGCAAGCTGGATTCTTCAGGTCTGACCCCAAGACTTTATTTCTACTCTGTCATTTCAGCTCCTTTCCTGTAAAATGAGGGGGATTCAACTATAAATCTAGCTCCTTCTGGCTGGTTCATTCCGTGATTTGCCAGGTGTCCTCTTCTAAATGTACAGTGAAATTTAAAATTTTGAAAAATGAAAGTCTACACGTTCACAGCACAGCCACATAAACAGTGTCATTCCTTTAAACTATCAAACATCCACTCAGAGCATTTAATACTCCCAGATTGTTTTCCACCTGCACTTGGATTTAAGCCTATGTCCTTTGGCAGGTCTGTAAGCCCCACCCCCAGGTGGCTACGAATGAACTAAATGAACGTTTTGCATCTGGGTGAGTTGATAACCTCTTATGACACTGTGAAGGCTGTCAGTGGAGTTGCCAGATTTCACAAATAAAAACACAAGACACCCAGTTAGCTTTGAATTTCAGATAAATAACGAGTAATTTGTTAGGTGCATTTGCTCCAATCCACTATGTGGAATATACTCATGCTAGAAAATTAGTCTTGATGGAGCTGAAGTTCAAATTTGACTGAACAGCGGGTGTTTTATCTGCAACTGCCACGGAGGCTGCCTCAGAGGTGGTCCTTAGGCTGGGTGTTGTCAGAATGAAGAGCTGGGGGCGTAGCAGTGAGCCATGTGCATAGAGGGACAGGGCAAGTGGGGAAGCCCTTGCCCCCCCACCCCGCAGCCGGGAGCTGCATGTGGCACTGTGGTCAGGAAGGCGGGTGAACGACAGCACCCCCGTCTGTGCACCAATTCTCTCTCGTTCCCTCCATGACATGGTCCAGCAGCAGGAGACAGCCAGTGATGCCACCATCTGTGATGCCACCGTCAGGCCCTTGCTGCAGGCACATTGGGAACAGCAGCTGGTCAAGCCTGTTTGTACATTTTAATATAGGAGCCCTCCTCCCAAAGCAAATGTTAACCCCGCCCGCACGGTTACCACCTTTTCAAGATACTAAGGCATAGCAAACTCCAGTCTTCGCAGGTGAGCAAGCAAGTTACGCTCATGGCAAGGTAACCGAGACAAAGACACGGGAGGAAGGATACCTTAAGGGAAGCGATAATGAGAAAGTGACTCATTCAGAGGGCGCAGGGCCTGGAGTGGAGCAGGTTGGGGAGGCTGGGGACCCACAGGGCAGCTTGCGGGTCCAGGGAGCCCCCGCCCTCGGGCGCCACCACCATCCGCCGCCCTCTGGACTGTTAAGCAGCACCCTTCAGGCTTAGTTGGGTTCCAGTATCCCATAAGTCACCTTACACTGTGCTTGGCAGAAGGGACACGTGTTGCTTTCTTTTCTAGGAGTTAAAATCCGTTGTATTTTCCTGCTTCTTTTAAATCTGTAAATTCCAAGGCTCAGAAGACATCACTTTATCCAATTTGTCGGATTAAACCTTGGGCATAACTATCGTGGTATCTCCGCAAGGTCACCCTGAACCAGTGACAGACTCCCTCGGGTCAGGACGTGGCTCCAAGGGCCCCGAGGCTGAGGACTGAGTGAGGCCTCGGGGAGGGTACAGCGCAGACTAAAAGGAAAGGACAGTGTGTGAGCGAAGGAAACCCAGGACTGGAGGGGGCAGGATGGGCGGGGAGGCAGAGGCAGAGACCTCTGCCACTGCAGCGGCCTTGGTCCAGCTGGCTGCTGCCTTGCTGTCCCCAAGCTCGGGTCGGAAGGGTCACCTGCAGGGGTCAGCGAGTTTCAGTTCTTTCTCACATCCTTATATTTGGTCTTTCTGCTCTTTCTTCCTATGCATCCGCCCTGTTGTGCAGCCACAAACACTATCCTTCAAGATGCAGTGCAGTCAACACGCCCCCAGAATTTTCTGAGCCGTCTGTCCCCCCTCCCCCAGAATGTAGACTGGCCCACTCCCCACTGACGTTCTCCTCTCTGCACTGGGCCAATATATGGTCCCAGCAAAACACCAGTTACATTTTATTAGACTCAGCCGTCAAATCTACAGCTAACATTATACTTAGTGGCAAAACACTGGGTGCTGCCCCACCCGCCACAAGCTAGGGAACAAGACAGTGGGGTCCTTTCTCACAACTCCCACTGAGTCTAGCACTAGAAGCACTAGCCAGTGCCATAAAGAAAGACAGGAAAAAAGACATTCTGATGGTAAAGGAGGAAATAAAACTGTTTCTATTAGCAGCCAACGTAACTGTCTCTAAAGAAAATTTCAAATCATCTACCAAACCTATGAGAACTCAGACTTTAAGTCACAAAACATAAGGTCAATCTATGAAATCAAATTGCATTTCTGTATAATATCAATGAAGAGTTAGAATTAAAATCTATGTTTTACAGTGTCAGATACCCCATGACCTCTACCTGGATGCACGTATTTAGAGCAGCTTTATTCACGGTCGTCAGAAACAGATGGTCTTCAGCTGGTGGCTGTGTAAACAGGCTGTTACAGCTCTATAATGCAACACTATTCATAATAAAGTGGACAAACTTGACTGCAAAAAAAAAAAAAGAGTGAATCTTAAATGCATTTTACTAAAGCAAATCTACTGGCACCAAATCAGAGGCTGCCTGGGCGGGTTGTGGGGTGCACCGCAAAGGGGCAAACTCAGAGACAGGGAAATAACAACGCGCCGTCTCGTGACTGCGGTAAGGGACACGTGACCGCAGTTGTCAAAACCTGCACGACTGTGTACCACAAAGAGTGATTGTTTTCCTGGATGTAAATCAGGAAATAACCAACCAGGAAGTGGGAGGGACCCAGAATGGAAGACAAACTCTACCAAAGGGACATCACCAGTCATCAGGCATCAGCACTGCGCCCTCCGTGATGGGCCCACTGGCAAGGGGACCTGACTTCTGTGGGACTCTCACCAGAAATACATGCCCTCAGGCTAATCAGGGGAGAGTGTCAGACAAGCCCAAACTGAGAGAGATTTTGCATCATAACTGATGGGAATTTTCAAAAGTGTCAAAGTCATGAAACACAAGGAAAGACAGAAGATGTTAGAGGTTGTAGGAGATACAGAGACACAAGTACAGTGTGAGATCCTGAATTAGGTTTAGATACAAGTGGAAAGCTGGTGAAACCCCAATCAAATCTGTGCTTTGGCTATTGGTGCGACACTAACGGTAATTTCTTAGTTCTGATCATGTTACCAAGCTCCCACAGGATGCTGATAAAAGACAAGGTAGGGTGGAAGCTATACAAGAACTCTACATTTTTGCAATCTCTCTGTAAGACTAAAACTATTTTGAAATAAAAGCCAAACTACACTTAGAAGCTGCAGTCCATTTTACCTAACACTCACTAGATTTTAGTGCCAGCAGCACAACTGAGGAAGCTCACTTCACTTGGTAATCAAGAGTTTCTATATTTTTTTCCTGAAAAATAAGGGAAATATTTCTATTTCAAGTGAATTGGCACAATGGCCACATTCAGAGAGAATGATACAGATTCTCCTCCGGAAAGCTCCAGCACAGCAGAAGAATAGATAAAACCTTGGGCCATCTTTCTAAGGTTTCCTAAAATCAGACTTTTCTGATTGCATCGATGCAAAGGGCTTTTTGCTTATTACTTTAGGGAAATACAGGGGAGCTCCTTTTTGGAGAAGTCACACTGTCCAGTTACAATACAGCTTTCGGTATCTTTGGTGAGATGTTTATAAGCCTGGGAAAAGCAGGGAAGTCTCAACACAGTTGGTAAAAGTCTTTACAAGACAACGTAGCAGAACTGTCAAATTACAACCAGCGCCCCTGCAAATGTTTTATATGCTGGGTGTCTCTAGTTAAATCCCCAGGATGTTATGGAATTCCCGGGCTCGACTTCCTGTGAATGTTTGCGACCATCTCATAGCAGTGACATGCAGAACCGTGATGACAGACAGCTAACAAACATTACGCCAATGACTTTGTAGGATGCCATTTCGTTAGGTGGCCATTGTTCCTGTGGAACCGTTAACTCCCTTTCTTAAACATTTGAATCAGTCGCTGCTGTGCCGCTAGGAAACCTGCTCTGGACCTGGCCCCTCCCAGCCGATCTGTAAATAATCGGAAGCACGTTTTTCTGCTCTCGCATCAACCCTGTTCCGTCATGTTATGTGATGCATGAAAGGACCAGTATTTCCACTAAGTTGCTCCTTCAGTTACTCTCCCAGGTATGGATGAGGGTCACTAACCAAACCTGCCTCTGACCCTTCAAATGTTACCTGTGGGTTAGTAAAGAGAGATTGTTGAAGGATGTCGATTTCACGGTTGCATTACTACTTTGCTAACGATGGGGCAAAGTGGCATTTTTTTAAATCTCCAGAATTAGAAATGCCTGCCTCTTACAGGTAGTGGCCTCCGCATCAGACGCTTGCGAGCGATTAGGAGACATCCCGTGAGAGGTGTTGCTGGTAATATTTACCGTTTCAGGCGTCTCACAAATGTTTTAATTCCATTTGCCTTCAGGTTTCCACATCCGTGAGCGTTGTGGGGTCCTCATTTCCGTGACCCCTGTATATTCTCACTTGGAAAGAAAAGACCCCTACACGGGGCAGCCCTCAGTCACTTAGGCCTGAACCGAGTATTTTAAGGAGACTCTCACAAGTTTCAGAGTGGGCATTTATTTCAACTGTGCGTTAAAAACACATTAAACAATGTATGCTTTCTGTCTTCTTGAGTTTTCTTTTGACCAGGATCCCACCCTTGGTGCCAGGATACCTAGTGAGATAGAAAACGGTGACTTTTGAAGAGCAAACATCCAATAATTGCACCTTTTTACATGAAAAGCACCTCAAAGCTGATCACATCTCCAAAGCTTCAAGTTCACAATGGCAGTAACTCAGAGGAACAATTCACTAACAGCATCACTGTTTCCACTTGTAGAAGGATAATTTTCAACACAGTAAGGGGGTCAGAGAAAGCAATATTGTCAACTGTGCGTCATGGCTGGCTGTATCCGTGCTGTCAGGTGTCCTTGAAAAGTTACTTGAATTCACACCCAGAAGCTGCCCAGCAAGAGGGAGAACGTGCTAGAGCGGCAGGACAGGCGTTCACTCATCCTCAGAAAATGAACTCCAGCCATGTGACACTGAGCAGGGTTTCACTGTGAATTCAACTCCAATGGTATTCAATGCAAGAGTCCATTTTGTCTCATTTTCCGCATGTTGTTTGCTCTTGACCTGTGTTCCTTGGGCTGGTACACCCTCTCACAGTGACCTTACGTCTCAAAAGGCTATCTCTGACCCTCTAAGCTTCCTTGTGCATCTTGAACCCTTTCTCGAATGATCTGTCTTCAAAGGATGCTATAAAGACCTTTTCCTTCTCTGAAATCACTAGGAGAAAATTTGGTGGGGGTTATGAGAACATCAGGAAAGCTTCTCAAGACACTGACACATTTTCAGAAAACTTTCAAAGGTATTTTTAATACAGGAAATTGTTTTTATCCCGACGGTAGCTGATGTGGAACTCCACATCTCAGCTCATATTCATCTATGCAATGGTTGAAACAACCTTTAAACATGGAGACGAGTATTTATTTCATCTGCGAGGCAATTTCTTCCCTCCATATTTTCTAATCAAATTCTAAATAGTTTATCAACTGTTTCTGAGTAACTTGATTCAGAAAAGTGCAGACCCACAATATCCCATCGGTGTGCGTTTCCAATGTAGAAAATTCTGACCCCTTCCACTTAGAATTCTGAGATACACAGTACTAATCCCTGGTCTTTAAAAAAATAATTTGAGGTGAATTTAGTATTTGGGAAATGTGCACGAATTCATGGCATTAACTCAAATGTCAGAAGGCCGTCGGCACATACTCATGGAGTCACTTTAGATAAACGTTGTACCTACGTACCTAGAGACTCCATTTCTGTGCCTTCTGAAATAACCTATTGTTTTAGAGCTGGGGTTTTCTACTTCTGACATAATAGAATCACTTCAGCTTGCTCCCAGAGTGCAAACGAGGGTTGTGCTGATGTTGTATTTACAAGCAGTCGTCCCTGTTATTCTCTTATCTCCTCCTCTGCTCTGGCTCTGTCATCAGTCAGTCAGCTAAGGTCAGACGCACCTCAATGGCTCAGCACTCCAGCCTTCTTTCCATCCCATTCGGAGGCAGAAAATCTGAATCTTTGCAATGCTGACCTTATTGTTTTCCAAGCTATTGATTATGCTCTCAAGTTCCAACAGTTCACTGGGGTCAGTGTCTGGGAAACGGGGAGGCAGCAGGAGAAGCCACATCCCTCTCCATCTTCTGACTGCCCTGACTTCCCCATTAGTTAGATTGGGGTGTAATTAGAATGAATCACCGCCACACGGCTCTGGGCCGTCTACCCGCCACTCCTGATTCACCTCGATTTTCGGCCATACATCAGCGTGCACATCTGGGATGTAATGAGGGATGGACAGACAGGAGAGGGGAGGTCAGCGAGAAGAGAATGGGTCCTCCGAACCAATGACTGTCGTTACTGCCACGCAAATAGATGACATGTATCACAAAGCACGACGCTTCGGGAGCATAAATCTCGCATCTGACGTACCCTTTGGCAAGAGACGGACTGTATGAATTTTTTCACGTCGCTAGAGCTGTTTCATACAAGGATACCCTGTCCTGACATAACTCTCCACCTCAAAGTGCTTTCCTTGTGTATCAGGAATATATTTTTTTCACTGTAATTTTTTCAGTGGATCAGATCTTTCATAGAAAGACCCTTAAACTACCACACTAGTGCTTCATATGAATTTCTCCCCAGACTGCTCTCTGATTCTGTGATTCCTTTAATAATAGTATTATGTATGCAATGCTTAGAATATTCTAGGCATGGTGCTCAGTGATTTACATAATGATCTCTTTTGAACCTCAACAATCTTATATCAGTATCTCCACTTCATCGATGAGAAGGCCGAGGCAAAGTGATGTTCGGTGGTTTGTCACCATCACAAACATTACGTGCTAGAAACGAGACTTGCACCCAGGAAATTCATCTCCGAGCCTGAGTTTAACCATTGTACCATATGAAATGAACAAATGAAAGAACTAGCCATCTACCCACCCACCAGCTCTCGGCCCGCCTCTCAGCTTGGTGTTGGGAATACAAAGGTGAATCTGTCATTGTCCCTCAGGCATATCACAGAATAATAGCATGTGCCCAGATAGTTTCACGACAAGGGAACAATTGCAATAAAATAGCTCACATTCCTTGCTCATCGTGTGCCAGACACTGATTGAAATCTTTACCTACCTCATCTATACGAAACTCACAATTCACCAAGCTCAGCTCTACTCTTTCCCCATTTTACAGAACAGAAAAACAGAACACAGGAAGAAATAGTCACCAGCTGTGAAGGAGTGGAAAAGTGCATGACACGTGCAGGTAACAGGCAAGATTTCACAGAACCCGTTGCCCTTCAGTGGAGGAAAATCAGGGAAAACTTCATGGCAGAGGAGGCATTGCGACCTTGAATTCTAAGAGGAAGTAAGAGGATGGGCTAAGATACAGACGTAGAGAAATGGCGGGTGAATACTGAGAGTGGTAAATACTCCAGAGGGAACCAGAACTGAGGGCAGTAATAAACAAGGCTACACATACACATTCTGATACTCAAGGCGTCCTTGAATCACGCTATTGTATAACATGCTGGGACACAGAACTTAACTGGTAATTCACTTGTCAAGACAGAGGCAAACATGCTTTAAAAACCATCACACACGTTTCCCATAGTAAACCTGGATTCTAGCCTATGTGACGGTGACATGGCCGTCCACCATCTCCGGTCATTGTATCTGTCACTGGTGTGTCCTCAGGACAGATCTTCTGACCTCAGTTTTCCTGACGCACTGTATCCATCCGGGAATGGGCGGCACAGTCAAAGGGGATGGTCTGAGGACGGTCTGTTCTCAGGGACACCACCATCGCTGTTATTACCAACCACGCTGCTAGGGGTGAGCTGGGGATAGCCAAAAGGCTTTTTCTCCAAACAATGCATCAGTTGACCAATTAGGATTTAGTTAACATGCAAAGGTCATTCATACAGCTAATTCTTGGCTTTAGAAAGCATAGGAAAAAAGATCGATAAATATGCAATTAAAAAGAAAAGGAATTAAAGTTTTCATGTTTCCATTGCCCTCTCTCTCGGGAGCCTTCTTGATAAATACTCACTGATACTCAATCAATAACGGGAAAGACACGTACATCACACCTCCCAGGAAGGAGGCAGCAAGCAGGGAGGGAGCTGATTCAAGCGCTCCAGGACAGAAAGTTGATGTCTGGTCACAGCATTGGGTGAGGGTGATGCCAGACCTGCCTGGGCTCTCACAAGTTGAAGGTTCTTCCCGCAACCAGGGACAAGCTCCCAGCCCATTTGCATTCGCGTGGTTGATACTGCTCGTACCTAATGAGACACAGAAGCCTCCCAAACCGCGCGGCTCAAGAGCCTTGCTTCACTCAGCGTGAGTGTTTCAGACATCAAGGCTATCGGGGGCATCCTCGGGTTCCAACAACTTGTCAGACAAATTAGCACCTTCGCGACCAGGGGCAAAATTGAGTTTCACATTTCTCCCTGGGAGGGGAAAGGAATGATGGGGAGCATCACTCCGGTTGAATGTTTCCTTTGTTAAGACAAACACAGAGCCTAATCATCTCTGTATGTCTCTCCCAGACCTCCCAATTTTTAGCCCATTGGTTTTAAATGATCCTTGACAGTCAAGATCCTTTTGTCAACTCCTGCGTGCTTACCGCACCAAGACAGACACTCTGGCTTGTATGAGTCAAGCCGATTTCTCTTTGTAGGCCTTCAACAAGCTAGTCTTAAAGAAAAATTAAAATGATGCTAACGAGAGTTGAGAACGTAGATAATAAGTCATAACTAAGATCACACCTGAAAATGCCATCTAGGGTCACCTTTTAATAAAGTTTTCTAGGCCTTTAAAAAATCCCGTTGGCTCCAGCTTGTGGGCCGAGTCGGTACGTCAGGGAGTAAGAGGATGGCCCTTCTTGCGTGGAAGCTTAAGAAAAATCCTGCCTTATAATTCTATACAAAATTGACCATGTTCTTCCCTTTTCCTACAAATAACCTGTCACTTTGTCAAAATGGAATGAGTGGGCCGGCGAATGGCCACTCTTAGAAAACTAAGGAGTGGAGAAGAGTCTTCTAAGAGAAGCCTCAGCACAGGTTAAGTCACGTTTTCAGTCATCCCTGCCATCATGATTTCAATGTGTTGGGAAGAGCTGGGAAAGGTAAGGTTTTAAGACAGGAAAGTGAAACACGCAAAGGTACATTTTGAAAGGCTGCAGCACGCCAGGTGCGTCGGGAAGTGGTGCACGGTCCTCACCTGGGCGCAGGTGTTCAGCAAGGAGTGGCTGCCAACCTGTGCACCCAGATGAAGACGACAGGACAGCCACGGGCCAACAAGAGTGCGGGCTCTGTCCGTGGAGACTCTGCCTCAGCTCCCTGCTCTGGGTCTCCTCACTTTAGGAGAACTGTACCCTTCCGTCCCCGACCACAACAGGTCGGATACCTGGATTATCTTCCCGCCCACACTCCTATAGACCAAGACGCTGACTCTTCCAAGTGCGTTGAGACTCTTAATTCTGTGGAACGGGAAGCTTTGTCTTCTTTGAAAAACACTGGGGGGAGCAAAACCATTTATTGGCAGAGAAGCAAGCCATTTTCTCGTGGCTCCGAAAAACAAAGCACATGCTCTGCTTCTTTTAGGGAACCAGGGGAGCGGGATCATACAGTGAGCCCCCAAATTCCTCCCTGGAACAGCCTCTTCTCCTCCCGCCGTCCTCCCGTCCCCACACGCTCCAGCTCCCCTTGTTCACGGTAGCTCATCCCCCTTCGCTTCCGGGCCTGACTGGACCTTCCCTGCTTCAGTGTTTATGGTGAAACCTCACACCCGCTCACCCCACCACATGGCACCGCTTTCCCTCCACTCAAGGGTCTAGCCCCAGACAAGCTGTAGGTTAGGGTGGGGGAGACGAAAGGGCAAGCGTGAGATTCGCTCAAAAAGCTTCTCATCTGGGGCAGAGGTTCTCAGGAGAAGATTTTTAAGATGGAGACAGAGGTCATACCTTTTATCACTAGGGGAAGAAAAGAATTCATACCTTAAATTATTAAAAAAAAAAAAAAAAAAGTGGTTAAGGTCAAAGGAACCCCACAGTGAAAGAGTCAATATGAAACGTTTACCAAAAAAGAAAAAAACTGGCGTACACCTGAATGGAAGTAATGGCAGAAGTGAGGGGGAAACACAACAGACTCTTCTGAGAACCTTGCTGATTATAAACAGGAAGTTACACGAGGAAACTCTGTGTACATTTTTCATAATTTTATTATTAGATTTTGAAAGAATTATAGAAATGATTGCATTCAAGTTCCCATCAGAAAAGGGAAGAAAAAGAATCTTCTATTCTAATTAAAAGCATTTATTCCAAATTCAGGAAGAAAAGAGGGGTGAGTCTTTCCCAGCTGTGTGTTCTCAGGCAAAAGTTTCTCTGAGAGAAGGTGGGGTTAGCGGGACCCAGCCAGACTCTCAGGTCCCGCGCACAGAGCTCTTGGTCTGTGTTTATCCACAAGGTCTCACAACGCTGTTCAAAAGCTTCACGAAGCCACACTTAGCTGAAGGAAAACATGTACTTTATTGAGGGACATAGGTCAGCAGGTGCCCAGGTGAAGGGAAAAGATGCACCTGGAGATTTGTGTCTGTGATACTGGACCTCCACTTACTCTGGACACTACTTGTGACTGACTCACAAAACAGTGTCTCCAAGCCTACCTGAAAAACGCTACTTAAACATGACAATTTTAAAGTTTTTAGGGAGCTAATGCATTCATGTGTCAGTTAAATACAAATAAGGTCCACTTTCACTTTCTTAGCCTCAGGCTGGACGCTCACAAGGCCGCTCAGCCTGCAGAATGACTTCCTCTGAGTTTCTCCTCTCAGTCAACGAGCACGTATATGAGCCATGTCTGAGAAAGGTCAGACCAAGCTCTCATCTGCCTCTAAATAGATACCCCCACTAGTCCTGCTTTCCTCCGTGTCATCACGCCCATGGAAGAGTAGAGAATTCCGTCATCATGGGCCGACGCTACTGACCTGTCACACCTGTTGGCGGGTCTGTGCCTGCAAAGTTAATGTCAACACTGCACAACCAAAGTCTACGAAATGTTAGTGCATTTATAAATCGAAACTTAAGTCAAGACTATAAAGAAAACTAAAGCTGGCTTTGACTCCCGTCGTTTAGAAATATCATGACATCCCAACTGTCTTCCTTAACTCTCTCGCCTTCCCCTGATCTAGCCTGAGTGAATGACACGTAGGAAGTGACACCAGTGGCCTTTCACACGACTAGCTGCCAATGAACAACTCACTGCAGACGTATTGGGAAAGGGAGTGAAGTCATGTGACTTGGTCAGTAGGTCCCCTCTGTGCATAAGTGAGCCTCCAGACAACAGGAAAAAATATTAACTTAGAGACTCAGCACAATCAGTGCCGTTTTTCAAAGGGGGGAATTGCTTTTCTGAGCTCTCTTGCATTGAGAAAGTGAGTTTTAGGGACTTTCTTCCCTCCCTCCTAAGCCATTTTACTCCCTTAGTTTCCCTTTGCTTCGCTGTCTGCCCTGCTTTCTGTTCATCTACTCTCCAGCCCTGTGTCCACAAACAGCAAAGCACGAAATTGATAGGGAACAATCAACGTGCTTGGTGGGTCAGCGAACTGGGAAGTAACTCTGTTCCTTCCAGGAAGAGCACTCACCACCTGTCCCCTTTCAATAAAATTGTGCCATGATTCTTCACAATTCCACCTGCATTTCTAGAAAATACCATGTCTAAAACAGTGTCCCAGCTCTCTGCCTTCTATGAATAAAAACAGTTCTTTGGTGTTTAGATCACAGCTGAAGACTCTACGCCTCCAGGTGCAAATCACGTACAGCGCTGGACATTTTACAGAAGCCCAAAAGGGGGACTGGGCAAATGCTCACATCAAGACAACAGTTTACAGCACAGGATGCAAACAGCACATTCCACCCGTGCCTCTGCCTGACGTTCTGAAACCAGAATCCACTCAGTCAGGCACCATGAAGTGGCAGCACCACACAGCCGTGCCTCTTGGAGACGGAGGGTGCGAGAACCCCACCCAGGAGGAGCATGAGCTCCTGGAGGAGACTCAGTGGGGTTCCCAGCTGTGGCTCCAATTCTCAAATACTGGGGCCTTCCCGGGGCAGACGTCCAGACCACCATACTCATTAAGGTGCCATCACTACACTAAGGAATCCAGGCAGCTTTCCTGAGGAAGGAATGCTCACCATCCGAAGGTGAGCACAAGTTAAAAGGGAAACATGGGATGGGGCGCTGGGATTCTGGACAAGGCAACAAGAGGTACCTAAGTCCTGTGGTGAGCAGGGACCAGGCCCGCCCGGGGTCTGAGAGAAGGCCCCTCACAACTGCAAGAAGACGAGATGCCAGTCGTAGCCAGGGAAGGAGGCGTTGTGGGTCACCCACTCCCGGGACCAAGAACACACCCCATTTCTCAGCTTGTCTCCACCTTGTCGCTATGTCCCTTGAGACCTAGGAATCCAGCCATGAACGTTGATCTTCATCTCTCACTAGAAATTCCAAAGAATGCCACACTCTTTTTCTTAGGGACCCGAGGTGACAGCTGAGGCCATAGGTGGGGTGTCTGTGTCCAGATGAGTGGGGATGCCTCCAGCTAACCCCTAGCCTCTCGCTTCATCAAAGGAGGAAGTTGGGGATAAAGCTAATAGGGGATAAGGTTTCTGACATATTAGCCGGTGTTCTGTTTTCCCAGCATTTTCCCTTTTACCTGCAGGCAATTGTTCCTTGCCAGGGATGTGACAGGTACAAGACAAAAGTAAAACATGGGGAGATACACGCCTTCTAAGAACTAGAGTCTGGCTGTTGAAATTTAATTTTAAATAAATTAACTGAAATAAAATTTAAATTTCATTTCCTCAGCCATACTACCCACATTTTGGGGGGCGCCCCTGACACAGAACCTTTAGATTTTCCTCTCGGCTGCCCCAGTGCCCCAGAGAAGACTCTTCCAGTCCCCTGCCCGAGTTCTAGAGCCTAGAGCAGCCGAGGAGGGCAGAAGGTGCCAGCAGGTTTCCTGGGCCCCTGGCTGATGGGGTGTCTGCTCCCTCACTTCCCCTGGGGCCCCAGGGCACAGGTCTAGTGTCACTGCCGGAGGAGAAGCCTCCAGCACTCGTGGGAGCTGACAATGGCCTGCGGCCCAGCAGCCAAGAGCGGGAAAGGGCCCAGCTGCTTCTTAACCAGTTTTCAGCAAATCCTTCTTCCTTCAGCCCACGATGCGCTTTCACTCCACAGGGAGGCCCTGCCAGTGAACAGCTCCGAGGTCTCTGCGTCTCACTGGGCCTGAGCTTTCCCCGGGGGCACTTTCTCGGATGTGTCCTGTCAGGGGTCACTCACCCACCTGCTTTCCAGCACTCACCTGGTCTACCTTCTCCCATTTTCTCCATCCTGGTGGTTTCATATATATCTTTTTTAATCTCTTTATTGTATTTGCACTGAGGGTTCAAAAGAAGTAAAGTAGATGCATGTGTTCAATCTGCCATCTTCCCACAGAAGGAGCTTTTGTCCCTCAAACTAAGTGAACTTCCAGAGAACTGTCTCATGGGGTTGGTTGGCTTGACGACGTATTTAGAGCAACCGCCATCCTTGCCGTGGACATTAAAGTAGAAGGAAGCACACCATCTGCTCTCACCACCCCTCCTGCTGCCCAGGAAGCCCACGTCAACCCAATGAAAGGTAGAAGCTAATAAATGTGGGTCAGTCACAGATGGAGCTGATCCTGAGTCTGGGGTGAAACAACAGAAACTGACTACAGGAACCCTGAGGGTGTTTAGACAAGAAGCATCCACCACCTTTCTCTTGAAAGACGCCCTTAAAACAGGACACACAGGCACAACCCCTTGTGTGTCTGGGGAGACGCAGGTTGCACAGGGCTGTGGCAGGGAGCGCTCCCAGAAGGCGGGGCTGTGGCTTGACTTGGGAAATCCAGGGTAAGAGGAGACCCCAGCCCCCGTTAATGAGGACCACCTAGGGTGTCAGAAACCTGCCTGGGAGATCAAAGAGGAGGTATGCAGCCCAGGAGGTGCTGACAGGCTCCTCAGCTTGTTAGCACGACACCGCTTTCCACTAAGGGCTTGATGAACAAGCTCTTTTATGCTCCCCATAGTTTTGGTTTAATTGTTTTTGAAGTGACCGTCCTTACGTAAACAGCGCAAGTTCAATAGGAGTTTGATTTCTGCAAGCGCCTCTCCCTGCGTCATCTAATACTGGAGGTATTTTTGGACTATGTCTCCTCACTACAAGAATTATAAATACTTAAGGATAGGAAGAATGTTGTTTTCACTTTTGAATCTAAAGATCTCACAGGCACAGGCTCGGATGACATGGGAGGTCATGGATTTCCCCTGTGCCCACTTCACAACCACTGCAATGCCGGTCCCTCATGTTAGACTTGAGGGAATTGAGAAAAATGCGCTCTTGGTGAGGGGTCTGAGGTCAACGACTTCCTGCGCTTGAGAGGAATTCTTTCAAAGCCGCGGGTCTGCACAGTCTGTGGGGCGTGATGGGAAGACCACTTCCTTCGGATCAGGTGACACGGGCTCAGCTGCCCACCCCCCTCACTTATTACCTGAGGGTTTGGGAGATGTTAGCTCATCCGTCAGCGTGAAAACAAGGGCTGTCACACCAGCATCTGGAGTTGTGTGGAGGCCTGACGAAGAAAAGGTCGGTAAACCACCTAGATCAGCTGGGCCCTCAATGATTTGTCTCTTAGTAATAAACAGGCGCTGCATCTGCGCTTTCTCTCTTACACCGAGAATCGAATTCCTTTGCGTGGAAGGCGTCGGTGGTAGAAAAAGGACTCTCCTACAGTATTCCAAATACATGGAAGCGTCGCGTCCCGAAAGTGCCTTATGCCTGCTAACCACTAAAATGCACCGGTCAATCAATTCACTTTGCTGACGAACATTATTGGGCATTTATTTACCTGCCACACTCAGTGTGACCTGCAGGGACCCGGGACGCCCTGGCTCAGGAGATCCAGGGGGTTCCTCGCCAGCTTCCTGGCCGCAGTGTGTCCTTCCCCTGTAAGCATGAGGACTTGGGAACTGTCACTTTCCATCCCCGCGAGGCCATTTATAGCAGGGAAAAGAGCCAAAGCGTATTTTCCCTTGACCCTTTACACAGCGTTGTGAGAATTTTTGACTGTTGCTTTGGAATATTTCTGTTAGTGAAAGGGCAAAATGGAAAAACAAATGTAAAAACAGTGGAAACTATAACGGCCTGTCCTCGCGGGTGTGGACGAGGTGGTGTCATCTGGGGGAGAAGCACTGCGCAGGGGTGTCCGTGGAGCTTCTGCACTGAGGGACCAGAAGTCAAGGTGTGTGGGGGGGTCTGTCAGGAGCCAGGCTGGAGGAGCCCGGGCTGGGGCATGAGCCTTTGTCCTCTGGGCACCAGGGAGCTGAGACAGGGGCAGCCCGTGATCAGACGAGCTTCTCGGGGTGATAACTCCTTCCTGTGGAAAACGGACTGGGGGTGTGGAGCAGACGAGTTGGCAGCTGCTGCCGCACTGGACTTTCTTACACAATAACTACACGTTATTCTGTAAAGTGCCTCTGCGGGCCTCAGAGGGCTGCAATGTTTAATCTTACTTCACACACAGCAGTTTGACTCCCTAAGCATTTTCCTTCATGCCTCATGAGTATGTTTACATGCCGCCCTCAGAGAAAATAAAAATCCCATCCACGTAAACTTTAAGATATTCAGGGCAATCATGGCAATCTCAACTCTTTTTCCAAAGAATTAAACGAATAAAGCATGCACGTTCACTCTTTCATATGGCCACGTATGTGAAAGTCTTAATTCTGAATTTGAAAGAGTCCGTTTCGTTTGCAAACACTTGTGTGCTTCGTGGCCCATGCTGTAATTTATTTTCCAACGTAAACTAACACCATAGGTTTAGATATTAACTACATAGTGAGTTGTACAGCATCACACCAGACCACACCAGCCACCTCCGTTTATAGCACTATAGTAAGTCTCACCACACACACGTGTGTGTGCATGTATACTCGCGTGTATATGTGCGTGCGTGCGTACGTGCATGAATGTATGTGTATACACACCTCTTGAGAACTCCGCTGAGCCTAAACCGTCGAACAAAACATTACGAACAGAATTTGCTCAACTTGCACTTTGGAAATTCATTCTTTTTAGAAGTTGTAAAGTATTTATAACAGCTGAAAAAACTGTGCAAAAATTTGCATTGATGGATGTTTCTTACCCTCCATCAGGAAATGATGTACTTGAAAGTCATTACAGATCTTCATAGAAACCCAAGTGAACGTGCCCTGGGTTTTGCGCTCATCAGCACTTATGGAGCTGACTGCATAATTCATATCTCTTGTGTCACATTTAATGTATAACATGAATTTCCTGCTAATTACGAAAATAAAAACACATCGCACATTCTAAGAGCGTAATTTCAACAGCGCTACAAAAAGCGGTCAAGTTTGAGGTCTATTCGCCGATTTCTCTTTTAGACTTATTAACGTGGGAGAGTTGTTGTCTCTTGCTTTTTAAAAATCAGCTTAACAGTGCTTCCTTTTTCCCTTCCACCTGACGGGACAGAATGATCTAGGAGCTCCTCGCATAGGAAACAGGAAATAATAGAGACAGAGGAGGTACCAACTCTATCATCTCGAAACATTTAGACAAATAAATAAAATGAACTCAGGACTTTCCAGGACAGACTGAGATTGTTCTGTGGACAGGAAGACCAAAGCAACTCACCGATTAGTGATGAATTCTCTTTTCTCTTTTACAGACATAATTTTTTATATGTTTGTAGTTCATGGAAAAACAAAATTCCATAAGGATCCTGAACCTATTACTGTCCAGCCATCAAAATCCTCTTAGATAACATCTCCCTTTACAAAGAGGAAATAGATCATGTAACTCAAATCCCAGCTACTTCATAATTACAACTGGGCTTGAGAGGACTTTTTAAGTATCATGTCGGGTTCATAAATCTTGAACTGGGTGGGAAGTTCTAAGCCCTGTTGCAATGTACGCTTTCACACCTACATAATATACAAGCTGTGGCTGTATGACACAGCCACCACTCTCTGGTTACTAATTAAACAGGCATGATACAAAAAATTAATTAGCTATGCAATTAATATTGCATACTTGTCACAGGTAGTTACTGTGCATCTTTTCCCATGACTCACAGGAGAGAAATTTTGGCCTTAAATGTTGGTGAGTTAATTCGATTCTCTACTTCAGAAATGGGCTGGATAGTTCGACTGGCTGTCATTAAATATGAACTTTGCCACAGAGCAGAGAAGAGACAGACCTTGAGTTCCCTCAAGTGACCCTATCCTGCCACCAAAAACCCTAAGAAAACGGTGTGACTTGTTTATTAAAGCACCTGACATTCATAAATGTATTCACTCACTGATTCATTCATTCAGCTCCATGTGCCATCAGAAAGTCACGTTTATAAAAAGGATAGGTTTGATCCGGACAGCCACTTCCGATGGGTTGGCATCAGCTGCCTGCCATACTCATGAGTTCAGCAAATAGTAGTAATAATAGCTATTACTATTATAAGATCCCACAAGTGAAGAAGGGGGGTAGTGATCTGTGTCCCACATATTTGCAGACCTCGAATGAAGTATTACAGACACGATTCCAGACGCTTGTACAGAGCACAGTGGAGGGACCCAAAAGAGAACAGTCCACTCTCCTAAGGGGGTCATAGAAAAAGCGTCCAGTGTGAGTTGAGACGCCCGGAAGAATTCAAGTACAGATGAGAGTGACCGATGGGATACCCAGGACAGGGGCAGAGGACACAGGTCTGGGCTGGAGACAGACTCACGAGTCACCAGCGATTCTTGAGAGATGTGGGAATGTTTTCTATGTGGACCGGGCTGGAAAGGCATCCCAGGCACAGACAGCAACTTGAGCAGAAGAACATCCTCCTAGACTTATTTTGTAGCTCGTCCAAGAGAAGCATTAGATGTACTTCCTGGGTGGTGACAGGCCAATGATAAGACACTAAAAACCTGACAGGCTGGGAGAAAACACTGAAGTAGGATTTTAGTCTTCATTAATTTGTATTTCTCAGAGAAGAGCAATGTCATGAAAACTTACATATTTGCATATTCATATTATATATTTATATATATGTAGCACTCCCAGTTGCTAACTTAAATAGGTATGAAATCCTATTACTCAGTTAACACCCCAAAGTAAATATTTCTCTGTCCTCAATTGTAACCGCTCCTTTGTGAGCCTTCTACATTGAATAGATATTTGAGGTCATAACTCCAGTGTGTCGCGTCCATCTGATAATCAAAAAATACCATCCTGAACGGTATTTTAATAAAGATTTTCAAATCTGTGTATATACTTAGGGTTTCTTAATTAATGAAATCCTTGAATATATGTAGGACTGATAAACAAGTGTTTCAGGGTTTGATTACATGTGTCGAGGCTTAGTTTAAAAATAAAAGGTGGCTTTTTTATTAGACCAAACTGGTTTCTAAGCCTGGACAAATTGCATCAAGACCCATCACGTCTGCTTCTTCTCAATTGAAAAATAGGCTGGAGAGAGGCTACAAGGAGATAAAGCCTGAACACGCTCATAAATCATGACTGCACTGTTATGAGCTTACGTCACGGCTACGGGATGGTGTGTGCGCTAGTCAAGCCCAGAACGCGAAATCATGCGATGACACTGTCAAATGTACACGCAACACACGTTAGTGGAAGACCTATATCTTGCAGTTTCTGCTTTTAAGGAACAAGCAGTTGAGTGACATAATAAATAACAGGCGTCCAAGGCAGGTGGCATAGGACACCGGTGTGTGTGATACTGTCCACCCAGAAGCCTGACCCATTGGGTGACGGTTTCTGGAATGAGGAAAACATATTGCCAGAATCTACATTTTTTTAATGTCTTTTTAGAGAGCAACTCTTTTAAATGATTTCAAAAGTATGAAGTTAATTATTGGATTAGATCAAAGGGTGAATTTTAAAGAACTCACAATATTTGTTTAAAAATGATGGATTCCCTCTCTGACTCCAGCTGAGACTGCCACACTCATTAGTGGAGGAGACTGCAGCCAGGGATATTCTGGTTTGTCCTCAGAATACAATCCTCCCTGCCCCACTACCCTTTCCTCCTCCTTCGTGCAAAGATTTATTTCCTACTGGGTTTCCTCTTTCCCAGGACTGGTCATTTAGGGCCCGTTATTCCACACTTGCTAAGGCGAGGCTGGGTGCCAAGCACGCCCAGAGCTTCTGGACGGGTGGGGTCAAGGGGTTTACCTCACTCATCGCTTTCTCCCCACCTTTTCTGTTTTATATTTTGGTTCACGCACAGATACTCTGGCCATTCTCTGTAGAACTGGGCAAATCATAAGAAACGATCCTTTTAATGCAATGGGATCAGGGAAACATTCCCAAGCCCAAAATGATGGGGCAGAGAAGATGGGCTCAACCCATGTGTGGATGGGCTGAGGGGAAGACTTTTTGGAGGATGTAACACTTAGCCAGGGTCTTACAAGTGATTAGGAATCGAGAGAGACAGAGAGAGAGAGAGAGAAAAAGAAAGACACAGAGAGAGAGAGAGAGATAAGAGAGGAGAGAGGAAGAGAGAAAGGAGAAGAGACAGAGACAGAGAGAGCTGACTGTTCTCGCGTAACCTACTTTATTTTACCCAGAGCACTTATCATCACTTGTCCATGGACCCACATGTACTCGTATGTATCGACTTCTATGTCCCCATCTACAGTTTACTTGTCCACCGTCTGCCCTTCATCTCTGTACCCCAAATGCCCAGCACCATCTCCAGTACATCTGGCCACTCAAAAGGAGACGTCTGATCACTTCACATTTCTGGAACACAACAACAATACAGTACCCACTACGGCAGCCAGAAATAACGCCTTCGTCTCCAAGCCCACTCCAGAATCAGCTCTTGCTAGCTGACCGTTCTAACAACAGAGATAGACTGACCCAAGTGACTCCACGCAAGGTGAGCCACATGCTGCCTTTCACGCACAGCCCAAGTCCCACATTCTCCCTGTCACACGGGAACAGGTCTCCCAGGGGGACCCCGAGGTGGCGTGACTACAAAGCTAACGACGCTTATGTGACAGGGCCCCTCGATTTCACAGACACCCTCCCAGGCCCCATGCCATCTAGTCATAACATCTGTTCAACTCTTTTGACTTGACTTGTTCATGTCAGTCACTGGCCGTTTCTGAAGGGAAACAGCAGTGTCACCTAAGTAGCTCACAGAGGGAGGCGCAGTGGGGTGGCTGACAAGAGACCAGGCATCACAGCAGCCGTGGTCCCAGGGGCAGCAGCAGTGGAACGGCCCAGCGGGAGGCAGAGCCTCTGGCTCTGAGGGACCCAGTGGTGCTGCGCCACTTGGGAGTGAAGGGACGGCTGGCTGTTTGGGAACAGAGAGTGTGAGGCAGAAACCTGGAGATCAGCGAGCCCTAGTAGGGGGACACCTGAAAGTAAGAAGTGACCCCTCTTTCTGGCAGAGAAGGAAGAGCATCAGCACTGAGACAGCTTCTGCTCCCCTCCCGACTCTCAGCTGCTGTCTGCTCTCAGTCCCCTCGGCACGCCCCGACTCTGACTAATTCCCTCCGACAGCCTTCACTGCACAGTGGAGCGGGAAGCCCCAGTTCTGCTCCTTACCTACCAGGAGGTCTTCCGGAAACATAAAACGGTCAGTAAGTATCCCTTAGTTACATAGGTGCTGCCACCCTCTCTTCTCACAGCAGCCAAACCACAGAGCACCCCACTGCAAAATTACAGTAGGCTTCATTCAGGGGGGCCGGTGATACGAATCTAGCCAGGCTGCAGCCCTGACAATAAAACACATGTTGGTGAACTCTTAGAGGAAATGTCACCAGTGGGTTTGCTCGAGGTCGGAAGTTTAGAGATGAGTACAGACCTTAGATCCTGGGACCCCCAGCTCCACGGAAGGCAGTGGGAACAGAATTTTAACTGAATCGGAAGGTTCACCGAGACCTCTAGACATCAGTCCATCGTTTTCTCATCGGGGACTGTTTTTAGAATAAAATTCAGCCATCTGGGGTTTGTTTCAATGAGCTTTGCACTCCAATGCCTAAAAAAAATCGGCTCCTAATTGGAAGTATTATTTGAGCACTCTTTAAAATTCTTTCCAAAAATAATGAGGGCAGATCGTGCATAAAGATGCAGAGAGAGGCAAGCGGCGCCAGGAGATACTAGAACAGCTCATTTTCACGCAGCTGGTGAACAAGCTCCCGACAAGCATAAAAACGGCCCTGATGTCGGACTCAGGAGAACACCTCAGACGGCTTTATCGCCCCCCACCCCTCAGCAAAATGTTTACAATTTGCCACAGACTTTCAGGTCTATTGTGATGTGAAACCAACGCTTCGTGTCTGCATAAACAGCGCATTTTATTTTTCTCTTTAATTACATACGTGACTGCTGAGTATTAACCTTGCCCTTTCTTGAAAGGAAAATGCATGTTTTTGTCTGTCATTCCGAGTTTTCATGAATTCTTCAAGTCGGAAGCAGATTCATCCAATAACACGCCACCTCCCCGACTACCTCTAGCTGGAACAGGAGGCAGAATGACAGCAAGGGGACCTTGAACTCATTAAGTGTTTTATGAGGAGTTCCCACTACCAGAAAAAGTATAAATTTGTTTCCCAGATCCACTCTCTCTACATGTGTCCATGAGGCAGGCATTCTTTTATCTTGACGAGAGCTTTGTCTCACAGACGATTCAGAAAACGGAAGACGATTTGTAACAATGAATCCAATGCTTCCGATATTAAATCACATTGTAAAGAAAGTTTCTGTACTGACCCAAACCCATCTGAAATCCCTGTTGTTACTCTGAAGACACCATCACACACAGTTCTTCCCTAAGCAGAGGGAATCTCAACCTGTAAAGAAGCAGGGTCCTTGTCTGTTTATTAACTCCTAATAATTTCCTTTTCACTCCGAGTAGAAGGCCCCCTGACTTCTGGAAAGCTCACCCATCCTGTAGGTTTGCCCTGTCTTTTTCTCCATGGCTCTGTGTCCCTCATATCCAGCAGAGATGTGAGAAAGTGTCTGGGGTGTATGCAGGGGACTCCTTGTACAACCCAGACGCAGGTTTACAGTCAGGAGTGACAGAGAATCATTTAAAGACATCACTTTGGCCCCAAACCATAAATCAGAAACGAAGAAAACTCATCTGCAACTTAGAATACGCAGACGGCTTTTCAAATGCTTGGGTTAAGTTCTTTGCAGCCTGTAAGGATTTGCAGACGTGGTACTTTCATGACTAATGAATGGTTGCTATAATTAAAACTGTTTTTTGAAAGCCCTTTGAATCTCAAAGCACACAGCATAATCCTGTGCGTAGCCCTGAATCAGAGCGATAAGGTAGAACACGGCTGCAGGCTGGTGCATCGCTCATTTGTTTTATGATTTACTTAATTCATCATAATATTTCCCTCTACTACTTACTCTCAAACAGTATCGATCTGCTCTTTCCCAAAGCAGGTTATCCAGGCCAGATCGAACCTGTCTCTGCCAGTAAGAGTTTCTCCAGGAGACAGTTCTATTTAAAATGTTTCAGAGGCCGTGGAGTTATTTGTTCAATTGTTAAGGATGGTGGGAGATAATAGACCAACAGCCTCAGCTGGCTGCTGGGAGGAAGACCAGATCTGGGTTTTATTAAAAGGATAGACGGTATATGCTATGCCCTATGGAAAATAGTTTGATAATACATCTTGACCTAGAACTTATTAAAAAATCCATTATCTTTTTAATTCAAGTTCATAATGCCCTTTGGAATTTCAATTTCGGCATTTCTTACCAAAATAATAGGCAGCTTCCTCCCTGACCAGGGAAATCGTCTTCCTACTGACGTCTCCCTAAGATGAGAGTTATTCATTTGTTACTGACAGATCCGTGTTCTGACTTTTCCAAAAAGGGGTGAGGGGTGTGCATATCTGTTCCTTCAGAAGAGCCCTCAGATTAGCTTTGGTTTCCCCGTGTTAGTGGGGGGGGGGTGCATGGCTCCCCTTTATCGTCAGTTAATCTTTGCCTGACACGCCTGCTCAATGCAGAAGATAAGCCCATGAAAGTTGCGCCCTCAGGACGCTTCACTTTGCCAACAACTGAACACAAACATTGAGAAAGGGCAGCGGGCGCTGTGGATGCAATCCGGGCGGTTGTCATTTCATTAGTTTTCAACCTGTTCCATTCTTTTTCCTTACATTCTTTTATTGTGACTGAAGTGTAATCACTATTCCTCGTCTGAAAAAAAGTGACTTTTTTTTTTTTATTTTTTCTTGGGGAATATTTGGGAACAGTGTGTTTTCCCAGGACCCATCAGCTCCAAGTCAAGTTGCTGTTTTCCCTCTAGTTGTGGAGGGTGCCTCTCACGGGCCCATGTGGGAATCACACCAGCGACCTTGGTGTTATAAGCACAGCGCTCTAACCACCTGAGCCAACCGGACACCCAAAAGGACGTGTTTTTTAAAATCAATGGGGTTACGGTTCCCCATTGTTAACTTAGAAAATAAGAGAGTGAGAAATTTCCCAGGAACTCTACAGAGAAAGTCAGAAATGGGTGAGGTGCCTGACAGTGAGTCGAGCCAAGTTTAAGGGAAGCTTAAGAAAATGTTTAAAGAATGGAAAATATCGCAGAGAGGAGGAAAGTAGCAAGGGCTGGGCCACGTGGGGTGGCCTGAGGTGACGCGTGTTTGAGACACTGGGAGAGGATCTAGAAGCAGAAGGCCAGCCTTTCTTATTAAATATGCGAGACTAACAAAGCAGCACAGGGGATAAAGCACATTCAGCCTCGAGTTTCTGTGGCCCTGGATTTAATGTGTATTCTTTAAGATTCAGAAAGTAAAAAAAAAGGGCAAAAGACCAGCTGTAAATTGCTTAAAAAATGAATTCTTATTTCAGCTAAAATAGTAAGTCTAGCTGGTCAATATGAACAGCTAATTGGTAAGGGCTGTCAAAGTCAGACATACTCATATATACATAGGTCGGCAAGGAATATTTGGACAGGAAAATACAATTAGGAGATTTTTTAGTCTATTTTCACAAGCATCCAGCAATCCCAGGGCCCCTGACAAACCCCACCAAAACCTTTCAGTAGACTAATGGTTTTGTGGGGGGTCATGCTATCAGAGGCAGCCTTTTGGGGCGCCCTGCAGCCACACCTCAGATGCAGTCCCCAACCCCTGTGCCATGAGAACTTGAGGAGCGTGGTACAGGAGATGGGTCACACGCCAGGTGACTAAAAGGACAGTAAGAACAGTAACTACCATGCGTATGAGACTGTGCTGGGAGCCTTTGTAAGCACTTTACGGCACTTCAAAGCAAAAATGATTTTAGAAGAGATCTAGAACCCTTTCTGGGACGTTTAAAAAGAGGGGGCAAAAGAATAGGGTTGAACACTCCCGCCAGGTGGACTCAGGTAATCTCCATGGCAACCTACAAGGAAATCGCTATGAATATGTACATTTTATAGACTAAAAAACTGAAGCATAAAGAATACCTTCCAGGTCCCACAGGGGCTACATGCTGGAGCCAGGGTTCAAATCCAGACAGTGTGACTCAAAAATCCACACTCCTAATGAGGGGGCGGCACACTTTTTGCAGAAAGGACCAGAGAGTAAATATTTTTGGCTCTGCAGGACATACAGGCTGTCTCACAACCAGTCCAGTCTGCCACAGCCGTGGGAAAACAGCCACAGACGCCATGTCAACAAGCATGGCTTGTCAATAAAACTTTATTTACATGAACAGGCAGGTGGTGACTAGATTTGGCCGGTGGCGCTAGTGTGCCAACCCCTGCTGTGGACTGTTATTACACGATATTCCATCTTAGCATATACCATTTCGTTCTGAAACACTGACATGGCTTCCGGACCTCAGTGGCTCTTTGGCACTCACTGACCTCCTTGTTACTCTGTGAAGTAGCCCAAGATGGCAACACACTGGATATGTGGGGCTCCCTTTTATAAAAACCTACGTTTATCAATCAATGTCTGCCTTTTGAAGTGTGTGGGGGGACGTCCCCTGACTTACCCCTGAAATGGAAGCAGAGAGGCTGTGTTTTGTGACTGCACACTCCTCCCAGACTGGAGACACCCAGTGACTCGGAGGCTGCCCCTCTTGCAGCATCCAGCTTGGCTGGGGGGGGGGGGGGGCAGAGGGGTTGTTTCTAAAGATCAAGGGACAGTGTAATACAGTCTGATGATCCAGGACAGATGTGTGGATCAAGGCTAAGCTGAAAATACTCCTGGGGAACTTAAACTAAGATCAGAGGCATTTCCACCCGCCATGTGCTGAGTCGGAGTTCGGAAAATGTGCCCCGTCCCATGGGATTTCAGGGTCCCGCTGAGCTCCCCACTTTGGACACTTACAGCTGTGCTGGGGGGAGGTCAGATTCACAAGTGTGTTGACCTCGTTGTCAAGGGAAACAGAGTGGATTTGGTTCCACTCTCCATCCCTGAACCTGGCAGAGGGAAAGGCTTCCGCACGGAATCATGACGCTGGCCCCGGGAGCTGCCTGCAGTCTGGCCACGTGTATTTATATCTCTGCTCTGCTACCTCTTCTTTGAAGAGGCTTGTGTTCATTTTTGGGGGCTGCTGTGTTATGTGTCCCAGTCCCAGAGAAAGAAGGCGTAAGCATGAGGCGTCCACACAGACAAACAAAAAGCTGTTGGCCACCCTACTCCCCAAACCTCCGGCTCCTAAGTCACCGCGTTAGCATTGCAGCAGGTTGGTGGGGGTCCCCCCATTCATAGTCTACTTCTCCCTCCTTCTTTGCTACTCACTACTGGCTACCTTGTTTCTATAGCTACTAATAGCAGGGTTACCATCGAAACTGTAATGGACTTTGCCTCTCTCATTCTTATTTTAAAGAAAATAGAATACTGAGTACTTTAAAACTTAGTGAATTCCTGCTTTCTAATTGCTCTGCTTCTGATGGAAAATCGACTTGATAGGACCTGATTTCAGCCCATTGGACACGGGGTTGCCATCGTACACACATTTAGACTACGGGCTCATGAAGTTATCTATTCTTGAACTGAATTCTGGAAAATAAACAATTCTCCTCGTTTCCAGTAGACAGTGGTAGATAATAAAACCCACAAGGATTTGTACAAATCTTTTAGCTATCACTCTGAGTTAAGAGAAAATGTGCTGTGGTCACTTTGGAAATTTCAAATTCCAATTTAAAAAACACTTCTAAGTACATGTATTACAAGCAAAAATGCCCCTTTTCTTTGCCTGGAAGACAGAACATAATTTAGCCAATTTATGGTAAAGCTAATTTTTTTCTACCGATCAGTCACTGGAGGGGCATTAACTACTATTAAGAGAGTTCACGGCAGAAGATGGCACAACAGACGGGCACAAAAAGCAGGGGAAGAGCTCTCAGAAGTGCTGGGGAAATGGGTCCCTGTAGCATCACAGCCTGTGCCCACTCCAGGTAATTAATTTACAACACATTAAACCTCGGTGTGAAGAAGGCCGTTGTGCATCAACTGTGTAGGAATCAAAAGTATTATTGGTTTAGGATTTCTGTTGTATCATGTGCTAACAACAAACAACCATGGAGTCATGTCTCCAAGATGGAAGAAAGCTCTGTGAAGGACAACGTGTCTAACTAAGTGCCCCCTGGGACACACTTAGCTGAAGCCCCACAGCCGGCAAGGCATTCCGAGGCTGAGGTAGGAAGCGTAATTAGAACCAACCAAAGCGTCTAACAAATATTGACAAACAAGCACTCTAGAAATCACATTTGGAGATGTGATAATAATGATCCTCTTTACAGGAAAGGTTGAAAATAGACCCCTGCCCTGTGCCAAATCCAACCATTAATATTTATTAAATAAAATATGAGCGTGCCATTCATTTTAAACAACTGACATGAATCGAAGCTTTCTCCTTTTAGACGCATAGACATGATAACAATCCGCCTGAACTTGAAGGCACGATGTCCTGAAGATACTGGGAGAATCAGTCACTCATTTTAAAACTGCAGTGGCTTCATTAACCAGTGTGACTGGCATACTGGGGACAAGCATGGACAAATGGCACAATTGTTTGGGTGCAGCTCCTCAGTGACCCGGGATAACCTACTGAACTCCAGGCCACAATATTTGCCTCAATAAAACAGAAATAACACCCACGCTACCTCGTGCATCAGGCTGAGACACGAATAAAAGAGAGAATACATGTGGAAGTGACTGAAAGTAGTATTCAATCCTACTTCGACATGTTACTAAAATTATTTTATTTGAAAATGTATGTTTAAAAAGAATGCAATGACAAAGACCCTTTTTAAAGGTGATACATGCAAAACATGGCTTCCTAACACATCACACATTCTCTCCATTATCCCTAAGTGGTCTGCAACGACCGAATTTACCCTGAAAGGACTTGTTTTAGGCAGAAACGGTAAGACAGGTGTAGGGGCACACATCAGTGGCACAGCAAAAAATGAAATTCTAAAAAATATGACTTAAAATTAAGGGTGCCCATGACTCTATGGGTCAAACCAATACAACGTGATTCCTTTCCCTAAACCCAGGGACTCTGTGTGGCTTAAAGGGCTCCGACAGACGCAACATCCAAAATGTTTCGTCTTGTTTTATACATCGCCTACCGAACACCTTTTCCACAGGTGGCATTTTCACATCTACAGTAGAAAATTGATAGGACTGTCAGGACGTGATTATATTGATCTGTTACAAGTTTTTCCAAACTAAAAATAGGATTGCTATGGAAATGCGCTGTCATTATCGCAGCCACTAACCACATACGGATATTTAAATGTAAACTAATGAAATCTGTAACATACAAAACTCAGTTCCTCAGTCCCCCTCACCCCACCCGCCATATTTTAGTGGCTGGCTCGCGGCCACTGAACTGAACAGTGCAGGTAGAGAACACGTCCATCCTCACGGAAACTTCTAGTGGGCTGGCTGATCAGTGGAGAATGAAACAGGCAGGGTCCCTGTACTCACAGAGCTTTCCATCTATCAGCAATAAAACACTTATTACTTACACACACACAAGTCAAAACTGTAACTTGAAAAATGAGATGGGTGCTGAGAAGCTGAGGGTGAGTGTAAGAAGTTGGGAGAAAGACTGTAAGGATGGACCCCAACACCTCACCTCCCAGTCCAGCGTCGTCAGTCAGCTCAGAAGCACCTACATTCTACTCTGTTTCTCACCCACTTGTTTTTGCTTTTCTCAAATAATGTGCGTACAGTAGCTGTCTCTGCTTCCTCACTTTACAACTCACTACTTCCCTCAGTGGGGTTTGAATGCCACCATGTTACTTAGCCTTCTCCAGAAGACATGTGTTGGGTGGAGGCCCAGAAGCAGGCCTGATATGGCTATTGTCGTGCAGATAACTGATTCAGGGGTGCTGGGGGGTGGGGGGAGAGAGGGAGGGAGAGAAGCCTCACAGGGCGGGGGGACATCTAAGCACGAGTGTCAGCTCCACTGGAGGCTAGCTGTAGCCAGATCCCTCCCTCCCCTTCTCCTCCCTCCCTTTCTTCCTCCATCTCCTCCCTCCTCCATCTTTGCTTCCACCATTATTGGTCACTGTCTGGGAGTTAGATATGCAATGGTGACCAAGACAGGGTTTCCATACTCATGGATCTTACAGTACCGTGTGAAATATAAGGAGAAAAGTACAGTAATATAAATATGAAGTAGCATAGAAAGAATAACCAACTCAGCCTAAAGAGCGAGAGGAGAGAGCAGTCAGAAGAATGTATATCTGAGCTGGGTTTGAAATGTCAGTTGGAGTTTGCTGCTTGGACAAGAGGGCAAACCAGCCAGGCAGAGGGAATGGGGTGTGCAAAGGCTCAGACGTATGAAGCCCCTTGTCAGTCACGTGAGCTCTGGCATTAGGGGAATTCTACACTTCTCACCGTGACCTCCAAGTGGTCCCACAGACTAAAATCAGTTTTGAATCAAAATTCTAAAACGATATTATTTTCCAAGTGCAGGGGAAAAAATCATTTTTGCAGCATCACTACATTATATTTTCATCTAGAATCTCCTTCTACAGAGGCCAAATTCTATGGCATTAGCATTTGCTCATAGTTCCGAACTAGGAAGGGGTCGAGCAAAAAAGAGGAGCAAATGTCATTTCAAAGCTGAGTCAAAGCAAGAAAAAAAAAGGAAAAAAGTCTTATTTGAATTTAAAAAAACAGAAGCGGTTCCTGTCCTGCCATGCCCTCTCAGTCTGCCCCCTCAATCACCCAGCTCATTGCTGCCACCCTGGCCTGCTCTCCTGACGGCCAAGAGGGTGAGCAAAGCATGGACGGAGGTTGTTGACCACGTTCGTTTATGGATCTATCCGACACTACTGAGAAATGTTTGCTCAGCAGAGAGCCAGGGTGGCGCCCACACAAAGGCAAACCCACCCATTTCTGCATACGACATGTTGCTCCTTTTGAAGGACAGTCTGAGGTCATTTGTGGGCCACCAGAGAGGATAAGTGCATGGCTGATTTTATGAGGCCTGCCAAGAGATAAGGAGCGGGCTGCAGCCTCAACTGCTGCAAGGTCAAATACTTGACCAAAAGTGAAAACAAAAATGAAGGAAGCTGAATACTGCAAACCACAGAGAGAGGAAGAGAGAGAGAGGGGGGATCTCTCAAAATAATACGAGATGCACTGAAAATAATCATGCTAAGTTCGCCTTATGAATCTTTGTGTGGTTTCTGTTGTCTTTTTATAATCACCCCAAGTAACTAAGTACACATGGCATGTTTGTAAGTAAAGCAGTCGACGGAGGTAGTTACACGTCTCCATTTATTACCGTGCCTCTGAGTATTATTAACTTTTACACTCCCCATAAAATATAATTTATCACTTCAATAATTTGCTTTGTGTCAGGGTTCAGTGTGCCCCAGTGCTTTCCTGCTCATTAAATGAGATATTTTTACTTAATGAGCCAAGGATGGCCTTTGTATGTAACATCTGAATTGGTTTCTAACGCTGTATTTTTATCATACTTTGGTGCATAATTCCAAAAATTGTGGGTTTCGTTCCACAACGTCAAGGGAAAACAATTCCGGAACTTGTTAAATACGTGTGGTATTTTAAGTGATAAGCAGTGGTTTTATCCTTAACTGGCTGTAAAGACTGAGCGGACGGACGAGAATCATGAAAGTATGCCATCGTAAAATCATTTTCTTCACACCAGTAAGCAAACCGTGGGGGCTGGGAACTATAGTTTCTATTGATTGTTCAAAACAAAGCTTCCCTCTGAGCCACTCAGAAAAAAAGTTATGATCCAGGGGAAGAGGAAGTCGGCTCCACGCTGCCTGGGGTTGCTCTGAACCAGCAAAACGACTGCTTCCTGATACGGGCGGGAATGCTGGGCTTCTTGGACGGTTCCTCCCATTTCACCAGCCAAAGCTTGAGAATCCAAGTACCATGTTTTCTCGATCATGTTCCTGTTCTTTCTAAACTACTACGGATACTTACTGCCACCAGGCAGGGGGAGAGGGAAAAGCAGAGGCCATGATCGAGTCCTCCACATGGAAGGGTGATGGCCACTGTTTACAATTCACAATGTCTGCAGATAGACCGATATCTTAATGTAAAGCTTCTGGTTTGCTTCACAGCACACTGGACTTATCATTTATTAACATGTGTTACTATCCTTTAAATAGATACACGTGAGCGTATCATTACAGAGCAGTCGAGGGTCATGAAAGCAACAGGACTAGAAAGCTTTGAGAATTATAGCTTAGAGGCGCTGAGGACTTTCCCCTTGTTTCTTACTGAGAATTGTCTCCCATCCTGTATTCCTTGTCTAATTTTTCGGACCCCTGCACATGGGCTGTCCTTCTGACCATCTATGATGACAAAACTGCCGGACGGATGAGGCCTTGGAACATTCGCACTACAGTGTAGGGCAAACACACTTCCAGGGTCCAGGGAGCTCCCCGAGTAATGCCCAGGATAGTCCCCACTTACAGACTCACAACGCACATTGGCTTTTGCAAACCTAGGGGGCATCCTACAGAGAAAAACTGGTTTATCCCAGAGGGTCTCAAACGTGTTAAATGACGACAGAAACTTTTGGTCCCCAAACACCTTTGAACACCTCTTTGAACTAGGGCTTCCTCAGTTTGGGAAACCTAAACAATTAAATTAAATTAAATAAGCAGTTGATTCAGTGCCGGTGTTTATTTTTTTAGGAAACATCCCTTCCCATACCCCACAGCCCAGCCCCCGGGGAGGCCATTTTGGGAACTCCAAGGATTGTGAGCCTTTCACATGGAATTTATGTGAATGGCGCCCCCTGGAGTTAACCATGTAGGGCCTGAGGGGCTGTGTTTCTAAAGGCGTCTTCGATGTTTCTAAACCTTGAGGTTTGTAGCCAAAGACAGTATCTGCTTTATGTGCAATACAGAATTCAATTACTTAAAATATTTCACTAGTGAAATAAAGTATTAATAAATTGACAGGTAAATTTGACTTGGAGAAAAGGTCAAATTATGAAATATTTCAAAGAAGTGCAAATTTTTTATTTGGGAGAACATTGTATCTTAGGGAACCATATTCCACAGGGTCTGACTTTAATAAACAGAATAGTATTCTTTCAAATTTGTACATAAACTAGTTTTAATTAATTTATTATTAACACTATCATTCACTTTAAAAATGACCCCAAGACCTAATGTAGTACTAATTCCAAGTAAGTCCAAAATAATAAAAACTTAGTAAGTCCCAATGACTTGTGCCAACATCTATATTAAAGAAAAACAGGGCAGTTATGAATGACTTGATTCACTTTTGTAAAAATCAATTCACATATTGTAGATTTCTTTGGTCATTGATGAATTACTTTTCCAATAAAAACAGAGGCAATGAAAGAAACTTTAGATGGTATGCAGTAATGTAGTTTACAAAGTGAAGATTGGTCCAAAAAAAAATCTTTCAGTTACCTAACATATTTGAAATTCAATCCTGTCCAGTGATTGTAACTTTCCTTTCGTTCTAAATAGATGTAATATATAATCTTTGTATTTCCATTTTAGTTTCCTATCTAGAAAAGTTACTATGAGCAGTTGTCATACAGGAGAGATGCCCCCTGTCACAAAGACAGCTCTGTGTTCCACACCTCCTTAATCTCCTAATTCTCCCGCAAAACCAACCCCCCTTCAGGAAGCCTGTCTTGACCAAATCCCCTGCACCAGCTGGATTCGGGCCCAAACTGTGCCTCTCGACAATATCTCATGCACACCTCTTGTATTTTACTTCCCACACTTCATCACAATTATCTCTTTATTTGTTCATCTTGGGAGCTCAAACAATGGTGACTAATGAATGACTCAACAAATGCCAGAACTCTTGGAAAGGAAGTTAATGTGCAAAATCCTAGGTTTGGTTACAAAAGGAACATAGCAATGAGATACGTCATGGGACAGAATGGGGAGGCTGCAGAAAGTGTCACTGTTACTTGAGAGGGATGCTGTTTATTTTATTTTAAATTAAGTAAAATGCCCCACCCATTTTTTTCCAGAACGGTTTCCACTGAGTTGTATATTCTCACAGAATTTTGCAGTATTTCATTCTCAGCATAGTCAAAAGTGACGTATGCTGGTTAAAATTAAATTTACAAATCAAACAGAATTTTGCCAAACAGATAGACTACAATGAGGAAAACATAATTCACCTTTAGTTTGTCTTGTGATTTGATGAACAGAAGTGATATGTTCAAATCAGATATCTTGTATCATTAAAACATTCACAAGCAGATTTGTTTTACATAACAGTCGAGTAACCCTACAGACAATGCAAGCTCAGGGGAACGGAAGTGAAAATCCAGTCTTAGCAGCGTGATTTAAATTAATTAAACAAGCATTAATACCTTCAACAGTTGCACACTGTGGCTTCAAGTCTTTGGTGGGGAAAGCTATAATTTACATGTTCAATCATTTTAATTACTTTCTATGAATTAGATATATACAGTCGCTGTGTTAGCTGATACTGTCAACAAAAGATACAGCTGAAAACACAAGCTATAATAATTAAAATGTTATTATGCTGACACCAGCTTTCTTCTAGGATCTTGTAACATCTGTATTGACTGTGATAAGCATTGATTATCTGGAGTGATGTAAATATTTGGGGAGTTACTAACAAGCAGGAATTCAGTACACGCTAAGACACCAAAGATAAATCACAGGAAATTCAGATCAAAGCAGGTTTGTAAATCGGCTTGTTTGGGGCCTTAATGACTAACTGTAAAGTGCATGGACACATTTCTTTTCTCCAGTGAAACGCACAAGGAAATGTCATAAAGAAACATCCCGTCCTGTGTGCAGCTTTTGTGTACATCTGTTGAATTTCCATATGGAAAGAGGATGTCGGCGCACAGCGACGCAAAGGCTGAATTGATCCAATCCATCAAGTACTTAGCGTGCACTTTGAAAATCATTCAAAAGTTCTTTGAATTATTAAGACCTTTTTTCAAAAGAAAAAGAAAAAAAAAAAAAAAAAACACCCACAACTTATAAATCTTGCATTTCCTGAGAGGTTAATTTAAGGATGCTGGGGTCAGCAGTTACCCATTTCCAGTGAAGATTCTGAAATTTCCCCTCAAGTAGGGCCTGATATTGAGTTGTTAGATTTTTTTTTTTTTTTTTAAGACTATCTCGTGCAGCCCCACCAGTTAGACCTCTTACACTCCCTGGGAGCCCTGTTTTCAAGGAAGAACATGCTTAAGGCACTGACGCGGGGCTCTTTTCAGTGTATCAGAAATAGCAGTAGTGTCTGACCCACGGGTCACACATGCATAGGGCTGCACAGAAGCTTCCAGAATCTGAAGTCACCCCTAACTTCATCTAAATGCCATTGTGATCTACCCCCTCCCTCCTCTAGCCCCATTTATCACCCCTGGGCTTCTTCCAAAGCTGCTTCCTTTCTCCTGCCTCCAACACTTCCTGGCAGCCCCTCGGCCACCTGCCATTGAACTGCTCCTGGGTCCGTCCTGTTGTAACTGAGTCTTCATAGCCTCTGGAAATCTTTTCCAACGCTCCCCGCCCCCCCCCCGCCCCCACTCTGGGTCAAGTGCATTTCAAGGTACTCCCACAGCACCCCGGACCTATCACTACCGAAATATTTACCCCATTGCATTGCGATGGCCATTGTCTTGCCCGTCTCTCTACTGTGAGCTCTTTGAACAGGGCCAAGCCTCACCCGTCCTTACATTCGCAGGGCACCACAGACAGCGTCCACTCAGTACGTGCTCAGCGATGGGAAACACGTCAGTGGGGGTCATCCTCATGACATGACCCGACTGTCAGAAATGCCCTCTAGCCACAAAGGAATAAGAAGTTGTCCTGAGCAAGCTTCGGGGACCCAGAGTGTCTCAGACGGGCCCTTGTCCCTTGGAAAGGACATGAATCCTCGTGAGCTCTAAGAGCAAAGCCAGAGGGGCCACGAGAAAGTTTCCACCAGCCGAGACTACATCCTAATCCAAAGCTGGTAGGTGGCCAGTGTGAGAACCCATGTTCTCCAAATGATCGTAAGCCAGTCAAGTGCTTCCCAGACGTGACTGGTTCCAGTCCTGAGTGTTTACTCCAGAGAGCGAGGGGCAGAAAACACATCCACAATAAGGAATATACTGGAATATTTATAGCAGCCGTACTAATAATAGCCAGGAACTGGAACCCACACGCCAACCTCAATTTTCTTCTCCCATCTTTACAAATTGATGCTTGAAATGCCACCGATATCGATCCAGCCCACGAGGGCAAAAGCGACTA
The DNA here is from genome assembly GCF_036562045.2 of Rhinolophus sinicus. Taxonomy (NCBI): domain Eukaryota; kingdom Metazoa; phylum Chordata; class Mammalia; order Chiroptera; family Rhinolophidae; genus Rhinolophus; species Rhinolophus sinicus. The sequence goes on from NC_133761.1 coordinate 66,783,329, forward strand.
AGCCAGTAAATCAGTCATTTACCCACAATGGCAAAACAATACAATAGACCCTTTTCAACTGTCAGCCAGATGTGTGAATATGCATTTTTGTGGCAGGTACGGCAGACCAAGCTCGGAAAAATCAAAGCGAATGAGAGTGTGTGGAAATGGCCGTGACATCGGGCCCCCTCTGAGAGGTGCTGAAAGGTGCCAGACAGTGAAAGGAACACACAACTCGCTGGGCTATTGAGGAAAAGCCATTGTACCCTCTGGGCCTCGACCCCCTCAGCCGTGACAGACACGCTCCCTGTCAGCTGTCATGGTTCTGAGACGGGGGTACCAGGTAAGGGACAGGACGCGTGGCTAAACTTGAATTTTGGATCAACAGTGAATTTTTCTAGTCTAAGTATGTCCCTACTCATGCATGGTACATACTTACACTAAAAAACAAACAAAATCAGATCTACCTGCTATTCCAATGTAAGTGGACATCGTGCTTTGTTATTGCTGTTTGTTTGTTTGTCTTTTGCTAACTGGAGGATGCCCCCCAGTGAGCTGCTGCCAACTGACCTCAGAGTGGACAGCAGCAGCTTCTTCCAGGCCCTTTGGCTGGGTGGTGAGAATCTGGAGTCAGGAACGTGTGACGTATCGCAGGGGCTTTGACATCGTGCCTCCACACCACTGAGTTCACGCCTCGAGAAACAGACGTGTTTACCACACTGCAATCTCGTCGTCACGGACACGTCACCACACGGTTTCCTTCCTGTTGTCTGCACACATTCCCGATTCATTCTCCCCTTCTTTCTGACACTGTGTATCACCTGATGTTATTTTGATTTCTCAGCTACTGTTTCTCCTCTGACCCCCGCCCCCCCCCCTTTGGTCCTCTACATTTAAGCGTTTTATTTATTTTTTAAGACAGCACGCTAAGGTCTCTTCCTACGACCCCGGGGCAGCTTTTCCTCGCCCGCTGTCACAGTTTATACTACACAGAGGCACCACAACTCACTGCGTCTCTCTAGTCATTATCTCGTCCTTGTTTTTTCCAGACTTGTGGCCTCTGAAATTTTTCAAAACAGCTCTGGGCCTAAAAAGACATCTTCTTCCCGATCGCATAAACGGATACTCTGCACACCCAACAATGGAGGCTTATTGCACCGTACAAAACTGTCTTAATCACCTTCAGATGACGGGTTTTATTCAAATACAGTCATTCTCATCTAAGGACACCTGCAGACCTTCACAAAAAGTCTTTACAACGTAGCCGTCTGCAAAGAACGATTATAATATTCTCCCCCGCTCATATAAAAAAAAATGAAACAAGGAGATGGATTTGTATTAAATTTGTTTTTAAGGTTTAGGTATTAATGTGACAGAAGGTTTTATCACTGGACAGAAGAGGAGCTGAAAGCCTGGTACCTTAGGACTTGATTTTGCCTCAGTGAATCCCAGCTTTGGTCTGGTATCGCAGCCACACGTCACCATCAGGTAACCCCGTGTCAGGCCATGGAGAGCCCACCCTCCAGCTTATGCTGACCCACTTACTTAGACAAAATACCACATGTATGTATTTCTGTACCCTTGGCACCCCTGAAAAGATAAGATATTGGAGGATATCCCTGCAAAAAATAAGCAATCCACAGGACTCTACATCCCTGCAAAAAATAAGCAATCCGCTCCTAACTCGTACTTTGTGAATAAAATGTAGCTGCTGTGTATTGAGCCGTCATACATCAGACACGGCTTCCTTTGCATTACGTCATTTAACCTTTCCAACCTCTCTATGAAGTATTTCTATTAGCCTCACTTCTGCAGATAAGGAAACTGAGTCAGAAGGGAGTTGTCACTTGTCCAAAGTCTAAAGCAGGTGGCTACCCAGACGTCCAACCCAGGCCTCCAAGGCCCACTCTGCCCTTGACCATGTTTTCATTATAAATGTATTCAATTATGTACATTCAATTAACTACATTCAATGTTTAGGTTGGCGAACACATGGTGGAATTTGACAACCACACATCCACTTCTAGTTCGCGGCAATGGGAACTACTGGTAATGCGGGAAGATATCTGACTTTCCGCACAGCTCTAAAATCCTATGGTTTTAATACTCTAGCTGAAATTCGTTTATGTGGGACCCAGTCCCCTCACCAGTCTCGACAGACCTGCAGCCTGATGCCTTCCCTGGTCAGCACTCACTGTGCTCTGAACCAAACCCAATCCCACAGCGACTTAGCAGTCCAGGACCCACGCTGGCCCTCGGAGAGGTCCCCGTGTCCACGTGTGTCCCATGGCATAGCTTTTTCATACAAGCCGTAAAACGTGACCCGCGGAGGAAAATCAACATCAGACATTGTCATCGTGCACTGACTTTTTTTACCTTTTAACAGGTGCAAGTCAGTTGAGATGGGAAACTCTTCAGTTAAGTTACAATGGTCCTGTTGGTTTTGTCTCCAAACACGACCCCCACAGTACCCTTTCAAAGGTTGGACTATAAGACACAAGGAATTCAAGACGTCCTTGATATCCCAAAACACAAAACGTCTCCAACGTGTTGACATAAGAGCTTAACTGAAATTAGTCTTCAGATAGTTCATGTCCCATCCAAAATTTCCTGGCTGCATTTCCCTCCCTGATAGAAATTTGGCGCTAACACTAGGCTTTCTAATTTATGATAAATACTTTTGGTTAGTCTGAGGCAAAACCATGAAGTCAGATTGCTCTGTGTTTGCCTCTGAGATAATCTGATTTATAAGAACTATGTATTTGAGCATTCAGATGACCAAAATGTATTTCTCATATAGTGTGGGCTTCATCTCCGGTTCACAGCTCCCGAAACCCTTGGAATTTTCCTAAGTGTTGACAGTGATAACGGCGTCTTTTGTTATGTTAATGACGTGACTTGGGAAAGCCCTAAGGATGGGGGCTGGTTGCCAGGGGAGCCAACCAGCTGACTAGAGGGTTGGAAGTTTCAGTCCCCCCCCACACCCCCCCACACACCCCCCGACCTCCCTTCTTAAGAACTGCGGCTTCCTCTTGTCTAAACTGCTGTCTTCCTTCGGCATTTCTTTCACAACCCGCTGTCCTGGTTCTTTTGCTCTATCACCTCATCGGCCGGGAAAAGCAACACCAGAATGGCTATCCTTCCAGGGACAATTTTAGACTAGAAGGGTCTGAATAGGGAGGCATTTGGGATTAAAAGTCTCTGATCAAATGGTCTCTACCAACCAACCTCGGACGTGATGCCTGCGTGGGGTCAGGGAGAAATCACTTGAGTCAGTATCTACCTCCTTCCTTCAAGTTGTGAAAGAGAAAAAAGACTGCTTTCAGTATTTCAAGTAGAAATCAAAGTCAAAGAAAGGTATTTGCAAAAAGTGTAAGTGGTGATTAGTTGGCCTTCATGCCACAGTAAGAAACCCACCAAAAGTAAAAGCAAAGTGAACGAACTCCATTGCAACGTAGGCTCCCTTGCAGAAGTCGTGCAGGGACTTAGCCGTTTCGCGAGGTGACTTTTACGACAACCTACAAGCAAGAGTCCAGGCATGCCCCTCCCCCCATGGAAGGCACTTTCATTGCAGTGATTAGTAAAAGCTTTCAAACACAAAGGATAAGATGTTCATTTAAGTGAGAAAAGAAATTATAAATTTCAATATAAAAGAGCTTTTCCATCTCTTTAAATGAATGTTAATGAGTAACAAACTGCCTTCACCCTCTTTACGAAAGGATGGCATACTTCTTGCCCTTTCTGAATCTGCCCACGGTGCATTGTCCCCAGGGTACGAATTCTCTGAGGTGGCAGAGACAGTATAAAATATGTCTGTTTACAGAGCCTTTGTCGATCAAAGCGAGTCTGCTTCTCTCAGGGGTCCCCTGAGTACCACTTTGCAGCCAAAACCCACCAGTGATGGCACGTCCTCTGATTTTCATATTTTCTAAATGGTTTTGACTTCCTCTTTCACCAAATAAAGGTTTCAGAGAATACCTGTAAAGCATCCCACGGGATCCTCAATTGCAGGGATACTTTTCAAATTGTCTTTATTCCAGTGTATGTTTTGCCTACTGGATATATCCAAAGCTAAGAAAAGTGACGTCTCCAAAGGTCATTCGTTTTTACTTTTCTTGTATTTGGAACCTAAAAATGTATCATGCTTATGAATTTTATATTTCCCAATAAATACGTATCTTCTTTGTCCAGTTCCCCCATTTGTCTTGTACATAAATGAATCCACACTTATCGTCTCTACCGCCTTTTCTTTCTAATCAGTTTTTTTCATTTAATTGCAATCTTTTGTAGAAATTATAAATAATATAGTCTTAGATTTTTTTAACCTGATCTGAGACATTTTGTCCTTTAATTTGAAATTTTAACTCACCTCGTTTTGATTACGAAAACATTTGCTCTTCCTTCTTACATGGCTTCTTCCCTGACTTCTCCCCTACCTTCTGCTGTATGAATTCTGCTTTGTCGGCTTCTGTCTGCTGCTGAGTCCCCGTCACTTACGGCTTTGATGTGTTCTGGCCACCAGCCTGTTTCCTCCTGTTCATCCCCAACTATTACAACTGTTACATTTTGTATCTTTTCTTTTTAAAGTTTTATTTGCATTGTCATTGAACGTTTGTCCCCAAATTAAAAGTATTTATTCTAAATTCTATACTTAAATATTTTTGAGATCCACGGCCATTTCTCTTATGGAACACACAGTCTCCACCTCAAACCCTGACTTTTGTTTCATCTACCTGGTGACAGATGTAAGCAATTTCTTTTCCCAAGATCGGAAAAAGAATCGTATAATGCAGAGCACTTGAACATGAATTATGTGTCTGAGCATAAAGTTTAGGAAGTCAAAGTCTTTTTCCCTCAAAACTGTGGATGCTATTATGGCATCTTCTGCTCTTTGATACGACAGAAGAGAAAACTGAGGGCAGCTTGACTTTTTACAGGTCACCTCGTTTTCTTCTTGTGTTCACATAAAGTACTTTTTATTTAACTTTTTAATTATAGAACAAGTTGTTTGCCAAAATAGGTTAACATACTGGTCTTTCTTAACAGTTTCAGACGTATGTAGCCATTTGGCACTGTTGTCCTCAGAAATACTGCCGGGCATTAATCTCTACCCGTCCTTCACAGCTGTCTTCTCTCACCATGTTCATCTCTTCGCCTCTCACTCTGCTTTATGGGTATTTGTTTTCCATAATGCAATGAAGTTTTCAAGAACACACTTAATTTTCACCATATGACTGCTGTCATCTGAATGTCTGTGCCCCCAAAATCCACATTTGAAACCTAACCTCCAATGTGATGGAACTTGGAGGGGCTGTTTGGGAGGTGATTCAGGCAGCCCCCATGGATGGCATTCGCACCCAAAAGAGACACAGTGAGAAGGTGCCATCTCTGAACCCAGAAGCAGGCGCTCACCAGACACCAAATCTACCTGTGATTTGACCTTGGCCCTCCAGCCTCCAGAACTGTGAGAAATAAATTTCCGTTATTTATAAACCACCCAGCCCACACAGATTAAGACATACACCTTGAATATTAATCTTGCTATTGAGATTTCAGATTCATGCAGACCTTTGCCTACCTCGCTTCTTTACACTTTATGCAGTTGGTCTTTCATTTCAGCTCTTTCCTCAAACTTTCTGCTACAGTTTCAGAGTTCACGTCTAATTGAATTTTAGTGAAGATGCCAAAGGATATAAGAGTTTTTTCTTCCGATTCACTCCTTCTTTTACTTATTGATATAGATACTCACATGTATGTCTGTATTTATATATCCCTTCCCATTGCTACACACACACATATACACACACACACACACACACACACATACACACATACACACACACTTAAACTTTGCTACCTACAGGTATAACCGATACCATTTTTAATTATTTATTTTTTAATAGACAGCAAAACTTTATCAGTGAGCAGAATCATTTCCATATTTTATCACTTACAATTATTGATCTTATAAAAGTGTATTTGATAAATATCTTACCATAAAACTGCTTTGTCTCTAACAGTTTCCTACTTGAATGTCTCGTGTCCCCCAAATAGATAACTTTTATTTATTTTGTACTGTCTGTAGTACTTTTCACAATGCCTTGCACATAGCAAGCATCTAACAAATGTTTGTTATTTAGTTGTTAATTGAAAACAAAATAGATGTAATTAAGGAAACCCTTTTACAGAGTTAATTATTTGCCTAGAGATGCAACAAATAAAAATCAGGTAATTTCAGAAATTTGGGGGTTTTTTCAAGCACATCTAGACAAGAGCCTAACTAATCCTACAAGTAAAACCAATTGTCACTTTGAATTTTTATTATAAAACAAATTATTCATAGTCACATCACATCATAGTTTTCAATTATAAAATCACTTCGCTACGATGCAGTAGCCCTGAGACAATCAAAGTTACATGAGCCCGAGAGACTCTTTTTCTGGCATTGTTTATACAGTTTCATCACAGGACATTTAGCAGTTCCATAATCTAACTTCTTCAATTTGTGAGACATTTTGTTGGCAGAAAAATCACACCATATTTGGCCTCTAGCATGTCACGGGTTTGGGGAAATTCCAGTTCTCAAGAAAAGCTCTGCTTATGGTTCAGGTTCAACTGGTGAGTTCTAGAAATTCATGCCATCAGAAGTTCAGGCTCGGTTTACCTAAGCTCCTTCAAAAGAGGATGCGGGAGGGTACGCTTTAAACTCTCCACAAGCTGGAGAATACACTGACGTATAGACATTTACTATGTAAGGTCATAGGCAGCTGGACAATTCCCACTGGCCTGAAACATGTAAGAAGCTCATTCAAGATACAAGACTCCATTTCCCATCTTTTACTGCATTTTAGTTTCTATCCGCAACAGCTTTATTTAAACGAGATGATTCTCTTCCAATGTGTCAGCATTAAGATCTATCAAAATGACTCTCTCAAGATCCATCTGAAATAAGTCAGACAGAAAAAGCAGAGAACCATGTGATTTCACTGATATGTGGTATATAAACCAAAAACAACAAAAGAACAAAACAAACAAATGAGAAACAGAAACACATAGACACAGACAATAGTTTAGTGGTTGCCAGAGGGTAAGGGGGGTGGGGGGTGGGGGTGGGAGATGAGGGTAAGGGGGACCGAATATATGGTGATGGAAGGAGAACTGACTCTGGGTGATGAACACACAATGGGATTTATAGATGATGTAATACAGAATTGTACAGCTGAAATCTATGTAATTTTACTAACAATTGTCACCCCAATAAATTTAATAAAATAAAATTTAAAAAGAAAAAAAGATCTATCAGAATGAAACTTTTCTTCACAAAACTTTAAATCTAGCAGAACAAGAGAAAAGATCAGCTACCTGATACCATTTCAACACCCTCCTCCTCTTCTAGAGTCGCTTTACGAGTAAGTAACCAACATACTCAGATGAGCTCCCCTATGTATTTAACTGTGCAAAATTCTACCGACACTCAATTTTCCCATCATCCTAAGCACGTGAGCTTTCACGATGTTACATAACACTCGCTCCACAGTTCATCCATAATGGTCAGCTGTTTCAGAGTTGGAATTACTCTTCGTCTGGTACTATTTCTCTCCCTTCCCTCCAAAAAGAAATGCTCTACAAAACAATACAGAATTCTGAGGCGTGGAACCTGAGATGACATTTCTATTCCTGGGACACCTATGGCAAAAAGAAACTGAGGATAACGAATGTCCCTTGTTCACACATGTGAAAAAATAAATAACTCATGGATATATTTTTTGAGATGCTTGGCATTCCACCAAGAGGGAACGGTATGCTAATTTCTATATCCTTGGGGTTGTTGTGTTGAATATAAGACTCACTCGCTATCTAGATCTTTTCACTGATCGTCTTCTCATTTCTCTTTTTCATATTCTAGTCTCTAAAATTGCAGGAGATAACAATTAGCAAAGGGAAAAAAGATGAGAATGAAGTTCACCACAACACTGACAGACGTGGCTAGTGGATAACAAATTTATGAGTAATTTTCTTTTTCTTCATTTTCCCAAATTTGAAATAATGAGTGCATCTTACTTTTATCATCATAAATTGTTTGAAATTGTTTCAATTATATTAATTCTGTCTTGGTGAACACAATAGCAAACTTTCCTGTGCAATAGGAATAGGACTAGCCTGACTGCAGCATCTCAGTCTGCTGACATCCTGTCGCCAAGGGCCGGGATCCAGGCTGGCCCCCAGGGTCCTTGGCTGAGCCTTTGATCCAGCTCAGGAGCACTGTATGCCATGAGACCACGGCTGTGTGGAGGTGACAAGTCTAAGAAACGCCCTGGTCCACAGGAGTGCCTGGGAGCCTTAGGCCACCAGCCAAACTCACTTCAGCAAAGGTTTTCGAGAGCCCTGGTCCTTCCCCAGATGGGGGGGGGGGGGGGGTGCCTGCAGGAGGCTTCTCTCCTCTACAGATTTGTGAGTCCCCAACTTGCCCTTTAGGGCATGAACTCTAGATCAATATTCAATTACTTACAACTTTCAATTTTTAATTAACGTGTGTCTCAACTGGATGGCTGAATGGTTCTTTGTACTTTGAGAAGTCATTATCAGGGGTGTTATTTCTGGCTTCTTTAAAGATGTGTACTTAATTATTTATTAAGTGTGTGGTTTACATTCTCAGACCTCCAGGCACCCAGTGGGAGAGCTTATTAAGTAGATTAGAACCAACATCTAAAATTTTTCTCTGGTCACTTCAGCTGAAGCATAGCCAGGAAAGAATCAAAATACCTAACTATACACAAGAGGAGTTGTCAGGAGTCATGCACGCGCACGCACGCACGCACACGCACGCGCTTACACACACGCACAATACTCTGAAACTGTATCTTCATGCGATGCCACATTCAAGAAAGAGTGGAATGTTTGAGAGGCTAGAGTAAATTGTTCACTTTTTAGAAATCGCTGAACACCTTCCAGAAGCTAGGCGTCCTTTACCAAAAATGCAACTTTTAAATGACTTAACGGAATAACTCCATCTACAGAAAGAATATGATTCTTTTCACCTCTAGAACTAGGAAGGAGCAGTCGTGCTGTCAGTGGTGGTAAAACACCTACCATTTAACAACAGCCAAAACAAAACAAAACTGCTCTGTGCCAAACAGCCTGCTAAGAACCTCTAGAAACATTATCTTGTTTCGTCCTCACAAATGCCCGGGAAGGGAGGTGTCATTGTCCCCATCCTATGGACAGGACTTAAGTCACAGAAAGTGTGGTGCCCAGGCCCCCCGGGGGGTGAGTGGGGGGTGGGAATCCACAGTCAGCTGTGCTCATCTCCAAAGCCAACGTCCTTCTAGGCTCTGAACACCTCTTCAGACCAGGTAGGGACTCAGGATTACAAATACGAGTGGGGTTTTCTTGCCCGACCCACTGTGGTGCACATTTTTTAATTATCCGTGTTTGCCCAACAGGTATCGTAATGAAATGTGCTCAGTGACTGGTATAGACAAAGGTGGCAGGAGGGAGACTCCAGTGTCTCTTCATTTCTGTCTCACACAAAATGTCTACACGGACAACAAGCTCCCACCACATCCACGCCGAAGGAATTATCAGTCTTAGCTCGCAGTCATCTTTCCATCATTTGAAAGTGGCTTTTGTAATTGCCAAAATGTCTGCATGCATTTGTTTCTCAATCACAGAAAGATTGTGAAGGAAGTTAAACAGCAAATTAAGAAAAAGGGACAACAGAACAGCCTGCGTGCGGCCGACCTTGATTCAGAAGAAATCATTTAGCCAGAAGCCTGCGTTCTCCCAGCCCTCCTTCTAGCAGATTTTCTTTGTTTAGTGCACTCCGCTCAGCTCTAACAAAGGGAAATTGTGGGAAGATAATTAGATCTTTTTAAAGATGACCTAGCAAGAGCATCTTTTAAACTACCTGCACCTTTCCAGCAAACGAAATAATACCTAAATATAAACATTTCATGCTGCTATCAAACACTGATAATAAAGGTTTGAATATTTATTGTTCCCTTGGGCCAGAGCATGAGTCCCCACCGCCGTTGCAGAGGAGGCACAGAGAGGTAGGGACCGCCTCTGGGTCCAGCTGGCAGGGACGGGTCGGTATTAAAATGTCCCCTGGGAAAGGGGGCTTGGGCGCAGAGTCCCAATTCTTAACGTTCCCTCCTCTGTGCTCATCTGTAATCAGCTTTCTCTCACATTCCAACAGGTTTTTCTTTTTTAATGTAAGGCTTGTACTCCTTCACAAGGGGGGTATTTAAGTAAATAACCCTTGAGCCTTCTACATCCTCAGAACAGATTTTTCCGGCTGTACCTGGGAGAAGTCATTGTCCCACCAACCTTAGCAGTGACTCCAGGCAAAGGGTCTTCCATGAACATCAAAGTATTTCAAGCAGTTACCCAGATACTTTAGGAGTGTGAAGTTCAAGTGTGGGTCATTGAAGCAAGGTGGGGAAGTCGTGCCCCAAATTTGACTGTGTGCAGGCTGCACAGGACCTCACAGTTAGTTAGTCATGCAGACTGGGTGCTGAGCCCATTCTAAGGGCTTTGGTTGTACCCATTTTAGAGATGGTAAAACTGAGGCACAGAGACATTAAGACGCTTGCTCAAAGGTCACATAACTCATAAATGACAGAGCTGGGACTTGAACCCAGGCAGCCTGGCTCCAGAACCAGGTCTCTCAAGAACTGTGCCACGTGGCCCCTGAGGGACAGCCAGGAGAAAAGGACTCTCCCCATCTCCCGAGGACCTCAGGGTGACCCACTGTCACCTACTGACCACAGCCCTCCATCTTTCACCCCAGTGGAGCAGCACCGCAGTGGCCCTGAGCCACACCTGTCCCCGCTGTCTTCTCAGCCCTGAATACAAGTCCCCAGGGAACTGTCAGCGGCTGTCTGCAGCTCACATTCAGGCTGATGAACGGGAAAGTGGACAAGTGCCCAGCAAGACTTGAAGGGGGATCAGAGGCCAGAGTCTTTTATATCAAATCTCTGTTCACAAGCACAGTTGTCACCTGAGTCCCTCTGCGTCCCTTCCCCTAGTCCACCAGCCCCAGCTCCAACCACGCTCGGCACAGGTGGCTCTGAGTCCCCATCACGTCAGTTTCTGTCTTGTCTTAGAATTACTGAGATTCAGCCTTAGTTCCCCAGCAGGTGGGAAGCAGGGAAGAAACGCCCTTCTCTCCCCATCTATCCCTCCGGGCCCTCACCCATCCCGTGGGTACCACCCCTCCTCTCCCACACACCGCACCCACCAAAAACAGAAAGGGCGTGCCTTCCAGCAAACACGCAGGGACTGTATTTCCAACCACGTTTCTCACCACAAAATTCCACTTTTTGAAATACTGCCCCAATTCAGTTTCAAAACGTGTTTTCCTTTAAAGGACAGCTTATTGTTCTTTGACACGGATGGCACTGTAAAGACGGCTGTCGCGTGGCCATGTTCTCTGCTGTGCCCTGACGGTGTTTGATTTACAGACCCTGTGACGGTGGACAAAAGATCTGTCGCGGTGACATGGTCGGTGTTTTGACTGGCTGAGGCTACGCCGCAGAGAGGTACCCACGAGAGGGGAAAAGTGGGGAGACTCCTGCTCTCCTCTCCTAGCAGAGCTGGCGTCTCAGAGCCGCCAGCCTGGAGAGCCACTTCCAGACAGATTTACAAATAAAAACAGCATGTGAGGTCAGCGGAATCACATTCCTTCATGTGTCAGGCCGTGACTGGTCAGCTTTGGTAATTATCAGGGGCTTTATTAGCCAGCCTCCTCCCTTAATTCTAAAGAAGTAGAAAGCTATTAACTCGGGGACAGATCGAGTTATTCAAAACGGTTGAGGCCGTTGCATGTGGACAGCCTCCACTGTCCAGGAGTTTCCAGCCTTGGGAGTTGTTTTGTCTTCAAATGTCTCGCTATGCTATCGACTAGATACTCAAATCTTTTTCTTGGCACATTGATGGGACCAACGGGGGAAAGCGAAAAATCCAAGCTAGTCGTATTATTACATTCATGGACTACCAAGAGGTTGAAGAGATCTTAGATTTAGAATTATTTAGTACACCACCCAATTTGGAAAATGAAGAACGTAAATATCACATTATAGCACTTTCCAAAAAACACGTTTCTCATCAATGACAAAAACAGAGGCGGCACTCTGGATACCCGCCTGCACAAACAGCACATTTACTTCTGGACATAAAATGCCACTTTAGAAGCTCTTCTTAAAAATTAGTATTGAAGATTTTTGTTAAGTAACAGAAATCCAAAATGAGGATTGAAGATCTTGTTTTTCTATGTGACTCTGAAGTTGCTAACTGACACCATCGTGGCAATATCAGATCCCTTCCCCAGAGTCACCTAAACCGATGTTTTCCCCTTTTCTCCTTTTTCCCTTTTAAGCCTACAAATTACATACGTGAAATAAAAGAGCCTACCAATGACAGCTTCTTAATTTCTTATACTCTCTCCCTTGACCTTGACATGCCGATGGGAGGAATTTGCAGGGAAGAAGGCAGGGAGTGACGGGTGGAGAGGCACAGAGTGCAGACCGCACAGCTGGGAGGTGAGACTTCCCTCCTCTCTGTCAGCAATGTCACTCTGAGTAGGTGACCCACCCAATCCTGTGCAGCCAGCGGGACTGCCCAGCCACACGCTCGGGCGACTCTGGCTTAGCAGCCTGTGGACCAGGTGTCCTCTACACAGACAACACAGCCAACTCAGTAGCAGATTTGGTCACTTTTAAACCACCGTGTGGCTTTTTCTCTGCACAAAGCAAGAAGCTGAATTTCTCATCCTCTTTTCCCTGTGGGACGTGGCAAGGGAAGGTGAAGATGCATAGTAAGGAATGGTCACGCCAGGAAACGGGCTTTGCCTCATTTATCTCCCTGACACGGTGACTGCTCTTTTAATCGCATCTAAAATGACTCAAAGGTTTTCTTAGAGCTATACTGGATTACAGGGTCCCTTACTGGCTAATCACACCGCCGAGGTTGAGTGAGGGGTCCACTGGCCCCCCTGCCCCTTGGGACTTCATCAAAGAGGCCACCCTGAGGTTTCCGGCCGAGCAGCGGTGATCTGAAACGCGTCTGTCAGTGACCACCACGCACATCTGTTACCCACCCTGCTCGAGATGCCTTCCCCCGCTTGCCCTCCCGCCCGCCCGCCCTCACAGACTTGCTTAAGTGTCTGGGTGCACAACAGCATGGAGAGTATACAGCACGTTAACCAATTGCACAAATTCACTGTCTTTGGTCCACATTCTAAAAGAATATGCCAATAAAACCATGACACTGTAATACCGTTTTTTTGTTTTGTTTTGTTTTAGACAGGACGTCACGGCTATTCTATTTGTTTATCTTTTAGTGTTTTTCAATTTCTTGAAAGCAATCTTTCCATTTTACCATGAACCTGATAAAACTTCAAATGTGTTTAAAGTACTTGCATTTTCAGATTTAATAACTAGGGGAATGAACTTAAAACAATCATTGAATTTCTGCTTTAATTCTAAGTCGCCTTTGTAAGAATGTACTTTTAAATATATTTCAAGGAATTTTTGTTTTTAAGAACAACTAAAAGGATTTCAACATAAAGACATATTTTCTAACTCAGAATTAGGCTGTTTTCCTTCAGTTTAAGAGAAAGAATCTCCTTATGAAAGTTTAATAGTTGTATGGTTTTTCTTCATTAAAAAATTATATATTAGTAAAAGAAGAAAATGCCACTAAAATCTCCTCCTATGTGAATTTTGTGAATGTGAACTTTTGAGATTTTTTTCCCTCGATATTTTCATGTTTAGAATATTTTAAACTTACAATGCTAGTGACCAAAACGTAATATTATTCAAGTATCTATGGCACTAGAATATGGGTTCTTTTGAATTAATGCCTGGAGGGTTAAGAAATTTTTCTCCCATCCCCACCCAAGAATAGTGCTACTCAAAACTTTTACAAACAGGTCCTGCATATAAATATAACCTTTAAGATAATATGACTGATAAAAAGATAAAAGTTATCGAAGGTATCCAGTTTTCCAATCAATATATTGAAGCTATCAGATGTTTACACTCCACTATTCACTTCAGGGAGACCCAGAAGTGAGTCCATATCTGCTGTCCAGCTGGGTAGACAAAACAAGGGAGCTTTAGCTACTGCGTACCAATTAAAGAATAATGGGAAAACTTTCATGCAGCTAAAACTCTTCTGGGACTACTTGCTTTTAATGGACAGTAACAGTTTTGAAACACAATCTTTCTAGGTTTCGTACAGAGGTCATTTCTATTTTGAAAGTTTACTTGGGTTTTTATTCATAATGTCCAATCATAATCACTTATTCATTCAATCAGAAAGTCTTTTTTTAGCATCTCCTATGGACCAGGTACAGGATACACGGAAAGAACAATTACAGCCCTGGCCTCACAGAGCTTACAGTTAAGAGACAATACAGGTGTGAAAAACACCGATGTGTGCTCATCAGACAAGGTTACAATACAGCACGTTCAACGTGCAATAGAAGTGAGGACGGGGCAGGAGGGCACCCACGGCTGCTCTAACAGTCACCCCACGCCTAAGAAATAAGCACTAGGTGTCAGGTGCTCAGCGTCAGGATTACAGAGGGGACTCGTTCGTCATTCGGTCCCTGAGACCAAGAGCCACGTGAGCAGGGCTGCACGCCAGGTCTCAGGGCAGATGCTCAGCGGTGCCGGGCAGTGACAGCCATCCCCAGACCCGGTGACCTCAGCACTAGGAACCGTGCACAGAACCACATTCGTCGGTTCTGGTATCATCACAGCAGCACCACAGCACAGGCGGCAGTACTGTGATTCACAAAGGAGATACTGAGGCTTGCAGACGGCCCAGGGAGGTGGCAGGGCCATGGGAAAGTAGCTGACTCCACGGCTCCTTGCAATAAGCTGAGCTGCAAAGCCTGTGGCTTGGGGACCTGGGTGGCACGGAGGACGCTCATCAGCCCTCTGCCCGAGAGCTCACGTCAGCTGGGAAAGGTCCCCAGAAGGATGAGGGGATGTGGCCAGGGGACGGTCTCCGGGCATCCCTCCTTAAACCACATTCATTCCTAAAGACCCCATTTGATTCCAGAAGCTGTGCCCTCCCTCCCTGTCTCCATAGCTCGCATCAACTCCGGAACCACCTGAGCTTGGGACCCTCCTGAAAATCATCACCTCTCAATGAACTATGAATGCAAGATAGTTTGCATTGTGGTTTACTAGACGACTGTAGTTAATACATTTCTACCCGTTCCATCCGTCATTTCTGAGACATGTGCCCCAATTGTAGGATGCAGGAAACTAACTTTTTCTCATTCTCTGATATGTTTCATGGATTCTTCAGATACATATAATGGAACCCGACATGAAATTCAGAAATTCCAGACTTTGGAACAGATGGCAAATATTCTAAAAGCAAGGACTGTGTCAGCGTTAAAAAGCGGGAGGTCAGAGAATAGACAAGCGTCATTAGGTACCTGCAGCCACAATGCCTTAAAAGCACAAGAATCCTTAGAATTATTTACGGTCCCTCTGTCACCGCCGCACACAACGCACACGTTTTGGAGAAGAATGGTGAGTACCTCTGACAAGGGCGGAGCTCTGACTGACTGGGCAAGTCACCCAGGTCAGGCGCCAGTTTGAACAAGCGTCTCCTGCTAAGAATCCCCTGACGGCGCCCTTGATTTTTAGGGCAAAATGAACCCACCCTCTCGCGATGCGTAAAGGAGATGCTGAACTCCTCTCTCCACTTCTGCTCCCTGTCTCCAATACCCAGAGTCTGAGCCAACCTGAAAATCGGCATCCAGCCGGATTACCCTTCTTTTTGTATCTGTTTGGGACGGAAAGTCCCAGAAAGCCGCAGGGCCAGGAGGAGGGCTCCCAGGAGTGGCTGTGTCAGGTTCTGGGATGTAAAGGAGGGGCGGCCAGACCTCTGGTGGGGGCCATGTGCAGGCTTCCGAGGGTGGGAGAGCCCAGAAACGCTTACTATGTGAAATCCACATAGTAAGATGGAGAAACCAGAACATCGGTACAAGCACACACTATGAAATGGCAACAGGGCAAACGTATTAGGGGGTCCTCAAAGGAACTGTTCTCTCATTAAAACAGCCCAATTTTCAGACCCAGTTTAAAAAAAAACAAAAAAAAACCTCAACTACACTTGACTTAATAGAAATAAGGGACAAGAGGGACCCATGCGAGGTAGGGGCCCTGAGTCAGGTGCCGTGGTGGAGCTTCCTGTCACTACCCTGTGACAGGAGCTGGCTCAGTCACTAGATGTGATCACCCAGGGACAGGACCCCACATTACTGTGACAAAGGGTGGCTCTGCCTTGGTGCTGACAACCCCTGAGGGCTACAACACAACTTGAAACTGCAACACAACTTGAAAACTGGCGGCGGCGTTTCCATTTGTACCCCAGGAGAGTTTTGATACAGTCACCGAACCGGTAATCACGGCCCAGGGTCTACAACCACAGTGTTTGTTTCACTCATTGATTGTTCTTGTCTATTTGGGCACCAGCATCCCACTCCCAGGAAACCAGCACACACAGGGAAAGTCTGTTTTACCAGCGAACGTGGCAGTGGCACTAACTGCGTTGCTTTGCAGCTCACTCAGTTCCCAGAGCACTTACAGCCCAGGACCCAGAGCTTTTCCCTGCGTTCCAAGGTAACCTCTCACTGAGACTAATTAGATTTTTTTTCCCCAAAAAACACCCAGGCTATTGACCTGAGAATTGAAAACAGTATTGATGTAGTCAGTTAAACCTGAATAAGGATTAACTGCAGAATTTCTTCAACTGAGAGAAATATGAAACGCCTACAATGTTTACTGCTATAAGATTTCAATTAAAAACAGTTCATTGTTGTTAAGTCCTTTACAAAAGCTGGGCTTCCTAAATCAGAGAAACTGCACAATAGTTTTGCCAAATGCCTTCCAATTTAATGTAAGTGTCTTATTACATTGAAATATTTGTTGTTTATCCCTGAGACTACGGTATTGTTCATATAACATTTGTTTGGTTGAAGGTTTGTCATTATAAGCTCCTAATGGCATTGAGATTTTCTCTTGTCTTTACTACTATATACTTGTCCATTCAACAAACACTTACTAAATACCAACGATGCCCAAGGCCATTTGCAAATGCAGACGTGCTTCTCAGAGACGGTGGAATAAATCCCGCTGAGAACGCAGGGAGCCTGGCCGTGTGACAGTCACTGCGCTGTTTTACGGTCTCACCTCAGCTAATCCCACAGCCCTACGTGAAAGGTATTATAATTATCTGCATTTTACAACGGAGCCAAGAACCCACGGCTACTTTGTTTGTCTTAGAAACAGGCCTACCCATCCTCTTTCCCTCTCTTTCCAGATCCTAAAGAGCAGAGATACCCCATTCAGCATTTCGCCCTATTTCATCTTTGTCATTCCTCACTCCAAAGTGGTCTCATCTCTCTCTGGTCCTCAGTGCTAAACCTACACGCCACGTCCCTCAAATCCTCAGCCTTCAAAACGCCCCCTCCTTCCAGCCGAAGGCACTGTCTGCGCCCAGCCAACCCCTGTACGATTCGTTGGGCCAGAGGGAGGCTAGAAAGTATATTTCAGCCCCCCCATAAAAGGTGTGCTTTATCTGTAACAAGCGGATTGTGTTGCGTAGGGTAAATTTATAAATGGCCATTCTTGCTTATTTGTTCATTGAAAAATAAATGATGCAAATCAAATCACGCTCATTATGGTTCGAAATATGAAAGTGATCATTATGTATTTTATATAATTAAACAGAGATAATATCCCTTCCTCCTCCTCATCACCAAAGACAGTCTCCTATTGCCTTAGTTTGCGGAAAGTGAAACATACTGTCCGAGGAAAATCAGCATTAAATCACATTGAGCTCCACCTTCCTGTAAGGCTGTGGACGAAACACAAGAAAGAAACTCTTCCGTGACTCTCTTATGTCCCCTCTCAAGGGTAAGTGCTGATTTCAGTCTCCTGAGTACTCAACGCCCCTCCTCACTGGAACGCTTTCAGAGTGGGGAGGACAGTTTGTAGAGAAACAGGTAATTGTCACTATAGTAAACGTGGCCGGGTGGGAGTGGGGTAAGGTGCACAGGTACAGAGCTACACACACACCCCGCACACACATGTCCTTCACAGAGATGAAGGTATCTAGAGAGCCAGGTGCCTCCTGGGATATGGACAACCCCACACGGCCAGAGAGCAAAACGTTCACAGATCAGGAGGCAGCAAAGAACACACTTTCTATTCAAGCTGAGCAATGGCTCCTCTGAGATTTCCTCATGGAAAAAAATCCATGAGCCAGGTAGGCGACAATGCGTGACCCCTGGGCCCCACACAGTGTAGTGGGGACGAGAGAAATAGAGGACGAGATGTATTGTGAGCTCCTGGAAGAAAGAGTATGTGAAGATATTGTCACAGAATTGATTGCAGTGGTCAAGCAAGATGGAGACCACTGTCGGTGGGTTTGAAAGGGAAACTCCCAGCTGAGCATTTCAGGCAAGAGTACGTTTTGCCCCAGTGGTGCAGATGCGACTTGAACTCCCCCCTTAATGGCTTTCGAGTGCCGCTAGACTGTTATCTAGAGCCCCACGCGCTGACTCGCTGACTGGAGACCTCAGCGATGGGACCCCCAGAGCAGCTTTGGGGAGGTGGGGGTGGGGGGTTCATAGAAGCAGTGGAATACGACTCCGCTGGTCACAGCACAGCCAGTGTGATGCAGACACACTGGGAGGCGATGTGACCTTGTGACACTGGGAAAGGTGAGACAGCGTCACCGTTTTATTCCTGAAAACGTCAGGACGTGGTCTGTGTCCAGTGCTCAGCGCACCACAGGCCACTAAGAATCCCGTTGTGAGTCCATCGCCAGGGGACGTGGGCTAGGACAGCGGCCTAGCGCTTTCCGTAAGCTGACTGACCTGTCCATTTCCAAGCAGACGGTCTTCTTAGGCAATTGGAAGCAACTGCAGAATGTGGGGCCTGCATCTAGAATCCCAAGAGCTGAGGCTGAATGTAGTAAAATTTGAAAAATCCCACTTACTTTTTATGATAAATGTTCTATTTGAGGGACTATGGACGTACACGTCATCTGGTCGTATTTCAGCTAAGGTTTTACTAAAATTCTGTCATGGTGAGGAGAACACAAGAGACTCCGAAAACCTGGTGCTGGGGCTTTCTCAGTGCTCACTCACCAGAGGCCCCTGCTCGTTACCCACTCCGTGAAGTAAGGGGAAGGCCTAGCGAAGACTTCATGTCGTGGTGAAAACAGAACAGATGTGGGAAGCAAACAAAGCTGAGTCTGGATCCTAACACCATGACTTACAGTGAGACCCTCTGTTATATGTGTGGACACATAATGCGCCTGGCCTCCACTTAACTCTTTTCTTCCAACCAGTAGCTTTTCAAAATCATCAGCGGCTTCATTGACTTAAGTACCTTTTACCCAACATGATCGAAAGTAAGAACTTAGAAATGAAGAGTGGGTTTCCTACTCCGTTTTCACACAGCCAGGAAAGCCCAGCTCAACCCCCCGCCCACCCGCACAGCTCCACGTCTCAAGGAAGCACGTTCTACTGTCTGCTGAGGACACGCTCCCCACGGGACCATCGAGCCATGTTTCCTTAGCCCTGCCTCGCATTCGTCCAGCTTTCATATTTGCCTCTTTGGAACCTTCAAGACCCAAAACTTCGCATATTCAATGGATGTCCTTTCAATCTGTACTTAAAGTTGAGGGTGAATAAATAAATCGCTGAAGACCCTTAACTATAACAGTGTACATATGCAGACGGTGTGTATAACACACACATACTCCCTGTGAATCAATATTTATGGCCTTGGTATTTGGGGCAGAGCTCGCATATTTATTTCAGAAATAAAGGTGAGCTCAGTCTTGACTCCTTCTGTGTAAAAACAAAAGAAGTATAGTGTGTTCTCTACAGATGTCGACCCTTTTCTAGGTGTGCGAACTCTGCACTCCGTTACCTGATCAGAGTTGTAAAGACTTGTGGTTTTTCTAAGGACACAGAATAATCTGACTTGAAAAGAGATTGAAACAAAGAATAACCAACTTTTCCATCGTTAACTAGTTCCACCATTTCCATCCAGGGTTCAGAGTCTTCGATTTTACCTCCTGCTTCCCAAAGCTTTCCTCCCTTAACAGCTTTATGAATCTCATTACTCTGATGTATGACTTTTCCATTTATTTCAGGTTGTGTCAATATTAAATTATCTGTCCCTGGGAGCCACTTCAACAATGTTTAGATGCAAAATTATCTTAAACCTCACCTAGCAGCCAAAATCCATGTGATTACGTATAATGCCATCCTCCCTAACAGAATAGACTAATAATTGGTATTAAGTTGAAGAATTCAGAGCCAATCGAAAATACCGTAATAAGTATCCCATAAGTTGTACTGCAATGTCTCCCTTTAATTAACCTTGAATGTACCTGTTCTTTTTTTTTGGGGGGGGGGGGAATGGGGGGGGAGTAGGGGGGAAATCAACAGATGAATTACAATGTTTGAAACTACTGCTTAGATATCCAAAGGAATCTCTAAGCAAAATTCAGTGAATATTTGTATGAAAATTTCCATTTTAGACCATTCCTCCACTAAGTAGAACTACAGGCCCTGGACATTATATATAAAACAGACAAAACACTACCGATGGAAAGAGTCAGGCAAACGAGCAAGGGAAGTTGGGGCCCACAGAGCCCGGGACCCACGGAACCCCACAGTGGTGAGTTTCCTGGACTGTCTTTCCGCATCACTTTTCCCAGACTCACCAAGGAAGACAACCACCCGGAAACGCCACGGTCATGGTCACCGGGGAAGGAGGGGATATGAGTGTGGCCTACAACGGCAACATGAGAAACCCTTGCGGTGATGAAAACGTAGTGTGTTTGACTTGAGAGCAGGCTGTTCCCAGCACGGGCACTATCTCATGCTCTGTGTTGATAACATCCCCCCGAGTCATCCGGACCAGCAAACCCAAGCCCATAGCCCGAGAGCCAGAGGCCTCTAAGAAGAAACGCAAGGCAGTAAAGACGGAATAAAATTCAGGTACAGAAACAGGCCAGTCACTAACATTTCAGAATATAAGGAGAACATTTTTAAACTACATATGAAAAGACACCTGTCTGAACAAACCCAAAAGATATGAAGGATATCAGGAAACGGGATTACTCGGGATCTTTAGCTTGTAAACAGGGAGCATATGACTGAACCGGAAGACATGTCACATGGGAAGCAGCTCTGCTCATCTTCCGTCTTTCAGTTCTTGGCGACACTAGCGTCATGACTAGTAGTGATGCTTTCATGACGACAGCTTTGTTTTCCAGCATTCTTCCTTTCTCAGACATTTCTGGCTGCGTGGTTTTTTGTGCTCTGAATGTCTGGGGCACAGAGAACGTTCCCGGGAAAGTCTGCTGCTCTCTTCCTTCTAAACCATCGGAGAAGTACCGGAATGACGGCGCAGTGAGCACGCCGGGGAAAGACACCTCGTCAGCCTTCACCTGCCGCCTGTAGCCCCTGCGAGAACGTGACCTCAGCACACACAGGCCCGTCTGCTGTTTTACATGTAATAAGCTCAGGCGTGCGGTCAGTCAACAATGGGCCTGAGGTGAGAAGAAGGTGCAGCTCAGATCCCTTTCCCCACGTGGAAATTATAAAATAATCTGTGTTGATCGTCTGCTGTACTGCAAACGGAGCGTGTGTCCAAGGAGACTGTTGGGAGCATTTATGGTCCTTGAACACACGGCTTGTTCTCGCTGTCTCCCTGATTATTTTCAGCACAAACATAAATAGACGAGTACGGGAAGTCTCTTAGACCACATTTTAAAACAGACGTCGATGATATTGAAGGGTCCATAAGAGGCACTAACTTGCTCACTGGCACTGTAATGGAGGCAGCCACCACCTGTAATTAGCAATCAATCTTAGAGGTGGGAGATGTGTAGCTAGAGGAACAGAACTTGAATTCCACCCGTGAGGCACGTGACGGCGTCAGTACTAACTGTGGCCGTTCCAAGTGCCACGTGCTATGACCACGTCAGGGCAGACTGTAGTCAGAAATACCAGTCCTGGTAATGAGTTCCTAAAGCTGTCATTTAAAGGAGACAGGGCCATTGGATGGCCAAGAGAAAAGGGGGTAAAAATATGTGTTTGCTATCACTCTAGTATCTCAGGGGATAAAAAAGTGTTTCCAAGAGATACACTATAATTTCTGACCCATGTCTTTAAAAATAAGTAAATGGAATGACAGGGAGGTTTTTAAGCATACAAATCCTGAGAGAATGGCTATTGAGGTTCAATACACGTATTTTTATACGCGGGGGGGGGGGATGGAGAGAAGTGCATATTGGGTACAATTCCTATAGTGATGAGTGCCATCGGCGTGTACCCAGCAAATCAAGCTAGAAATCCGCATTCTCATCACCTCACAGTCACACACACAGGTCACTTGTAAAGCCGTCTGCATGCTGCCTCTTCAGGGTCCCTCTCTCTGGGCCCCCTTTTCATCTCTGACTGCCTGTCCCCTCCTAAGAGCCCACGGTCGTTTCCCTAAGCTGCTGTGAGATGAGTCAGTCTTGGCTTCCAGTCCCCATTCTCCTTCTAACCGCAGACCCTGGTGGGAACATGCACCCTTTGGCTCTGGCTGTGCTTCTCAGAGCAGCAGATGACAAGTGTGGGTTTACAGATAGGAGCCCTCCAAACCACTGAAGGCTGCTACCAGATCCCCTCCATCGAGGCCAGGTCCGCCCTTCTCCTCACTCACTCCTTGTAACAGCCACCAGCTAACCAGCAAGAGGGAGGTGTGGCTGTGACACTGCCATTTTCCATGAACCTGGGGACAGTGGGCCCTCTGTACCTGCAGGTTCCACATTCTCGAGGCACATACATACCTGTGGTTTCACAGCCAAAGGGCCGGCACGTGCTCTACAAAACAATTTTGAGTGAACGGAAGAAGGAAAAAATGCAAACAGTTTCCATTATTCAAGTTTGTTTGCTTGAATGTGTCCCCAGTTTGGGGGGCCCCATCCTGAGGTCCACCCGCCTCCAGGACTCAGCCTCAGTCATCCCACACGAGCTGGAGAGCACCCGGTACGTGAAGGTGCTGCGGGGGCTGGGAATGACATCTGCCGCAGGTGGAAGGAAGCTTGTGGCCTCAAGAAGACACTGCCTCAAGAACAGTCTGCCCAGGAGTTTCATTACGCATCTGCATTTACGACTTGTAAAAACCGTCCACCTTCTTCTCCTCTCCCCAAACATTCAAGAGCAGACGTATTTAATCCTCTTTTCCTCATTTGCTACATACAGAACAATAGGCCCATCTATACCTGGCACCCACTGAGTGATGATTTTTAAAATAGGCTTCTTAAATCTTGAGCCAAAATGAAACAGCAGAAAGCGTTTGTTAACTATAAACACACCTCATACAACAGGCACGCTCAGTGACAGGAACAGGACACAGTGGGCACGGCCACCCAACAGCCAACTTAAAGCCACCAGAAAGCAGTGGCGCTGGGGACAGAGAGGTGAATGCAACAAAGGGCCTGCCCCAGGGCCGTTTACATGCCAAAGGGGGAAACCAACAAGAAGCATGGAAGTAAAACCTGCATCCGGGAGGCACATCGCGTTGGGTTTTCCAAAAAACTGGGATCAGGAGTGAGGGACGGAGGCCAGGCTGTGCGCAGGCACAGGGCGCCATGTGTGACGAGAGGAGATGCCACACAGTGACGGGCCAGGTCGTGCAACTGCTTTTGGGGACAGGGAAGCAGAGAAGAGAAGCGTCTGTGGGAACCACGTCCCCAGGAATAGGGACAGAAATCGGTCCTCAGACAATGAGGGGACCGAAGGCAAAGAACGAACCACGAGGAAACCAGGGCCTGATACATGCCGTGGGCTGAGGCCAAACACCCCAATGTGTGTGTGCATTTTGGTCAAGATAGCCCAAGGAAGATCGAAATAAGAAGTAAGAAAACCCGCCAAGCACTGGGCGTGCTTGGATTGGCTTTCCCGGGAACGTGGGACATCATTCATTCACTTCCTAAATGTGTCGTGGACCTATTATGAGCGGCAGGTTGTGCCGAGGACCAGGAATGCAAAGCACAGCAGACTGCGGTCCCCACACTTGATGGGTTCCCAGGACAGGAAGCAGGGAGGACAGTGACAGTACAATGCTTACATGTGCAAACTGAGCATTTGTGAACATCGTGTAGGGACGCTGGGAACGCACGGAAGCATCTGAGAGTGTGCAGAGTCCGGCCAGGGGCAGCAGCAAGAGTTGGAAGGTCTATGTGAACTGGATGAGTCAGTTCATGAGGAGAAAGAGATGAAATGCTTTAGTGACCAGGCCGTGTAACCTCAGGCTGGTTCCTACCTCCATCACTAAAAGAGAGTCTTACTCATCTTCCACTTGTGAAAATGTGCCTCTGATAACCAGGATTATCTGTTCGGCTGGATATGGTTCAACAGAGAAGCATGCCAAACTAATGAAGCCTTCTGACAACATTGTGACTCTGAGATACATTATCTCAACATTTACTGAATGTGCTCAAAATGTTCTGACCCCAGACACAAGCCCAACCATTCTGCTTAATGTCACCCAAGCTCTTTCATGGGCGAATCTGCCTAATGTTTGTTCTCTGGCCATCTTGTGAGTGGCCGCCACCCTGGGGTAGCAGATGACAAACACCCCTTCATTGCTGAGACGGACCTCATCCCACCATCTCAGGTTTGAGGGTCCTATCTGACCACTCCAGTTGACTGACTTTTTAATAGTAATAATAATAATTACTTGCAACATGCCCAGCTTTGTTAGCACAAACCTCGGAGCAGAACAAGAAGTCTCCTTCCCTAAACCTCTACTGAGGGAATGGACAACACTACCCGGTAGACAGGTCCCAAAATTATAAAATAGTTAGGAAGCAATTAAGGCCCCTGAGCAGACCCGGCCACACATATTGACAGTGGTCTACCTCCTCTAAAGGGTGCCACACACCTGCTGAGGACACTGAATAAAACTTGGAGAGGTTTGTTTCTCTGCATTTTCAGCGTCCTCTTTTAAATGCAAACATCGAGGAAAGAGAAGAACGTCTGAGGACAGTCCTGCCCAATAGTAACCTCAACTGAGTTCAGGAGGCAGGATTGGTTTCAAGCGTCAGACTGTTCTGGAACTGGTGAGCCTGCACAGACCAGCACCATGAAGGTGGTGCCAGGGTAAGACGGGGTACCAGAAGGAAGCGGTGGGCTCGGACCAGATACAAATGTGCCTGCCTCACAATTTTGCATTATTTCATAATAAAATCTGTAGCTGTTTTTAAAAGTAGAAAGAATTTCCCCTTAGGATGACTAACCAGTGTTGTTTGTATGTGGACTATATTTGTAGTTCTTGTCCATCAGAACTGAAAATGTGAATGACATGGAAAACCACCCCTACGTAGGGGAAAGCAGCTAGAAAGCCATGTGCCCAGCGCACTCCTGGTCCACAGGCAGGACGATGAGGTGGGGGCATCCCACGGTGGTGCTGGTGGTGACTGACA
The DNA here is from genome assembly GCF_036562045.2 of Rhinolophus sinicus. Lineage (NCBI taxonomy): Eukaryota > Metazoa > Chordata > Mammalia > Chiroptera > Rhinolophidae > Rhinolophus > Rhinolophus sinicus. The sequence goes on from NC_133761.1 coordinate 66,808,841, forward strand.
GGGGTGCTTTGGAATTTCTACAATGAACATGCTTTGCTCTAGTATGAAGCGAAATAACAACACTTGTACTTAAATGGGGATAAAAAGTTGCTGTCTGATATTAACCCCGAGGCCAGCTCCATGGATCTAGAGATAAGACGCCACACTGGTCCCCTCCACTGCGCTGAAAGGTCAGCCGAGGCCAGGCTGCTTTCCCCCAAGTCCATGGTGACCACTCCCGGTCGCCTCGCTCTCTCGCCTGGAATGCGCACCATGGTCAAGCCTTGTGGTTTCCAACGATATGATGAAATATTCTTGGGGGGGGGGGGTGATGAAAAGTGGACTGAATGTCCCTGAGCCCTCACAACAGAATGCAGTTCAAAAAATGAGTTTCTTCTTCCTTGAATCTATGATTTATTTTTCCCGAGGATGACACGAGCCACAGCACAGGAGACTCTCAAACACAAGATTAAAAGGAAGAAAGGGCCTGGAGAGCTGACGAAATTTATAGTATTACAGCCTTTTAAACAGATTTCTAGACGTATTAAACACCTATTAGAAAAGAGTGACTTACCTTTAAAAACCACAGATACAATAAAAATAAAATGTAAGGTAGTATTTGAGGCACATGTTGAAGGAATGAGCTGAAATTGTTTTGAGGGCTTTCAATCATCGTTAATACTACTCCTCCCCATAAACATGCCTATGAACATAAATGTGTACCTACGTGTATGAACATATACACACATACGTGTACATGAACTTAACATGTCCACATGACCAGTCTTGCATCTACTTGTTCTTGTTTACCTGACCAAAGAGCACCAGCATCGGGCTAGCAAATAACTCCAGACCCCCACGCACCGTGTCAGGAAGGTCCGGACAGCTCATCCCACTGCTGTCCATTAGGTCGACCCTGACACTGCCCCTCCCTGGCCCCCAGTCAGCGCCTCACTTTGTTCCAGCTCACACGCCTAACAGCCACCGTCGCCAAAGGGGACATGTGGCGGCAACACCGATGAGGTTCTGTAAGTAACAGACCACAGACACCTCACAGGAGTGTTGCTATGAGACTCAGGCCCTTGGCATCACTTTGCTTCTGTGTGGTCAGGCCGAGCAGTGGTCCCCAGTGTCCCGACCGCCTAGATAAACAGTGTGGCCGCAGCTATCAGCTGCTCTGCCACTCATTGGTGTTTGCCGGTAGAACCTTCTCAGGCCAGAGGCCAACCCACACGCAGCAAAATCAGGCATGAGCCGCGATGACGACAGAAATCAGGTCCTTCCAGACACTGGTGCAGATGGAAATTTGCAATGACCCCACAGAGGACATGCGACTAAGAACCCCAAAGAAAAGAAGGAGACCAACATGCCTCCTCTAAATAGAACATTTCACACAAGTCACATAAATTAAAGGTAACTGAAATTTTTGTTGAATTCACAGTCATGGCACAGCACCCTGATTCTATTTGTTTTACGCTCCCTTTCAAATCACGCGAGGTTGCAGTACCTTCATTTTTTACACTAAGAAAAGTAACACTGATGGGCTTCACGTGCTTCCTGAGTAGTCAAACCCAGGAATGCTTTTCCCCTTGACATTCCTCCTGAGACTGGAATTTGAGATCACCAGAGAGCAAGGAGCGATAACTGTCCCCAACTGCTCCAACCTCCGAGTTACCACCTCTCCCATCCACACCCCCAATTCTTAGTTGGGTCACCGTTAGTCTAATTTCAGATTTGTGCTGCTAGGGATAATAAAATGGCATGAATCAAGAGGGCAGGAAACAAGTTTTGAAAGAAGCCACAAATGAGTCTAATTTCCTAGTGCTTAACTGAGAGAGAGACAGAACCCCACCGTGTCCTATGGTTTTTAAAAAGACTTCTTTTTTGTTTGTTTTTTGAGGGGTTTTTCTCTCTAACTCTGAACATCTGGTCTTCAAAATGCAGTTGGACATTTTCACGTCCTCTGCTTGCCTCTTATTTTGTAAGAACTGTCAAACATATTATCTTATTTCTTAAGCCCAGAAATGAGAAGCGAGTCGTTTTCATGTTTGGTTGGTTGACCGGTTTTAATTTTTACGTTTTTTTACAGTCTAGTGTTTGCTGGAAAACAGTGCCCTGATGAAAGGGACAAACAGGAACTCCACACCTGACCACAATACAGAAATCTTGGTTTCAAACCTCACACAACTGGCTGACCCATTTTTTCCGACAGGCCAACAGCTGCAGGAGTGGCTGCTGCGTGTTCTCCCTGCCTTCCCACTGAGTGGGCTGATGTCAATAGGAAGTGATGAGGAAAATCAATTTGTAACAGGAAGAGATAGGAAGCCCAGGAAGATACTTGATAGACATTCAACTCTGTGGAAAGGAAGAAGTAGCGTGTTGAAGCATGCGACTAGTTATTTTGAGTTGTTGAGCGGAAACGGGATACAGCAGAGAAAGGATGCAGCTAGGATGCATTTGGTTGCATAGCAACCCAGAGGATGGGGGCCACTGTGCAGAGCTGAGACCATCTGTCCATGAGACTGAGGAGAGACGCTTGTTTACAACAAAGAAACAGAAGACCGAGGTGAATCAAATAAGTTTGCAAAAACCCTAGGCGGTTCCATAGTCCTTTAGAAAGCATATTTGGTGGCACTATAAAAATACTCCTATTAATATTTAAATATTAGTTCAAAGAGTTGATTTTCATACATGAAATGTGATGCCTTGTACCAACTCCCTGGCTTTGGATCAAGCATTTGCCTCAAAACTTGCCAGAAGGGCTTGGAGGGCGTGAGGGTGGTGCAGTGGGTCGTGTTTATGGACTTTGGGAGACCCGCTTCAGCCCTAAAAGTCAGTGTGCAATAAAAATTAGTGACCGATGGAATCTCCCAGATGGTTATACCCCTAGAACAAGACTGTTCCTAGAAACAATTAGCACTGGGGCTTCGCTGCGTCTCCGATGGGGAAGGGGGTGTCTGATCAGAAGAGACCAGAGCATAACATGAGGGAGCAGAAAACCTCAGATCTGGTTCCCCAGGAAGGAGCCCATGTGGCCTCTGCCTGCGAGGTCACCCAGCCTGAACCACGCAGGGGTCTCGGCCTTGGTACTCCCACCACCAACGTCCCTCAAAGGTCCCTCGGGCGGGAGGGACAAGCTGGGGCTGGGTGGACTGGCCAGGACAGGCCCGAGCTCCCTGGTGCAGCACCCAGCCCACACTGGGACCGTCTGAAACTCATGTATGTGGCTAAAACTCACACGATTTCAGTCAATGACAGTTTTAACAAATTAGTGTTCAATTAGCTTAAAGACAAATCGAGGGGGTGGGGATGGTAAGTGGGCAGAGGGGTGAGAGGGTTCAGCTCCATAAAAGTTAAACCCTCTCTCCTGTCCTGTGAGCCCCCAGAGGACTTCCTGGGGGGCAGCTTCTATCACAGACTCCAGGCCTAACAAAGACATGGGGCTGCACGCAACGGGATTGCTTTCGTAGGAAGCCCCTGGTGCCATTCGTAGGGAACTGTGCAGACGGGATAAGCTCCTCCTTTCGGGACAGGAAGTGCTCTCCAGAAATAATGTCCAACTTCCTGCTGCCCAAAACCATCAGCCCTTGGCCGATTCTGCTTCTGGAGAAATGTACTAGCCCATTTCCTTCCCTCTGCCCCTGATATGCCCCAAATGTGCCCCTTTCTTCCCCCCCCCCCCCACGGAATTATCAAGCGACACTTGTCCTGACACTGTGCCTCCGTGGCCCTCGCCTTCCACTGGCAGTGACGTCTGTGCCTCTCTCCCCCAGAGGAGCACCGCTGAGGGGACAAAGGACCCCTGTTCACCCGCCAGTGGCACCACAGGCATTCTATCAGCGAAAATTGTGGTTCTTCCCAAAACAGCCTCTACCTCCTAGAAATCCTGACTTTGGTGGTGCTCAAAGCAGGACCCTACGCCCACCAACAGTCTGCTTTGGAGCAGGTACTCGAATGACACCTGGGGGGCAGAGAACCTCACGGAGAATTAAAAGGAACTGAAAAGAGAACAAGCCAACACTGAGCAGGAGAAGGGGGAGTAGCAGGAGGCGATGTCAGTCTATTTCCCACCTTTGTCTTTCCTTGGCTACGGTTTATGTTGTGTACGTTTTACATTTACATGGCGTTGCATGGCAGTAACATCTCAACAAAGCTGGGGGTAGGCGGGCCGGGGGAGGGGGGACCCAGAAGCTCATGCTAATGAAAAACAACTTGACTTCACTCATTTTTCCAGACACTTTTCAGGAAGAGGGTTCAGTGTGCATCTTGGGACTCCTCGAGATGTACTTTTGTTGGCCACTTACATGTTAGAAACACAATAAAATCATTTGCTTCTAGGATGCAATGAAAAAGCAGAGAGATCAATCACGGTCTGCGTTTGAATTAATTCTGGGGTACTTTCCTCCAGTGTTCTGATCAGTGACTTGTCTAATAGTAAACAATCCTTGGCAACGATTTTAAAAGGCGGAAGATTTACACAATCTGAAGAGAAACTAGAGGACTTTGGCAACGATTTTAACACATGGTTAGACAAGGCTGCAACTGAATTTTTGAATGTTCCCAGCACAGCTCCACAAGGGAATATAGGAATTCCAGCTGATATTCCTCAGGTCTGCAGAGCTTAGCATGACAAATACACTCACATGCAAAGCAGCTGTCAGGAGCTGTCCGCGTTTGGATGGTTTTCTCTACAGTAGCCAAACACCACTGTGGTATTTATTACATCGTAGGGGCCAAGTTTAAAGCTGCAATGGAGTTGACTAGTTAACAGAGGACACCTCCCTTAAAACGCGTTCCCCGAGCCTGGTGAGAAGAAAGTTCTACCTGTCGCTCTGAGCCACGCATGCCCTCTGCGAGAAGCATGCCACCTACCTGCCTAACAGGAAGGAGTGTCAGCTACAAGTGGAAGTTCTTTTCCTACCACGGGGCTGTTACTACATGAATAACCCAACCTTGCAGAGATGTAAGGTAACAGTACATGATAATGGCTTAGTCGTCTCAGCCAGTCAGAGCTTTAAAGTCTGCAGTCGATGTCCAAGTCCACAACCTGTGCTTCATGTTTCACCTGCAAAGCTCATCCTCCAAACATGACTCCTCCCTGCTTTAAAATGCTCAAATGAACAACGTGAGAACATTAAAACACGATTCCCATAAATCAGCAGGAAAACTAACCCCGTGGGCTGATAATTAGAAAACCTGTCCTTAACTATAAATACAGGCATATTTGAGTGTGTGTGGAGAGAGGAGGGATGGAAAGGGGGAGGGAGTGGAGAGTGGGGGGCAGGTCGAGGCCTTGGCTTCCGAGCCAGCCAGATATCACAGCTGCCAGACCTGGTTCGAGGGGCTACACACTCCCAACACTCGGGTCTCTCCCTTCGCCATGAGAAGGGCTGTGTCTACTTAGGAAGGCCGTCCTGGAGGCCCCTCTCAGTGCCTGGCACAGAGACAACCCTCAGCAAACCCATGGCAGCTCCCGACGTCCCCTTGTAGTCACACATCCATCTGCTCTTCCCAACCTACTGGCCCCAAAGAGCCGAAGCGAGTCCTCCACGCAGCTTTGGAAAACAAACGACTTTGTGCCTCACCCACAAATACTTCCCAAATGCTTACATAATAAAATTGTTTTATTGTTTCAAACTTTGTAAAACACTGTATGTGATGGGGTCAGAGCCCCTACCCTAGGGGACTGAGTCCCGACACCCCCTGTGAAGGACACAGAACCAAGGTTATCGTCCCCATCTTCACTGAGACCCACCTTAGCTCTGGCAGGGGCCAGTGTCTGGTCTTCTGCCCCAGAATTCTTGCTCTTCTGAGCCCAGCCTGTGCAACTCCACAGGGGGAGTTTTACAGAAGCCACTGCTGCCTAGGACCCATTTCAATCTCCTTCATTTCCGGGGCCAGTGAGCACCGATTGTAACCGTGTACAGTGTAATGGAGCATTTAAAAAAGAAGATACCATCTTCCTCTAATGACCAGCTTTCTGCCCGTGGTCAGATTAAAATCCCCAGGAAAAAATAGAGTATTTCAGAAGACGAAGCACAAATAGCCTCTCTTGTTGTCAGCATTTGATTCCATTTTATTTCCTTTCCCTAATACTCTTTGAAATGAGCAAAGGGCTCAGCAGTCATTTTCTGAGGCATCCAGGATGTAATTGTGGAGGAAATCACTGTGTTGACTCTGTCTTAGCTAATTTATTGTCATGTGCTGGGCTGGGCTGAATTGCCACAAATGGTGACATTGCTGGGTGCGTGTAGAGCACAGGGCACCTCCACTTCTGCCATATGTATATTGAGTTTTCACAAATCAAAGACTTTGTGATTTTAAAAAAGGTGGAGGGAGTAAAAACTACTGTTCCAGATAATTACAGGTTTGACTAAAAGAGAAACTTGAAGTGAAAAGAAGAGATACTGGGGGTAAAAGAGAACAGGCCAAGGGATAATAACAAGAATAAAATTTTGCATTTCTAAGTGTTAAATAGTCTGTGTGCATCCTGCCTCTCCTGGAGCAGCGACTCCCAGCCTCTTTACAGTAGAATCCCCACATCACACACACAAAAGTCTCTAAACACAAATCATAATTTTAGGTTTTAAAACTTACCTTCGATGTCATCCCAAGGTTGTCAGACGAGTTCTCCGGTTTCGCGACAGCCGAAAGAAGCAAAGTGCATAAAAGTGTATTTAAAGTCATCTGTATGGCTACTATGCCAGATAATGCCCTATATAATAATTCTGGCTTCATTTAAACATGGGGTTTGCCTTCCAACCCTTCCCCACTCCCCTCCCATGAAAACGAAAGTAAAGAACGTTAGAGAGAAACAAAAAGACATAAGGGATTTTATTTAAGAGAGAAAATTAAAACAAATTAATAAAAGTCAAGAACTGAAAGAGAAGTAAACAGAATTTGGAAGCTGAAAGGCAGGAAAGCACGGAAAAATCCAAAACGCCCATCAGTAACAATAGAAAAGTAAGCGTGGTCCCACCTCGCCCGTGGTCCCACACTCACAGCGGTGAAGTGGGTGAGGCGGCGCAGCTGCCCACAGCCTGGGTGATTGTAATGACCAGAACAGTCAGCAAGACAGACCCAAGTGCTGACATCGAATCCATTCCCACTGGTATCGAGCTCAAAAGGGGCCACACTACAGAGTACTGCTTAGAGACCGTTCATAGGTGGTTAAAAACACAAATAAAAGCAAGACAGTGATGAACAAAACCATCAGGGGAGCAGCTGCCGTGAAAGAAGAAGGTAATAAAATCACAAACACACACACACAGACTCCTCTGGAGCCAGCAGTGTGATATTTCTTGACCCGACTGGTGGTTAAACTACCCTCACCTTAAATTCGTTAGACAACACTCAAACGCTACCTATTCCTCCCCATAGGTGTGTGCTGTACCATTACTTAAGGGCAAAAGGCAAGGGGGGGCAGGCAAGTGACAACAGGTGCAGCAGACCAGAGCAAGCGACAGCAACACATCTAAAATTATGGAAAAAAATACACTTTTTCCAACGTAGAGTTCTATACCCAGCCAAATATCTCTCAAACACGATGCGGGCATAAACACATTTCACACACTCCAGGTTCAAAAGAGTATTTCCCATTTAACCTTTCTCAGAAAGCCACTAGTATTTCAAAAACAAAGCAAACAGAAACCACGGCAATTACCACGGGGACAATTAGCATTTGTCCACGACGTTTACCTGTGAAAAGTACCAATGACCCTAAACATGTAAACACTGAATTTAAATAGAACCAATACTGTGATATATCCCTAATGGAAACACTGAAATGCACTCATACTATACGTTTGAATTTCCTATTGCTGGTGAAACAAACCAACACAAACTCAGCAGCTTAAACAAACATAAACTCAGGATCTTTCAGTTCTGCAGGTAAAGCTAACACACAAAACTGTTTTCCTACCTTTTCCAGAGTGCAGCTCGTCTGCATTCCTCCCTGCAGTTCCTAGAGGCAAAAACCATTTTCTTACCTTTTTCAGCTTCTAGACGCTGCCAGACTCCTGCAGCTTCAAAGCCGGCACAGCCAGTCACTGTTCTCACAGGGCACCCCTGGGGCACGGAAACTTCCGCCTCTTCCTCTCCCACCTTTAAAGGAACCAGATTGCATTGGGCCCACCTGCTCAACCCAGGTTACTCTCCTTAGCCCCAAGCCAGCTAGTCGCGCTGGTAAACCCATCCACTACCCAATCAACCCTGCCGCTAACAACAGATTCAGTCGTGGGGACTCGGGTGTAAACATACTGGGGACCACCACTCTGCCTATCACAATATGTAAAACTGAAAATCGAGTGTGTTGTTTTGAAACGAGAGGCAGCTGCCAAGGAACTGAGTGTTGAAGATGGTCGTTGCATCTACAAGAAACACCTTGGGAGACGTAAGGGAAGAGCGAGAGTCCTTCCTCGTGAGACTCGCAAAACTACTTGATGCGATGGATGATGTATAGGAATTGCTTCATAAAGTGAAAAACAGAGAAATAAAAACAAACTGTGTTTCTGACCGATTCACTTCCTAGAGGCACTCATTAAACGCTGCAGGTACTAGTTTCCTTTTGAGGGTTTCTTTTAGACACACAGAAGTTTTATTTCTCCATTAGAGTTGTGAAACCCCAGTAGGATAAGCGAAGCCCCTTAAAATGGCCTTCTGGACGCCATGCAGTTCAGGGCCTCCTATTTCTCCGGCCTTATCTCCTACCCAGTTTCCCCACACGCTCTACTGCAGACACACTGACCTCAGTCCCTTCTCAGAGACACCAGGCTTGTTCCCACCCCCGGGCAGGTGCACGAGCTGTCTCCTTCCCCCACCTCCTGATGTGGCTCCCTCTTCACACCACTGGTCTCTCTTCAGAGGTCATCTCCTGTGTACACCCGTCAGGACTCCCTGCCTACACCCCATCCACTCACTTTCTGTACCGTTTCCTGGTTTCTTTTTCTTCAGAGCACTTACAGAAATTATAGCACGTGTTTATTTTCAGCTTTTTAAAAAACTATCTGTCTCAAACACCATGTAGCTTCTTTAACAAGGGTGTATATGTTTATCTGTCACCACAGCGTCCGGGACAGCGGCTGGCAGAGAAGGTGCTCAATAAATATTTGTAGAATGCATGGAGGAATGTACAGTTTTTCATATATTATTTAAGAAAAAAAAAAAGTGAAATGGTTTAACCCTTAAACAATTTAGTTAAATTACATAAAATAGTCCGTAAAGATAGATTAGAGTGTGGAAATTATTCACAGTAACAAAAGCTATTGTATTAACAATCCTCCAGGCTGTGTTTCAAGCCCCCACCATTGTCCCAAGGTCCTAGACTCAAAATCTCAGCTCTGTTTATTCATTAGATAATTACTGTGCATTTGATATGCACTAGACACTGCTGAGAAGTGGTGAATAAACAGAGAAATCGCCTGTCATCAAACGCTTACATTCTAGTGAACGCTAGCATCATAAACAAGTTAAAACATAGGAAACAAATAACTTCGGATAAGAACTATGGAGAAAAATGGCAAACAGCACATATTCTTATACAATATGTAGTTATTGGACAGATGGATGGACAGATGGATGGACGGACAGGTGGACGGATGGATGGACTGATGATGGAGAGACGGATGGATGGACGGGTGGACAGATGGGTGGACGGATGGGCAGACGGACAAATTCTCATTGAGGGTCTTTAAAAACACCAAGAAATCATCATGAAGGAAGCATGTTGTCCAAATGCTTATCACGCTAGTTGCTATTGGTCCACGACAGTCCAGGAAGCTCTGCTTGCCCGTAACCTCTCTGTCCTTCTCTCTGACTCCAGTGGAGCCAGAAGGGCTGATGGGAAGAGAGAAGCTGAGCAAACCCTGCTTCCTTCCTGTGTGGGGCGAGCCTGAAGTGCACCCAAGCTGAGGAAGGGAATTTCAGCATTTTGCTGACGTTCAGGAGTCATAGGTTTGTACAATACACTCAACATACAAGTTGCTGACATGCTGTGTCATTTACGTATTATATTTTTATTACCTGTCTTACGGCACTAGAATATAGACTCTCCGAGGCAGGCAATGGGTCGATGTTGCCCACTGACTTTTCTGGGGTGCAGAAGCGTCCCTAGTCCATGGTAGATGCTCCGTAAATATCTGTGGAAATGGAAAACAAAAAAGTTCTGTTCAGCAATAAGATGCCATGAAGAGAGTTAAAACAATGGGAAATGGGAAACTGTATTTGCAATGCAGATCACCAAGGATGTGCATACAGAATATATGAAAAAGATAATTAATGAGACAAAGATAGCACATCCCACGAAACTGTAGCAGAAGTACCTGAAAGGGCATTTGACCCAAGAGCCAGTGCGAACATATTATTTAGCTGCGCACACTGGTTAGTTAAGAGAAAAGCGCCACATAAACCAATGCCATTCTGTAATGCACCCCCAAGTGGCCTACATTTAAATTCCTGAGGACACCAAGTGGTGACCAGCGGCGTGGGGACAGTGCTGCTGGCGGACATGTGCTTTAGTGTGACCACTTTGGAAAACATTTGGGAATGCCTGGTGCAATACTGTAGTTTATAAGACTTATGATTTCTCATATAGTGCAGTCTTCATTCGCCTTTCAGGGCTCCCAAAACCCTTGGAATTTCCTAAGTGTTGACAGTGTTAACGGTGTCTTTTGTTACGTTAATGAGGTGACTTGGGAAAGCCCTAAGGATGGGGGCTGGTTGCCAGGGGAGCCAACCAGCTGATTAGAGGGTTGGAAGTTTCAGTCCCACCCCCCACCCCCCACCCCCGACCTCCACAGAGGGGAGGGCTGGGGGCAAATCAATGGCAATGGTTTAAGCAGTCAAGCCTAAGGAGCCATCATAAAATCCAAAACGACTGGGTTCGGAGAGTTTCCGGGTTGGTGAACACCTGGAGATTTGGGGACAGTGGTGCCTGAGGAGGGCATGGAAGCTGTGTCCTTTCCCCACACCTCACCCTCTGCGTCTCTTCTGTCCAGCTGTTCCTGAGTTATATACCTTTTTCTAATAAACTAGTGATCTAGGAAATAAAATGTTTCTCTGAGTTCTGCGAGCCACTCTCGCCAATTAATCAAACGCAGACAGGGAGTCATGGCAACCGCTAATCTATAGCAGGTCAATCCCTGGGCTTAACATCTAGCATCTGAAGATGGTGAGGGACCTGGGTACCAGGACAAGCGGTGTCTGGAGATCCTGGGTGGTGTGCGGGTAGGAACCAGTCAGGGCTCCTCAGTTCTGCTGGAGCCCTTCCCAGTGAATCACCCACTGTGCTTTTATGCTTCAGTCCCTCCCCCACCCCACCACGACAGTAAATAAAAGCAGAATGCTTCTGGGCCAATTATTGTGTTTTAGAGGTCTGATCCACACGTACCCCAGAGATTCATCTTAACCCAGCCACAATAGTGGATGGTTACAAGGTACAGTCTGTCTTGGATCACTGTTTATTTAACTCTTTAGAAAGCAGGAGACAGGAGGAGATAGCTCAGTGTATCCTCAGAAATAAAATACCAGTGGGACTCCAGCCCAGACAGTCACATGCTCCTTTTAATGTAGTTTCACAGAAGAGTTTGCATGTCCCAACCTCTGACTTTCATGAGCCTTTCATATGCTGTTCCCTTTGGCTGAAAGATCCTTGGGTTTCTTCTTCCCTGGCAAATTCCAGCTGATTCTTCAGGGTCCAGCTCAAACTTTGTCTCTGCTGGGAAGGTTTCCTCAGTCCGAGTGATGACATAGGCCATCCTGCTTCAATTACAGGATTTTTTACATTACATCGTCACCTATTCTTATTTTCCCCCACCTAGGCTCTGAAGTCTTCAAGACTGGGACCGTGTCATTCACTTAATTTAAACCCAGAACCTGAGAGTAAAAATTAACACACACTGTTCACAGAAGGTGCTCGATAGTTTAAATTACACCTCTGGTCCTTTGCACCTGGTCTATTATCTGGTAAGCTGGAATAAACTCACACAAGAAGGAAGGAGCAAACTCAGGCGTGAGCTGTGCAACTCTTCTTTTATGGGAGGAAATACAAGATATTATGCTATAAAGACTATAATGCAAATTTTTGGCAGGTCCTCAATGACGCTAAAGTTTCCAGACAAGCATCTCTGATAATATTTCGCACGTTAAATGTTCTGAGAATTTGAGAACAGAAGGATGCTCCTGGCTTTCTCTGATAATAGAGTTATCACAGTGCATCCTGACATCACCGGCTTTGCTGTTAGAGGGCTAACGTCCTCCAGCAGTCACAGGCTCTGGCTCGTGACCACGTTGGGTTAGAGCAATGGTTCTCAGCCACCATTGGTGTCACGACTGAGCGCATTAGAGCCAAGTGAGATGTGAATTGCAAATAACTTACTACAAGTAATAAAGTACTAACGCTGCTGAGTGGTATTTTAGATACAAAATTACTGTACATTCCAGAGAGTCCCTTCCAGTACATTCTCATTATTATTCCCTGGCATCTGCTATTTTTTTTCTGAGTTAGAGATGCAAAGTTAGAGCTACAGATAGTTCTATAGGGATGAATGTAAACCGCCATCTGCTTTGTCTGCACCTCGGTCCATCGTTCATAAGTACAACTCGCTTTAAGGGGAATTACAAGTCCGTTCAGTGCTTCGTTTCTTTACACATTGGAGGTGAGGAAGAGAATTTTCAACATTGAAGTATGCTCATGAGCTCACGGTGCACCTACAAGTGTTAATTAGCGTGTGTGAGGGCAGCAAACAAGGACTTCTAGGTTCCAGAATGAATGAAAATCGTGGCGTGAAGAACTAAGGTCCTCACCTCCTTCAGCCAGTGGCCGTCATCTCATTCCTAATGTTTTAGGATTAGAAGGAGAGTCATCCTGGCGGAGAGTGTCTAAACTCAGCTAACGTAAAGAGGAGAGCTGCCGACTCTAGAAATGTCTACTTCTCTCCAAGAGGAAGAAGATCTGTGGTCATGCTTCAGGAACTATATGTAAGTGTGAGTAGAAACTTCACGATTATTTACAGAGGTGCTCCATAGGTTGACGTCTCTCTAACGAGTTTCTACTCCCCTGGAAAAAAAAAAATGACAAAGGCAAAACAAATTGATACACTGGGAAGGTGGTGTCGGAGGAGAATTTTACTCTTTTATTTTTCATTAATGACATTTTGAAATTATTTGTGCAATTAACAGATCCCACTTGTCATTTTAGGGATTTTCCCTGCTCGCTCTTTGTGGGTCTTGACCTCGGGCCTCTTCGGTCTTTGCTGCCTTGAAATTGCTGCTCTCGTGATCACCCATCCCTCTCCTCTTGGATGAATCTCTCCTACTCTTGGTCTGAATTCCACATCCTCGAGCCCTGGTTATACTTCTCTGCTCTTCATTTTTGCAGTCTTCACCTTGCCTTTCTCTGCTACTTTTTGCCCTTTAAATCCTGTATTTTGTATAATATCCTTGAGGTCAACACTGAGACTCAAGTGGCAAGAGATATTGAGTTTTAAATGTCAAATGTCCTGAGGAAAAAGAGCACTTTAAAGAGGTATTTTGACTCAAACTTTCTTTCCTTGACATATTTCTACTGTCATAAAAAAGTTATAATTCCAGCGCATTAGAAATTTATTTTAATCCACAAGAGATGTCTATCCTAGACAGAGGTTACCAAGCTTTAGGAAACATTAGGATATGTAAACATATACTTTAGAGAATGCAATAAATATATTCAATTAAAAAATGTTTTCTATACTTTTCACTGATGTTTAATTGTTTATGATTACTACTTAACACGGATTGATGTTTTAACTGAAGGTTCACCATAGAACAAAGGCAAAAACGCTTCCTTTCATGTAGAAAAAGCAGGTGTTCATCACCCACCTACTATATACTCGGCATCGCACAAGGCACTGGGAGACACAGAAGCAAAAGATATAAATGATCTCAGAAGTATACTTGCATCTTTAAAAAATAAACCAGAAACTGGTCGGTTATTTTAATATTATCTGATAGAATATCTTACTGATATTTAATGTAGGACGTTGCATCAATATTTATGTCAGGTCAGTAGGTAGTTTTCTTATTTTGTTCTTTTTATTGTTGTTGTTCTATGTTTTATAAACTTTATTTAAATAATTTGAAAGATTTCTTGCTTTGCTTTGCTCTCCAACCATTTACATAGACATGGAGTTACCTATTCTTTCAAGTTTAGGTAGAATTTCTGTCTGTGAATTCTGTTATTGTATTTTCTTTCTTTTTTTTTTTTTTTTTTTTTTTTTGTTATATCTTCCATTTGTGGTGTTTGCTTTATCATTAGAAATTTTGAAAATATTTTATTTGCTGGCTTTACATTTAGCATCTCCCCTAATGCTCCACTGTGCGGTACACATGTCACTTTTCTGTGTGCTCCACTGTCACCTAAGCCAAGTTCGTGTGTCAGACGCCAAAACTGAACACGCCACAGTGTGGAGTAAGAAACGGTGAACTGATGGAGAAGGTGCCCGCCGAGAAGGCGGGAGGCCTGGAGGCCTCAGGTCCGTCTGCTCGGTGTTAGCGGTTGTGGGGACAGCGGGGCGGAAGTGCTGGTGGACAAGTTTGAACTGGAGGCCGTTTATGGTAACGGAGCTTCAGCACCACGTCTCCCTGGACAGCGGACCCTGCGCTTCGGATCGCGTTCAGGTCGTGCCGGTGCTTTGGTTCCGCGGGGAAGCGGAGGGGGACGGGACGGTGACATTGGTGCGAGCGCGGCTGGCGGTCGGCGCGCTCCCCTCCGGCCACGCGGTGGCTGAGTCGTCTCTGAAAGCGGCTCCGTATCTTGTTGGACAGGACGGGTTCTGCGGCTCCACCACGACAGTGCAGGCGGCTGGGAGGCCCTGACTGACACCTGCTGAGCCTCAGATGTGCCGAAAAGACTCAAGCGAGGCTGCGTGATGGACTGTGGGGCGCTCGGAGGCTTCCAGAGAAGACACGCGCTTCCCTCTCAGCTGTGGGGGGACGACAGCGAACCCCGGAGCTGGACAGAGGAACCTGGATTCTTACGGTCCTCCAACCCTTCAGTCCTGAATCGTTCGTTCTCGTCTCATCCTTTCTGGTCTTCGAGGTGTTGCCCAGGGACGACATTCACATAGTACCTGCTTATCTAACGCACAGCATCAAACGTGCACCCGGGCAGAACGAGACACATGCTCCCTGCACCAACCGCACGGGCTAGGACGTCCCAGAGGGAGGTTCCGAATGGTCCCCAAAGGAAGGGGTCCCAGAGAGAGGTCTGACCTGTTGGAAGCGGCTTTACAGCAGACGAGGCAGTGCGGGCCGGTGAGCCGAGACCTGCGGGAGGGAGCGACTTAACATGCAGCTCACGGCCACGGAAACGCCTCCAACCACCCTCAAAGCACCAGACAGCGCCGGCCCAAGCCTCAGATGCCGGCCGATGTAATTTGTTGTGACTCTGAGATCAAGTAAATAAATAATAGGCAATAACCGACTCGTTTGCAGCCATTAAGGACGCCGGCCTCCTGCAGCAGGCCTGCCGGCCCACAGCGCAGATAGGACCTGACAAGCTGAGCAGGTGGGAGGCTGGCCTTCGGGAAAGAGCAAGACGCGCGGAAACGGCTGCCCGGAATCCCCACAGCTCTCTCCGTGAAATGCCTGTTTTAAATGCCTGTTTGAAAACGCCGAGGGCATTTCTGTGAACTATTAAGGGGGGGGCAGGGTCACGTAACGAAGCTGTTAAAATCCTTAACCCTGTGCTTGATCTAGCGCAGGTTCGAGTGTGCGTGGGGACGAGGCCTAGGGTGTGAAGTCTGCCAGAGGCCACCCTCAGTGGCACCGTGGTGACTGGGTCCCGAGCCACCGCGAGAGGTGGAAGCCCCTGCTTTGAACATGCGATGGGTGCGCCCCTGTCCTCTGCCCTTGGAGCTGTGCGGCTCTGCTAATGATGCAGTAATGAGCCCGCAGCCTCGGGCTGGAAGCTGCTGTGCCGGCGGCTAAGGGACCTTCCACCTGTGCACAGGGGTCGCGCGAGTCCCAACCTGTGTTAGCAAAGTTGGGGAGCTGTTCCAAACGCCGAGCAAATTCCTAACCGTAGACAAGCCGAGCTGGACCTCATATCCATAACTCTTAAAAACCTTTACCTGCCAGAGGTTTTGTGTCCACAGGTTGCCCAACACTCACAGCCCTTATGGGGGGAAACAGTTTAATCACGGTTGGATCCCAACTCATTTTGATGTCTCTACCAAAATACATGCACCTAGGAAGGCTTGATTCAAGTCTGTGTTGCCTGTTATTAAAGACAATAGGATGACGTGCTTCATGCTCTCTCACCAGGATTCTTACAATTTTCTCAGATCTTGGGGTCTCAATAAAGTGATGTTTGTTAATCACTTCACAGGAATGCAGCTTCCTTTGTATTAATGCTTTCTTTAATATCAATTGTCGGCTGTATAAAGCAAGAGGCCCAGAAGGTCATAGACTATATCTGTGTTGAAAAATTTAAGTGGGGGAAAAAATTCTGCCAATCATTTAGACAATTGGCCAAAGTAATGTTACCCTGGGATTTATTAGGTTTTCACTTCTCATCTGGAAACGTGGGACTTAGGCAGCCCTCTCTTAGCGTGGACTACTTCCTCTCATTTGGCAAATTCTAGTAATCGTGTCACTGTTGCACTGGTCTCAGCAAGACTTGTGGGGAAGAATTTAAAGGTGAAACAGTACACGAGGATTTCTGTTAGAGTTGGGAGGTGGGATGGTTCTCTGTTTTCATGTCGTCTTACCCCTTAAAAGGGTCAAGAAAAGACTCCACACTTTTATCCTCTCCTCTCTCTTTCCTGCTTCCTTTCCTCCCAATGCTTGTTTTCCTGTCTTTGCTGCTCTTGTGTCCTCACCAATAATTAGAACAGCTGTCACATAGTGAATGTCTGATATGATACAGTCACATGATGCACAAAAGCCATGTATCTAGAGTGTCGACATAAATGATGACAGCTAGAAGCTAAATGACACAATCAATGCAATTGGCCTCTGAGTTGGGCACCCGGATTCGAGCCCCAGTGACCCTTCCTGAGCGCTTGCTTCTCTGCTCCTTCTGTGTATTGCTCTGAAGTCAGATCCAGACAACCCACTTCATGTACGTGTCCCTCTAAGAATATGCGCAGGAGTCATCGGAAGTGGGGCCACTTACACACACTGAAGAAAACATTAAAACTCTCACCTTCCTCCACAGCCTGTGTCGGCATGCCATGAGAAAACTTAGGTACTAAACTTACAGACCTTGGGTTCAAAGAGCATTTTATGAATTTGACCTCAAAGGCAAGGGAAGTAAAAGCTAAAATAAATCAATGGGACTATATCAAACTAAAAAGCTTCTGCACAGCAAAAGAAACCACCGACAAAATAAAGAGACAACCAACCAAACGGGAGATTTTTGCAAACAGTGCCTCTGATAAGGGGCTAATATCCAAAATATATAAGGAACTCATACAACTCAACAACAACATAAAACAATCCACTTGAAAAATGGGCAGAGGACTTCAATAGACATTTCTCCAAAGAGGACATACAAATGGCCAATAGACATATGAAAAAATTCTCAACATCACTACTCATCAGAGAAATGCAAATAAAAACCACAATGAGATATCACCTCACACCAGGTAGAACGGCTATCATCAACAAGACAAATAGTAACAAGTGTTGGAGAGGCTGTGGAGAAAAAGGACCCTCATACACTGTTGGTGGGAATGCAGACTGGTGTAGCCATTATGGAAGGCAGTGTGGAGGTTCCTCAAAGAATTACGAATAGAATTACCATATGACCCAGCAATCCCTCTCCTGGGTATCTACCCAAAAAATCTGAAAACATGTATTCATAAAGATATATGTGCTCCAATGTTCACTGCAGCTTTATTTACAGTGACCAAGACATGGAAACAACCAAAGTGTCCTTCGATAGATGATTGGATAAAGAAGTTGTGGTATATATACACAATGGAATACTATTCAGCGGTAAGAAAAGATGATATAGGACCATTTGCAACAACATGGGTGGATCTTGAGATTATTATGCTAAGCGAGATAAGTCAGACAGAAAAAGTCAAGAACCATATGATTTCACTGATATGTAGTACATAAAACTGAAAACAACAAAGATACAAGACAAAGAAACAAATCTCATAGACACAGACAATAATTTAATGGTTACCAGAGAGTAAGGGGGGTGGGGGGTGGTAGATGAGGGTAAAGGGGATCAAATATAGGGTGATGGAAAGAGAACTGATTCTGGGTGATAAACACACAATGTGATATATAGCTGACATATTACAGAATTATACACCTGAAATCTATGTAACTTTACTAACAATTGTCACCCCAATAAACTTCAATTTTTAAAAAAAAGAATTTTATATAGATCATCTATGCAGGTCACCTTTGATGCAGAAAAGAGAAATGCTACCCTAAGGACAGTTGTTTACAAATTCAAATTTGTAATAAAATGATTAATAAATATTCTAAGATTTTTCTCCTACCCTGGTAAGGTCACCAGATTTAGCAAATAAAAAGACAAGACAGTCACTTAAACTTGAATTTCAGACAATCAATACTTTGTGTAGTATAAATATGTCCCTACAATATTTATATTGCATATTATACAAGAACATATTATACAAGAAAAACATATTATACAAGAAAAAGTATTTGTTGTTTATGTGAAATTTAAATGTAACTGGACGTTTTACAGTTCATCTGACAAGCCTCTTGGTAAAGAATAAACTACGAGTTTCTTCTAGCCAGACTTTCTAGCCAGGAGTTATCTGAGGAGAGAACACACAAGGCCTCCCTTTTCAGAGGAAATCTGGGTAAGTAGTAGCTTAGCCAGGCAGAGTCTCCCTCTGTCAAACACTCACGCGTGCCCCGCAGTGTCAGGTTGGCACATTTGCATTTTCGTGTAATGTGTTTCTCAAAGTATCCTACACCTTTAAAAGCATAATTTTAAAACAAGGAGAAAGACTATCTCTTGTGTAAGTCTGTTTCAGACTCAACACAGAATCACATATTCATAAAAGGATTTAGGCAGCAAAGAGCGTGAGGAACTTCAGTTAATGTAAAGACATAAAGACAAAGACATTAAAACAAATGAGGAAGAAAAACCGCCATTCCCGACACCATTCTAATCAACCAGAATATGACGGACTCCGTCGTACTCTGTTCTTTAAGTGGGAGATATTAGGTCTCATCCTGCTCTTGGCAGAAGGTATAATATTTACATGAGATGAGCTTACAGACTGTAGAGCTGGGGGAGTCTGAACTCATCACACTGTATTTCAGGGCAGATGACATAGACAGTGTAGGGCCTGAGAAGAAACCCAGCGCCGGATGGAGATTGAAATTTTCCACACAAAGAGCTGGGGGGCGGCTAGCAGAGGCCAGCCTTCAAAGCCCCCCAGCCTTCAAAGCCTCCCAGCCTTCAAAGCCCCCAGCCTTCAAAGCCCCCAGCCATCTGGCACTATCAGTTCCTTCTCGCTGTTGTCAGAAACAGCGTTCTGTGTGACGTAATGCTGAGTCAGCTCAATCTGCAACACGAGTGCGTGTCAGGGTCTCATATTCAGATTAAGTGTTGCTCTTGCTGGAACTATTATCCTAGAATCCTGTAAGCAGAACTCAGCTGGAGATGGAGAAACTGAGGTCACAGTCACCTCAGACCTGCAGTGTTTAGAAAAAGATATGGGCAGCGATGTCCTCCCAGCTCATCCTTGGTGGATAAAGTGCCCTGGTGCATCAACACGGGTCGGTCCCTGCCCACGTGACTGATAGGACGCGTGTGCTCATAAATAATACACGCGCGAGGCTGCAGCTGCATTGTTTTCCATCTGAAGGTCATCAGGATCCTTCCCAAATGATCACAGTAGTGATTTTCTTTTCCTAGAACTTGACTGTGGAGAGAAGTTATTCCATAATTGTTTGCATTTGTTTAGGACACGAGGCTTGTGAGTGACCAGCACAAACAATCAAAGAGCAGGTCATTTATTAGAGATAAAAGCAGACATGTTGTGGGGAAAACCCACAATATTGAGGATTAAGTTATCTTCCCTACATCACCATATGAACAGAAGGGCCTCTTGTTATACACAGCAGCTGGGGGGAATCTAAAAAGTGGCTATTTCTGACTGACTGAGTTATTTGAATATATATGTGTAAAAACAAAATGTCATCTTTTCCTTCATTAATTGTCTCTCTTTCTTAATCCTTTCAAGTTTCTATATGCCTGCTATGACTCACTAGGGGGAAAAGCTATCAAAAAAGCACTTAGCGCTTACCGTGAACTTGGCCCGGGTTAGATCCTATGAGGGGTGAAAAGATGAAAAGGTATGGCCCTGGCCCCTGCAGACCGTAAGCTTACACCCCAGTGAAGTCTTGGCTACCAAACAGAAATCACTAAACCAGTCTGCTAAGTGCCCAAGGAGAGAAGAAGGTGTTACGAGACACACAGAAGGAAGAGTTTCATTTAGGTTTTCCAGAGAGATGGCTTCGGAGTCTTAGGAAGTGAGTGGATTTCATCCAGCAGGTCTGAAGGAAAAACAAAAACTCCAAATGTACACGGGTTCAAAAGCACAGAGGTCAAAATGGTGGAGCACGGCCACAAAATGGTCGGATGCTGGAGGCAGGAAAAACAGGAAGGGTAAGTTTGAAGACAGAGCATAAATAATAGATTGCCCATTATGATGGCCTTTGGGTTTGTTTTTTGTTTTCATTTGTTGTTTATTTTTCACTCACCCAGTATCTGTTCCCAGTCTCCACTTTCCTTATTCTGGCAACAGCATCTGATTTGTTCTTTCAGGACCCTCTCCTCCCAGTAGCACTAAGGAGAGAGGAGAGTAGGAAACAAAAAGGCCAAGGAGAGAATCTTTGTGCTCCAGCATCTCGTAAGTGCAGGGAAGAGGCACCTGTGAGGGTCACAGAGATGGTAAAGGAGGCGACGGCAAGACCAGGAGAGTTTGTACCATGGAGGCCAAAGCAAGGAAATGTGTCTAGAAGGGGTGGAGAGTAGACAGTGTCATGGCTGCTAAGAAACCAAGAACAGTGGTAACTGAGAAATATTCATCACGTTTACTGACAGGACGGTCATGGGTCACCTACGAGGACAGAGAGGCTGGTGTCCCTACAGAGTGCTGCAGCCGGAGGCAGGACTGAGGAAGGTGGGCCCATCAGGAGAAGGTGAGCCAGTGGAGAACGCAGGACACACACTCCTTCCAAATCTTCCAGGTCATTTAGCTGTGACCGAATGACAACCGATAAGGTGGCCATTCGGACAGAAATGAGGGATCATGGGAGGGTTTCTTTTCCACTGGATGTACTAAAGCATGATTAAAAGCCGATGGGAAGAGTCTAATTGAGAAACAGGGTGAAGAGGCACGAGAAAATGGAAATAATCCCGGGAAGGTGGGAGGGAATGTGGTCCAGAGCTGAGGTCGGCAAGTCCTTCGAGAGGATGGGATGACAAATGGTGCCAATGCAGAGAGAATAGTATGTTTGGTGTTGAGAAAAAGAGGAGATTCTCAGACAACAGCTTCCATTTGCTCTCTACAGTCGGAGGCTCGAGAGTGAGGTGACATCAGGTACCAAGGTGGACAGAGGTGATGGGGAAATAAAGCTGGAGGAGAGGAATCGGCTGCTACCCGTACCTCCACAGGTTAATGTTTAGAATACAAGTATTTATGTGTCCACGGACGTGGCCTAGCCAGCAAAGCAGCTAACCAGAAGAAACATATTTGGGGATAGTTCGAAATGTGTCTCTCACTCTTGAAAACAGGTTATGTAAATTGCAAGTACGATAACACTCTTCAGCCTCCGGCTTTAGACAATGTCCAGAAATCTGGGTAAATGCAAGTTTTACAGACAGAACTGAAAAGGAGTTTGGAGACCAACAATTAAAGTCTGTGTGGCCAACTGATTAATATTCGCATCACGCGAGAAGCATGCATTTGTATAAATTATATAACCTGCAGCTCTTGACAAGCTCACCAAACCTTCAACTTTAATCGGTGTGAGGAGAAATGGATTGTTGAAATAAATAAATAAATAAACAACGGCTTTGTCTCTGGTGCTGGGTTATGAAGCCTTATTCCATCACCAATACTGTGAGGGTATCATAAAGTGCAACCCACTTGCATAAATCAGACCACACGCCTTGCAAAGCAATACCACTGATATCTATTACCTGGTGGTGATTGATTCTCTGCTTTCCCCAAACTCCTCTAAGTGCCAATCCAGATTGCACTCCGAAGGCAGCTTTGGGTCTAAAAATGGGGGGGCGGGGGGGATGATTGGGAGGATTTGTTTCAAAGCCAATGCATCAGTGGTTTAGAATTTTTAATTACTCCTTGTAAACATATTCATGATCTGGAATAAAACTGTTAGGTGGTAGCATCACCGTAGCCAGAGAAACAGGGAGGTAAGTACAAGGCCTGCAGGCCCCCGGAAGGCGTCCGACGTAAAAGGTCACTCTGGTAAATTGACACCCAGTAAAAGCCAAAAAGGGGTCCACTGAGGGCTTCCGGCTCATATGTCTCTTGCTGCGTATCAATTTTTCACCAAATCAATCATTTTACCGCTATTTTTAAAAAATCTGTCAATGATTCTGTGCTATTTTTAAATGTTCTGACTTTTCTCTCTGGTTGAGAGTCTTTGGTCGAACTTCTCACCCAAAATGCAAGCCCCTCCGGGCACCCAACCTGCTTTGGACTCATCCTCAAACAACTGTGTGTTTACAAGCTTGTCCTCTCACATTCACGCCCATGTTTCTTTCTCTACATCAGGGGAGGAGGAAAACTCAGTATTCGCACAGCTTCTTGCTGCTTTCACACTATTCTTCGGGCACTTTTATCCTCAAAACCCTCTTTCCCCGAGGTTTGTGCTGCCTTATTCATACCAGCTCCTCCGTCTCCCTGCCGATTTCAATTACCGACTCCAAGTCCATTACCCAAAAGTCATTGATCACTCTGGCCTCCAGGTCCCATTTTTCCTTTCATCTCTTACATTATTACAGGCAGTTTTGACCACCATGTGGAAGCATGAAAAACAGCAGTAAAAATGCAAATTCATATTTTTGAGTATCTCCAGTGCCAAGCACTATGTAAGTACTTTCACGAACTGCCTTGTTTAATTCTCCCACTGATTCCATGAGGCATTGCTACAATTAGACCCATTTTACCAATGAGAAAATGGAGGCTTAGACCTTCCGTTGACTCTTGGCCGAGATCACACAGCCAGTAAGCAGCAGAGCTGGAGGGATACTCAGGCAGTCTGACCACCGAGCTGCACTTACATCTCCACCGTCCACTCTTGTTCAAACGGCCAGCCCGGCCCCATAGCCCCTTCCCAACCAGCCCCCCTCCCACTACCAAACCCAGGGTCTGATGACACTGGTCCTGCCCCACGCAGGAAATCCTAATCTCCCAAATTACATGACACCTTCCCTCCCACCTCAAGCTTCCTCCCCTTCTACCCCCCAATCCTCCTGTCCACTCCCTGCCTTCCCCTCACACTTTCCAGACCATGAATAACCATCTAACTAGCGCCTTCAACAAGCTGACTGCATCCTCCAGCCTTACCTGCTCCCCAAATTTCCTATCATGTCGTTTTCATCCTGCGCCATCCCTTCCTGTATCTAGTCCTCACGTCGCCTCACCTTTCAGCAGCATCTCTTGGGACTGGCTCTCCGGCTGCTGCTACCATTTCCTGCCCTCTCTTTCCAAGGCCCCTTACTTGGCTCTCTGCCCAACCCTCCCATTCTGGTTTCCCAGGAGTTCCCCACTCAGTCTTTTATCATTTTCAATGAATTTTTATTGCAATCTGTTTAAAGAGCATCAAAAAGTATAAAGTATGACATGACAAATACCAAAAAGGCATCCCACAGATTTGTCAGATGTTTTTTTTACCATTTATTTATTATTTGCTGAATAACGGGAAAGTTTGTTAAATGGTATAAATATCAAATTTCCTCAGTCCTGCTTCTTTGTTGTTGTAATTTATGCTATCAGAACTCAGGGTTTGGTTTATAATTATTATTTATGATTAATATTATGGATGGTGTGAAAAATTAGTTTCCCTAAAAAAAAACCTCTTATTTAAATTGATGGTGCAGCTTACAAATAATGGCATCTTATAATTGGTAAATACAGCATGATATACATACTGTTATCAGCAGCAAGTCTTTTTTTCTAAATTTACTTTAGATTTGTCAGTTTTTTAAAGAAATAAATTACAAATACAATAGAATTCCCCTGGGTGACCCTCATTCAATACCATTCTCATGCCTCACTTCCCAGAGGTAACCACCATCTTGATTTTGGTGTTCCTTATTCTCATGCTTATTTTTATAACACATACCAATTTTTAACTGTTTGTATACACATATAATTTCACAGGTTTTAAAAATTTATGGTATCAGTGCTAAAAAGAAATCAGCTATCAAGCCCTGAAAAGACAAGGAGGAACTTTGAATGCATGTTACTGAGTGAAACAAGCCAATCTGAGAAGGCTACATATTGTGTGATTCCAACTCTACGATCTTCTGGAAAAGGCAAACCCATAAAGACGGTAAACAGAGCAGTGGGTGCCGGGGTTTGGGGGTGAGGCCTGAAGGAGCACAGAGGATTTTTAGGGCAATGAAAACACTCCGTATTTTCTATCTATAATAGAAATACACACCCTCAAGAGTGACCGTAGTGTCAACTGTGCCCTCTGGGTGATGATGACGTGTCCATGTGTCATCCATGACACAAATGTCCCACCGTGGGGGACGTAGTTAGTGGGGAAGGCTATGCACGGGGCCGGGAGGCAGGGGTATTAAAGTCATAAAAAAAACCATTTAAAGTATAAACTGTCCATATCTTCCTACAGTGTGTTCTTTCCATTCAAATTTGCAACATGAGTCTTTAGAGATGGAAAACAATTTCTCTTTCCCTACTAGCGGACATGTAGGCTGTGCCCATGCACTCCTTTCTCTGTGTGCACAGGAGAATTTCTCCGGGCTTTTCAAACTGTTTGGGCTGGGGATAGCTTTAGAAATTGAAACAGAAATTTTTACAAGAATTCATGGCACACAACCCATTAGCCCTCAAACATGAGGATGACGTCATCCTCATACTGTAGCCTCGGGAAACCGTCACTGTGCTTGTGAGGGAAGGAGAGTGGAAACCAAACAACCTCAGGGGATTCTTATGAAAAGTCTGGCCCTTCCAGGCACCCTACAAGGTCTTGGGG
Source organism: Rhinolophus sinicus (assembly GCF_036562045.2). Lineage (NCBI taxonomy): Eukaryota > Metazoa > Chordata > Mammalia > Chiroptera > Rhinolophidae > Rhinolophus > Rhinolophus sinicus. The sequence goes on from NC_133761.1 coordinate 66,834,053, forward strand.
GCCACCAAGCCTCCCAGGCCACGTTCTGAGAGCCGCTGCTCTCGGTCTGTGACAGGCTGGTCTCCGTGGTGTTGGGCATTTTGTCAAATGACGCCCCAAAGTGGCCGTGCCAGATACACTGCCAGCATCTGGCACTTCTGCTTTTTATTTTTCCTAAGTGGTGGGTATGAGTGACATCCCATTTTCACGTGCATGTCTCTGATTTTCAAGGAGGTCGTTTATACAGGTGTGGGTGTAACCGACACATCAATCCTTGCTGCCTGGGTGGATCTCGAAGGCTTTCAAGCTGATTTTTAAAGGGAAGTTCTAATGTGCGCAGCTGGAGATTTTTTTCTACAACAAGAATTAGGTGGCATTTACTTTATAATATTCATAATACTAGTAAGCATTTATATTTGACTTAAAATATAAAGTTAGTCCACGGTTCTATTCTCCTGAGCAACACAAGGACCTGAAAACACGTCAATGTTAACATCCCTTCTATTTTAGTAGCTGTGTTTGTCCAGAATTTTAGTACTTAGTTTTATATTTCCTACATTAGTCGTTGTGTGTATATATGCACACATATGTATCCATATTATATATATATATATATATATATTTCCATATAAATTATATACAGTTTCTCTAAAGAGTTTAGGGAAATTATATACATATATATAATATACACTCTATATTTTATTATTATATCCTTGTATTTCATTTATTACATAACATTATACATGTGTATGTTTTATATATTTATATTTTACACATAAATTATGTATATACTATATAAAATTTCTCTGAACTGTTTTCTGGGTTATTTTCTCAAGAGGATCTTTCAGTTCACGGATTTTCTGTTCAGCTGTGGTTAATCCGCCATTTCACCTACCCATTCAATTTTCTAGTCCACTGATTACATGTTTCATTCCTACTTTTTTCTTTCTCAGTCTAGCTCCTTTTTTCTCCGAGTATCTTATTCTTTTTTCATATTTTTAATGATTTATACCATGAATTTAATCACTTCAAAAATTGTTATTTGTGGTTTCTACCAGATTATTTCATCATTTAAAGTTCTGGAGTGTATAATCCTGCTTTTTCGTGTATCCACTGATTTTTCTTTCCAACGGCTTTTTTTTTTCCATTCCTAAGAACTTTTTGAGGTGAAGTAACTGTTCCATGTCTTGTTTATTGTGGTGGTCACAGAACGAGGCACATTTGTCAAAACTCATCAAACTGTTCATGTCGAAAGATGGATATTTAGTCTGTAAATTATACCTCAATGTGACTTAAATTTTTTTGAACCCCCAAACCCATATTGATACAAATTTTATTTTCAAAAATTCCCACATGAGACTTTTTTTTCTGCCTCAAAACCAAAGTAAGACAGTTCTGGTGTCTTCTTTCCACGCCGGTGTCCACTTTCCCAAACCCCCACTTGCAGTGACCCCAGACGGCTCCACGCTTTCACCGCGACCTCAGGGGGACACAGCCACACGTGTGTCCCAGCCGGTCTCCAGGCTCCTGAAAACCACAACACCTCACGGCTGCAGCAGGCTCAGCTCACTTGTGTACCTCGGAGGGCGTTTTAGGGAGGTGACTGTGAGGGGTGGAAGGAATTTTCCAGTCCCCCATCATTTCTGGCCCCCGAAACACCCACTACTGTCTGAGCGCAGCTCTGCTGCAGTGAGACTTGCTGCTTCACATTCTGCATTTTTATGTGTTTGCAGGATGTGGGGTCTCAAGTTTTGGGGTCTCCCCATTTACGTAACCGGAAGAGCCCTCCTCCCCTCCCATTCCATCTCCAGGCGATTAACTCCCAAAGCTGAATGTCCAGCATGGACCTCTCATGTCGGTCCCAGAAATATACTTCTCATTGACAAGGAGACGTTCCTACCTGAATATCCCACAAAAGTCTCACAACTTTATGTGTTCAAACTTAAAATCCCTCACAACTGGATTTTTCCCCCCTAAAGGGCATCACCTTGCCCTCCATGCACCTGGAAGTTTCCCTTCCTTTCCCACTCCCTCATCCTGTCTCAATCCTAGAACTCCGTTCCTCAGTGTCCCCCGAGCCCCCCATCCCATCCCATGCCCTCATCCAGACCTCACTGTTCTCTAAGTTAACAAACCCCCTTTCTCACATTTACCAGAAAATGACAGATCTGAATGTCAGTCCTCTTTACATTCCCCCACACTCCCTGATTTAACGTCACATCCTTTCGTGACCTAGCTTGGTGCTTTTTTCAGTCTCAACTCCGGTTAGCTCCCTCACAAGCTCTAGAATTACCGAACTTACTACTTCCCCAGACACAGTGCTCCCTTCGAGGCCACTGAACTCTGTCCATGGGGGTCAAGCTGCCTAGGAAATCATGCACCACACTCCCTGTTGCCTAGAGATTTCCCGACACCCCCGAGCGTCAGCTCCAGGGATGTTTCCTCTCCGACACGTTTCAGAATGGTGACCCAGGCAGCACGGGTGCCTCGTGACGTCCCAGGGTGCATGCCGCCAAATGCCACTTCCCAGGTTGTTTGGGACAACTGTTCTGCGTCCTCAGCTCTCCTTGAGGGAGGGGTGCTGGGTGGGACGGAGCCCATCACGCCTAATCTTAACCGGCATCGGCCCATAGTAAATATTGGGCTGATTCATCAGTAAAAGTCGTCACCCTTGCAATTTAAGAAAGACTTCCTGATATCTCGGGTCCTTCCAGATCTAAGGTCTGGATCGCTGTCATCCGTCAAGAGTCCAGATAATTTAACCAAGAACTCCACAGGCAACAGACGCTCATCTCTTCCCCTGGCCGAGCCCTGTCACAGGCATTCTGTGATGCACTCGGAGACATGGCCCCACGCGGCCCGCAGGCTGCCCTTCCCGCCTCAGGCTGGGTTTCAGAATTCATAGGGCTCAGTGTACATTAGCCTCTCGTAGCACAAATGGCCCTTCAGCTTGACCAGGTTTAATGTCCATATAAAAATCAGCAATGCTACAAATGGAGGCACACAGAAACAGCTCCAATCTCTCCTTCAGGCTCCGTCTGCCAACTGCATCCCGTCCTCACTGCAAACCTGCATCTGACCACTTTCAATCTAGAGACCTCATTCTCGGTGGAATACTTGAATCAGAACTAATTACAGCAATAACTAAAATGGTTCTGTGATGCACCGCAAGGGTCCTCGTGCTGGCTGACCGAGCCGCGCAGGCCAGGTCCGCCGAGCGCCCGCCTGGCTTCCCCGCAGACACACTTCAGAAAATGTCAGCCTGCAGTTAAAGTAATACAAGGCCAGAGAAACCCGGAGAAATGGGGCTCAAGTTCATGTCCCTGGGAAAATGTTTTAAAACAACCCACTAATGGGAGTGGGGGCGGAAGAGGCTCATTTCAGAGCAGATGTCCATCCGGAGACTGGTTCAGCTGGTAGTTTTTGTTCACTTGTTAGCTTTCATTTTACTTCAGTTCAGAAAGGCAGCCAGAGATGTCACCAGGGCAAAAAGTTGTGCGGGGGGCCTGGGATACTCAAACCCTGCTGAGAGGAAGGGACAGGCCCACCATTCCTGGCTTTCTCTCTGTCTCTCCATCTCTCTCTCTCTCCATCTCTCTCTCTCTCTCATATAAATGCATGGCTCTTGCTCTCTGAAGAGAAAATGGAATAAAAAACTTCATTGGCTATGGCTTTGCCAAAGCATAGAAGTAATCGGTTTGGTCTTAAGCTAATTCCATCCAATAGAAGGAGATGTGGGAGTGAACAGGCAGTGACAGAGTCAGTTTCCCTTCCTTTCCCACTCCCTCCCCCCCTCAATCCTATACTTCCATTCTTCAGTGTCCCCCAGAGGACCCCGCATTCCCTCTACCCTCATTCAGACCTCGCTGTGTAATCTCCCAACCCTGTTCTCTAAGTGAACAATCCCCCTTTCTCACGTCTCCCAGAAAAATGACAGATCTGAACGTCACTCCTCTTTAAAATCCAAAGTACTTTCCAGAAGGCCTGCAGCATGGCAGATGCTCCGAATGAAAGCAGAGTTGGGCTTACCACTTAGCTCTACCTGCGTCACTACCCTCGGCCTATCAGAAAAGAATGGACTTTTCACCTAAGCTCCACGGAATCACGTCCTCAGGAACGGAAACCATCTCGGCACTTACTCATCAATAATGCAAGGTAACAAGTGGCCTATGAACCAGAGGGCCGGGTCTGTTCTTTCCTTCGTTAGTGAACTCCATGGAAAAAAACTCTACATAAATGCTGTCCATTTGGCTCAATTACCAATGCAACAAACATCTAAAGAGCTTGCTCAGACACTGTCTTCTGTTCCTCTGACTCATCAGCTGAGCGCTCAATGAATCTCGGCTATGGCAGGACCTCCCATTGCCACGATAAAGACAATAAATTCGAAATATTTCTAAACTTTGCGACATTTCTATGATCTTCAAACACCAGCAAAGCATCACCAACAGTAGGCACGGGGAATGTTACAAAAACATTTCAACTCTCAAAGCTGAGGTCAGGACTCAAGCCAAATTTAATTTAGGTTTGATTCGAAAACATTTTGGTGTGATGGTTCTGTGATTTTAGAAAAAACACAAAGGCTACTGCTTTGAATAGGTTGAGCAGGTTCAAACTGAAACATTTCTCCTTTGGTTTGTGGTTGACCGATTAATTTATTGTTTCAGGAATTGGAGTTGGTTAGCCAGCACCGGGTTTGGGTTCCTGGTTCAATTCAGTTCAAGTTATCGGTAAATGTAGAGGCAGAAGCATGTGTGATTCCTAAATTACCATGCGCTACACATCCCAACTTCCTCAAAAGCCACAAGTCTTCCGCAAACCTCTCCTACTCTGGTAGGATAACAGAGAAATGTCCTCAAAGAGGCCGCCCAGTTGGCCAATTCAGGGGGGCAGACGGCAGGCAGCACGTAGTCTGACAGCCGAGAGGATCCCGACGGCTCTACTTTCAACAGACGGAGGATGAAAACTGAACTAAAAGGATACCTTTCTTGGGCCTTGGAAATCTCTGCATTGGCAACTCTCAACCGTGATGTCTGGACACAAAGGTGTATCTCTTTTACTTAGGAGACATGTGTCAAGTCGTCATTTACAAATAATCGTTTACTTTTTTCAAGTGGCTATATGGACACGCACACATACACATTCACATATATAACGATGGTGTATATGACGCATAAATGGACTACCCTGTCCCCTGCATTCAGAGATGCTTGCTTGTCTGGGTGAAAAATGCATGGGTCTCCCAGGGGTGTACGGTCAGGAATGTGCCCCATACTTGGGCACACATTGTGGTTTGTGGCAGCAGAAAAAAATGTGACAGCAGATACTTTGTCTGACGCCACCTTATTCCTATTCAAACGATCAGATAAACTTGGAAACTGAGACATGAGAACTTGGACAAGGGGCTAAGGTACACCCACAGGCACCCGGGGCCCGGGATTCCCTGAAGACAGGAGGGGCTGTGAGACAGTGGCCAAGCCATGCTAAAGCCAAAGGGCAGGAAGGAGAGCCAGCTCGAGGGTCAGCGGACTTGATGGGTGCAAATCAGTATGGGCTTGAGCAATCGTCAAGAAGGGAACCTTCTCAAGATTCCAGATTTGAACTCTGGATGGCGCAGCTGGTAGGGAATTTAGAAATCTCCTAATCCAGTGGGTTCTAAACTTAGCTGGAGCAGCAGAGCTATGGAATAAGAAAAGAGCTACGGAATAAGAGACTCCAGTAAACCTGGGGTCTCAGGAAGCATCTTGGGAAATTCTGATGGGCACCAGCGAAACAGTCCACCTGCTTCTCCCCTTCAGAATGTGCAGGTGCGGTTGTGGCAAGAACGCTCACGTGCCACGTGCATGCGGCACACCCGTCCTCACAATTACTCTTACACTCACACCGGGAGCAGACACCTTCGTACAGGCTTCTCCAGATGTCCAGTACTGCGGCCACACAGTTTACCCTCCCACATGCCCTGGGCGGACACTGAGCTTCCACACACTGGTTCAGCAGGTCCTGCCACCCAAGCAAAGAAGATGAAGTGACCGAGTGGCATTTCTCACCGACAGCGGGTTCTCAGAGCCACTTTCTAGGACTGTTAACATCTACAGTCTGCTGTTCTCAGGGTTGTAGCATGGAAACCCTGTAGTCACCAGGGAGACAATGAACTCGTGGGAAGTTAACCTGTCCATGAGTCACAAGCAGGTATGGGTCACCCCATGGCGGTGCTGGGCCCCAAGGCCGTTCCAGGGACTGTGTGCCCAGAGTCCCCTGTGCCTGTCCCACCCCCAACCATCTCCACGTTGGGCCAAAGTGTCATTTAGTTTCATGACCCATCCAACGCATTAGGACACCTGGCTCTCATTTTTCATACACAACATGGCTTGGCTCTTATTTTAAAATAGCCACCACGAAACACATTTCACTTGCAGCAATTTTGTTGCTGATGTTTCCACTGCTGCCTCTTCCAGAATTTCTAGCAACAAACACTTTGACTTTAATCAAAATCCACACAAATGTTTCACTTTTCAAATGATCACTTGGCATCCCACAGAGCATTGACCTGTTGGCCACCGTTTGCCATGGACAAGGAGAAAGTGAATCAGCACAGCGGCCCCCACGCTCCCAGCACCAGCACCCCTCGTTGGGGCCACGCGCCCTCAGCTCCTCAGCTCTGAACCCCAACCAAAGCCTCCCAAGGGAAAGTGTTGGCAGCCTGAAGACGTCGCTAATCCCCTTATAAATAGTTGTTCTTCTAAATTGCCAGAAAGTGGAATGGATTATAGCACAACAGAGCTGTACAAGTCAGGGCCTCCATAATAAACATCAGCTGCACTGCTCTTGGGACGTCTAACCTCCGTCAGTCCGTCATGTAGATGATGGTCCCCATGTCAAACTAATGGATAGAACAGGAAGGTGATACAAGAGTCCACAAATTCCAAACTTGGAATCTGGAGGTTTAGAGGACTTCAGAATCACTCGGTCTGGGGTCGCTATAGTTGTCCAAGCCTATTTACGGACACTGTCACGCTTGGTCCCTACAGCAATTAGCCAAGCAAGCAGCCATGGGGCAGGGATGTCCTCTGAAGCAGGAAACGAGTTTGAGATCAGGTTCACTGCTTACCAGCTGTCATTCCATCTCTCAGAACCTCAATGTCATTACCGGTCAAATGGGAGTGATGAGAGCTACTTTCATTCGCTGAACAGATTAGATGAAATGAGTACATGGCGAAGCTATGGTCAGCGGCAAGGTCGGATCACATGGGGCCCTCAGCTGACTGACAAGCTGGTGCCCTGAGCAAGACCAAAGGAGCCACGGCAGGAGATGGAGTGAGCAGGGAGTCCGTGCCAGTACAGGTCTGGCTGCGAACACCAAGAGAGATCGTCCGCGGTGAGGTGGCCTGGCCCCGCTTTGAGTCGCCACGTCTTCTTGTCAGTAACCAAATGTTACAGATTATAACTGCTCCCAAATTCAGTACTCCACCATGTTTTCAATAAGTATAAAATACAAAATATTAATTTAAAACACACGGGAGGTTTATGTATCTAACACGGAGTCTGTGTGAGTCCTTCTCATTAGGGTTTGTGAGAGAGAAAAATAAAAAGTAAATGTCATTTAAATATCAACGGGAGATCATGTCCGTGGAGGTCTTAGCTCAGTGCCTCACACAAATACCCATTTTCTTCTCTTTTCTCTTTTCCGTGAATAACGCTCAAGCTCAGACAACTGACGATTTTGTGCCACTGTTGGGTGTTCTGCTTTATCAATACTCATCTTGGTTGGATAACGTCTGCTTCCACTTATTTCGCCTTTTTCACATTCCTTTAGTGCTCATACACTTCTACTATAATTAATTAATTTAAATTCATGTAGATTTAACAATCAACCAAATATTACAAAATATTATCCAATAGTTTGGGTTTTTTTTTTAAAAGATTCACAATTTATGCATATACACAAGAGGGAAAAGAGATGCACAAACAGATCGAACTTGTTTAAGATCAAAGATGTAATCAAAAGAGGTAGGAAACAACTTCTTTGCTTCCTGAAAATTTGCCTTAGGAGCAACAGGAACCAGTGTGGCACCTGGTACTGTGAACCCCTCCTGGCATCAGCTGCTGCACAGCGTGGGCAGTGGGCCCTCCTGCTCCACTCGTGACGTGGGTTGTAAGTCCCATCACTCTGCCGCCCCCTCCCCTGCAGGGGGAAATCTGTCCGATCCTTTCCAAACTGTCCTCACTAAGAATGGAACATTAGTGCATTACAGCTGTCCTCTGCTGGGGCACACCTGTATTTCTGACAACTAGGAATTATTCAGTAACACTTCTCAGCACACGGGTGGGGCGCACGGAGAGCCAATAAAACTGATGAAGCCTTTGCAGGAGTGAACTACTGCTGTGAAATCGCTTCCAAGAACTCGGACGAGCCTGCCACGTTGTCTGGGGTACGGCTGAATTTGTAAGCTGCTGACGAGAAAAGCAGTGGTGCCACGCGGCCATGGTGACAGAGATAACGGGGGCTGATGCTCTGGACGGAGGGCTCCCGCTAGCCTTTCGCGTTACTGAGAAGAGGCGATGACACAAAGCCAGATTTATCCTATTCGTACATGTCAGCAAAACCTAAAGAGAAAGTCATGGTTTTAGAATACCCAGAGCTTGGGCACATCACGTTGCCTTCAATATGGAGCCGTCACATGATGTCAACTTCCATCCTTCCTCCCAAGGCCGAGCGCATGACCAGCCCTGACTGAGGGAGTGAAAGCTATGGAAGCGCCTTCGTCATCCAGAGTCCCTGAAAAGCCACGATGGTGGGAAGGTCTCTGGAAGGCCTCCAGTGGGGTGTCAGCCCAGGACCAAGCAGGAGACACTCCACTGCGGATACTTAATTTACAAAGGGGTGGCCAGTGCAGGACCTCGAGGTCATAACAGGGGGCACATTTGCCACCCCTGCGATGGAACGGTCAAGGGAAGGGAGAGAGAGAGAAAAGGCTGTGCAGAAAAGATCCCCCTACAGGAGCGGTGAGGGTCACAAGAGGGACACAGGCAGCCTGAAGTCGCCCTCCTGCAGGGATGAGGATGGAGGAAGGAGTCCCCAGCCTCTCTTTCCTCGACTCTCCAGTAGGTGCCGCCCACTGACCAAACCCAACCTGCTGGTGAGGGGCGTGGGGCGGGGGTGTCTTCTGCAGTTGTCTCAGGGGCACCAAGCCAGTGGGGCAGGTAGAGTGGGTCTGAAGGGGGAAATGGAAACTGCGCAACAGAAGGAGGAAGACAGGGTGATTGTTTTAAGGAACCTCTGGTTTTGCCTAAGTCATTATTGCATCTGCAATTCCCTAGATGACAGAATTTGCCTGGTTTTCCTCCCCAGCAGGAACAGTTCTAACATAAAAGTGGGTGGAGGACATTCATTCCCAACAGTCCGTTTCCTTAAGCATTTCTAGGTAACATTGTCTCCTGCCTCCCCATAAAAACCAAGAATTCTCACTTAAATCCCCAGGAGACCATTTACCTCCATCCTCCAAAGAAAGGCTGTTGTTGAGCCGGGACATTTTTTTTTAAGGGGATAATTAAAGGTCTCAGCTTCTTCCTTGTACAAATCTGGTGAGCGATGTACTCACTCTAACAGTGACGGGGTTTGGGCGGCTTGTGAGCCCTGGAAACATTGATCAGGTGAAAATATTCGGACGCCTCTGCCTCTTGAATTTGCTTACTGCAGCCCTTCTTCCTGGTCGTTCAGGACAGCACCAGCCATTTTGTCATCATGATAAATTATCCTCCCGGTAGGTCACTCTTTTTTACCTAAAGTCACAATTGGCTCCTTCCTTTAGGTCACAACCTGATTTTCCAGGGTGACAGATTTATTACTTGCTCTGTGCTCCAAAAAACAAATAGCCAGTATCGCTGGAAACACGGTCCTGCCGCACTAACTTTGGATCTTTCCCGATGGCGATGGGCCCCAATGTTCACATCTCTGTGGAATACAGTAGCCAGGGGGCGTTTCCACATTTTTCTGGCTCGGGGCTGGGAGGACGGTCAGAAGTCAGGTCCAAGCCAAGCGGCCAGTGTAAGCTACAGATCAGGAAGGATTTGATGGCACGCTCGCAGGGATCCGCTGTTCCCTTGAAGAAGCTACGCAGAGCCAATGGCTACTTCTGCTTTCCAGAGCAAGCCTTTCCACGGATGGCGCACTTTGCTCGGCCATCATGAAAGCCCAAGCCCCCCATAAAATGTCCCCAAAACCTGAGGATGAAGCTGTGATGTAGCCATGGTCAGGTGAGGTCCTGTGGCAGAGTTGTCACTATGGGATGTGGGCCCTTCCAGGTCAGCTCAGAAGAGCCCACACTCTCTCCTCCATGCTTCCTTCCCCAGCCTGCCCGCTGCGGAGCTGCCAAGCTCCACGCCGGCATTGCGTAAACAGTGTGCTGGACACTCCTACGTGCATTCGTGTCCTTCAAAGTGGCATCATATGTAAGGAAAGACAAGGAGAGTTATAGGTATAGCACCAGGTCACTGAAACTATATAGTCAAAAATGTACGCAGCAAAACAGGTTGGGTTATCTGTCAATTGTCATGACGGTACAAGGCATCTGGGGGAAATCGCTGGGGTGCACAAGGACACCCCCCGACTCTAAACCACGCATATTTTTCAGCTTCACTTTGTAGATGATGTGTAATAACACGCCATCAAAAATGAAATACTTCCACAGGGATCCGCAGGATTTTCCAAGGTCCCGTCCAGACCAGTCTGTACACATTCGTCATCTGAAGAACAGAATTCCTTTTCTTCTGTCAATCACTGTGTTTGTTTTCTTTGTGTGGCCATCAGAAGCTACCAGTGAGATAACCCAGAAAATACGACCCCCAGAGAGCCCATTGGAGTGGACTTTCCTCCTCCCTGGCTTGTTTGAGGACATGGAATTTCAGAGGAAAAGAGTGAGTCAACAAGTTCAGTGTCCCAATTCCTTCCAGCGCCATTTCCGTTCCTCCCCTTCTGGGCACGAGCCACTCATGGCAGGTGAAGCCACAGCTGAAGCTTAACAGTGGGCACTGAGAGGCCTGGAAGGAAATGTTCTTTTCTCATCACTCAGGGAGACCGTGTGGTAGAATGGACACACTGGCGAGCTCAGAGCAGAAAGACCTGAGAGCTGGTCTGCCACAAAATCAGCAGCAGCCCTCGCCTAAGTCAATCCTTCAGTTTCTTCCACTGTACAAGGGAGCGAACTAAATGGTCTCCGAGATTCCCCTTGATTTCACCGTTTTCTGACATGTGTATTGTCTTACGCTACCCACAAGGCTGGTTCCATGTAGACAGCGGAGGCCCTCTGAGAAGTGGCAGGGGTTAGATTTCAGGTCAAAATCGTTATTACAGATTAGCGTTTCTGTGAACCAAGATAAAGTAGGCACCACCGCTCTAATTGATGGGGGCAAATTAACTTCATGATAAACTCAACTCAAGCTGATAAAACATTTTAAAGTCACCGTTACAAGCTTTTTGGCCAATGCCGTCACTGTAACATTGAGTCATTGAAACACTTACGAGTAAAAACGCTCTTTTAGGGAACCAGGTAAAGATGCACGACTGCCTACATCTCCTGCCCTTTCATTCTCACGTTTCTCTTCTAAGCGGGGCCTCCCTGGCCACCCTACCTGACCACCCACCCCCAGAAGTCCTGGCCTCACCCCTGCTTTACTTTCCTCTGTAGTACTTATCATCATGTAACATTACTTTATTCATTAACTTATTTTCTGCCGCCTCTGTGAAAGCAGAAAGTTTTGTCTAATTTATTCGCGGGCATATCAGCACCTAGGACAGCGCCCAGCACATAGTAGGCCCTCAACCGGGGGTGAAGGGGCAAAAATAAAGATCATTTACTATTGTGATAAAACAACTGCCATTTTTAAAAGAGCAGCCTGCGTCGGGCATATAACCCAAATGAAGGCAGCCCTGCCTTTAGAATAGTTTCTAGTTCCAGATTCGGCGAAAGGCACACTTACACCTACCAAAAATACCCAAATAAATGAGCGCTGCACGTTGCAATTCAGATGCAGTGAAGTCGGACATGACTCAGGCGATGCAGCCTCTCGATGATACAAGAGTCACATCAACGCGCTGTTCGGGAGCGTTTTCAGTCTGGGTCTGGGGGACCCAGCGCATAAGCCACAGCGTTAGACGCGAGTGGTGCCACGGTGTCTGCTTCCTGCGCACACATTATAGGGAAACACCCCAGAATAAAACGCCGCTCCGGTTCCAATCTCCATTCCAGAGCAGAAGAAAAGCCAGAACCTCTCTCTTGGGGCTTCTCCTAAATGATTCGCAACCTCCAGTGGCTTGTGCCATCTGAAGGGGGGGGGGGAGAGGGGACGGGAAGGCACCCAGGAGACGCCCCTTCCAGGGCAAGAGTGGCCATTCCGAGGCCCGTGCACAGTCCGGCTCCCAGGCCTCAGTTCCACCAGCCCCCGCGAGGCTGCAGCCGGCTCCCAGCACTGAGGTAGCAGGGTCTGGGGTGCAGCCTGCGTGGGCCTGCGTCACTGTCCTTTTCCTCCCAAAGCTCAGAGCCCTTTCAACCACGGGTACACAGCAGTCGTATTTATACCGATTCCCCCTTCCTTCCTCGGATAACACTGCTGGCCAGTCCTGGGAAGCTCAGATCTGGAAAAGCAAAGATATCATTTACCATCCCCCGTCCCCGTCCCAACTCACACACGTTCATTGAACATGTGGCCTCTGTTCCTCTATCCCAAAACCGAAGTACTTTTGCTTCCTCGGCAATAGCATTAAACTGGCTCTCAAGTGGCTCGCCTTTCCTGTTTACGGCCTGGAAGTCATGCTTTCTTGTCTTCTTATCAATTCACCACCTCCAAAGCTACCCCCGCACTTCCAGGCTCATCCCTTTTGTTGACAGAATTCGGTGCCTGGCCGTTGTGGGACAGAGGACCCCATTTCCTTCCTGGCTGCCAGCCAGGGCCACTCCCGGCTGCTACAGGCCACCCATGTCCCTGCCATGTGGCCCTTCCACCTTCAAGCCAGCAAGAATGCATCAAATATTTCCTGTCATTGGTCAGTGGTAACCAGCCAGTCACCTCGCCAAAAGTTTAGCCAGCTTAACTCCTCCCTGCCTCGCTCCCCACGTCGGTTCCATTCTATTTCCATAATATGTGTCAAATTTGTCCTCTTAGCTCCACCCCACCTGTCACTGTTCTAGTCCAAACTGCCATCGCCTGACACCTGATAGTTTGCAACAGCTTCCTGACTCCTCTCCGCCCCCCACCCCTACCCACAATCCTGTCTCCATGTTGCATCCAGAACTGGTTTTCTAAACCCGAGATCTGATCTGATGTTTTAAAATTGCCTTCCTAATTCCCTGTCAACCTCAGGCTAAAGATCAAATTCCTTACATGGATTACAAATGGTAGTTCTAATCTACAAACTGTTTATCTCTCTGGTTTCATCTCTAGCTCCTGCCCCTAGCCTACCCTCCACACAGACAAGAAATTCTAGAATCTGCCTCTTGGGGTTTCTTCTAAATTGTTCAGAAGCTTTTTCCCTGCCTCTCTGCTCCAGGCTCTCCGAACTACTTTACATTCACCCAACTTGCCACACGTTCTGCAAGCGTATGGACAGTTTCATTTTTCTAGAACCTTCTGTCCTCCTCATCAGCTCTCTTAGGTATCACCTTAGAAATCACGTCTGTAAGCCGTCTCCCTGACCTCCCGAAACCATCAGTACACCCACCACGCTGCACTTCCCCCACCTTGCTACTTGTCAAGTTCTGCTGTCATCGTCTGTCTACTTGCAGCCCCGTCCAACAATAATAAGCCCTTTCAGGTGGGGACCAGATCCTATTCTTTAATGCATGTCTAGTAATTAGAAGGTGACTGGCAAATCCATAGCACTATGTTCAGGCATGAATTTGTTACCAATTGTCACAGGTTGGTTTCTCTGGACGATAAATAATGAGAGGTTAGGGGTAGAGAAGCTGTGCTGCGGAGTGTTACCTGTGAAGGAGAGGGGAAAGCCAGATGGCAGAGGGAGGTGGCAGGCAGAGGTGCACACCTGGCAATGTCTCTACCAGCTCAGCAGGGAGTGGGGAGCAAAGACTGCCCAATAGAGGGGCCTCACGTTGGGCAGAACGGCTGGACCCTGGGAACCTTGCATAGTCCCCGATGTGGACCACGCCAAGAAGCATAGGACCCCAGCTCAAACACTGAGGTTGACTGAACAAGCCAACACGTGGAGCTGTCAGGTAACCACATCCCTGGCAGCTGGGTAACAAACAAGTCCTTTCTTGAAGGGGGGATCTTATCATATCACCCCAGCTACACACCAGTGAACGTACCCCAAAGGTTGTGCTTTGGGCTTTGAAAACAATATCGGAAGATGGGTTCCAAAAATAGCCAGGGGACTGATAACGTCATTGCACTAAGTGCATTTCTCCCGAGGTATCTGTTTTTGACAAAAGGATACTTGTGATTTGAATAGGTCGGTTCTGGCGTATTTGGTTTTCAAAAACGTAGCCATATTACGTCCTCCTGCATGTATAGGATGGTGCTGTCTTTTTTCATTTTATTCACATAAATTGTTAGATTTCTAAATAGGTCAATTTTTGATCCAATATTTGTTTTTTAACAACTTGTTTAGGAATAGTAAAAGGTAAATTTTTGTCCTAATATGCTAATATAAGCTAATTTAAACTCATGCAACCCAGACTCTGCAAAACATTCATCATTTAATGGAAGTCTAATAAAATGAGCAGAATGACAAATTCCACTCGATATAATGAGAAGAAAATGCTTGAATTTTTGCTTTTAGATTTCATATGTACATTCAACTCGCTGGCTATAAATTTAAAACTGAGGTTTACTAGAATCTAAAACCAATTTTTGCTAAATTTTCAGAAACCATGGGTAGTAGAAACAACCACAAATATTTCAGGAAAATATTCTAAGTGATGCCAGTTGTTTCATGAGGCCTCATTAGAAAATCCCACCTTAACCAGTCCGTGTAGAAACAGAGACCATACACACATCACGTCACTAAACTTGCGCAATAGTTCAAATAGTCCCAGAGCTTTGTTCTGCAATCACTAAATATTTTGTGCTCCCCTTCCTAAATCATCTTGGTAATTTGTTCAGTCATTTTTTTGAAATGTTGATTTCTTGGCTTTTCTACACACTGTACACATAGTCAGACCTTGTTTCTGAAAGGAGAGACTCCACACCGTCCCCCACAGGGAAGGGCGCTGTGGGTTACCTAGGTTACCCAGAGTATGTGGAACACAAAAAGTATCAGTGGGGGGAGGGGGGGACAAAATGGACTCAAAGCACCAGCCTGAGCGATGACTGAGCCACAGCTCTGAGCAAGGGGCCTGAAATCCCAGGACGCATCCACCAGACTCTGACCTTGACTGGTTTGCAATTTAGTGAAGAAGACACCTAACTGATGAAGAAGCATATCACTGGGCTATGTCAGTCAGTCTGTGGTCAAATTGGTTTCATTACATCGTTTGAAAGTCCCAGAACCTATCACCAACGGTGAGGGCTTCTCATATGTGTCATCTGCAAGGTACCCACTTTAAATATAAAGACACATATGGATTAAAATAATGCAGAAATGAGATTGCTAATGAAATCTAACATCCCAGAAAGCAATAACTTGTATCTGCTCCTGATTTGCTGAATTTTCACCCATAATTTGACTGTGAAGAACAGATACTGTTTTAATATATTCCTTACCATCCCGCTCACTTGTCTTTTTCTAGTTAAAGCAGGAAAAAGGGCCCATGGAGGCCTTCCTCTGGGTTGTCCTCCCCAGAGGAGAAAGCCACATGGTGGAACTGGAAAAGGATGTCTTCTAGATTCTTCTTCCGTTAGCTTATTCAGCCGATACTTATTTTACTGAGGGCTTTTCACGTGTCGGGCATGATGGGAGTTGCTGAAGCAAATATGAAAAAGAAGATGAAACAAAACTCTGCCCTCAGGACTCGTGTTTAACATCCTCCAACTCTGTGATCCTCAGAAGGACCCGTCCAAACTCAGAGCTTTCCCCGTGGTGAGTCCTGAGTTAAAAGTAAGCGAGCTGTTGAGAAGGTTCTTCTGGGGTTTTGTTCATCTGTTAGGTTTCTTTTGTAATCACTCAGTGAAGGCTCTGGCCCGGTCCGTGACTGTTTTCTGGAGGACCTATGTGTGACAAGGCCAGCTGGTCCCCGATGCTCACAAAACGTCCCTCTCGAGAGAGCTCCTGGGAGAAGTTGCCAGAACGTGAGATTTCTGGTTAAAAGGAAAGCATGTCGCAACTACTCAAATCGATAAATGACCACGCCCACCATCTGTGTGGCCACAGGTGTGGAAACAGGCTGGTAGCACAACCAGTGTCTGTGCTCATGTTCACACACTCAGGAGAGCCCGGCTCTGCTGTGTAAGATGAGTGGGCCTCTTAGAAGGCCCCCTCCCACCATCTTCCATGGGACAGCTGTCTAGGCAGCGTCCTTTCTCATCTCAAGGACAGGCTGACAGTGTCTAGTCTCCTCCCCACATAATTTCCCGCCCTCCCCACCTACACTGACGAACAGGTGATTGGGTAACAAGAGGAAGCCAGGCAGATCCCACAGCCAACCCTCCTGGCTCTCAGGCCCTACACACTTGGTGTCCCCTCTGCCTGAAAGCCGGTCCCCCAGGTGTTTCCTTAGCTGGCTGCTTCCCACCGAATTCAGACGCCCTGACTTCCCCTGGTACAGTGGGGTCCGTTGCCCTCCAGAGAGATGGGACCGCACTTGTCACTCTGAAATGACGTGGATGTTCATTTTCTTCTACCCCACCTGAACACAGGCTCCATGACCCCGGGCGCCCAGCCCGTCCTCCACGCTTGGACCAGCGCCCAGGACAGCGTGCACTAAATATTGTCATCCGAGGAGCAAAGGCTTGACCTCAGTGACTTGGGTGGTGGTCTCAGCGCCGGGCGTCTGAAGATTTTTTTTTTCAATTGCTCCATCCCGATGGGTTAAACCCTTCATACGCAAGTCAAAAGCAAGGGTTGTAACAATTATCCAGAGAATTCAGGTGCAAACAACCCACTTTGGCCTCAGATATCCATTTCAAGAGAAAGTGAATCTTTCCAGTTCCTGCAGTTTTATGTGTAAATCTGGCTGCAAACACGTACTTTTCTGCGGAATGTGAGCCCCAGGTCCTGCTCCTTTCTCCACAATTAGGGAGTTTCACACCAGAAAGCTCTCAAGAATTAGGGCCACGTGTGCACTGGGCTTTGGTTTTATAACCTTTGCTTAGAAAACAATTGGACCGAGCTGGGTCCAGTCTTCCCAGCTGGGAGGTCCTGACCACTGCGCAGCTCAGTTTCCTCCATGTTTTGGATGATAAGTTTCAGCTAATAAGAACGTTTCTTCCACCTCTCAAAATTACAGGTTTTTCTATAATTCTAGGATGATTTTTGAGCAAGATTCTGCCTTTTTGTTTTAACACGAGGGAGGAAACATAGTTCTTTTTGTTAGCTATGTCTTCAGTATGTCCCCTGGTCTGTTGAACCTGCTCACCATAAAGGATTGAAGATTTCTGTAAGCAGAGTCTCTAGAAGAATCTGGTGGTCAGTGTTTATGCACCAGGTGCTTCAATTGGATTATAGAGTTAAATGTACAATAACCACAGTGAATACTTATCTGCACAGCACTTACCATGTGTCCCTAAGTCTCTTACATATACTGTCACTGAATCCCCACATCGGCTTTGTGAAGTAGGTCATAATGTAACCGTTTCCGCTTTACAGATGAAGAAACTGAGGCACACGGGGGTCAATGACCTTTGCTTCAAGTCGCAGAGCCAAGTGAAAATGTGAGCTGTCGCATGGCTCCAGAGCTCACACTTAGTCACCATGTCATATCGTCCGGGGTACAAGATTTTTCCAAACCCGGAATGGGGAAAGATGATGTGGGCCTTAAAAAGAAGGAAGTTATCAAATATTTGGCTATGTGGATTCATCTACTTAAAAATGAAAAGTGCTCAATGTCAGAAAACAGCACATAATTTTGAAGGCAAATAAAATCTGAGAAAAATATTTACAACATTCGAGACGGACAAGCTAATATCTTTTTCATACAGAGCTCTTTAAATAAGAAGAAGGCCAACACCAGAAAAGAAAAATGGACAGAGGATATGAATATACAATGCAAACGAATGAATGCAAACAGAATTTGAAAATATCTTCAAACTCTTGGCTATCGAATAAATACAAACTGAAACAAAATAATATTTTCCCTACAAAATTTGTTTTTTTATGCAATAATAGTTTCACTAAGGCAGCTCATGGGAAAACAAACTGGCACAACCTTTCCTGGAATTTTTTTCCCAGAGTACCTGGAACAGTAAAATTAATCATCCATAGATGTGGAAAAATATTGATAATTGTGAAATTCTTGATAATTGCTGAAATTGAATGACAGGTTTATGGGGCGTTCATTGTATTAGAGTCAACTGTGTTTGTTTGAATATTTTCACATTAAAAATATTTTCAAGAAAAATTTATTTTGAAAACAGTCAATTCTTTTTATGCAACAACTCAAAAAGCTTATGTACAAGATTATTCATTTTGGCCTTACCTATAATAGCCAAAAAGTCACCAAAAACACATTTCTAACATTAGAATTTTTTTTAATAGTGCCAATTCGATACAATGGAATATTAAGCAACTATCAAAAAATCATATTTGTAAAGACTGTTCCATAACGTGAGAAAACATGACTGGTATAAAATATCAAGTGGGAACAAGCTACAAGATTTTCTGTCTTTCAAAAACATATTTATATCCCTAAGGAGGCAGAAAGAAAGAAATTCTCAAATTATACACAGATTTTCTTTGATGGTAGGATTATAATTTTTTTTAATTGCTCACACCTTTAAAAATATTTTCTACATTTTTCTGCAATAGTCATGCAGCAATGTTACAGTGAGGGGAAATGTAATCTAAACATTTCATTGATCAAAAATTGAAGACAAGGGTGGCCAGTTGGCTCAGTGGTTAGAGCACAGTGTTCATAACACCAAGGTCACAGGTTCGATTCCCCACATGGGCTGTTGAGCTGCGCCCTGCACAACTAGATTAAAAACAATGACTTGACCTAGAGCTGATGGACATTTTCCAGGACAATAATGTCCTGGAAAAACACACTGTTCCCCAGTATTCCCCAATAAAAATTAAAAAAAGAAAAAAGAAATTGAAGACAAAAAAAGAAAAAGCAGAAGAAGAGAATCCCAGATGTAGAAATTAACTACTCCTGTGTGAACGCATTTCACTGAGTTTCCCTAACATGGTGCTGGCCACCCTTGAGAGGCCTGTGCAATAAACATGACAACATCGTCGTGAGCTGTGTCACTCACAGCCCACATCTCCTGACAGGACTCTCCTCCTTATCAAGTCCTGGGATTTTACAAGGACTGGCATTTGATCAAACAGAAAGCATGTGTACACTTCCAGTTCCAATGCCTTAGGGACTACCGTCTGCAAACATGCAGGAGAACAGAGTTGAGTTGGGCCACAGGTGATGGAATTGCATGTCACCAAGCCTCCATGGACCCGAGGTGACCGTGCTGGCTGGCAGCGCATGTGTGAGTCTGGCTGGCTTTTCCAGTTGATTACGGAACATTCTCTGGAGGACTGAGATTTTATAAACAATAAAAATAATTCTGACGGCCGACGATAGAAATAATCATTCCTCCTTGCATTTCATTAATATCAACTCCCACTTTTTTTGGTTTGTTTTTTAATGTTCTTTTCAAAACGGAAAGTCTGCATGGCCCTACTCAGCCAGTGCGGGTTATCTTTTTTTTCTATGATCAGCAATGAAATGCCCAGGATTTGAAGGTAGACGAGATGGCTGATAAATACTCCACTTCTCCAGATGGAAGACATTTGAGGAAAATTCAACAGAATGTCAAGATGTTTATAAGAAATGTGAGATGGGAGAATTTGTGATGCAGAACAGATAGACACAACAAACAAATTTAGCCTCTACCACCCTTAGGCCTCATTACAAATCCCCTAACCCCCTGAACACAGCCTGAATTTGCTCAACCGGGGGAGAGTTGAGATGAACCAAAAGCACAGATGCAGAACAAGTCAGGGAAACCATGTCTTCAGTGACATAGAACCTGCTGCCTTCCTCTGGCCCTGCACACCCAGCTGTGGGGAGCCCAGGGACTTCCTTCTGCATCGTTTTGCCACGTGGAGTTCCCTACGTGCCCAGGTGGCCTGTCACTTGCTTCTGGAGCACAGCAGCAACACAGACGACTGGGAGACAACAGCGCTTGGAACTGGGGATCCATCGTGATTGAGGGGCTGTATTTTAAGACATATGTGAAAGGGGACTGCCCAGTTGACAAGTAATAGAAATATAACTTAGAATATGACAAGTTAAATTATCTCTAAAGATGTGGTTTTATTATTTTTTTAAGGAGGGCGCAGCTCATAGTGGCCCATATGGGGATCGAACCAGCAACATTGGTGCTACCAGCACCACGTTCCAACCAACTGAGCTAACCGGCCACCCCCTCGAAAGGTGTGGTTTTAAAGAAGCAGAGATGAGATTTTAAATCACAGACGAAAAATCAAATACTTCATATATTTCTCCTTAGCAAGAGTGCATTTAAAAAAATTTTACCTTGGTTATCTCAAATTAAATTCTAAAAGAAAGACACCTATGTATGTCTATTACTCACTTGTGTGGGGTCTTTTTACTCTTTTTTCAATAGACTTTTTTTTTCTTTTTAGCAGTTTTAAGTTCACAGCAAAATTAAGTGGAAAGTACAGACACTGTCCATGTACCCTCTACTTTCACGCATGACAACCTCCCCGTCACCAACATCCCCACCGGGTGGTACATTTGTCACCACTGATGAGCCTACATTGACGTGTCATCAGCCAGAGTCCACAGTTGACATTAGGGTCACTCTCGGTGTTGTGCATTGTACGGGTTGGGACAAATGTATCATGACACGTATCCAGCACTATAGTGTCATACAGGGCAGTGTCACTGCCCTAAAACTAAAAGCCCTGCCTGCTTTGCCGCTCTTGTGTGTGTGCGCGTGTGCGTGTGTGTGTCGTTGTTGGTTTACTCTCCTGTGTTCTTAGAAGTCCAAATGCACACTTCACGGTTATCCGACTCAAGAAAAAGAGGAGTGCCGAGTCCCAGTGTGTGAACCGTGATGTCTGGCATTCACATTCAGAGAGATGCAGAATAAGCTTCACAAGTGAATCAGCTTAGCTTTCCTTTGTTAGTTCGGGAAAGAAGTCGGCACCCCAGGCTGTTTGTATCAGTCTCAGAGGATCCCCTGTCACCCTCTCCACACGACCTGCCCTGTCCCATCCCTGTTAATCACCTCTTGGTCATTCCAGCCTCTTTCTCTTCCTTCAGGCTACTTCTCACCAGGATGTTCTCTCATCTCATTGCCCATCCACCCTTCAAGATGCCGTCATGCCCAGCTCACCTTAGCAGCTGCTGCCGACGCCCCCACCTCTGAATCCTGTTCAGTCACTGTCCCATCACTTGGCTCCGATTTATATTCTGGTTTTCACTGCAGGTTAAGTTTTCCTGTGTGTCGGTCTCGTCTCCCAACTGACCTATAAACAGCTAAAGCACAAAGGCTCTGTTCTCTCCTTAAAAGAAAACACACTCCCATGCACAGAGGGGCAGCTCACTAAATTCCTTGCATTTTGGACTAAAAGGCATCAACCCGAGTCCCATGTGTGCACACCATAAGAAAAGCAGGAATGGTCTGAGCCCAGAACGCCCATCTCTTTGTGCCTCCACTGAACGGGAACAGAACCGGGGACCTGGATCAGCTGGATTCACTATGGCTCATGCAGACTTATCTCCAAGCAAAGCTTCCCATTCAAGAACCGAGCGAGCAGAGCCCACTTCACTAGACGGCACGGCCTACAGCTCAGCAGCCAGCCTTTCCGCAAATTCCACAGCCTGTTGAGCCACCGTATTCCTTCCCAGATACTGGAATTGTATACCACGGACCACTTATTAGCACGGGGGTACATTTGCTCTGGAGCCAACCTGCCCTGACGTGCCTTAATGAAAGCCAGCTCCTGGTCCTTCTAGAAAATAAAGTACTTTTAAAAGATTTCTGTACAAACAAATATATTTTCAGCATAATCTCGCCTGGAGTTCTGTACATGTGGAAACAATTATAACATAAAAGGACCGAATTGAGAAAGGTGTATTTGTGTAATGAGAATAGCCTGTCTTGGTTGACATAAGGCTATTTTCTGTCTAAAAGCTATTTTAGTGCTGTTGTAAGAACCCCTCCTTTTCTTTTCAAGCCCATCCCTTAGAAGAAAAGAAAATATGGTTCGTGATCATTAGCCTGCTTTATTTTATTTACTCAGATAAGATTTATAGCTTTCAAGTACGAATAAACTCTTGTGTGCTACCCACAATTACCTTGCGACACAGAAAATGGCGACGGAGTCTCTTTGTAAACGCTGGACTCTCCCAAGACTGTGAAAATTCCTGGACACCACTTGCCCCAATGACCTCAAAGAAATGGTCCAATCGCAGCTCAGTACTAACTAGAGCAGTCACATAACAAAAGGTAATATATGAAAAAATAAGTTACCATAAAGACAGTGGAAGAGAGAAGATTCCTTTTAAATGGTTTTGGAATAATTAGCTAATTCTGTGGAAAAGGGAGGTAAGACAATCCGTGGAAAGCCAGGATTTATGCTTCCTCCAGCCTGGGATCTCCAAAACCAGCACAGTGATTTATAATATGCACTCAATAAATATGTGCTAAATAAATGAAGAAATGGCAAGGCAACAAAATCTTTGTATCACGAATCTTTGCCCCCCCTTTCAAAAGTCATGATTACTCCCCAAAATGCGGACCACAGGGCCATTAAAACCAGTTTAAATCAGAAAATTCCATCATGAACTCCAACTCCAGTTGACAAGAAGAAACACATTAATGCCAGAGGACTGGTTATGAAACGATATTTCCAAAGACAGAACTCCCTCTGAGGGTCCCTGTGTGACAGCCAGCTAACCCAAAGTTCCACTTAGGGCGAGCTTGCTGCGGCCTCGAGCTTTACAGCCCAAAGGCAAATGTGTCCCAGACAGCAGAGAAGTCACAGCGTCCCCACGGTGCCCACTGGGCAGCCTGACTATACGCTTGACGCATATTGAATTGTGTGCTGACTTTAGACTAAAGCAGAAAGAAGAGAGAAGTAAACTGGTTTATTTCCGTGGTATTAAAGGAGAGTCAGGCACCTGAAAATCAGCCATCGTAGGGGCCAGTCACATAGGACAGCTCATTGAAATTAATGTCAGGAAAGTTACCGTACCCATGTCCCACATGGGCTCATCTTTGAGGCGCAGACAATACTTTGTCAAAGCATTGATGAGGCCCATTAAATCAGTAATCAAAGCCGGACGACACACTGTGAGTCAGGACTCGCTCTGAGGCCACTGCCTGGCAGGCAACTGCCCAATGACAGGCTGAAGTCAGGGCTGGAACCAGAGGGGCGTCCTTGGGGGCTCCTGGCAGCACTCAACCCATTGGTTATGCGCGCTGGCTTTCTACTTCTTGGTCTGAAGGTTGGGGCCAGTAGGTTCAAGCAGCCTAGAGACAGAATGCTGAGAAACAACGAATCTACCAGGACAGGAAAAGCTTTTTCTAAGGTGATGGGGGGAAATGCATGCTATGGCATAAGTTCAAGTGATTCAAAACAGCACGTGGAAATTAAACCCCAATTAGAAAGTGGAAATTATGAGGATTCCCCAACCGACCTCTACGACGCTGACCCTATTTCACCAGCAATCTGAACCAGGTCCGGTTCACCAGTCCCATGGGACAGTCTCTCTCTTTTGCATGAAGTATTATATTACTGGATTATACAGGTTTCTGGAAAACGATCCTTTTGGCGTATGGTTGCTCAACTAAAAACAGAGGAAAAAATTCATAGAGATGATTATGCATCTAAAGGGGCAGGATTTCGGTCACTCTCATCAGTGTTCTATATCCCTTGAAAGAACAATGTATCCTTTTTTGGTTGTAACCTTCCCAAGGCCCATAACGAAGGGCCCTGAAAACCGACAGCTAATATCAAATTGTGCCTTAATGGCCAAATGGCCACAGA
This sequence comes from Rhinolophus sinicus, assembly GCF_036562045.2. Lineage (NCBI taxonomy): Eukaryota > Metazoa > Chordata > Mammalia > Chiroptera > Rhinolophidae > Rhinolophus > Rhinolophus sinicus. Next base: position 66,858,159 of record NC_133761.1, read on the forward strand.
GTATTGTCACAGACCAGAGTGGGAGAGAGGGGCTACTCAATGAATACAAGATATTGCCACAATTTAATTTTATTCTCAGCCAAACCAACTTTACAAAGACTAATGTTTTTCAGGGCCACCGGAATGTCAGCTAAGCAGTGTCCTCTGACTCAGCCAGATCAAGGTCACGTCCCATCTGGGGTTAGGGCTTCCCATCCATCATCTCCCAGCTCCTTGCTAACCTAGTGCGACCTGAATTCTTCTCTTCTTTCCTCTAAGCAACCGGTGGAAGCCCATATAATTCTCATCTTTTAAAAGAATTCATTTAAAGGTGGTTTGAAAGTTAATGGTTAAACCCATTGTTTGTGGTTCCATGAATACAGGTCACAATGGTAACAAGCCTTTAGACAGAAGATACACAAAGAGGCAGTGAGCAGTTCAGGACCTTGTTACAACACGTCTGTCAAACCCAAAGGAACAAACAATGTGTCTGATTGATTTTTTTTTTTTTTTTTAAAGTCTGGCCCAAAGCTCCCATTGTGCCATTAGCCCCAAACGCTGCCCCAAATTAAAACCGGAAGTTGAAGCCAGAGCTTCCTGAGTCAGCGCCGCAGGACACACTCCCTTCAGGGCAACACTCTCAGTCACACTTAAGATTCTCAGCTTCCATCTCACAGATTCTGCTGCTGGTGACCCGGAAATGTCTATGTGAACACAACCGTCCCAAGGATGGAGAGATCTCGGGAGAAGAAATCCAGACCCGCCCCCAACAACACACAACATAAAAGTTCCCTTTCACTTTTAACATTTCTGGTCCAGTCAACTCTTATCTTGTTATGGGAAAGGCCAAATACTAACCCTGCAAAGGAATATGAGTGTGAGGACATTTATTTCTCCAACTAATATTACATCTAAGGTCTCAATACCAGTTACTGGCACTCTTTAAAGCCCATATGCAATATGATGGTGGCTCTTACCACGTTAGACTGCTGTCTCCTATGTGACCATGAACCCTTTAAAAATATAAAAGAATAGCAATGATCAAATTAAACACTAGCTAGTTTTCAAAGTGATAAAATCTTTAAGTTCCAAGATAGTACTTCCAATGTTTTTAACACATCCACGCACACACGCAAACACACGTGTCTCTAGATGTAGAATTATGCTTTAAGCTAAGCCGAGAAAAATAAAATACTTAATGTGGATTACAAGAGCTGTAAAGAAAAATTGTCTAAAGTTATACACTATGTTGATAAGTTGAACGTAGAAAAGTGATTAAATATTCCATGAAAGGTTCTGGAATAATTTCTCTCCATCATCCCTTTCAGAGATCTGATAAAGCAGATTTATAATTGCAACCAGTTTTTACAGATAACATAACTAAAGTTGAAGAAAAAACATCATCACAAAAAAAATCAAATTTAAGCTCTTGAAATCCTATTCCCTAGTATTTGGGTATAACAAAAGAATTTGTTTTCAAATTCACAAGTTTATGGCAAATTTAATTAAAGGTCTTTAGATGTTAGCTCATGGTTCAGAAATGTTTTTGAAAACTGCATTTCTTTAAAAAGCTTCATTTGAAGCCCATTTGAAATTATCTAATAAAACATTTAGAAAGTGTTAACATAGTCTCAATTCCCATAAAACTTTAAAAGTTGTCAATACAATAGGTCTCTGTACCTCTTAGTGATTTTAGGACTAAAGCAGATCCTTGTAATAATTCAAAATTGTCCAACCACCTTCTAGAACAGCAGTCATCCAACTGAGTCTTAAGATAAGATACAAAGTTTTGTGGATCCCTAAATTGGGCCAACTTTTGATAACGTTTTCCAGGAATACCTAATGTCTTATCAAATGGTTTTGAAACCCATTCTTCAAGAAAATATTCTTAATGCCTGAAGTCATTTCATACGTGCAAGCATTTCTCGAAGGTGTTTTGCCTTTTTACTCCCACTTCTAAATGTGGGCAAATCTCAGACACCTTTGTGGACCAAACAGTTAATGGATGGATACTTCCTACAGAAAATAGGACATACGCATGTACAGGTGGGAAATAGATGTACATCCCAGGTACTGGCAGGTACCACCTCACCTAGTTCTCCCAAGTCGAGGCCAGATCAACACACTCAGTGGCCACCACCTACCCACCCCCATGAGAAGAATTCTAGGAGACACTGCTCACTTCCCAGACCACACTTCACAGCTCATCTTATGCCACATCCACTTTGGTATCAAGAGAAGGACAGCAAAGTGGCTTTTCCCAAAATGGCAATTTCCACGATTCTGCCCACACAGATATTAGGGTGTTTTCTATTAATACATATGCAGGTTTAAGATGAATAAATGATTGTTAGGGGGCAGCCGGATGGCTCAGTTGGTTACAGCACGAGCTCTGAAGAACAAGGTTGCCAGTTCAATTCCCACATGGGATGGTGGGCTGCGCCCCCTGCAACTAAGATTGAAAACGGCGACTGGACTTGGAGCTGAGCTGCACCCTCCACAACTAGATTGAAGGACAACGACTTGGAGCTGATGGGCCCTGGAAAAACACACTGTTCCCCAATATTCCCCAACAAAATTTACTGAAAAAATATTTTTTATAAAAAACAACTGTTAGAATCAATTCCAATCAACATTCAGCAATTTTTTAACTCTAGCCAAAAACGTTTATGCTGTAAGCCCTCAGGGGTATGCACACAGTGGGGAGAAACTAAAAACTAACATTGACTGTACCTCTGTACCAGGCTTTCGGTGTAATTAACTCATTCAACCCTCATTGCAACCCTAGGACATAAGTACAATTATTATCCTTATTTTACAGATGAAAAAAATGAGGCACAGAGAGGTTAAGTAACTTGCTCAGGGTCATCCAGCTCAGCTGAGCTTAAATTGATGAAGTTGTGGCCTTCGGAACTGAACCCCAGCATTCTACTGTCTCTACACACACACACACACACACACACACACACACACGCACACACACACTCACCACTTCAAATTACCATCCTCCTTCTCATGTGGTACTACTAGCAATGTACTTTCTTAGAGGACATGCAGGGGACAGTGTGACCTAATAACTCACCAAACACAAGTAAGGACCTGAAACCACAAGGATCCGTTAGCTCTCTGGGGAGCGCTGCCTCTTACTTTGATTTTAATAATACTGACGTGTGGACGATGGAGCTCAGAACACAAAAGTCAGCCTGGTTTTATGCGCGTTCATTCAGACATTAAGATCGCCCCTTTCTATCAGAATTAAACATCTTCTGAGAACAAGAAGAAAAGGCTTCGTTGTGTGTGTAAGGGCATCGGTGACAACAGTGCCTGCGTGGTCACATACGGTCGCCACTGCCTCTCAGATTAGGTATTAGCAAGCTCACACACGTACTCACAAATGTATAATGTATGAGGTGTCTGCCTTGGAGTTCCAACCGAAACTTAGGAGATGTTGTGAGACGCCAAACAATCGTCAAAATGGAAAAAGTCACTAGTGAGGAGACTAACGGAAGAAGACGTTTCTGCCATTCTCCTGTACTGAGGTTAAGTGCAACCGCTTCCGGTAAAGCCTCCCCCAGGTGACGGTGGCAGCCTCCATGCTCAGGGACCGACTGCACAGCAGGGGTCACACCTCCGTCCACTAGAGTCCCCTCGGCCGTGTGCACATTGCATAACCTCCCCGTGCGTCAGTTCTTGACCTTTCGATTAGGAGTGAGAATGACACTGGTTCCCGGGGTTGTTGAACAAGTGAGCGAATGGGCTAAGCGGTGTCTGGACAGAGATGTTTCCTGCCCTCAGTGACACAGAGAGAGGACAGGAACATTCGAATGAGATCACATGGGTCTGCCCTTCTGATGAGCCATTTTCTTTCCTTCCTTCGCAGTGTGTGCATCATGGTAACGATGCCCAGGACAGTGAGCCGGGGCCGGTTTGTATGGCTCTGTTGACAACAGGAAATGTCTGGGAACGATGGCGGCTCCAAGCTTCAGCACAGCCCCAGGCAGGGGTGCTCAGGGCGCCCAGCTCTGGCACATCTTCTGCCCAGGAGCTTGGGCAGGAAGCGGTGCTTCGTGGGGAGCTGTGACCTCCAGCCAGCCCGCGCCTCCGCTCCACGGACACTGCTCTCACCTCCTGGCGTGAGTCCCCTGCCCCCCTCACCGTGTCCAGTGACGCCCCACAGACGGCTGCTTCCTGACTTTGCAAACTCCCCTCCCTCGTTATGTGAAGTGAGCGGCTGCCACCATGACACCGGTATGACCAAGGCAGGAGGAGGACAGTTACGGGGTGCGGCAGACACAGTACCTGCTCCCCCAGGCCATTTTCTCTCTCGTCCTTGCCAGCAGGACCCTCACGTTCCCAACCGGAAAACAGACCCTATCGTGAGCTCAGCTAGAGGCTAAATCCTGAGCATTCCTGCGAATCGTGGTCACTCCACGCCCCTCCCCAGTGACTGCATGTGACCAGGAACTCATCCGTTACATACTCAGGGATCCGCCAGGCGTTACTGATTTCTTTTCTGATGAAAACATAGAAAAATAGGACACCTTCATTGCTTACATTAGACAGTATTTCGTTGTCTGATGTGATTCATGAAATCGTACAGCCACCTGGCAACAATGAAAGCCACCTGAGGACACGTCACCATGCTGGCAGCAGCAGGGATAGAAAGAACTAGGACGTGATGACATCACCAAGCCCTAGCGTAACCAGCCCTGGAGCCACCCCACCTCTGATGATGTGACATTCGATTTTCTCCTCAGCTCAGTCGGGGGCTTTCTGCTACTTGCAGCTTAACTAAACCAAGGAAAGTGCACTGTTTTTAAAAGGAAAATAACTTAACGAAGGATATAGAATATATTTTAATCTACTGATTTAACTGTAAGAATGGCCTATCCTTTTACTTCCATAAAAGCTGCTTTTTAACATTCCTTCAATAAACTTGGTATGAAAAGTGTTCAGTGCAATACAGACTACAGAGCTGTTCTGTATCTACGGTGAAGACCAAAGTCACTTTAAATGTTTCCTCAAACGCCTCAAGTTCATCAGATAACCACACTGGATGTCAAGTCTGACACCCCTCCCAAAGGATGGAGCTCACCTTACACGTTATTCTGGAAAGAAAATCGGTGTCTTTGTTCAAGCCATTAGCCCCCATTACCTGGCACAGGAATCGCCCCCAGGGTGCTTAGCCGCAAACAGCCCCAAGCAACCGCGTGACTGCCTACTGAGCTGGAACCAGAACCGGGGAACCTGTGAAAGTGTTCCTACTTTTGATGAACTCAGTTAAGGGGGAAACATCCCTCCACTGGGCAGACCTCTTTGCAAGAACCTCAAGTCCACTCAGGTCAGAAATGGCAGCGCTGTGAGCTACCGTCAGCCCCTAACAAGTGTATGTCCAGCTCGGAATCCCCCAGTAAGAGATGCACAGTTGGGGACAGAGGGCTTTGCCACCGTGGGCACTTCTGCAGCAATTACGCCTTCACAATCCACTGCCCCGCGCATTTCTCCAGAGCTGTGGTTAGAAAGCTTGGTGTCCTCAGCCTACAGACTCAAATCTTCTTTGTAAAGCAGTCCTTCCCTACGAAACTGTAATTAAATTAAAATGGTAAAGTAAAATTAAAATAAAATAATAAATAAAATAAAATAAAAAATAAAGCAGTCCTTCCCTTCCATATATTCTGGACTGTGGCTTTCTTGAGGCTCACAAGTTCGGGATTTTAAAAAATATAGAGGGTGCCAAAAGAATGGACACACCATTTAAGAAAGGAAAAAAAACTACTAAAATTGTAATATTCAATATCTACTGATAACAAAAGATGAACACAAGTCATGTGCATACATTTTTTTTGGCACCCCCAGGATATTCTCCAGTGTTTTAACCATTAGCTCCTCCACTGTTGCAGGTTTCCAGATTCATCTCTCTGTTTAAGAATCATCTCTCTGTTTCCCTTGCTGACGTTCCCCTGCCTCTTTAACCAGCGCTGCGCGGCCGTCACCTCTGAGCACAGGAAAAGACCACCTCTCGTCCCCAGTCCACCTGTGGCCCCCCAGTGTCTTGTCGTTTCACTGATGACTCACAGCAATGAGATGACAGCTGTGACTCTGCAGATGCCCCAGCCGCACGACTGTGGATGAAAAAGCACGAGCACTGCGGACCTTTAGCAGGTCCACTGAAACCAGGCTTGGTGCCATCTCAGGGACACTCTGACCTTTTCGCTTTCCCGCTGCAGGACTCTGTCTCTTTTCAGATCGCTGGAGAGCCCCGGAAGAATGTCCATTACTGTATGCCAAACTATGAAAGGGGCCCAATCGAGAGCCAGGCTGGCTGTGCAATTTACCACGGTGACTGACAGGACACACTTGACCTTATTTGCCGAACACTGAAGCCAGCGACCGGAACCAGACAGAGTCATGAATCACAGCCCCATTCCTTACTAGCTGAATGACCTTGGGCAAATAATTGAACTTCACAAATCTCCAGTTTTCTCATCCTTAACACAGTGCTGGGGCATAGCTGCCCCATGGAGGAAGCCATATCACTTACCTAAGACACGGTGCTCGAAATGATTAAACAAGACAATCCGTATCAGAACTTAGCTACCTGACGGACTCAGAAGTTAGCTGTTCATGGCGGCGCAGACGACCCCCGCCTGCACCCCACCAGCCAGGCAGAGTCTCTTGTTTCCCCCCGAGTGATGAGCCTGCTTCACACCACAGAGAGTCTCACCAAATTCACCACCGCTCCCCTCATCTGCACATTGCCGTCCCTTGTCACCTTCTCCCTTTCCCCAACAGTTTGATCTCGTTCCCCATGGTCATTCTTCTTTTGTCTTGTTCTTCCCTGTTCCCTCAAATAACTTTCCCCTTAAATCTTCCTTCTCTCGCTATCATTCCTTCTGAGTCACTGTGTGGGTGCTGGGGACAGACAAATGAAGGGTGCACATCGTCACAAACAAGTACAGGAGAAAAGGGGCCCTCCCGATACAGGGCGATACATCCTATAACCGTGATGTGCGGGTGCTGTGTGAGCACGGAGGACGGACACTGCACTCACCCTGGAGACCCCCAAAACCCTGCTCCGTGTCAGATGCCCCGGAAGCCACTTGGAAGACGTTGTCTCAAACTCACAGCGGTGATGGGAAGCGGCCACCGTGTCATCTCCACTTCACAAGAGAAGTTCTCACTCGCAGCTGCAGGGAGCTTCCTAAGAGCGGGCATTTACTGAGCACTTACTTCGCGCCAGGCTTAGTTATAAGGAAATGTTGTTGAAGCCATTTATACATCACAACTACCCTATATTATTACTATGTCCTTTTCACTGATGCACAAAAAGATTAAGTAAGTGGTCCACGGTCACGCAGCTAGTAAGTGACAAAGCCAGGATTATTTAAATCAGCAAAATATATACATACACACATACGTACATACACACACACACACACACACACACATGCATACATACACTCACACACATACATACATACACAGTAAATGACCAACAAGAGAAGAGTGGTAGCTTATAAAGGATCCAGCTGAAGGAATGGTGGCTAGAATTAAAATTGTATTTCAGAAAAAATATAATGGGATGGAAATACACCCATCACATAACATGTAAAAGGGCAGAATATGAAACACTATATAAACTATGATACTAATTTTGTATGTATTTAACGACTTATATACATAACAAAAGACTAGAAGAAAATACTTCAAACATTAAGATCTCAAGATGTCAGGATTACAGGGGATTCATAGATCTTTCCTTTATACTTGTCTGCATTTCCTAAGTTGTTTTAATCTGTTTTATTTGTACACGTACATATGCACATGTACACAAATTTTACATAAATGCCTCTACTGCATTTCCTCTGTTTGGTCGGTTCTCCCACTCACATAGTCACCTTGCTTTGCTCAAGCAACAGTAAACACGTCCCATGATCCCACCCCATCCCCTGGTTGTCCAGTAAGGCCACAGTGGAGCCAATGAAGTGCAGATACTATGATTTATTCAGCCATTCCCCAATTGTTGGCCATTCCTCTGTTTGCATGTGCTTCCATTTTTGGCCACTATTAAAGAAAAGCTCCAAGGACATGTCCTTCCACATGGGCCAGGCTCAGCTCCAGTGGACTGTTTACAGCACTGAGCGTTCCGTCGCCTTGCTTCCGGGGCACTCTACATGCTCTTCCTCTCAGGAACCCTGGTTACCTGGCTGAGTCACTCTCCCTCAAGAATGCCCAAGCATTCCTCCGGGCTGCTTCCTCTCATCTCTCCTAAGGCTGATTCAGGACCCCGAGTTCTGGTAAATAACTGTCATTTTTCTCTTTCACCGAATTGAACCAGTTGGATCTGTATCCCAGCACCAACTGCTGGCTCCAGCACATTTCAGTCAGTGGAACAAATGGATGGATGGGTGGATAGATAGATGGATGGATGGATGGTAGATGGAGGGAGGAAGAGAAGATGGATAGATGGATGGATGGATGGATGGATGGATGGATGGATGGATGACAGATGGATGGATGGATGGATGGTAGATGGAGGAAGGAAAATAAGATGGATGGATAGATGGATGAATGGCTGGAGGGACAGAAGATGGATGTGTGGATCAAGGTTAGGGCCTAAAGGGTCTTGTGTATCAAACTTAAAGAGTATGAACTTTATCCTAAAGAACATGGCAAATTGTTGAAGAATTGTAAGCAGCAGCATATCATTATTAAATTTTTAAAAATGTTTTAGGCATGAGTGTGGAAGACAGAGTTGAGGAAGCCAGAGTGAAAGCAAGGCACTGCTGGGAGACAACAGAAATGATGCAGGTGAGAAATGATGAGGGTCATGTCCATGCCACTCATTGGGCAGACATACCGCAGGTGCCCATTTCATCTTCCACATCCCAGGAGTCCTGGTCTGCAATGTCAACGGGACAAAGAACTCACAAGGGTCACACTGTCAATCAGTGCTGTGCTCTGACTGGACCTCAGGTCCCGCTGGCTCAGAACCAGTGAGTTCTCCAGCGTGGACATTGCTAAGCAAAGACAATGGCAGAATGACGGGGCTGGGGGTGGGTGGGTGGGGGAAAGGTGTCATTGGGAGATGGTAAGGAAATGGACGGAGCTTGTCAACTGAATACACGGAGTAAGTATATCAGAGGGAGGTTTTAGAATGATACCCAAACTTCTGCTTTAGCAACTCACCAAAAAGAAAAAAAGTGGCATTCGAAAGGAAAGGTAATGAGTTCCATTTGGTGCCTGATGAATCGAACCTGTACTTACAATTGCCTCGTATTTTGTATGTTTGCCTCATTTGTGGACTCAATGCATTACCAACTCTCTGTTTAAAACTCTTTGCATTTCCCGGGGCAAACCTTCCCAGACATCGATATCAATATTGATCACCGATATTTCCTGAATGACTGTCCTGTGTGAGGCGTACCTATCATTTAATTCATAACATAGTTTTTCAAGGTAGGATCTTATCATGATTGAGACCTTGAGCACTGAGATCAGACATGAACTTGAATCCAGCTCTACGATATACTACCTGTGTAGGACTGGGCAAATGACTTAAAAATTTCCAATTTTTTCATATGTGAAACGGAGGTAAATAAAATAGTGTGACAATTAAGTGGTAGAGTGCATGTAAAGCTCCAAGCAGAGTGTCTGACATATAAGAACTGCTCGAAAAATGTAGACGTGTATAGAGGTAAAAGAGGCTGAAAAACTAGTCAAAAATGATATATCAAGTAACTGCTGTTCTAAATCTCTTATATATTCTAATAGTAATAGAATTGACTGGAATAAAGCTTTAAGGTCATAATAAAGGCCAAAAAGGCCCTAAATTTAAGCACAGAACAATTAAGTTTGGGTGGTAATGGAAGTTAATGAAAGAGAGAATAGATAACTGGAAACTGACCACAATTCCAAATTTTTTATTTACCCGTAATCTCAACTTTCTTTCCTCTTCGTTATTAGTTAAAAATAGAAAAACTGAATAGTTTGTGGCTTTCTGGGAAATGCTAAGGAACTTGAAAAAAAACTAAAATATATTTGTATCTAAATCAATACTGCTTGAGGAAATAAAAATGGCAAGTAGACAGTAAGCCCGCCTCTTTGAAACTCATTTTTGGTTTTTGTGTGTGTGTTTTTTAATTTCATATAGTATAAGATGACACTTCTAAGTAGCTTCAGATTCTTTTCAATTAATCCTTTCTTTTTGAGGTTTATCTTTTCTTTCTCAAAATATAATGGAAAATATAATATCTGTGCATTTATGCCTTTATTTTATTCCAATCAGTAGTTTTGACTAATCACAGATTACTGTGTGTTGGGAAACTATGTAAGGAATAGCTATTTCTAAATTCTACAATATTTATCATTTTTGAGTAAACATTTTTTTTTCACAAAGAATTGAGAGGGCAAAAAGAATGCCTATTGAAATAACTGAAAGATTGAGTTCTATATCCCCATATAAGTTTGACCCATATAAAATATTTCATTCTAGAGGAACGCTTATACTTTGAAAGATTGTTTTATTCATGTGGTCTACCAGATCATGTTAGATAATCCATAACATCTCATTTCATGAATTAAGACTGTCTGACATCTGTTTTTTAGGTCCGTATTTTAAAACTAATTACTATGTGATTCATAGGCAAATCACGTTGGATGTGCTACAGATAATTTAGTTAATTGCCTAAATGTTAAAAGGCCTTAAATGGAAACAAAACGGTACCAAGTTTGTTTCCCTTACTCTAAATAAAGATATGTGCCGTAAGTCAGCAGACATAGATCAGAGATTGTGGTAAACATGGGGAACTCGACACAAGCCTAAGAAAGCCTAGAGCACTGCAGTTACCGAAAGATTGACTAAGGCTCTGTTTAATTATCAGCGCTATAAAAAATGAGTAATATTTACCTGGCCATAATAGTACTGGGTAAAAGTCACTTATCTTTCCTGCCAGGTGCCGTATTTCTCACAGTTATTACAAAGAATGAGAAGAAATCTTTAGTTAGTCATTCCTTTCCCAATTCTGCCATCCCACCGTCTTATATAATTTGGGGATTGGGGGGTTGTTCAAAAAAAAAAAGGAAGCTGATATAAAAAATAAAAACAAAAGTGCCAACTAGCCCAGATCCTAAACAAAGACAGTGACTAACACGTTTGTTACTGAAGGGTACAAGCAAAAGTTAGGCAACGGTTTGGCAGGAACTCACTGGTTCAGTATTTATCAGTCTTCTGTAAACTCCCGAGTATCTGGTGCAATCAGAGTGGTGAGTAATCGAGGGTGCTTGTTCTTAGCAAGCCCAGGTTAAGAGCAGATTGAAAGGGTCCTTCTGGTTTACGCTCACGCACGGAGCGCATCAGAAACCCAGTGTTCCCAGAATCAGCTCCTAACTGACGTGGGAGCGTGCACCCAGGAAGTCAGTGACTGTAAGTCATTAACTGAGCTTCACCACGTCGTGTAACGTGAGTTCCGGTGACATTGCTGAAGGCCTTTTGGATTTTGGCAAAGATGCTTTGGAGTCATTAGTTATCTGTCAATCATTTACAAATCTTTTCTGAAATCTGTGAGCAAATAATGCTTTATCACTTTCAACATGTGCCCGTGTAAATGTGAGTCATGGTAAGAGTGCTATGTGGAGGGGTCTGGGCAGCTGAGTGGGGGAGTGAAGGTGTTTCAAACAGAATGCGGTGATGGAAAATGCCCACACGTGCCAAAAAAAAGTGGTTGGACTGTGCCTGGACTGGGAAAAATAATTAATAAAAATTGAGGCTGTGATTCATGCTGTGTTTTGCCCCAGCACAGGGGGAACATAAATTGCTCATTAACTGTCGTCGCTCGGGCTGAGTTCTGAGCACCTGTTATTTGTGTCACATGGGAACCTTACTCCAGCCCCTCTTTCACAAAAATATGTTCATTTCTCACAAAGTACCGAGTATCTATTTCTATTAAATTCGCCTGACAGATAAGCTTCAAAAGACCAAAGTAACTCATTAATGCAATGTTTCCTCAGCCCGCCAACCAGCTCTACAGGAAAGTCAGACAGTGACAAATAGCAAATAACATTTTTAAAACCCCCTCGTAGGATTTGTTAGGGATCTAGTAATGCTATAAAGCCTCAACAATTTTTTGTACATTTTGTAAAATAATTCTGTCTCCTCAGAAGCACGTAACAGAGCGTGAAATTCAATTGTTTTTGTCATTGCATGTTTTATTAGCCATATACCACAAGGAAGAGAATCAAAGCAAAACAGTATATAATGCTATTAAATTATAAGAATCCTATGAGATCTTCCATAGGGTCAAAGAGTATCTGTGACTTAGATAGAACTGGTGCCAAACACGAAACGCAAACAAGGAAACGTGTGTATGTCCTCCAGAATTCCATTCAGGAAGGTGGGTAGGATTCACCAACCAAACTGCGAGTTTGTCAGGGACGACACTGGGTCTCCAGCAGCACCCGGAGGGTCAGATGGACAACGCTATGTTATGAACTGGGCAGTAGGCAAAGCCTTGACAAATGCGTGCCCGATATTTCGGCATGAATAAGGGGAGACCCACAGATTCCAAAGTAGTGATGGGTGTAAAATGTGCCCACCAAAATATATGTCCCTCCTGAGTTTCCATGGTGAATTAGAGAAGAATCGTTGGTTTCAACAAAAATCACCTTTTGAAATCCGCTACGTATTTCAAAGAAAACACTGATCGAAATAAATAATACCTAACAATGTGTTAATGCACAGTACTGCTTGGTTACCTATACACATGATCTTCAAGTTCACAGGGAAAGCACCATGTGTCTCCAGCCCTCCAGGGCCCGCGGGGTCCCCCAGCGCTCTCACGGTGTGTGAGCCAGCACCAGTTTTAAACTACCCACCTTCCGCGGTTTATCCCGCAATCAGTCTTCTAACCAACTGACCACGTATCCCCAAGATGAAGGGAGGTACATTTTTAAAACAATCTTGACATTTGTCTCAAAAAATGAAAAGCCAGAAGAGCAGCCAAGTCCTGTCTCCTCAGTGAGTATCCAACACACACACACACACACACACACACACACACACACACACACAGAGCTCCACAAATCCCTTCAGGACACTTTGGAAACAGGAGCCCCTGGTTCTGACACAGATGCTGATGGGACCTGGAAAATGTTCTATTCACAAATGAAACCTCAACACGCCTCCTTTGCAACATCCCAGGTGGGGGATGGCTCATAATATTTAACAGAAGAAGGTATAATCTATTTTAATCCAATTAGCATTTCTTCCATACCCCCAATTTCATGAAAACACAAATACAAAGTGTATTTTTGAAACAGACCAAATTAACAGACCATTTCGCTTTATAAAAAACTTCCAAACGCTGGGTTGCCTGCCCAGAGCACCAACGTGTGTGTTCAGTAGATGATGTGGGTTGTAAACACGAACCAAGGAGCTGCTCTTAAGAACACGGCTACATCAGGACGCAAAGCTCACCACTAGCCAAGTCGAGCCATAGAATTAAATCCCCCCCTAACTGTGCGCAGTCGTCAAAGGTCTTCAAGCATCATCAAGGCTGAAGCCGAAGGATGGCAGCTGACTGCAGGCAAGCCGCCCAAGTGGCTGCTGCAGGCGCGGGCTGATCCAGCTGCTTTGTTTATAGAAAATTATTTTTACGTTTTAAGAATGACTGGCAGACAAACGATGGTTAGTTAGACGTGGGTATTTTGGAGACAAATAGGAATGAAGTGAACCTATTACTTTAAAAACAAACTGATGGTATTCATGGTGATTTAAAAAAAAAACTGATGGTAATTTTTTTTCCAATTTTAAAATTTAGGCTTTCAAAGTGAAAAGTTCAATTTTAGAAGCTTGTGTGTGACAGCTCCCCAGTATTTCAAGATTTCTGAGAGGGTGAGTGGTCATATTAGGGAACACAATAATCTATATTGTATAATGAAACGTGTCAATATTTGGAAATTGGTCACATTTGATTAACCTATATTTCCCAAACTACCAATTTAAAGTGTAACAAAATCATGACCAATGAAGGTGCATCTGGAGCACCAAGTAGGCTGATATGGTTTCAGACCTCACACGTGAAGTAATGTTTCAGAAATAGCACTTGTGGTGTTTTGCTGCCGTAGCAAAGAACATCGATCATTATTTGAAAAAGCTATTATAATACTTCTCCTTTTTCTGACCTCATATCTTGAAAATCATATGGTCTTATATACGTCAGCCAAAACAATATATTGCTACACACTGAGGGCAGAAGCAATGATACAAACCCAGCTGTCTTTTATTAAGTTAGATGTTGAAAATATTTGTGAAAATGCTGCTTTGTTTATGAATTGTTTTGTTTTGGAAAACAGTTCTTTGTAATGTAAAATGGGTTGTTTAAATTCATATGTAGTGGGTTTATTATTGTTATTTTAATGACAGTCAATAAATTAATATATTTGTAAATAATTATTTTGTACTTTCCTAATTTTAATATCTAATACAATTAATACCAATGGATACAATTCACATAAGCAAAAATTTGGGAGGTCCCAACAAGCTTTAAGAGAACAATGGCTATTTCCTTTGACACATACATAGGTATATTTCTAGTCTTGTGCCATGCAATTTATTGATTATTGAAGAAATAACAGCAAAGAACTGACATGGTTGATCATAGTCGCCCAATTCTTTCTAGTTTAAAACACGTATTTACTTGCCCCCATGAAATACTTTACGTCCCAGCCTCCCTGGCAGCTACATGTGAGGATGTGTCTAATTTCTGCGCGTAAGATGCAAGCACCGGGCTCATGTGGTCCTTTCAGGAAGTGTCCTTAAAAAGGAGTGTGTGTTTGTTCTCCTCCTTCCCCTATGCTGCTTCCCGGGAGTAACGGCTGGAGCTCTAGCAGTCATTTTGGAACATGAGGACGAGAGACAAATAGTAAAACAGAAGGAACCAGATTCTGGACAACTTTGTAGAGTCATTGTGCCATCCCTGGACTGTCACCTCTGAACTTTTTATACAAGAGAAATAAAAGTTCTATTTAAACCTTATTAAACTATTGTTCTGGTTTCGCTATAATATATATACTATCCCCCAAAATACAATTTTGATGGGGAAAATGCTGTATATAAACATTTTGGGTTTTCCAAATAGAATATCAGGGGGATAAAAAGTTTGCTCCATTAGCAAAACCAAAACAAACAAGAAAATAACAAACCAATGAAAATCAAAACAAACAAAACAATATGGGAAAAGACATGGGTTGCTCTAAGAATCCAGATTTCATTACTTTTAAAAAACAATAGGGATACGTGACAAAAACCTAAAACTACCCTTGGTCATTTGAGTAATAGTGCTTTCATGGTGAAGAGTGATCCAGATTTTTTCCAGATTCCATAGAAAATGTATCACACATTCATCATTTTGCCAGCATTCACCTCACAGTCTGAGTTTTCTTTTATTGAGATAAAAGGATTGGCTGTCCTTTTAATCAACTGACCAATGTACAAACAAGCTCAGATTAACTCCTTGGCTAATTGCTAGGCATGATAAAAACACTGGTTGACAAAACATGAATAAATAAATGACTATAAGCTTGGAAGTGCTACCTGCAGTGTTTCAAAGTGTAAATCATATCTCTAGTCAGCACTTACAGCATTAATATCTGCCAATGTTATCATGCATTTGCAGAGGTCAGACGAGCTATGTCTCACTTCCCCTAAGCACAGAGATGTGACATCAAGGGGGTATGTGACGTGCCTAAGGTGAGGTAGTGGATTTAAGCTGGTCTGGAGTTTCATCCATACACCAAGTCTCGTCTGCTGGTGTCCCGTCTGCTGATGTCCCGTCTGCTGATGTCCCGTCTCACAGCCTCCCACTCTGCACTGCATAGCACCTCTCCGCTTCTGAGTTAATCATTTCTTGGCCATTATCTGCCAAGAGTTCTTATCTCTTTTGCTGTCACTTTATAACAGGGTCCTCTTATCAACCTGCATAGAATCATGTGATCAGTTCAAACCTATCAAAAGTTTCCATTCTTCAGATTAGACACCATCATGAAACTGGATACATGGTTTACAGCAGGTCAGTAATCCTGGAAAAAGTACAGAGTCCAGGGAAAGACTTGCTTGTACCTTTCTGAATTCTCGGATTTTTTTTTTGGTTGTTTTTTTTTTTTTTTTTTGGTTTTTCATAACTTTCACTAAGGGTCACTGCAGTCTGATGTGTCGTTCCCCCAAGGACACAAAATTTGACAAGCTGCATTTTTTCTTATGCTCAATGATTTCTGCTTTAAGCCAAAGGACCGCCTATAATTTCACTAAGAATGTGTTCTAATTTGGATACTGGGAATTTACAAGAGTCTCTAAAGCATGGATTTACACCTATTGGTAAGTAGGAGCTGCTCTATTTATCATTTTTTAGTATTTTGCTATTAGATTAATATATGTAAATTAATCTCACTGATGCATTTAGTATTATAAATCACTGCTTTTCCTAGTCTTTATTAAAAGCACATAAGCACATGTATATATCACACATTTATCTTTCTTGAAGTGCAAAGAAAGTAAATGGTTATTTCAAATATTATTCATGATATCCACTGTTTTTGGATGTCATTCTATTAGCCTAAAACAGCTGGGAAAACATATCGATTTCATCCCTAATATTTCCTGATCATTTTTAATCAGAAATAATAAGCTAAAATTTGAACAATTTGAACAAGTTAACCATATGGAGTGATCAATCATTGACCAAACTTTAATGCACAGCTTTCAGATATTTGTGAAGTTTCCAGCCACATCACAGTGCGGTATCATTCATTGCAGATACTGTAGAAAATCTTTTGTTTTTCTGGCAAATGGGTGTCATGCCAAAAAAAGAAAAAAGAAAAAAAATCGCACTAGCGTAATTCAGGATTTAGAAGTTAAGGGTTACTGTTTGTTTTTCAAAATAATGAAAAACGTCTTGTTTTTCTAATCAGAAGTACATCAAGCTAATTTTCATTTTTTTAAAAAGAACCAAAGCAGGAGAGTCGCGAACTTGTTACTGTCACAGCCAGAGCACAGTCAGTTAATCGGAAGAGTAGGGCTGAAGGGCGGCGAGGCCCAGCGGCCTGCAAGGTCTGGAACTGCCAGCGGCCTGTGGAGGTCACGACCCTCTTTCCCCCCCAGTTTTAGGAGGCCTGTGCCTTTCCGGTAGCACTTTCTTAGGCTTGGGGACGGGGACGTCCCGCGAAATGCTGGGGCCTGTCCTGAGCTCCGCCTTCCGCCCCTGCTGGACCCAGAAGGGAAACCGAGGCTTCGGCTCTTCCTCCTTCTCGCCTGATACCCAGCTGACCCCACTGGGTGCAGTGATTGCTTTTTTATGGGCCCACTACACCCTAAAGCGTATCAGTTGAGGAAATGGTTACCAAGAAATGCCCTGTACTTCCGAAAAGGAACCCTCGGGGAGGCAAGCAGAGTGCAACCGGGACTCGATTGCTCTGCAGATAAGAGGCTGAAAGGGACGCGAAACGATTTCAGATCTTTTCGCTGATCAGGACTCCCTCCAGGAGGCAGCCGCGCGGAGCGTTCTGCGCGCGCGGCGTCGGGGGCGCGCGGCGAGAGCGCGCTCGGACCGGGGACGCGGGCGGCGCGCGCACGGGGCCAAGCGCGCTTCCAGACGCGCCCGCGCGGGGAGGGGGTCCCGGGACCACACACGCCGATCGCCCACCGCGTGGCTCAAACCTCGGGGTGGACTAACCCAGGTCAGGGAGTGGGAGGGGGCGCGCTTGCATTTCTCTGCGCTACTGCAGAGTAACCGTACGTTCCCCACCGCACCGGCTCTGCGGCCGGACAGGCGTGTCCGTCGTGAGCGGAAAGGACACCTGCCAGTCGGGTGAGCCGCTGGCTGCAGAGGCAGGGAACCCGCGGAGCGCCCGCCTACCCCGGAGCATCGGCTAGAGACTGGGCCTCCGCAAAAAGCACCCAGGACGGCGCTCACCCAGCCGCCCCAACACCCTACAGCTGCCCAGGCACTTCCGGGCGCCAGATCCCGGGGCGACAGAATTCCAGGCAACTTTCCGGTAAAAGAGCCCTCTTTCCGGATCTTGTTCGCAGCCACCCGCCCCTCGCCGGCCCAGGCACACTCCTCCCCCACCCCCACCCCCGGTATTGCAGCCCCGCAGGTGGTTGTGAGACGTCCCTGTTTTCCACGTCTTAGGCACCGAGAGGGGGCTGCTGCCACTGGAGTCCATCTGTTCATGGGGTAGGGTAGCCGCTGAGGGTCTTTCCCTAGTATCTTGGCTAGACACTCACCCAGAGGACCAACAGGAAGGAAGAGAGGACAGCGTGGAGCCATCACACACTGGACAGCTGGCTGGAAGGGGCTGACCCCCGGTGCTGAAGGCCGTTGCCTCTTGGACTGGGGTCTGGCTGCCCAGGGCCGGCCCGCTGGGCAGAACCCACGGGGCAGCTGTACAGTGTCTGAGGGCCTCCCGTGGCTGTGAGATGGGATGGGGTGCCGAGTGGTTCACAAGACTGTCCCCAAGTACGTGAGCTTTCCAAGTCTCCATTAAGTCCCATGTGTCCTGTTAGCAAATGTGTCTGTTAATTTTAAAAGCTGCCTCTGTAGGTCCCAGCTGGACACGAGTTTTCTTCTGTGCACCCAGATATCTGCACTCAGAGAAAAGTGGGAAAACGACAAAGTGCTCCTTCTGCCCACCTGTGATGGGATAACCAAGCAGAATGGGGTCCTGGAAGAGCAGCAGACACGGGTTAGACCCAGATTGTCCCCTAAGGAAACGCTCTGGCACACAGTTCTGCTGCCTCCCAAATGGTGATTTTCCTGGGTGAAATGGTGAAATTACTGAGTAGTAATTTAAAAGAAAGAGAGGAACTGAGAGGGAAAACAAAGTGCTTGTTTGTATCAGCAAGAGACAGACGCGTGTGGTAGGAACCAAGCCACATAACAAGCATGCATTGGTCCTCCTGCCACGTGCCCATATGACGCATGGATTTGTATGACGTGTGTAATGCTGCAAATTAAGGGCACTCATGGAAAATGTTAGACACATTCGGTACAACATTGTGCATTATCCACAGGAAGGCATGTCTGCAAAGTGAGGGGCGCATAACGCCCAATGCAGACGCCGTATTGAGACTGGGACATCAAGTTGCTAGCTGGTCCTTAGCCCTCTTGGGGGCTGCTTTGATCCAGTGATAACCTCCAGTAAGCTCCCTGCCCACAAGGATCTCTGAGAGGAGATATCTTGCAGTGGAAAGTGACATGGCCCACTTTGTCACCCTAACCTCTAGCCAGCTTTATGTGCGGTGGACCTAGCCTGCCAGTCACCCAAGCCCAGGTTCTGATTCTGGCTGCCGGAAGCTAAGCTCTGCTGCCCCCTGTCCTTCCAGCCCCGCCCACCTGCCAAACAGTGCTTTCCGGAGTCTCTACTGGCCTCCACCCACCACTTCTGACCTGACCAAAGTGAAAGGATTTCTTTAGTGCCTCTCTTTAAAAAGCAAGAGAGATTTATGGAGGAAGGGAGAACAGAGACTCGGCAGGGCTTTTTCACTTGCCGCCTGAACCCAGACACAATGCCTAGCGCTATCTTGGATTCAGCCTTGAACTTGAGCTGATCTAGAGAAGGGCTCTGGGAAGGTTCCCACCTGGAGGCCCTCCCCTTCCCCGACTGCCAGGGAAGCTCCGCCCAGATGTCTCTCTCCGCAAGTCCTAACCCAACTCAGGATAAAGCCACTTCTTTGAGTTGAATTTCCTCACTCTTCTTATTGGAACAAAAGCTTCTCTGAAAAATCTGGTTGGCTTCAAGGAACTTCAGGAGTGTGTGTGTGTGGGGGGGGGGGTCACTGTAGCCTGGGGGGGGGGGGTGGGAGGCCTGGGGAAGGGTTGAAATGCGACCAACGTGAGCTTGAAGAGAGTAAGCCTGGGAGGGCCGTGCAGACTGAAACGAAGCAGGCACGTTAGTGCAGGTTGTTATTTCTTTGTCTTTCGGGAAATTTTAGATGTGTTTTTGTGTGATTGCTAAGCAAGACATACTTAACTTTTAAACTCCAAATAATCTGTATACAGAAGAGAATAAACAGTTGCATCTGGGGGTGATGTAATTGGCCCTGGAACAATGGCATGCCCCGCAAGAGGGTCCCGTCAGCAGGGACCTTGGGATGGTCATTGATTACCTTCTGGTCAGGTTCCTGACACAGATAAGTCTGGATGAAGTTAGGGGGAAGGAGGCAAAAGAGACAAATACCAAGGACAGCTGATCTTCCCAGCAGCGTAGTGGGGTGCTTTCCTGACTCCGTCTCTGCAGCTGTCTGGTTGACTGGTCGGTAACCCCACTGATGAAACGATGGAGTCCAAAAGGTCAGGTGACTAACCTAAGGCCACTCAGCTTGTCAGGAGAGTAAACTGGAAACAGGACCCAGGGACTTCATTCTGAAACCCCTTCTTTTTCCTCAAGGGAGTAACAACTGTCCTTATTGATGTAAAGGAATTATGATTAAAAACATGGCTGGTTGACTCAGACTTTCTTCCAAAAGGCATTTGGGGATTAAGACAGACATTTGTAAATAGCCCTTTACCTCCCTTTGCGTTCCACACTGGAAGTCAGATGCAGATCCTGGGAGGCTGATTCAGAAGGATGGGATGGGAGAGGTGGCCGGCAGGGTGGGGACAGCACCAGGCAGCCCTGCGGGGAGGGGGGTGAGAAGGGACTCCTGGGGTCCTGGAGAGGATCTCGGGGTCTGGCTGAGGTTTCGCTTGTCTGATGATGGCAACTCACAGGGCTACTGAGAACGGCCCTGCAAGACAACTCAGAGCATCTATTGGGTCTGAGGACGGCAGTAGAACCAGTCAAAATGAGTGCGTTTCCGGAGAGTAGGACTTGTTTCCCTAAGGAAAAAACATCAGTGGTTCCATGGGGAGAGGAGACCGGTTACGCACTCCCCCGCCGCGTGTGTGCACGTTTGACAAGCCCAGGTGTGCCTGGAGCAGAGACTCTGACCCGGCGCCCGTTTGCCATGGTCCATGTTGATTCCTGTCTCAGCCACACCAGGCTCCATCTGCTCCCGCGGTCTACACAGGACGGGGAAGAAAAGCCCTCTGAACCCTGCGCCAGGTCCCCAAAGCGACTTCCCACAGTTTCCACACCAGAAACCCAGGGAGAAAGCGAAAGAACCTGTCCCCAGCTTCGGCGTACGCTGGCCACCATCTCTTACTGCAAAAGTTTTCTGTAGGTTGGAAAAGCCAACACCCTCTGAACCGCGCAGCCCTAAGGTCCCCAACTCCTGTGCCGCGAGCCCGAGGTGACCATGCCACCACAAGTCAGGCCTCTCCAAACCGCCACTTAACCTGCGGTCCAAGAGGGACACCAATTGCTCCACCGCCCGGCTCTGCGCAGCACTCTGAGCTTGAGAATCAGAGACCCCGGGGGATCTCCCAAGGCAGAAGCCCTCAAAGGTCCATCCCAGCGCTGCACGAGCGCAGGAATTCGGGAACCTTCCCTCAAGAAACTGCCAGTGTGGCGGGGGTCACGTGGCTGCTAGTCCCAGAAGACACTAGTCCAAGTGGGGGGCCCTGGGGTCCCAGGGTTAGTGCTCAGCGACATTTAGCGCTGGGCGGCCTGCTGGCCCAGGAGTACCCTGGAAAACGGCCGCTATTCACTGTTCTGCTTTGTTCCGAAGAGGGTCGGGGTGGTTCCCGTTACGAGTCTCCCAGTTTGTAGTGGGACCTGACTCACATTTCCACGTCACTTACAGAGAGGAAGACCACCTACCCACCGTTATGTCCCCAGCCAGGCCGGCTCTCCCGGGTCACTCCGAAGGGCATCAGCTATCCCGAGGCCCAACTCGCCCAGACCCCTGGGTGGGGACAACGCACCCCAGAGAACATGAAGTCCAAAAGTCCTACAGTGAAGCCTTTTTACAGAGAGTGGCAGCTGCCCAGCATCCGGGCCCAGCTCCCCAAACCTCACCTCGCCGTCCAGGCCAGGAGGGAGGTTGTGTGGGGGAGGGGGGCAGGAGCCCTCTGTCCCGAGGTCATTGCGTCCGGTGCAGTTCCTCCCCGGTACAGACGCCGCGCTGCGTGAAGGCACTGTCCTACTGATCGTGAACAAGGCCACGTGCGGGCACCCCTGAGGTCTACACCCGCAGTGGGGTCCCCTGCAGCAGGGCCCGTGTTGACATCTGCAGTAGTTATTTACACAGACGCAGAAAGGGTTTTGTTTTGTTTTGTTTTTTAACGGGGCACGACTTCTCACCCATTGCAGCTTATTTTTTTCAAAGCCTCAGCCCATAAGATGCTCCTCGGTAATGTGTGTAGGTCTGTACTGAAATCTAATCCCTCTTTTCTTAAAATCTAGTGCCGGGGCCACGGGGGTGGGGCGCTGGGAGGCGGGGCTGACAGCCCGGTCCCCTAAGCTCAGACGCCAGCTCTGGAGTTAACGCCAAACTGCATTTTCAGAAGAGAGAGAAGAGACTTCTGCTGAGCTTTTCGAGTGGGAGTGGCGGGGAAGTGAGGCGAGCCGCGTCCGTGGGCTGAAGGGCTCGCTTCCCTTCTCCTCTCAAGCCCTCGAGGCCTCTTCTGGAGTTTTTTCTAGAGACTTTCGGGGGGGGGGGAAAGCTAGGTTTCTTCTGGGGCTGAACAGTACACACGTGCTACAAGAAAAGTCATTATTCTGGTTTCTTAAAAACATAGGCCTGGGAGAGGCGTTAGCAATTGTTTCCAACCCTGTAGATTTGCAAGTTTTGTGTGGGGTTGGGTGGGTGGTGCCAGGCTTCTCCCCTCCGCCCCCGCCCCAGGCGCGCGGGACAGGTGGGTCTCCCACTCTGGCCTTGCGGGGACCTGCGCTTGCCATGCCCAGGAAGCCCGAGCTGGACGCGAGGATCTCGGCCTTGTGTCCCTCTGCGGCCCGCACGCGTGCAACACGCGGGCGGCTGGCACCTCTTGATCAAGGGCAGGCGCCCCTCCCTCACCCACCACGCGCTGTGACCTGAGGCAGCACCGATGCGAGGTGCGGACCGAGCAGAACTGGGCGGCGGGTCCCTGCGGTGGGGAGTGCGAGACCCGGGCGCGCGGCCCCGCAAAGCTGCGCCCGCATCAAATATGCCAGGACTGGCTTCCCGCGCTCATCAAGGCTGCGGGAGCCTCCCCGAGCCGTCAGCTTTTATAATTGCAACCGTCAATCAACGCTTTCAGACCGTCAGAACCCGCCTGGGCGAGCCCAGGAGACCCGTCTCGCCGCCGGAAAGGAGCTGGGGAACGTGGGGGAAAGGGGAGGAAAGTTTGCCCGGAGTTGGCAGGAGCGCAGGGAGGGAAACCGAGCGCCACGGCAGCTAGAGCCGGGCGACCTCCCCGCCTCCCCGCCTCCCCGCCTCGGGCCTCAGGTCCCGCACCAGCCACGCCTCCCGCAGCCGGGTGGGTTCCTGAGCGGGCCTCCACCCAAAGGCAGTGTCCCCGGAGGAGGGTGGGGGCTCGGCCCGCCCGCGGGGGCTTCACCATTGATTCCAGCGGGTCGGTGTATCTGTGCGTCGGTGCAGCGCAACGCCGACCTCCACGTTTAGACCTCACAGGCCCTGTTCGCCCTCCCATCTCAGCGGCGCCCCATCCCGCTCACACGGCGGCCTCTGCCACCCGGAGCCATCCCCAGGTGACCGACCCGAGGCACCACGGGGGGCTCCTCCTCGCCAGCTCTCCTGGGGAGGGGCTTCTGGGAGAGGCCGAGGCCCATCCCAGGTCACAGGGCAGGCGGGTCCTGGAGGGGGTGGGGAGCTGCACAGCAGAACTAAAGGGTCAGGGGACCGAGGGACGGCTCGGGAGGAGGCGTTCAGAGAGTGGGGACCAGGTGAGGCTGCAGCGCCGGGATGTGCGCCGCAGCGTCGGAAGCCGGGTACCGCGCCCTCCCTTTGCGTCGGCCCCAGGTTTGGGGGCACCGCTGCTCCCCTAAATCCTTTGCGGAGCAAGGGAGAAGGTGAAGTGTGCCCCCGGGTCTCTGACAAGAACCGACTCCAGTGGAAGATTGCACCCGCCTCGTCCCCCGCAGGCCGGGTTTCCGAGGTCACCGAGGGAACCTGGAGGGGCCGGCCCTGCGGAGGCGTCCCTCCGTGGAGTGGAGGCCTGCAGGTCTCAGACGAGGAGGATTTCTCTCCGCTTGAGACCCCCCTGCGCCTTCGGTGCCCCTCGGGCTCACTGCTTCCTAAGCAGAGCGTCAACTCTCTTAACCTCTTCCCCCTGCCACCCCCAGCACAGGACCTGTCCTCCCCTCCCAGGACCCAGCGTCAGGAGTCGCCCTGAGCTGCCGGCCTGGTGTTGGGGGGTGCCCCACTTCCCAGTGGCAGGAGGTGTTCTCAAATTAAGGCTTTGTACTACACTGATTTTCAAACTTCTCCTGAATCCACAAGCTCTGAGATGAACTCTCTTTCTGAAATATGTATACACATATTCTTAATTCACAATGATATTGAAACGATCTAGGAAATTCTGGAAGTGGACTGACAGGGTTATTTGACACTGCCAGGAAAATCTGAGCATCTTAAGCTTTACTAATTTTGCACACTCCCCCCTGCAAACTAATGGAGCCCCCACCCCGTTTAAATGTTTCCATGAAACCAGAAGATGACACTAACACTGAAATGTAAATAAGAATACATACTGCAGAGCAAAATGACCAGTCAGTACAGAGAGCCAACAGTGTCTGAATTGTGGGTGAGGATGGGTGGTAAACCGTGCATTTCAGATAAAAGTGTAGCTTATGCGTAGTGATTAGAGTATTTCTCAGTTAATCAAATACCGGTCGGGCAGTTTGAATGTGTGGTCTCTACGCCATTCAAACAGAATCAATGCAGATCTTTTGAGATTGCAATCCGCCCCCTCCCGCATGGACTCTGAGCATTACCGGCTCTCAGAGCAGACACTGAGGATGGGGCATTTCACACGCAGTCAGGAGGGACAAGCCATGTTCCTGTCGTTGGGATGAGATCTGAAAACCTTGTGAGGTTGGCTGGGTCAGTGGCCCAAGAGCTTGCCTAACAGATGTTTCTGTAAAACTTTTTAAAAGTGCTGGGCCTCGGGCCTCAGGGGTTTCGGCCCAAGAAAGAAACCCCAGGATGAAAAAGGAAAGCCCAGACTGAATGCGTTCTCTATGGAAGCACAGTTCACTGGAACTTAGGAAGTGTGTCGCCAAGATGGGGGGGGGGGGACATTTATAAGCGAGGGAAGGAACTGGGAAGAGTGGACAAACAGGGGTAGCAAGTGAGTGAACTCTAGGCGACGCGGCTGCCCCTCGGCGAGCAGAGACGCTCGGCCACCCCAGGGCGCCCGGGGCCCGCCACGGCCTCTCCGCGCGCGGACTGCCTGCCGCGGGAAGCAGCGGGGCGACCGTGAAGAGCCGGCCAGCTCTGCTTTTGAAAAGAGCGGTCAACTGAATTCAACGTCTCTTTTCCCCTGCAGGTTGTTGAAATGGGTGTTCGAGTCCCCCCGCCCTCACCAAGCCCCTCACCCGCTGCAGATGTGGGGGCGCAACCCATACCCCCAGCCCCCTCCAGCTCCCCCGCGGCTCACGCAAATCGCCGCCCTAGCCTTTCAGCCGCCGCCGCGGCGCTCAGACAGAGGTCGCCTCTCGCCCGCTGTAAGACCCGGCAGCAGTCACAGCCCCCGCCCCGGGCCAGGGTGCGGTGGGAGGGGGTTAGGCGGGGTGAAGAGGTTGGGGCCGGCGAGGGACTGGGGCGTGCGCCGCCTCCTCATTGGCTGGCGGCGGGGTCCGACCTGAGTCCGGACCCCGCGTCCCCAGTCGCTGTCAGCGTCCCCCATCCCAGCGTCCCCTCCCGGTCCTGCCTACCTCCCTTCTCCTCCTCAGCCCCCTTCCTTCCAGCACCGTCACCCGCGGGGCTGGAAAGGGCTGTTCCGGGACACGCGGGAGGAGGAAGGGAGGCGGGAGAGGAGGCTGCAACTTCACAGTCCGCACTTGAGAGCGAGCGCGAGGCAGCGGGAGCGGGAAGGGGTGGAGAGGCGAGGAGGGAAGGCAGACCCTGCTGCGCCGGAGGCGGGCGGGGCAGGGGCGGAGGGAGTCGCCGCGCCGTCCCGCAGCAGCGACAGCGGCCCCGCGGCGGCACCTCTCCCCGCCGCCCGCGCTGCGCGCCGGGATCCGCGCCCCAGGCGGCTCCGCCCTCGCCGAGTCCGCGCGCCCGGGCTCCGTCTCCGCCGGGTCTCCAGACCCCTGTCTCCTCGCAGCTCGCTAGCGACTCGGGAGCTGCGGGGCTGGACGGGGCGCAGGGGTCCGGACGCGCCGCCCGGGAGAGGAGGCGGAAGCACACTCCCGCGAGCCCACAGACCGGCGAGTAGCCCCCCCCCAGGCGCCCCTTCCCCCCTCCCGCCCGAGTTGAATCTGCGGCCGCGTTCAGGTGCGGGGCTTGCGGACCGCACCGAGCCCCTCTCCCCGCCCGCGGCCGGCTTGTCATGCTGCCCAAAGTGGAGACGGAAGCACTGGGACTGGCCCGATCGCATGGAGACCAGGGGCAGATGCCGGAAAACATGCAAGGTAAGCGGGCGCGGCGCTCGGGTTCGCGTGGCTACCGCGCCCCGGGCTCCCCGAGCCTGGAGTGGCCGCGCCACGCCGCGCGCGGGCGTCAGGCCCCCTCTCCAGGGCAGGCATAAAACTTTACGGCTCTTGAACCGTGCGGGGCGGGGGTTTTCCTAGCAATGCGTAATTGGCCGCTTCTAATTAAGAAAAGGTGGGGGGAGTTCTAGCTGTCTGGCAGCCCGAACGGTGGCCTTAGGCTAAAGCACTTGAGAATGGGAAAGTCCGTCGTTCTAAGACGTGGGGTGTCGCACTGGAAACCGGGGCAGGATCTCAGGCACCGGAATCGGTGGGAAGGTAACCAGTGCTCTTGCGTGGCGGAAAAACGCGCTGCCTAGGAAAGTCACCTGCAGAAAGAGAGGGTGACCCCGGCGAGGCTGGTCTTAGGTTTTAGAAGGTGGGCAGCCCCAAAAGCCCAGGCGATTCCCGGGTTACAACTTCAGATATGTGGGCAGAACTGAAGGACCAAAGTTGGCCCCGACCCCAAGCTCAGCGCGGGTCCTGCAGAGGGAGAGGGGCGAGCGCAGCAGCCTCAGCTTCATTTGCACCCCGAGAACTGGGAATGTGGGAACCCTGGGTGTTTTCCTAGCGCCTGGTAAGGAACAGACACAGCGAATCTCGCTGGCCATCTTTTCACCGCATTCCCAAACAGCGCTCCCAGATCAGGCTGTATCAGGCCCTTCAGAAGTTTGTCGCAGTGGCTCTGGGCCGGGAAGGGAACAATGCTAGGAAGAGTCACCGGTGCTCTTCCATCCTCGCCCCTTCCCGCGCGCAGGAAGAGCGGGCCGGCGGGCCTGTGATCCCGGAACGCTTCCTGCCATCCCCGTGGGGAACTTGAAAGGGCCGGGAGGTGTAGGGAGCCGAGTTCAGGGCTGGTGCACGCCGCGCCGAGCCCTGGGGCCTGGCGTCGACCCGCCGCGCTGCGGAAAGCGGGTGGCCGGGAGGCGTGCGGAAGGCCTGGCGGTGGGTTAGCCCTCGGCGATCTGGGGGTCTCTCCAATCCTCCAAGAAGGGCTGTGTAAGTCCCTTGGGCTGAGGACCCTGAGACTAACTTGAAGACTAGCTGCGGGGGCGAGGGCATCCTGGTTGGCCCAAAGGGGCCTTGCTCCCGCTCCCTGGGATCCTCGAGAAGTGGGGCCGCGGGGGGCGCGGCGCCGAGTAGCCCGGTCCCCGGTCGCCGCCGGCGGCGGAGAGGGATGGTCCGTTGGGCGCCCGTGAGGCTGGCGCGATTCTTGGGTTCAAAAGGGAACTTTCTGCTACTCGTCCCAGCGCGCGCTTTACCGAGGGACGCGAGGAGACGCTGGAGCCCGAAGTCGAGGAGGCAGGGGGAAGGGTTTGGGGAAGGAAGATGGGAGGGAAACGCCATTGTAATATTTTCTTTGTAAAGTTGGAGAGGGGCGTTCGTGACACGACGTAGTGCCCCAAGGCAGAAAGGTGGCTTTCCCTGTGTGCAGGGCTGCAGAAGAGTCGCCGGCCGCGCTCTCAGCCCTGAGCTCCGAAGCAGCGTGGGAAGCGCCTGGACACCGCTTCCCCGAGGCTCCGCGGCCCGAGAGGAGCCCCTGGGGACGGGTCTCCATTCCCATGTTTGCTCAGGTCTGAGCCGGGGACGCACCATAGTCTGACCGGTTGGGGAGGTCCCGCTGCAGCGCCTGCGGCCCCAGCTGCCCAAGGCCCCACGGTCCCCTCCACTTTCTCAAGACCGGGACTTCTTGGTCCCGACGGATTCGGTTCTCCAAATGGCTACCTGGGTTGCAGCACCTAGAAAACTCTGAAAGACGCCAGGTGTGGCGCAGCGGCGTGCGTCTCCTCGCACGGCCGCAGTCTTTGAATTTTCCAAGCTAGTCCCCACCCGGCCCCGGTCTTTGCGGTGCCGGATCCCCGCGGTGGGCTCCGAGCCCCCCTAGCAACGGTGGCCTCATTGCCCCTTAGGTGCGAATTCAAAGTTTACTTCGTTGGGGGACACGGAAGTAGAAAAGACCCGGTAAAGTACACTTTTCTTCAGTCCCTAAAACGTGCCTCAAACAATAGTCACAAGTTTTCGGAGACGTGGGGCTATGAACGAACTTCTCGAACCGTCCGCCTCCCCCAAACCGGAGCGCGGCCCCCTGAGGGCTGGGACCCAGGCCGGCGCCGCAGGAGCACCGCGCTGAGTTCCCTTATTTCTGCGTCACGGAGCGCAGCGCCTGACTTTTCTGGAACACCTTCTCCCTGGACCCCCAACCCGCACCCCCCGCCAAACTCTGCCTGTCTCCGGGTTAAGCCCCGGCCCAGGGTCTGCGTGGTTAAGAGACGGCTCTACTCAGCGTGTGGATGCTGTGCGCCCAGTGACACCCCCTCCCCACGGCCCCTTCCGGGGCTCTGCAGAATCCTTAGAGAAAAAAAGAATTTGAAAGAGAGAGGGGGAAAGAGACCAAGTCTTTGGCTCGGAGGCCTCCACAGGGATCGAGTGCCAGGTACTTTGGGGGTGGATGGGTGCTGCTTCTCTCTTTCCCTTTTGGTAAACAAATCAGGAAACTTCTGCCAGGTCATCGGTTCCCCACCCCCCCACCCCGCCCCCTGCAAATGCCACTGATTAACTTAAAACAAACTGGACTCGGTGTTTGCGCGCCTGTGTTAACCGAGATTGAGCAAGGGGCGAGAGGCGAGTGCGCCCCAGGGGTTCACAGGACGGTGCCCGAGGGCGCGCGGCGCTGGGCTACGCGACCTGCCCCTCGCCCTGGGTCCCCGCCGCGCGGACGCGGAGTGTCGGGAAGGGACCCGACCAGGTATGATCCCGGGCCTCCTGGCCACTGTCCTGCGCGCACACGATCCTTCTCGCGGCGAAGACGCCTCCGCAGGGCTGCGTCGGAGGAAGGCGGTCACCCGATCCCCGCGGCCTGATTTCTGTTTAACTTTCACCGGGCGATCCGGGGTGTTTAGATTTTTCAGGGAAGATCGGAAACATGTGAAGTTCATTACAGGACTTCAGGGCTTTGCGACGAGACCAAACCCTCCTGTGCCTCTTTCCCTCTCCCCCACGCCTGGTCCGGGCGTCCTCCTGTTTTCCTTTTAATTTTTACAGATTCTCAAATGTGTGGAGATGAAAGTACCCAGATCGGGAGTCCTGTCAGTGCGGAAATGCATGTTTCCATAAATGCGACCGATCTGAACGTAGGGAGCCGCAGGCTGCCCGGAAAGGGGGCTGCTGAGAACCGGGTTTCTGGGGCTTGAGTTTCTCCGCCAAGTGTTTGCAAACCGGTGTTGCCGTCCTTATTTTATCAGCGCGGTGCTTGCTGCAAACTTACTTCAGGAATGGGGCAACAGTGGATATGCTTGTTTTCCTTCCTCCGGCAAAGGCGACGTTTCTTTGGGACTCTGAGGAGGGTTCAAAGAAATCCAGAGTTGTTCCTGTAGGCAATTCCTGTGTCTAGTCTGATTGGTCGTTTTGCAGACTTGTGTTCAACAGTGGTCAGTGGATAAATGTTTAACAGAAGTTGGAATTATTTTTTAATTTAAAAACATATACGAACTGCACGCTCATTGAGGCCCAAAGATGCTTTACTTTCACTGGAGGAAAGTAGTTCTCAGCACACCTGGGAAAAAATGATTTTCATTTTATGTTTTCCCTGGTGGCATTTGCCCACCCATCACCAACATGCTTTTCATTGCAGGATAAAAACCTGCCTAGGAAATTAATTGGATACGTGTGTCCATTTCTCTTCTTGTTCCAGGGTCTCAGTTTAAAATGGTGAATTACTCCTATGATGAAGACCTTGAAGAGCTGTGTCCGGTGTGTGGAGATAAAGTGTCCGGGTACCACTATGGACTTCTCACCTGTGAAAGCTGCAAGGTGCGTTTCCATGCTGCTACCTGAGAAACAGGCGGCTCAGAGCCCAAGTCCACCGCTGGGTTCCTTGTGAAAGCTAAATTGGGGCTGTCTTTTTTAGACCCAATTAAAAATGAGAGGGAGAAAGCGTCTGAAGGAGATGATTCTTAGAAATATGTGTCTGATTTAATTCAAAAGGCAAAGAAATTTATGCTGTTTAGAAAACTGCCACTCTCGTGGCTTTAAAATATTTTATTGTAGTGAAGTGATGTCGCTGTAGAAAGACTTCTATTTCTAATGGTCCTAAATATTGATTTTGCTTGACTTATATATATTTAAAGCATCGTTGTTCATGAGAGGAAACATGACAAAGTATTTTCCAAATACCTTTTAACTTCAGAGTATTCTGTGCTGCAAGTCTAAACATTTTTTATCCACAGACATAAAAGTATAAATTCCCAACTGTATGATTTCATCCTGATTTATTCTAAAAATAATTTTTGGAAATTTATATCATACAGAACAAGAAAGCAGATGTTAGTTTATAATAGAGCAGTTTTCACAAATATATCATAGGACCTATTTAAATGCAAGGAATTTTAATATGTAAAATGTACTCTATTGTTACTAATATCAACTAGACATTAAGGATTTATCTCAGACCTTTTTGATATGGTCCCAATAAATTTGATACTCGATGTTTCTCAACATTTTTTAAAGCAGAAAACTCAGTACAATTACTTACAGCATTGCCAGGAAAATCCCTTCATTTTCGATAACAAAGTAAGATTGTTTCACTTTATGGCTAGTAGGATAAACAGAAAGAATACAGCATCCTGGCAAAGCTGTTATTATATTATAAAGCTGCGAGTGTTATTTTCAATTAATTTCTTGAGTGAAATACAAGGAGAGCATACACTCTGCTAAAAGTCAGCTCTCTGCTGTACATGCTTTCATATTAGTTTCACCACCACCCCCTTTTTTTTTAACAGAGTTCCCATACTGGAATGCATTCCAGTGGAATTATGAACATTTTCCCATTTTGCTCTTTAAATCCTTTTGCTTTTAACTACCTAATGTTGACATTTGTAAAAGATCTGACATGTTTTGCTATTCAGTTTTTCCACTGGCATTTTGCAGTAGTTTGTCACTGAAATTGTATCAGACTACTTAACAACAGTACAGATCCTCAGAGTACCTGTCTCTGGACGTGAAGGTTAATGGGAAAATAGATTTAAAAAAAAAAAAAATTGGTCAATATGGAGTGAGTGTATTTTTCTCTGATGAAATGGTGTGGAGCCAAATCTTCCCAAGATTTGATGTAATTCTTCAGGAATATAACTCTGATGCCAGAAAACCCCCCACTCTAGCCTGGTGCTGTTTTGGGGGTTGATCGTGTTAAAATGTAAAACAAACCACAGACTCACAGAAAGACTCAAGTGGTGCAGTGGAAAGACTGACTGGTGATTTCCTTAAAATGAAACAATGGGAAAGAGGCATGTTAGACCTCTACGATATGTCTCACTATTTTTTCTGTCTTATAGGGATTTTTTAAGCGAACAGTCCAAAATAATAAAAGGTACACATGTATAGAAAACCAGAACTGCCAAATAGACAAAACACAGAGAAAGCGGTGTCCTTACTGTCGATTTCAAAAATGTCTAAGTGTTGGAATGAAGCTGGAAGGTAAGATTCTTCTCAACTTACTGCCTGTGTAAACTCTCCAAGGACATAGAATTGAAAACAACAGTGTACTTATAACATGGTAACATTGTTTCCCTAGTCTTGTAACACTATTGGCAATAATGTAAGAGTTTTTATGTTGTGTTACCCAGAGTAGTGTGTCTCATTTGAACGCTGGCAAAATCAACCAGGAAAAAAACATTAATGTCAGCTGTGCCCCTCCCGTTTTGTTTTGTTTCGTTTTGGCAGTGGATGCATTTGACACTAAAAAAG
This sequence comes from Rhinolophus sinicus, assembly GCF_036562045.2. Lineage (NCBI taxonomy): Eukaryota > Metazoa > Chordata > Mammalia > Chiroptera > Rhinolophidae > Rhinolophus > Rhinolophus sinicus. Next base: position 66,890,451 of record NC_133761.1, read on the forward strand.
CCAGGTCGATGAAAACAAAACTCAAGCAATTCCACTGAGAACAAAAATAATTTGTAAAAAAAAAAAATCCTCAATTTAAGTTTTCAAGTCAGGATGCCCTAGTAACAATTTGATCTGAATCTTTTCTAATAGGTGTGCTTGTCATAATTGTTACTGTCAATTCAATGATTCCTGAGCAAGGGTTTAAAGCCCTGAATTATCAGAAGGGGTTTCTCACGTAGAGTGTCTGTCGTTTTTGATAGGGTGGGAAAGCACTTTTTTTTTTTTTAAGATAACGACTGAGCCTGCAAAATAGGGAGTTGAGAAGCAGGAAACATGCAACATAGTGAACTATGAAACCAGTAGCAAGGGTGACACAAGAACAAGAGAATGCTTCCCCAAAGGCCACATACAATTTTACGTTGAAGGAGCAGAACCCGTTTGTATAATGTACAGATTGGCAGGTGGTAAAGTTAACATGCGATGGCTGAAAAGATTCTGTAGTTCATGGGCTACTGTGGTGTGTTGCTGTTTTTCAGCCTCTCACCTACTGACTTTCCACAGATTAAAGCCACTGCAAAGATAGTAATAATAAGGACTACATATCACTGACATGTGCCAGGTACAGAGCGCATTTTTTTTGATCAACGAGGCACAGGCTAGTAATGGTGGGAGCTTTTCTGTTGCGTGGAACCCAGACTTGATAGAAAGACCCCCCCAAATCTCCAATAAATCTGCTGAATTACTGATAGATCCTTTCCCAACAAAAGGAGCCATCTTGGGTATCACGAGGGCTGAGAAGTCTGTCTTGCTTTTAAGTAGAGACTGAAAGGAAGCAGTTGATGCTTCTTAGTTTGTTTATTACCAATCACTTTTTATTTTCCAAAAGTGAAATATTGTAGTAGACACTTACTATAGTAGGAGACCCTGAAAACAAAATGTCAAACATTAAATCTTGTGATTTTATAGGATGTCATTTAATTAATTACTTTCTTTTAAAACAAAAAAACCAAAAGAAAAACACTGCATTTCTTTACCTTAAAAAGTGTGCTTTCTTAACTATAAGTCACTTGTGGTGCGGACTCACTTCCTTACCAGGGGTGTGAAACAACTGAATGTTCAATAAATTATCATCCACATGAAAAACTCTTTGTTAGCCCATGCAGTATTCTGGATACCTAGTATTCACAATAAATTTTTAATGCTATACTAATCCTACGATAAAAAGCTCAAAAACATCACCTCAAGCCATTGCAGTGTGACATAAGGTGTCTGAATTGCTGGTTTCGGCCTAATTGCCATTGGCCACCGTGGGCTCCGAGAGGACGGCTAACTTATGAGACGTGACCTCAGATATAGAGCATCGTGACTATGGGCTGTCTTCACAGCTTCTGCAATGAATGTGCTTTCATTATATCCAGTTTTGCTTAAGTTAAAAACAATATCTGTGGTTATCTGATGTGTGCCCATCACGTCCAGGTGAAAATGATTTTCTAAGAAAAGTACGTAGCGAACCCTTCTGCTGCAAATCAGCCAACATGGCTTTGGAGGAAGATGTTTAAGGGAAAAGATTCATGATTTAATCCAGAGATGGGTTATTTCATTTTGTTTCCCTCCCAGCAGTTGAACTTCCATTAAGGAGAATCACAGTGGAACTGGCATAATCGAAACGGGTACTCATAGTAGAAAAACCGATACTGTTTCTCAACCATAGAAAGTGCCCTCTGTGTGTGGCCCGAGGGGGACCTCTCTGCTGCCCCGTGAAGGGTTAACACAACCCTGCGTATCCCAAATATGTTTTTGATGACAAGCACCCTTGGAGGAAAGAATTCACGAATAAAGGAAGAGGCCAGGGCTTTGGGGGGAGTCTCTGTGGGCTATTTTGAAGAAAACCACACACATACCACTTCTGGTCAATGTGCAGTATTTTCCAACAGCGGGAATTCTGGGGGATGCTAATAACTGACGTCTTCTTCATACGCTTCCTTTTCTTTTCTCCACACTAGCGGTAAGGGCTGACCGAATGCGCGGAGGAAGGAATAAGTTTGGGCCGATGTACAAGAGAGACAGAGCCCTGAAGCAACAGAAGAAAGCCCTCATCCGCGCTAACGGACTGAAGCTGGAAGCCATGTCCCAGGTGATCCAGGCCATGCCCTCGGAGCTGAGCATCTCTGCAATCCAAAACCTCCATTCCGCCTCCAAAGGCCTACCTCTCAACCATGCCGCCTTGCCTCCCACCGACTACGACCGAAGTCCCTTTGTCACATCCCCCATCAGCATGACAATGCCACCTCATGGCAGCCTGCAAGGTTACCAGACCTATGGCCACTTTCCCAGCCGGGCCATCAAGTCCGAGTACCCAGACCCCTACACCAGCTCGCCGGAGTCCATCATGGGCTATTCCTACATGGACAGTTACCAGACGAGCTCTCCGGCCAGCATCCCGCATCTCATCCTGGAACTTTTGAAGTGTGAGCCGGACGAGCCTCAAGTCCAAGCCAAAATCATGGCCTATTTGCAGCAAGAGCAAGCGAACCGGAGCAAACACGAGAAGCTCAGCACATTCGGGCTGATGTGCAAAATGGCGGACCAGACCCTCTTCTCCATCGTCGAGTGGGCCCGGAGTAGTGTCTTCTTCCGGGAACTTAAGGTAGGTTGCCTGCCATGACCACTCACAATGCCCCTTTCCAGAGACACCTCTCTGTCTTTCTATTCATACCTCCCTGCTGCTGGACGTACATCTCCCTGGCCTTCCTTCTTTGTGTGATTTACAGAAGTAAAAGAATTTTAGGACCTTGGCTTGAGGACTAGCGCAGCTTAACTTTATGGGGCTTTTATTCTGCGTATTCTTAATTGGGATGGCATTTAGTGTAAAAGATAGGAAACACGGGTTTGTGTGGTTTTTTTGCCGCTTTTTTTTTTTTTTTCTGGAACAGTAGGATGTCTTTATTTATTCCCTTTAACTCAGATGGTTTATGGCTAGGAAAGTTAAGTCTGTGTGAAAGAGCCTGGTGATCTTTTTAAAAATTATCAAGTCCAGAGCTGTGTTACAATGGTGCCATTTCAAAGGGAAGAACGCCGGCTCTCAGCCATGTGTGGATCCTAAAGAACATGGGGGATCCCGCTGCTCAGTGGTATCGGGTCTGTATTTACGACCTGTGCACCTTGACACTGGGTGGGTAAAGCCTTTGTTTTCGGAGCACATTCCAGCGGGTGTTTGCTGTCGCGCCAGGGACTGGGCAAGGGCTGGGTGCCAGTCTGCTGGGCTCGGGCTTTAGGTAACCTGTGTCTATCGCTGATTTTAATGTACTAGTACATGGTAAACACGGTGCTCGTTTGTAGAAGGTTCTCTGTTTAACTGCATCATTATTTTATTTCCTGAAACTTAAGCCTGAATTAATTTGGGAAAGTCATATAGACGTTGGGAAGTGCAGAGTGGCTACCACACCGACCACACTTGGTAGTCGGCGGTTTCATTCTTTGTCTTGAAAACAAACGTGGGTTCTGGATTTGATTTCTAAGTGTATCTGTTACAAAATCAATGTCTTCCTTTTGCTGTCGCGGAGGGGGGGGGATGGGGGGGAAGGAAGAGGGGGCGATGTGCTTGCTAATATTCGTGGTTTCTGATCACCTTGGACCTTTGGGGGGGATTTTTAAATCTCTGAGAGGAGGACAGTAGAAAGCAGACTTTTCAGTTAAAGGGTTTTCTGTTAAAAACTGTAGATGGACTAGAAACGATTAAGCGATTAAGCGCTGCTATTCGTACGCTATCTGCACAGATCCAACTCGGTGAACAAACAGACTGCTTTTCATCTCACGGCCGTTACTGCGACAGGGGAAGGTGGCCGAGGCTGGGATGTCATGCTGCTGAGGCAGCACCCTCAGGCCACCGTGTTTCTGAGTGTGACCATCCGTGGTCATCAGGGTCTTTGTCATGAAAACAGAAAGCAACAGAACTTTCCTGGTGTCCTCACACTCACAACTTTGTCGTTAAGAGAACAGATGAGCTTTTTGAAAATGAAAATGAAAATGACAATTGAAGTACAATTGAAAGGTCAGGAAATGTCAAAATGGGGAAAGCGGAGCCTTTCCTGTGAGATGGACTGGACTTGAATTGTGCCTGCGTCACTTTAATACCTGGGTTTTATGGGCGGGCTGTCAATCTGAAGAGTTTCCTCATCTGTAAAACTGTTCATGTGGTGTTTAGAGGGCGGGGTGTGGAGGGAGTAACAATACTTGTATTGAGGTTTTGCAAGAAATAAGAGAGGCCAGTACCAAGGGCCTAGCATGGGTGATATACTCACTGCATCGGTGCTCTGTTAAAGTTGTTATTATTCCTGTTTTATGACAAGTGTGTGGAAACTTTACAAAAATACTCGTATATTCAGGAGAAAGCGCGCACTTGTACACGCCTATCGGTCTGTCGTTGAGAAACAATGTCACTGCGTGTGCTGTAGCAGCGCGATTGTACCATAAACCGTCACCACTAATTCAGGAACTCAGACTTGCCCGGCAGTAAGTTGGGCATAACATGGATACAAAGTTGAGTAAGACAGAAATATTTCCTGTCAAGGACTTTACGAGAAGACAGTTTCATAAATAACTATTGAAAAAAATAAGGACGCTGAAGTTGCATTTCACAAACCTTCGGAGGCCAGGACCATGCACATTATTTTATGTTAAAAGGAACCTTGCAGAGGGAATATGGATCACTATGGTGAATGTCAAGAGTGCTGGGAAAACACTCTTTCTCTCCAAATTTCTCAGTTCCTCCTCCTGTAGCGAAATTCTATGAGACTCTTCTATAGGTCAGAAGGTTTAATATTTGGCTGAAATATAAGTACCTTTGGGGACGGGCGTGTTAAAGCATCACCAGTCATTTATACTTTTGTGTAATGCATTTGTCAGTCTTTCGTGAGACTATGATCTGAAAAGGGAAAGTACAAACCCCTGGGGGTACCTGCAGAAGGGGGCGGGGCCCCAAGAAAGACGGACAGATTGACATGTCTCAGTTTGCCTCAGGCTGACACTGAAAGGCGTGATTCAAGTCAATTATTTTTCGGAGGAGAAAAGTAGGATTCAGGATAACTTAGAAACAGCTGAAACGTAGGGTTGTGAGGTGACTTTCCCATTTGGAAGAATTTCTTTTCCTTTTTTTATAAAGTTGCTTTGAAGCTGGCATTGAGATATGTGCGTCGCGGTATACTTCTCCAAGGCCACAGTTTTTTAACTATGACCTGCAGTAAGAAACTTATTTTGCACTAGAGCTTGGTGTCCCAAACACATCTCACGCACGCACGCACGCACAACTGAACCAAAGTTGCACTAGGCAGTACACGACCTTCTCCACGCCACCCACTCTGATATTTCCTATTGTATTCTGCTTTCGTTTAATTTATTTCATGGTTTTTTCAAACTTTCTGGTCATGCCACACTACGTTGGTCTGACTTGAGGCACAAGCGGCAGCAGCCCTGTGGCCACTGCCCCCGTGATGGTTCCAGGGCCACCCCCAAGTGCTGCCCACCTGCCACCCCACAAGCCCCTACCTCCTGGTGTGGCCTCCGAGACCCCCTGAAGCCCACAACCCATCCTCTCGCTACGTCCCTGCAAGCATGGGGACCTGGGGAAACGGATGCTTCCCCCTTAAACGTTTGTGTCTTTCTTCTAACTTCACAGCAAATTAGCCACCGAGAGACAGACTAACAGGGCAGATCGTTTATAACTGCACCACCCCGAGAGGAAAAGTCACATATTTGCTCCTGGAAAGTAATAGGATAATAAGGCAATTTTGCAAATGACCCCTTGCTCACGCTCCCTGGACACGTTATGTTCTCTGCCATATATGAAAGAAAACACGGATTCCATTTGTTGACTATTTAAGGGAACAGAGGGCCAGAGGAATTGTGGGGGGGGTTGTTTTGTGTTTCTACATATCTACAAGGTGCAAAAGAGGTATTGTGGTTCTCATTCAAAAGACTGGGATGAGAAAGGAAATTAGGGCTCCCAATTTGCAGCTTGAGAAATTGCACAGGAACAGAAAAAGAGAGGGAAAGATGGTATAGTCACGTATAAAATGCAATGTCAGAGGAAGGTGATGGGGGAAGACAGCTAGAGGACATCTGTAGAAGTGAGCTGCTTGTTTTCCTCTGCCCCTGAGGGGGCCAGTTCTGATCTCCGGCCCAAGAGGAACCAGTACCCTGACACAGCACGTGTGCCTCCAGACGCTCTTGTCCTAGCAGCACAGATTTTCCAGAACTGGGAGGGCGGGTGGAGATGCCTTGACCCCACCTCCTGCTTTTACAGATGGAGAAACTGAGGCAGGAGAGGGCACATGACTTGCCAAGATTACCCAGCTGTTGAGTGGCAGCACAGGGACTGGTAGATTCAGGCCCAGCCCCCCCCAGCCCCACCCCATACACACACGCACGTGGACCCTATAACCTTTGACTCCCGTGAGGCTAAAGCAAACCCCTGGGTTGTCAGAAATCCATCACTCCCATCAATTACTAGATCGCTGATTATCGGCGAGACAGATTTTGTCCAAGTCCAGCCTCCAGAAGCGCATGCATCGCTTTAGAAGTTCTGGTAATTCTTTCTGGCCACAGGCGGGGGTCATTCGGAGAGTGGGTCTACCCGCCAGCTTTCTGGCTGCACTTGGGGGTACCCTGGCTTCTGCGTGATGCCGCGATAGCCAGCATGGGTTACAGTTTACGTATGTTTGTGAAAACAGGCAGAAAGAGGATGCTGAGTTGTGCGGGGTGATCGATGGGCCACTCATCAAAATATTAGGGATGCTTTCTGAGATACACCCTTCCATTCAATGTACCTCCTAATCTTGAACCCGAACCTGTCCGACCAGGATCTGGACTCTTGACTTTGTCCTTGTGTTTTTGGAAATGGGCAAATTCAGGACCCCCGACCCCCCCCCCCACACACACACACACTGCTGAGAGAGTCTCTGTGAGTCAAGAAGACTGTGCTTGTTCTTGCCGTGATTTCTCTCATCTGGGCCCCGACTCACACAAACCAGAGCAGTGAGAAAGGAATTCCCACTTCATTGACCGACTAATGAATCTGCACCATCTATTTGATCTCATAACGAGACCAGATGTCCTGAGAGGACTCTGGGAACCGGTAGAGAAGATCCTCCCCTCCACGAATGATTCTGATACATGGAGGAATACAAAAAAAATAAAAAATAAATTAAATTAATTCTGACTGAAATACATAACTAGCGTTTCTGTGGAAAATAGGTCTCAGAGACTTGGGGAGTTTGTGCCAGAGGAATTCAGCCCCGCCGAGGCCAGTTTTAAGCACATTTTTCTCTGAAGTGCAGAGGCTGGGGTGGGAGGAAGCCCCCCTTGGTCTCTGGCGGGTTGCAGAGGCTTTCTGAGCAGTTTCCTTTATTTATTTTTAACATTCCAGATCCCTTTCCCCAAGCCCTAGTTCACCTCTGCCATCCAGTGTGAGACTCACCTGGGGCTGCCCCCAATTCTAAGCTTATTCCTTCATCAGCTTTCTCCACCCTTGTTGTGTGTGTGTGCACGTCCCACGTTCACCTGCCGTCCTGCTCTCTTGGCCCTGCCTGAGAATCAGGGTCCAACCCCAGCACCCCTACATGCTGACATGGCGTCTCAAAGGCACAGTCGGGCCCCTCACTGCCCTGTGTTTTGCCCCCTCTGGATGCAAAGTGGTTAGTCCCAGAAGGAGTAGAGAAGCAGGTATGAACTTCAGAGAACATCCCGTCAGGAGGGGAGAAGTGTTTGCCTCTGAAGGCAGGTGAAAACACCCCTCACCCTCTCCCCAACAAGATGGCAGAACACAGGAAGTGCACTCCAGGCCGCCTGGCGAGGAAGCCAGACCCGGGCTCCTCTGCCTCCAGAATGAGTGTGGACGCCCTCGTGTCCTTGTGAGTTCGGAGAGAACGTGGGAACTGGCAGGTTTGACTTGATGGTCTCCGGGGATCAGGCTGTCGCTTCTCCGCCGTCTCCAGGCAGAGGGGACACAGCGGCTTGTGGTCTGCTTGGTCGTGTTGAGACTTTCTGTCATTCTGGCCTCACTTGCTGTACACATGTTTTTCTGCGCGCATCTTACTGACTCAGGAATCCACTCTTTTAGTTTCGTGTTCACCGTCCCCTGGACGAGTCAGCTCTTCTCAGTCAATACCATTTGTGCAGAATGGTTCTTTGGGGGCAGGTGCAAATGCCCCTGACTGCGAAGACGTGTTGTCTGCACACTGTCCTTTCGCACCATGTCATGGGAGTCACGAGATACCTGGTGGCTGCTGTGCACTCATGGCTGTTTCCCTCAAGGATTACATTTGCTTCTTTCAGTGACTATGCATTTGCAGACGCGGTTAGACTCTGACTTCCTGCTCTTGGCTCTGGCATGGCCAGTCCCAGTAGTTTCCATGTGACCATATCCTCCTGGGGAAGCAGGGCTCATTGGTAGGAGTGTCAGTAGCATGTCCACGGCTTCCTAGGGGTTGTCTTGTTCACACACCCGACAGGCTTCCTGTTGCTATTAATCTAGTTGTTATCTACGAGGCCGTGGGGAGAGCCTGGGACGAGCCAGCCACACCCAGAAACCAGTGTGCAACTGGCTTGGCCATTGCCAGGCGTCTGAATATGAACAGAGAAGGAGGGAACCATCACTGTCTTTGCTCCCCTCAAGGTCAGCTGGTGAAGGGCAGCAGAGGTCACCTCTGTTGGAGCCTTCAGGCCCTTTTCTGGCTAGGCCCTGAGGACACAGCCCTGCGAGGGGAGCGCGGCAGATGGCCTCCCTGTGCTGACAAGTGACTGTAACAGCCTCAGACCGCTGCTGTCACAACACTCTTCCCAGGGGACGCATCCACCCACCGCACCTCCTGCTGAGGGCTGCAGCGGCCCATTGCTTAGTAAAAGTTTGCTAATTAGTTTTTCAACCAAACCAGTCAAATAATCTGTTAGCACCAGCAAAATTAACCGACACACTTGAGTCAGTTTGGGATCAGGGGAGCAAGTGGGAACGAGAAAGATGGGGAGAAAAGAGAGACATGGTGAAAAAGGCCTCAGGAGGTAACCCCCCCCCCCCCCCAAGGCTTGGCCTATGTTAATAGGTGAGAGTTTAGGAGAGTCAAGGTCAGCAGAAAGCACTTCCATTTTCCCGCGGCTGCAGAGCTCAGACAATAGATGATAATAATAGCTGCCATTAATCGAGTCTTAGCTATGAGTCAGACAATTGTTAAGTGCGCTACATGTGTTATCCCATTTAATTCCCCTAATCCTGTGCGGTGGGCATTACTATCCGTAGTGCACACCCGAGAACGCATCCGAAGGCCGAGACACTCGCCGACTCGTCCCGGGTCACACAGCTAATGTGTCCCGGTGCTGCCATCAGAACACACACAGACATGGCGGCCTTTGGAAAAGTGGCAAGTCCTTGGTGACAGTTTCCTTGTCACGGGGCCCCTCAGCACCCTTCACAGCAGGTCTTAAAGCTCCTTTGTCTCCTCAAACTGCACAGGGCAGTGATCTTAAACGGGCCCAAGGAAATGCAAATTCTTCCTTTTCTTAATTAGAGAAGGACAGAAGTCCTTCCCCTGGGAAGGGGACCAGGGTGTGTCTTTGGTGACAGAGCGCTGAAGCCTTCATTTTCAGAACCGGGCTGTAACTGGGGGGCACAGAATGAGGCGGGCAGTGGCAGTGGGGTCCCCCAGTCGGAGAACACCTGGGTAGACTCTCCTCACCCCGGCCGACCAGTGCCCCCCACCAGCTCCTACTGCATCAGCAGGGGGTTTGTCCGTTTGTTGCTTAGAAGCAGTACGTGCCTGCTTGCTGAGAATAATGAGGCCCCCCCCCGCCCCGCCCCCGCACTTAGCCCAGTCCTTGTAGTTGCCCAGCAGGGCACACGGTTGCCCCAGATCTTAGGGAAAGTCTGCCTGCATTCGGTTCCCCTGTCAGTGTGGGAGGGGTGGGTCTCCGTGAGGCCCCGAGCCCTGTCTGTGAATGGCAGCCACTGTCACACAGTCAGGGAATGGCTCATGGGTGACACCCCTCCGCACACTTTGAAGGACTTTGCCCTCTGAACCTACGAGGTATAAAGTAGGTCTTTTATTTTCCAGGGTAAGTGAAGGATGACTCGCCTGTGACTTAGTCTCCTACTTCTGGGGAAGTAGATCATACAAACCTTAGAGGGCTCAACATCCATTTGCAGAATGACTGCACAGAAATTGGGCGTTTCGGCTGTTCTTCACGAGAAGGACATTCCTCTCTCACCCAGGAATGCCACCCACACTCGGGACGAGGACACGTGCTGGCTCACCGATTCCAGCAGCTGGGCCTTCCCGCAGTGTCCCCGTTCCCTCTGCCCTTCGTGTGCTGCAAACGCCAGGCGGAGCTTGGGTGCCAGGGGCCTGGGGCCCGGACAGCTGCTCTGACATGCTCGGACCTCCTGCATCATTTTCCTCATTTTCTCCACTGCCCCCCACCTCCACCTCTCCTTGTCTCGCTGTCCAGACTCCCTTTTTCTCTTTTTCCTCGACCTGCTTTTCTTGCCCTCCCTTCCTATGCCCCCGGCTTCCCGGAGGCACCTGGAGGCATCCCTTCCTACAGTGTGTGGCCCCAGGGACCCCGGGGCTGCCCCCCAGTCCTCAGCTGTGTCGGCATTTGGCGTTTCCCGTGCAGGTGAAGTGTGGTGGGTCGAGGGCAGCCTGACGTATGCAGGTGTGAGGATGCCAGCCAGGGCCAGCAGACGGTGGGCAGATGGGCCCCCGAAAGCGCTGTCTGCCATGGAGGTAACTTCTGTCCGGCCCTTCCCCTGAGCAGAGGCGCCCACACAGGGGTCTTCTCCTGGGGCATCAGGTCAGCTCCAGGAGTTACGAGCAAGACAAAATCCTGAGGCTGCGGGCTCAGGCAGTGAGCATGTGTGCATCCCACGGAACGCCCACACGGGAACAACTTGGAAACCCTCCCCTCGCTTTCAACAGTTTGCAGGGCGTCTGTGGGTGGCGGGACACTTCTTCAGGCGTGTGGCCACGTCTCCACAGTCCTGCAAACGGTCACCAGGGCTGTCTTCACTGCTACCTTTCTCCTTGGAGACCGTGTTCCAACACCATGTTTTTGACCCACTGGGACCCATGTGGACATCCCCACGTATGGTGGACTCTGAAGGAAGAGCCAACAACTGTGAGGAAAATGGGAATCTGACGTGCATGGGCTCCCGGGCACTGCTGCTGCCCCTTTCTCTCAGGAAACTAAAAGAAAACCACAGGCGCTTACATATTTAGAAATGTCCCTAGGATTATGCAATGTTCGGGATTAACTTGACACCCAAACCTGATCCGACTTCTAATTCTGTAGGAATGCTTTTTCTTTACACAGCAGATGGAATAATTGGCCAATGGTCTAAAGTCCACCCTTCATGGTGCAATAAGAGCACTGCAAAGCAGACTGTCACCTCCCCCTGATCTCTGCCTCTCATTTTGGGAGCGTGGATGTCACTGGCCTTTCATCAACCATGCACAGTGTTGGTCTTTCGTCTCCAGCAAGACCACCTCACTGATGATCGCATTTCTAAATACCCTGTTTACACAATGCTTTACCTGGGAGAGCAGTATAATTATTTCATTTAAATTAAAAACACATTTTTATGGGAATGAAACACAGGAGACCCTGGAGACATGTTGAATTAAAGACTTAGAGGAGGGAGACTAACCCCTCAGTGGTAATGGCAACACGTAGACGTCTTGTCTTTACTTTTCAGCAACGTAAAATGTCTGCTCTTGGTGCTCTGAAAATTCTCAGCATGATGCTTTCAATGACTTTGTAATTAGTGTTTCTGGTTCTCTGCAGGCACACACACTCATTGGCTAGAAAAGAATCATGCACACACAGGTCTTGGGTCCCAAAGAGTTGTCCCTGGCCAGCCCTGTGTGTCTGTGTCTCAGGGTTCTGCATACGTACCCTGTTTTCAGACGTGTTCTCTGAACCGTTGGCTCATTCGAAGGCCTGTGGTTTTATTTTGACCCCCGTATCCTGCCTGCTCTGAAATCACCACAAATGGGCCTTTACCACACACGTCCCAGCTTCACGGTTCTGCTTGTTTGATCTAAAGTTGCGATGCGTAAGAGGCTTTGCTTATCTCCTAATTAAAAAAAACAGCTCATTACATATTACATTTCCCCTTGTAAAATAATGACACAGATTAGTGTTTGTGCAGTGTGTTGGCAACAGAATTCTTCAAAAGTTTTCCGTTGGGTGATGAAAACCTGTTCTATTATTTTGACTTGCTAATCAAATGTAATTGGGTGGCTTGAAGTGCCTTAGATGTTCCCCCTGCCCTTATCAAAGCAGGACGAGTCGCTCGCGGAACTGATGAAAGGCAGCTCTCACGGTGTTCTTTCAATTATAGATCTTACACAGTGAATGAAGGCGCAGCTCTGCCGCTGACAACGCCGGGCTGAAGCTGGCCCTTCACGCTAACTGCATTTCTGTGTACTGTAATTGATGCTTGCTCCAGCTTTGGAGGAAAAAAGCTCTCTGGATCTGTCGGGCAAGTAAATTAAGTGGGGTGGGGGGGATGCCTGGCCACAGTGATGTTACTGCTGACATTCAAATCACATCAGGTATCTGCAGTGAAAACAAGAACCCTCACTTTTGGGGGGAATAACTTGCTTTCAACGCGTTCGTAGTTTGCACTTGTGCATGGGGATCTGGGGCTCCGAATGTTTGGGGAGGAGCTTCCCTGACCACTGAGAGTGACTTCGATGACACTGTCCCTGAAATGCTGCTGTCTTGAACACAGACGTTCGTTCCCGTCACATACTTGGGTGGGTCCATCTGAGGCTTTAGCTTCAGAAAAGGAAAGGTCAGGACACTCTGCCTGCTTCTCACCAGAGGTGGCATTTTTTGTTAGGGCTGAATCCCATGCTCAAGCAGCCCCTGAGGCACTGCCGGTGTAAACGGCCAGTGGTGACCTAGATCAGGCCTGATTCGGGTTTTATTCATTGACTAATTCACTTGTTCCCTAGCTCATTCACCCAAAGTTTCCTGAGTTCCTGTGTGTCAGTGTCCACTCTAAGTTCCCGGAGATAAAGACGGAAGCAGTCTTCACTTGACATAAGTTCTCACTTAAATCAGAGCGCCCTGCTGTGGGTGAGGCACTAGATGGCAAACCCCCACTTGGGAACCCTGCAGGGCTTGTGACAGGCACACAGACGACCCTGGCTGTGCGGGCACTAATGCTTCAGCCTATCCTTTAACAGAGAAACGCAATTCCATTCGCGCTGACACAAGCCAGCCTCTGAGAACCTGGCCCTGGGCTAATAATGACTAAGAGAGAGAGAGAGAGAGAGAGAGAGAGTCAGGGGTTTGCCCAGAGTGCAGTGTGAGCACTTTGGGGGAGCCGGCCAGGGGAGGGGGTGAGCAGGAGCGTGGGCCAGAGGGACAGGTGGGAGTGAGGGGTCAGGAGGTGTTTCTAGCAGACACAGCGTGCAGAAACCCAGAGGTACTGACGTGTACCCCCGGGGAGCCGTGAGCAATTCCCAGGCCTGCAAGGGCGCGTGCGTAAGGAGACGGGGCAGGGAAAGCTGGGCAGCCGAGCGGGGTCACGTACAGAACTTTCTTCTGTACGGATTTTGTTCAAAACCAAGAGGACCCAGAGGGGCTGGAATGTAACCGTGACGACTGGGCATGCGGCCGTCACATCCTGTCACAGTCTGGTTTGGGTACAGATTGGCCCGCGCCTGCCAATAGTTAGCGGCGCGTGCATTCCAGTGTGTTTACGTGGAGCTGTACGTGTACACCCACTGCTTGCCTTCACTGTTGTTGCACACCAGGCATACAGCTGGTATGTTTTACGTACTGGACTATTTCTCTTACTGTTTCCAATAGGACTGTTCCTTCCAGGTAAACTTACGTATTCAAGGTCCTTGTTTCATGTTTCATTGAAACAGCTATAATGTTTTCAGGTGTCTTCAGTATAACATACTTTTTAACTAGAAAGGCTTCCCCCTCACCCCCGTTTTAATCTCAATCTGATCTACTGCTGTTTAGTTCGGTCATTGATTTAATAGCACCAAACCAACCTTCTAGTTTATTAGGTGGGTGCAAAAGTAACTGTGCTTTCTGCAAATTTTTTTAACCTTTTAAACTGCAATTACTCTTGCACCAACTTACCAACTTAATACATACACTTGTGTGTGTGTGTGTGTGTGTGTGTGTGTGTGTTGGGGGGTGGAGCACTATCTAACCCAATGCATGTACAGTGACCACACAGCTTTTGAAATGATTTGTTCCCAAGTCCCACCTGCAACCTGATGAATTATTCATCTGCTCATTCCGCACATGTTAATTCAAAGCCCACTCTGCCAAGTCCTGCTCTAGATCAGGGGATATGGGGCTGAACAAGGTCAACACAGACACCGCTTTCATTGGTGCGCACGTTCGAGTGGGAGGGGAGCATATCGACCAATATAATAATGATAACGTGACCTGATGGGACACAGGTGCGAGACGGCATGGGGAGGGTGGAAGCCGTTACAGGGGTTCAGAGGCGACTGATAAGAAGAGCTGACACTTGAACTGAAATCTAAATAGCAGGAAAGAACCAGCCTTGCTAAACCTGGCGATACGGGCACCCAGGTACAGGGGCAGCAAGTGCAAAGGCCCTGAGGTAGAAATTGGCTTGGGATTTCCAAGAAACACGAGGAAAGTCAGCGTGCATGGAAATCCATGACAGAGAAAATAGTGGCTCTGGGTAAGTAAAGTCCAAGAGTTTGACCAGGTCCAGCTCATCAGGCTTGGGTTTTGTTCTGGTTGGGACAGGAAAGCACAGGAGGCTTGGAAGCAGGGGCGTGGCTCCATCACGCTGTCATGATAAGAAACGATACCCAGGCTGCAGGTGGCAATGGGCTGAAAGGAGGCGACAAAGGGAGGAGGAGGCCCAGCGTGGAGATGGGGAGAGGCGGGCAGACTCGGGATGCATGTTGAGGTGAAGCCAGCAGAATTTTCTAAGAAGGGCTCTGAGAGGAAACAATGAGACAAGCAAGACGTGAGCTGTTGAGAACCATTTGCCGAGAAGGGGAACCGGAATCTCTAGGCCTGCAAGTTTTCTACGAAGCTTCCTGAACAGAGAGACCCAGCTGCTAGGACTGGTCCTTCCAGGCCCCCTTTGGGAGCCACTGGTTTAGCCCGATCCCCATTTTCACTCGAGAGAACCCGGCTAAACCACCGCGTGCAGATGAGAATCCAAGTCCTGCTCCCCCAGGCCCCTGCCACCCACTTCAGAGTTACCAGAAGTCAGACATTCTTTTCCGTGCAGCTCGAACCCTGTGTGTCGTTCCCTATGGATCTGCCCACGGACCCGAAACCTGGAGTCCCCCTTCGTTCGATCCTAACCTTTTCTGTGAATACTCGTTGAGTTTTAGCTACACGAAAACCCAGAAATAGTCTGTCCGTAAAGGGTCCAAACGTGCTTCAGTAACTGAGGCCGAGGAGTCCAGTTAAGACTGTACCCTGTGCTGCCACAAACTGACCAGGCTGCAAACTCATTCAGCAGGCGCCCAGGGAGATTCCCGCCCAGACATGTGCTGCTTCTTCCCCCAAGACTCCCCCGTTCTGAGATCGGCTCTGGGCCGAAGGAAGACGGGAGCTTTGGACCCCTTTGTTAGAAGTGTAGAAATTATCTTGAGAAGTACTTTTCTTACTTCAGTGTGGATTCTATAGAAGAATTGGACCCAAAGTTTGAGTCAATGCCCTGACAGACCAGTTTGGTTTTTTTCATAGTCCTGTTTATGAGGATAAAATTGCTAGTTATTTGAAATAGTCTTTCTAAGCCTTAGCTCCAATCCCTTAGTTATCTTTGTTGTTCTTTTAAGAACCTTTTCAACTCTCTTTTCTGTAATAACACAGGATATCCAAGCCACAGTTTTTCCAAAGCTTCTCTCCTCGCAACGCAGAGCAGTGGGCCGTGTTTGGATTATCAAACAAATCCAGGGGCTTATTCTAGATGAGCACGAATGTGTCATATACGCCAGAATCAATACCTCTGCTAATAATGAGTGTTTTATCTGGGATAATTCTTAAATCTCCCATATTCCAAAAGGACTTGGTCTCCCCCTACCGAGTACCTTACTTCATTTACTCCAGGCGTTGGAAAAAAAACACACCTGATATCATTCTGTCTACTACCTTTGCAGTTGAAAACACGTCTTGCCAGCTCACTTATTAGCCTGTCAGGGTTCACTTGCAGCAGAGATTGGTCCCGGCTTTGTGGACCTTGAAGTTTATGCCATTTCAGAAGCTCTTGAGGAAACAGAATGCGAAAACCTATCTTCTCTTTTATATGAAACCGTTAGACCTCGTGCATATACAATGCTTGGAGCTCTCTCAGCCTAGGACGTGGCTGTCCGTGGGAAGGTTTCTGAAATTCAAGCTCACTAGTTTCAGGTAAAATTGCTTCTGACTTGCCGGCCCGTTACGGTATTTCCTGGGTAGAGTATCATTGGGGTGAGGAGGGTGGTGAGAATAAAGCTGACACTCTACATGGATGATAATGGTTTTAAGTGTCATCGAATGGGATTGCAGTACAGTCCATCCAACTTGAATAGAACAGATAGAAAGCGCAGACACTTTGACAAACTTTCTTTCTTTCTAAAAATAATGTCTCATTGGCCAGGGACAGTCAAGGCAAGTGTGCCGTGGACTAAAGACATAACTTTTCCATGAGCAAAACTCAGCTTCTGTAGCAGTTCTGGCTCTCCCGCCTCACCCATGCGCCCTGCTCACCTCCCCGACTGGCCAACACCACAAGGTCCCGTCAATTCTACTCCACTCTCCTTATCCTAAGAAACATCCAACATGCATATTACACAAGTGGAAGAGGAAAGTTCTGTAAGTTCTATTTCAGTTCTGATAAAGGACTCATAAAGAATTAATACATTTCAATAACAATAGTACTTTATGTAGACACAGGTTCACAAGTGATCTCAGAAAAAAGAGGGGTGCCCTCAGGTAAGATTAGGAGACACGTTATAAAGGTTAGGGGGCGGTTCTTCATACTACAGGAATTCAATTTTTCTATTAAGAAGAATCACATCATAAACTATTAAGTCATCTCACTTTTCCTGTTTGATTTTATTTACTCAGTCTTGCCATACTTAAGTGACGATGTAAGAGAAACACTGGAAAGTAATCCCTAAATACGTCTCCATACTATACACACGTCCATGCATGAGTGGCAACCGCTCAGCTGGACTCTAGTTGGCTTGAAAATGGGGTGTCAGAACATTCTGATGCAGACCTTACACGCAAGCGCTCAAAGCTCAACATACACTGAAAAGGCTTTGAGAAAGTTATTTATTGTATTTATTTACAATAAATATTTTTTGTTGAGAAAATAAATTTTAACATTTTTTTCAAGTAAGCTTTTTAAAAGTGAGTTTTACTCACTTCCACTATTGTTAGATAAATGAAGTGCATTTCTCACGTACTTTTCATCTGTGAGGTAGGATGACTGATACAAATCGCACAGGAGAGGAACATAAGTGTTCCCATCAAAAAAACAAAATGTGAGGTTATGGTGTTAACGAGCTGGATGGTGGGGATCCTTTCACAACACCCATCAAATCCCCATAATGTACAGTTTAAATATCTTACAATTTTATATGTCAGCTATACCTCAATAAAGCAGGAAAATACACCAATTGTACACGGGACCAAGGGAAGAGTTCAGTACAGGCTTTTAGGCACTTTCCATGGGCATCTACTTTCCTGTTCGTGCTGAGCAGTGAGACTGCTAGTTAAATGAATGGACAGTGGAGCCCTTTCTGCATTGGCTGTGGGCTTGGGTTTTCTTAATCTTTCGTGTGGGGAGTAACTCAGGTAGAGAGAGAGGGCACCTTGCAAGCTCTATGCGTCCTATTTTGGAGGGTCTGATGCTTGACAGAGCCAGGAGTATCCTTTCATGGGCTGATCCATCAGATTTTACCAACCACTCCTGCATCCTCACTAACTGAGTAGAAAGTCTGTTCAAAGAACCGAGGGGATGTGTAAGGAAGCTTGAGTCAGAGCTGGGCTCTGGGAGGATATGCCCCACCTGGTCAGGTGTGTGTGCACGGGAGCAGTGATGGCGCCCTCTGTGTGTGCAAGCTGTCAAGGGAGAATTCGGGAAGAATGGGTAGGGACTCACAGAAGCATGTTGGCGTACTTGATAAGAGACAGTGAGACGAATTTCTTTCGCAATGAGGACAAAATGACCTACTTTCCCCCGACCTCCTATCCTTTTATGAGATGGTCTTTTGGCGCCTTTCTTCTTGGAGTAGGCACTAGTCGCCGAGGGGGCTGCCTGGGGAGAATTTGGGGAGCAGTCATCTCATTTGCAGAGCACTGATTAGTGTTCTCGGATTCCTAAATACGAAACACCTACCATGGGAGGCACGTTCCGAGAGAGGTGCTAATATCCAGAAAATGCCGCTTCCCGTGCTTTGGCAGTTTGGGTTTCCCTACAGCTTTACACCCAACCCCACTTCAACTCAGGAGGTAGGAAAATACGTATCGATAAGTAATTATTATGTCTTAGCTATAACTAAGCTAATATATCGATAGTTAGCTTAGATCTGAAAGCCCTTGGCTGCACAGGGGCCCTATTTTACAAAGGTTTCTGAGGTGAAGAGTATGGATTTCACTTTATCAAAACAAAATGTTAGGTAAACACATCGAAATGACACTTACAACAACAACGGCACCCAAAGTCCAAAGTCCGGTGTTTATTGCATTTGAGTGTCGGGCAAATCTAGCCGTGAGGTTACCTCATAGTGAGAACTGGTGAATAAATGTTTAATAATTGCTCCCACTTCTCCTGACTTGCTTAGTTGGATCAGCTTTCGAGCGGAGGAGTACAAAGTATTGTCATTAAAAGGGAGCATTGCAGGTTGAACGCTCTAATTAACAGCTGACTATTTCTCTGATAAAAACAACACTGGATTGTCTCCATTCTCCTGGATTTGGGGTTGTGAGGAAAAGCAGAGCTGAGTGAGACCACAGGAGCCAGACCACCTGCGCTGCTCAGCCCCTCAGGCCAACACAGAGCCAAGTATAATATTTAGCAGATCTCTTTTTCTAAAAGTCTGAACAATTGGCGTTTTTCACATAGATGTGCACAAATGAGCCTGACCTTGTGGTTGGAGCTGCTGGGCCATGGAGGGCCCCAGGGATGTGGGCTGGTGCTGGGCGGAGCTGCGTTTGGGTCGTGTTGCCTTAGATAAGGCGAAAGACCATGATTCATCTCTGATAGGACTTCTTCACAAGGAAATACTTAGAAAAGGACAGGGTCAAACTCACTTTTCAAAACTCAAATTACAGGAATAGCAAAGTAAATCTGGCAAAAATGGATCTTTCTGAGTTTGGATGCAAAGGGAATTCCTAGGTGGAACCACTTACAGAAACACTGGACTCCAGCAAGCAATTTGAAGGGATGGGAGGGTAAGAAGAGGCATTTGTAGACATTGTATTTTCTAACCAGATTACACAGCAATCATATTTTTATTGCTATATTTTTGAGTGACAGTCTGTTGATTAATAAATTCCTCATGGATTAGCTCTGTGGCAATTTTGCATCGATATCAAAAGACAAAGTTTGAGTGATGAGAATGCACGGTCCACCACAGAAAGTGGGATTCTGTTAATCAAAACACCTAAAGGTCAAATAAGAACAATTTCGTATAAAATTTGGAAAGAAAACAGTTGTATATCCCTTCCCCCCATTGAAATCTGTTTTTAGTTCATCGGAAATGGGAGTAAAATATTTTATTGAGTCTAAATATAGGTTTTCATATATTAAAAGAAAAGCTATTTACAGGTGATTTGTTACTAAATAAATTCTTGGAGGAACACTTTTAATTACCGAAAAGGTAAGGGAATAACAAACACAGGAAGTGTAAATGAATGAAGTGTTCGCAGAGTCGGCTGCCTTAGGGGCTATAAATAGCCCCCAGCTCGGCCACTATTATTAGCATGTGTGAACAAAAGAAGATTCCAGAAATAGAAAGGGGGTAGCATCTCGGTGAGCCTTGTATTCCAACCATAGGAAATGTTTCTAGCAAGCTCATGAATTTAGGGGGTTAATTGATTTTTAAAAAGGACATTTCCATGCTGTCTGTTTGCCAAGGAAATTCTTTTACTGGCATGTTTGTCAAATTGGCAGGCCGACATTTCCTCTGGAGGACACAAGGTGTGAGGAAGAATTTTATCTTTACTTCCTTACTAAAATCAGCACTGATTGCTGCCTTTTTGTTCGCTTACTTGGTTATTACCAGGTTACACCCAGAGAGGGTCAGTTAATGCAGCTGGGGGTGGGGGGAGGGGGGTAGTGGACACCCAGGCCAGGAGTCGGGTCTCCCTTTTGCCCGAGACCCCAGGGAACTGGGTGACTTGTGTCCAAGCGTTTGTGTCCATCTCATCTCCATGTCCACCTCCCTGTATCTGTCTCTATACCTGTGGCATCTCTAGCTCATTCTCGGCCTCTTCTCTCTGTATCATCTCTCTATCTATGCCTATACCTATCCCTGTATCATATCTACATCTAGATCCATCTACCGTGTTTCCCTGAAAATAAGCCCTAACCAGAAAACAAGCCCTAGCATGATTTTTCAGGAGGACATCCCCTGAACATAAGCCCTAATGCGTCTTTTGGAGCAAAACTTAATATAAGACCCGGTCTTATTTCCGGGGAAACATGGTACCTATACCCACCCCTACACCCCACCTCTCCCTATAGCATATCTATCCCTGTATCATATCTCCATCTATCTCTGCGTACAGATCCCTGAGCCACACTGTTTGCTGACTGAGGAATGCAGCAAACATAATTGAGCCCCCATATTCCAGGCGCCACGCTAAGCAGTGGGGATACGAAGTAAATAAAAATACCAGGGGGGCAGACTTGTGAAGAGGTGATTAGAATTTACAAAGCATGCGTCACAGGGATGATGGGTGTCTGTGTGTGTGTGTGTGTGCAGAGCTACTCTGTCTGGAGGGGCACCAGGGAAAACCTGACAGGCACACCATTTGAACCAACTCAGTCTGGAAGGACGGCCCCTTAAAAAGGCGTGCAAATGCCCACGACGGCTGATTGTGCCAGGCCCTTGGAGGGCCAAGGGCGTGACAAAACGTGAGCTGGGAAGCAGCACACACAACAGACTGCATAACACACCGGACACGTTTCTGTTTCACCTCGTTTTTAGGACAAAAGGAAACGTGCATGAATTTCACAGATCTACTCCTAATTTCCGATGGTTTAGTAAATATTTTTCTGTTTTGATAACTAATAAGGAGGGCGATCATTCGAGAACTGATTGTAACACTGTAGTTAAAAGTGAGAGAAACACAAATTTCAAGTACTTTTGTTTTGTTGTGTTTTCATCAGTGTAGAGCAGAATCAAATGAAGAAAAAATAACTTCTCCAAATTCAGATGTATTTTCCCATAAGTAGTAATGATAGTAATTATTTTTAAAATAGTCGTGTTTTTGGTGATTTTCAGGATAGGAAATTATGAGGATGTGGTGGCATTTAGTATTAAGTAGCTCATTTGTTAAACTATAAATTATTCACAAACCATACGTGTATTTTTGGTAAAAGACATCATCACCTTCTAGGCAGAATAAGCACTAGAATTCTCCCTCTCCAGTAGAAATGTATTATTTTCCTGTCTTAAGCCAGACAGCTCTACGGTTATTTCATTTCATGATTTATTCAACAGATGTTTTTGGAATGCCTACTGTGTGCGATGTGAACCGAGGTAAACAGCATATTAAAGGACTATGTCCCAATACCGTTTTAGAATGAAACATTTTAAAATTACATGCAAGTCAGACGTTGACTGCACCCCACCCCACCCCCGCCCAGCACTTCTAGCAATATAAGAGACCCTATTTTTAACCACGAAGAAAGGAGAGGAGCCTTTTCTGCTTCAGCCAACACACAAATTAATTTAGAGGAGGCAAACGCTTGGCGTGGACGCAGGTTTAGAATTACCACTGTGAGTAACTTTCCCTCCCCTTATTGCCTGTGAGAATAAATGCTGCACAGAGGAGTGTAAACAGAGCAGAACTCTGCCCTGGGCACTTGAGTGGTTATTGATGGGCCAGCAGGACCAGTGGCCCTTTGTAGCCCATCTTCAATGGCAAAGGCGCAAGTCCCAGGCCCGTGTCAGTGGCCCCCTCCCCATTGACCCCTTCATACTGGCTTTTCTCCCAGAATCTCTGCCTTCCTCCTTTTAATACTTTGGACTAAGCGGAGGGTATTCCAGTCAGGAGTCTTTATTAGCCCTCTGCTGCCAGGTTTTCAGAGAATTTATAAGCATGGTAGTTTGACTTTAGAAAAGACACAATTGTATATAAAAAAGCCCTTCTGGTTTCATTTGATTTTTTTTTTTTTTTTTTTTTTTGGTTAAGAAACAATAGTGTTTATTTATCATGTTTGGCTTAGAAGAATGTCTTTGGTATTTGGTGCTTTCAATGTGAACAAGAAACTCCACTCAATAACATCTTTAAAAAACAAAATAGTTCTCAGCTGAGGGTGGGTGAGGACGTTATATGAAGACTGAGTGGGAACCTCAACCCAAGGACATAATAGACGAGAAACAATTTTTTCTCTCTCTTTTCTTCAGAAGTAGCCTTCCGCATGGTTTAATGTGCTAACATAACCCCGCTTCCAATATTTCAAAAGATACAGAACTTCCCAGCATGGTGATAAAGTTTTCCTGTGTTCCAATAATAAAACCCCAGCGTACCAGCGATTTCCAGTTCCTTTGTGGCTCAGCAACTTGTGAAGACCGACCCACTGCTAAGTGTCAGTGTAGGCGTCGGAAACAGATGTCCCCGGGACAATGCCATTTGTTGTCACTGTCGATACTATGTGGCAATGTTCCAAAACGAAATTGTTTGTGGAGGGAAAAGAATGTAAGCGGTGATTCATGCCCAGGAATTTTTTTTTTTTTTTTTTTTTTGGCTGCAGGCTGACCATATTTTATTTGTTTTAAATCCTAGAACATTAGTGGATTAAACATTTTAGGATAACTTAACTATTAGAGTATCTATTCCTTTTTCTTTTCTTTCTTTCTTTTTTCTGGCAGGGGGGAGGGTGTCAAGCATTTCCTTCTGAAAGGAGTGAGCATATTTGGGGGTTTACTGAAAATAGGTATCTGAGAATTCAGATAAATGAATGACAAGCCCTGCTTAGTATCTTTGTTAATAATTTAGTTATTTTTTTATTTTGTTAATAATTTGGAGAGAAAATTCAAAATAGTCAAACGTTCAGTGGTAATAGGTGACATGGCATGATCCTGGTTTGAAATTTTCATGAACAGTATAAAGGATCAACCACTAAGTCATACCTACTGTAAGAGACTATGGATTTATCCGCGCAAATTAAATATTAATTTATAGAGAAGCTTAAAATGTGCTCCCAAGGAGACAGGCAGAATAAAGCTACCTAAGGATCAGGCCCCCACGACACAGGACCATGTTTTTCAGGAAGAAAACCTACCACGAATTCAGGGCACACTCTCCATCGTTCGAGTGCTGTTCTTCTAAAAAAAAAAAACAAATTTTAATCCACAAATGAAAGATTTTTTGAATGCTTCTTCAGAACAACAGATGCCTCAGGCCATTAATTGTAAAATGTCTTGTCTTCTATCAAATACGTAGATGTCTCTTGCACGAAGGTTTCTATATCCCAGAAAAAATTATTTTAAGGCACATGAACAAAATCTGACTTTTAAACAACAAAGGAAAGGTTGGCGCCACGTGCCGTGGGGGGAGGCCTGGATTCGGAAGCCAGAGGCTGGCATGCCAGGCCCACTGCCCTCCTGATAAATTGTGGCGTCTGGCTCCCTCATGCTCCTTTATTTCTGCGAGAGGACGGGTCAGGCTGGGTGGCCTCTAGCATCCTTTCAGACATGCGCAGTTTCTGATTCTAGTTTGGTGATAACTTTTAGGACCTCACGCTGCCTTCTAGCATTCACTGTCCGTGACTTCTTTGGCTGGCAAACACCTTGGCACATCTGACGAAAGCGGTGATTAATCCTCCTGGGAAAATGCGTAGACAGAAAATTGTGCATGAAATCCTGGGGCTTCCCAGACCCCTTGAAGCCCAGGGTGGTCCCAGGCTAAGATCCCTGTGACTGTTAAAAGGTTGATATCTTCACATCTCTGGGTAGATGGAAGCAGGAATTTTTTAATTGCTCCAAACTTTAGCAGCAAAACTTTCTAATTATTTTTGACGCTGATTATTTTTATTTCCTAACACTTCCACATGGTAGAAAGTTGACACTGATATGGCCATGCTTGGAGAATGAAAACACACACAAGTTGGCCAGCTGAAGACCAGGATAGCACTTGAAAGAGATTCTGTGTGCAGGGCTAGAGTCCAGGATGCCAAGGGTGTCACGATGACTCAGCTAGCATCCTTGCTTTAGACAGGAAACAAATAAAGTGAGGTGCGCTGGCATCTCTTACTCGGTGGTCCATTTATGAAAAATTCATTTATGAAAAGTTCAAACTGAGCTGCCCTATCACAGAGATAGTGGCCTGGGGACGACTGTCTCAGGCCTCGTTCAGGACCCAACACAGAATAATACTGGGAGGCACAAAATAATGGAGAAAACAGTCACTTCAGTAATACATACAAACTAGAAATTAACTCTAATTCAGATGTAAGAATATTTAAATGTTAATTTCCTCCCAGTCTACATATTTCCTTCCAGTATACATCTCCGGGGTGTTTTTGTTGCTGTTGTTTTTTGTTTTTTAAGCCATTCATTAAGCCATGGATAATTGTACATTTTCCTAAATTCTAATATCATTTGGAGAAAGCTTTGCACTTTTTAAAGTACTTTCCTGCACAAGGTCTCATTTGATCCTTTAGTTACTCTCATTTCTTTTTACACATAAGAGAGATGAAACGTGTGACCACTTTAATGAAGAATGCAAGTCTCAAAAAAGTCTAACAAACCACTTCTTTCACCGAGCAAACGTGGAAGCTATAGTAAAACTTTCTCTTTACCTTCCCAACTGTAGCTTCTGTGTTTTCAATCTAGCAAATTCTTCATGGGCTCATTTTCACATTTTTCAAATTCTGTTCATTTCTCTGTATTAGGGTTAAATTAGAGAGGTCTATATTGCCTATTTCTGGCATTTCCAAGCATAAGGCAGTATCAAGAAAACAGAAATTGGAATCCTGATGTTACAGGAAAGCCCCCAATGCTTGGCAGAAGTGACTGCAAGGAGGGAACCCCGCCTGCCTTCTCTGTTTCACTGGCACAGATGTCCCGGTATCGGGGCGTCCTGGGGTACCAGCTAACCCGCTCCCTCCGTGGCCCAGAGTTACTCAGAGCGCGCTGAAGCCCATCTTTGATCTCCGGCGCTATTTTTCTCTGTTATGTCACAGAGGTCACCTGGCTCATGTGTGACAAACTGCCTGCATAAGTCACAGTGCCAGTGGCAGAGATTTGTAACCTGCCCCTGGTCCATTGCCTTTGAGTTATTTCACAGGCCCGCTGTTTTACATTTACACTCTGTCGGAAGATGAACAGAGGACGGGAGTAAAACCAAGGGCAGGGTCTCGTCCTGAAGGACAAGGGGGAACAGGTGGAAGGTTAATGGCCCTGGAGCGATTCCACAAGCCTCTCAGGCTTGATATATGGGCCTCGGGCCTAAAACGGGCATTGGCTTTCAAAGATATATTATTTCATTTGAGGAGAGGCATTCTGGAGCTCCTGCATTTGTCCGCTGATAGATGACCCTCTGTCCACAATTGGTTATGGCGTGTGAGTTTTCCTTGGGCCTGCTCCCGTACATAAAAATTTTGCTGAGCTCTCCAACCTTCCGCAGGCCTGTTAGAACGGGATATGTGCAGGCCTGCTGGCAGGCGGCTGGGTTTCTGTTGCTGCTATTTTAGTAGTTCCTTTTGAACTCTCATCCCCCAGGAGGCTGGGGGGGATGAAAGACACTTCCATTCATGCATAACTTGATAAGCATGGCCTTACCCCCCAAAAGGGGGTGAAAGGGACGTCGGGAATCAGACACACATGTCAGTCAGGGCGGTGCTGACATTTGGGTTTCAAAGTCGCTTTTACCTAGAAGGAGATAGATACCACTGGACAGCCATTGACTTCCTAACTCTTTTGCTTCCCCTAAGTGGTTAACAGATGGCTTACTCTGTTCTATGCCTGTGCACTGAAAGTTTGAGGGGATTCGGGAGTGGGGCTGAATAGACAGTTGGAAAAAGATGCTTTCCACAGAGACCGAAGATTGATTTGCCAGGACCACTGGGCAATGTGACCCAGAAATGTGTCCGCTGGCTCAACTGTCACAAACGAATTGGACTGGTCACTAGATTAATGGAAGCAGTCTCTGGAATGAACCTTGTGTGGCCTCTGAAAAGCTGTACTGCAGCCCCAAACTGGAAAAGGCTAAGTGGCGAAGCCAGGCCTCTTGACGGCCACAGATCCGATATTCATCCAGCGTCAGGAACCCCAATATGCCTCCACATGGAAGTGTTCTCAAATGACTGACCCTGGTTCCGGGGGTGTAGATGGGAAATCTTCGAGTTAAGATTCCTGATCACCGTGATGTTTTAGCCTTGTCAAAGATAGAATGCGATTTCCATGGTGAGCGTTAAGGAAAACAGAGCTTTGTGAACTCACGCTCCTAAACAAAAGGGTAGTTTACTTGCGAGTTCTTGTGTGTTCCGCGGACCTTGAGTGTGGTGAATGCTCAGCGCGCCGTCTGAAATGTCAGAATTCTGTGGGTGGAATTCTTGTCCTGAATGGCTTTGTCATACACGACTTCTCCTCATGGGGAAACCTTCCATGAGCATCCCAGGTACATCGGTCTGTGTAAGAAGTCAAGATTGGGCAACTAATCGATACTAGGAATTTAATTTCTGAATGAGAGACACTGAGGAGTGACACAGCACACAGCTTCACGTGGCGTTCACCAAGCACGCAGACGACAACCCTTATTCAGACGATCAAGCCCAGCCCTAAGGAGAAGGACGCAGTTCTGACCGCTGGTCCTGGGAATGCTATGTACCATTATCTGTTACTATGGATACGGTATGTGTCGTCTGATGAGTATATGGGGTTATAAAGACGGTCTTCCCTTCTCCTCGGGAGTACTGCGAAGCACTGGTCAGAAAGGCTGCACAGGTGTGTTTAGTATCTGCAGGAAGAAAATCTCATACCTTTTGTAACGGAAAGCTTTCGAATCACTAGTTTACATAGAGCATTGAATGCAGAGTGTCAGCAGTGAGAGAGTCTGCTTGTCCACTTGTTGCCTTGACAAATGGATAAAAAGGTTGCTGAGGAGGTCACGCCTCCAGCTGGGGGGACCCTGAGATAAAATTCCCTCAGGGGGGCAGGCCCCAACCCACACGGGCATCTTTTCAATCACCGAGGGTCTGTGCTTCTCTGAGTCCTTCCGGCTTCTGACCTCATGTTCATGTTTGAAAACATCCGACCTTTATTTCTGTCATCTGTACCTTCCTCTGTGGTGTCTCCCCGTTGGCAGACCACAGTCCTGTGGGTTATAGCAGTACCTAAGCAGGGATCGAATCAAAGGACCTTATAGAATGGAAGCTCACTCTGCATTAGTCAGTGAGGCCAGCCTGCCACATCTGTCCATGTCCCCCAGCTCAGAGGGACACCTCCCCAGGCCCATCCATAGGAAGCCCAGTACTTACAAACAGGCCCTTAATTGCTCATTTGCAGTTGGACAAAATGCTAAATGCAGAAAGAGTTCAAAGCCAACGTAACGTCTTGGAAACAGGATCTCAATGCACACAGCCGCTTATTGTTGCAAAATTAGAATAACAAATGTTCCCAGCATGAAGCCCACATGAACTTGACTGAGTATTATTATTCAACCCGAGACACGGTCAACTTTTTTTTTTTTTTTTTTTTTGTTAACAGCAACAGGAGAGGCATACTTAGCACTCTGTTAGTCTCCACTGTTCATTTTAATGACATATTTAGGCCTCCATCACACTTTGTATTTTTACGTGTAATTACCCGTATTAAAAAAAAACCACTCATTAGTGTTCTATTCCACTGACTTAATTACGCCCTTAATTAAATCCTGACTAACTGAGGGTCACTGCGGTGGCGGTGGGATTTGTCACTGTTTGTCAGCAGGTGTCTGGTTGCATCTATTTCTGCTTTTCCTCTGGTTTGAATCTATTCAAGAGCTTGCTTTTCCCCCGAATGCCAGAGACAGAGAGATCTCATTGGAGAGAACAGCACGTATGACAGCATGACAGACAACTGCTCCCCGAAAGCTCATCTGGGCGACGACATTTCTGTGACCGTTCGCCTAGGAAAATCTGTGGATTGCGAGAGAGATGCTGAAAACAGACTTGGGATATGAGAGACGCACTTTTTAAAAGATTAATGTGCTCGCGTTCTAGAATTTGTGATCCTACTTATCTATGCAAGTCTGAAAGTTCCCTAAAGAACAAAACCTGATTTTTCTGTGGTGGTTGTGAGACCATCACAGATGCTTTGCATCAGGATACCTTGTATGGCGCAAACTGCTTGGCCCACATTTGTCATTGTAAAACCATACAACAAATTGCAAAACTAGGAATCCAAGGGGACAAAAAGTATTTTATGTGTCTAAGGTACACATAAAAGTTCATTATTTGGAAGGGGTTTTACTAACATATTAAGACTGCTGTGCCTTCCCATTTCACAACAGAATGCGTTAGACTTGCGATTTCCCTGTGTCACTTCAGGGAGATGTAATTCCCACGTTGCTGTGTATCAGGCCCCTAATGTTGATCAGAGTAATTGATTAGTCCAGGCAAGTTTTATAATTAGTTGTCAGCCTTTCAACACAAGCCCTCGAAACACTCGCTGCGAATCTGCATAGCCGTTATAGTTATTAATCAGTTTTTAATCTAAAACTGTACACAAGCTACCTGACGAGCATTTATATATATATATTTTTTTTGGGAATTAGGATGGCCCTTCTATGGAAGCCCCGAGAAACTAAACTCAGATCATATACCTTTGAGTTTCTCAGTCGAGAAAAGTTTTGGACGGTGAAATTCTGATTTTTTGAAAATAATGACACTTATTTTCATTGAAAGGTAAAATGTCACAATTTTTCCACCAGTTAAGATGTTTTTCAGAACTCAGATTTCTAACGCCAACAACAAACAGACAATAGGTAAAAGATACCATCAGGTTATCAACAACAGAGAACAGTAATGTGACTTTATTGTCATTATATTTTCATACTTTGTTGTTACATTTTGTCATCACATATGCAATTTTTATCGCTTTACCTATTAATATGGTAGGACAGAGTAAGGAGGACTTTTAAAGTAAATGTATACAATAGTTCAACTCTATTTCTGAAATTGAAACCAATTCATTTCATCCTAAAGCATTAATTCTACTCCTTCTTCTAAGAAACAAATATCCTCATTTGTAATTCTCATTTGTTGTTTCCTATCACTTCAAAGTAATTTAAAATATAAATATGTGAATGTCCATGGTTTTCCAACCAGTTTAAATGGTGGGGTGACGAGAAATTGTATACATGCTGTGGGTTTCTGTCCAGCCTTTTAACTGTCCCAGGATGATGAAACGCTGGGTCGTGTGTGTGTGTGTGTGTGTGTGTGTGTGTGTGTGTGTGTACCTGCTGAAGCAACATGCATCCCCAGGTGTCCTGACACACAGTTGGGGTAATCGTGCTATAGTTTAATTATCACAGGGTGGGTCAGAGATTTTTAAGATTCCTTCTTTTGTTCAGTAAACACTTCTCAAGGGTCAGTTATGTACCAGTTAACACTTTAGGGCCTGGGGATCCATCGTGAGCAGGACAGACAATATCCCTCCTCTCAAACATTTTATTTTATATACATATAATATATATATTAGTGACTATGACTATTTCTAGAATAATTACACTGACTTATGAAAAGCATTACCATTAGCAAACCAGCCTAGTCAAGGATTGAAACTGCAAGTGATGGACCATTTCTCTCCTCTGTGTTTAAGCCTCTGAGAGATGTCACCAGCCCCCCCACCCCCCTGTGTATTCTGTCCGTTCAAGCCCACTCCCCAGACGTGCCCCAGGATTACTGTAATGGTTAGTGTTCCTTTCTGAAGCTCGGAGTCACGGGGGAAAGTACAATCATGATTTGAGAGAATCATTTTTTCATAAATTTATACTTAGTAACTTTACGTGGTGAACTTATCACAGAGAAGGGTGGGAATGACATTGACTAAACAATAGTTTTAAGGCCTGATGGAATCTCTAGGAAGATTGTTCCAGCGTACAGCTGAATGACGCCCACTGGTAGCCGTTCAGATAAGCTCACAAAGCTTTCATCCATGTAAATACTTCACAGGTCGGCCATTACTGGAGAGTAACGAGGTAGGTTGTGCCATTTCGTTAACGATGCATTAATCCTTCTGCAGTAACTTCTCTAACTCACTGACTTGTCAATACAATAATAAACATGTGGGGCATGACAAAAGTCAGCATCAAGGTGTACTGTGCCCACATAAACCAAAAGGATCAGGTTTTCTAGGCACCCAATAAGGCGGTGGTTGAACACTGCTCGAATCTAGCCTAGTATTAGGAAGTGTGTCCTAGGCTACCCTGTGAGCGGGCTCGGACCAGGTCAGATGATTCAAAGATGATAGGCAGCAAGAGGGTCTGGGTTCTCCCCGAACATGAACACAGCGCCAGCTGACTCAGGGGGAATGCTCCTGCCCCCTTGGGGACGGGAGGAGGAGGGAGGGTCAGGGGCGGCATGTCCCTTCTCGGGTAGTAGATTATCTACCCGGCTCTTTAAGGCTCAGTGCCCTCACCTGTAAAGCACAGTGTCAGGAAATGTCAATTTCCTCTTAATCAATACCTGAAAGTTTCTGGTGCTGTGTTTGATTCATTCAACAGATGGGTAAATAGTGACTTCCCTCTGATGGCAATTAGGTGCGCTCTGGAGTCCAAAGCCTTGGACTCAAATCCTAGCTCTGCGTCTTGCTAGCACTGTGCCCTTAGGAAAGTCACTTAACTTGAGTGTCCTTGTCTGTCACACAGGAGACTGTCCAACTGACACGGTGCTTTAAAATTGCAGAGTGCCCTGGGCTAGAACCTGGACACAGAGATGAATTAGAAATGGTCACTACCCTCCAAGAGAAGGACACACTTGAGTACCAGTGCTGTCCTGGGGGTGAAGGTGCTAGAACACCATTCCTGAACTTGTGTCTCACGTTACCAAAGCAAGAATTACACTCCAGAAATTCCAACAAAGAAACACCCAGTAAAGACCAACGCAATTCATTGGTCAAACCAACAAACACGAGTATTCATACACACTAATCTGCTGTACCCTTACCTCAGGCTTTATCAGCCGATTTCCTTGAGTCTGTAACCCCACTGTTCTCTTGGGTCTGGTGTAAGGTCTGCCTTATCCCTAGTCGCCTCAAGGAGGAGCAAGGACAGAGAAGTTGGTGACATTTTCGGCCCATCTAACTCCATGATCAGGACATGGAAACCATGTTGGAGTCAGGGTGCAGAGAGGAAAGGGGCTGCAAGAGTCCAACACAATTTGTTCACTGCTGAGTGACTTTCTATCAAACAGGGTTTATTCAGGCCAAAGAATCCTGTCTATTGTTCATGGGAGAGGTGAGGAGACAAGTTGCTCCAGAAACGTTTTTAGAAATTAAAAAACTCAGACAATTACAATATGGGGAGTGCAATCATGGGGGTCCCCCAGGGAGAGTTAAACAAACCCTTCCTTCCAGCCATTCCCCCGGGGTTTCGGACTTGATCAGGTCTCTCCCACCGTTCCATGGCACTGACAGAAAAAGTGACAGTTCTTCACAGGTCTGTCGTCACTCCTTGACCATGTGCCACCTGACTCCACACACACCACACTCATCTTTGGCCCCACGTTTGCAATCTTCACACCTCCGGGCACTGGCCGGCCCTGCTCTTTGCTTAGATCCTCCACACGGGGCTGACCTTAAACACCGATCCCGAGAACTGCTGTCACTTGCTTGAGCTGGAATCAATCACTCTCTTTCCTCTATTTCTGTATTTGGCTTGTTCTTCTATGTTAGCTAGTATAAACGCGTATATTCCACCATCACCAAACTTAAAGCCGTTGATGTGACAAGTCTACAGATAGTCATGGAACTGTTGGACCGTCCGACAAAATCTGGGATACACGGTGATCATGTGACCCCCTCAGTGTTACGTACACGTCTATGTCCCCAACTCACCCTTGTCCCTTACTTGTCAGTTTTCTCCCACAAACGCTAGCACAGAGCTTTGAACTAAGTAGTTACTCGACAAATTTGTTGTTATGAGATTCATTTATGTTCATATGAAAATGACTGGTATTGATTTAGAGAAGTATTTCACATGCGGTTTGATCTCAGGCCCCCTTTGCACTCTTGAAAATGACTGGGGACTGCGAAGACCTAATTTAGTGCACGTGAGCTGTAACTGCCGATAATAACGTACTGAGATTTAAAACTGAGAAATGGTTAAAACACAGGGATTCACAAGCATACGTTCCAGTTGTCTCCAGAGCAATGACGTCATTTCACCCTGTAGCTCAGTCCAGTCGTGAGGGGTAGAGGGTCAAAGGGCAGAGAGCATCTCAAAGAGGTCAAAGGGCAGAGAGCATCTCAGTATAACGGAGTTTTCACCCCTGGGCCCTCATTTAAACACCACTTCTGTGGCGTTTTCCTCTTCCGTGGGGATTAAAGCCAGATGGCAACTGAATGCAATTCCGAAACTGGAATGTTCCACTGAGCAAGGAGGTGGGGCATCAGGAGAAACACCAGAGAGGGGCACCCTCTCTGCTGGTGGTGAGGAAGCCATGAGGGCAGCACACTGTGCGTGTGTAGGTCACTGACAGGCTGCGTGCCAGCCTTCACCTCTCTCTCACACACACTCACACTGGGGCCACTCTGGCCCTGACCACTTGGAGCTGCCATCCAGGTGCAGCTGGGAACCTCTGCAGTCACCTTCTGAGGTCCACATCCCGCTGGGCCTCTCCAGTAGCTGTAGGTTCTGCCTCGTCGGCCCCCAAGGCGCGTAAGAAAATTGGTGGGGCGACCATGACCGCACAGAAGCCTGGAGCTGGTGCTTCGATGTGCATTTTGCATTCAGCTCCTACCTGTTTTGTGATACTTGACGGAGCTAAGGATGACGGACTAACTCTGACTCTTACAGAAGAACTGTGATGTCCTGTAGGAAGAGCTGTCACTTAGGGAAACCAAGCCTTGTCCTAAGCTCTGGGTGTGCATTGGTCAATGAACCCTTGCCACAAGGTGGGTGGGGGGCCATATTAATTAGAGTTTGGCTGAAGCAGAAACAAAGTGAGGCTCAAGGCATTACGTCATTTGCCCAACGTCATGCTTATCTGTTGGCCGCCGGGGGAGCTTGGGCTTGCACAGGACTGTCCAGCCCCTAAGCTCTTACTCTGCCGTCATAGTGTACTGTTCTCATACCATGTACTGAGCCTAAAATGTTGGCATGAGAGTGTGTGTGCGAGACTGTGTGTGCACACACGCACCTGTGGAGGGGGCCATCTTCGGCTGGAATTTTCTACAGCTTTCCATTCAAAGGGTGGCATGTTCAGCCAGCACTGGCCTCATGGTCAGCTGCTTGGACGCGCAGGACTCCCACCCGACCTGCTGAACCAGAACCTGCATTTCAACAAGATCCCCAGGTGAACTGTAGGTGCCTCAAAGGCTGAGGTCTTGGGCACAGCTGTACCTCCCTGGACTCAAGAGAGAAGGAAGTGAGGCCATTAGTAGGGCTTCCTGCTTAGAAAGCGATCGAGCACCTTGAGTAAAAACGAAAAGAACATGCTTTGTTTCAGAGGCATGCGTTCACGCTGTCTTGCCCATAATTCCAGACATGACATGCTAATTCGGCAAGGACCTCCTGGTTGGTACAAAAGATGTGCTATGAAGTCTGCAATGCGCTTTATTAAAAGCAAGCCAAGCCCAAAAGTCCCTGTTCAGGAATGTGGTTTGTGGTGCAGCCTAATTTGTACCACGGGCAAAGGTCAGACAGCGGCGCTCGTTAATGCACTCGCTCTGGGAGGAGATCAATCTCCATACTTCACCATATTGATCCGAGCGCTCGCTTCCACCTTGAACTGGTTCACCCACGTGTGAGTGGAGACGGACGGCTTTCCGGGCCTGTGGGCTCCAGCAGGCGCGCCACCCGCAGCGAAAGCCGGACGCCCAACGTCCTCATTCAGGCAGGCCGGTTTGGTTCCTAGCGAGCGGATCTTCTCCTTGTTTCTCAGAAAAAAGGGTTCAAAAGAAATAGGTTGCTTTTCTACCATGAGGAATGCTGTTTCTCTTCTGTAGTTTTTATAAATCGTGTGTGTTCAATCCAGGGGCGAAATGTGCCCGAACACAGGCGGGTGGCTCATGTTAGCGTATAACATCAATGTCACCAAACGTGGTTCATTTCTTAGTCACATGTGTGACCTTCAGGACCCAGGAGTCAGACTCGCTGCCGGCCCTGTATCCATGCGACCCCTTCACTGCAGACACGCTGAGGACATGGTGGCTTGGGGAGTCAGTCACAAAGCGTTTATGTGGCCTTTGTGTTTCTTTCTTCCTTGAAGGAATGGGCCATGTAAATTCCAGAAGTGGGATAGCAACAAGCCAACAAGCAGACATTTCCCTTTTTTCAAAGAAAAAGTGTAGCTCCCAGGCTGCAACAGGACAGAAGCAGGCTCTGCGGTCCTAATGCTGTAAGACGTGGTTTCCCAGAGAAAGTGCGGACGCTGGGCTAACAGCCCCACCCTCCTCACTTCCCTCGTACGCAGTGGCGCAGTGACGGCTCCCTGACACGCGTTTCCCCTTCGTCCTTGCACACCCGTCAGCGCCATGCCCAGTGAGCGGTGCTCTGCCCCTGGGCACTTCTCCTAGACTTTCTTCTCGTTTCCAAACCAATTTCCGCCTTGAGAAAGAGTGAAGCTCGAATCTGAGGCAAGTCCAGTTAGGCCAGATTTTCCCCACGTGGAATTGCACCTCATTCTTTGGGTGGGTGTTTTTTAAATGGCCATCTATGAAATACCACTTGGAGTGTCAGCGTGTCACCATTTTCACAGGATGAACAGCCTCGTTCGAGCTCAGTGAGATACCATGTCTTAGGACGCACCTCGCAGATCCCCACCTTGTGACAGCAGGGGGTCACGGTCAGGGACAGGGGGAGCTCACCCCTCGGTCAGCCTCTGTCCGAGCTCTTTCTGAGCAGTGAAACAGCAAGGAGACCCCGGGGCCTCGGTCTGATTGGCTACGTTCCGTGCTCACGGGAAATGAGCAGGCAAAGTGGAACGGGCCTCGGAGAAGTAGGAGGGGACAGGGCCGCACACATTCCCGTCACCTTGAGCACCTGGCTGGATCCCGCCCTGGTGGGACGCTCGCAGTAGGCGCTCTGTCCTATGAGTGCCTTACGAGTATCACCCAGTACCTTCTAGGTTCTGAATCGTCATAAAGAAAGAGTTGAAAAATACTTTCTGGCAGAGAAACGTCCTAGTTGGTCGTAAAGAGATAACAGGGAAGGAGGTGCGTGTTGGACCTACAGACCCTTTCCTTTCTAGCAGGTGTATAAGGGCCAACATCAGTACGACGAGGACATGTGTGGACGGGTTTTAAGAACGGACGCTCATGCTGCTGCGTTTTTATCATTCCAGCGCTTAGGACCCCGCCCAGCCCCCACGCTGCTGCCTCAACACTCAGACACATGAGGGTGCTCACTGTATGACCGACCACCTGTGTGAAATCGGAGCGGTGTTGTGATCGATGGGTCGTAACAACCCATCTCTAGGCCTGTGTCTATCTACACAGTCTGGGAACTGATGGTCAGTTTCATTGAAAAATGAATCGACGTCATGAGGTGGCTGAATTACCGTAGTGTTTGCCATGAATCGACCAGCCTACTCCAATGAAACTGCCAGCCACTCGTTCTGTAGACACCGCCGGGCGTCCAACAGTCAGGCAGGCAGCCTGGGGGTGGGGGAGCATGGTGGCCGGCACGTGTTGCTCCCTGACACTGGAATAGAGAACATGGGAGTAGAAGGAATGGGCACCTCAGTGTAAGGAACACTGGCCTGCCACCAGGTGCCATCGAGCTAGAAATGGTGTTGCTGAAAATCTGGAGGGTGGAGTTTTGATTCCCAAGTCAGTACCTTGCAGTGGTGTGTGTGTAGGATGGTTTTCATGCTTAACGGGCCACAACTGGGGAATGAAAATATTGGTCAAAACTAGGGCCGTGCCATACTGGTGAGCAGCATCAACAAGGCAATGAGGTCTCTCGTTTTTAGGTTGGGGGCGCTTAGCGGGGTTGGGAGTTCTGTCCTCCACCCGGCCGAGCTGCAGGCAGCTGTAGGAAGGTACACAGGCCACCAGCAGTTACGTGATGACTCAGGTCGCCTTTGGGTCTTCTGGGACTGTGACCAGGCCAGGTGGCCCTTTCAGTGGTGACACACCACTCGGAAGGTGCTCCCCTCTGACTACGGGGCGAGCACCGCACGCTCTGTCGTGACCAGAGGGACACATCCTGATAAAGTCACGTGTGGGCTACTGAGAAAATGTCCCCAAGGTCAAATGAAGCTATTATTTGCCTAAATATCTTGACAGAGAAATCTAGCCAGTCATGTCATATAATAATTTCTGGATTTTCAAAAATACGAAGAGAGTGAAATCTTTGTTTTTCTCTACGTTTCTTCTCCATCTTGATTCTAGAAGAACTTCTTTCCTATCTCAGTTTCAGCACAAAACGGACCCCCATGGGATTATGTAAATGCTAGGTTTCAGTTAATCCTCCCTCCAAGCCACCTTCATAGCCTTTCTCCCCAAAACCAGGAAAGAGCACCGATCTGGATTTTATGCCCAGAGAATTCCACGGCTATTTGGAAGCCATGTTTCTGTATTTCCGAAGGACTTCATTCCTCCAATCACAAGCTTCGTTACATTTCAAATAGAGAAATTAAAATACCATTCCTATATTTCCTTGCAGGAAAGAAATCGAGGCAGCGCTATATTTACAAAACTAAACTTCGATAGAAAAAAATGAGAAGGTTGTTCTTTAGTCCTGCGTGGCAGTAGGCCGGGCTCGGATCCACAACCCCTGGGTCCCTGCCCCATTTCTGGCACCCGAGTCACCTCATATAAGGCACAGCACACCTGAGCTGCGTGCTCCCCTCTGTAAAATGAAGTCGACGAACTAAAGGTGACCGCTAGGTCCTTTCAACATCAACCTACTCCAGAAAAGACAAGCATATTCACAAATGCTTTCCAGACATTCTAACCAAGCCGAAAGAAAACATATTGTGCTTAAAGAGGGTTGTCTTCATTGCTTGACAAGTAACTGCCTGATCAGACATGTGAGGAGCATTGCATTAATAGGAGATTTTGAAACTAGACAACAGGAAACAGCTCATGTCATAAATGAAACAATACCCAGCCAGAGAAAGCACTGGAAAATATGTCACATTCATCTACCTTAAAATATTTTTTTTTTCTCATTCGTCAACTTTTTCCATCCCCTAAAATGTTTTCCTTTGGACTTCACTTAACATCTCTCATATTTTCCCTCCTTTTATTTATTTCAGTTTAGATTTAACTACCATTTAATAGGGTGTGTGTCCTGTTTGGGGGACTGATCCTCTGCTTGCCCTCGACTTCTTCTGCCTTTACGTTCCCTTTCTCTCCATTTCCTCATTTAATCGATTACTCATCTTTTATCATATGTACATATAAACTGCTTCAATTCATTTCTGAAGGATGTGGCCTTCTCTGTATCTCACACATATGTATATATACATACAGAGGTTGCCAAAAGAATGTAGATACATTTTAAGAAAGAAATAAAAAAACTATTAAAATTACGCTGATGGGAACCACTGTGAGCACCTCTTGCAATTGCAGACGTCAAACATGACTTGTATTCATCTTTTGTTATCGGTATATATTGAGAATTACAATTTTAATACGGTGTTTTCCTTTCTTAAAATGTGTATAGATTTTTTTGGCACCCTCTGTATACAGACTAATTTTCTAATTACTGCTGCCACAGAGTTTTACACATTACATGCTGTCTTGTGCACTAATTATTTTGCACAGCTAAATGTCTTATTTGTTCAATTCATTTGTAAATTCCTTGAGGATAAGAACTAGTGTGGTTTTTTTTTAATTAAAATATAATTGACATACAAAAGAA
The DNA here is from genome assembly GCF_036562045.2 of Rhinolophus sinicus. Classification (NCBI taxonomy): domain Eukaryota; kingdom Metazoa; phylum Chordata; class Mammalia; order Chiroptera; family Rhinolophidae; genus Rhinolophus; species Rhinolophus sinicus. The sequence goes on from NC_133761.1 coordinate 66,928,686, forward strand.
TTAGTTTTTATATTTATTCAAGTCTCAACAATGGCCAGCACCAGTAAGTGTTTGATTTATTGTTGATTGGGACATGTCCCTAATCTGACAAGAGGAATGACTCCTACGTTAACACACCTTCATCCAATCCATCCTTTGTAATACCCGTTCACAGATCTGGAGCTGGGCTGGCCCAGAGTTCAGCAGCACGTTAATTCCTACCTTCTTTACTTTGCAAAAGACACTAGACTGAGTTGTCATGTCCAAGCAGCTCTGGGGCAGTGTGGACCAACTAACCTGGTGTGATGGCACAGACCCCCTTTCTTTCATCTCGTGACATTTGCACGTGCTGGGACTCTGAAGCAATACAAGTGACTGATCCCACAAGCCACGGGAAAGAGCCTCGCCGTTACCTTTGAGTGCCACCGAATCAGATCACATGAGTTATGTGTGTACACTCTTAACAGGACAGCTATGTGCCAAGTCCTATCTGACCCCCAGACAGGATGCACATACTGTTACAAGTAATGGATGTTTCAACAAGAAGCTTTTGGAAACATGGTAAGAGGAGTAAAAGCCAGGTAAAGTGCATCCTTAGGTTTGACACATTCTGAGAATGTGACTTGGAAGAACTAGGAAAAGTCACCAAGAGCACGGACGTGTCATTAGGGACCAAGGCTGAGACCGTCACACCCTCGTGTTCCCACTTACTACATACGGACACGAAGGTTGGACTGGGAAGAAGGCGGATGGAAAGAAATTGGTTCATTTGCACTATGGTGTTGGGAGGAGCTCTGTGGAGACCCTGGACCGCCAGGAAGATGAACGAGGGGGTCCTAGAGCAAGTTAAGTCTGAACATCATTGGAGGAAAAACACCAAAGCTGCAGCTGTCCTACTGTGGGACATCGTGGGAGGGCAGGGTTCTCTGGAAACGACAAGAGTGCTGGGAAAATAGCAGGGAGCAGGAAAACAGAGGGACCAAATAGGAGATGGACTGACTCCATAAAAGGGGCCACAGGCTGAGTCTGCAGGAGCTGAGCAGGGCTGTGAGGACGGGACGTGTGGACGTCACTCATCATACATCACCCAGAGTCGCAGCCGACTCAATGATACAGAACATGCAGCTACAATTCTAGTCGAAAGAAACTGGCTAAATGACATCCTGCCGTCGGGTGACACCTACCTCAGGAGGGATACGTAACACTTACTCACACCATGCTGCCTGTCTGCAAACCTCAGAGGTGTCTCTCACTTCAATAGCTGTGTCACACTCGCACAAATGAAGACAACTGACGCTGAGTACCTGGCACTAGCACATCTGCATACCGAGTAATGCCGAACCCCACATCCCTGCGACGTAGGCCTGCCAGCACGGGAACGTTCTGGGGAAATGGAACTCACCTTTGGAAGCACTGGGCTTTGGGAGGAATGGTACAGTGTTTGGTGGGGGCGCGCCGAGAGAACACGCACGGGCCCCTGACATCTCACACGGGACCTGCCGGGCCTGTTCCTGGTGAATCATGGGCGGGCCTGTCCTGTGGGACCCTGGCTTCTACTGGCTCCTCGGGACGCCTGACGTCCAGGGCCTCCAACCATGTCCACTGAGTGACCCTGCACTGAGCTGTGAGAAGTAGAGGCTGGTCTGTCTTATGTTCTGTCTCTGCCCTCTGCGGACAGCTATCTTGTTTCTCTCTTCCACTTGACTGGTGGAGGGGGCAGGGCCCAGGTGGCCCCGTTTCCCCGGACATTTAGGAGATCAGCGGAATGACAGCCACTTTCCTCCCATTCGCTCCTTGGTTCCCGGCCGCCTCAGGCCACCCCGGGCTGCAGGATCAGTAGCCACCCTGAGCAGTGGCCACTCCCAGCATACGCTAGTCAGGCAGAGAGCTTTGAAGGGAAATTGAGGGACTTTGGGAAAGGTTTGTGGGCAAAGGAACAGCGTGACCAGAGTAGGTAATTGCAGTGACTGTGTCTGGGTGAATCAGATCAGGAGGGAGAAGTGGGTGGTCCCTCTGGGTCCTAGATTCTCTGCACTGCTCCCGTCCTGGGTGGAGTGGAAATGTGTGTAGCTCGGAAGGGGCTGGTGGGAATGGCCATGGGCAGATGTCACGTAGTTAAACCCTCTGCCTCCTGCATCCCTCACCTGAAGTGAGGGACACACAGGGGGGAGAAATCCTGTGTTCAGAGACGCCCGGGCGAGGTGGTGACAGCTAAGTCTCCATATTATAAAATAACAGCCACCCACTTAGAAAGTCCTCTGGGGCCACGTCTGCTATCGCCGAGCAGGGAAGACCGTCTGGCCGTAAATCCACTGGGTACTCCGACAATTGACAGGGGAGTTTTCCTGGCTGCTGTTGCTCTTGTGCAGTATTGTTTTTAGTGCTTGTTTAATCACTGTTAATGTGAAATCATTTCTTGTTGGACTTTGTAGCAGTTTGCAGATACTCTTCCGTGTGTTTTATACAAACAAGGAAGGGTTGGAGCAGCTGTGGGTCTGCCTGGCTCACAGCGGCTGTTAACATTCGTTCCGTTGGTTTTGATTTTTGTTTGGGTTTGGATTTTCTCTCCCTGCTTCTGGATATGCCTTTATAAATGTCATCATTGTCACAAAAAGAATGGGGGGGCCCACCTCCAGGAATTTTTCATTCTTTTTGCAGGCAGGCAGGCAGGCAGGCAGGCAGGAAGGAAGGAAGGAAGGAAGGAAGGAAGGAAGGAAGGAAGGAAGGAAGGGAAATAAAACGTGGACTTTATTTGTAATGATTCTGAAGAATCTCTACACCGTTTTTTGAACACTTTGTTCCAAGAGTTCCCGCAGGAGCTACTGAGAAGAGAGTTTATTAAGTGATTCTATGGAAATGTCTGCTTGAACACACCCTTCTCAGAAGCGTCCAGGACCCCTGGGGGCCTCCCCAGGAAGTAGAGCCGGGTAAAGTGGCCCAGAGATTATAAGAACAGGTTTGCATTTGTGTCTCTGCTCCTTGAAGGCTGGATTGTGCCTCAGTCACCCATTTCCCACCAAGTTTCTCACACCAGGCCTGGCACACCAGGCCTTGTGACCAGAAGTAAGAAATGGGTTCACATCCCCTTTAAACTACCATGCACGCCAGCAGAACGTTCTCCTATGCAGGGGGACAGTGGACTCCGGGTTCGGTTGCTGGCTGGTTAAGAGGGAAAGGGGAGGGCCGGCAGAAAGGTTTCGATAAGGTACGTGTGGGCTTGAGAAAGAACTGCACATTTTTCTTCCTTGAGTTGTTTGCCAAATCTCCCCCGTTCTCCTGAGAAAGCACACGTTTCTAATGATTAACCTCCTGAGTTGTGGGAAGTTGAGCTTCCTAACAATACGGGGCTTGTATTCCTGTGCAGGCTCGTCCATAACATCAGGATAAATAGTTCCCCTGATGAGTAACTAGGTTTCCAGATAAGTCCTCCCCTTTATTACAGCTGATAACACAGGATCACACCAGAGACGTTTGGGGGGGACAGAGTGAGTTACATGCCGTCAACCCCCCTTCTCTGCTTCCCAAACTGTTTACCAACAGAATCACTGCCGGGAAAAGTTGTCTCCACTTCTCCTCCCGACCCCAGATCCCTCCTATGTCTCTGCTTTCCCTTCAAAATTGCCAACGTTTCTTATCTAGAGATAAGGGACAGGTCGGCCGTCCCAGTTCCCCTGTCCTCCCATCCAGAGCCGCACACCCACGAGGGCCCAGCCAAGGTGCGTACTTCCCAGGCCCAAGACAACGTAAAACAGGACATGAGCCATTACGGAGCCCAGGGACACAGAACGTCGGCGCGGACGCCTCCTCAGAGAGTGTTTAGACAGGACTCAAGGGCTCAGGAGGGGTTGAAATTACAATCCGTCAAGAAGTCTGCACCAGAGGCCACCTGTGGGTCCAGACCTGCAGCACAGGCAGGGGACGGGCAGGCACCCTGACACTGAAGGGTGGCTCACCGATACTGCAGGCTAGGTACCAGGGACACAGAGCACAGCAGATACCTGCCAAGTGAGGGCAGCTGGCCGCCCAATCCTTCACTTAACAAGCATTTATAAGACGCACCTTTTATGCCCGAGGCTGGAGCTGCCCTGCCCTCAAGGGCAGATGGACCAATGAGCAATTCCAGTCCTTTTGTAAACAGATGCCAGGGGACACATGATGACACGGACAGCATGAAATAGAACACCAAACATGAAGTGCTAATTGGGGGAAATCCATGTTTTCACCTGTTCCCGCAATTCCTGAGGAGGCAGAGGAACCGAGAAATATGCAGATTTTAGAAGCCTACCCACCATCTCCTTCCCGCCTCTGGACTCAGGCAGCAGGGGAAGGGATTCGGGCCAAAAAATATCCAGCCCCTTAGTAAGGAACTTCCGAGTGGTTTCTGACAGCAGAAGCTTTGCTCCTTCCTGAGCAATGGACGCGCTCGCTCTCTGTCTCTCTGTCTCTGTCTCTCTCTCTCTCTGACACACACACACACACTCACACACACACACACACACACAGAGTCAGGAATAAGGTCTGAAAATGATATAACCCACTCTTTTCCTGCACATGAGACAAAAATACATCCGATTTGGAAGCACATTCTCAACATCCCAGAAGAAAAGCGAGCGGGGAAACGTCAGGTTCTTACCTTCCAATCTGAATGTGCCTCGATGCTGGCAAACTCTGTTCCTAAGTATTTCTGTCACGTTACTTAGGGAGGGTGGGGGACCGTCGAATGTGAACAGAGGAAGAACCCCGTAACGCGCCAGGAAACACGCTTGTTTTCATTGCCACTCACCTTTTCTCCTTTTCTGCGTGGCCAGCAGACACTCTCTCAGCGCTTCCATTTTTCCACCTGCAAAATGGGAATACATTTTCTTGCTGTGTAAATAGGTACAGAAACTGGCAACGTGAACAGACACCCATAAATACACTTGGGGGAATCCATATTCTCCCATCCATTTTGAAATTATTTGCGGCATGAATGTGTATGCTAACTGTTTCTGGGGAAACAATCTCAAAGTACCGTGTTTTAGGCTTCCTTGAAAAGCGAGCGAAGTAAATAACTAAAGCTTCACATCACAGAAAGAAAGTGTACCGTGGAGCCAAACGGCCACTGTAGACTGATAAATTTGAAATGCGATGCTGGTAGCATATTTGCTGGCATGAGAACATCATAAAACCCACAGAGAGAAGTGGGCTTCGTCTGACATCAGCCCAAGCCTCCGCGACGGCTCCCAGAATCTGCTCTGGGGGCCAGGCTGTGTGGCCACAGTTTGCAGAGAACGTGTAGTAATCTCGGTGCCACTGCTGCCCACAGCCTGAGGTGTGACAGCACACAACACTGGAGATTTCCACTAAGCCACCAAGTAGTGGGTGGGTGAGCACTGCCCCCACCAGTCATTTTCACAGGTGGGGACCCTGTGTGCCACATGTCCCAGGTCTGGCGCTTATACCCGCCAAATAACCAGCCTCTAACAATATCCATGTATGTAATGAGTGCATGTCTGGTTTGAAGTATTTCTGATGGAGCTGTTTGGGGAGGCTTTTCCTGGTCACCGAGCCCGGTTGCTGCTTTGATCCCTACAATCGCTTTTTTCCTTCAAAACGGAATCAATATGGCCACCAGTTGCGAGCCTTCTGTTTCCCCTCGTTTCTTCATTTTCTATTGTTTTACACTTTATGAGGGGATTTCCCATCTCCTATCTCCTATCTCATTTCATCCTCAGGACAAGAACAAGCTCACATATTTTAGGTAAGAAAATAAGGTTGAGAGAGCAGGTGGGCTGGCCAAGCTCTCACAGTCAGACCTGTCAACCGGGGCTTCTGCTCCTGGTTTCCACTCCAAGTTCAGGGCCGTGCTGGGCACTGTTGCCGTGACCTGGGCTCATGGAAATAAAATCAGCCACAAGCTCGTGTCACGGCTGCTGGATGACTCTTCCCAAGAATCATCCAACTATCCCGAGCCACATAGAATGGCCGCTTAGAAGTGAATCTTTTTAAAGTGAGTTACATTAATTTGGCTTGGAAAATTCTAGCACCTCTTGTACTTTGGAGGGAGCCTGGAGCTGGAGCAGAAGAGACTCACAGGCACGCCACTGACCCAAAGACCCCATTTCCTCTTCCGAAAATGGAATATAATGAGGCCTGTTCTCAAGGGCAGGTGTGTAAATCCAATCTGAAACCACACACAAAACGCGAAAACCTGTCACCCAGCTTCTCCGTGCCAGGTGTTACTGTTATAAATGCACAGCGGATATGTAAACATGGCATCTGCCGTGACAACCAGACGTATCAAGGGACCGGGATGCTCGTCACGGAGACCACGGGCCTCTGGACTGCCCCTGGAGTAGCTGTGTTTTTGTCATGGACGCATGATGGAACCTGCATGAAATGACCACCGGGGTCTGTGAGGGAGGTGCCGACCCCACCCCTTTTCCACATAAGGAGAGTTGAGAGAGGTGGTGGGGACCCGTCCCACTCGATGCTACTGGGCGTTGAGACCATGCTCGGTGACTGATCTGGTCAGAGTGGAGCCCAGTTTGGAATTTCAGTTCTGTCACAGCTGATGACAGGTCACGGCTGGCTGCCTCTGTGTCCCAAAGTCACCTGGGCTGCCAGGCTCACTGTCTGTTCCATAAATCCCCCTGGTTTGGCAGCTTGCTAATATGTACGTACTCTTTCGGCTCTGGTTCAACGTATGAGCCTCCAGACACATACGCGCGGGCCAGCTGGGGTCGTTGTAATGGGGTCTGCTGGGGCGGGCTAATGGTGTGATGACGTCGGACAAACCCATCTAATGGAGTCCCTTTTCCTAGCGGCTCATTGATTACAAACACTTAGCTGAAGCATTTCTGTGCAGGCTAAAAAGTATTTGTCCAAATGAAAATCATGATTTTCAGGAGCACTGAGGGACCACTGAGCACCTACGCTTTGGTGACTTCTCTTCTGTAGGAAACGACGCAAAGACAAAAACGTAGTGAAGAACGGTGTCATGTTTTTTTCTCTTTCTTCTACAGGTTGACGATCAAATGAAGCTGCTTCAGAACTGCTGGAGTGAGCTCTTAATTCTCGACCACATTTACCGACAAGTGGTACATGGGAAGGAAGGATCCATCTTCCTGGTTACTGGGCAACAAGTGAGTGTAGAGACAAAAAAAAAAATTGCGTCTTTTTATTAAGCGTGGTCAGAATGGCAGGAATCTAACTGGCTCAGAAGCACTCCTGTGCTTTGAAAGGACGAGATGGGCTGCAGATAATTGAGAGAAGCCGACTTGCTGTCTCCCCACCTTGATGTTTCCCGTTCAACTTGTCCCCGCACACAGAATCGCACACACAGCCGCGTCCGGTCTGCCAGGACTGAAGGCTGGGCTTTCGAGGGCCGAGCCAATTGCTGAGTCAAAGCTAAGGATTACTATCCAGGGTCTTTCCTCGAGCTTCTGCATGAATCAGCCACACTGGTTTGTCAGCTATTGGAAAACCTCCTAAATTGTGGAATCCTTCTCTTTTGGTCATATTGGTGGGAGAGACAGGTTCCGTGTCACACGTAACCTAAAACGTGGCACGATGGCCTGCGAGGAACAAGGAACAGGAGGTGTAGTGGTCAAGAGCCAGTTATCAAAAGGAAGCCAGCCCGGAAAGGTGCTGTTGGGTCCCACTCCTTGTTGAATAGCTATTTGTTCCATCAACAGATATTTCTGGAACCTCCTAGAGTGTGCCAGTCACTCACTATTCCAGGGCTTTGGCGTATATTAGTGAACAAAACGGGAAAAGATGTCTGCCCTCGTGTCACTCACCATCGTGACACGGAAAAGCTGGTAGTAAATAATCGCTGTAGACAAGGGTACGTTAGAGGTCAGAGAGCAGCTGCATAAAAGAGAACAAGGAGCTGCTGTGTGAAGGGGAGTCGACACACGCTTCTGCACGCGTGTGGCAGGGTGACCCATGACCGCGTATGAAATAAGAATGGTTGGCTTGGCCTCTCTGTGAAGGTGACGAGTGAGCAAAGACTTGGAGGAGGTGACCTTGTGGGTACCTGGGGGAGAGAAAGTCTATTCACTGGGCCTGAGCCCAGCTCCCCAGGATTTTGGCCCTGTTCCTGGCATTCCACCTTAGAACTGAGGTTTATCAAAATAAGTGCATGGGACATCGTGATGCCTCTGAGCGACTGGTCTTGCCCATTCGGGCATCCCTGCAGAGCTCAGCACAGCTCAGCCCGCAGGGCTTGGGTAGCACGAGCACAGATGTCCAGCCAGCAATGTTTACAGGCTGTCAGTCCACGGCGGTGCATATCTGAGAGTGAAAGGCTGTCTCCACAGCATTTGCTGTATTATTAAATAAATCAGATTTTCCCCATCAAAGCAGAGGCAAGTGCCATCGCAGAGTTTCTGCAAATTGGACCAGTTCCACCCCCTCCATCACTACTGGGTCCCTGCTTTCCACAGGTCTCCTGAGAAAAGCGTTCTAGATGAGCAAATAAAGTCTCAGTGGGTTTGGCTTCCTGTGCTTTCAAGTCTGGGTTTAGCATTTTCACCCTGTGACCTGGCGTACCCCTTTCCAGAGTGCAGTCACTGGCTTTCCTCCCTCCTACCCTGGCCCAACTAGGAGATGCATTAAAAGGACAAGACTCAGTCCACAAATTAATGTGATTTCATTTCCTTCGGATTCTCAGAAATGAAATGGGTTGTGCCTTTCTTTCTCAAAGCACTTTCATTCCTGCTCTTTAGAAATATTCCTTAGTTCACATTTCATTTTCCCTTAAGTGCTGTCCCTGGGTAGACGTAATTACCATGTAAAAGTAGAGCAAGTGCATTTCTTGTTTGATTTTCAGAACCAGAACAGTCAAGGAATAGGTGGTATTTACAGTCTTTAGGATTGGTTCTTGCTACTTGAGTTTGACCGTCACAGCGGAAGGAGGGGACCCACTGGGTGGAGAGCTGGTGGCTTCCTTACACCTCTCCTGCGGTCCAGATTCTTCGAGCTCCCCCTTCCCACACTTTAAAAAAAAATTATTTTAAAATTATAGTTGACCTAAAATGTTCTGTTAGTTGCAGGTGTGATTCATAGTGATTCCACATTTATGGACCTTCCGCAGGGACCGCCACGATGAGTCTAGTGGCCGTCTGACCCCACCCCTGGTTGCTAGGATACTGTTGACTCGCCCCTTACAGTGGCTCACATTTCTGTGCGACGCCTCCCGCCCTTTTCCATCCAATCCCGGTGAATCCACTCATAGTGACTCGTTATAACTGGACACTCTCATTGATTGAAATTGTGGAACAAATGGTGTCTTTTCTTTCACGGAAGAAGCTAGACCACACATTTGGAACGCATCCCTGGGCTCCCTGTAATTTCTTGAGATGAAAGCTACAAAGGAAGACTTTCCAAAGCACGTGACCGTTCTAACAGAATGAGAGAGGTTTTCACGCGGGTCACGGACTCACGATGCAGAGTGTTCTCCCTCCGTGTTCCCTTCCCTCCGCCCCACCCTCTTACCACACCAGGCCACTGTCACAAGGCCGAGAAGTCACACGGCCCCACGGTGACAAGTCGCCTCGTCCCTGGCCCAGGGAGCCTACACCATCCTCTCCCCAGAACGCTAAACCATCTCTCTGATTGCAAGGCTGGGGAGACCTAGGCTTTTGTTAAAACAATAGCAATAATAAATCATTTGGTGTACGCTAATGTTAAGAAGACAGTTAAAACAACGATGAGAGGAAAGAAAGGAATACATTAAGTACACGCATAGAGCAATATTCTGGGGGAGTGATTTTTAAAGGAAAAGATATAGAAGTAGTTGAAAGCAAAGAAAAAAAATAGAGAACATCTTATTATGTTTACAGTCCAGTAATAATCAAATTGCGGGTAGAGTATATTTTCTTACTCCTTGGCATGAAAACGGTGTGTGTGTGGGTACGCGTGTGTGTGCCTGGCGTAGTCAGACTGACCTGTGCTCGAGTCCCCGTTGCAAACTGTTCTTTCTGTGTCGTGTTGAGCAAGTTGCTTTGCTTTGCAAGCCTCAGTGTCCTCACCTGTCCAGTGGGGATGATTTACAATAGAGTCTAGCTCGGGATTGCAGTAAGAGTTACAGGAAATAGTTCTGCAAAGTCCTGACATGAAAGTTAGAAGTCATCGAAACAGCTGACACGAAGCTGACATTTGTGGAGTTGGCAACCCTAGAAGAAAGTATCATCATCATCGTCATCATTATCGTTATTATTACCCCCATTTTGCAGATGAGGACCTGAGGCAGAGGCAGGTGAAGTGCTTGGTTCAAGGTCGAAACACAATGACCTCGTACGGTAGTAGAATGTTCAGGTCTTGGGGCCTGTGGCAGCTGGAGGCGCTCCCCTGGGCCTTCGTGTGTAATTTCAGCATATGGCAGCCTCTGTGGAGCTTCCAACAAAAACAGATTCTTTTCTTTTTCATCGAGCCCAAATGTTTTTGTTTTATTTTGGGGGTGTGGTGTTGTAAACACATTGTAAAAATAGATTTAAATTATCCAGAAGCAATTTTAATGTGATTGTTACTTACTATTATAAAATTATTTCAGCATTAAGAAAAAGCAAGAAGGAAAAGCAATCACTCATCATGCCATCACCCTAAGTCAATTACGTCTGTGGGTTCCCTTCCAATCTTTGGAGAAAGCATTTGTCCAATGGGGGTTCTTGTTAACTCTTCTGAGACGAGAACTCATCTCCACACGGCCGTCCTGGCCGAGTCCCACGGGTCTGTCTAGACTGTGAAATTTGAAATAGTGGCAGAGCCAGTCTCTGTGATGCATCACGTCACGGTGCTGGCGGCACAGGACACATGGTAAATGGCATTATTGCAAAAAAGCATGCGACATTCCCTACGGGCAGCTTACCACTCACCTACCGGACAGGAATGGCTTTATCCATTGAATTTAAGAACGTTGACGGGAAATCTAAGGTGTGAGGGGGTAAAATGAGACACAGCCCTGCGCTCGGCAGTGGGGAGAGGTGTCCCCCCCCCCCCGCCTAACCGTGCCTGTCTGACCGACCTTTGCACAGCGCTCAGCGCCGGGGGCTCTCACAGGTAAGGCCCACGACGTGGGTTCAGATAAAACGCGAGGCAGGTTCAGAGGAGGAAGTGCTTGGGGACAGGGGGCATCCGAAGCTGCTGCGTGATTCGGCGTCTAGAAGAAGGGCCTTATTCCTGGAGTGATACTCTCCTCGACCACACGCTCCTCCCCATGGGGTCAGAGAAGCTGTGATGAGGAATTGCTGGATGAACGTGAACGCCGCTACCTTCTTCAGATTCAACCAGAAGAAACACAGTACAGTACTCCCAAAGCCCTCATGATAAACTTCCAGGCCCGCCGACAATATTCTCAACTGCCCCATGGCCTTGCCTTCTCGAACAAATGTTTACTCGCAGTGTGTGAAGACCAGTAGACAGTAATTATTGTGTCTCCAGCCATAATACCGGCCACGGTGCTGACACCAAGGGGACCCCACACAGCAAACATGTGTCACCTTGACGCATGGATGTGGTGCCCATACAGTGCTTTGTGGCAGCTCTGCTGGACAGGCTAGGAACGCACGGCCACATTCCGGCTTTTTCCTACTGAACGCAGCTCACAGTAAAGAACGTGTGAGTTTATCACTGCAGAGGAGGAAGAACAAGGCCAGACTGAACTGGACAAAGCGAGGGGGTTTCCAGGAACCGTACCTGGAGATGGAAGAGGGAAGAAAGTGAGATACAGCAGCACAGGTCCCCTCTCAGGCCCAGAGGCTGGCACGGTGCTGGCACATGGTGTGCGCTCAACAGCTGTTTGCAGAAGCGAAGGCCCTCGTGGTGCCGTCAGAGCGCCAGCAACTGAAATAGCCCTGCTGTGCTCGGCAGCCCGGGGCCCAGACCTCGAACGGGAACGGGAGTATGACCTTCACACCAACTTTCCTACTTAAACCTGAAGTCGGCCCCTCAGTTTTAATTCTTTAATCCGGCATCTATGTAACACATATTAAATAACCTTGTTAAGCAGAAAGGAAATAATGACTATCAGTAAGAGTAAACATTGTCAAATCAATTCTGTGCATGTAGCATCTTGGAATTACGACAAGAATGCATTTCTATCCGCATTTCAAAATTAAATGCACACAAAACATACATGTCTGTATGTATATAAAACCACACGAGTATTTTGTAGTGGGATCACTCAGTATTTGCATATTGGAGCTAATTACCAGCCACTGTAACGTCTTCCCAGGGGAAAGCTCCACTGGCCACTCACTCGTTATCTTCTGTTACTGCGTATCGTAGGGAAGTGACAAGCAGCTTATAATCCTTACGTCATCAAAAACAATTCAGCTATTAGAACTAAAAGCAATTTAGCTAAAACTGTTTCCACCTTCATGACAAGTGAAATTCATCGAGAGGGGACAACCAGCTTAGAGGATGCCTTCAATACCTGCCCTGAATTTAACGGCACAAAGATTACATGTAAAAGAGCAATAACTTAATTTTACTAAGTACGTAAAGGACAAGGCCAGCTGCTCCTAAACTGACTACAAACTCTGCATTCAACAAGGAAAATGTAATCATGTTTGAAATAAAATGTCAGGAAGTTGCAGCCCTGTGTGCGCTTCCAGGAATAAATCGCTGAGCCTGCTTCAGAGCTGCCGCAATTTGATAAATTCTCCTTGAAGGAAATGTTATCAGAGCCCCCATTTAATAAGCATGTTTGAGCTTTCAAATCAGCTTGTAAACAAATGTCTGGCTATGAAGGCGTTGGTATGCCAATTGATTTCTGGACGCCATCTCACTGAATACAGAATCAATCTCTGAAACAATTTCAGTTGCTTTTGCTCCCAGTGTGTTACGGTTTCGAGTATGAATGTCTAGTGCTTGAACTTGTTATTTCACACCCGTCTGAACTACACACACATTGACTTTTAATTAACCCATCTGAATAATAAAACAATTCATTCTTTAGGTTCTTTCCAGTTACAATGTAGCACATTTCCCAGTATGAGTTCTATGTTTGAACTTAACTGCATACCCGTTAGAACTTGAGTTAACTCTATCTTAATGATAAAAAAGTCAGTACCAACATGTGTGGTTTATTTTAGTGCACCTTTGGAATTAGGGCTTAACGAGTGATTTTGATTACAATGTGCTGTGTACGGACTAAGAAACTGATTCCAAGCTAAAGTTGGTAGGACGGTCCCCACTGCTCTGATCCCCTGGGAATCACAGAGGTGGGAGCCACCTTATTACCATCTGGCTTAACTGACTTACGTAAGTCAGGGCACGGCGGGCTGGAGACTTCACGTGGCTTCGTTTGGAAGGGGTCACGGTGGCCCAGGTCTCCCTGTGTCCTACCCAGGTCCCTTCCACCTCTGTGGCCCTAGCTGTCACTTCTCTATCCTGTTTGTCTCTGGAGGGTTTATGTTACTATCAGTAGAGCACAGACTGCTTTTACATGGTGCAGCGCCAGGCCCCACGGTTACGTCAGAGAGGTGGCGAAATGCTCCTTGACGTGTCCTGTGTGTCAGGCAAACCATACACTCCGTGGTGTCCATCTGTCCAGCTCAGCTTCAGGTGGCCTGTGCGCTGGCCCTGTCTTCCACATGTTCAGAAACGGAAACCAGAGGAGCTCTGAGAGCCCTTCATGTTGGAAGGTGGTGGACAGGTGCCAGCTCAGTGACAAGCGGGGGCCAGTGCTGGGCTCCGTCAGGAGCTCCCCCAGCACACACGCTCACGGTGGCTTTTTCATGCATCGTTGACTCCATATAAACTGATTGACACCTTTGGGGGTCATCTTTCCACTGACTCCTAATTTCTCTGACTCTTGGAAAAAAAAGGTTTCTGTACACCCAGTATTCTATAGTTAAAGCTGAAAATTCAACTCATCATATTTACGCAATAAAAAAAATCCATTCTGCCTTGTTTTTAATTGCAAATCCTACTCAAGGGACTAGTTCTGCTCAGGGGGCGGCCCTGTGCCTTCTCCTAGAGAAGCAAGTGCAGTCAATTATGGTAATGAAATGTCAATAAATATAAAAGTTTAATACAGCCTGCTCTGGCTGAGTGGCAGATGAGACTTGCCTCCCAGACAAATTTGCTGCTGCTGCAGATATTAGATGCACCTAAAACGCGGTGGTGGCCTGAGAGCTCTCCATGAGCAGGACGGGGCACGGGGACCACCAGGCCTCCCCGCCAGGCTGTGCCTGAGCCCCAGAGCCCAAGCATCACTGACAGCCACCCCGACGTCTTCACTTGTTAGTATAAATGGACTGTTCGCGTCTCCAGGAGTAAGCTCGGTACCTCACAGTACCTTGTGTGCTTTACGAAGAAGGAAATGCGCCGTTTCTGTTCTGTTTCCCCAACCAAGACACCCTCCTTCTTATGAAAGAATCATGGCTGTCTTTAGAGAGTAATGTGTCCATGATCCTATGAAAACTGGTAGTAGGTGCAGCTGTTTAGGAAGCCGCACACTAAAGGATAATCTAAACGTGATTCTTTCATCATCCACGAGCTGCGATCATGAACGATGGTGACTTTAAAATATAGTCCCAATAAAATAACAAGGGAAGCACATCTCTGCCTTCATTTTCCTCACGTACTAGTTAATACCATCGTGCGCACACAAAACGCGCCAGATTCATTTTTTATGACAGTCTATTTTTCTTTGAACTAATCCCGGAGAGTTAAAATTTTTAATCTTATGTGCGAATATAATTTTACAATAGAAAAAAGAGTAGATGTGTAAATATCTAAAATGTCTTCCAAGCTACCGAAACGACTAGATTTATCAGAATGACTGTGACACATCTGATAGTCCTAGACTGTCTTCAAGCTCTGTCCCGGGGAAAGTCCCCTCTGTCATAAAGCAGTACTGGCTCTGCTTTGACGCGGAAGCCTGCGGTCCCCAGTGCAGGGTGTGTGTCCAAGGCTGACAGTAACACGCACTCTGTGTTGCAGGTGGATTACACCATCATTGCATCGCAAGCTGGGACCACTCTGAACAATCTCATGAGCCACGCGCAGGACTTGGTGGCAAAGCTCCGTTCCCTACAGTTTGATCAACGAGACTTTGTGTGTCTGAAATTCTTGGTGCTCTTTAGTTTAGGTAAGAAATCCTTTTCTGCTACTACACAACCCAGTGTTACAAAATGATGCCGGGCGTGGGGTGTCTTGAAGTCAATACAGGTTTCTGTTCTGCCAGGGTAACGCCCTTCTTTTCACATCGTGCCCTCTTCAAACATGAATCTGTGTATTTTCGTGTATGTATATGTCTGCATGATTCATCACCCATCCGGGGATAGGCTGGGATGGAAAGGAGTCATGCGACTGGAGTCCTGAACTTTCTTCCTTAATGGACATAATGAGTAGGCCGAGACCTACGCAGGTGAAGCCGTGACCAAAGGTTTAGCTCAGGGAAGACGGGTAGGACTGAGTTTTAGCCTCGCTGCTGCCGTCGGTTGTCTCTCTGTGTCTTGTTTCAGCTGCTACCTACGGCTGTTGTTATTCTTGGACAATATGGATAGTAATTAAGAACCTGTTTCTCAAATCTCTATCAAGATTAACTAGAAAGTGTTTATAACCATGAGGCACATCTAAAAGATGACGGTTGTCAAGGGGAAAGGATGCTTCTTTAGGAAAGCTTTGGAGAAGAAAGATAACTAAGCAAGACAGATTAGCTAAATCAAGGTTCTCAGTGAGTCAGTTGAGAAAAATCACCACTGCTTGGAATAAAAAAAGGATTAAGGAGATGGATTTTTATTGACTTCAAAGGAACAGATTTTCCTGCCTGTCCCATACTTGATTTCTGTATTTTGTTGGCTTAGTAAAGCCAACTTAAATAAACTTTTTGCCAAGTCCATTTATTACTTATTGGCAGACAGCTGAGGGACGCAACTCCCCTTGAATGAAGAAAATGCAGAAATGAGATTTACCAACATATGTTTTTTCTTTAGTCCTCTGTTATAAGATAGTTGTGAATTCATAGCCTAAGAAATAAAGCACTAAAACAAACTGCAAAGTAAAACAGATGTGTCTACTCTCCAGATTTGGGACTTTGCTTCTAAAATTCTTCTTGACATCATTGCACAACTGTTGCTAATAAAGGGGTAGTTTGAAGTAATAGAACCAGAGTTAATTTTTCACAATGTAGTCAACATTTAAAATAAAAAGAACATTTTCATATTTCGGAAAATGTGATAAATATAGCGAAAAGAAATGTTACTGAAAATTTAAAAAGACAACAGAATTTCATAGATGTAGTGTTCAAAGCTTTATGATGCCAGGATGGGGTCCTGTGTGGTTTCCGTATTAACCACAAGAAACAGGAAAGTTCTATCCAAGTAAATCTCCATCTTTTACCCAAGAACAGTCTTTTTAGAAAATCAAGAGGAAGATAGTGTGGGTCTGTTTGCTGTAATCTCACAAACTATTCTGGTTTATGGCAAGAGCTTAGTCTTTCCGACCGGTACATTTGATCAGTAATTAAATAAAAAATGTGGTGAAATAGAGGTAGGAAATCCTACAGCCTCTTAGTGATAAAACACTGAAAGAGGGTCATCTCACTTCAATGGTATTTTAAATTAGCTGAGTCACTGTATTACATTGGAAGAGGTAGAGATTGACCGTGAGCCATGTTTCATTTTCATCGCTTTAATCTGTCCTTCATCATTTTTCAAAATTATTCTGTTCTCCGTCAGTACTGAAGGGTGGCAGGGGTGGGGGGAGCAGGGGTCTGAAGGACTTTCACCCTTTGCACCTCACAGATTATCTTCCTGACCATGGGGCTGGGTATTCACAACCTCAACCACACGCTCCCTTGTTTAAGGAAGGTCGGCTATGTCAGGAGCTGAGGCACAATGACTAACTGGCCTGAGTGTCCCTGAAACGATGCCTACTTGTTGTTTAAAGAAGAAAGGAAAGCATGGCTTTCAGATCTGAGGTAAACAGACTTTGGGCCAGGAGTTTATTTTTAAAGAAGCAGGAAATAAGTAACTGGCAGTAAAGTTCATGTAGTTTCCAATTTACGAATGGAAAACTTTTTCCCCATAGAAACCATAAATAATCAAGGCTTTACGGGGGCGATTCTGTTCAAGTATATGGGTGATTAACCTTAGGTACCCAATATATGGGTGATTAATTTTGTGCGAGTATATGGGTGATTCACGCCCAAATGCCTGCTCTCCCTGTGATGGTAATGAAATCATCCCAGGACCACCCTGAAAGCCAAGCCCAAGTCCAAAGCCAGTCAGTACCTGCCGTCCCAAACCTGCATGAGCCTTGCAGCCCCCCAAGTCTAAAACCTCATATGTTGGGACCCCAGCCCTGCCTTGAGCTCCTTGATCCTGGGGGAAATTTTTATTATTATTATTATTATTATTATTATTATGTTGTTGTTGTTGTTGTTATTATTTTGCCTAACTATGAAATAACAGATTTGAGCCCATTGATAACTTGGCAGGAGAGGAGATATTCCAAGTTGGCCAGTTAAAACTGATGACTCGAGAGAGGCCAAACTAAAACGTTTATTTCCTGGTTTGTCCTCCCACTTCCTTCTAAAAAGGAAGCCAAGTGACCGATGAAAGGAAATGTGCTGTCTGTCACCATACTCTTCAGAAGTAAGTGTCCTAGGGGACAGGTGTGGAGGAGGCCCACGCTCCTCAGTGACAGCGTGATGGTGTGAGTTCCACAGGCAGGTGCACTCCGCCGCTGCCCCTCCGGGAGACGCGTGCAGGGCTGCGGAAGTCACCGGGCCTCCCATTGCGGCCTCCCAATAGTGCCAGTCCACCTTCAAGCCCATCACGGACATTGCCGAGGCTCCAGGGCTCAGAGCAGCAAGGGACTGGCCGATGACAGCTCAGACGTGACTCTGGCCCTTGTGTTTGTTTAGCCTGGAGACTCAGTGGCTGGACGCTGCTGGGCTCTTGTTACGTCCCAGGTGGCGAGAGAGTACGTGAGGCACATCGCGTCCTAGTTGCCCTCGGAATGGCCTCCATTTGTTCTGCTATTCTCTTCTCTGGCCAGCCAGTATTTCTGAAGATACTTCTTTATGTTTAGCCGAGTTAAGGAGATGGTTCTTCTCTTTGATGAGATTTCCCCAGCCTAAAAAGGAGCTAACGTTTGCCTCGAGTCTCTCCGGTTAGGCTAAGTCTGCGCCGTGGGTAACAATGCTGCCAGGCCCTGCCAGTGTGTCTGTGCAGGAGGCCTGTTCTAGCTGAATCTCAGCTGGGGTTGGAAACTGGCCCTTCCTTTTCTCTGTAGCCCAGGCTTCGAGCACATTGGTACACAGTGGGGACTTAGCAACTGCTTCTGATAAAACAGACGCAAGCCCTTCACCGGAGCAGTTTGTGCGTGTCATAGGAGGCAGTTTAGCATAAATGGCACCTCTCGAGTGCAGCTTAGTTTTCTGAGAACACTCTGACAGATGCCTATGCAAAGCCATCTCGGCCCTGGCACCATTCTGCACTTTTCCGGTGTGTGGGCAGAGACTTTCGTGTATAAGCTCTCGGGCAAAGCGAACTTGCAGAAAGATTAGAAAGACTGTGGATGGCTAAAAGCAGGTGATAAATGCACGTCTACTCCAAGAGCACAGGTTTTCAGCCCACATTAAGCGACAGCAGCTGAGGCAACGTCTTGGTGCTGACAGAGCCTATTTACAGTAAAACGGACACTCAGGTCTCTATTCATCATATTGCCGCACAGTGAATTCCAAATTTTGAACATGGCGTCGATTACCCCAGGTAAGATCCTCCCCCTAGAAGCAGACACCCAGGGAGCTTGGGTGTGCTTATCTCAGGGATGTCTCAACTGGGAAACGCGGTGCCCATTAGATGCCCTCATCAAACTGCCATCTGAGTCCCCTCTGTGGAGAAGCCCTGAACATGCCAGGGCGTCACCCAAGGGCAAAGCTGATGGGAGGGTTGTTTGCTTCATCCCAGGGTTGGTTCAGGCCCTCGGCGGTGCCAGACCCCACATGCCTACCTAAAAGGAGTCAACCACCTCATCTTAAATGTAAACGATGTGCCAAGCAACTGCTGGAACGTCCTAGAATGAAACAGTGTCGGTGCGACTGGACTTACAAGTTGGAAAGGATTTGGAAAATGGATGGGTCCTTTTTCCTGCAGGTCCTTATAACCGTACTTTGGAAAAAGAGAACGAGGAATTCCTACGGCAGAGCATGACTTTCCCCTCTTGCCCACTGTGGCGTTCAGCTCACAGAGCCTCACACTGACCGGGGGGCTCCGGGTGTCCCCACATTCTCAGGAGCAACTCTGCTCCTTCCAAACTACCCGAGGTCATGTAGGTTTCTCAGATATGTTTATTGCATTTGTGAATGAAAGAACGCTGTTAGGTTAAAAAAAAAAAAAAGTAATGGGAACTGGGAAAATTAGTGGAAAAAAAAATACGGGCACAAAAATTGAAGAAAGGGAGGCTAGTACGTAGATCCTGTGGATAAACAGCAGAGCATTTGACATTTTCACTTTAGACGGTAAGGATGTGTATCAAGGCTTCACGTGGTGACGGGGATTCTTAGAAGGACAAAGAGACTAAACAGAACCCTCTTTGTGAACAAGATAATAGGTAGAATTAAGTACTGACGACAAGTATCTAGGTTCTGTTTGAATTTGTGACACTCAGAGTGTCATGTGCCAAAATGAGCGCTACGAGCAAGTAGCGGAAGTGCTTTTCTTCCAGGAGGTTAATAATAAACTACCTTCAGGTGAGTAAATCCCTTAGCCTGTCTCTCACAGGGAAGGGCCCCAAGAGATGGCCTCCCTCCCATTTCATAGATGAAGAAACGAAACTAGGCAAGTCATCCAACCTCTTCTCAGAGGCTGGTCTAGAACTAACAACCCCAACAGAGGTCCATGTTTTCTCTCCTGTTCCGGGACAACTGACCTCATCAGTCAGTACTTTTAGATACTACATACATACATACATACTACATACATACATGCATACATCCTAAGGCACCACCTGTGTGGACCCAGTGAGGTGGGAAATTAGGACGACCATCTCAGGACCCAGCCTCCCTTGGGTAGAAATGAGGAACCACTTGACATGAATTTCCAATCTTTAGCAAATATACTGAGTAACTGTAAAGCATCTTCCTTCCCTTGGCTACTCAGCCTCAGTTGTGTTAGTCTGTCCGTGGTTATGGCTGTGTGAACTCTGGGTTGCGGGGCTTCCGAGAGCTCGTAGAAAGCATTTGCCTCATACTCTTGGAACCTTTGAGTTTATCGCTCCCTCGTAGGTCTGGCGTTGGCATTGGGCCACTCGCTGAGCTGCAGGGACGCTCAGTGATCATCCGCTTTCCTGACTCGCATGTCTGTTGTATCATCTATGTGAACTGGTGATGTGACAAGGAGAAAGTCAACACAAGCAACTCAATGGTCGTTCTCTTCCTCTTTGGTGCTCATCGGCCTTGAGAACCCTAACGTGGAAAAAGAGGAGCCCCAGTGTGTATAGGAGGACGAAGCTCGTGGGGGGCAGGGGGCAAATCAGCCAACGCGACCCCCAGGCAGACCCGTGCCCCTCGCTGGAGTCCCACCGGGACTGCTCGTGCCACGTGAGGCTGAGGTTGTTGATGGTGAATAAAACCGCGCCGTTTCCTAGCTGGTAGCGTGGGGAGGGTGGCCCTGGGGGTAACGCGAATTTATTTTCCGTGAGTAGTTTTCCAATCAGCTTATGCTGGCAGCTTTTCCTTATAGCGCTTTTGCCCAGTGCGTCCTCTGCTTTGGCATTTCCATAGAGATCGGTGCCTCGTTTTCCCTCCACCTACATCGCCAGTGTCATCCTGCCCCCGGCGCACTGTCAGCTCCCTGCAGTGACTGAACGTCGGCAGCCGGGCTTCGCAACCTGAGTGGCAGCCCAAGCACTCACTGGGGGCCTCACCAGGTTTTCTAAACGCACAGGTCTCATGGCTGTGGATGTGGGCACAGAATTGGACAGCAACTGGAGACCTCACGTCTCGTTTAATAAGGGACGACGAGGCCACGGGGGAATAGTAAGCCTTTGGTCCGTAAGCGTGCCACTCACACATATACTCACACACTCACACACTCATGCACACACGAACTCGCACACACTCGCACTCACACTCACACTGACTGGCTCACAAAGTTTAGTGGTGGAGAGCGTCCACCCCACACCTTTCACCCAGTGTGCTGGGTAAAGCGTTCCTCATGTGGTCACATGAGACATCCCTGGGTTCCCACGACAGCGCCCTCTCCGTTTTTACGCTCTTGCACATGATACATTCTAATTCGGAAGAACCCTCGCTGGACACTGGAGTGACCATGCCATCGTCACAGCAGTGACTCACAGGTGTGCAGCCGACAGTCATGCTGGAAAAGAGCACTTCCTTCCGCGTGTATCATCTGGTGACATTCAGGAAGCTCCGATCAGCACTCGGCAGATGTCACCGCTCAATATTTACACCAGAGAGCTGGCAGGAGCGAGTGACGGCACAGAGAGTTGATGACTGTCTGAATTAAATGCGGGGTAATAGGTGTTGTGTGGATTTTTCTTCTTTCAGTGAGCAGAGCAGTTTAGCGAGAACAGATATAATTCACTCTGGAGTTCGAGGTTGGGACTTAATCAATATGTGTTGACAGCCACGGAGAAGTGATTCTCGTCTGTTACCTGCGGGCACAGGCACAGAATGGCCCAGACAGCCTTCACTTGGGCATATTTCTGAAGAGCTCACGCCTAAAAGTATTTATGATTTTTGAGGTGTTAATACTAAGGCTGCCATCGGGCCAACTGCGGCTCTTCCGTGAGATGCCTTCTCAGAGATGGGTGGCCTGGCACACTGGGAGGAACCAACAGGCAAAACAAGAGAGCACAGCCCTGCGCTGGACGCTCCTTGGCTTTAAGCAGCGCCCGCCGCCAAGTGAACAAGCAGCCTCTTAGTCCCCACGCAGAAGACGCTGGTTGGTTGGTTGGCATGGACTCTCAGGGCCTGCACACCAGCTCACTCTGGACGACCAGGGCCGGTTCTAGAAAGCAGCCACCCCCGGCCTCCCAGCTGGGCCACGCCTTAGCCCCCCCTCCTGGCTCACTGCTAAGACCCAGGCACCCCAATCTCACCTTCTGGCTGCTTGCGGAAGAAGGTTCACTTCCAGACAGAGCAACTCAAGCCAGGCGCCCAGAACACACACGGGCATCAGAGGCCCTTCCTCGCTTTGAAACAGTCAGTTCCACGAACTCTACCAACAGCTGCCGTGTGCGAAGCCGCCGTGCAGGCATGTGTGAACTGGCAACGGACAGTCTTGCCCGAGACAAGGAAAGGCCTCAGTACAGTCAGAACCACACGATGCGCCCTGGGGACCCTGATCCCCAAAAGGCACCGTGCACCCAGCCAGGAGTCCGAAACGCCACCCGCCTTCACACACCCACATGACGTGCTGGTACCGCTTGGCTTCCCACTGAGCCAACACGCATCGCACACGTGTGAGCCTCATCAGACCTGTGGTGTCATGCACACGCCTTTCCCACCCTTCACCTTACACAGTTTGGCTGCAATCAGAGGCATGAAGAGCTGGGAAATGGCAGGGGTCACATGCGGGAGCCCCGGCAGGGGCCCTGCCCCGAGTGCCCGGATTTCTGACACTTTGCCCTCAGCCCTAAAGAGACACCAAACCCTAGAATTCCTGCAGAAAAGAACCCGCGACATTGCCAAGTGCCACCACCTCTCGTTTCTGGATAAGGACGTGGTGACTCAAAGAGATTAGGTGACTTGTCCACGGCCACGCAGAGCAAGGCTTGAGCTGAAATACTGGGACTGACACAGGAAAGCAGCACGAGCAAGGACACCCACCATCAGTGACACTCTGCTGCTGCCTGGCTCTCGGAGTTAGACCTGGATGTTTCCTGGCCACGAGGCGGGTCAGCAGTGCCCCAACCGAACGGCTTCGCTGCCAAGTCTCGCGTGAGCGTAGCCCCCGCTCACCGGACCCCACTCACTGGCCGCCACTTACCAAACCCCACTCACCAACCGCCATTCATCGAACCCCCACTCACCGGCCCCCCCGCTCACCGGCCCCCAACTCCAACGCCAGCCCCCTTCTCAGTCTGCAGTCTCACTCCCAGACGTGCTAACTGCTTCCTTAGGGGATCAGAGAGAACGGCTGGCCCGCCTTCCACAGGACCGCACAGCAGAGCCTAGCAGACAAGCATCGTTAGCCATTCCTGTCACCCCCCCTTCCCTGAGATCAGTCACACCGACGCCCAAGAACGTGGTGGGACGGAGAGCTGCTCGCTCCAGATTTCTCTACCCGACTGCTGCTTTCTGGGTGAAAAGACTAATTGTAAACCATCAGGCACTGCACAGATGCCTGTCGGTTATGATGATGACAGCCTATTCTGAGGCGGCCGGTCAGGAATCTGGAGGAAAGCTGATTCTTCTAGATCCTTCTCGAAAGTTACCCTCGTCATGGTAAGCCGTGCCCCTTCACCAGCATCCCCTCCAGGCTGCCAAGTGTGAGTTCCTCCAGGGCTGCTTCGATTTACCGATTTGGGGAACGGGGGTGCAGGTTTTGTGTGCAAAGTCAGAAGTGCCGCTGAGGTTATAGGGTTTGTATCAGCGGACCTGCTGATTCTAGGCAGGTTTCCCTTCCTCTGGGAAGGAGCTTCTGGGGCCCACATTCCTGCCCTCTTAGGAGTCTTTGCTGTGAACAGAATCTGGCAATTTGGCAGACATTCGTAGCCTGGCGTCTTCAGAGTCTCCCTTTTCCTCGTATGACCAGTTTCAAACTCAAAGGACTGGACTGCGTCGAGTGGGAGGATAGGGGCTTCAAAGATGAATTTGTGCATATTTCTAAGTATCTTAAGAATACCTAAATAAACGTTTCATCGTAAAATCTTTAATGTATTCCTGGTACTCGTAGTCAGGATAGCGTTTCAGGAATTAGCAATTTCTTTTAAAATTAAAAACCAAGTCGTTGTTCCTGCTGGTTCCACAAAGTTGGAGGGCAAGTTGGAGAGCCACATGTGCTGGCGCCCGTCCAGGACAACTCATAGCAAAAGCATCGGGCCCGTGGATATTGTAACAGTATCCTTTCTAATTATAACTTCAAGGAACTTCCTTTCCCAGAGACGTAGCTGCAGAAGCTTGTTCTGATCTTACAGAAGAATAAGGCCTTCGGGATTGAAAAACATCTTACTTGACCCTTTTCCCTCCAGATTTCTATTTTGATTCTTGTAGCTCTGGAATCCTGAAGAAATCCAGAGGCTGGGTCATCATTTTCACTGACACATAGTATTTCGTTATTTAATGTGCCCCATGATTCATGCATTCGTTCTCCAGTTGATGGGTATTTATTACAAACAGTGCTAAGGGAACGTTTTTTCTATGTCTTCCCGTGCATATATTGCTGGGCCATCCTTCTCAATTCTAGAAATTGCCATATTGTTCTCCACGGAGCTGTACCACACTGCAGTCCCGGCCACGGTGACTGAGATTCCCATTCTCCTTACCACCAGCACCATAACTGAATTTCTATATTTATTCGGTTTCCATTTGCATTCAGATGATGTGTGAGACTAGGAATCTTTTTATGTTTCTCTGAAGTACCTGTTCACGTCCTTTGCCCACTGGCACCTGGGCCTTTCTTTATTGATCTGAAGGTCCCTCTTGAGATCAGATTGGTTTGGCTTTTCCTTTCACTTTATTTATGTGTCTTTTCTTCCACAGACGCAGCCATATTCATCCATATTTCCCTCTACGGCGTTTGCTTCCTTGTAGCTTTTTAAAGAACTCCTTCCCTACCTTTGAAGTCATAAAATTCATTCTTCTTTAGCTTTTTTCCAAATATATTACAACTTGTCTTCTCATATTTAGATCTTTTAATACACCCCGAATGCACACTTGTGTGTGCTGTGTGAGGCAGACATCTAGCTTTTATCCTGCCGTACTTTATTTTCCTTACAGGTGGTCAGTCCTAGCCTTAAGGGTCGAATAGCTTGTCTTTCCCACTATTTGTCGTGCTGCCCTTCTCACATGTTGTAGATCTGCCTATTGTGGGTCTCTTTCTGGACTTTCTGTTGTGTTCCCTTGGCATCTCTGGTCATCACACTGCGAATTCCACGGGTTTTAAGTATTCTTATAATAAAACCTTGACATCTGGTCGAGCAGTCCCTCTACTTTTTCTTTCAAAATAGTCGTAATTGTCCTTATGTTTTTGCTTTTCCGTGTCCGTTATTTTAGGACTGGCTTGCTGTAATTCCCCCAAGAACCGGGCTGGGATTTTGAATAGAATGACTTTGCATTTAGAGATTATTTTGGGGAGAATGGTGATCTTTACAGAACTGAGCCCTTCCCATCCGTGAACATAGTTTATCTTTCCTCTAGTCAGGTGCACTTCGGGGTCTTTCAGTAATGCCTTGCGATTTTCTCCTCAGGGTACATCACTCATTATTGATTTAGTCTAGCTTCTTTAGAGTTGGTTGTTATTGTGAATGTAAACGTTTTCCCTTATATTTTCTAACTGGTTAATGTACGTGTAACTGAGTTTTTCATATTGAACATGTATTTAACAAACTTATTAAATTCCCTCATTTGAAATGGCTTTTTTTTTTTTGTATTTTATCTTCCATATAGGCAATCATAGTCTGCAAATAAATGCAGACTTATCTCTTGCCTTTCTGATTTCCTTTTCTTGTCTTGTTTTATTGACTAGACAATGTTGAGTTGAAGCCATGGAAAACAAGCACTCTTGTCTTACTCCAGTCTTCAATGGGAAAACTTATGAAGTCTCACAATTTACTATGAAAAGCTTTGCCTATTTATTAGCTTTCTTAAAAAAAAAAAAAGAAAGAAAAGAAAAAAGCTGTAGGTCTTGGGGATCCTTGTTTTTTCTTTGCCTGATATTTCAGTAAATTTTACTCTCGTCTTTATCATTTTGTTCTTATTCTAGTGACTTCAGTTGGACATTCAGTTCATCTATTTTCAGCCATACATCTCAGTTATTTTTCATGAAAACATTGGTGTTAGAAAGTTGCAGCTTGGCACTGCCATAGTGACATCTGCAGAAGATTTGATGTGGGGGACTTTGTGTGACAGCCGGCCTGCTGCAGGGTTCTGCACACCACCCCACAGAAGGGCAGGGGCCCCACTCACACCACAGTGTGTATCTGAGTGTCCACCCTAAGAGTGGGAAACATCATGGACAACTATATCCGTTCTAAATATTTCGTGATCTCTACGGTGATCTGGTTTTCAATCCATGATTTATTTAACAGTGGGTTTTACATTTTTCAAAATAAATGGGTGTCTTGACTATCTTTCCATTTTTGGATTCTAAATTGATGGCATTACCATGTTTCCCTGAAAATAAGTCCTAGCCGGACAATCAGCTCTAATGCATCTTT